>NW_028321894.1:0-1430000 GCF_036245765.1 Copidosoma floridanum
ACCCAATAACCCAATAACCAATAACCCAATAACCCCAATAACCCAATAACCCCAATAACCCAATAACCCAATAACCCAATAACCCAATAACCCAATAACCCAATAACCCAATAACCCAATAACCCAATAACCAATACCCAATAACCCAATAACCCAATAACCCAATAACCCAATAACCCAATAACCCAATAACCCAATAACCCAATAACCCAATAACCCAATAACCCAATAACCCAATAACCCAATAACCCAATAACCCAATAACCCAATAACCCAATCACCCAATAACCCAATAACCCAATAACCCAATAACCCAATAACCCAATAACCCAATAACCAACCAATAACCCAATAACCCAATAACCCAATAACCCAATAACCCAATAACCCAATAACCCAATAACCCAATAACCCAATAACCCAATAACCCAATAACCCAAATAACCCAATAACCCAATAACCCAATAACCCAATAACCCAATAACCCAATAACCCAATAACCCAATAACCCAATAACCCAATAACCCAATAACCCAATATAACCCAATAACCCAATAACCCAATAACCCAATAACCCAATACCAATAACCCAATAACCCAATAACCCAATACCCCAATACCAACCCAATAACCCAATAACCAATAACCCAATAACCCAATAACCAATAACCCAATACCCAATAACCCAATAACCCAATAACCCAATAACCCAATAACCCAATAACCCAATAACCCAATAACCCAATAACCCAATAACCCAAACCCAATAACCCAATAACCCAATAACCCAATAACCCAATAACCCAATAACCCAATAACCCAATAACCAATAACCCAATAACCCAATAACCCAATAACCCAATAACCCAATAACCCCCAATAACCCAATAACCCAATAACCCAATAACCCAATAACCCAATAACCCAATAACCCAATAACCCAATAACCCAATAACCCAATAACCCAATAACCCTAAAAGTTACAACCTTGCGAAAATATATATAAAATTATCAGTAATTTTTGATTATGTTCTTTTATTTTATTTTTCGAATTATTTGCTATTGTACGTGGAAAGCGTTCCACTGCTTTAAACACATGGTACTTAATTGTATGTTATTGCATCCGCCTGTCCATCAACCTTGGGACTACATAAAACATCAGTATTACTGATTGTTACCGGCTGAATATATTTAAAAAAAAACTTCCTTATTGATATACCTTCGTTACACTTCTGTATATCAACCTTGGGACTATGTGCAACATTAGTAACATTGTACTGATGTAAATAGAAGATTTAGTTTATGATATTTGAAATCTCACGCTTTAGGATATTCTCTTACCTATAAGGGCCAATCATAGCGTGCGCGCGTCTATTAATACACCAATAGACTCTGTTTATACTTACCTTTGTCCAGCAGCTTGCTGCTGCTGCGGTTATCGTAAGTCAGCCTCAAACGCCCTTTTCGGTAAGTCGCTTTGCGCTCGTGTTATAATTTTCACGTGTAGCGTTTTATGTAAGATATTGTAACGAAAAACGATTCACAATTCAGATTGACACGTAATTTCTCAGTTTGACTCAAAAATTAGTTCTGCCTTTTTTTATCTTGCATGTAAGCAAGTATTATTACTTGTTAAAGTAGAATTATATAGAGAGATTGTTTTTTATATTAAACGGCTAAAGTGTTTAAAAGTGTGTTGTGCATTTATTATAGTGTCCTTTAATTACATCCTTTTTCACGCTCCCCCAAATCCGGCGTGCGATAAAAAATAAATATACAGTCCACTAACTTACTGAGTTCGATTTCGAACACACAGTATAACACTTCTTTTCTATCACTAACTAAAACTGTATTTTGCCATCGATACATCGTGTTTTTACATATTTTATTGACTGGTCTAGGAGAGCGCACGAATAAAACTAAAAAAAAAAAGCCTTGTTCCTTAAACTCACCTTGCAAAACTGCAAATCAAAAAAATTCGAACACGTTGACCACAGAATATGAGTATTTGGAATTTAGTTTTCTTTCTTTTAACATTGTCATTTTACCACTCGTACATGAAGAATTATTTTTGTACAATTTTTTTTAACTAACAGCCAAGTTTTGCCAATACAATCAACTGATATTTGTTACCTTATTGTGAACTCCGTGAAAAACTTGCATTTGTTCATACGTTAAAAATATATGACTAATCATATTTATATTAGATTGATAATAAGATCAAACCTTCACAATTTTGACAACTTTTCTACAAGCTTACGATTACAACTTGTTAAAATTATACTCTTTTATTGTATTATGTACAACTTGTAAACATAAGACGAATTACATGCACGTGCGAAACCATCAACGAAAGATTTCAAGTTTTGGAGATGTATTTCTAACCACTGACCTTCAAAAATATTTTGTTTAACACTAATGCATTGTAAAGTTTTAACAAAAATCAACAATAGAATTCATGTCTTATAGTTCGCAAAAAAATTTTTAAACATGTAAAACATCAATAAGAATAAGCCTCATAGTGTTAGATCACAATTTTACAGAGGATTAAAAACGATATAATAAAGTTGTGACAGCAACGCTGCAGTACCTCCTCTTAACGCCATTAAACATCAACACCCTTAGAGTACTTTATAAAATGCAAAACATCCATGCCTACTGCATAACACTACTGATTAAAGCAGCAATAACAAAAAGATGAATACCAACTTTATTTTATGCTTTGGTTATATTGCACCACCATGCCATATGATGACTGAAGAAAAGAGAAGAGAAAAAAAAAAAAAAAAAATGACCAACAACTTCAAATCACCTTATTGATAAATCGAGTGCAAACATCATTACTACCAAACTAAGCAAATTGTGACCATTAACCTGCTATCGCTGAATGACAATCCATTCTGCAATTATAACTGAAGCATAACATCACCTACAATGAGTTTAATACTGTAACGACAAAATCTCAAGAAATAACGATTTATCTTATAAATTACATAAATTTGGATATTAAACAGAACTATTCTGTCTCATTCTTTTAATTTCATATTTTATTCTACTAGAAATATGTATATATATTATAATTGTGTTGATATTTTAAGTACTTGACATAAGTTCGGCTATTGTCACTTTTATGATTGCCGAGGGCGGCAACCAGCTATGGGGGAGCGTGTGACATTCCATGTCATGTATTGAATATTTATTAATTTAAAACATAGAGTTTTGTTTTTAAATAATAAAAAGCAAAAGCTCAGTGATCTTGAACCATCGAGCGGTATACCTGATTCTGCAATCGCGTGACATATAACTTACTTCTCTTGAAACAAGCTACCGTCGCAAAACTCGAACTACGCGTGCAACCTCAAACAATTTTTTAAAACGCTCATCTTACAAGCCAATTCATATAAGTACACCGAATAATGTGATTAGTCAACAACTTCAACATTCTTTACTGCAGATGTACACAAGAAATATCATACACAATTTTGACAGCAACTAATGCTTAATGTAAAATCCGAGAGATCAGCAGTTTTAACCATCAGTTACTGTGAAATTATTGCTCCACGACTGTGCTAGTGTCAGTCGAGGGTAATTAAGTTAAGCTCTGATTGGTCGTTCGGATCCCCAATTTGACACATCTTCCTTAAACGCAAGAGTATAAAAGCTCCTCACACACAACAACATTCGCCTTTTCTCTTTTATCAAGTGCTCCAAAGTAACTTTAAAGGTTGGAGAGTGAGTTCTGTTGTGTCTTTCAAGTGGATGTAAGACGTAGTTCAATGATTAGGCTACGTGTTAAAAGCGTGTATTTCAAGCAAATGTAAGGGTTAGTTCAGTAACTACGCTGTGTGAGCAAAGTTTGAGCAACCCAGGCCACTGTAACTCGCCCAAAAAGTGAATTAAGGAGGAAAAAGAAAGGAAAGACCGTGGACTTGGGTTCCAACGTTAAAAGCAGAAGCCTACACTGAGAGAACGCTAGTGACGCTGAAGCGCCATCTGTAGTTACAATAACATACTAACGTCGTGGTACGCACGCTTCACCAATTTTGGGAGCGCTCCGCTCATAAATGGTAGCGCATCTGCACCAACACGCGGGTCAAGACTATACCATTTTGTTCACACAGTACTTACACCAAGTAAGATAACGGACTCGTACTTATGCTTAGAGCTACTACTTTCCGATTCTTGAGACAACAACGCTCCTATGTAGGTGAAACATTTAAGCTGCGTCTCTAATCATATTTATATAGAAGCATGTATGAGATGTAATAGGCTATAACCTTATATAATTAATTAGTAGGAATCTAATACAGCTGAAGTGGATTTAATTATTTGTTAATTTTTGCTTCTGCATAGTGAAAGCTTTATGTATTTTTTTTAGAAAATAAATTTTTTGTAAGTTTTTATTGTTTTTTGTCAATATATATTTGCAAGTATTTTAAATTATTACGAAATTCACTGAAAAATAACGTATTAAATTAAATAATAATTGTATAGGTGTATGGGTTTGATTAAAGATTGACTCATCTCAAGATTCCATCAACTGATTTGGATTGAAAATGGCCTTTCACTTTTGAATTAGATGTTTACTTTCTTTGATTTAAAAGTCCATTTTTCTTGAAGTAAATGTTTTAGATCTGAAGGTGAAGGAAAGACTTACAGTGGCTTTCTACCACTTTATAGTACACAATTTATTTGGATCTATAAAGTTGCCTGATTAAATATAATAATAAAGAGATAGTGTAACACGGAATAAGGGCTACTTGTTAATATAGAAAAACCATTGTTATACAAAATTTACTGTATTGAATTGGAGTAAAATCCTTCATATTAGAATTCCACACAAAAGACAGGTATCTTTTTTGTTTCCTATTCGATTTAAATTTTTTTAAGCTTGTTATATACTCTTTGAAGAATATAACATAAGGTGTGACCAAAAATTGCATCTACGTCATTACGCATTAAATACTTTTGAAAAATTTCCATGTTGACATTATATTACATTTTTTAAATAGTACAAACTGCTTTTAAAAATTACAATTCAATAAAAATTTAAAAGATTCCTGTTTTTTCCGAGTGCGATAGTACAATTTAGGATTATGGATAAATGCAAATAAGTAAATTTTATGAAGTATTTTTTTTTCTATCTTAAAAATTACTTATTTCTCGTAGTACACTGTATATTTTTTATTGTAGTATAACAGACATCTTAATTAATAGTTAAAAATTTTGTATTATTCAGTGGTATGGAGACACCTTAAGTGTTTAACAAACAAATTAACGATTCTATTATGTATACTACAATTTTTCAGAATGTGTATATGAATATTTCATTACACATTTCTTTGTCCACTTATATCAATTTGATAATAAAACAAGTATTTTTTCATAAAAACAAAATAATCTAACCATAAACTTATAATAGTTCAGTATGATGCAAATGTATGTTATATTTACATATCAAAGAAATATAATTTATTTAAATGAGGAAATTATATGCCAAAACTCTTAAAGCAGTTTTTAATCTCTAATAGATTCGGTCATTGTTGTCATGGTTACCGAAAATGCTGATTTTCATTTTCATTGAAAAAAAAGAAGTTGGGTACAAATATTTATCAACAGAAATTTACAAAAATTAGTGAAATTAGAAATACTCCACAAATGTGAGCATGAAAACTAAGCAATATTTAAAAATGTCTTAAGTTAATAAAATCCATATTTTTCTAAAAATATTTCTTACATTTACTTGTACACAGTTTACACGATATTGTTGTCCTACAACGTTATATCATGAGGTGCAAGAAACTTATGCGTAATTTGAAAATGAATATACAGACGGTATTTTAACATTCGAGTAACACGTTATATTTTATGTGGAATCACGATGTCATGTACGTTATCTTTGACAACTGATAATACCGGGATCGCCATTGGTAGTTTACTATGTTTTTTTTCTTGCAATTGATTTTTGCGAGTTACATTAGTAGCATAATAATGATTTTCAAAAACAAATTCGACGTACATTTTTAAGGTGAAATAAATGATGCCACCTTTCTTGTAAATCTCTGTGATCTTACCAAATTTGAATTTGCTATCTTTAACAGAAATTAATATAAAATTTTCCACTTTGTACTTCACACACTCAATTTCAACATGACTGTAATATTCTTTTCCGGAGTCTTTTTACTTCCTTTTATTTTTGTCAATTGGACTTAATTTTAAAGCGTTTTTGAATGGTATTTAATGGAAATCCTTGCACATTTTGAGCATTTTTTTTATTGCTACGGTAACTAACAAATTTTTTTTGTTACAACTCGATTGAGCAGCAGTCTTTGTTTTGCGATTCTGTGCTTCAAAATTCATACCCCATTATAAGACCAAGGGACCGTTTTCTCAGATTATTGACGGATAGTGCGTTAAAAATAAGATTTTGGCTTCAGCTTCCCATACCTATCAAAGTACAATTTATTATGCTTTGCTATATACTTTTTCAGAGTTTCAGAATCTGAGTAAACAAAATGCGGAGCAGTTGTTATATCTAATATTTTACGTAAATAGTAATACAGTTGCCAATGTTAATCATTTTTTGGTATCAAATTACCAATCAATAAACCAAAAAATACGAACCAAGCATAGCATTTCAGCAGCTGACATCTTAAGCTTTAATTTGTTTTGGATTTTTGATGCCTGTTTAAAGCCTATGATTGGTGGTTTTTTGCCAACTTCTAGGGATCCAAAATTAGAGTTTTTTAATCGAAAGCTCAGTTTTTGTTGTGTAAAGTATCTTTTTTCGAAGATAAAAGTTTGTGTCCGAGCTCATAAATCATATGCACATATGCCTTCCAGCACGTCATGCATCAGATCAACTGAAGAGTTGTCTATAATATTATAACCTTCAACATCATTGAAGATGCATTTTTCCTTTAACCCACTATCCTTTTTTTCAAGGTTACGAAAATCTTCTTCATATTCTTCAGAAGTTCGCAATTTGCTGACATCTTCAGTGAACGCTACAGCAGCTTCTTCACTTGTCATCTTACAAATCCTGCAGTACCAAGTAGCCTTAAAAGATACGACAAATCCTAAAATTTCCTTTAGGCCCAAGTTATCACCAGCAACAAAAGTTAATGGAAATTTTACATTGTAATCATAACCATTATCATTAACACTTATTCCATTTCTTGCAAGAATATTCAACTCGTTAAGAAGACAACGAAAAACTTTTTTATTTCCAAACTTTTTTCTGTCATTGGTATACATCATCATTGTAAACATGATACGACTCAGCTTTGACGCGATGTATCGTGAAATACAACATATTAGTGTATAAAGAGCACCAAATTTATATCCGCCTGCATGTCATCCGAAAGCATTTCCACACTCTATATCATCGAAAAATATTATAAGTGGCAAAATAATTTCATTTCCCATTTTTTTTGCATATTTCGTCGTCCAAAGGTCCAAAGGTGGCCCTGAATAATACTACTTATAATGTGTGATTCTGCTGTAAGTTGACGCGTATTCATTAAAATTTGTTTAAATAAACCTGGGATCTGCAAAAAAAAGCTTAGAGTTGCTCTTAAAGAAACATATACGGCATGTACGCCATTAACAACAACTTCAACCTCATTGTCTATCACTTTTTGAGTCAACTCCGTACCTATTGTGATTTTCTGATAGTCAACAAAGCCTTTGCTTCTTAACAAGGAAAATCTTTTTGCTTCAGTTGAAACTGGATCCAACGAGTAAGCGTAACTTTCAAAACATTCCAAAATTTGCTTCTCAACTGATTCTGGAGTATCTACTTTACTTTAAATATCATGAATATCACTTCTTAAAGAAGCTAGGAAAATATCATTTAGAAACTGAGTAAAATAATTTATAACGACTTGACCTACTTTTCTTGGTAGGATTGGATCCCCGTAAAGTGATAATATTAGTGACATAACGTGATTGATTATGACTTGGAAACTCATGATGCACAGATGATATATATATATAGTGTTTGTACAAAGAAGAATTTGAAATAAAATAATTCTGTATTCAAGCAACATTTATCGTTACAAAAATATAATAAAAACAAGAAGAAAAACAGAATTCGCCACATAAGTGCCATCACTTCGCGGCTACCCTACGTCCCTCGGGTCGCAAAATAGACCAGGAGATAATGGCACTTATCCAACGAAAACTACTAGTTCTTACAATGGGCACAAAGTGTAACTGCTGTTTGACGCCCTTGTTATCACTTTGGGCCCAAGGGCAGAAGAGTTTTTTGCGTCCTTCAGGCCCAAGGTACTATTCTGTCCTAGGGCCCAAAGTGATTTACTGGGCGCAAAGTGTGCCCAGGGGCGCAAAATTGCACTTTGCGCCCTCAGTAACAAAAACAATATATGCAACTTGAGCACAAACATACAACAACCGCACCCTTCGGGTGCTCATGTTTGTATTTTGTGTTCTAGTGATGTCATGTACCATTTACATTTATATACTTTTCATGCTGTGTTACATAATTTTTTGGCGATATCAAACGTGCAAAATAAACTTTTTTTTAAAGCAAAGTCTGTTGGGTGAGTTCGTTGAAAATTTAGTTATTTTTAATGTTAGTTATACCAACAAGGGAATATCCTGAGGTAATTAGCGCTCGGAAAAACTTTAATACGCAGACAATCTTCTTTGTGGTACCTACAACAAAGATGTACTCGTGCTAAGCCCTATCTTTTGGACATTTATATGTGCACTGACTCCTTAAAGATCAGAATTTTCGAATTTTTTACGCTACTGTTCATACGCAATGAGATTACATGTTCTGTATTATTTTGATTGCAAAACCTCACACAGTATTGTACGTAATGATAGTTCTTCGTTTTTTGAAGATATGGACATTTCTCCCAAAGGACAATTCTCCCGGGAGAAATGTCCATAGCAACGGATCGGTTGCTATGTTCGAATTTGTATTTTCTCAATGAGAATTTTATTTTAGTGACAGCTTTGTTTTTATGACACACTGAGCCACAACAACACAATAAAACACGCGATGTTCTCATAAGAGAACGTAAAAAAAGCAAAAATTGAAAGTTTTTTTACGTTTGAAAATAATTTTTTTGTAAATCATCACGAACCCGATGATAATTCACGTTTTAACTTATTTTTTGTAATAGAGAGCTGCTGACCTTAGATATGTAGTTATTTAAAGGTAAGAAATCACAAGTGTAATGAAGCGACAATTATAAAATAAAAAAGTTGCAGATTCATTTTGCATTTGAGTAACTCATCCATTTTTTTGCGTTTTATGGTTACAATTTTCGACCATTGTTTGAAACAGTTTAACATTATTCATGTCCCCGTTGACCCGAGCAACAATGATGTACTCCGGCAGAATACAGCAAACGTGACGACCGGCGTAGATTCTGCTTTTGCTCCAATCGAAATGCACCCGAATGCTATGCAGATTGCCAAAAGTTGTAACTTGCAGATACAGGTGAAAAAATTGCAACCTCCCTTCGTGAGTATAACTATGAAGTTTGCATAAAAATTTTTTCACGTATTTTTTCATATATATGGTTTTATTTTTAAAAACAGCGTTTGTCCATTTGTTTTGTTTTTTGGTTTGAGTTAAACTCATTACAATTTATTATTTTGTGATTCGGACACCAAGGTAAATTATTATTAAGTAGTTAATTACAATCTTTTTATGATATAAATTTGTTTATTACATTGCATAATGAAATATTTCATGCATATGCACGTCTATCTATTTGTAAAAAGGGTATTATTTCCTCTGAAATCAAAGAAAGGCAGATTTCATAGTTTCAATAGGTTCCGTTTCTTAACGTAATAAACGACGTTTCTAACTAGAATAAACGATGTTTGAATGATTCTTTAAAGCACAACCAAGCAAAAGCGAATGTTAGATCGGGCAGATTGTCAGAGTTATATCTCGCATTTTTTAAACTAATAATTGACACGTTTGACGCAAAAAAAAAATCACAACTTGTTGAATCCCAGTAGCTGAGCTCAGAAATTTTTAAATGAAATCACTAGATGCAATGACGATGACATTTTCGAAGAGATAAAAACTAGTATGTGTTAACAATTAACACACGTTAAAAGTATTGTAGAGTTCTGTTAACCAAAGAAAAAAAGGTGGTAAATAACATGTTTTCAAAAATAAATTTTTATAACGTTTAATTATTGAGACGATTGCGCACTTAACGGCGTTTTGACATTTTTTTTTTTTTTTTTTTTTTTTTTTTTAATAACTAATATTTAAAAAATAGGCAAAACTTCTTATAAACGTACAAAGGAAAAAGGCGTAGCTGCCGTGTAAGCTGCGTGTTATAGCAGTAACAACTTTTTCCCGTTAAAAAGATCGCGATCTTGAGGACTTAAGTACAACTTTTCCTTTTTTTTTTAATTTTATATCAATGTTTTTCAAATTCTCAAAGTTTTTTTAAAGTTGGACTCAGACTGTACTTGATAGACTACGCAGTAATTATACAAAATTTAATCAATATAATATAATTGTTTCATATAATATATCCTTAATAAAAAAAAATGTATTTGTAGATAGCTACAACAATCAAGAAGATTGGGATGATTAAAATGAGGAAGGTTCTAAAGGTAATTGCAAGGAAGATGTAGAAACAGAGAAAAATACCGATAAAGATGATGATAAAAAAGACAAGGATGATAGTGATGAGGACAAATACGAAGGTTTCTCGTTTGATGTGGATGAGAACAAAACGAAATATGACGAATGCTTGAGTTTTTAAATGTTTATTAACGTTCGATATTTATCTTCATTAATATATTAATCAAAGTTATACTCTAATACTTCATGCTTGTCTTCTCTTTTTCTCCCTCTCTCTGCATGCATTGTAGCATCCAATATTGTTCCTACTCTATGCACTCTCACGCTATAGCATATACTCTTGTTCGTACTTTTTCAACATGGTCCGTCTTACTTTCTCTCATAGTAAGTAGACTTATAGCGAATATACCACTAAAATTACCGGTAATAATGTAGAAAATTCTGTTACGTAACGAATCAACATAAGCACTTTAATCTCTTATCTTCTTCTTCTCATAAAAAGTTTCACTTCAAAATTTTAACATTGTTAGTTTCAAAGATTCACATAACTTACAAATACTGTTGTCTCATACTCAGGAAAATACGACTACCACTGCCAATGAAGTAAGGAATTGCGAAGAAAATGAATTCATCGAGAACGTTGACCCACCGACTGATGTCTATCTGGATTTACCGAGCACTTTATCACATGCTGTACCATTAATAGCAACGATAAACTTCAAGGGCACACATCATGACGTCATAAGATAATATTTCTGTTTTTTTAATTTTAAAATATTTATTTTTACGTCTGCTTGGAAAATACCAAAAATAATTCTTGACTGATAGTGTTGTTAAGCATATTTTATATATATTCAACAATAAAAAATAAAGATAAATTTATTATAAAAAAATCATGAAATTTATTCAGGAGCAGGGCAGTGATGATTTGATACCAGAAATACATACAGACCGCCCAGTTTCAGCTCGTTCCACCTCTTATCCAATCCAGAGTACAGCCGATCAAGACATCGGTCTGACTAGAGTATGTTAATTTAATTGAAAATACACTAATTTACTGATATTGACGGTATTATTTCACAGAGTCTCTTGAATCTTAAATATTTTCTAAAAATAAAAGGCTCCCAGACTAAATTCGTAGAACTATAGAAAAATTTATGTATGAATTTTTTTTCTTACTTATATTTTGCTATGGATAAATTTTAATTAATTATTACTATCACATTATTGTGTGTTATCGATTTAAGGAAAAAAGTGGACAGAATGTTCCCAAACCAATGAAACGAATCAGTGCACTGGAAAAAAAAAAAATGTTTCTGTGCCGAAGTCAAAGGGAAAAAAAAGACGAAAAGAAAGACTTGAAGAAGAAGCAAACGCTCTAAAAATAAAAAGAATAAGAAAAAAAATGTATGACGATTACATTTATAGTTAACTGAAACGACGTACTAAAAGTTTATTTTTGAAGAGGGTATAACATACATAAAAATTTTAAGCTGGGACAACTTATAATTATATGCGTTGTGTTAGCGTAAACGGTATAAAAGAAGAACCACATGAGCTTGAAACTTGTGAGATTCCTCATCACCCTAAGCAATCATGATCTCATCGCAGCTCGTGCGGTTTTTCTTCCATGTTTCCTGCACCAATACCTATGTTGTGTCTTTGTAGTTCATACTGTTTATGCTGCCACAACGCGTCCCAGCTTAAATTTTTTTGTGTAAAAAAAGAAATGATAGGAGAAATAAAGTTTAAAATTAAAAAAATCGAAAAGAAAATAAAAAATTGGTAAAAGGATGTGTATTGTAAAAGCATTACAGAGTATTTGTTACATTTTTATTACTGTATATAACAAAATGACGACTTTCCATCATTCTTTTTAAATCTTGCTTCTTTCTAGGCTGAATTGATATCTCAAAATTTTGCGTTTGATTAAATTACAATATTAACTATGTATTCAAATCTGGTTTCTACAGTATGTTAGGTAATTAACGTTTGCTGAAGATCCGTTAAGAGCCGTTTACCGATTTTTTTTGTTTTTTTGGTTCTGTTGGAAAAGAATTCCTAATTTTTTTTATTTGTCTTTTGAGAGTTGTTTTTCTCTTTATTTAACGCAGATTATACTTTTAAATGTTAGGAATCACACACTGATTTAAAAATGTTTTTAAACACAATTGTTTTTTTAAGATTGTAAAATGTTGTACATACGATAAAAAACTTGTGAATTCTTTGTTGTTATTATTATTATTGTTGTGGTCAATAATTTTATGAAATTTTTATAAGTTATTTAACTTGTCTCGTAAAAGAAGTATACAATTTTGTATTTTAGATTATCTATAAAAAAAAAGGAAAACTAATCGTTTCTACATTTTTTTAAATTGTTCCCACTACAAATATTTAAATTTGCTTCAAACCTGTAAGCTCAGTCGGATCTCCCCAATATTTAAATATATACTCTAAATAAATTTTCTTTTCTAGCCTATTTTTAGCTCATTAAATACTAATTTGCACAAAAACATGTGCAGCTCTTATTTCCAGTAGAACAAATGTACGTATATAAAATTTCAGCACAATAATTGCCATCCTTCGAGAGTTATAACGTCACCACAAAGTGTCACATACATACATACTTATAGATATTCTCTTAAAAACATATTTTTCGTATTTAGGGACTTCGAAAATATTGAGAGAAATGAAAATTAACTATTTGAACATTTTCACTGTAACAAAAGTATCGCTTTGAGTAAGAAACAGAAATTTATGACTATATATCAGAAAATAAATGTTGACCAATGAAATGAAAGTGCCAGTTAACGTCAAATAACAGTATATCACGGCTGCTAATTATTTTCCAGACTGTCACAAGCCATCATAAACGGACTTACCGTAGAAGATACACATATCGACCTTATCGGGGCTGTAGGAAAACTAAAGCCGATAACGACCTAGTACCAACTCCTTAGTACTCTAAAACTGTTCGGTTCGTTTTTGGTAACCCGTCGTACATGCTCGGTGCATTCCAGAATCGTATATAACAATATTATATATATGAGAACGATGCTATACGAAACGATCATATATGAAGCTTCTACCGTATCAAGTATTTTGAAACGTGAAAAAACTTTCCGTTTTTCCTTTTTTTACGTGCTCTTATGAGAAAACAGCATGATTAATCGTATTGTTGTGGCTCAGTGTGACATAAAAACAAAGCTGTCACTCACACAAAATTCAAATTGATAAATAAAAATTCGAACATATCAAACGATCCGTTACTATGGACATTTCTCCTGGGAGAATTTTCTTTTAGGAGAAATGTCCATATCTCGTTTTTTGAATTAAAAATACCGCGTAAGGTTTTGTGATTAAAATACAAGAAATACATTAAAAGTCTCATATCCCTTCATGGTAAAAAATATTTGAACCTTATAATATTTTATTATTTAAAATTTAAAATTCTTTTCAGTGAGCACAAACAACGCGCAATGCATTGAAGACGGACACTTGAGAAGGTAATAAACGCCAATAAAATATTTAAATTATTTAAAATATTTAAAAAATTGGTTTTAGGAATACGGTGTGTAAGAAATTGACTTTTCAACTCTTTTCAACTTTTATAATCAACAGTAATTAATGTTTTACACAAATCGCTGAGCACAAAAAAGATAGATTTTGTATAGTCTACAAAAAATTTTATTTTAAGTAGTTAAAATTCATAATTAAAAGTATTCAACAAATAATTTTAAAATAAACTATGCTATTCTTTTCTTGTACACAGCAGCATGGAGTTTATACTTAAAGTTTTTGCTGTGATTACAAATGCATGAAACATGCGTTACATGCGAAAGCGTTGTCCTTTGCATAAGATTAAACAGCGTGTTTTATAATACACACATGACTTTGAAAAGAAACTCTCGTATGGACCATACATTATATTATGAAGCACCATATTTAATTTGACAAATATTGTGCCAAATTGATGAATAAATTTTCTATGAATATTCAAAGGCACATTTACTCTTTCAGGATAGTAGGTGCCATATGGGTGACGACAGTTTAAATACATAACACTAAATAAAAATCACACTAATAATTTTAATAGACATGACATGCCTCACTTTATCAAAAAAAAAAATAAATTTAATTATTACGATTACTATACATTAGTATTATTCTAGAAAGCATATTTATGTAATTGGAAAACTCAGTCTACTTCATGTAACATCTTAACAACACATGCTAAGGTTTTTTTGTACTTAATACCATATGTGTATCTACCGATTATTTGCCAAACATGATCGCAAAGAGGTGTTATTGCGTCTAAAGCCACTAGACATATCAAGCAGTTGTGCAATGCTACAATTGGATCATTATACTTATACATATGTTGATTAAATATCACACAAGATGTAGTTATATTTAAAAAATTTCCTTTGGAGACTAGGTAAGGAAGTATAACTTGATTATTTTTCAACAAACAAATGTTATGGGTTTTAACATGCTCATCAACTTTATCATTTTCCTGAAAATCATTTTAAGTACATGTAATACCAATATTATTTTGACTACGTATTAGTATTTTTTAACACAGTTTTTAATTGTTACTATAAATTCAATGAAATTAATTCTAAATACAAAAAAGTTTAAATGAAAACTATTATGAATCGTGTTTTATTTTACTTTAAGAATTAAATAAAAATATAAATAATTAAAATTGTCATATTTCTTCGATTAAGTATTAATTACAGTATATTTTATTATGTAATGGCAGGTGAAAACTGTGTTCATGTAGGATGTCGTAAGAAGAACTGTTATTCTAGTTTGTCTATAAAATACATTACTTAAAGAAACTTAAATTTGTACTTATTCTTTTGAGTATAAACGGAAGTTGTCCGAGGTAGAGAACATTCAATTATATTTATTCATAACAAATTTCATTAGTTAGGGGGGAGGGTGGTCTTACATCACAATTTCTGTGAATTTCCGGTCATCTTGACGTACAGTCTTGTAACTCAATTGTAACGACTTGAACCAGCTCTGTGTCACTAAATTTTGTTTTATACGAAAAAAGAAAAAGTACATACTAAATTTTTTTTTCATTATCTGATTAAACTAATATATCCTTTATGCAACATCCTAATTAGGGTAATAAAAGGACTATTACTTTTAAATGTAGGAAAAAGCTGTTTGAAATATCGGCTTTTGTTACATTTGTTTTGACTCCATCTAGTTTGACGTGTTTGGTGCTAGTCATAGAAAGAGGCCGAAGGAATATACCACAAACGTTGTAAACATCTTCTGAAATAAATATTATGTTCAAACAACTCTTTCTTAACAACACAACACTTATTTCAATTTAGTTTGATACTAAAAAAAATTGACAAAACTAAAAAAAGGCCTCTAGAGTCTGTAGCAATTTAAAGATTGAAATTTTCATTTTCACATGCTTAAAATATTTTTGCCAATACTAACAATTTAAAAAAAGTAACTGCGTATCATTATTTTTTTTTTTGAATTAGTGGAAATTTTCTAATTTTGACGGCACTTTTTTTGCTTCTTAGAAAGCACAATTTCTCATTGTTACATTATACATTGAAAATATTTTTTCCTACAAGACTTATGAATAACACAATCTATAGTTATTCCTGTTGTACATTCTTCACTTAATATAATATGAAAAAAAGTCTCGCATGATTTTTCGATGAAAGCTGCAGTTTTCGAGTCCGAAAGTTTATAAACTTGACAGTATAGATAGTTACAGGTAGGCATAAATGTATAAGTAGAATTAAAACACGATAATTTCAATTGTTAAATTGATAGTTACGCTTGTTGCGTGACTGAATGAGACTTAAATTTGTGATGAGACAGTCCAATACGGAGAAATATTGATATCCTTAGGTTTCAACCAAAAATTTTTTCATCCGTTCGCATTGATGGGTAAATATATTAAAACGTTGAAATAAATATACAATTAGTATAAGTACATACATTTTTACGTAGTAAATAAATATTTAAATGTACCTTGATTTAATGTATTATTTTTTGTTATGTATTCCTCGATATTTTTCATTGCATGAAGATTGAAAAAAGACATAATATTCTTTAATTTAGAGTCTTTGCAATGGTTAACAAGTTTCTAAGTCAACTGACTCATTTTGGTTTAAAACAAGTCAGGACTTTTTAAACAATTTTTGTCAGCTTCATCTTTAATAATCAAATCTTTTACTATCAGTGTGAAATTAGTTTCCAGCTGTAAAATAAAGATTTCTATGGGTATTCGTATTTTCCTGCAAACATACTTCAAAATAAATAATGCATCTTGTATCTTTCTTGTAACAACCGATCATAAGAGTTAATGCGGCTGACTCTTGCAACTTCACCCAACAATGACTTTGTACAACTATGATTACTAAGTAAAATATTAAACTGTAAAAGTTTATAGATATATTGTGCAACAATTTAACACAAACAATCGAAAAGAATAGTGGTACAATACGGTAAATAAAGTTTTCTTTAATAATTCATTTCGAGAGTAAATGTGTGGTACAGTTTTGTCAATACATTCGTCATACTTTTTGAAAATTTTAAGATTTGCGTTTATAAGTAATACTTAAAGAACACTAACGGCTGTAATAATGAAAAATATACTAAATGTATTTGGAATAAGTATTTTTCTTGACCTAGAGTATACGCAATAACATTATTTTGACTACACGTGTAAGATCATGTGACAAATAATGACTGACAAATAATATATATGTAACTTACCAAAGATAATCCAAGTGGAAGTTTCAAACAAGTGAAGCGACTGGGATAATTGTCCCTCAACAGTGCGTTGGCCTTTTTATGTTTCGAAACTCAAAGCTTTTGTCTGCTTCTAAAGGTAGCCTCCCAACTCAATATTACATCTGCACTTGTATACGGTGAAGGATATTTCTTATTGGTCAAGCAATTAAAATAATTAACTAAGAATCAATATTAACACGAGGTTAAACATATGAATTCTTGCTTGCAAGATAACAAAAGAGATAAAATGATGTAGTAATTATAGTTAGAAAATAGTAAATTTCGTCACATGATCACCATCGTTGCCAGTTGTATTATACGGCCCAAGGGACCTTAGAGTAGTCCTGGTTGTATGGCGCTTATGTGGTGAATACTGTTTTTCCTACAATTTTTATATACTATGCTATGTACGTACATACAATTAGTGACAACTTCCCATTACCACTCGAGTGGTCAATCAAGTTCTCGCAGTCAGCACTTACCGGTGGCTCTGTTAATATTCCTGCAGTTCGCAATGAACGTCGTAACAGTTTGTAATGGTTGCAAAAGCAGCCTCTTGCGCTGACAATTTGCTTTGTTTCAGAATTATTATAATATGGTTCGTAACACAAACTTGCAAAATATTCTGAGAAGATTTCAGCGGTCTCTTTTCTCAACTGAATAAATCGGTCACAGGAAGTTCTAAAAAAAGAACCAAAAACACTTTAGCATGAAATAAAACTTTTCATCAACTTTATGTTTTTAGAGTATCTTAAAGCGACTTATTGTCAAGTATAAAATTAACAAAATCTAACAAATTAACTATCATTTTTTAGTGCAATTAGATCCTGAGGATTAGTATACGATAATTGTAGGGCCTTAGTACGCAACAAGATCACTCAAATATATGAAATATGCCAAAGTGTGGACTTGATTTTACCAATGCATGGAGGTTAAGTATAACAATTTTTACAATGTCATATTTGTGAAAATTAAGCATTTAAATGCAAATACATACCTAAACTGGTCTGAATAAAAAATATAGTGACTCCCACCCTGTGATCGAATATGTTGTAAATTAAATAATCAAAAATAATTTCTGTCTGCCTCACACGCCAACTTCCAGCCTCCAACATCTAATTAAAAATATTTTTTTTCATAACTTTTAGAGAAAAATCAAATTATCAGCTATCTCATGTCATTAATGTTCAATGTTGAACAATTTGTAAAATATTATAACTTTTTTTTTCGAATTTTTTTCCTTTTTTTACATTAAAATGCTCTTTGCTAAGCTTGAGTAATCATACAGCAAATAAAAAGGCTAAAGTGATAATCAATCTTTTATTATGGGGGGAAATGTGTGATTCTCAATTTTAGTGATCTGAATCGGTCTTAACTCCAGCCGCAGTGAATATGTAATTAACAATAACTCGTTTCTTAATAATTAGTGCAAATTAGGCAGTAGTGATGTAAACGTTTTTTATTTACTCACTTGTAGTGTTCTTTGTCTTTTTCACGTTCTTGAGTAATAACAATGTCTTTTAGGCGTGTCAAATGTAAGTTGTTGGTCTTATTGTATGATCCTAGTAGAATTAATCCATGTATATTGTCGGGGTTATACAGCATGTGAAACAAATGATTATTTGGATACTTTCTAGGCATTTCAAATATATGATGGTAAATGAAATTTTACAGTTTAATGACTAATGCTTGTAAATGTACACGTATACAAATATAATATTAAAAATCAGCAAATAAAAGGCTCATACTGCTACGAGATTACCAATTAATTTTTTTGATCACGACGACGATAGAGAAAAGCTTAGACTCTTCCAAAAATTTGTGCACCCTACTATATTCTGCAAATTTCAATGTAGAGAAGTAATTTTTATTACCATGAACGCAAAGTGCAGCTGCTGTTTTGCGTCATATTGCCACACTCTGGGTCTTTGAGTCATTTGATTTGCGGGCTCAAAGTGTGCCCACTGGCGCGTAATAGCTCATTCCGTCTTAGCAAAAAAAATATCGATAGCAACTCTGGCATAAAACTGCAACCATCCCGCATTTCGGGCGTGTTAGTCGTACTGTGCGTCCGTGGTATACGATGTATTTAAGTAATGTCCAACGATGGTTTCATTAAAGAATCATCCTATTACCTTGAAAAACTTCACTGTTATTTAAATATTGTTGTGTATCATAGCCTTTGTCAATGAAGGTAAGCTTGCTAGTCGTATTTTTGTCAAGATCGTCTAAAGCATCGGGTATAGATTCCACAAACATAGCATTATTCGATGAATATGTCAATAAAGTACTGTCCAGCATGTCAACATCAGTTGAGGAAGTCGATAATGTAGGTGGAATACTCACAATTTCGTGGATATGTAAATGATTATGATCTACATAAATTTCTTCTTCATTTCCAAGTTCGAGAGTTACGATGGAAGATTGATCATGAGATGCTCTTGTGCTAGTATACTTGGTAACAAAATCTACTAACCAGTTCATTGGTATATCTCGTAGAATGTTTGACAATATATTATTATCTTATAAAAAAAGTTTTCTTCTCGTATACCATTGGTTAATTGGGAAAAATAAAAAAAAAGACCAATAAAGCAAGTTTGAAGAAAATGTTTCGTACTGATTTCAATTCATAAGTTTGTGGAGAAAAAGAAGTAGTTTGTTGTGAGGTAAAAAATGAATAAGTCAATAAGCTACCGAAATAATTATTACAACCACAATCATGAACATAAGCGTGAAAAAACAATCATAACAGTACCTACACTATTATTAATTACTACAAAAACGATCGACACACTCATAAAGTTATAATAAAAAATCACTTTGAAATTTATTATTCTGAATAAGACTGTTCTAGCCGTATGAAATACGGTGTATAGTAATACCGCTCGATGGATTTAAAATAAAAGTCTGAATCTGCAGCGTAAACTTAAATAAAAATAACTGAAGCAGTTCTGGAAAATGTAAATTCAAAAATTTTTCCATTCTTGATCAAGTTGTTGACTGCAACAAACATAAATATATGTTGTTAAAATAAAACATACATTCTTAAAAGTTAAATTTCTAAAAAAATTTTTGCAAGTGGGCATGGTTACAATGAAGGACTTTAAAAAGAATCTAATATTCTTGTAAAGTATCTTATGTTTTGTAGAAATAAAGCAAAATGAAGCCCCAAGAGGTAAGTACAACTAATTATTTAATCTTTTATGTCATATCATTAACAATAAAAAAACTCATACAGTAAAAAAACAAATTTCTTTAAAATCAAAAACATAAAATAAGGTAAAAAGAACAATGTTGCTTTGTGATAGTAGATAAATGGTTTTATCTTAAGTGATTTTGCCACCATTAAATAATACGTAATTATTTTAAATTAAAGCAGAATAACAATCAAATGAATAACATTCCAAAGTATGGTAATTAGCCATTGTTTTTGCAAAAGGTAAAAATTTGTGTGTAATCAATACAAAGTCATAATTAATCAAGAAATGATAGAAAAAGCAATATGCACAAGTAATCGCGAGTCAGAGCTTATAATTTTGTATGTGCAAAGGGCCTCTTGGACATGGATTATTAAGGCGGGGAGAAAGGCTCTAGTGTACAGAGTTAGCTAGAATTAAGAGTATGCTAGTGTCAAAAATTTTTTCTTGAATCTGTAACATTTATCTTAAATATATTTTGGTTACGTTATTACAAAATATATATTAACTTTTTAACGTTTTCTATTCAAGTATTATGCTCAACTGCAAAGAACGAAAATCTTCCCTTGGTGCGTAATATACTGTTTTAAAAGTATTGTCACGATTATTACTTTTCAAAAGTATAATTTTAAGAATTCAGAATTTTCAAAGGTATTACATGTAGTATACTTTGATAATAACAATAACAACATTGACAAAACCTACTTCTCCTCGTTGTGGTTGAAATAGAGCTTCCATATGTGGTTGAAATAATGCTTCAATTTAGATTTCGTTTTTTAACTTGAAGTGCTCATGTACTTGTTAATCTAATACAAGGAATATTTTTTAGATGTATTGTTTGATTTCTGTGAGTAAACCAAATTGACCAAAATTTTTGAACTTTTCTATCTGTGGAATGGACTTTCGAAGATTCTATGATTTCATCCATACTAACTTTTAATGAGTGTCAATTGGTTTTGCCCATTTGAAGAATATTAATATTTCCATTGCAATTTGTTTTTACTGATTGAGGCCTTTAATGGTATCCTAAAATGTATCTGACTGAGTTTCAAATGTGTTTGTCTTGAAAGCTTTCTAAAAAATTAGAAAGAATTTTTGGAAAGACAACTTCTTAGTCGAAGTAGTGAAAATCAAATATAAACTAAAAGTAAGTGTAATTTTCTTTTAAGCTTCTTACAGGAAAAGTATAAGAATACGAAGTTGTGTGAAATACAATTAAAATATACGTTTATGTACTACTACTCTATATCTACATAAGTTTTTACTTCCTCCAAAATTATACATACCTTAAAAAGTTTTTATTCGGATAAACTTACATTTACAAAGTGGTTTTGTTTCTACAGTACCATTTCTTGAACATTAGGATGTATAATTTTTTAGGATCTCCTTTGAATAAGCTTTCGTTTCAAAAGTGGCTTTGCTTCTTTATTACTGTAATGTATGCACATGAGCGTGTGAGTATGTGTAGCCAGCGCTATTGAACCGAAGTGCGTGTCGATCTGCGTGTCGACAGTCAGTCTTAAGCCAGCCGGCTCACAAGCACTTGCGCTTATGTAATATCTATACTGTTTCTAATAAACTATACTTATACCTTATACCAGTATCTACGCTTACTCACACACCCCATGAATATAATATATCAACATATATCACACTGGCAACGAGGAAATCGGGAGCGCGTGTTACAATAAAACGGGCATTTCGTGCAACTAGTTGTGAGTAAGTAGGAAAGTCGCGATCGTTTTGAAGTAAACGTGCTAAAAATAGGAATATCGCAAGAATAATGGTTTGAGTAACAGTGAGAGATTTGGCTACGGGATTAATGGCCAGTGCAGCTCACGAATCTACAGACGCTACAGTTCGCACGGCTTGGGTTAACAATTTATCTAAGCAAGGAGTCATACAAGAATTGAACCTTAGAGAAGTAGAATTCGACGCCCCATTGACGTTGGATAAGCTGCGTAAAGTTCTAGTGAAAGTTGTGCGTGAACAGGCAAAAGCACCAGTACCAGTTGAAGGTACTGATTCAGCAACTGCAACTGAAAACGAGGAAGAAACAAAAGAAATGGCCCAGTCAGAAGCAGCAACATTAGAATTCGTCCTCAGCAGGATGACTGGGAGATTTCCATCAAGCAACTGGACATAATGTTCATGGCAAGAGAAACTAAAGACGATAAAAAAGCAGCGATTTTGTTTACTAGATTGGACGAAGACGCATACAAATTAATAAAAAATTCATGCGCACCAGCAAAGCCTGTAACAAAGGATTACGCTGCACTGATTAAAATAATGGGAGATCACTTGGCGCCAAAACCCTCACAAGCGATGGAATGCTGTACATTTAACATGGCAAAGCAAGAAAGCCACGAAAGCGTTGCTGATTTTGCAGCACGGTTAAAAAAACTGTCTCTACATTGTGAGTTTACGGATTTGCCTGCAGCATATAGAGATCAATTCGTATGTGGAATTCGTGACCAGGAGACAAAAGTAGCATTGTTTAAAGTCAAAGATTTGACTTTTGAAAAAGCGTTAAAAGAAGCTCAAGCTAGGGAGAGCGCAGTGAAAAATGCTTTAAGTTCGCTTTAGACCTTGGATGAAAAGAGAACACAAAACAATGTTTTCAAATTCAAGGCTAAAAGCAATAGTCAAAATCGAAATTTAAATATAAAGGCTGATAGAAAGTCTGCCAAGTGTTATCGTTGTAATAGTGAAGACCACAACGCAGCTACGTGTAAGTTTAGAGACTATGAGTGTAATTAGTGCCATAAGAGAGGGCACTTACAAAGGGCTTGTATCGCCAAAGCTTCAAGACCAGAGATGTAATACTTAGGCGGACAAGAAGAGGACAAATTTCGAAAACAACGGGACGGCGATGACAACAGCAGCATTAACAAGAGCGAGGCCAAGGTGAAGCCATCAGATAAGAATTTGTATATGAGGGACTTCTATGTTCTGTGTAAAGGTAAACAAAGCAAGATTACGTGCTCAGGCAACGCGGAGCCTACGTTTTTAAAACTTACGATTAATAGGAAAGCGGTTTCAATGTTTTTGGATACAGGAACTTTCTATACTGTCATTTCTGAGAATTTTAAAAGTAAATATTTTCCTGAATTCAAAGTTTAACAGACGAATAACGTGTTGTATGGTTACAACGACCATGCGTTTCATGTTACGGGAGAATTAAAGAATTTAAGAGTAGAATTTATTGGGTTAGAGAATCGATTAAATTGTTTTGTTATGCCAGGTTCGGGACAGCCGTTGATTGGTAGGAAATGGCTAGAGGCGTTTGGGTGCTGGCCGTTACAAAATTTAATAGATAAACAAAGGGAGACGAATCAAATATTTAAAATTAATAACATGAATGTTATAGAGCCTATTACTAGGAATTTTCCTACATTGTTCGATTCATCCCCAGGTTTATATAATGAGAGTAGAGTAAACTTATATTTGAAAGATAATGCGAAGCTGGTAGCACTCAAGGCGAGACATGTGCCACACGCGCTCAAGCCGTTGATCGAAGAAGAAATTGATCGTTAAATTAAATCAGGGCATCTTGAACGCGTTGAAACTAGCGAATGGGCCACACCGATCGTGCCTATCATAAAAAGCAATGGCAAGGTGCAAATATGCGGAGATTACAAATTAACTATAAATCTGCAGCTAATAATTAACAAGTATCCGTTGCATCAAATTGATGATATTTTCGCGATTTTACAAGAAGGTAAGCATTTCTCACAAGTAGATCTCTGTCATGCGTATATGCAGTTTGCCATTGAAGACAAATGTAAAAAGTTTTTGACTATCACAACCCACATGGGATTGTTGCAATATACTAAACTGAGCGAAGGTGTAGCGTCAGGCTCAGGTACTTCCCAGCAAAAAATTGACAAATGCCTCGCAGGTATATCGGGTGTCATAGCTTATCTTGATAATATTTACGTAATGAGACGTAACGATACTGAGCATACTGATAGACTCGAGCAAGTGCGTCAGAGACTATATGATTGCAACTTACGTTTGAATACAGAAAAAAGCGAGTTTTTTAAAGACAAAATTAAAGTACTTGGTTTCGTTATAGATCGTGATGGCCTACACAAGGCAAAATCAAAGGTTAAAGCCATGGTTGAAGCGCCTAAACCTACATCAACTAAAGAAGTAGCATCGTTTTTAGGTTTAATTAATTTTTATTCGCGGTTCTTAAAAAATCGAGCAGTTAACTTGCAACCACTGTATGAATGCGCGAATAATAAAGTTTTCGAATGGTCTAGCGAATGTGAAAAAGCGTTTAACTGGGTCAAGGCGGAACTTATATCATCTCGTGTATTGGTACATTACGATCCAAGCAAAAAAATTATCTTGGATTGTGATGCGTCAAAACACGGCCTATCGGCTATTTTTTCTCACTTGTATGATGATGGCACCGAGAGACCCATAGCATACGCATTAAAAAGAATTCCGTCAAAAGAAATTAATCGAGCGATAATCGATAAGGAGGCTAGTGCGATAGTGTTCGGGTTTAAAAGATTTGACGATTTCGTATACGGCAGAGAGATTATTCTACGCACCAATCATAAGCCGTTGCAACATACTTTTGGACCTAAAAAGGGTATACCCATTACCACGGTGAGTAGATTACAAAGATGGGCATACCTACTATTGGGTTTTAATTACACCATCGAATACATTAAATCAAAAGATAATGGAAATTGCGACGCACTGTCACGTTTACCAATCGAAGATGAAACGGATATTTTTTCGACCAAGATCTTACATCTTTTTATTATATTAAAGGTGTATTAGATTCAATTGATTTGAAAACAGTACAGGAAGAAAAACAAGGCCTGATTCAATTTTTAAACAAATAATGCTGAATGTAAAAAATGGATGGCCCTTGGAAACGCCAGAATATGCTAAGAGTTTCAAAAGTAAAAAAAACGTACTTTCCTTAGAGAATGAATGTTTATTTTGGGGCATTTGAATCGTAATACCAAAAGAACTGAGACAAGCAATATTGCGAGAGTTTCACTTTTCGCACCTTGGTAAGGTAAAAATTAATATGTTTGCGAGGTCGTATGTGTGGTGGCCAAATATCGATGATGATATTAAAGCCTTAATTAAATCGTGCAAAATATGTAGTGAAAAGCAAAAAAATCAGGGAAGGGCTGTCTTAACGCCGAGGCGCGGCACGGCGGCGTTAAGACAGCCCTTTCAGGCCGTGGCCATTGCCCAAAAGAGCATGGTCGCAAATTCATTTAGATTTTCTAGGTCCGTTCATGGGACATATGTTCCTTGTGGTAATAGATGCCCATTCATAATGGCCCGAAGTCATTAATTTCAAGAACAATACGAAATCGTAAAGAGTGATTGAAGAATGCAATAAATTGTTTGCGAGATTCGGTGACGTGACCCACGTAGTAACTAATAACGGTCCTTAATTTGTGAGCATCGAATTTAGAGAATTTAAAAAAAATAATGGTATATCACACTCGTTTTCGCCTTCATATCATCTGGCAACCAACGGCGCACTGAAAGTTTTGTTCATAAATTTAAGGATAAAGTAGGAAAAATCGTGGGAGGGGGAAAGAGCTTGAATGACGCAATTGATATTTTCTTATTCGATTATCACAACTGTAAGCACTGCACGACGGGAAAAAGCCCGGCTGAATTGATGTACAATCGCAAGATGGGCACTAGATTCAACATACTGGGCCCAGTACACACACAAGCTACCGTGGAAAAAAGCCAATGTGAGCAAGTCAAAGCCTATCGAGGTTCGCGCTGAGTCGATTTCGAGGCAACGTTGCAAATTATACCGTGAACCAAAAAAATCGAGTTCCTGGCATAACCGAGAAACAGTTGTCGCCTGCAACGTACAGTGTTAATGTTGCGCCCGGAAAGTCTTGTAAGTGCCATAAGAATCAGCTAGTTAAGACCGTTGTCACTAAGCTAAGACGTTCGTCACGCATAGCCGCTAAATTTAAGGGCGGAGGAGTGTAATGTGTGCGCATCAGCGTGTGAGTATGTGTAGCCAGCGCTATTGAACCGAAGTGCGTGTCGATCTGCGTATCGACAGTCAGTCGTAAGCCAGTCGGCTCACAAGCACCTGTGCTCATGTAATATCCACACTGTTACTAATAAACTATACTTATACCTAATACCAGTATCTACGCTTACTCACACACCCCATGAATATAATAAATCAACATATATCACAATTACCATGTCTTGAACATAAAAGTAGATAGTTGTTTCAAGTAATTTTACACCAATCAAACTTTAACTATGGAAAAATACACTAAATCTTAAAAATGTCTCAAATTGTACGATTTCTTTTATTTGCTTAAAAGTATACGTCAATATAATGAAAAGTTGCTATTTGGAGTGACCTATAATTTTGAAGTGGACTTTTTTCTGTTTTATTTATTCCTTAAATATTGAAATAGTAAATTATTTTAAAAAGTTTTGCATTGGTGTGACTTACATTTCAAGATGACTAACTTATTACTTGAAAATTGCTCTGATTAAATAATTTATTTTCTACCTACACAATAAAGTGTTACTACCTAAATACTTTAGCTTTATATTAATAAAATAATACAAAATATGTAAATAAATAATATGTGGGAATAATGACGTTTGCCACTCAAGCACCAATTACAATACTCACATAATACATAATGTGATATATTTTTTTTAAACATTATCTTACAGTGTATTTATGAAAAAAAATTTATTCAGACAGCAAATGATAACCATACTATTTAAGGTTATTCAATAACTTAACGACGTTATAAGTAATTTTTACTCAACGTTTTATAAATTATCCAAAAGCTTTTATCATGTAATTAAATGTAATAATTTGTTGCTTACATCCTGAATGGCTCAAGTGACCATCATTTTCAAGCACAATTTAAAATACGTAAAATACCTTAATAATGTTGTGAGCTTGTAAGACAAAAAGCCAACAAAACAGCAAGTGGTGTTACATATAATATATAGATCCATTACCAGGTGAGGGGTTGATGCAGAAGAAGTTGTTTTCTTTTATTTATTTATGATGTTGATGCATCCTGATGTACAAACTAAAATTCTTATCTGCATAGCACTATTATCGATTAACGTTATAGCGCGTGCTTACAGTGTGAACTTACGCGGACAGTATGATTGTTCTCTCGCACAAAACAAAAAGTGTGTCAGCTGTTCTGTAGTTGGTAAAGGTATCTAACCTTACGTACTCATAGCGTTGCTGCTCTACTTTTTGGAACGCTGCGGTCCCAAATGAGAGAGCAGCTCTCCCAAGCTGTGAGGGTACTGTGGAACCAAAGCAAAGTATTGTAACCGTCCCAGTCGGGACTGCATGGTCAGCAATGTTCTCTCAGTGTAATTATTGTCATCACCACAATTGTTTTCGTGTAGGATTGAGTACGTCGTTGCCAGAGATGAGTAAAGAGATTGCTTTTTGTTTTTTTTTGATACGTGAAAATAAATATATATTTAATACTAAATCTATTCAATAATTTAGTCAGTTGATACTTCTCGTTGGCAAAGCCAATTCGCAATTTCATAATTATAAAATAAATTTCTTAAGATGTAAGTATAGTTCATACATCTTAAAACTTAAAAGAAATTATAAACATCTAATGTAAGAGTTAAAAAACGATAATTACGAGAAAAATTCGGCATGTTTCTAAGGCATAACGAATTTTTTTAAATATATTATTAATTTGTTAATAAAAAAAAAAACTATTACCTATTAGGGTGATGCAGAATGATTAAGATTTTATTCTTTTACTTAAAGCGTTAAGAGCGGTGTTACGTAAGATTCCAAAGGTTCGGGGTGCTTAATAACAACGCGGCGGTTGAACTCAATAAATCACTTTATTACTATATTCCTTGAGGGAAGGTGCTTTGCGGTCCCAAGTTACTTATTGCGACTATCCTCCTTCTAGTCCCGACGTTTAAGAGCCCTGTGGCCACTGCTGCGGGACTTTTTATGCTCTTTTTTCCCCCACTTGTGCTTCTTCCTAATACTCATAGCTAAGGCCCATCCTACGTAGTATGTTCCATACTGAACGTGACACGTCTGAGGCCGCTTCATTTTCGCCCTCGACAACGTTCTTTCCTGTACCACCTCCGGAATGATTGTTTAATTAGTGTCTGTATCATGTGGTTCGTGTTGTAATGTATACTAATCATATAATAAAAATTAATGAGGTGTTCCTATGAACATCCTCGTTAATTTTTCTTTTACAGGCTTTGATTAGCTTTCCGCAAGTTTATAATTGTGTTATTACACATATTGTCCGTATTTGCGCTTTTCTCTCTTACATAATAAATTAATAAATATGCCCTTGTGGGTCTTACTCTTATTTATGGTTGTTTAATTACCATTTATTGCTTACTATATAGTTGAATATTTACTTATTTACTTACATATTTTTTTTTTAATTGCTTCATAAATATTCATTATCATCATTATGGTTATTATTTTTCTTCTTTCGATTTAATTTTACTTAGAACTTTTCATTTAACGCCTTGGTGAACTAAAAGGTATGTCAACCGTTTTAATTTACGTATCTACTTACTATTTCCTTTTTCTATTCATTTACTTATATTTTTTTCTTACCTATAGAATTTTTTTTTTTTTTTTTTTTTCTTTACGAGACATCATCAATGCTTAGGTATTAAGGCTCTACCTTCAACTTAGCTAAAGTTTGTTTGTTTCTTATGGTAACTGTTTGTTATTGCCCATCGGTTAATCTTCTCGTCACTGCTCACCCCGTACTTGGATAAGTATTGGCTGTAGTGCCATAGAATTTCCCGGATTCTCATTTCTTGGGACGTTGTTTCTGGTTCTTCTTCCTGCAAACATTCTAGATAAGTTTAGTATAAGTGGGGCCCCCATTTTTAAATCCCGACCGATCCTGCAGCCGCCCCCAACGCTATTTTAGCTGCTTACCATGCATATTCCTTCCAGTTAAAAAATTTCTCTTTTGTCTGTACTAATTCATGTATACGTTGTACTATGTCTATCAGTTTAGTACCTGTCGTCAACCTATCCTCTGGTTCATGTTCTTCCTGACCAAGCTCCTGTAACCCATTCCTTACTACTACCATCTTTATTTGTTCCAATATCTCATCTACTTTTACCCCTTTTATTTTTCGCGCTATTTCTTTCAGTTTCAAATTTGAGCTCTAGAACTTAATTATCTGGTTCTCGCCCTCCTTCTGACTCGGGTCCAATCTCGTCTCTGATGTTTGGGCTGTGCAATCTTTCGCTAGGTCTATTACTCCTGCCTTCATTACTTTAAATGTTTTGTGCTTGGTGTGATCACATTGTACGTGTATCTTTTCCTCTTCCATGGTGCTGAACGCATGTTGATTCTTCGCGTGAAGACGTGTCCAACATGTGCCTTTTAATTTTGCTAGTACTATCGGGCACTCTTCCGGTTTCTTTACAGTTTTTTCTAGTATCAGCCGTATCTCACAAGGGTAGTCCTCCTCCACTTCCTGTGTCGGCTCCATTCGTGTACACACACTTACCTTTTTCATCTTCTTGCATTGTTCCACTGTCTCCCACGCTACTGGTGCAAATCTTTTCTCGCTCGTGCTACTTGCAATGTACTCATATGTCGGTTGGAGATAAGCGACGACGTTCATCATATTTAATCCCTCCTGCTCTACTGGTAACAGTGATATTCTGAGAAGGTCTAGACCCTCTCTTGTTACCAGCGGTATTTCGATATAATAGATAATTTTTCTATCGAGCGCTATCGTTGCTATCTTTGATATTTCTGCTATTTTTTCTCTCGTCGTATTTTTTCCTCCTGGAAATCTAAGGTCCGGTCTAAATTGTTCTGCTAATATTTCTGCTTCTGTTATCACCTCTAGCGCTGCTTCCGGCAGGTGTGACACTCCTCGACTCGCTTAATATATGATATCCATCTCTGTCTCAAATTTAGTTACGAGTTCTTCGGTCAATTTTTCGAATTTTTTTACCATTCCTGATACTCTGTCGTACCCGTCGATAAGTTCCGTGAATATTTTCAATCCTTCCACTGTTAACTTTCCTGCTTCGTCTTCAAATCTCATCTCTTTATAGCTTGGAGAACCTGCTTGTGATTACCAAACGTTGAAGTCCTCATTTGTTGTTTTAAGTACCTTGTAGTGTCAATCATGTGCGTCAGGTTTGACTTCACTGTCTCCTGTTTGTTCTCCTTATCTGCCTCTGCTATTTGTCCCTGGAGTGTCTGTACCATTTTGATCTGGTTATCATCGACTTTTTGGCCTACTACTGCCCTGTATGCCGTTTCCATTCTTTGTAAGGCTCCTGGGACTCTTTTAGTAGCCCGTTCTACCTGCTCTTCACATTCATCTCTCTTCCTTTCTTCCTTATAATTACCCTACATTTTTATTTGGTTTGTTGGCTTGCTTGTAGAAATGCCTCTGTCTGTTGGGCCATTTGATTCCAATCCACATACCATATTATCTTCCATGTCAACGCGACTGATTGAATTGGACCCAGATTCACTTCTAGTATCCCCGGATTTCTTTCAATTTGCTCTATCTCCCCCAGCTGTCCTCCTACCAGCGTGGTTTTACCCTTAAAACATAAAATAGTTATCCTTTTTCCCGTTCTCACTCTCATTTATCGTAAGCTCCTAGGTCCCTAGGTTACCCTTGATTAAGGAAAGAGAGAACAACTACGAGAGAAAGAGAAAAAGTTCTACCTTACTTCTTATTTTATTTTTATTTCTTTTTTTTTTTTTTTGTTTTAACGTTCTGTGTAAATACAAATGCCCCTGCCATACAATTCATTACACATACATTTCTAATAATCATTAAATGCAATCTAGTATTAGGGCTTGACTGGTTATTACGGTAAGTAGCGAGTGTGGCTCCGTCTTCACATTCAGGATGTATCGTTGCATATAATATTAATGTTATACTTATGTACATCTATATTTGTAACACCATGTATGTGTGTGCTATAAACATAACGTACTTAATAGTCTTATTCCTTACTAGGCTACGTTACACGCATTCACTCATTTGGTTGATTCCCAGCAGAGGCGAGTGTGGATATGAGAGGAAAAAGAAAAAAGGGAAAAATTTTATTGCTCTATATTATAAACTTCTGTTTCCTGACTCTGTATGCTACGTTATTCTTATTTTTTCTTTATTTCCCTTTTCTTTAAGTGACTAACCTAAGGTGGGAAGGGATTTACATAGGTGTATAAATAATGTATAAATCTGCGTTTGCTTTTCCAATGTTGCTGCTGAGTCAGTGTATTCTACGTCTCCTTATATGCACGATCTCTGCAGTTAACTTCGACAGTCATGGCCGATTTCAGTCAATTTTTTGATCGCCTTCTTGGATTTGTCCAGTTGCCTTTAGATGACTTGCGATCCACGCGCTTCGTTGTTGCCAGTGGTGGTGCGTGTGGGTTACTGTTGGGGGCTGTTCTCTACGAGGAAGCCGCGTGCGCCGTGACAGGTTGCCAAAGCGTAAGTATGAAAGCGGAGTTTTTTTTTAATTAATTTTTTTTTTTTTTGGAGTGTTTTATTTATTGGGTTGTAGGTTACGCGACTGTATGCGTGCCGGGATGTCCCCGCTGTAGAACGGCCCCCTGGGCAAAGCCCTGTTGCGCTCAGCGGGCCGACCACGCTAGCACCAATATATTGTGGGCAGCATGGTTCAGTAAGTGCTTTCGGCTTTTGTTATATTTTTTATTCTTATGGCTTCTTTATTTTTTCTAATGCAATTCTTTTTTTTTTTTTATTTAGCTTGGGGTGCGACTGATAGTCGATCCCTACGCCTTTTTCGGTGTTCCGGTTCCTTTACTGTTACCGGGGTGGCCTTTCGGCGCGTTGCCACTGCCAACCTTGCACTTTCCCTATCGAGGAGGGGTAGGGTCCTGCAAGGTGCGATGCCCTTCGGGGTCCCCATTCCTCGTGGTTGTGCGGGAGGAGGAGAAGGCGCCCGTCCCCTATTTTACTGGGAAGGTGTTGTGGCTGCACTGCCCCACCTTGGTAGGGGGGGCTTCCTACTCTCTGGCCGTTAGCTGTAGCTGTCACGGTACCATCCTGGTGATAGTGGTGGACGTCCTTCTAGAAGGCGCCGCCAACTATCCTCTTGATCACCGACCGGTGATCCAGGTAATTTTTTTTTTTTTTTTTTTTCTTGTTCCTTTTGGGGTCTCCTATTTTTATTTGTTTATTTATTTTTTTATTCAATTCGTCTTTTCCTTCTTTTTTTTTTGCTATTAGGTGCAACGTTCTGCCAACGGATGCCTCGTCCCTTCCACGCTGATCGCTGCTACCACTGATTCTCAGCCCAACGTCGCCGACTGCCTTTAGCGGTTGCAAATGCTGCAGCTGGGGAAGGGTTCTAACGGGACTTCTCGAAGGAGTGGTTTGGATAATCGGCGGTGGCGAAAAAAGGAGGGGGTAAGCCACTTGTGTGGTTGTTGTAAGGGCTGTGGCTTCCATTAGTTTAACTGAGGAAAAATAAAAAAATATAATTTTTCAAATACAGTGTTTACATCATTTCATTATTTCCCTTTCATATTTCACACTTGCGGTTTTTTTTTGCATTGCGTACAAACGCATCCATATATATATATATGTAAATACACACATACACACACACGTACATATATATATGTAACGCGCTTTGAGAGAAAACCACACGCGTAACTCTCCCGTTGTCGTTAGAGTTTTGTATTTCCCTTTACATGTGTATTTCCCTATGTGCTCTGAAATGTTAACTTCATTTATATATTAGAACGTATATATACATGCTATTACGTTTGCTCATGCATATGTTCGGGTGCGACTTTCCCTCGCTAAGCTTTATCTAATGCCGTTCAATTTTCCTGTCTTTTGTGTTCTGCGTATGTGTTCTAAGTGTACTCTTATGGGTTAATTGTATTGACATAGTTTTAACGCTAATAAGATAGAGCCACACACACTTTTTACCCACCTCTCATACATCGTTCATGTAAAGAGTAACAAAGGAAATAAAGATAGAAAATCACTTTATTTTACACGTTATTTATTCATTCCCTCTCATCATTATAATTGTTATTATTATTTTTATATTGCATGTTTCTCTCTTCTCCTTAATTCCTCAGCCTGTGCTAATTTTGTACGTAATATATTTTCTTTCGTTACATGTCTCCTCCCGTATGCCTGTATTTAATGAATCGTCGCAATGCGTCCAGGGGCCGCGAAAGGAGAAGAGTTCCCGAGAGACGTGGTATTTATTTTCACATCTATTTCTACCCCCTATTTGTCTATAATGCTATTATTCGTAAGTAACTATTGGGGTGGGGAGCAAGTTGCCTCTTGGTCCCTTTTACTTTTCTTCTTCTCCTCTTCTTATAATTTCATCCCTTGGACACAGAGATTTCAATACACAAGCTTTTTTTATTTTGTCCACATGTAAGACCCGTATTTCTCCATTACTCTGTAACTTTACATTATGGTTCCTGTGATCTATGCTGACTATTTTGTAAGGTCCCTCGTATTGGTCATCAAATTTCCCTTTAGATAGCTCTTTTAGTACATACACCATCTCACCTTCCATAAAAAAATTCGTGTTCAGCGCCCTATCACAATAGTACTTTGATCTGTATTTGTTCTGTGTTTGGGTCATTGCTGCCAATAATCGTAATTGCGCGAGTGTCCCCGTCATTTGAAGCAGTAACTCTGTATATGTTTGATCCACCTCTGGCTTCTTGAAGCTTGACGGGAGTTTTGGCTGTTGACCAAATATAAGCTCGTAGTGTGTGTAGCCTGTACTCTCATGTTCCGACGTATTGTAAGCGAGCATACACAACAGCAATAGTTCATCCCATTTTTTGGTCTCACTAATGTAGGCTTTTGATTATTTTGTAAGAACGTGGTGCATGCGTTCAATTGCCCCGTTGCTCTGAGGATGAAATGCCGTGCTCCCAAGCTTTTCGCCATCTGGTCCCGCGTTTTAAGGTACGATCCACATGTTTGAGCTGTACGGTGACTCTGAAGGCTCTATTATGCCTTGTTTGAGTAATTTCTTAATTTCAACTTTCATTTGCTCTCTTACAGCTGGCGGATATCTATACCGCTTCGTTACTATCGGTTCATCCGTAGTCGTGTTTATTTTATGTTTTAAAAGATTTGTCGTTTTCAGTTTTTCTCCGTCGAGTCCAAAAACGTACGGGTCAACCTCTATAAGCCCTCGCACATGTTTTTTCTCTTCTTCGTTGCACCCCGATATGTCGACTAACTCCATTATTTTGTCGACTCGTACTTTCCTGCAACTTAGAACGTCTGTTTTAATGTTTTCCTCAAGTATTTAAGTATTCTCGTTGTCACGGCCATCCTTATCACAACCCTCGTTTCCCACGATATTTTTCTTTGTGAATGTGCAGCTGGCGTCGTTTCTTATCTCATTGCCTAGTTTTTCATTCTCTTCAGGGTTTTCAGTTTCTCTAAACATCCGTACAAAGGCTCTTTCTAATGCTCCTACGTCATCCCCATTGACGTCCGATGAGTTCACTTTTTTCGTCATCTCACACTCTAAAAGGTCCACCTCTGGGACTGGTACATTTATTATTTCATTTGATATATTTAGACATTCGGCATACACCCTACCATTATTATTCGTTGCGATGAAATTATCGAACAAAATACCCTCTGTAAGCTTTTGTAGTGGGACCCAGCCCACTTTAATTTTTCCTTGCGACTCTTTTATATACGCATATATAACTTGCCTCGTTTTTGGCACAATTTAAAAACTTTCTGATTCTCGTAGCGGAATTCTCCTTTCATTTAACTTAGTGTGTTGTCTCCGGCATTTATCTGACCGTTACACATCTTAAAAATATCCCATCCTACGATTCCTTCCACCTCTATGGGAAAGTCATGGTGGACTACGTGTAGGGTATACATAAACTTTTCTAGGGGTAATCTTATAGATCCCAAAGTTTGGCGATCTCCGTGCATTACACCTTTTAATTTTAATTTTTCCCTACTTTTTACCGCTACTCCAATATCGAGACAATTATCTTTAATTATTGAAATTTCCGCGCCCGTATCGGCATAAAATGTTGCACCTTTGTATACATAAGGGCTTTTTAGAATTACTGTGGGTGGGTGTATCCTGTTTTTGATAAATATATTTTTACTGTGCGAGAGAGCTGCTGCTCATCTTTTTCTTCAGCTTTAGAATTTTCACGCGTCGTGGCATAAGTTTTCGATACCTTATGCTTGTCATTATCCATACCCTCCTCAAGCACTCCTAACTTTCTCTCATAAATTTCTTCATTTATTGCTTTGTTATGCCTGACGATTGGGGATTGCGTCAAACATCCTGCGAGTTTAAGTGCCTGGTTTTTGAGCTGTTTACCCTCGCACTTTGACTATTAAGATTATCTCTCCTTAAATCATCCCTGCGATTATCCTGATTGGAGTATTGGTTATTTCGCCTGTGCCGATAATCGTCCTTCCTGTGGTCATATCTATCATAATTATAACCTACTTTTCTGTCATTGTAACTATTTCCATCATAATAATTACTGTTATTATTATTGTTATAATAATTATTACTATCGTAGTTATATTTTTTTCCCTGGTAGCGATTCCCTTGGTTGTAAGGCCTTTTACCGTTATCCCCTTGTTGTCGATCAAAGATCCTATCGTTTCCATACCGACGGTGATAATCATTATACGCCACTTTCCTATCATACCATCCTTCTTCTTCTATTGTTTTTTTTTTTGGTTCTTCATCAACGTTTGGATTTTTTATTATTCCTTTTTTTGCATCTTGCCACAATTTTTCACATCCATTGGTAGAATGGGCGCCGTGCTCTTGACAATACGGACAGTACTTTACATTAGCCACACCGTCCCACTCGTCCGTATCTGACTTCCCCACGGCCGCGTCGCTACCGATAAGGCCCACCATGGCGTCATACCGTCTCTCGGTGTTATTTGCTCTCAATCTGCTCTTTTGCACTATCATTGAGCGGCGGAGGCTTAATTCATTATCTACAGTAATGGCGGCTTCAAGAGCCTCCTCTAGCGTTTTTGGTTTGAACCCTGCGACGTTCTAGTTATACGGTGCCTTTAATCTGTACAGAAACTGCCTCACTGCTTCACCGTTTAATCTCTTTTTCGACGCGTCTTTCTCGGCCCACGTCAAGTATGGGTTCGCCTCATGTGCCATCATGATTCCATTGTGTAGTTGCTGGACTCGCCCGCAGTATTTCATAATTAACTTGTTATTCCATTGCGTGACAGTTTAAAGCTCCGCTGCAAGTATCTCTATTCCTCCTATTTTATTGAATCTTCGTGATAGAGCTGACAGAAGCTCGTCAATTATATAAAATAACGATAATCGCGTGCAGAATTGATCGTCCACTATGCCTCGCAATTTATTTCCCAAAAGTCCTATAAAATATTTTTCATTCTGGGCAGGTATTGTTTCCTATATCATCCTTACCATTTGCTCGAATAAGAGGAACTGCACGGGGTCTCCATTATACAGTGGTATACCATTTACTGCGTTGGTTAGGTAGCCTAATATGTTAAGATTCGAGCCTAAGGCTAACGGTACCCCTGTTTGTTGCCTATTACTAGGAAAAAATTGCATGGTTTAATGCTGAGGGTTATCGCGTATGTTACTTTATGTCCTTTGAAAAAATTCTGCCTGATTATTTATCAGCAGCTCGGTTGGTCGGTCACATGCAGAAAAAAGGTATTCTGTATTTGTATACTCGTCATTATGACTTTCTTCGTATCCAAACCTCAGCCTATCTGTCCTATTGTTTGATGTATAGTAGTTATAATTTTTGTCATTTGAATGCAGAGGTGGCCAATCGCAGAATGGTATAAAAGGTGGTTCACTGTTTGTATTTTCTTGTTCTTACGGTTCGGTATACTTTTCCTGCTAACTCGTTTTGCCTAGCCCTTCCATGCCTAATTGATCACGTTTTCTGTCTACCCCTATGTTCTCCTTAATCGCATTCTCTTTTAATTCTGATTTTTCTGGTGCAATTTCCAACATTTCTATTTCTGCTGTTATATTCGTTGGCTCTGCTAATTGTGTATTGGGATTATTCTTAAATGAAATTTTTGGTTTTATATTTTTAAATATCTTTAACTTAAGAACTTGATTTTTCTTACCCATCTTCTCATAGAGTGCATACGATTTGGGGTCGTGTTCAAGCATAACCGTTATTGTATCTAAATCTTCCTGTGTCATGGAAAAAGTTTCGTTAAAGCCACCCCTACCGTTGTCAATCTCTTCCCCGTAGTCAGACATCATTATTTCTTTCCCCCCTTTTTTTTTATATTAAAGTGATGTGAACTTAATTATATTAGTTGATTTTAGTCCACGCATGAAAAAATAATAGAGAAAAAAGGATTCCTATTTTATTTCTGATTCTGTATTTCTATTTTACTGGCTTCTAAAACGAGCGGAACTAGCCGTATTCCGGTTAAGTATTATTTTTCGTACGTCGTTTTCTTAGCTTAACAACCCCAAAGGACAATAAGTATATATATTTGGGAGAATGAAAAGAATTATTAGTTACTCTGACAGAAGGCTCTAAACGATGAGCGCCAATATACTCCAAGTCATACTCTTTACGATGGTTCCTTTTGAAACTGGATGTTGACTCTAGTCCTTCCTTACTTGATAGTAGCTGCAGGTGACTGCCTTGAATTTTCTGCGCCTGTTGTTGCACTACACTATGTGTACTTCCTGACTGTTGCCCTAAAGTTTCGAAATATCACGTGTAAAAAAAAATTTTTATTTCGCGACAAAACCTACCCCACACTTAGCACCAAAACTGTTACGTAGAAATCTAAAGGTTCGGGGTGCTTAATAACAACGCGGCGGTTGAACTCAATCAATCATTTTATTGCTTTATTTCTTGAGGACAGGCACTTTGCGGTCCCGAATTACTTACTGCGACTATCCTCCTTCTAGTCCCGACGTTCAAGAGCCCTGTGGCCACTGCTGCGGGCCTTTTCATGCTCTTTTCTCCCCCACTTGTGCTCCTTCCTAATACTAATAGCTAAGGCCCATCCCACGTAGCATGTTCCATACTGTACGTGACAGCGGTATTTCTTAGTTATTAAGTATTTTACATAATTTTCATGGATAATTGATTATCGTATAAAGTATTATCGATCGGAGCAGCTTAATTATTTCCTTAAAAAAAAACATACACACAATCACTATGAAATAATTAAGCAAACTACAAGTAGTTGTTACCACAAGGTACAAATTGTGAGGAACGTTGTGTTAATTGCATGTTTTTACCGATTAAAACTTCAACCTGCAGTAATTGCAGTAGATGGGCACTAATGTAATTTTTTACATTTTACAACAAAAGATGCAAATCACAATGCTTAGGCAGTTTTGCAGATGTTTTTTTGAGCCTTCGGATTTGTTCTCTCTTAATATATTAGATGTTTATAATTTTTTGTGAGTTTTAAAATGTATGAATTATACTTACATCCTAAAAAATTTACTTTATTATTATAAAATTGCTAAATGGCCTTGCCAACGAAAAGTATCAACTTACTCAATTATTAAATAAATTTAGTATAAAAAATATATTCATTTTAACGTATCAAAAAAAAAAAGAAAATAAAGTTGGCAACAGTATTTATGAATTTTATTATTACGTAAATGAAATAAATTTAACCAGAATAATAAACTGCATGGAAAAAGAATTCTGCAGAAAGTTGGAACCCATCCCATGATAGCCAAACAATTCAAGCGGTGGCATAAGCATCAAGCAACTTAGCTACTAAAACTTCGGTTTGAAGCATCTGAAAGCCACTTATATTCATTAATAACCTCCGAAGTTTGTCCTATAGTTTATAACAATTTTAAGTAAAAAAAAATAAATTAGGAATTGTAACTGAACTGTCATCCTCAAAAAAATAGTTAAACGTTTTTAAAAAATAAACAAAAAGATTAAAATAAAGAAAAGAGATCGAGAGCAAAAATCAGGTAAATATATACAGCATATACTTGATTGCAGTTAAAAGGGAAAAACTCGTGTCGTCACTTGCTTTGGCTGTGCGCTCAGATATAGCTGAAGTCAACATTTCCACTCCTCTCCTGGTACGCACATTCGGTATACTCCTTCCACGTCTCTCCAAAATGTGCGCCTATATGACCATTTCCACGCGAATCCACTCTTCTTCTTATAGGTGCATGCTGTCCGATACGAGTACCAAGACGGGCCCCTAGTTTGACGGCTGGCCGCGGTGGGGCGCTCCGATCAGTGCCAAAAAGTCGTCTCACATCATAGCATTGTCCATTTCAACTTTCTGCAGATTTTTTTTTTTTAATGCTGTTCATCGTTCTGGTTAAATTTCTTTTATTCACGTTTTATTAAAATTTATGAATTATGTTGCCAAGTTTTTTTCTTTTTTTTTGATATGTTAAAATAAATATATTTCTTAAACTTAATCTATTGAATGATTTAGAAATTTGATACTTCTTGTTGGCCAGGCCATTTCGCAATTTCATAATAATAAAATAAATCTCTTAAGATGTAAGTATACTTCATACATCTTTAAACTTAAAAGAAATCATAAACATCTAATGTAAGAGTTATTAAACAATAAGTAAAAAAAAACTTTGGCATGTTTCTAAGATATAAAAAGTTTTTTGAAATATTTTTTTAATTTGTTAATGAAAAAAAAGAACTATAACTTATCAGGGTGATGCAGAATAATAAAGATTTTATTTTTCTAATTAAAGCGTTATGAGCGGTGTTTTTTGGTTATTACGTATTTGAAATAATTTTTGTGGATAATTAATTATTGTATAAAATATAATTTATCAGAGCAGCTTAATTATTTTCTTAGAAAAGCACACACACACTCACTATGAATTAATTAATCAATTAACAAGTAGTTTTTACCACAAGGTATAAATTGTAAGGAACATTGTGTTAATTGCATGTTCTTACCAATTAAAATTTCAACCTACAGTAATTACAGTAGATGGGTGCTGATGTGATTTTTTAGATTTCACAACAAAAGACGCAAATCAAAATGCTTAGGCAGTTTTTCAGATGTTTTTTTGTGCCTTCAGATTTGTTTTTTTCTAATATATTAGATGTTTATTATTTCTTGTGAGTTTTAAAACGTATGAATTATACTTACATCTTAAGAAATTTACTTTATTATTATGAAATTGCAAAATGGCCTTGCCAACGAGAAGTATAAACTTACTTAATTATTGAATAGATTTAATATATAAAATATATTCATTTTAACGTTTAAAAAAAAAAAGAAAAAAGTTGGCAACAGTATTTATAAATTTCATTAAAACGTAAATGAAAGAAATATAACCAGAACAATAAACTGCATTAAAAAAAAAATTCTGCAGAAAGTTGGAACCCATCCCGTGATAGCCAAACAATTTGAGCGGTGGCATAAGCATCAAGCAACTTAGCTACTGAAACTTCGGTTTTGAAGCATCTGAAAGCTATTATATTTATTAATAACCTACGAAGTTTGTTCTATAGTTTATAACAATTATGAGAAAAAAAAATAAATGAGAGATTGTAACTGAACTGACATCCTCAAGAAAATAGCTAAACATTTTTTAAAAATAAACAATAAGATAAAAATAAAGAAAAAAAAACGACAGCAAAAATCAGTTAAATACATACAGCACATACTTGGTTGCAGTTAAAAGAGAAAATTTCGTGTTTTCGCTTGCTTTGGCTGTGCGCTCGGATATAGCTATAGTCAACATGTCCACTCCTCTCCTGGTACGCACATTCGGTATACCCCTTCCACGTCTCTCCAAAATGTGCGCCTACATGATCATTTCCACGCGAATCCACTCTTTTTTTCATAGGTGCATGCTGTCCAATACGAGTACCAAGATGTGCGCCCAGTTCGACGGCTGGCCACGGCGGGGCGCTCCGATCAGTGCCAACAAGTTGTCTTGCATCGTAGCATTGGCGTTAGCAATCTCTCTACTCATCTCTGTTTGCAGTGGTGGTGGCGATGCTTGCACTGGCGAGAGAGAGAAAGAAAGACAGAGGGAGATCAGGACGATAAATATGAAGTTAAGGATAAGGGAGAGAGAGAGAGAGAGAGAGAGAGAGAGCGTGTGATTATAGGTAGCAAAAGCGAGCAGAGAAAAGTATATAGGTTGAAAGAGAGAGAGAGAATCTATAGATAGTAGTAGCGTGGGCTTAGTGATTTCTGATATTGAAAAAAACATGGATATTGCGTATTGATAAATATCAGATGTGTAAATATTGATAGAAAAAAATATCTACCTAAAAACATCGATATTCCTCACATCGATAAAAATATCGTTGAAATTGAAACTTTGTTATAAAAGACAAATGTTAGTTGCAATGAGATAGTATTAAAAAATGAGTGCCAGGAGCCGTACCATGTAAGTATTTTTCTGTAAATTGGTCTATGTTATAACGTAGGTCTATGAAGCAAAAAGAAGTTATGTGGTACTGCTCCTGGCTTTCAGCTCCTGAAGTCAGCATGGCACTCAGTTTGCCTTAGTGTTTTCAAATATAACTATATGTATATGAGAAGTTACTTGTCGGATAAATAATTGAGTATGTTTAGTTATACTTAACAATCAAGTGATTTTTTAAATGTAATTTATTTATTGGCATCTTTAAAAAAACATATACCTGTGTACTACTGGAGACATTTGAAAATATATTGCATTTGTTACATTTATAAAAATGCGATAAAACTCTCAATAAATTTGCATGTTTAGGATTTAAATGTAGCGCTGGACGACCTCTAAAATAATTACAGAGAAGGATTGGTCCTTATTATGAATAATTGAATATTACATTAACTTTTAATGGAGTACCTATTAAATGGGTAACTTTAATCTTATTAACAAAGCTGTTAAGATCATTAGTCACAGTCAAGTTGTTTGCTTGGATTAAGTCATATATTTTATTAATTTTTTAAGCAGTATTATAAATATAAAAAGTTAAAATACAGTTAAAATATTTAAAATCATAAGTAATTCAGAAATACTAGAAATACTACTAGACAAGACAAAATACTACTTTTTCTTTAGCAGGTGCTGTTTGCTCGCTAATATCAGACCACGATATTTGAATTATAATGATATAGCGTATAAAGATGTGTTTTAAATATTATGTATATCTTCTCAAAGCATTTGATTATTGACTTGGAAGGAAATAAAATGAAATATAGCCATTCTGTGTATGATGTTAGTGTAGGGGTGAGCGAGATATATTACTCACTTAAAAAGTGATGGGTTCACAAACAATTGTGACTTTAATGAATATAAATTGAATGTTTAAACTTTATTTTTTATGGGTGCTTCAGAGTCTCGATTTTTTACTAAAAAAAAGAGCCCTTAACTCTTTTTTTGGGAATAGCCTGTAACACTATTCCGTAACAATGCAAAATGGATTGCAAAATATATCTTTTAACAACTAAAAATCTAAAGTGCTTGTTTGTTTTGGCCCATAAAATAATATGGTATTTATGAAATAATCTATGTATGTTCATCTACAATGTATTCTTAAGACTTAAAATGCCTTTCATTTATTACATTTTTACTCTATAATAATCGGTTTTATTTTGGTTAATTGTTATTACTATGTTGCAGAAACAATTTGTGAAGCAATTTGACTGACGCAAATATTGTTTCTCAGTTGTTGTATACACAATATTATATTTATCAGTATGTTTTAATGATTTATTTAATTTAGTTACAATTGTTAGGATTTTTTTCTCGAAAAAAAAAATTGTTCATTATCTAGCTATCGTCAGTGTCATGACACATGCATTCGAGTAACAATCTCAGCCAGTTTAATGGCATCCAGAAAATTTAAGCAAAACATTGCGGAAATCATAAATACAACAATCAATATAATATGCACAATTGCAACTATCATAATACTGTACACATATGTACAAGTGGGGCTCAATTCCCTTACACGCTCCGCGCACCAATTCCTTAATTTTTGAATCAGTCAAATACTTTGTTTTTTCAGTTCCCTTTCTGAAGTTAAAAAAATGAAGTAATCGTTGTAAAGTAGTTAAAAAATTAAAACAGTAGCAGTGTAAATTTTATACATACCTTTTTGTAAGTTTTTAAGACATTTTTTTGCGTTGATTTGTTAGTATATATCTCCGCCCTCTGGTGAATTTGGAAATTCAAAGTGATCAGTGATCCGTTAGGGGCGAAATGTGAGAAAATAAATAAATACAAGTAAAGTGTATTTAAATTTTCTTGCGTTGATTTATTGATGCGCAACGTTTCACTGACAATATGCGTCAGCCTCATCAGGCGCAGGTACGCGAGAATTCATAAGTTTGGTTGACGACAGCACGACAGGTGACGAGTAAGTCAACCAAACTTACGAATTCTCGCGTACCTGCGCCTGATGAGGCTGACGCATATTGTCAGCGAAACGTTGCGCATCAATAAATCAACGCAAGAAAATTTAAATACACTTTACTTGTATTTATTTATTTTCTCACATTTCGCCCCCAACGGATTTTTTTGCCTTGTTTATGATCGCAGAGAATGTACAAGGAGATAAAATTTAAAAAACACTTTTGATTCTTTTATTGATTAAATTATGTTTCGGAAAAAGAAGTTCTGATAGATTCTTATTATTTTACTTTTACATCTTAATATAGGATTCTAGTAAGGCCTAGTTTCAAAAACAGACAAAAACGAGGCTTCTATGATCCCAAAAAGCCGTAGAAGTATAGTTAAAAAAAATTACGCGATTCATGTCATACAAATATCCATTTTTGTGATAAATAAATTTTCTCAGCAGGCGATATCAGACAGATTTTTCTAGTTTTAGAGAAAAAGTATTAATAGCGTAATTACACAACAAAGTATTGTCAGCATACCTTTGGTCGTTGATTCGTATTTTTTAACTTAATATCATCTATATTCGTTTGATTGACAAAATATTCTAAAAATTTTTCTTAGATATTCGAGATGGAAAATTTGAATTATTTTAAGTACCAAATGAACAAAAACAACTGATGTTTGTTTTAATATTTTTGGCAATGATACTAACTTCTTAATAAGTACTGTTATACATACTTCTTATAATGAATATACTTATTCTAAAACTTGATTGCATGCCTACTCATTTGACAGACAAAACATTCCCAAATTGTTATTCGATATTGGAGATGTGTAATTTCAATCATTTCAAGTACCAAATAAATGAAAACATCTGATGTTTGTTTCAATATTTTTAGTAAAAATATTAACTTTTCCATAAGTACCGGTATACTTACTTCTGACAACGAATATGCTTACATTGTAAATCATAAGATTCTTTATCATGTCAAAAGAGAAATGAAACATATAACAGCATAGATCGTACTTATTACAAGTATTGATAAATTTTATAATAATAATCATATTACTTTTCTAATTAAATTTCTAAACAACGTTCATGAAGGTTTACCACTACACAAGCTTAGTTTAAAAATTAGAGTAATTATTAGGTTGATACGTAACTTAAGTAAAGTAGATGGCTTATGTAACAGTACAAAATTACGAATGAAGAAATTACTCAAAGACATTATTGAAGCAAGAATTATAACTGAAAAAAAGGGCTAAGAGAGTTCTTATTAGTTTACATTTGAAAACATCACTGTTCTCGCATGGTCAACTGTGTTACCAAAATGCAAAGATAAAAATTTAATTTATATTTAAATAAAATGTGACAACAATTAAGGACTAGGAAATATTGTTTGAAAAGAATTTATGACTCATTACATTAATTTATTATTAAAATAAACTGTTCAAGAATTTTTTAGACATTTTCACATTTGCTAATGGGAAGAAATTAAATTTCATTTTGTTTACTTTAGTTTAGTAAGCAGCTTATTTTAATAATAAATGATGTAATAAAACAATAAAATTATAAGTTAAACATTTTTTTATGATAATGCGCATTATTTAACATATTTTAATAAACATGATTTCTATCTTTTTCTGGTTAATAGAGCTACGAGCAAGATCCAAGGCTGGTACGGTAATTTGACTGTTGTAATAATTTTATATTGCATTAATTTAATTTTATAATGTAGTTAACTTTTACTTCTGAATAATATCATTAATAAATTCATTGAAAATCTAATAAAAATAGATCAAAGTGCCATTAGCAATACCTCGTAGGTGGTAAAGAAATTTGCTCATTATGTGGGGGGCGATGGGGGACTGTGAGGAAGGGGGATACTTGTAAAAGTTGTGAGGGAATAGTAGGGGGACGATTGAACATTCTAACCGAGTAAAAATAATGGAGAAATATAACAAATTGTACTTTTTTGTGTTGGGGGCCAGTGGAAGGTGTGACGAATGTTTGGGCTCATATCGTTAGGGGGCTAATGATTGGCAGTGGAGAGTCAGTGAAGGGAATAAATCTTAAGTCAAGGTCAAAATATTGTAGAAAATTAGGAAATCTTACTCTAAGTTCTGGAAGGTTGATTGGGTAGGAAGAAAGGCCTGTAAGAGGGTATTGGGGATGGTCTTATCGCCAAACCCACCGAAATCTCTATATAATATACAAAGATATACACATATCTTTCTTTATTATATATATATCTTTCTATATTATATCACAGTTTTGGTGAATTTGACCATAAGATTCCCCACCACCACCACCCTAACCATGGGCCCCCACAATTTAAGGCACCGTTGGCTTGTTTTCTCTGATGAGTTAACCTTGACTAATTATTTACTTACCCCCCCCCTCCCCTAATGATTTATCACAGTTTCCTACTACCACTTCTAACACAATTTGGATCCACCCTCACTCTTATCCAAAATTTTCTGATATTTCCATTACTGGCAATAACGTTGGATCAATAAAAACGAGATAATTTATTAAAACACTATTTTTTTGCATAATTTTCTGATGAGTTTTAAGGGTAAACATAAAAATTAAGTTTTTCTGGTATTCATCAAACAAAAACCATCATCGCACTATACTTGGCTATTAAGGGTTTGTTGTAGAATTGTTTTTGTTCGCCATTTCTTCTTAAAAAAGTTATTTTGTAGTTGGGTAGTTTTTCTATATTGCCAAATTGATGTAAATGTTTGTAACTTTCTGCTATGTGGCTTGTTTCCATTATAATGGTTAAAATTTAAAAATGTTTTTTACTTTAATTATGTTGATTTATTATGTTTATACATAATTGTCTTTTCTTATTTTTGATTATTTTTGTACAAAATGCTATTTTTTACGACCATTACTTTTCTCTAATTAAATATTTACAGGAATTAGTACACTGAAAAATACACAACATTTATATTTAGGGTAGGAATTTAGCTTAGGTGTAAAAGAGCACAATTATGTTTATTATTAATAAAATCTTTACTAAAATGAATTTAACATTCTTTTCAAACCATGTATCTTATGAATTCTCCAAAATTAAAAACTAGAAAAAAAGTTTCAGAAATAATAAGGTTACAAAATTGAACTATTTTCTTGGAAGATATCATTAAATTATTGGTTATAATCAAATTATCCCACAGAAAATAAAATCAAAACATTGAATTATGTGTCTTAAGTTTTTTTCGAGGGCTTGGCATGCGGAGCGCGCAGGAGGCCGATATTTTCTAGTGTACATGTTGCGAGGCGATTTCCACACACACACGCGTGAAACATATGTATGTGACATCAGTATGTATTGAGTTAACCTAATAACCTAATAACCAATAACACTCTGCTCTAGCTTACGCGTTATCATTACTAGTTTATCGTTAAATCCCTGTGTGCATTTCAGGCTTCGGGATTTTAGCCAAGGCTGGCACTGTTGTTATAGTTTAATAGTGTATAAGCTTGTTACAGAAAAATTCCTGGCCAAGTCAAGACTTCCACTTATAAATAAATAAGAAATTCGTTGATCTGTATGGCGAGCCTCTGTCTCGCACATTTTCAGAGAAGCGTTCGGCGTTCGATTATTGCGACTCGTTGGAACACCGAGAAAGTTAAGAGTGTGTATTTTATGGTGCTTAACCCGTTTATAAATTTCATTTGTCAATGAAAGAAGGCATTTTTTCAAAGTGGTTTGTGTTTGATAGCGGAGACTCCTGTTAATTCTTATTTAATTTTGCCTCACCCGATCACAAAAAAACAATACTCTTTTCTCTGGTACCCTTGGTCTGACAGAGGCTCTTTTCTACAAACATAGTATCATGATAAAACACTTACCACCTAGCGCATCAAGAGGCAAACGAATAGTTTTTTTCCTTGATCTGCCCGAGCAAACCGTCGAGATTTTAGGTACTGGTGCTAAAAAGTAAAAAAATAAAACTAATAAGAACACAATAACAAGAACTTATTGCTGTCTTTACACACGCTACGATCACGCGAGTGCCTCTGGGACATAGAAAGTAACGTTAATAATGAAGCGAGTGAGAGTCTCGGAATCGACCCTACTCGTCATGAAAATTACGGTATGATTGAATCAGGCTTTAACATCAACCTGCTACCAGCGAATACGTGCGAACTTAATGATTTAAATTAGTAGTGAGTTGGGAGTGTCCCATGGTGTTTGTTGCCAGGAAATAAGCATTCGGATTTATACCGTACCAGTGTAAGTGCTAATAGATACTGGCAGTCGTATTCCATGTGTCTCGAATCAATTCTATCAAGCTAACAAATCTGCCTTAACACATTGCGCTTCCTTTCCGGTTACAGTAGTACAAGCAACCAGGCTTATTGGAGAAAGATTGGCACGAATTAAACGTCAATTTAGAGGATCCGTTTAGGTGCAGGAAGGGAAGTTTAAATTGGATTTTTTGGTAATAGCAAACCTATTGCGTGAGTGTATAATCAGTATGGACGGCATACAATGCATGGGAATGATGTTCGACACAATGGGTGAATCGATATGACTTTGCTGGAAAAATCAGTGCAGAAAAATTGCCTACAATTTCTCAAAGCAAAAAACTCCTGCGTTTCCGTTGGTTGAGCAAGTAGGAGACCGAGTGTTATCTTACTGACTCTCAGATCAACGAAAAGGTCGATAAAATCAATGAGCTCTCTCTAGATCAGAAAAGCTCGCTTAAATCTTTGATTGCCGAGTATCAACACATTTTTCAGGATGAGATGGGATGTTTTAAAAATTATTGCTATCGTCTTACCCGACTCGATCAAGAGCCGTTTCTCGTTAAAAAACTATCCAGTACCCATGCACTACGAAGAAGCTGTATCAATGGAAATCAAAAAGATGCTTGCTACTGAGATCATAGAGCGATCCAACAGTCCTTACATCAATCCAATTCGTCCAGTAATACAGTCAAACGGCTCAATTCAATTATGTCTGGACGCGAGAGAATTGAATAAAAGACTTCAGCCGGATTATGACGGAGCACTCGACATTGATAATCTTTTTAGGCAATGCTAGAACGTGAAATTTATGATGAACCTCGACCTAATGTCAAGTTTTTGGCAAGTAAACCTTGATCGCAAATCAAGAAAATGAACCGCTCTTTTACACAAAGGGCGCACTAACCATCACAAGCGTGTCCCATTCCGACTTAAAGTAAGCGGTGCTGCATTATCAAGGGCTGCCGAACGAATTTTCCAAGAGGTATCCGGTTGTGTTTTTGATTTTGTTGATGATTGGTTGTGCGTATCCACGGATTTTGATAAACATTTACGCCACCTCGATAAATTGTGTCAAAAAATTTCCCAAGAAGAAGTTACGGTAAAATTCGACGAACTCCGCTTTTGTCGTGAAAAAATTTAGTTTTTCGAAAACAACTACATGCATTCTACGAGTTTATTAATTTTTGCTCTAAATTCTCGTTTCAAATTACGGAACGCATACAACCACTCTTAGGATTGTTAAAGGCCCTTTTGTTCATACACCGATGCTAGTGTGACTGGTCTTGGCACAATTATATGCCAAGAGAAAGCTGAGTGTGAACGAGCGATTTATATGGCTAGTTCACCTTTACGAGATACCAAACAAAGTTATTTTACTACCGAACTCGAGCTCTTAGCGATTATGTGGGTGCTTAGAAAGTTCTGGTCGTTCTTGATAGGTGGTGAAATAATAATAAAGACCAATCATCGCACATTATCATATTTAATAAGTTGTCCAACGATCAACGAAGGCTCGAAACGGTGGATTCTTGCTATACAGAAATATAATATTACAATTTCTTACATTAATGGCACGGAAAATAAAGCTGCGGACTTGCTGAGCCAACAATTTGAGGGTGATGGACACAAATCTTTGGATAGGTTTTGTATTAGTACTATTTTGACTAGAACTCCTAATGTTAAAATCGTGCGGGCTTTTCAGAATATAATTTGAATTCAAGAAAGCGACTCTAGGATATCACGGATAAAAACAAACGCTTCGAAAAATCAAGATTCAGGGTATGTCATTATCCATGACATTTTATACAAAATTGCTCGGAGAAATCACAAAATTATTGTTCCTAAGCATTTTATTGAAAGGTTGACGATTAAGACACATAAAGTATACGGTCATGTTGGAGCAAAAAATGTATTATAATGATCCAGGAATTTGTTATCTGTTCCAATCTTAAGTGAATTGTTGCATGTCAGCTTAAAGTTTGTGAATCTTGTCAAAAAATTAAAGTTTGGACCCGATCAACGTTCTTCAAAACTCGCCTGATTATTTCAGAGGGACCAAATGATTTACTTTCGACTGATTTTTATGGCCCATTACCACCATCACAGAGTGGGGTTAGGTATGTTCTCGTGATGGTAGACGTCTTTTCAAAAAAAGTCGCCCTCTATCCAATTTGGAGGACCACTACGCAGATTACAATTAATTGTCTGATACATCACTATGTCCCTACGTATGGAAAGCCAAAGCGAGTACAAAGCGACAACCAGACCCAATTTACATCCAAGAGCTGGTCTAGTCAGCACCGAGACGCAGACATCGTACTGATTTTCTCAGCCATCCGTCACCCGCAAAGTAACACCGCAGAGTGAGTAATAAAAGAATTAGGAAGGTTTTTTACAACTCTCGTTTTCTTAAAACATAGCGGATGGGCAAAATACGTGCCTCTGATTTAGGCTTTGATGAATGAAGTTCACCATTCAACGATGAAATTTACTGCCGTTCAATTACATCTTGATCAAAAACGCACACGTTTTAGTTGAGGCGTGCAATTCATCCAAAGCTGGTGTCTCGGCAAAGTTCTTACATTCATATGAAGGTCCATATCAAATTACACGTGTCATTAATAATGCTACCTATGAAATTGAATATTGGCATACGTAGAGGATTCAAGGGACTTACCACGGTTCTAAATTGTGTCCATTTTTTGAAAGAAATAAGGAGAGATAGGGGGTGGAGACAGCGAATCAATCGAAAGATCAAGCACATGAGAGCACAGTTAATCCAAATACAAGAGCGCCTGACCAAATTACAAACTTAGTTGTCAACCGTATCTCCTAAACCAAGTCAAACCGAGTCTCCGACCACCGACGATGATATCTTAATTTTGGACTTTAGCGAGTCAATGGATGGACTCGATTAGACAAGTCGTCTTTAAAAGGGATAGATACTACAAATCCAAAAATATGGTGCTGGGTGTCTTTGTTCTGTCTTGTGCTTATTCCTTGTATCCCTCCGTCAGTTTTCCTACATATCCAGGAATAATATCAACATACAAGCTGATCCTGCGCGGCCTCGAGCGCGCGTCGCGACAGATCCATCAGATTGTGAAGAAGGATGAGCGGCAGCAAGCGAGACAGATCACGCGTTGTTTTTATAGAGGGGCTTAGAAAAAACGACAGGAGATTGACTTGGAGCACCGACTTTACGATCTCTACCATGGATAACCTCAGTTAACGGTTTGTGTTCCGCAAGGGCAAGACACTGCGACACGAAGGGAGGGTACATACTTTAAGAAAGAGAAACGACAACAACGTTTGCTGTAGCAAGAAACCTGTCGATCTAAACGTCTCCGAGAGTTAGCCCTTCATGAAAGACTGAAGGAGTTCCGGTATTAGCACACGATGGTTAACTGAAAGACTGGACTCCCAATCGAATTGTTAAATACGAGTATTACACCGGACTTCTTCATACTCTTGTGTCTTGTCTCACTCATGCGTGTTGAATATTTATCTGGGTGGCATTTTTTTTGTTGATGGTATTTGTATGTGGTTGTTGAAGGAAATCATGAAGCGTCCCACTGCCATCGGTTAAAGATACAAGATCAGTATTCTGCGCCAAATCAAGGCAAAGCCAGATCAAGTCATACGCGTAGAAGAGCAGAGACTTCGGAGAGAACGAGGCCAGAGCCATCCTCACCTTACAGTCATTTGTGCTTAACAGCGACTCGCACCCGAGGTCTTCGAGCTTTTCGATGAGACTGACTCCAGCTTATATGACAGCAGATTCAGAGGGCCATTGGCTCCAGAGAACGTCGCCTCCACGACATCATCAAGTTCCAGCAAGGCGCCCTTGTTTGATGTCCCACCAGACCTTTCACCTCTTAACTCGCAAGTTACCCTCTTATAAGAAAATTAACCTTCTTTGTTAGACGCGAATAGTGTTCATTTAGATACGATCTTTGACAACGCATACGCCTATTGAAAATAATCCGTTTGAGATTAAGACTTTTCTCATTATTTTTTGTTGAACACACTAAAAAAGCGGTTGACCAAAAATCCGAGGAAGCGATGCGTGGTGATTCCCGTACACACGCACGTGAAACATATGTATGTGACATCAGTATGTATTGAGTTCCCTCTCTTTCTCTTGCGCCAATCTCAGCTGCAAAGCATTATCACGCATTAATAGCGTTGATCGGTGGCAAAAACGGAGGGACTTCAGGGAAAAATGGAGAAGGAGGCGGCTGACGAGCGGGCAGAAGAAAGGTAGTTGGATCCTGGATCGATAAGATGGTGGTCAGCAGCTAAAAAGGAAAGCAACAAAAGTCAATCGTGAGTAAAATTCCCGATATGAAAAAGGCTTTTTAGTCCAGTACTCTTTTAGTTATCAGGTTGTAATAGTTTCCCATAATTGTTTAATAATTAATCAAGTAGTGTACCTAAGCCGGCCAATCATTGTTGTTAAAGTTTTTTCAAGCGTTTTTTTTTTATAATCGAAAATAGTTATTGGGCTTGATTTGTTATACTTTAATTCTTTTTTAGTGCTGATCACATTTGACTGATTCGCTCGCTTGCGGTTTGCTCCCTAGTCCAGCGTTCGTGACACTATGAGCCTCAAGTCCCGTTGTATAGCATATCTCTCGGGCATTCGTTATTTATTTCGCGTATCGTGTTACATTATGACTGATTTCTTTCACTTTGATATGTGTCATCTACGTAACACATTAGTCTATACGTGACTCCCGCGAAAGTGCGCTTCCACCTCTTGTTTGTCAAAATACTTTGTTTTAATTATGCGGTTTCCATGATTATTAAATATTGATCTATATTTAGTGTGACTTCTGCTCTAACTAACGCGTTATTATTACTAGTTTATCGTTAAATCCCTTTGTGCGTTTTAGGCCTCGGGATTTTAGCCAAGGCTGGCACTGTTGTTGTAGTTTAATAGTGTATAAGCTTGTTACAGAAAAATTCCTGGCCAAGTCAAGACTTCCACTTATAAATAAATAAGAAGTTCGTTAATCTGTATTTTAGCCTTTGTCTCGCACATTTTTAAACAAGCGTTCGGCGTTTGATTATTACGACTCGTTGGAGCACCGAGAAAATTTACAATGTGTATTATATGGTGCGTCACTCGTTTGTTAGTTTCATTTGTCAATAAGAGATGGCGTTTTTTCAAAGTGGTGTGTGTTTGATAGTGGAAACTCCTGTCAAACCTTATTTGATATTGCCTCACCTGATTCGAACAAATAATATCCCTTCGATATGTATATATAAAAGAAACTCGATTTTTTTTTGTAATGAACCGTTGAGTCAGCTGATTTGAACTAACAAAGTTAAGATAGTCAGGTTTTTATTATTCTTGTGTTAGTAGCTTGGTCCGCCTAAATCGTTTGTACGAATGATTTCACCAATAAATGTACAAACTTTGGTAGAAAAATTGTACTTCATTAGAACAAACCTGAAGATACTTCTCTCGTTTGGTCGTGCACATTAAAGGAGAACCTAATTTGATATACCCAATGACGGTCGTCAGTCAGTATTGAACGTTATAATACCTGTATCAACAATTAGTTCGATAGCTTCACCTTCACCTTGGCAGCATTAAACATTTTTTTTTTCCAATTCTTTCATAAGAAATTTAATAAAACGTCTTTTGTTTTTATAATTCGATAAGAATTTATCTTAGCTAATATTGACTGGCATATCTTTGGTAAATTGGTACTTCTTTGAAGCAACTTTCAGTGCTCGACGATTTCTCTCTGATGCTTTATTACTTTCTCCATCATAACATTAAAAAACTACCGTAATATTATTGCCAAAATAATTTCTTAAATATGAAATATAACTGTCAAAAACGTCTGCATAATTACAATTCGAAGGCCATTTTACTCTATATAATATTATTCCACCTTCAATAAAGTACACTGCTGCTTTCTTTGTTGATCACAATGTCCTGGGTTTCGAATAATGAGTATAAGATAGATTTGTTCGTCTTTCGCATCCCAATAACGTTATATAATAAAAGTGGGTATGGTGCCAGCTCATATTTCAGGTACATCTCCAACTCTTCATCACTTTTTTTCATGATACAAATACGTTTAAATAATAGGAGTGGATCTATAGGCACAATATTATCGCCAATTATTTACTTTGCTATTGACACCAATTAATAAGAAAACTTTAACTTTTTTGGACAATTTTATGTCATTCAAAGTCATATCATCGATGCTCTTTATGGCTTCGATGCCAATTGCCAGAGCATTATAGCAATTTATCTCATCAGTGTCGATCAACCCTGTTACAATGTTTTGTAGGTAATGAATGTCTTCAAATGGATTGTGCTCCAACAAAAATGTTTTTAAAACCAACACGTCTTTCTTATCTTTTTTGATTCTCGCATCTCTCGCATCGACAAGTTGGTAGCTTTTATTAAATGCGATATAACAAAATTTCTCTAATGCTTCAATTACATCGTGCGTCTATATAATACCTTTAATCCACTTGAATACAGTGCTTTCCGTAGTGCCTCGTTTGAACGGTCCACTTTCTACGCTCATTGCTCTCATCAGAGTTTGTTCAAGGGTTTGGTTGGAGAAATTACTATCATTAAACTCATTAGACCTCCGGGAAGTAAAAAATCCTTCCTTGGTAAATTTTTTAAACTCACGTAGATCCATAATTTATTCCAAAAGTCTCATTTTTTGAAGATAAAGTCGAGCAGATTTTGCATAGTTGAAATGCCCAGTGGCATGAAAAAAGGTATCATAAGCTTAATACAATTCAGATACGCTTCTCAGTCACCCATTCTTTCAGCTGCAAGAAATTTTTTAAGTTAAGATACCATTTTATAGTATAATATCCCTCGTTTGCATGTTCTTCCTCTGTTTTTAATTTCATCCAGTTTTGATTGAAATATTTCATTCAGTTTTTTTCAGTGCTCATTAGACCTCAATTTATCAAAATTCATTTCACAAGTAAAGTACTCTTCATTATCAAGTAATTCTTAAAATTCAACGTTGTTTTCTCTTCTTAATTCATCAAATATTAGTAGCGATAATGCCTGCCGCATAATAAAATGAGCTCGCACTGCACGAGCATACGAATGCCCATTTAGAATTTGATCAACTGACCCGTCTGCAAAGATGAGCGAAAATATTTTCTTAATTCCGCTTTCTTCCATAACAGTTCCAATGCATCTGATAAAAGACGTTAAGAGATGAAAACCTCCAAGTCACACAACCATTAACAATCATCGAAAACCAAAGTCGCGGCAATATCACAAGCCTTAATATATAGGGGCTGGTCAAATGTAACGATGCAGGTTTTCATGCGTTCTTTTGAGACAATTGCAGCAGTATTGTTTAAAGCTGTGAATAAGGTATTTTTTGAACTTTAATGGTACCTAAACCAGTTCCTGATTTTTTAGTATACAATTGAATATCTATTCGGTTCTTCTCCACCATTTCTGATTCAAGCGAAACTTTTGAACTACGCAAACGTTTAATGGGTTTTCTTGCTTGTAAACATTCTGCAGGAGTAATTATTGCAATCGATCCTAAATTGTAAAAAGTTCCTTATCCATCTATTGTGCAAAAATTAAAATCACTATTATCTAAAACGATTTGAAAGAATGGTTCTTTTAGAAGTTTCTCGTCTTGGCATGCAGCTGAAATTTTGTACTATTTTACTTCAGCATAGCTGCATGAAAATCCAAGATAATAACATAATTCAATCATCTTTTTCGAACCAAATTTTCTGTAGAACATAGCACCTGTAGCAAGTTAAAGTGGAGAAATAAATCTTTTAGGTCGAGCGGAGGACGTTATTGCATGAGCAACAGATGTAATTTTTTTTTAATACCAATTTAAATTTCGTTCATTTTGATGCTTATCTCTATAAATAATATGTTCTAAAAATCTGATCAATTGAGGCGAAATGTTGTCGTTAACATTAATATTTTATCACTTGGTGAATACTGATTGACATCGCATATGACGGTTCTAATGTTTCTACGTATCAGCTCGCCAGCAGAGTCAATGAGTGAATTTTCTTCCTCTTCGATAGTTTTTGGTTTTTGCTTTCGCCATGAGTCGGTCAATACATCGTACAATGTAGTTGGAAAGCATACGTACGTTACACCACCTACTCTGCTAGAAATAACTATTTGATTTCCAAACCTTTTTTTTGAATGATTTTTATAGTATCTTTATGTGGAATTGCATCACATATCTGTACAGCTTTGATTAGTTGAGTCATAGTAAATTGATACTCTTCACTAGAGAGCATGAAATCGTAGATTTGTTCCATTGCTTCGCTGATTTTGTCAAAGTAAGGGGTTTGCGAACCTCTCGTAAAAAGTTTACATTTATTTTTTAATTTTAGCACGCAATCCTCGTAATATTTGCCTTCTGTTAGACTGACAAGATTTTCTGTGCTGTGAATGCACTTCAAAATCTCTCGATGTTCATCGTCTTTGAATATAATAAACGTTTTCGTCAAATTTTGTATAAAATCTAAGGACTGAACTTTCGAAGTTTTCTTTTTCATTGCAGACGCTTTTTTTTCTTGTAAGGTATTCTATTATCGTAGATAGAACAATTTGTATCCCAGTCAAAAAGAGTAGCACTTACATCACTTGCTGAACCAACACTTGAACTTGTTCTTGATCTTCTCAATTTTTTTTTCGTTGGACTTACACTGTTTTCTGCAGCAGCTCTTTATGCACTTGCTGCAATATTTCCCCTGTGTACATAATTACTTCTGCACGTATGATGAACATACACAGTTTTTGAATGATCCATATTTGAAAAAAATTTATCACGTCTTTCATTTAAAGCTGCTTTTAAACCTTCTTTACCCTTTGAAGTTACCAGCACAAGTCTTTCTGACGTAGTTAAAAGGCAAATTTCACAGAATTTTTCTTTAGTATCATTGATACTGCTTATGCTACGTTCGTCCATGTTCATTAAAAATAAAAATTTAAGAAAAAGTTCTGAAAGAAAAATGAAGAAATTTATTTAATATTTGTTGTTTTTTAGCTTATTCAATAATTTATTTTAACAGTTAAAATAAGCTTACCAATACAGATACGCAATTAGTGCAAAGCTATGGGAAAAACATCGCTTCCACATGTATTCTTTTGAAGATGATTTTAAACCCTTTTCACCCTGTGAAAGTAAGATCTATTTTAATTTTCTTAATTAAATTGTATAAATTATAGTATATTAAAAACTTGGTAGAAACGAGTTTCACTGTTTCACATATTTTTTATGTAGGGCAGAGCTAATTAGTAATATATATTTATGTAGCCAATAGCTCTAAAAAATGTGTTGAATTAAAAATTGTACTATACACAATCTATCAGTTAATTTTATCATCGATTAATTTGGTGATAATTTTATCGATTTCTCACCTAACCTTCATATTTGAAAAAAATTAATTACAATAATACGAGAATAAGCTTAAAAACTGATCAGGCTAGTCAATAAATAATTAAACAATTAACTTTATTTACAATATAAATTCAATTATTAGTAATACTATGAATCTGACGACAGCAGGATATTGCAATATTAAACTATGACTCCAACGGCAATGCTGTCCAATGGTCTTTATTTATTTATTAAAGCAACGTTTCAGCCACTTTAGAATGAAGCCCTTTTCAAGCAAATTATATCACAGTATACAGGCTTTACGTGATCGCTTACATTTGTCGAGATCTTAGTTAATTGACTGTAGCCTGTAAGCGACTCGAACATACTGAGTCGCTTACAGTACGTTCGAGTCGCTTACAGGCTACAGTCAATTAACTAAGATCTCGACAAATGTAAGCGATCACGTAAAGCCTGTATACTGTGATATAATTTGCTTGAAAAGGGCCTCATTCTAAAGTGGCCGAAACGTTGCTTTAATAAATAAATAAAGACCAATGGACAGCATTGCCGTTGGAGTCATACTTTAATAATATAAATTCAATTTTATAAAATAACCTAATATAAGATGCAGACTGGATTAGGTGCTGATATAGTGCTCTTTGAATAGTATGAACGTCAGTACTAGTAGAATATATTTTCATTAGATTTTTCGATAACATAATTGTGTGGCACAATTTTAATAAGGTATTATTAAACAAACAGATTTCTTATCTAGTAACATTTTTGTATTTAACAAAATGTATTGAAATTGGGTGTCTAGTTAAAATATTATATTAAACACGTGCTCATTTCTTTGCAGACGGAAATATACTGGTTACATTATAACGAATAAAGTGAGCACGCACAGCTGATCACCTGGGTTTTCCATTTGCCCCTTCACTCAAATGTGTTATATATACATATAAGAACGTTGGTATGTATTCATGCCTACGTTTCCAAAATATATGAGCCATATAATGTATATATATACACATTACAATAGTTTCAAGTCTTTATTATACTGCGTACTTTCACATTGCTCCAAATATTCAAACTCCGAAATTTTCAGTTACTAAGTAGAAAAAATATGATAAGTTTTTGGACCATAACTCCTTCAATTTTCATGCTATCACAATTTATAAGAAACCATTGTAAAGGTCATTAAGAGAGCTTCAACATCCTTCATTGCAATATACAGTAAAAAACCTTTTTCTAAAACGGTGAAGGGTTAAAGGGCTTAAGAGAGGCTGTGATTGCGCTGCCACGTGCTCTTTCAACAATCATATCTCCGTCAACTTTTGTTTGACAGAAAAAACAAAAAAGCCAAATTATTTGTCAGGAAAATACCTAAATTTTTTATCCCCACACTTTTATACGTATCTGTCGTCATTTTTGAGATATTATGACGAAAAGGTGGGTGTTTTAAAAATTTGAACAATTTTTTTTTTTTTTTTTTAATCGTGACTTTTTTTAAAAGTATGTGTCCTGAAGCGCAGCCAAACTGATACAATCTATAACACTCTTTTTAAAAAAGTTAATTCTAGGCGGAATACGATTAATTTTAATTTTGGTGGAAATGGCACTTATGAAACCCATTGATTTAAAAGAAAAAACATTAGATGCTCCTCTTATTTGCCATACAGCTCACTTATTTTACGTGCAAAAGACTTTTAATGATGCTGATTTTAAAGCTTATTTCAAGCACTACATAACCCTTTTTTATTACAGTACATAAAATGCATCTGCTCGCCACTAGATGGCATTGAGCACATCGATTAAATTTCAGACAAAATAAAAAATGGCTTTGATCTTTAATATCTAGCTTAATATTGCACTTAAAGTACTAAAAAAAAAACCAAATTGTTAAATTTCTTACTTGCTACAATTTTTTTGTTTATAAAATTTTCTATAAAACGTATATTTTTGGAGATATTTACAAAAAACCGATAAAAAACGTGAAAAAACTGCGAATTTTCAATTGCCAATAACTTGAAAAATATTGGATTTTTTGAAAAACTTTATAAATGATTTTTTGCTTAAAATTAGGCCTTCTATCGATATCCGACGTTATTTTGAAAAAAAAAAACTTCACCCCTGAGAAGGGAAAATCCACCCCAGGGTGGTTGTGGAGTTCAAATCATTTTTACTTTTGAAGTTAAGGGTAAGATGAACCTAATTCAAAAATTGTATGCAATTCGGTTCACAGTTACAAAATTTGGAGCAGTAATGCTTCAATGACGGCACTATAAGTAGTAATGTCCATGTCACACGTTACTAAAGCCTGCTACACACAATTATTTATTGAAGTTACTCCATAAAATAGATTACGGAAGAGGCTCAGTCAATGTAAAGTAGCATTAAAAATATAACTACTTGCCCTCTAGTGGTCAAAAGTTAATACTCCCTTTTTTTACATGTTTTGTAGTTAGTTCTTATAAGTTACATGAAAACATTTATGATAAAATTATCATTAGTTGTAACAACCTATGACACATTTGGAGTTGTCATAAGACTTCTTTAAAAATTTGGGATCGATTAGTTTAGTTGTTTTTTAAATTTTTGCAAACACACAAACAAACGCTGTCTCTTTGTATTATAGTAAGATTAAAAAAATATTTTACTTTTAAACTTTTAATAAAAACACATCATAAAGTTAAGCTTACATATAACTTTAAAAAATCTACTTTCTATGCTAGTACTCACTATTAGTACTACTTGTAGACTTACTTATTTTAGTATATGTATTGCTTACGATACAAATATTTCTAGGATTTTCATGGCTAGTGATATGATTAAAAAAGCTTACAGCCATTTAGGCATTTATTAGAGTATTTGTTAAAAAAATGAACAAAATATGCCTGAAGAGAAGTTGCTACACATTAAAAATAAAACTACAATTAAAATTTTAAAGCTATTTTACATTTTAATAGTAGGTAATGCTGTCTCTTTAGAGATTATTGATACGATGAAAGACTGTAGGTGGCATACCATAGCTGTAAAAGAAAACTCCATGACCCTTAACATTGACGTATACAACTTTCCAATCCAAGCCTGATTAAAACTTCCATTAAAATCAAGTATGGTCACACATGGTTTGACTAAAACAAAAGGTATCCAATCCGGAAAGACTACACCAGTGGTCACTGCAGGTTTATTGTGAAGAGCTTTACGTAGTTGCAACAAGTCCATGATAACAGACGTTTAAATTTTTCTAAACTGAAATCTACAATTATTTAACAATTGAAGTCTATTTCTTATATGTTGTTGAATTCAGAATTAAAAATACAATTTGTAGTTTTCGTGAGAACTGTCACAAATCATACCTCTATTTATAGTATACCATTTTTTTGCTGAATTCCAATGACCTGCGAAATTTGTCAAGAGATTGAGTATAAGATCAAATGCAAACAGACAATACACTTAAGAAGACGTCGGAGTGACTGCTTGTAGACCATTTGAGGTGTTGCCAACCTAAGGTGACAAAAAACTGAAAAGTACCTAAACTAATTGACAATAAGCTCAATAGAGTGTTAGCCACTGTCTATGCAAGTGCAGTCTATAACTATCTCAAAAACTGAGTTCATGGCATCATGGATAAGACAGACAGTTATCTTAAAAGTTACTACTGTTGCTACTTTTCCAATTTAATATCGGTGAAAAAGTCATGCACTTGCGTAAACTAAATTTTTTTTATCACAACTACGTGCAATCAGTGGACAAAAAGTTGACTGATTTACTGTTATTAATCACTTGATTGTAAACAATACATGAAATTAAGAATTGTCATCCTTAGTTCATTTTCAGTGTTCTTTTGCCATCAACACTCTCTTGTATAGCTTATGATACAGCATTTTTTGTCTTATCAAGACAAGAATATTGCCTTTGTTATAGACAATTTTTTCCTTTTTTTTCGACAATTATGTTTTTACAGTAGATATTTTCATCTTTATACGTACTTTATTTTTGTGACGAGTAGAATAGCATTGTAAGCTTATAACTCCTTATCAATAATGAATCGTTATTGGTGACAACTTTGTTTCTAATTCAGTTGCTAATAATTTTGGTATAAGCCTTCATCCCATAATATTATACTCTTCAACTAAATATTTATTTCTTCGTGTCTGTTATACCGTGTGTTACGTTTCATTTTCAATTATATATAAGTAGTTGTTTTGTTAACTATAAAACCGTCTAAAGAACATGAAATTTAAACATGCTCTTCCCTATAAAAAATTTCAACCTTGAATTAATGCTGAATGAGCGCTGATTTTAGATTAGAATAAAACGTTGATTCCCTGAAAAAATGAAAACTAAAATCAGTGCTAAATTGCGTCATTGATTCAGCGTTGATTTAATGTTGATTTAGCGCTAAATAAGTGTCAAGTATTCCCTAATTGTGTCAAATTTACATTGACGTTTTGTTTGATTACCACTTAAAAAAAAGTGTATTGAATATTGAAGCAGAATGCAAATAGCCTCTGCTCATTGACTACTGAATATACTATGGTTCTGTCAGTTTACTCATTAGTCTGCTTTCCCTTTCCATGTTCTGGTTTCTTGGTAATTTATGAGGAAATATAAATACGAAGCACATCATTAAAATTTTTCTGAAAACTTTATTTATTTAACTGATTTGAAGTACAAGTTATGACATCCTTACAACGTAATAAAGTCTTATAATAAATTAAAATTTTATTTCTCAACAATCGTATTATACAGTATATAACATTATACAACTTTGCAAATTACTTTTTATTTTAATCATTTGTTGACAATTACAACTTCTTAAAAAATACACTAAATACTGTAAATGTGTTTATCGTGCAATGATTTTTTTGTTCATTGATCACATTATATTCAAATGCACGAAATAAATTATAACTATTTTTTTTTTTCAATTCTTAGCTAATAAGTCTTAGCACTTAAAGAACAAGTTTTTTTTAAACTATGAGATCAAAATCTAAACTTGAATTAAATGACACTTTTAATATACCTGTAATTGTTTTCTTTATTTATGCGAACTTAAATTGATAGGCCATTTCTTCCAAAATATAGTACCTCACTCTATTGACTGCTACGTCTAAATCCTCAGTGAGAAGATGAAGTTTACAATGAATAAGCCAATATCCAACTATTACTGCAACATAAGTTCAAAAACATAATAGTGCACGATTTAATATTTATTCTATCTTCATGAATATTTTGTTTCAAAAAACTTACTTTGAATAGCCTTCAATTTTTCTGGCATTATAATTTTTTTTGACGATTCCCTATTAAATTCTTTTCTTAGTTCTACACTTTTTTCTGTCACAAATATATAACACCACTTGTCGGCACCCCACAATGCTCTTGCAAAATTTTTAGCAAACACTAAAATGGTTCCTGCTTTTTGTATTGTTTCGAAGTGTTTTTGCATATCGAATGTCCGTAGCATACATGAATTATTTTAATTACCTAAAATATGCATTAAGATGATGGTAAATGATTCAATAACTTTATTTAACAGCATCTATATGCTCGTTAAAAACCAGAAAAAATGTTCAACGTGACTATCGTACCGAGTTTTCGTTGACTTTATCCCATTCCTCCAACATATTTATTCCACCAGATTCTGCGTCAGAATCGACGTCTTCAAAGTAGTTATCTAATCCTGTAGTAACTCTGAGGATAATGATGTGCTGGCTTCTGTTGTACCTTCGGTATATAAATGTTTTTTTATACACGTTTATAATTATATTAATAAGAAAACAGTTTGTAGTACAGACCATTGTAATTCATGTTGTTAAACTAAATGTAATGAGCATAATAACCACGAAAAAAATCCTTCCTGACCTTGGTTTTTACAACATGAGACTTTTTTTTAGTTGTTGGAGGCTTCTCTTGATCAACAGCAAGTAGGCGCTTCAGCTAATTGTTTCCGTCTCTAAGATACGTCAACTCCTGAAGTTTCTTTTTCAAGGCAGCTGCTTCTGATGCTTGATCATTGCATTGTCTGTCATACAGCTCATCTATTAAAAAAGGATCAATCATGTGATTGTTAGCATGATTTTCAGCGAATTCAACAAACTCAAGGTTGTTTGAAGTCATCAAAACTCTTCTTTTTTCTCAAGAGATCGTCGCACTGCAGCAGCTTTTTCTGGATTTTAATAACTTTCTTTTTTCTAAAACATTGTTTTAAAATATGTAACATATGTGACACACACACACATACACATATGATATACCACATTACCTGAGAAGCTGTGCTGCTATCGGATTCGTCATTACGAATATTTTCCGAATCTGAAGAAGAATATTGAAATTTTCTTCTAGCATTAAAATTTCTCTAGTAATTTCCTTTTCTCAAGCATTTTCCGCCATCTCAACGGGGAACCATGTCTTTTCTAGCTGCACTGTAATTTATTGTGGGAGTAACAAACCTCTGCAGTATAAATCTGCAAAGCTAACAGCCAATTACTGCACAATATGAAAAAACAACACATAATCTAATTATCAATTACTCATACAATTTAAATGCACTTACAACCAAAAGCGAAAATTTCAATAGATTGAAATTGGTCATCTTGACTTTTTCTACCCAGGTAGATTTTTTTTTGCAAAAATCCTTTTCATTTTCTGGAAAGTGTTCCAGAAACTCCTTGATATTCTTAATTTCTATTATAGAGATTTCATCATCAGCGATAAACAGCACCAGTGTGTGAGTCAAGCCAGTCTTCGTAACAGAATTCTATTCTGGAGTACTGCCACTTTTTTTAACATTTTTTTTGTACGAACACTATTTAGAACAAATAAACTCGTATTAGGAATTCGTAAGTATGTGATACGGCTGTGCCACTGTGCAGCTGCTGTACGCGGAATCAATACTCAAGAAACTTAAGGCTTTGTAGAACAGTACAGTTCTAATAAAAGTCTTGTTGGTAGCAACTAAAGGCTGAATTGTACACAAGGCCAACTGTACAATTGAAATGCAGTACGTAGCTACGATAGTGTAGGTTGAGGGGACTGGAACGAAATAGTCATTTAGCAACGTAACAACTACGTTAACTCTTAAGTTAATCCTATCTATTCGCTTTGTTGAAAGATGCACGTGAGCTCACGTTTGTTTCGTTCACTTATGCGAATCAGGACCTAGAGTACTCTGAGTGAACAAAACCATAGAGGTATGAGTAGAGTGCACGACCAAACCAGGGCTCAGGGGATCTGCAAAGGTGCAAGAGAGGGCTCATACTATGACACTGCCACTCCTGATTTCTGAATTGTTGTTCCGTTCCGGTCCCCCTGACTTCTACCCCACTGATACCATTAAAATCTGACCGGAACAGCTAATCAGGAGTGGTGGTATATAATTAATTAAATGGCAATCTTTCTCACACCCTCTGGCGCTGCCACTTTTAGGCCAGTATATGGACTTGTTATTCTTTTTACCATGACCAGATTATATTTTGTGCACTGTAATAGAAATACTTGAAGTCTAAAAATCGTGTTAACAAGACACGTTAATCTAACCACCATTGGAATATTTCGGTGCAGTACATCTTTAATCTCAGAAGTGTACAATTCTTTCACCTGATTTATGCTAACTTTATTTATGTAAACAAATTAAGAAGCTGAGTATGAGTAGGTAAACCATGAAAATTCTGGCACACCCCCAGCTCCCCTCCTGAGGTAGTGGTGAAGGGAGAGGCTCTAGCTATAACTGTGGGTGGAGAAGAGGCGGTGGAGGAGAGGTGGTGGTGGGGGGAGAGGCTGATCGGGCGGTAGAGGAAAGGCGGTGGTAAGGGAGAGGCTGATCGGGCGGTGGGAGGAGGGGCACGGGCGGTATAGGTGGTAGGGGCGGTGGGTGGTGCGGACTACTCGGATGGTAACGTCAGGGTAAGGGAGCCTCTTCCAAATGCTGTGACGTCGGATGGTACTGACAGCTTCCTTCCTTTCCGACCACGAATCAAGCTTCGACGTCATCAGGATGGGTTCAAAAGGTGTAGGTGACAAGCCCAACGTACAGCGTGAGCGAAAAATGATCAAGCATGAACGTGTATTTCTTACCAGTGGATGTAGCAGATCGCGTATCTCGTTAAGTTGCGACCAACGTTGGCTTACTGGACGCAGTACCTTGCCAAGTAATAGAACTATTATTTCTTATCCATACGGATGTGTCAGCCGTGGCCGATGACTTTTCGCTTCTTATTTAGGCGTATAATGTACCAGTGTAATATTTTCTTCTTAGCAAGAGCGGGTGCAACGAGTCATGCTAGGATAAACGTATGTGTGAGCCGTGGCCGATAACTTTTCGCTTCTTATTTAGGCGTATAATGTACCAGCATCATATTTTTTTCTCAAGAGCGGGCGTATCGAATGATGCGTGTTGCCAGAGAACATGTATACCATTTTATAACCGAAAGCGTATCCCAACATTGCTTGGCTTACTCCTCTTCACCGCAGTACCTCGCCAACGAATAGAGGCAGTTAATACAATGAGGTAATTTTAATCGGTGCAGTAATAAGGAGGCGTGAATGAAAAAAATCAACATAGGTTCATAAAGAACTAATTTATTGCATAGTGAGCAACATCAGTAAAATTATACTGATGTAAATAGAAGATTTAGTTTATTAGATTTGAAATCTTGCGCTTAAGGATATTCTCTTTACTATGAGGCCAATCATAAGCATGCGCGCGTCTATTAATACACCAATAGACTCTGTTTATACCTACTCTTGTCCAGCAGCTTGCTGCTGCTGCGGTTATCGTTAGTCAGCCTCAAACGCCCTTTCCGGTAAGTCGCTTTACGCTCGTGATTATAATTTTCACGTGTATCGTTTTATGTAAGATTATCGTAACGAAAACGATTCACAATTTCGATTGACACGTTATTTCTCCGTCAGACTGAAAAATTAGTTCTGCCTTTTTTTATCTTGCATGTTGGCAAGTATTATGACTTGTTAAAGTAGAATTGAATGAAGGGATTGTTTTTTATAATATTTGGCTAAAGTATTTAAAAAGTGTGTTGTGCATATATTATTGTGTCCTTTTATTACACCCTCTTTTTACGCTCCCCCAAATCCGGCGTGCAATATAAAGAATATACAGTCCACTATCTTACTGAGTTCGATTTCGAACATGGTCCTTCAAGCCGGCAACAAAAGTAGCTCCGATAAAAGCGCTAAGTATTTAAAGACTAGAGCTATGTGCTGCAGAATTGTTATCCACAGTAATTAGTCATTTTGTTGATGTTAATTCATTGAAAAAAATACCAGTTCACATGTGGTTTTATTCTAAGAATGTACTATATTGGCTCAATGGACTTGCTTCTAAATGGCCAGTTTTCATACCTCATAGGTGTTCAAAGATTCATGAGTTGACTCCATATGCTAAGTAGCATTATATCATGTCAAAGCAAAATCTAGCTGATGTAGCTTCTAGAGGTGTTCTTCCGAGCCAATTGCTAAATCAAATATTATGGTTTCAGGGCCCTAAGATTCTTCATAAATTGCACCCCAATTATCCAAAGTTTGGAGTAAAAATGATTGCCCAAACCTCTATAAATGTAAATAGTTTAATGCATTCTGTAAATAGTTTTGTAAATAGTTCTAAGTCCTTTTATATGACTCTAATAACTCGTTGTTCCAAGTGGGAGCGTTTGCTAAGAGTGACAACATATTGCCTTCGTTTTACATACCGTTGTTTACATAAAGTTAACAAAATAATTCATATTTACCTATAACTGGAGATCTCAAGCCCCCTTTACAGGCTAGTTAGCAGTTTATAGACTTGTATTCTTTTATTGAAGTTGACTCAATTCACCTTTTAACATCAGAAATCGATTGTGCTAGACTGTGTCTAGTTTATCAGCATCAGCAATGACACTTTTCCGCTGAGTTCAAGGTACTAACTCAAAATCAAGATCGTAGTTTAGAAGATAGCTTACCACTACTTCGATCTAGCCGTTTGCTTAATCTTACGCCGTTCATAAACTGCGGATTGATAAGAGTAAGGGGTAGATTGAGTAGAGCCTTACTTAATGATGATTCTTCTGAGCTTGATCCTCTTACTCCTGCTTATTTTTTGATTATGAGGTCTTTATTTCTTGTGCCAGAGCCCAATATTTCTACTGAAAAGGTATCGCCACTTAAACGCTGGAGGCTAGTGACACAATATCTCCAAGTCTTCTGGAAAAGGTGGTCACTTAAATACCTTTCTACTTTACAAAGTCGTTGCAAGTGGTTGAATCCTCAACGCTTGTTTAAGCCTGGTGATCTCGTGCTCATAAATAACGAGTCTTTACCACCTGGTAAATGGCCTTTAGGCATGGTTGTTGAAGTTTATAAGGATGCCAAGTCTCTCGTCAGAGTCGCCAAGATTAGAACCGTTTCATCTAGTTTTGTAAGGCCAATACACAAACTAATATTATTGCGTCGAATTATTCGAATTATTCGAATTATTTTGAATTATTTGCTATTGTACGTGGTAAACGTTTTACTGCTTTATTCACACGGTACTTAATTGTATATTATTCTATCCGCCTGTCCATCAACCTTGGAACTATGTAAAACATCAGTATTTCTGATTGTTACCGGCTGAATTTTATTATATTAAAAAAAAAAAAAACTTTTATTATTTAGAATTTTTGTAAGTGAAATGCGATCCACCCTTTTGCCCTTCTAAGACTTGTTATTGATATACATTCGTTACTTTTCTGTCTATCAACCTTAGGACTATGTGCAACATCAGTAAAATTATACTGATGTAAATAGAAGATTTGTTCATGAGATTTAAAATCTCGCGCTTTAGGATATTCTCTTAACTATAAGGGCCAACCATAAGCGCGCGCGCGTCTATTAATACACTAATAGACTCTGTTTATACTTACCTTTGTCCAGCAGCTTGCTGCTGCTGCGGTTATCGTTAGTCAGACTTAAACGCCCTTTCCGGTAAGTCGCTTTGTGATCGTGTTTATAATTTTCTCGTGTTTCGTTTTATGTAAGATTACTGTAACAAAAACGATTCACAATTTCGATTGGCACGTAATTTCTCCGTCTGACTCAAAAATTAGTTCTGCTTTTTTTTATCTTGCATGTAAGCAAGTATTATAACTTGTTAAAGTAAAATTAAATAGAGAGATTGTTTTGTATAATATATGGCTAAAGTGTTTAAGAGTGTGTTGTGCATTCATTATTGTGTCCTTTTATTACACTCTTTTTTTACACTCCCCCAAATCGGGCGTGCGATATAAAAAATATACAGTTCACTATCTTACTGAGTTTAATTTCAAACACATAAGTATTGTGTATCAGGTGTACATTGATTAAAAAATATCGTTTTGTCGTTGCTGCTTTTTTAAAATCCATTTTTTTTAAAGCTGTAGCATTCCTCACAGCACAATGAGCTAAATTTAATTGGTGATTTATGCATTCGATATCATCCCTACTAATTTTTTTTATAGCTGGACATTGCTTAATATCATAAATGTACCTATAAAAATAATTATATTATGCAAATATTTACGGAAGCGTATAATCATACTATAAGTAATGTACGTATTAAATAGCACACGGCGCAACCATTCTTTTTTTTCAAGACCTTTTACGTAAATAACATCATCTTCTTTAATAACGGCTCGAAAAGTTGTAGCTAGATCCTCGTAGGGAACTCCTCCTGAGCTCCAACGAAGACCATGGTAATTAAACTCCAACCATCGATTTTCATATTTGTTCTTAGGTAAGAGCTGTGCCCAAGAAAGTGGGGGCTTAAAGACAAAAACTGATGGTGTAGCATTTTCTTGTAGAGGTATAATAGCGACCTCTTTAAAAATAAATTTGTTGTGCGTGGTTTTAAAGCCTTGAACATCAACCACGTACCTCGTCATCTTAACGTTGTGACGATTATTAGTTAACTAACCCCTCTATCGATGTGTCATCTCTTTATATACAACTGCTAGTCACCACTAGTTCATTCGCTAGTATCAGTCGTATCGCTTTTGCAGAGGCAAATCAGTATAAAAGAAAAGTTCAAGCAGCTTTTCATTTATTTGAGTACGTTAACGCAAGCTGTAAGTATAATGGAGCAACTTCGCGAAAATTTTGCTTACGCCAACGCCATGGAGCGTTACGTGATTTTCTGTTAAATAGCGCGAATAAAATATCAACGCTTGCTACATAGTGATAATGTGATCGAGATACGAGATTTTATTTATGATAGTGCAATAGTGCTTACAAGTATTTCCGACTATGAGCTGTCTGTAAAATTGCCATCGCCCTTGGAAAATAAGTTGTTGAATATTGAGTGTCTTTTATCAACGTTTTTAGCAGAATTTTATAAAATTCTAGAAGTGCAAGGGTCAAGGCTCAATGAAAAATTAGACAATCCAGATGATTATAATTTTGTGACATGAAAAGATCTTAATAGTGCTTTCAAAAATCGCATGAAAACAGCTGTTATAACAAATAGTGGGCATTTAGATATAATAAAATTTCTTAAGTCTGCGGGAAAAATATTTATTTTAAAAGTGCAAGAGATTCTCAACGAGCAAAATGCTTTAAAAATAAATACAGTATTAACAGCAGAGTTTTTGACAGTAAAAAATGATACAGAGACTTTTGAAGTTGAATATTTTAATACTAAATCTGATTCTTTTTTTGATACGACAGACCTACATGAAAAGTTTAAGACGAATGTCCAGAAGCCTATTTCTACAGATATAGAAGAGTTTTAGGAGCGCCATTCTAGATGGACTTTACGCTCAATTTTCAATTTAGTAGTAACTGCAAAGAAGTACAATGCAATGAGTGGTAGTTCTTACATAGAACTCCCTACTACTATCGAGAAAAAAAAGCTTGCGTGAGTGTACAGAACGCATATCAGCAATGATTAAAATGGGCAATTTTGTCAGCTTTACATCCAGTGAATAAAAATGCACAGCGAGTGTCAAATTATATTCAATACGAAAACAGTTATAGTTTCGAAGGAATCACCTTTCCAGTGCATCCTAAGCAAGTTACAAAATTTGAAAAACTGAATAATGTGTCTATCAACGTGTATTTTTGGAGATAAGTAAAAATAGTTATAAAACTTTACCCCTTCACTTGACAGCAGAGAAAAAGGATGAACATATAAATTTTCTGCTTATACAAAACTATTATTTTGACATGTGTAGTGAGGGAAAATCAAAGAAACAAAAAAATATTGACGGAGAACGTGATGATTTCGTTAATGCTGAGGCAATGGATGAAGATGAGGTAGAAGAAAATAAAGAAGATTTTTTTAATGCTAAGGCAATGGACAAAGATAAGGTACAAGGAGATAGGAAAGAAAATTTAGAAGAAGTCCAAGATGGTAATAATAGTGCTGATAATGATATAAAATACGACTACGTATATGTCAAAAACTTATCTAGGTTGGTAAGAAGTTTTTTAACAAAAGATCAACATAAAATATATATTTGCGACCACTGTCTTCATTACTTTACAACTGATAAAATGTTAAAAACACATACGGTAGAGTGCATTAAAGTCAATAAGTGGAAAATAAGCTTGCCGAGGTATAATAATAAAATTTTAAAATTTAAAAATTACATAAGTAAAAATCGTGTACCATTTATAGTATATGCAGACTTTAAGTGTTTATTAAAACCTGTGCATAATAGTGAGCGAGCAATACAACACCATCAAGCATTAAGTGTTAGATATTATGTAAAGTGCAGTTTTGATAACGCAAAATTACGATACATTTTTTATAGAAAAAAAACTGAAAGCAGTGAGAATCCAGCTACCTGATTTGTGAAAGAAATGCAAGATCTTGCCTTAGATTTACATAGAATGTACAACAATCCAGTGCCAATGAGATCATTAACTGAAGAAGAGGACTTTGATTTTTTCAATGCTGATATATGTCACATATGTGAGAAGTCTATTAAAAATGATGAAAAAGTTTACGATCATTGCCATTTTACTGGAGAGCAAGTATTATATTTATGAGTTTGTAATTGAGAAAATTTGTCCCTTTAAACTAAAATTCGTTTTTTTTTTACTCAGATATCGAGGCCCAGCTCACAATGTATGTAATCTCAAGTATCAGGACTCGCTAGCAGTACCAATAGTTCTTCATAATCTCAGCAATTATGATGTTCACTCGTTCATACAAGAACTTGTAACTTGCTTTCCCGGAAAAGTAAAAGTTATCCCTCAAACTAAAGAAAAATACATTCCTTTTACGAAGTACGTTTAAGGGACACGCATAAACTTACGCTTCATTGATTCGTATAGATTTTTGCCGTCATCGCTTGATAAGTTGGGATCTTACTTAGAGCAGTATGATACTCTAGAAAAGGTTTTCAGTCAAGATGATAAATATTCATTCGAGCAAATCAATATGCTGAAGAGGAAGGGTGTATTTCCATGAACTTGAAGAAATCGGGCTCCTATCTAAAGATGATTTTTATAGTAAATTATATAATGCACATATAAGTAGTGAAGATTATATACATGCTGCAACAGCATGAGAAACTTTTGATATTATAACTCTTGGACAGTACTCAGATCTTTACCTCAAAACTGATGTACTTCTGTTAACAGAAGTATTTGAAAACTTTAGAAATAATTGCGTCAAGGTTTAAAAATTAGATCCTGCTCACTATTTCACTACTTCAAACGAAAGTAAGTATAATGTATAAGAATATAATGTCAATTGTGCATTAGTTATTCATTGAGAATTTTTTCAGATTTCACTAAAACTCATTACTGGTATAGATATGTTTATGTTTATTGAAAAAGGCACATGAGGTGGAATAAGCCAGTGCTGTAACAGATATTCGGAAGCTCATAATAACTACATGGAAAATTATAAAAAAGATGAAACTGAAAGATATATAGCATATTTTGACGTAAGTATTGTATGGTTGGGTAATGACTAAAAATTTTTCTTATGGTAGATTTCAGTGGGTCGAAAATGTTTAGCAACAGCCTCATGATTCTTATAATATTGGAAATGAAAGTGCTTACGGATAAATTTTAGAAGTGGATTTGGAGTATCCAAAGGAGCTCCACGATTCTCATAAAGATTTGCCATTTTGTTCCGAACACATTTCAGCACCAGGTTCGAAGGAGTCTAAATTAATGACAATATTAAGTAACAAGCATAAATATGTACTTTATTATGAAGCTTTCAAGCAAGCCACAAATCATGGATTACGACTGACAAAAATATATCGAGCCTTAAAATTCAGGCAATGTGCATGGCTTAAAGAATATATTGATCTTAATAGCATTGAGAAAAAAAAGGCTAAGAATAAGTTTGAAAAATGCTTTTCAAACTATTCAATAATGCTATTTTTGGAAAAACGATGAAAAATGAGAGAAAGCGTATCAATTTCAAACTTCTCAAACATTGGGATGGACGCTATGGAGCGAGATCGTACATTGCAAAGCCAAATTTTTACAGCTGTGATATTTTTGATAAGAATTTTGTAGCCATACAGCTAGAACATGCAGAAGTGATAATGAAAAAGCTGATATACATTGGGCTTAGTGTCTTAGATTTATCGAAGACACTTGTGTATCGTTTTCACTACGATTATATGCTCTCTAAACTCAAAAATGATTGTAAACTCTTATACACTGATACAGACAGTCTGATATATGAGGTAACAAACAACGATATTTATAAAATGATGAAATTAGATATTAATAAATTTGACACATTAGATTATCCAGAAAATAATAAATTTACGATGCCGTTAAAAAATAAAAAAATTGTTGGGCTCATGAAAGATGAGTGCAATGGAAATATTATATCGAAACTTGTTGGGCTCAGAAGTAAGATATATGGTATTCTTCTTGAAAATGAAAATGTGATTAAAAAAGCAAAGAGTGTTAGGAGTAACGTCGTAAAAGCAACTATCGATTTTAACGACTATACTGAGCGCCTACGTGACCAAATTATAAACATTAATCGAGAGCAAAGTAATATAAGATCACGTCATCATAAGCTCTACACTGAGAGGCAAAATAAAATTGCTTTTAGTTCCCGAGATGATAAACGATATATTTTATTAATCACTACAGATACGCTGCCTTGGGGCCATTATAGGATTAAAATAATAGAAGAACAAAGAGCTGGAGGGAGTGTAGAAGATCATAGCAGACCAGCAGCCAAAGAAAAAGCAGCCAATGTAGAGGGGGAGATTTCTCCAGTAGTGGAAGAGTCCCTATATCATCGGAAGCATCAACCAGCAGAGCTTAGTCAGAGCTGTAGTGAGCAGATAAAAGTATCAACTGCTTCATTATCTAACGCAAGCAGCTTAGGTCAACAATAGGCTCTCAAAAGACCAGGTTTGGAGTTGAAAAATTTCTACCGAGATAAGCAGATCTGTTTAGAACAGCAAAGCTCAGAAATAAAGGTTTGTAACGTGTTTTCTTATTCATATATTTTTTTTTACTGTTCATGAAACTCATGTAATTTTCTTATGTTTCAGATTGCTGATTTAGCAGCACTTAATCGGCTGGCCTGTGGAAGATTCCTTCCAACAAAGAAGATCAACGAAATGGTCAAGGGGCAAAGTCATGTAGTTTTGAAGCTGAGAAAAGCTAACACCTAATTCGGCCCGAAAACTATCGCTGAACTAGACGATCACTTCCAAATATTTTAACCTAATCAAGTATCTGAGTATCTTGTGAGTAACAAACTATCATTTAATAGTTTGTTGGAATCTATTGATAGAAAAAAGCTGTCAGTTTGCTATAATGGTGATAGTGTTGAATTTTTTAACCAATAAATGTCTGATTATACAAATACAAGAAAAAGAAAGTTTACTTTTGTGAAACTAGTTTTACGTGAGAAAAAATAAATGATACAATCTATTACATGTTTAGAGTTTTTATTTATCTCAATGAATCTTATGTAAGATATATTATTACCATGTAGAGTAAAAAAATTTCATTTGCACACATAATTAATAACATTAAAAGACCACAACAAGTTTTATACAAATTTTTTTTCAACTTCTGAATTTCAATAATTTTTTAAAGTACATATCACTTTTATTCTTTGTTATTATCAATCCAACTGTTATGAGTATTGTCAAAGCTTAACCACTTGACGAATATTTGATTTCCTCGTTGACGAAGAATTTTTTCAACAAAATAAGTATCAGGATACTTGGTTTTCTGCAGTTCCTGCTCGTAGAAGCCTTCAGAAATTGGCTGATTTTTGTAATCTTTCAAGTGGTAAGTTGGTGGATTGGTTAGAGCTACTCGTGCTACAGCAAATACCTCAGTCGACTAGTTAGGTGTGTATCCTTTTTCAAATACTTGCTTAGAATTACTTATTCGCACTTTAAATTTTGGTTGTTTTCTCATCCCCATTGTTCTTGATGAAATTTTTTTTAAAATTTCATTTTTAGTAGCAGCTGACACATCCTTTGGTTTTATAGCTATTGTTCGATGTTTCCGATTATTATAGGCCGTCAGTAACTTAGGTAAGATATCAATCCACTTATATCTGCCACGCAAGCCTAAATTTTTCCACATATCATGCTTTAGTGTACGATTGAATCGCTCACATGTAGATGCTTTAAGGTTACTATAAGTCGAGTACAAGATAATTTTGTTCTTTTGCATGAGACTTTGAAAATTCACATTGTAAAACTCTTTGCCATGATCTGTTTGCAAATTAGTTGGAACTCTTTCCTCTATTGATATCGACTTCATAGCTGCAGTCACATCTTTACCGATTTTATTTTTTATGGGCACAGCCCATGCATACTTGGAGAATACATCTATAACTAAAAGCAAATACCTATAACCTTTATTTCCATGAGCATAAGGTATTATCTCCACCAGATTAGCTTGCCATGTTTCATCCAAGCCTCAAATATCAAACTTTCGGCGAGGGTAGTTGTGTCTCGCAGGTTTTAGAAGCTCTTCCACTACTGCTTCCATCTCTCTTAACTGTCTCCTGGAGTTATACTAGATATGTGCGCTCTAATCTCCTTGAGTGTATTCATTTCACGCTGCAAATTTAGTATTGTTTCTTAGAATACATCACTTGAATTGCTCAATAGTAAATTTACTTTTTCTTGTTCATCCAAAATGAAACTTTTTTCTTTCTGTAAAGTAGTGAGATTTACAGCATAGTGAGGTTAAATAGCTAGTGCAGTATTGCACAACCTTATATTTTCCAAGTCACATTGACCATTTGTCGTGAGATTATATCCAATTCCTCGAGGACCTCGACTACCACCTTTCGACTTAGCTGATCCACTTCCGAACAAGTCGATGCTCATTTTTATACTGAAGTAGAATTGATAACAATGCTCAATATATAATATTAGCTTCACGAAGCTCCTCAACGATTGAACTCCTTTAAGTAGTGTGACTAGGATTACCGGCTGATTGTTCTGCCACTAGTAATCTTAGCCGATTGACCAGCTCGTTAGGATCGTCCCAGTAAACGTAGTCCATTTGCATGTTTAGCCTAGCAATTTTTAATGAAGGTATGGACCCGCCCTTCTTCTGAATTTAAGTGAGATTAAATAATGGGGCAGTAACATTATTGAATTTATTACTATTGTATGGACGAATCGTCTCATTTTTGTCAAATTTTCTTTTATGCGCACTTGAAGTTTCCAACATTAGTTTGTATTTAACTAAATCATCTGGTGTCATGTGCTTTTTATTAGAATGCTTTTTTATAAGTAACGCCATTAATCCATCAGTCATTGGATATCTTAGGTCCTTTATTTGAATTTGATTATTTTTGAAATATATAGGCAGATTACCAAGTATATGTTGTCCGTTTTTTTCCTTTCTTATCCCATAAATTCGACCCAGTTTTGACTTTTTTCTATCAAGTATTTGTAAGAATGGATCCATAGGTTCATTTTTATCGATGTCATGCGCTGAATCATCATTGTCACTTATTCCAACAACGTTATCATAGTCTTTGATAGTATCATTCGACGAAAAAATATCTTCTTCATCATCACTGTTACTATTAGCTGATTAAAACATTGATGCGTCGGTATTATTAATTTTTGACTCAAAAGGCTTGAAGCGTTTTTTAAGTAAAGATTCAGAGCTAAGTGGCACGCTTTTGACTTTTTTGTGTCATCGATAATTTTAAGAAGTGGATCAGTAATAGGCTTGAAAGTCTCTCCAATCTGCTTTTCAAAATTTTCTCTTCCTGACTTTTGACTAACAATCGATGCTTACGTGGAACAGCTTCTCTAGCTTTTTTAACTTGCCGAAGAACATCTTTTTCCTCACGAAATGTGTCCATGTTGATCGCTTGATGGTTAACAAGAGACTAATACGCACTTAATAAGCATGAGTAATATTTATAGCAAAAAAATCAAATTCTCTCCTATATCTACCATTTTCAACATCTCTTTCCTTGTCTATTACGACAAAACCATGTTTTCTAACTCTCTAACAGTTTACACATAATTTTTTTAATTCATTGTACGTCAAATCAGTATTAACATGATCATTATAGATGTGCTTCAAATTCATGTCATCTTGTCGAAATATTACTAAAAGGTTTAAATTATCTCTGACTAAGTGCTTTGGAACTTGAGCATAGAATTGGCATAGATAAAAGCAGTCAACGTTTTTGTGACGTCCCATGCAGAAAAAAGTTTTCACATTATCTTGTTTTTCACAGGCAACGTCGTTATATATCATTATGGAGTTGGATAGTGCCTTATCCAGAGATATAACTGATTCATGATCACTATATAAAAAATTCTTTACACCATCTATGGGCTCCAACAGTTGTTTTAGAAACTTATATTTTGGCTGATTTAGCGACTTTGAGTATAGATAAACATTCTCTAATCTCAATCCGTTGGGGTGAGTAGTTAAAGCCAGCAAGCTGTTTATTTTTCCACAGTTTGACGGATCACAAAGAACAGCTCTTATCGTATCGGGTAGCAAATCACCATGGCGTTAGATTTTCTTATCTTGCTTAACGATTCCGTCGAAATTCATGACAGGAAGTTTTATATTCTGATCTACGAAGCTCATGTTTACTGTATGCTGACTCAACTGAGACTGAAACATGATACTGTAAATGGTTTGCCTATATATTTTGAAACTCATCTGTCATCGAATTTCCTAATCTTGCTTATCAGTTTGTTGAAATTCATGATAGGAAGTTAAATATTCTGTTCCTCAGAGCTCGTGGTTACTGCATGCTAAAATATGAAACTATATATAGTGCTCTACATATATTTTCGAGCCCATTCATCGTTAAGCACTTGGAAAGTAATGATCATTCATCATCGCAAAGGCTGTGGAATTATAAACACACTTATCAATAAACTGCCTATAGAGCTGCACGTACCAGGACATTAATATTGTGGACCAGGCACTAAACTAGCTAAGAGTTTAGCTCGCGGAGATCCGGGTATCAATCCATTCGATCAGGCATGCAAGCAACACGATATAGCCTATTCTCAGAATCATAAGAATATTACAGAAAGAAAAACCACTGACAAAATTCTCGCTGAAAAGGCGTGGCAAAGATTCAAAGCCACAGATGCTAGTTTAGGGGAAAAAGCTGCTGCTTCTACTATTGTCAGTGCCATAAAATTAAAATTAAATTTCGGCATGGAAGCATTTTCTAGTACGAATTCTAGTAAAGTGAGTAAGAACAAAATGAAGCCGAAGAAAACTACTTTGAAAAGCTTGATTCAAAGTGCATTAAAGTTTATGATTCCTGATCGTAGTGCTAAAAAAGCTATAAGTTTGGCGTTAAAGGGAGCTCAGGATGCTGTAAAAAAAGCTGGTGGTAGGAAAAATATTGTAATTCCTCAAGTATTGCCTATCCCGCAGAAAACTAGAGGATTCCTACCATACCTTATTTCTGCATTTGCTGGCCTAAGTGCTATAGGCACTATCACTAATGGTGTAACTGGAGTTGACAAGGCTATTAATAATGCTAAAGTTGCTTGAAAACAGCTAGAGGAGAGTGAGAGGTATAATAAAGAAGTAGAAGCACTCTTTCTTGGAAAGGGGCTGTTTTCAAAACCACATAAAAACGGCTTAGGTCTACATTTAAGGCCTAAAAAAGGCTTAAAAGATAAAAAAAAAAATGTTTCTACTCAAAACTGCCTTACCGAGCTCTCACAGACTATGACCTCATCAAGTATGCAAAAATTTTGAAAATACCGCATTTCCGTGGAGTTTTCATGAGAAATGCTTTGCCAGCCGATGGCCTACGTTTTTCCAAATCAGCAAGAGTCAGTCTCAATGATAAGGATGGTTCTGGTACTCACTGGGTTGCTTATAGAAAGCGTGTTAATAACATGACGTATTTTGATAGTTCTGGTGACCTACAGCCGCCGATTGATCACTTGCTATATCTTGGTGTTAGATGTGTCAAATATAATTATTAAAGGTCCCAAGATTTTGGTACATACAACTGCGGCTCTCTTTGCTTTAGCTTTCTTTATAAAAAACTTCATTATCAGCCAATATAAATGTATCTCAATACTCAAGTAACATTAGTCATTGCCAAACTGTCATGGAAGAATCATTGACATTTAGTTTATCAGGAACATCATCTATTCTTGAAGCACAATATTTTCCACTTATTGAGTTGTTATCAGCACATAACTACGTTATTGGTCTAGTAGAAATTTTAACTTTTAATTCAATTCCAAATATCGACGAAGGTAATTATAAATTTTCCGTAGGCGATCAAGTGGTTGTTTTTCCAACTGGCAGCTATGAAATTCAAGATATTGAGTCATTTCTGATCAACGTGTTACAACCCGACGATATAGCTGTTAGCATCAAACCAAATAATAATACTTTTCGGAGTGTGATAACGTGTAGTTATACTATTGACTTCAGGCCAAAAGATTCTATAGGCCGTCTTTTAGGCTTTACTGAACGAATTCTTAGAGATACCAGTACTCACATCTCAGATTTACCTGTTGCTATTCTTAAGGTTAACACGTTGAGAGTTAAGTGTAATATCACTAAAGGAGCCTATATAAATGGAGAAAAAATTCATACCATCCACGAGTTTTTACCTGCTGTATCACCAGGATACAAGATTGTCGAAATTCCATCGCTTGATTAATTGATTAACTTGATTAATTTTTGTGGAGAAGTTATAAATATCAAACTACACTTGAAATAACTCAACTGAAATGGGCATAGTGTACAACAATAGTAAGGTTGGACGAGGCTATGAAAACAAATTAACGAGGGTGAGGACGAATAGTCATCCACGAGACAACAAAATTGGACGAAGCTATAAGAATAGACCAAAATGGATGAGACGAATCAGTCGTCGACGAACGCTCAAAGCGTTAACACATCACAACGTGCAGTTCTTAAAAAATCTAGGCCTAAAAGTAAGAGCTCTTGGTGGCAAATAACTTGTCCTTTTTTTTGCTGCCTGCAAACAAAAAAAAGTTGTGATGGAAGAGATTCTTGGGATTCAGTCAGATGTCATGTTTGATGAGTCGGTTGCACACTACGTAATTCATGCACATCAACACCACATTGCATCAGCATTTAATAGCAATCATGAAATTTGCATCTTAATTCAACATCAAGATTTATGTCTTTTACCCTCTCAAAGTTCCCTACGTTTTTCTGGACGTATAACAACTGGAGATGATAAACTTCTTGAGAAAACAAAACTAGTGAATAATGCCATCTACCATCTGTTTGAAAAAATACGATATGAACTAAATGGTATAAAAATTGATAGGTGTAAGAATGTTGATACTCTTGATGGAATTAATGCTAATGATACTGATACTGATAGTGACTCTGAAACTGATACTAATGTTGGTGTCAAAAACGATGACTGTGTGTAGGCAAAAAAAAAAGAGTAAAGTAAGCATAAAATTAGAGATCAAAAAATTAAAGTACATCTTGCCGTGTGGTAGTACAAAGAAATTAGCGCCGTCTTATAAGCTGATGAGAATTTGCGTATTGCTTCAGTTATTCTGTGACGATTGAGCAGTCAACATCAACAACATGGGTCTGATATTTAGCAAACCAAAATATGAGATCCTCAGTAAGAAAGAGGAGGAGGGGGTAGATAAAAATAGCCGAAAACCTCTTTTAGAAAAGTACGTTGAGGCATCTCAACCAAAAGTGAAGGGAAATTGTTATTCCAAAAATATTCACTCTTATCCAAATACAGATGGATATGATATTTTGAAGAAAAAAAATCAATAACCGTGAAATTTTTGTGTATTTTTTTGAAGCTACCAAAAATATATGTGTTTAAAATTTAATGTTTTGTTATTATTAAAACCCATTTACATACTATCCTAAGAATCTCAAACTTAAATTCATAAGCTGGCTGAATTCCTTGGCAAGGTACTGCGTTCTCTGGCAACACGCATCACTCAATACGCCCGCTCTTGAGAAAAAAATATGATGCTGGTACATTATACGCCTAAATAAGAAGCGAAGAGTTATAGGCCACGGCTTACACATACGTGTATCCTAGCATGACTAGTTGCACCCGCTCTTGCTAAGAAAAAAGTATTACACTGGCACATTATACGCCTTAATAAGAAGCGAAAAGTCATCGGCCACGGCTAACACATCCGTATAGATAAGAAATAATAGTTCCATTACTTGGCAAGGTACTGCGTCGAGTAAGCCAACGTTGGTCACAGCTAAACGGGATACGCGATCCGCTACATTTACTGATAAGAAATACACGTTCATGCTTGATCATCTTCCTCTCGCGCTCTACGTTGGGCTTGTCACCTACACCTTTCAGATCCATCCTGATGACGCTTGATTCGCGGTCGGAAAGGAAGGGAGCTGTCAGTACCATCCAACGTCACGGCATTTGGAAGAGGCTCCCTTCTTCTGACGTTACTATCCGAGGAGTCTGCACCATCCACCGCCCCTACTACCTATACCACCTGTGCCCTTTCTCCCACCGCCCGATCAGCCTCTCCCTTACCACCGCCTTTTCTCTACCGCCCGATCAGCCTCTCCCCCCACCACCGCCTCTCCTCCACCACCTCTTCTCCACCCACAGTTATAGCTAGAGCCTCTCCCCCCATACTACCTCAGGGGGGGAGCTGGGGGGTGCCAGAACCGCCATGGTTTACCTACCTGTATGCAGTTAATCTTGAAACATGCCACGAACAAAAAAGGTACTTTCAATACCTGAAAGATAATTTTTAATAACTGCCCAATAATAAACAACCTATTAAACGTAATTTTGATAACGTTGATGGATTATTAATTTCTGATCATAAGATGGTCAGCCATCTTTAATTGTCTGATAAAAATATATAGTCGTTTACTTAAAAATCTGTAGAAACATAGTGAAACTCACTTTGTTTTTGTAACAGAACTTTTTCAGTGTTTTTAGAACACACGATCCAGAACATGTCAATCGTACATTTTCATTTGTAAATGAGATGGTACACGAGAATAAAGCTGCAAAGATGTGGCATATCGATATGAATATCTTACAGTCAGACGTTTCTTTGCCTGTCTTATACTGTAGTTATCAATCTTTTTTCCAGCTATCGACTTTGAACGCAGTTCGAGAGTGCAGTGCTCGTTCAAAGAGGAATACTCTCCATGAGTAAGACAATCATGCTGATAATTGACGACGATGATGATGACGATGATAATGATTATGATTATGATCATAGAGGTAACAGCAGTTATTACAGCCAACAAGTGCATCATAATAAAAATATCAACTATTTTTTATTAAGGAATGATATGCATAAAGAAACGAATGATACTTACTCAGAAGACGATATACCACTACCACGGCAAGAGCATCTTGTAAGTACTACTAGAACTACTCTAAGTAGAGTGCTGTCTCGACAATTTTTCTCCTGATTTTAAAATACCAATTTGAATCGTCATAATATGCAAAAGAGTACATCTGTTTACAAAAAACAAGCTTCTGTTGTGCCTGTTACCTCTTTTTATAAGGATGGAACCTATAGTGAAGCATGTTTGAAAATAATTTTAAAAGTTTTAAGCCCAAAAATGTTAGAAAATTATGCACATGCACAATAATTTATCATGATCTAATTTTTCACTATAGTTAATTTGATACTTTATTTATATTACACACGATCTAAAATAGTTATAAAAACGTTTATTAGGACTCTAATGTATCTTTGTTATTTGAATCAAGTGACGATCAAGTAAGCAACAGCTCAAAGAACAATGATGGTAAAGAGGAGCAGCAGCAGAATTTCTTACAAGAATTCTTATGTAAGGAGAGTAATAACTGTTTTGTGGCAGCATCTTTTACTGTAAACAGATGTGAGATACTACTCTGTATACCGAAGTATTCAATAACGCATTTACTGTCAGTAAGTGCCACAAGAGATTTAACTGAAATTTTGAATAGTTTTCTAGATGGGCCAATCATTTCGGATACAATACATTGTTTTCATAAACTATTTAACAATTTTAATAATATTGGATTCATTGTAAGATTTACCTTAGAGAATTTGATTTAAGAAAATCTCTGTCAAATGTTTCACGTGCAATGGAAATGTTCAACTAAAGGGATCAAATACAAATTTTTTTATTACGTTTGACACCAGCAATCAAGTAAAACACTTACTAAAAAGACATAAAAAACATTATCATAATGTGGTACACAACCAGCAAAACAATAATACTTAAATGAATGACATTCATGATGGCAAGCAGTATATTAAATTTATCAATAAGCTCACGTTACAAGCTGATAATTTGCATGGTACATGCATATTTAACAGTGATGGCTAACCATTCTTTGGAAGCTCAAAATATTCTATTTGGCCAATACAAATCATAATTAATGAATTGCCTGAACGTATACGAACTTCAAATCCAATAACGTGGGCTTTATGGTTTGGTCAAAATAAGCCAATCATGGACGTGTATTTTCGAACGTTTGTGAACCAAACTAACAAGGTAAAACTGTATGCATTACTTTCATGTGTTGACTCAGTCGCCAGAGCTCCAATGCAAGGAACGCATCGATATAACAGAAGGTCTGGATGTTTCTGGGGCCTTTGTCCAGGTAAACTAGTTATGTTTAAAAGTCGAAAAGTTATTGAGTATCCGTTACTAAATTATATTCCTGACTAGAGAAATGAATTGACAACATATCTCAGATGAATGAAGCTGAAGAAACTGGTACTTCCGTGCAGAATGTCAAGTGTTACTCTCCCTTAGTTGGATTAAATGGTTTTAATTTTGTTAAAGGTTTCTGTCCAGACTATCTTTATAACTTATGTCTCGGAGTTTGCCAACAGTTTGCTGACTATGGTTTTTTAGCAACTCACCAACCATTTTTAATTAAAAAAGATCATATTTAAGTACTAGGTAATGCTTTGAACTTTTTGCAAGTGCCAACTCAAATAGCTCGCCTTACTCGTCATATGTCAGACCGTAAGTATTGGAAGGGTAGGGAATGGAAGAACTGACTACTTTATTATAGTTTAGTGGTCTTACAACTTATACCAGCTTTTGAAATGTACAGTAAGCACTGGGAACTTCTTGTGGAGGCCTCCCATATTTTTTCGAAACACAGTATTAGTCGGAAAATCTTATTTTTGCTAGTCATCTTATAAAATGATTTATTTGTAATACAGAATTATTATACGGTAAAAAAACGATGAGTAGTAATTTGCATCAAATGCTACATCTACTTTAAAATATAGCTAACTGGGGACCATTAGTTTATTATCACAGGTACGTCTTTGAAAATGGTAACAGACAAATACTTAAACTTATAAAAGCTACAAGGGGAGTGCTGTTGCAGATCTGCCGCCTTATAAACTACAAGTATAGAAGTCAAATTTTAGAAACCCATGTTTAAAAAAAGATTTATTCTCCAGTGATAGATTTCGTTGAGACTATTAGTAGGGAGAATACAGAAAAATCGATTAAAATTTTTGTTCATTTATGAATTTAAGTATCGCTGGCAAGTGTCTTTGCGCTGTTGCTGCGAGTTTTCCTTTAATTTAACTTGCGGATTTTGCTGTGCGAGAGGTAGGGGGTCACACTCCCGCAAGGAGTGCGTATTTAGTACACTTGTGCGAGTGTGTCTGTTCCCCCTTCCCGCGTATTGTATAAAACATTTGATGAGGCTTGCCGCAAGTAGGTCTGGCTCGAGCAGCACGCTTGCGGGGCTCTCCCCGTCCAGACTTCGAGCGAAGTAGACGTACCTACGCAACAGCAATTATACTCAAGCAAGCAGTATAACGCAGCAAAGTCGATTTTCCAGGCTAGAGATGTGCCCAAGCAGCAGCAATACTGCAGAGATTTACTACTCCATGCTGGATTTGTAATTTTTAGTATCTTTATCTCTTAAAGGCCTAAGCAATAGAGGCAGCATTTAACTAGATAAGAACTGCACGAACGGCTAGCTAATCGTCGTGTCGAGGCAGTGATCCTGTTGAAGCGTTGTAAATTTTATCTGCACGATCGACTCGCTATTCGTCAAATCGGCAGACAAATTTAAAGCGTAGACAGCTCGCTTTGTCAAGCTGATCTAGTCTGAATTTTGAGTATTCTTTGATAGCGTCGCGATATTCCATTATCTCAGAAATTATTGTAAATCTTTCTCTTTGGTAAATATATTTGTTGATTGTTTAAAGTGAAACCATTTTGTAAATCCTTTTACTACCCCTCGCAGAAGCTCGAATTTATTCCAGAAAATTAGACAACAAATTTTCACTGTCTTTAACTCGGCAGCAGTCCAAATTTGCCCTGGGTTTTTTCATTCGAGGCTTTTGAAGCTTCTCGAGTCTCGAGAAAAGCCCAGCATCTATATATAAATATACAATTTTAGCAAATAGGTTTTCTAGTAAACTGCATTGTAAGTATGTTAAAAATATTGATTTAAGTTTATTTACAGGACCACAACTTTTCTCTAGACTTATTAAAGATTCGGTATTATTTACATTATGTAAGAGACGAACTGTACGATCTAACAATTCGTTTGCGACTTTAAAAAGTGGTAAATTTATTTTTATTGTGGCATTTAATGTAGATGATAATGAAAATAAAGAGTATACTTTTTTAGAAAGATTCTTGTACAAGACGGATTTGAAACATGCACATCTATTGAAAAAATTGTTTCTATTGAAAACATCATTTACTATGTTAAAACGTCATGTTTAAAAAATATTTATGTTTGTCTTAGGGTAAATTAAGCACATTGGATTGTCGAGGTTCCAAACATGATTCATGACTCATAAGATTCAATTTATGTACCTAATGTAAAAAAATCCTGTTTTCTTTTATCAATGCCACTAATTGTATAAATTACAATTTTTGTAAAAATCATATAAATAAAGGTGCTTTATATACAAGTACACGAAAAATGTTTAAAGATTCAATCCTCGGAATACTGATTTTAGCACATGCTATTGTAGTCATGCATAGTAGCGCATTGATTTTCTTTGTACACATGCGTAAATAGTCGTTATAAGATAATACATAATTGTTATAAGTGAATAATAAGTATATTATAACTACAACAAGTAGAAACAAAGCCAATGAAATATAGTAACGTGGCAGAAGCAGTACAGAATCATAAGAATTTAATCCTTACTTGATACAGAATATTTATGGGTTCAAAAATAAATGTTCATCCACCACTGACTCAACATTAAATCAACACTGAATTAACGCTAAACTAACATTAAATCAACGCTGCATCAATAATGTAATTTGGCACTGATTTCAGTGTTCATTGTTTTATGGATTCAACGTTAATTCAGTATTAATTCAACATTGATTCGGCATTAATTTCATTTTTAAATAAGTGCCGATTCAGCATTGAGTCATGGTTGAGATTTTTGGTAGGGTGACTTAAAGATAATAAGCTTGTATGTTTAAAGAATGATGTGACATTCACTCTAATATTACAATACATTATAAATGTAGTACATCTATGGATGCAGAATGCATAAAAATTATGTTGTATCCATGTCCTAAATCAACGTATGCTTTGGCATCAGCAGAATAATCTTAATATCATTTTAACAAGCGTTCCCTGTATCCAAGTAGAGTGGACTGTCTGCTTAACTTTGCTGCGAACAGAGCCCCAAACGCTTGATGCTTCCGCTTCTCAAGACAGATGAGTAGTTAACCTAATGTTAGTGAGCAGTAGCACCAAGAGTTTGTTGGAGTAGTTCTCTCAATTTTTGACTGGGTTGCTCTATCATACATGTCGCAGTTACTTAACATATGATGTTTAACGGCTTAAGTCAATGATTTCTTGTGAGATAAGGGAAGATACAATTTTTTAAAGCCTTATTCTAACTGCAAAATAAGAATCTCAAAAGTTACATTGAGTCATTAGTTTCATGCAGATGATAGACCACGCCAGAGTCTGAAAATTTGAAAACTTTCTAACCAATCTCTAAGTGCTGAATCAAATTTTTGTTAAGCATCCAAGTTATTTGCATGGAGATAGTTTTGGGATAAAAAGTATTAAAATTCGATATTTAAAAAAAAAAAATAATTTGACAAGTCACTCGGAAGCTCAGAAAAAGAGTTAGATTCTGGATATGAGGACAAGTTACAAAAATTTTCAATGTACAGGCTCTAACATGGTCTAACATCTGCAAACAACCGATGGTACTCCCTATGCTTGAACTACAAGTCTTTTTTTAAGAGTGCTGGTCTTTTGCGGGGGGACAATCTTTTTTTAAATAAGAACTACTACACGATAAAACTTTTTTTTAACCGAAATAGTATATTTTGAAATGTAAGGTGTATTATTTGTCAAACATAATAGTAGACCAGACCTGAGTCTGATACTTAATGATTCTTGTGACTAGTCGTGAGCTCCAGACTTCAACTCTTTTTCTAAGTATTTGAGTGACTTATCAAATGATGTTTAAAAAAAAAAGTTGTATTCTTATACTTTTCATCTAAATAATATCTTGATAAAAGCGACTTGGAAGCTCAAATATTTTACTTCTAACAGTTAAAATCAGACTTTGAAACATTTACATCCTCCTTGATCTAACAAGGAATAATAAAGTCAAGCCTGAAAATAGCATATGTTAAATGTCTGTTTCAATTATGAAAGCACAGTCCAATTAAAAATTAAGAGAACTCATTCCCCAAGCTCTTGGCACTGCCACTCACCCACGTTAGGTTAACTAAGTACTTACCCGTCAAATCAATTTGTAAAATCATCAGAATCGTCTTGTATGCTAAGTTCTCGTTGCAATCTGGAACACTTTTAAAGGCCTTGACGAACTCTTAGGGCAAAAACTCGAGTTAATTCTTAACAGTAAACGAACGCTTCCTGGCTTGAGATTGTCGTATAACTCTGCTTTTTAGATTTGAACGGATGTTTCAGTCAGAGTAAAATTACATCTAGCAGTACTATTCCAAGCTGCAATGCTTAGTTCCAATAACATGAGCTTTGTCTAAAATACCTCTGCTCTGCTCTGAAGAGGTAGCCAATCTTACTTTTTCGAACGCATCATACTCATTGACATACATTCCTTGGAACAGTATAGAATAACTCTTTGTACTCACTTTTGTATTCTCCACTTTCTGTAACTAATGCCTGATATGTAATTATTTTCAACCAATCTACCTGTTGCATTCGTGAACGACTAATGCCAACAAAGGATTTTCACCTTTTTTTACATTTATTAATGAAGGAAGCTGCACGTACATAAGAAAAAGTAATTTCATACAAATTCCGACCATACTATTTGCCATCAATACAAGAAATGTTATCTAATTTTTTTACACTATGTATATTCTTACGTAATATTTTACTTGTCTGGCGCTTGGAAATTGAACTTTCCCGTCCACAGCGTGAACGGCAATATTGTCTTCCTGGACACTAAGACATGTAAAATCTTAAGCGCACTACACTCAGAGGTTAAAAAATGCTCTAGATTTTTTATCAACGTTTATTTACGTAAAATTTATGACATTCTTAAACTTGCTCAGTAGGTGCATAATATACTGTACACTAGTGACATCACCACAATATTTTTTATCGTACTAAGAATTCAGCCCTTTAGATTTTGATTTTGTTTGCATCTTCATTCTTAATAATTTTGAGCTTTCTGATCATCCGAAGGGCCTAACGTTTAAGATTAGTAAAGACAATGCTATCTTTAATTAGCATTTGTTGTTTGTTTAACATCGCAGTAGACTGATTAAATTTACGTCCAAAAAATAAATACACATTTTCTTTCTATACAGCTAAATTTTGGCTTTTAATATTGCTGTACTCATGGTGATTAAAGTTGAAGAATTTCTCAATTCTACCAAGGTAACACACAAGTCTCTCTAACATATTGTCAAGCAGCCTTTAGACAAAGAAATCGCTTACACTTATTATTAAACACTGTACAGAATACATTTTATTAATTAAACACAATTTAAACTTATCTCTGCAATGGCCAAGCTAAGCCATATCGTTAATATTGGCTAAGTAGTTTAGCTATGGGCCCTTTTAAAAATTAAGAAAAAATATCAATAAAAATATCAAGATATTTTTTTGAAACAAAGTCGGCTTTCAATAATTGCGGCTGATTTTTCACGATTTGATAACATAATGTTATAAATAACATGATCTCTTTTAGCCAGGTACTGCATGTTTTTAATAAAAAAAATTAGTGAACATAAAATGTAGTGCAAAAGTTCTGATATAATACGAATTGTTTGCTGAATGATACTTTGACTAGTCAACACAGCAATTGTAATATTATACGTTAATGGCAACCTTAATAATATAATCTACCATTTGAGTACGTGGATTTTGTCCACAGTAAAATTCATGCACAATAATTGTTTCAGGTAAAAATCATGATATCTTATTGTCAGTGAAAGAAACTGCCTTTTTCTCAGAATCATGAGCCCACTTACAAGAACTTTGCAACAATCTTAGGAACTACACAGAGACGTGGATGGCAGCTTACGAAATTTTTAATTCTACCAACAGAAGAATGATGTCCATTGAATGATCTTGTCAACAAGCTAATACTGTAATCTATCCTGAAATTAAAAAAAATCGCATAAAAATGTACAAGACGGCATTTACAATTATTGATAATAACAGTAGAATTGTAGATTAACAAAAACTTAGTCATACATTTACCCATCTGTGTTTTTTTTTAAGGCCTAAGTATTAGATTATAGCGGTGGTATACTCACTTTCTTAAATTAAATATTGTAAGCACTAACTGCTTGACATTTGGTAGCTATTATTAATGAAGATGACAGACCAGTCTCAAGTAGGAAATCGATATCAAACTAATACAATATTAAAATTTAACAATAACTCACCTCTCTGTTCAAAAGTACTTCAAAATTACTGTATGAATACAGACTTGCATATTATTTATGTAAGATGATTATTTACGTATGGATTCGAAACATTACAAATGAATAATTGGTACAGCTGAGATCTCAGGTAAGTTTTTGGCGTGAGATCTCACCTGATGATGGTAGACATAGAATTTAATCCTACTCACACGTTATGAGATACAAGTTATGTGACCATAAGGCTGGTACATTACTTGGATCGGGGGTTTTTTACTGCTCAATCTTATCCCAAAGGAGTTTTTCATAGTAATAAGTAAAAAAATATAGAGCCAGCAGGTTAGCCAACTCAACACAGAAAGTGCTAGAGAGAAGAGCTTTTGACTAACGTAATAAAAACATTTCATGTCAGAAAATATATCTGTATATGCAGATGCAGTGCCATATTTAAAAGGAATGTATAAAAATACTTTGTATTGCAAGTAGGAGACTCTAATCTCTAGTGCCTTCTGAGCTGAGCTTGCCAACTTACACAGTGAAAATGGTATTTTCAACCTTAGGAATACATTAATTGATAGGAATATTATTAAAGTGAACAGAGAAGGTGCTAAGAACTATTTTTCAGCATAAAAAGGGCTTAAAAAAAAAGAATTTAAAAAATAGTCTCATGTGTCGCTTATAAAGATAAAAAATGATAGCTTTTAATGATAATTGTTGCAGAATAACTTTTTGCGTACATCATTAAAAACCGCAGAAAATTTCGATTTATGTATAAATAACTATCCGATTTTCCTAAGTCGTACAGATTCAAGGCTTAATTTAGAAGGTTTTAAGTCCCTTATCAGTTGTTTTTTGTTTGCAAAAATTACATAAATTTTTGAGATAATTAACAAAATGTAAGATCAGGGATTTTTGCTTGTATTGTTTTACTTTTTTTCTTAACAAAGGAAGCTCGCATACAAGCACTGCAAAGATATGCGATAGGGTTGGACTCAGAAAAGATACATCGGACTACCCCTTCAGATACCTTCAGAGATGGTCACAGTCACATCTAAGAATACATACTCAAACCTTTCTCTTGTTTCGTGATTTAAGTCAACCCTACTTATGGAAATCGTGCGTTTTATCGTCCGATAGATTACGCAACTTATCACGTAAAATCCAGCAAAATATCACTTAACACTTTGTGCTGATTCTCACTTTACTGATCACATGATTTTTCTAAAAATTGCGTGATAACTCATGCAATAAACAATGTCATGAGTTGCATGAGATTTTACTGGATATGTCACGTGATTAATAGCAAAATTTTTGTAAATACAGCACTTATGAAACAAATAATTTACAAAACTCACAGGCCTCCTCATAGGCTTCTGGTCTCTCACGCTTCAGATTATGAATACCTCATTGTTTATACGGCTATGGGTATATTCAATACCAATTTTTTGCCTTTTAAATAATATTATCTTTCTTGTGTCTTCGAGTTTTCTAGTATACTTTAATGCACTATTTTTGTTCTGGTGACTGTGTTTACCCTTTGTCTAGTTATTTTATGTATCCAAAAATAATTAAATAAGAGTTCTTTGTTCTCGATTGGTATAGTTATTACAATTTACATGCCATAAACAGCTTCATCATTTTTTTTCTCTCTTTTTATATACTTTTTTTCACATACTTTGTTGTCATTCATTACTTTTGTGAAGGTAGTTGTAATCATTGATTTCCCAAACCCATTTTTTTACTTTAAAATGGTAAAGTAATTATCTAGATTATTTTGTCTTAAGTTTTATTTGTTATATCCGTATTTTTTCTCAGTATACTTCAGTAAGTTAACGGTTTAGAGCTACTATACTTGTTCTTAAAAGAACAGTAAGTCATTCTGCTTCCTTCTTTTATATTTTCCAGTATCCTTCTCTCTCTTTTACATTACCCTTGCTATCACTCTCATTTTTATTATTATGAGTTACTTTTCTCATCATCGTACACTTTTTTTACTCCCCCTGGTTCTTATTTTTCGTCATCATCATCGTACATTTTTTCTTTATATTCTGCTTGACCAATGTCTTCTTTATTTTCTTCGTTTATATCGTCCTTGTCATCTTTGTAATGTTTTTTTTTTATTCTAGACATTGATCATCTTTTTTTTTCTATCATTATTTTCTGTTCCCGCTTTTCGATTCTCTTTTCCTCTGTTCACTGAACGACGGGAGAAGACGGGAGCTTTTTTAAAATAATTTTGACAAAATGCAATTTTTTTGACAACATCCAAGAAATAATTATATAACCCATAAAACCCATTAATAAAATATTATATGACCCATAAACGAAGTTAGAGCTGATGCTGTAGCATTAATACCGCAACTGTAGGAATTTGGCTTACTGTAGGACTGTAGGAGTTTTATTTTATTCTCAAATTTTATATCTTTGTCACGAATCCAAGGAGAGTAAGCTTTTAAGTATGCAATTTCCTTGGGGTGTAGTTTGTACTTCGTTGACTCAGGTAAGATATCGTACACAGGAATGATTTTTCCATTAGAGTACTAATTTCTTCAATGGTTAGTTACTGACTCACTAAGAATTTGAATTGCCTTTTCATAAGCGGTTTCAAGTATTTTACAATCGCTTATGTACATGTACAATATACTTGACTTACATACAGATAAATCTGTGGACTGAAAGATTTAAATAAAAGCATCTAGTGAGTCATGATTTAACCAATTTTTTCCGATAAGACATTTAGTCTTACATAAATGATGTTGATTTTTTTTCTATCAAAATACTTTCTAAATTTCTTTTTTCTTTGTCACAAAAGTTGATTTACATGGAAAATAAGACAAACGTAATATTGTCGTCCTGATTTCTTAGGAAATTTTTTTTTTTCTTTAATTGCTATTGTCTTCTTGATTGCTTTTCCAGTGTAACTTGGATTTCTTATCAGTCGTTGTCTTGTGAATCTGCTATCAATGATTTCTGATAAAAGATAGTAAATTTCACTCATTTTTTTATATTTTGTCTTAAAAATATTAATGATCCACGTTGACTTAGACAGTTGTGGTACTTTTAAGAGTATATACCATGAAAAGACAATATTTTTCTGGGAATGAGAAGTTGTCCCTGAATTTAATAATAATATGCGAGCAATGACTTAACTTTTTTGATACTATTTTTTTCTAAGATATTTTAAACATTCTTAAAACTTCTAATTGCTTCCTTATCTGTCATATCAGAAGCAACATGAGGGCAATTGGTCTTTATCAATCTATCATCTCCAATGAGACCATCTGGACAACAAGCTTACATATAAAATTTTTCATCAATGAATAACCAGCAATCTTTTACATCACAATTAACTTTTTTCAATTCTTTTTCACCCATTCTTTTTGTTCAATGCTATATTTCTAACTAGGAATGCCTTCGCTGACGGGGGGATACAAAATTTGTTTGACTCTTGATGCGCAGTAGTATAAGGGCAATCCAATCTAAAATTTCTACCTGCAATCCAATTTAAAATTTAAGGCTGTCAATAAATTTTTTCTTAAAGCTTTTCATAATAGGCTTTTATTTTGTTTAATGGTATCTCGTTTAATTTTATCTCGATGCTCCACTTACTAGTCCAAAAATGATTTTTTTAACTTATCAACAATTTGAATCGGCTTATTAACGCCAATAAGCTCATTATCATCAAACTTTTTACCATTGGGCCTATTGGCATAACTTTCTTTCTTGCCAAACTTTGCTCTTCTCAATCGTGTTTGTTCAACTTTCCATAACCGTCGATTAGTTACTTTTATAGGTATTATTAGTACTGTTTTATCGATGCTATCATACAGTCTCTTTAAAGATTCTCTCTCATTACAGTGCATCACAGCTATAGGAATCCTTGTATTGTATGGGTTAGTTAAACTGTAATTAACTTTTTTCCATTTGACATGTGACGTATAACAGAATTGACTGCTTCTGCTTTACCATTAGTAACTTTGTGTGAGAACTTTAACTAAATTGCCTCGTGTACTGGATGCTTCATCAATTTTTGAAAGAGGCCAACCCTAACTAGATCTGATACGTAGTTTCTTGACTCTATATTACACGTCATGTCTTTCCCACTGCCATTTTTGAGCTAACTGAAAACATAATATGGAGTCCTTTATATATCTTTGTATCATTCTTTGATTTTACTTTTCCAACTTCTCACGTCATTTATTTTTTCTATAACCACATCTTCAAATGTTTGCCATCTGAAAAAACTATTAGATTTCACAGTGGTTCTAAGGGCAACGAAACCCTTTACTGTTTGCTTATCTCTTCCTTGCGTAAGTTTTGATACATCAGCAATCTTTTTACTTCAATTCTTAAGGAGATAATTTGTAAACAGTTTTCTTTTTGCTACAATGTTGTAGTCTCGGTATACATTACTATCAACTATTAATTTATAAATATTACTATCAGCGTTGGTAATGATTGTTAGGTGTATTCATTTCCTGGCTACGTTGAGATACTTCTAAAATAGTATCACTTTTTATAGCTGTCAAAGGTGTTTAAGTACTCTAATTTTTATAACAAGTGTGGTTTGGATATTCATCATGATTCTTAAATCTAGCAGTAATAACTACAAGTAATACCATACTTATTTCTTGTTCCGTAAAATAAAATTTTTTGTGTGTAATTATTAGTTATAATGTTAGCTCCTAACAAAGAATTATAATTTGTGCCTTATGATTTCTTACCCCAACTTCCATCAGTATATACTCTAGTATGTGGAACTCTAGTTAAAGTAACGTGATCTCTGAAAAGTGCCAATATTCTTCGAGTTGCATTAATACTAGCTCGTGTGACATGTAACATTTTATTGTATACTACATTATGAAGTGCTTTGAAACTTTAGTTACACATACAATCGATGTTCATGCCTGCACATAGTTCTATTAACTGTGAAGAACCAACTTCTATATGTACTGATGTGCTTACAGTGGCAGTATTAATATCCATGTACTAATCATCTTCAGGTTATGACTACATTACTGTCTCTAATCCACATAAATTAAAACGAAAGAATAGTTTTGACTGCAACCCGATTTTCTTTGTTTTTTTTTTTTAACTCACTCCATCAACTAAAAAGATAGATTTGTGCACCACTGCTATAATTGATGTATGATCGTTGCATTTTTTTCATGACGTTATCAAAATCAACATGTAATCGATAATTCTTTTTTGTATTATCCATACATATTTTAGTATCAGTACTCATTAAACAATTGCTCTTATTTACTATTGAAGTATCATCAAGGATGTCGTCAGTGCACATGTGACGTACATCTTTATAAATACATTCACTTTCCACTTAATTTGTGTTACTTTTCTTATTTCCTAAAGTTTTACCGTGATCTATTTTAAGCATAAAGTTGTTTTTTGTCACAGATGTTTCTTGACAATTGTACAAAAGCACATTATCGTCGTGCTTATTGTCAATATTTTTAAATTCACCATCATAATAAACAATACGGCCATAGTCAAGTGTGGTTTTTTATATAACTGTGATTAATTTTAGACGTTGTGGTTGTATCTGGGGAAATGACACAATGGCTATCAGACAATTCCATTGATACATTACTGTCTTCATCTTTTAAACGTTATCTTTCTAATAAATAAATAAATAGTTTGTAATCATAGACATTACGGTAATGTTTTTGGAATGATAATAACACAAAAGTTACTTCTGTAATCATCCAACGTCCTTCAAATTTCTGTCGAGGTTTTTTATTTACAACAAAGTTTTTTTTTAGAGATAAAACAAACAAATATTTCATTTGATTCGTTGCAAGAGTCACTTTTACAACTGGCTAATTCAACATTAGAACTCCTATTTTTACATTTCATGCACGGTTCTCTTCCCTGTTTGTAACCATGGTTTATTCATTATTCCCTTTCAACTTTTATTAGAACGGCTGGCTTACTATAGTTACAATCTATATCGATGACTCTGTTGCAATCGATAGAACTGGTTTCGTTTTTATTATTACATTTCGTTTTTAAGAAGCACCTGTGCAACGAAAATAAAATGTCTCATGACGTAATTATGCAGGTAATATTCAGCTAATTAATGTGGATCATTAGTCACGTATTAACGTTAAATCAGCTTAGATTTAAAAGATTTCTTGAACTAAGTTATGTTAAGACTTTTTTTCTTATAAATAATTAAGTAGATTGGTACATAGTTATCCTTATACTTACTACCTTACTAAGCATACGTTGCTTCTACTTGTCAGCTAGGATTACATGCAAGTCATTTAAATTAATAAATGAAGAAAAAACTTTTGAGAAAATATCCTTTAGTCTTTTACTTTTTGAGAGGCAAAACTCAGCCAACGTTTTTTAAGAAGGGATATCTAAGAAACATTTTTTTTTTGTTCTAGAGAATTTAAAAACCATTAATTAAAACGTTAACACACGATTTAGTTCTCAGCACACTGATTTTTTTTCCATGTATGATAAAAGCAATCAATTTACGCTAAGATTTATGGATAAGATTCCTTTCTACTGAACGAATTCTAGTGCATAAATAAAGTTTTTGGCAGTATTTGATATGGCTAATAAAGTAACTATAGATATTTAATCAATTCTTGGTAAATCTTGCAAAACTTAATGGAAATTAGTATGTCTAAGTCTACGTCACGAACTTTTTAATCACTTTTTATGAAAATATTTATTGAAAAATACTATTTCTGCGTTTAATTTAAATAATTTTTATACATTCGCATTAAACACTTAATCCAAACGACGGAATTTGAACCCACAAACCATCGAAATTCTTCAACCAAGGAGGTGAGCACGCTTAACACTTAACTATCAAGGCTCTTCTATATATATATATGTATGTACTTACAATAAAATAATGATATAAAATTTTACATAATTTAAACGCAAAATTTTCTAACCAGTTTTTATTCTATCAAAATTATGAAATTAAAAAAAATTCTTAAGTTTTTTAGTTCATTTACTTAGAATCTATATCAATAATAAAGAAAGTTTTCATTAATGAAATACCCAGTTTGGCAAAAATTTATACTATTAATCCACATATTCCACATGAATGCTTTTCTATTAATTTACTAACGTCCACATTTATTAAGGCATTAAAGTTCCACCAATTAAAATATACAGCTATTGTGAAACGATTTTGAAGTTATACTTTTACATCCGTGTTATGTGGGAAAGTAAATCAACGATTTAAGAATTTTGACATTGAGAAAATGTGTGACAAAAGGAAATTTTTTATTTCATTCCCTCTTACTCCTAGTCCCTTGTACATCACCCTGTCTCACCATGATGTGGCAGTCCCTTGCATACGTCCCCTCATCTTGCTCTCACATACCGTTCTACTCTCTCTCTCTCTCTCTCTCTCTCTCTCTGTCTCTTTCTTTCTATTACCAACGACTAATGGTTGTTGCTAAGAGAAGCAACAACAGTCTTTTAAAGAAAATATTGTTTTTGTAAAGTGTTAGTACATCGTGTTTATAGTTATTATCGGGAGCCTAACCCACTACAATCTCGCTCACTCTAATTAAATACATATTGCTAATATTAACGAACATAGATAATTTCACAAAAACTGCGATATTTTTACGCCTTAGTTAGGATTATTTCTACTAAATGATTAAAATTTTTTCATAATTTTTTCCAAGTTATGTGAGGTCGAAGCTAGTTAAAAACTTTCGGGTTGGACTCTACGATCATACATCAGCAAACCTATGTTAATTTAAATACTTTTTTTGAATTTTGAAACAACAAATTTTAACTGTACTTTTTCTGCAAGTGTCAAAAGCTCCAAGTTAAAATCTTGCAACGAAATTTTGTTTGTCACATCGGTACTCCAGACCTCTTCGTACGCTATAGTCATCTAGTCTGTAGTATCAAATCCCTCCAAGATTAAGGGCGTTTTGCCCATGACTGCTCATTTTACTGAAAATGATTTGTGTTTACACCGACACTTTACATCACCATCTTTGAATTTGGGGCAGCAAAATAATTAACAGTGCTCTCGTACACTCTTAAGTACAAAAAAAAATAGTTATAATATTATATATGTGCGGAATTCGCTTTTTGCGTCCTCTTTCACCGCCATGTCAGCAAGCTGTCTCTGCTACCCATCCAAACCGACACTACCAGCGAGGATGTGTTGCAGGACCCAGCGGATGAATCTGGCCCAGGCATGGCTGGTGGGACCTAAAGTCGTTTACGAAACGAGGCAGGTGGGTTGTGCGGAACTCGCTTTTTGCGCCTTCTCTTACTTCATTAGACGGACACCAGCGGCGCCGCCGAATCCATGCTCGAGCTCCGACAACTGTCTTTCTCGCTCTACGAGGAAAAGGGAAGGAAGAGGACAAGGCTCTCAACGCAACGACACCTGCCATCTATATATTTATATTTCCTATATAATCCGTGTGCCTCTCTCTTAGTTTTTTCTGCTTTTTTGAAGTAAATAAAGGAGTTGAATTAAACATTGGTCCTTCGAGCCAGATTTAGAGCAGCTAGGAGAGCTAGCTATTTCCAGAAATGTAAGTAAAACCATGATTTCTGAGACTCTCTGCGTTACCAACGCATCGAGACATTGGGCCTCTGGTGCACGCGATGCATTTAGACAGAGTTACGCCATAAGAGATCGAGGTTAGGTAAACTTCCACGCGATGGGAGGGTGAGAGACGCCTAGAAATCCGCTGCAACTGCCATGCAGTCTGCGTCGTGGTCCTCGCATGTTATCGCGATAATACAGCTCGAGAAGCTGTCGCAAAGGTGCGAGATGACTAGATGTCCGCCGCAACTGCCGTGCAGTCTGCGTTGCGGGCCTCGCGCGTGATTGCGATCACGCAGCTCGAGAAGTTGTCATGAAGCGAACGTGTTGCAGATCACACGCTGCCTCACGTCCGAACTTTAGCTAATTGCCGGGCCCACGCCAGCCCTTCTTCCTCTCTCAGGTCTCAAACTCCTCACGGCACGCACGAATGCTGAATGCATCGTGGGAGACAAGGCTTCACTTAAAGCGGCAAGCGTCGAGCTCATTGTGCTTTAAATTCGCAGGGCACATCAAGACTGGTCTGATCTGCTTGCAACGCAGCATGCTCTCCTTGATGTTTTGGATCAGTTTACTCAATCAGCCAGGGGCATCGAATCCTGGTGCATGGGGCTCGTCGACGCTAGGGCAGAGTTGCTCAATAGAACGACTTCCTAGCTAATCATCGCGACTTGATTCTGGGCGCACCTGAGGACAAAGTTGCCTTTTTCAGAGTCCTGTACTCATCTGGAGAGGGAAACGACCTCGGCACTAAGGCATGCCTTTATGACGTTAAAAGTGGGCTGACTCTTTTTCCTGGCCCGGGGGACCACCCCTTCTCCTTGGGCCTCACGCCGGCCCTCGTCTGCCAAGCATCAACATCCCGCTTTTTTCCGGTCGTCGTGAAGATTGGCAGTCATTTCGCGACCTGCTTCAAGCACTCATTCACCAAGACGCGGGTCTCACTGATGTTGAGAGACTTTATTATTTAAAGTCGCACGTACAAGGTGAGACAAAGGCAGTGTTGGATACATTGCAGCTCGTCGGCTCCAACTATTCATTTGCCTGAAGCCTTCTCACTTCGCGGTTCAAGCGGTCCTCCTCATGCAGGATCACATCATGGCACTTAGAATGCTCAAGACTCTAAGAGAAGAGTCTGCTGCTTGTTTGCAGGGCCTGATTAATACCTTAGCAAAGCACCGCGACCAGCTAAAAGCGCTGAAGCAGCCCGTGGAAAAGTGGGACGTGTGGATGATCTCCTTTGCCTTTACCACCATGGACCCATCGACTCAGAGGGCCTGGGAGGACGAGCTTGAAAAGCTGGATGCAGCTGCCTTGGCGCCTGGAGAAGTAGCCACATTCGCCAACCTGTCCAGCTCTCTGTGGAGGCGTGGCCACTCTCTAACCTCAGTAGAGGCCTCACGCAGCCTACGTTCAGCGAGCGATTCATTCAGCTCACGTTCAACGAGTGGCTACCCTGCCGGGCCAGCACCGATCGGCCGCAATCACAGGACTCTCGCCACACAGGCAGCCGAAGCTGACTGCTCTGCTTGCCATGCTCCTCACTTCATCGGCCATTGCAGTCGTTTTCTTGAGCTGGATGAGACAGCACGCTGGGCTCTTGTTGATCAATCAAAGCTGTGCTTCAACTGCTTAAGGTCAGGCCACATCGCTCACTCCTGCCCATCCCAAGGTGTATGTCAGCACTGCAGCGCGAGACATCATAGCTCGATTCACGACGGCAGCCGTAAACGAAAGGCTGACCCCAAATCAACAAGCGCTCAGGCCCAGCGAGCACGACTCACCACAGATTCCAAGGAGAGCATCGACCCGGCGATCGACTCGCAGCTGTGACTAACCGTTCTTCCAACGATAATGGTCCAGCTGAAGGAGACTTAAGAGCAGACAATCACCGTCAGGGCGCTCGTCGACGCCTGCTCGAAAATCTCGATCACATCCACTGGACTCGCTCGAAAGCTTGGTGCTCGTCTCGAGCCAACTGCCACTAACATGTTGGGCGTTGGCGGAGTCGGCGTCACGCGATCGCCGATGATCGCACAGCTACGTGCAAACCCAAAACTCAGCATGGGCGTTGCAGCTGTCTGCACACTGTCTATTTCAATGAGGACTCTTTACTCCTTCAGCACCGCTGTCCCAAGCGGTCGCGGGCTGGACTTTGACTGGTCGGGTGTCGTGTCACCCCATTCCCCCCCGATCGCCACCTGCCTTACGACTCAAGATGCCGGCACCCCGCCCTGGCATGATCAGTTGGTAGCGTTGATGCAGCGGTTTTGGGACCTTGAAGACGTACCCCGAGTAGTCCGTCAGTCACCCGATGACGCCGAGTGCAAGACATTTTTCGCTTATCATCGACGAGCCGCTGACGGACGCTACATCGTCTGCCTTCCACTGAAGCGCAGCGGGACCAAGCTGCTCAAAGAGAGTTTGCCCAGTGCGAGGGCGTCCCTCCAATCTTTACAGCGCAGACTGCAACGCGACCCCAAGATGGCTGCTGAGTACGTCCTCTTCATGGACGAGTATCTTCGCTGTGGGCACATGCGGCCGCTGACCGACGCCGAGCTGCGCGCGTCCCCCGGGCCAGTGCACTACATCCCGCATCACGGCATCTGGCAAGCCGGGGACCGACGAAGAAGACTGCGCGTCGTCTTTAACGCATCACGACTGATTACAACGGGCTACAGCCTTAACGATGCGCTGCATGCTGGACCAAAGCTTCAAACCTGCCTGCCAAGCGTTTTGCTGCGTTGGAGAAGGCACCGAGTTGCTTTTTGCGCGGACATCCAGATGATGTTTCGGCAAATATTTGTCGATGAACGTGACGTGGATCTCCAACGGATTCTATGGAGCATAGACAAGTCAAGCCCACCAAGGTATTTTCAGCTGCTTACCGTGACTTACGGCGAGGCCAGTGCTCCTTATCTCTCTCTCTGCGCACGATTCTGCAGCTTTGCGAAGACGAAGGTCACGTGTAGCCCGATGCCGTGCCGATTGTCAAGAGTGATCGCTATGTCGACGACGTCCTCTCAGGTGCTGATAATGTGCAGACTGCGCGACTCCGTCGCGATCAGCTGATCGGCCTGCTGAGAGCTGGCGGTTTTCCTCTCAAGAAATGGGTCGCGAATGAGCCAGAGCTCCTGCGTGATCTCCCCGTAGACTCCTGCCTCAGGCCATCTTGGCGACAGCTCAGAGTGGACGGCCTCGTTAGCAAGCTTGGCGTCAGCTGGGACCCCATCGGTGACTGTTTTCACCTCACTCCACGTGCCATACAGCCACAGCAGACGAAGCGCACCATGCTGGCAGCCCTTGCCAAACTCTTCGATCCCTGCTGGTGGATCGCGCCCGTCATCCCCGTCGCCAAGCTGATCATCCAAGATCTCTGGCGTGCACGACTGGACTGGGATGAGGCTGTGCCAACATCCATGACTCAGCGATGGCACGCATTTCTGAGCCAGCTGCAGAACGTCTCCATACTTACCATTCCTCGCTGGATCGGTTATCACCCTTCGGCTACTCTGCAGCTCCACGCATTCGCAGACGCCAGTCATCGAACGATGGCAGCCGTCGTCTACTCGCGCGTTGATGATCCGGTCGAGGGCGTCCGAGTGCACGTCTTGATATCCCGCACCAAATTAAACACCATCAAGAGCCTGCAGCCCAATGCTTCTCGTCCAGCGCGCATGACCATCCCTCGATTAGAGATGCGAGCTGCCCTGCTCGCAGCAAAATTACTCCGCATGGTGGCCGAAGAGTACGCCGTGAGTTTCGAGTGCTGCCACGCCTGGAGCGATTCCCAAATTGTGCTCCACTGGCTTCGGTCGTCAGAACCTACCAAAAACTTGTTAGTCGACAACTACGTGGCCCACACTCAAGAAATTCTGCCCTCGCAAGTCTGGAGGCATGTTCCCACGGACTTGAATCCAGCAGACGTGGCATCTCAAGGCACTGACTTGGCCACACTCCACCAAATGCACCTGTAGTGGGAAAGCCCTCATTGGCTCGCAGAACCCACAGATTCATGGCTAGTCAAAGTTACGAGCCTCTCGAGCCCTGATGAACCCACCTCTGAGGAGATCGCCCACACCTGTTGCGCCACTCGACTTGTCGCTGCAAGTTTTGTCGACCTATTTTTGGATCTCGATCGACTTCTGCGTTTTGTTGCTCGGCTGCGTAGATGGATCCGCCGCAAGACACGTCGTGATCCTGCTCTTCCGGTCCTTGTGCCCTTGACTGCCATCGAGCTGCGCGACGCCTATCTCGCCTGCGCCCGTATCAGCCAGCGGCAGACTTTCGCTCTTGAGTTCAAGAGCTTGCAGAAGGAAAGCCGCGTGGCCGCAAAGAACCCGCTGCAGCCCCTGGATCCCATGGTAGTCGACGATGTCATTCGAGTTGGCGGTCGTCTCCAGTACTCCGCTCTCAGCTTCGATGAGCGACACCCCCCGATTCTCGATGGACAATGCTCGCTCGCTCAGTTGGTCATCCGTTGGGCTCACGCCCAAGCGCTTCATGGAGAAGTCCGACTCACCAGCGCGTACGTCTCTCACAAAGCCTGGATCATCGGCGGGTGGCGATGACTCAAGAGCCTGTTGAACAAGTGTGTCGTCTGCGTTTGGTTACAGGCTCGGCCTGCCACGCAACACATGGCGCCTTTGCCAGCAGCTCAAATCACTCCCGCTCGTGCTTTCTCCCGCACCGGCGTCGAATATGCCAGCCCGTTCAATATCCTCAGCGCTAAGGGCCGAAGCACCCGCACAAGCAAGGGCTACGTCGCTGTGTTCATATGCTTGACTACAAAAGCAGCTCATTTCGAGCTCGTTGGCGACCTCTCTACCGAGTCTTTCATCGGCGCACTGACCAGATTTTGCGCAAGACGTGGCCGGTCATCCGAAGTCTGGAGCAACAACGCCACCTGCTTTCGCGCCGCCGACCAAGAACTGCGAGAAGCACTCCAGAAGGCAGAGTTGCAGTGGGAGCACATTGCTGGCTCGCTGGCGGACCAAGGAATCAAGTGGCACTTCATCTCTCCTTGAGCACCACACTTTGGCGGACTATGGGAGGCTGGTGTCAAATCCATGAAGCATCATCTTTGCCGTGCCGTCGGGCCGCGAAACCTCACCTATGAGAAATTTTCTACAGTACTCACTAGCATCAAGGCGGTCCTCAATAGCCACCCTCTCACCCCGTTGATCGGCAGCTCCGACGACCTTGACGTGCTCACTCCCAGACATTTTCTTCTCGGCGGCCCTTTAAACTCTGTCATCGATGCCAGCTCCACGTCTGACAAGCTCGATCGCTTGGCCCACTGGAAACTTGTCCGCGGCATCCGAAGTCAATTCTAGGGCCACTGGAGTAGCGAGTATTTAAACACGCTTCAACAACGGCCCAAGTGGAGGGTCCCGCGTCGAAACTTCAAGGTTGACGATGTCGTCGCACTACTAGACGACACGCTCCTTCAATCCAGCGGTGCTTGGCCGATTGGCCGCATCATTTTCGTCCATCCCGGCCCCGACGGACTCATACGAGCCACCACCATTCGGACTGCCACCAGCGAGTACGTCCGCCCCGTCAGCAAGCTGTCTCTGCTACCCATCCAAACCAACACCACCAGCGAGGATGTGTTGCAGGACCCAGTGGATGAATCTGGCCCAGGCATGGCGGGCGGGACCTAAAGTCGTTTACGAAACGAGGTGGGTGGGTTGTGCGGAACTCGCTTTTCGCGCCCTCTTTCACTTCATCAGACGGACACTAGTGGCGCCACCAAATCCATGCTCGAGCTCCGACAACTGTCTTTCTCGCTCTACGAGGAAAAGGGAAGGCAGAGGACAAGGCTCTTAACGCAACAACACCTGCCATCTATAAATTTATATCTCCTATATAATCCGTGTGCCTCTCTCTTAGTTTTTTCTGCTTTTTTGAAGTAAATTTCATATTTAACATGTTAAATCGTTTATGTAGAAACTTATTTTACCCTGACAAAGATAATAAATTATGAATTTTGACAGCCAAATAATTTTTTTTTTCATGAAACTAACTTGTTATCATATTTTAATAGAAGACATGCGCATTATCAAGTTGCATTGTCACAACATAACACGTTATTTTAATATAACAATGGTTGACGTTATATGGGATCAAACACCAAAAAAAAGAAGTTGTTTTATGCGTAAGAGTGCCTACTTATTTAATATTTCCGCGTCAAGTTATAGATTTTTTTCCATATACTTATGTATGTTAGTAGGCTGAACTTGACTATAACTAGAATTAAAAGATAGTCTATTACGCACCTAGTCAGCGAGGTTAAAAATGTTACAGGTTTTACGTTTTAACTCACGAGCGTGGTGCGTTAACTATTTTTCTGTGTACCCTCGTCGAAAGAGCTGATTATCTATTTTAGAGCAGGGCAGATATGAAAAACTTTCGGTGGAAGTATGTATATACATACTTATATATATTATATATATAATAGTACATTACGTCACAAAGCCATAAAGTGGCTGATGTACCGCCATGTGGAGTGTGTCACCTGAGGCGAAGCTGAGAGCGATATCACGTGGTCATACATGAGCCACCTTACGGCTGAGTGACCTATACGATTTTCGTCATCCCGTACAGGAAAGTTTGTTAAATAGGTTGATTTTGTTAACGCAGGGAAAAATAAATCACTCGGTGAACCGTGTGTTTTTTATAAGCATTGGTCCTATACACCGAGGTCCTAATGAAGTGCGAAAGAACGAACGGTGGATAATCGAAAGTACCCAATGATCGGACCGACCGATCAACCACAAAAAAACTTACGCATGATTCAACAGCGAATGCTAAAAGAAAATACATTTTTTGGATAGTTTTTTAAAGTGCAATAAAAAAAGTACTTTTATTGAACGACACTTTATTCTTGGTTTCCCAGTCGACGTATTGAATATGTGCTTTTTTGTATAAAGTGCGAGACTTTGAAGGTAGCAGTCCAGTAGCCATGAAAATTTATTTACTATTACCTACAAGTTACTTAAAACTTAAAATAAAGTTAGTAAAAAAAGCACGTAGTAGCAGTTTTGATTACACGTACACAAGAGACGAGAAGCAGATCATACGGTAAATGATAAGTAAGAGAAGATAAAGAATCGGGTAACGCTACTTAGCAGAAGGCACTGAAAAAGTGAAAAGACAATACGCACATGTGTCTGGAAAAAAGTACAACTACAACGCAACACTTGGCTACCACATATACATAGATACAAGTATTCGTTATGGATATCATATGTACAGACAGATAATCAGTGTGCATTTAAGAGCATGGACCACGTAGAAGTGCCTCACTCAACGGACGTACAGAAATCCAGTGGTCGTACATTTGTCACTTTACGTTTTACTGTGCAGACGTAAAAAACAATTTTTACTGTCGGGGATGACGAAAAGCTTTTTTTTCTTATACCTCCACTGAAAGAACGACTTTGTTTCCTGTTTCAAGTCACAAAGACTAAACACATGAAGTCAGCAAGTACCGGCCCCAAAGCAAGTAAGACAAAGAAGTTTAACTCAAACCTTGTGCAAGATGCATTTCTTTGAGCAGCATTTTAGTTACTAGCCCGTTCCTGCTGATCAAGTGTAGTACATCTTTAAACAGATAGGTTGCTAAACATTTTTGTTAAAAAGTGACCTACTGTTTTTTTCCTCACCACTTTATATGATTAATTTGTATCTAAATTAAATAGAAATGAATTGATTGAAAACAAATTAATTAAAGCGAAAGTGATAACAATTATCAAACTAATATCACTCAAGTGGCTATAAATAAAAAAAATAAAAAAACAACCGGACGACAGATTGACAGCAACAAAGTATAATACAACCAAAGATAATAAAACTAGGTATTCAATCTTTCATCGTTCTAATATACACACACACACACAAACACACACACACGCATATATATACATATATACACAAAAATCACATTACAATAAGGACAGTAAACAACCAAAAAGTTGAACATACTGCGGGTCCCACGGCCCGTCAAAGAGCATGAGACTTAAGTCCACAATCATCCAGCTCTCACTAGATGATAAAGTTTAATAATTACGATTCGTTTTTCAACAAAATTTGGTAGCAGAGCGTAGTAAATAGTGTCTAATTATTTGCTCGCTCACTACAAGTTTTTATAGTGCTATTTTTAAAGAAATAATAATTGCTATTCAAAGTAGCTTGTTTATAAATGATGCGTAACACACCATATAGTGCAGTGTGCGCGGACGCGTATATGCTGTGCTTGTGCAAAGAGCTTGGTGTATTCAATGCATAGTTATAATTTAAAAAACAGGAGTAAATGAAGAAAAAGTTATAAATAACAATACATTTATAAATTAACAGTGAAATAAACAAGAAAACGTTAATGTCATAAAATAAAATAGAAAACAAAAAAGGAAAAAAAAAATAAATATTGTAGTTTAAATAACAGTAAAAAAAAAAAAGGTGATCTCTTATACTACACACTTACGAGACAGAATAAATACACTATCCCTATCCAAAACCTGCTAACTAGAGTGGTTCATACCTTAAGTCCTGCTTAAGTAGCGGACATTCTATACCCAAGATCTGCTAACCAGAGCGGTCTTTTTATTCTTATCCTGAATCTGCTAACCAGAGCGGTTTATTCCATTACCTGCTGAGATATCGGACGCTCTATATCCTTTGTCTGATACTTAAAGCGATCTATCAAAATAACAGAGACGTATAAACAAACATATTTTCACTCGATATTGTTAGTTGTTAAAGAGGAATTTTCAAAAATGAAGTAAGGATTCAATATAAGCTAATAGTTTTACCTATATACACACAATTGTTCATAATATAATATTGAATAAGACACCCACCACATCATTTTTTTAATAATAAAAAAAGTAAACGAAGTGGTAAGAATATAGTTTGTGCAGGAACTTATGAGAGAGAGAAAAATTTTAAAAAAAAAAGGAAAAAATTTTAAAGGAAATTAAAACAACTAACCAGGGGGTATTATTGGGTCATGGGACCCACGTTAAGAACGAAGTTCTTTAAACATGAGATGAGTATAGTCACAATTTCTCAGGTAACAAGGGGGTCGCCAGACCCACAGGAAGAACGAAGCTCTGTAAACTTGAGTACTGTATTCATGTTGTTTACTTAAACAAAAACTTGAAAAACGAATAAAAAAAAAAAAAAAATAGCTTACTACTCACGATGGTTGAACTTCGTGAGAACGTCGTGCATAAATACAGTACTCACGAAGTTCAACCATCGTAAGTACTTAGCTATTTTTTTTTATTTTATTCGTTTTTCAAGTTTTTGTTTTAGTAAACAACATGAATACAGTACTAAAGTTTACAAAGCTTCGTTCTTCCTGTGGGTCTGGCGACCCCCTTGTTACCTGAGAAATTGTGTCTATACTCATCTCATGTTTAAAGAACTTCGTTCTTACTGTGGGTCCCATGACCCATTAATACCCCCTGGTTAGTTGTTTTAATTTCCTTTAAAATTTTTTCCTTTTTTATTTTTTTTTAATTTCTTGTTTAATTTTTTTCTTTGTTTCTTGTTTTATTTATTTTTTTTTATTTCTTGTTTTGTTTTTTTTTCATATTTCATTTTATTACATTTTTTTTCATTTTTTTGTATTTCCTTTATTTAATTTCTTTTTTAATTATTTATATTTAATCTTTTTTTTTTATTTCCTTTTTTATTCCATCTTTTTTCATTCCATTTTATTTATTTATGTCTTTTGTAATTTTATTTTATTTTATTTTCATATTTTATTTCATTAATTTTTTTTTGAAATTTTTTTTTTCACTTATTTTATTGCGATTTTATAGCTGATTAATGCAATTTTCATTTTATTTTCATATAATTACTCAATGACATTGTGCCATTATTTGTTTATTTAATTTAAAATAAGTACTCTTAAAAACCATTAAAATGATATGAAACTCGAATTACATTTATATAATGATCTTACATAATTCATATATAATTGATTTACTTTGAATTACTTTATTTATATAATTATGTGATAATGTAACATAATTTGTTTGTCGAATTCGAAATAAGCGCCTTTAAAAACCATTGATACATTCTTCAACTCTATTCCACATGTTTTTTTTTGTTTTGTTTTTTTGTTTTTTTTTTGTTTTTTTTTTTGTACTAAGTATTTTTAGAAAACAAATACAAATATGATTTATTATGAATCGAATGTATTATTAGTGAATGCACGTAAAAATGGAATGTTATAGTAACGAACCACACCATAAGTACAAGAAGTTGAATTTCCATAGACGGTAGCGCTCGTAGCAGAGTGGGTAAGGTAATGGACTCACGTGCAGGAGGTCGAGGGTTCGGATCTCTTTGTTGGTAAATGTTTTTTTTTTTTTTTTTTTTTTTTTTTTTTTCAGAATTGTAAAAGAAAAAAAATTGAAAGTGGTATAAAATTAAAAATTTGTTTAAAAATTTATTGCTAAGGAGTGTGAGGGGGAATGGCGGGTAAAGGTGTGCAGAAGAGTAACACGGCACGATTGGAAGATACACATATATAGTGGGGAGAGGGAAAGTGTATAGAAATAGTCGGTGAGGGGGAGGGGGTAAGGGGGGAAACTTGAGAGGAAAAGTAAACCACTTTCGTTTCAAAAAAAATAAATCTGTCGGTTTTAAAATTTAAGCCCCCCGAGTAACGCAACATAAGGAACTTTGTTCTAAAAAAATTTGAATTCATTAATAATCAAATACAAAATTACCATAACTAACACGAATTAAGAACTAAACTATCGGAAAGTAAAACTAATAATTCTAAAGCAGAAATCAATAAACTATTCAACAGTTTGACCATCTTTTCGAAAAGGGAATTCTCACACTTGTAAGAAGGAGAATAATAAAAAATCTTGAAATTTACTAATAATGTAGTAATTTTTCAAGATTTCTTATAATTTTCCTTGACTATATTCATGATTCATAGGCACATAAATTGTGCGGTACACATACAGAACACTCATGTGGGTGTATCAATATTATCCTATATTAGGTCACAGTGGATATATATTAGTAATTTATAACCATAGTAAATAAAATAAAAAAAATAACAGGACCAAACACCTTATATAAAAAAGCATATCAGTACTGTATTAGTACATACAGTACAATTGGCATTAAGGTGTCAGCCCCTGAATTGTCACATACTAGCATAAATGCGTAGAAATACAAACACAAATCTAGACACTATTAACAATACGTATACTAGTCAGCAGTCAAGGGTGACCAGAGTCATAGCATATTTGAGCGTGCTTGAAGGTTAATACTTTCATTTAACGTAGAGAAAGAGTCTTTTAAGGTGGCTCCAGCGCCTAGTGCCGTATCAAAATGGGGAGACTAAAAATTAATCATTATTTTCTTTAAAATATGGTATAAAATTATCGTAGAGACTGTTGTGAGCCATATTCTACTTTTTATCTGTTACTTTAGTGAGTTAATATAAAAAAACAAAAAAGTTTTATAATGCCCTAATTGATGAACTGTTACGGTACGCTCCTAAGTTTAAGAGTAGTTATATCTATATACATGTACTCTGCAGAATGCAGACAGCTGAGAGCTGATTTGCACTCGCAACTGTATACTTGATCTCCGATTATTTAAAGATTTTGTTCGATAACAAGACACTTTTCTCATGTCATCGAAAACTGCGTAATAATATATACAAGATAGTATGTTTTTGACACCTTCTGGGTTATTTATATAGGCGCAGCAGTAGGTTGTATATCGCGTAAGCTTGCATTTCCTATCCAACCCATCTTAAAACTACGATTTTGTAAGCATGATTTCTTACAATTTTCATCGTCAACCTTAATTTTTTTTCTATACGAATAGAAAAATGGGGATTCAAAGAATATAATTCAATTTTATTAACCTCGGTTGGGTTATTTTTAATTTTAACATTGAGGCCACTGGAGCCACCTTAATCACGCACTTCATAACAGTGGCGTAGAAATTAGAGTATATATCTGCACAGACCATATAAAAAATCCCTGCACCGTATACTCCCTTGCTTGATGCAGATGATATCGTACAAGTGCGCTTAACTTCACTCTCTCACTTTAGTTTCCGGGCATACACAGAGTACACTTATTGTTCCATCGGCAGCCGTATACCTCCAAAAATAAAAGCAAATTTATTTTACAGGCATGCCCTACGAAAAGCTCGTAATAAAGCATATACATACACACACATCTATATATATATATATATATATATATATGTACTCAACTATTATTTTAGTACTTATGTTTTCTGCAATTAATGTCAAGGGTTTAATAGAATATTTTTCGAAAACAAATAAACAAAACAAAATAATAGTTTAATTTTTTTTTACTATACACCCTTACAGAATAAGGAACGAAAGTAAATAAAAAGAAAGAAGAAAAAAACGCATGTTAAGCAAGTTATACAACTAAGAAAATGGTTAATAAAAATGATAACACCGATGTGACAATAGCCTAAGCGTTGATGAAGTCTCTCAATGCTAACTTTCCATTTCAGCATACGAATTAATCTATCTCTTTATTCGATGAAAAAAATATTCCACTAAAGAACTATAAACAAAATGTTCGAAACGGAGACAGCTTGGTCAGAGATGATCAAAAAGATTTATACAAAAGAGCAGTATTGCATAATCGACGAGGTGTCACATGCATAAGCTAAGATTTTGAAAACCTCGAAGCATTTATAACCCATTTAAAAAAAAAGATATGAGACAGGAAAAACCGTTGCTTATTATCAAACTTAGCTGCAGAAAGTGCGCCAACGACAAGGTCAATGGGTTGGTGAGTATCATGATTATGTAAGCCTGAGTGCGGGTGTAATCCCGCTTACAGGATACCAAGGACTACCTCGCAGTAATTTAAGAAATAGTTTAAATAACTTATATTAACAGCAGAATTGGTATCCTGATTAGGCATTCTCATTACATTAAAGAGCACAACTTAATGAACAACAGATCGACAATCAGAATAATTACGCTAATAAGCAATATAATAAATATAAAAATAATAATAGACAATATAAACAATGTAGTAATGGCCAAAATACTGTGAAAATTATCAGAATCAGAAAAAAAATCGGAATTTTCAAAATCATTCAAGAAACTCTAACTATTATCAGAACAATTTTGGATGATGTAGTAATAAATATCCTAATGACTATAACACTCAAAGAAATGATAATTTTAACTTTTGGAATAATCAATAATATCAAAGCAGAAGTCAAAATTATAATAGATATCCCCCAAATAATACTTTTAATGATAATAACCAACGAAGTTTCAATCTTAATTATAAGAAGCAGAATTTTCAAAATCAGTACTAACCAGGAGATGACCGTTTGCCACATCATTTAAACTCTCAGGCAGCTCACCACAGTCATCGTTTGAAGGTGAGCCCCCAAAGACAGAATTCAACCCCTACTCCAAATGTTTTAGCGCAAGTTATAAATATAGCAACAGAATCAAAGCCGTCTACATCGGTACGTGCCAGGGACTTGGTGTAGACGACGAGCCTACAAGCGTAAGGTTCTCAATCTCAAAAAGAAAAATTCGCCTTATCACACTCATGCTTAATAATGGTGCTGCCACAAACCTGATTAAATAATATCAGTTACACCCATATTTACGTGTAGAGACTAGTAAAACTATTAATCTTACCAGAATTTTACCCCACCCAGTGTTAACAAAAGAAATAACGAATATGACTGTACAACGAAAAACTACAATTTTTCATGTGATTTGCAACGATTTTCCAAACAAAGATGGCGGTTTATTAGGTCAAAACTATTGTAAAAAACGACAAGCTATTCTATCGTATTATCTTCATGCTATATAGTAATGGATAATGACGTAATGAGCCCCATTTATTTTTTAAAAACTCTTGAAGAAATGGAGTGATTAAAAAAGGATGAAAAAATACAAAAAGCAATTAAACTTAAGAAACAAGCACAGAAAGATCAAGTTTTAGCTACCACTCTTAATACTCGCAAAGAGACAGAGCACCTTCAGGATAAAATTGACCAACAAAAATTTTAAGACGAATACGTCGTAGGGCTACCCAGAAGGTTAAATATACCTAAATATCAAAAATTTGGAGACATAAAAGATAATTTTTTTCTTCAAGACCAATTTGACACATTGATTTTATCAAAAAGGGGTGGCAACTTTATTAATCCTGATGATTACAAAACTGATAAAAGTGAGATGTGCAGTGAAAATGATGAATGAAACGATAAAGATAAACTCCAACCCTATGCCATTAAACAGATCGAAAATACTCCTTGTGTAGAACAACATTGCCCTAAGGAGGAACAAAGATATAACAATAAATCAACTAAATATACGATCAAGGCTCGAACGAATAGTAAGAATTAATTTAATTCATACGAACTTAACTGAAGGATACTTATCACAAGTCAACGTAGGACGTGATGACGTATAATTAGGAGAAGGAATAGTAAAAAATGAGAACGATTCATTTAATTTTAATTTAATTATGGCAATAAACTCTTATAAGGATGATATTACGATAGAAAAAGATCCTAATACTAGTAGCGAATACGAGAGACCTGTTATCAAAATCTACAAAATAGATCAAGAGACTTAAAAGGAATTGTGCGTACCGGTCACATAAATCTGGAAGAACAAAACTGAATTTATCGATTTATTTCCGAATTTCTAGAAATCCTTTTGTCACTGGGAGACACTTTGCTCTGTACGAACTTCGTTACTCATGAAATTTCAACGTAAAATAACATCCCTATTAATACTAAGCAATATCGTCTCCCACCGGTACATAAAACAGTTTTATAAGAACATATATCAAAAAAACTTAACGATGAAGTAATTAAGCCCTCATCATCGCCGTATAATTAATGCCTCTGGATCGTTCCTAAGAAACCTTATAGCCATGGAAACCCAAGATAAGGGATAGTAATTGATTTCCGAAAACTTAAAAAAAAAACCATTAGTGATGCATATCCATTGCCCAATCTCGCAGATATTATGGATCAGTTGGGAGGATCCTGGACATTACCAATACAGACACATGCCCAAAGGTTTAAAAAATGCACTGCCCACGTTCTAACGACTTATGGATCTCATTTTAAGAGGCTTATTAAATGTTGAAATGTTGGTGTATATAGATGATATTATTCAGGCAAAAAATCTACTAGATCATGATCATAAAGTGAGATTACTTTTCAACCAGTTAAGATCAGTTAATACGGTATTCCAGCCAGATAAACTTAAATTTTAGTGGAAAGAAGTCATATTTCTTCGGCATGTAGTAAGTCCACGGAGAATTAAACCAGACCCTGAAAAAATACAGGCTGTTAGAAAATTTTCCCAACAAAAAACAATAAAAAATGTAAGTTAATTGTTAGGACTGGCAGGATACTATAGACGCTTCATTAAGGATTTTTTGAAAACAGCTAGGCCATTATCAGATTTATTAAAAAAAAAAGAAAAATTGAAGTGGACTGAAGTGCAAGAAAGAAGTTTACAAGTACTAAAAGACCATCTGTGTCAAGAGCCTATTTTACAATTTTCCGACTTTAGTAAACCATTTAAGTTGACAACAGACTACGCTTTTAGAGCGGTATTAAGTCAAGAAAAAGATGGGTTTGACCATTCTGTCGTTTATTTTTCAGGAACTTCAAATAAGGCCGGAATAAATTATTCTACGACAGAAAAAAAATGCTTAGCTGTGCTATATGCAATGCCTCATTTTCGTTCGTATTTATTAGAAAATAAATTTGTTCTCGTAGCTGATCATGACCTATTGAATTGGATGCAAAAACGGGTAAATCTGGGTCAGCGTTTGATGCACTGGATATTTAAATTAACTGATTACGAATATACTCGTAAACACAAGCCAAGAAAACTCAATACCAATGCTGATGCACTATCTACAAACTTAGTAGGACCGTTTTTTTATGCAGAAAATAATATAAAAAATGGGTTACCATTACCATAAGCTATGATGATGGGTCGAAAGAAAATAGAAAAAAAAATAGAAGTATAATTACAAAATTAAAGAAAAGTAATAGTAAGAACATTAATTTTAACGACGATCAAACCTAGAAGCATGACCAAATGATAAGAAAATCACCTTAATTAGCCAGAAGCCCTGGATGACACCTTGGTTCAAAAACAAACAAGAAACAACCAAAGTTAAAATATAGTATGATTGCTTAAAGGACTCGAACAGAAACATTTCCACAACCACAGACATCGTCTACATCTTGACAAAGTATCTTCAGAAATGTCATTAAAAATACATCACAAGATTCTAGCTTGTTAAGAGAGCATTTTTTGCGAGCATTAGTTTCAACATCACACGTTGGTGATACGAATGCATAAATCACCATAAAAAAACCTAGTAGTTCCACAAACGAAGAAATGCCACAATTACCAGTCAGAGATATAATTAGCCTTGGTGCATCGTCAAGAACAAGTACTTTTTCTGAAAATTATCCAACTGATACTGAAGAATCGTCAGGAGAAAATACGCAACTACCAGTATATGATCCTAGACAAAGTGGATTACAATAAGAATTAACTGAAATGGAAGTAGACTCAAATACAGATACTGGCTTTGACTTGGGTGCAACAAGTACTGGAATTTCTGTTATACCCATTTCACTTAGTGAAAGCTCAAACGCCGACATTTTTGAAGACAGATCTAAAAGTACGACCAATAATACTAATGAGGTTATTTATTAAAAAAAACGTAAACAAACAAAAAAATTAAGCCTAAGTCTTGAAGAATATTTAGAGAAGTACAACAACGATAATGAACCCGAGCAAGCTGATACGGTTTTTTTAAATCAGTAACTAGATTTTCTGATAGAGATAAGCCAGATTCTGAAATTCAGAACATATTCATTAAAATGGACACATGTCATTCTAATAATTTTGATGATTTGGTACTAGATAAAAAAATTGCAGATTTATTAAGACAAACAGTGGACCTTAAACATCTATTTAATAAAGATGAAGTTTTAAGAAAATACATAACGAGTAAAAAATTATTAATTACTTCTCGTATTAAAGAAAATGGATCCTAAAGATTTAGTACACAAACGCACACGAGTACTTCTATTATTGAAGAAAAGACGGTCTAAAGCACCAGACTTGGAACAAATAACAGAAGCATCCCCAAATAACTTAAATGTAAACAACAAACAAGCAAACTGAAATGCAACCAAATTAATTAATCAAAGTAATGCACCTGATTTCATGCTACTATCAGACTTATACCCTTTCTCACCAAGCAATCGATACAAACAACAGTACGGAAAGGTGTATGTAAGTCTTAGTGATAGTAGCAGTAGTACTAAAAATTATGAGAACAAAAATAGAGCCTAGCTCATAAACAAAGTTCTTACAACCAGATATTTTATAACGTACAGAAGGGACAATACAATTCAATTTATTAGCAAAGATAATCAATCCAGTCGAATTTCCCAGTCAATCCAGCTGGTTTTATAGTTGATACGGGTGGATTATCCAGCCAATACAGCTGAAATTTTCAGTCAATCCAACTAAATTCTTCAGTCTATCTGGCTGGCATATTCAGTCAATCCTGGTAGATTTAACAGTTAATCTTCCTGGATTATTTGGTCGATCCACAAAGATTTTCTAGTTAATCCATCTTAATTTCCTAGTTGTTCCATGGCAAATTTTCATTTCATCCAGCTGAATCACTATATGATCAATTAGAAAATCCAGCTGAATCGACTGGATAATCTAGATCTAGCTGGGATGACTGAAATTCTACCTAAATTAACTGGATACTCCACCTAGGGATGGCTGAATTTTTGCGCGGATATCCAGGTGGATTTTTTTTATAGGAACACGATACAGGCGATGTACGCAAAAAAAAATATCTTAACTCCGCCTTTCTTAGCGTAAGAAAATCTGCAAAATATTTTAGTACATGCGTAAGCTCTTCGTTTACGCAAAAATGGCTTTTTATCACGTACGCGAGTGTTGCAGTCTGTCGTCATGCGATACTCCTTATTCGCATACGCTACATTCGGGCTGTGGCTGTGGTCTTCGCGTAAACAAAATCAAACACCTCTTTTCTTGCGTACGTGAGGCATCCTTTAAACCATGTATAAACGTCACTGCATGAGACATAATAGGTAAAGATGAAATAGCAACAATACATTTTGAGAAGTGAGAACTCTCTAGATGCCTTGGGCATTTTACATTGGAGGGTAAGATCATAGCTAGTTAACGTAACGCTAAGAAGCTAGATATGTGATCCAGTGGTTTCGTTAATTCATACGCACGATTAATTTAAAATTATAAAAACCAGTATTAAATTCAGTAAGTAACAAATAGCGAGTACATATGTATGTATACATGTACAATGCAAAGCGTCGTATCAGCGACTCGTCATTGGTGTGCATAAGTGCAGCTTTATACATACATATAATATTCTGATTTGTGTCATGTCTCGTACAGAATGTGCATGCTTATGAATTAAAAAAAAACTGTTTTTACTGTATAACTTACGAACATAATAAGAAACATTATTTCTCAGGAGAAAAGCAAGATAAGCTAAAAATAACAATTTCTGCAGGTATCCTAAAGATGACAGCCTTGATGTTACGTAATTACTGCAATATCTTCAACTATACAGTGTATAACATTGTAATTCAATTACAGAATGTTAAGGACATTTTTTTAAACTTTGAGAATTACCTTCAAAATTTTGTCTGACATAAGAACCTCAAAAAATTAAAAAACCTTTATCTTATAAACAAAGCCAGATGAATAAAAAATAAAAGTTGTCTTACAAACAAAGCCAGATAGATAAAAAATAAAAATTGTTACAGATTTCTGGAGAAGGACAGAGTTATTGAGACTCACAAAAAAGAGGCTTAAGATGATATAAGGACGTAACCTAGGTATGTTTTAATTAGTGATATATCTTTGTAAGTTAAGCGCTTGAAATTGTGAAAAAATAATAGCATATTTAGGACATCATAATGAATGTTCAGAATCAGGTTCATTCAGAATCATTGCATGACAATATAACCTCAAAAAAATTAAAAAACATGATGTCTTTAAAAGAAAGGCCAAAAATAGAAATTTATACGGAGAAAAGTAAATTAGTGAGACCCACAAAGAGAGTCGTTTTAAATAACACTATGACATAATCTATAGATAATCTGACTATTGCTGGATCTTTATTATTGAACGTGAACAAATATTAAAAAATATTTCATAACTTGGACATTATAATTCGCCTTGGTAAATGCGTCGGAAGCGCCTCCCTTGCAGCCACTTATGAAACTTGCCTAACGTTTGTAAACAAAGCAGAATAACATGGGCCGGCATGGGCACACATTGTAAAATAATTTAATTTAATAAATATTTAATACTCGCAGAACACTAAATTATTTTATTTCAAGTAAAAGTATTCATTTGTAATAGATAGTTTTCTTATCCAGTGTCCAAAACGGAATTTTTTAAGAGGAGCAAATATTCTTCCTCTAGTCTTGGAGACAACCGTATGCATAGTACACCACTTCAGTATTCTGATGTAGTATACCTCAGTGTCAAATTAATGCCTAAAGTATTAACTCTCAATTTAAAAAAAAAGTAATAACAAAAAACCCCATAATCGATGAATTATTACGTGCAAACTCGAAAAACATGTTGGAAAACCTAAAGTATGGTTACTACATTCTATCTGGCAGAAAAGAAAAAGCTATAATTTTTATTCAGGGTTGTACAGCTTTGGCAGCTTTTCTTTTTATCTACATCTTTGCCTACTTATATGAATGTGTGACTACTCGGTTTACAGGTTACACGCTTCACACAGGGGACTTATTCACAAAATTTTCAATCGCTTCTCGCATCGCAAAGTCTCGTTTCAGCCATGTTAAAGTGTATCTTTACATGAAGTATACCAGATGACTACTCAGACTGCTGAAAGAATATTCACTTCTTTTCAAAACTGCGTTTCAGACAAGGATAAAAAAAGTGCTTATTACAATTAAATGCTTTTCCTGCTTAAAATCACATGATTTAGTTTTCTGCAAATTTTAAATATTCATAAAATAAAATTATTTTACAATGTGTGCCTATGCCTGCCCATGTTATTCTGCTTTGTTTACATGCGTTAGGTAAGTTCTATGAGTGGCTGCGAGAAGGGCGTTGCCGATGCGTTGACCAAGGCAAATACACAGTCACAGTTTGGTCTAAGATCGTTGCATGACAACGTAACCTGTAAAAATAGAAAAATCCGTTATCCCAAAGGGAATGCTAGATAGTCCAAAAATAACCATTTTTTTGGGTTTCATAGAATATCAATGCAATCAGTTATTTAGTCTTTAAATAATTAACTTTAACTTCAAATCGAAATTCATCTAAAGAAATGGTGTCGTGTTTAGTTATATTATTTGAGCAATCAGATGATGAAGTATACCATTAAAAAAAATCTACATTATATTTGTAGCTTTTTTTTTTAATTTTCTAGTCTATTGCTGAACATAACATGTATTCTCTGGAAACAGACATCACTTGGTTCTAATCAGCAATATATTATTCCTCGATTCTTGTGATGTTTTCGTTAAATACGTTTGCACATTCTTTCATTCATTTAAAGTACTATATCAAATTCAGTATTACACTGACTTAAATTTTCACTTTTGGCAGCGGTCTCAAGACCCACACGTATTGTTAAATAAAAAAATGTGTATAGTTATCTTATAAAATGATAAAGACTCAAAACCTAAAACAAAAGGTAACTTTTGACAATAGTTTACAAGTAATACAATTTTAGTATCACATGCTACAATAACATAAAAATAACATAAAACGAATTACATTACATTTGTAATTTTAACAACAATTGTAGCTATAATTGTGTTTGGTAATAAATGATAATCAAGGCAAATAAAAAAAAATTCTTTGTTTGACTGTAGAAGTAAAAATTCAGTTTACAGGTACTGATTTGGTATATTCCAATTTATCACATAATAGTTTCTTAAGAAAACAAGAAAACGGTGATTCGTACGAACGTTATTATAAAAAAAACAGCATGAGTTAGAGCTTCGATGGCTTAGTGGTTGTCGATCTAGCCATCTAGCTTGAGAGACTCAAGAAACAGTGGGTTCAATTCTGTTTAAAACTATTCAGATATTTTTTCTCTGGCTTTTCTTGACAAGAGAAGTACCTAGGATGCCAAAGAAATTACTTATCTTATTATTAAAACGATAAGTAGATTTTTTTAAGACGATATATTAGACCTACAAAAGTTTTCTTTCAAAGATATCCCTCTAGAAATTATTTTTTACCAAAGGTAAGAGGATAGGTCATGTTATTGTGACCATATAAAAAATTATGTCTTAAGACATTGAAAAGTACCAGAGCGTAAATAGTGATACTGTATAACTTTGCTATACACTGCTTGACACTACCTAATTCCCTTAAAAACTGTTAAACTTTGCGAAACTTTGCCACACATTGCCATTCTATACTGATTCTAATTGGTAGCAGAGTTAAGTACAGTTAGACAGGATTTGGCAAAGTTGTGCAGTTATAAATAAAATTTGGCAACGTTGTTCATACTGTAGTAAACTTTGACAAGATCTAGAAAAAGTAATCATCAATAAAATAGTACATACATATATGTTTAAAATGTGATAAAATAGTAACATTTTTGATTCATAATAAATTTACTATGGATACATTCTGTGGATACATTCTATAGTACATCTATTTTTTTTTGTATATAAAGTACATATAAGTTCAAACTCTTGTACTTCGTATGTATATTAATTGGAATTATCTTTGTTCTCACTGTAATAAGGAAGCAAAATAGTAATAATCAAATGTGCTCTATGATTATTTGATGCTATTCCTTTTATATTTGTATTAAAGCAGGAACGCAAGTTTAGCAATAGTCCGAAAACCATCAGATACCAAAGTGTATGGATTTTAATGACCATGCATTATCCCAGACAATTTATTATTCATCATTATTTTAATTTGGAGAATCTCATATTTGATGGTACTAAGCATAATTATTGGTCAATTAATTGTTACAAGCAATTTTAGTAGAAAAAACTACTTTTTCCTAAATAATTTATAACATTTAGGATTCGCGGAAAAGTGTTTTGGACAAAAGTTGTGTATTTTTGGACTCCACACAAATTATTTCTTATGCGTTTTTGTTAGCAGTATGGATGCGTGGGTATGTGATCGGGCAATAAAATGTACAACACTGTTGTTTTTATTATAAAACATGGACACGTTTCTTCTCACTATCTTCAGTGTATGCTATCTTTAGTCTTTACAATTAAGGATACAATCGTAAACTGAACTGAAATAAAGCAAGATCAAATCAAAAAGAAGATACGAGAAGCAGGGAGTGCGTATCGACCGACTGACTGACTGCGCGAGAGAGAGTATACTATAGGTATTAGACGCTGAAGTGCAGTGTCACGGCGTCTCGTCTTCTTGCTATCTCGCATGTGTTAGAATTTAGTTATGAGCGCCAAATATACATCGAACACTCCCTTCCGTTCGTATCTAAATTTAACAAAGCAATATAAAATAAAAAAAAGGATAACATATTGGAATATTAACACTGAGTAATCATATTTAAATGAATTAGTAATCAGCTGAAGATGTGGAACACGTCGGCTTCTTGATCACTCGTTGGGGTTAGTTGTGACGAGTTAAAACATACACAGAGAGATACATTAATCAGCATGTCTGCTATCATCATCTATCTATTATCAATTTATTGATTTTACTATCTGAAGTTTAAGTTCAATTATCATGCAATTTACACTGATTAACATTCAAAATCTCTTTCGTTAGTCTTTCATACAGTTTAAACGGTAGAGGTTTTGTAAAAATGTCTGCTAGTTGTTCCTTGAATGGAATCCATTTACCGATATTTTTCCTCTAGATACACATTTCTTAACGTAGTGAACCTTTATCTCGGTCATGTGTCTCAGTATTTTGCCACCATCTATATTAGCACTAGCTCCGACGGCTTTGTTGTCACACCAAAGGTACGCAGGAAACAGAATGTATAACAGTATTAAGCTGATTGAGTGTTCCAATCCTATTAGCTTCTGCCTTGCATCACACATCGCCACGTATTCTGCCTTTCAGGTTGAGATTGCAACTTAACTCTGTTTTCTCGTCTCCCAAGCTACTGTATTGCAATACAATCTCATGAGGTATCCACCTGTCGTAATTGAGCCTTGACAGTCTGCCAAACTTGCATCTGAAAAGACTTCCAGCTAATTTTTTTGGCCTTTGTAGATTAATCTCAGAGTTTTAGTGTGTTACAGATATCAAATGACTTGTTTAACCATTCTCTAGTCATTAGTTGGGCAGATTAGGTGTCTGCTTAATACATTCACAGAGTTCGAGATGTCTGGTCTGACTGTGTTAGCCAGACACAGCAGGCTTCCAACTGCTTCTCTGTGAGGTACATTTTCTTCAGTTTTAGTTTTGATCAATTATCCAGTTTCTTCCGATTCTTTTCTGTCTTTTCTTTGCCGATTCAGGGCTTGATTTGTCATAATTGGTGTTCTTTGTGGTTTTGAGTAGGTAAATCCAAACCTTTCCAGAACTTTGTCGAAGTATGGTGTTTGTGTAAGTGGAATTAAATTCTGTTTTCTATTTCTTTTTACTGTGATAACTAGAAAAGTACTAACCTCGTTAAGATATGATATCTCAAAGTCAGACTGCAAACCAATCTTAATTTCTTTTGGTTTACTTACCAATTTCTTGCTATCATGATATCATCTTTATATGGAATCAAGATAAAAAGGATAACTTTTTCTTTCTATGCCTAAAGGCAAGTTTCACTGGTGTGCGTTTGTGATACTAGTTTCAGTGCAGCCACACAAAACACTCGTTCTATTTCTTCAAGCTGATAAAGGGCTTATTATAGATTACATATTTTATTTTTTTTAAGTTAATCTTCGTCAAACAAACCTTTAGGAAACTCTATATTTACTTCTTTCTTGATTGAAACATTTATGAATGCTGTCTTGACATCCAGCAGACAAGTTTCTAGATTAAATTTACTAAAAGTTGATATTACCCATCTCACAAGAGCCAACCAAGATATAGGAGCATAAGTCTCTTGCACGTTGTACTTATTCCTGTCTTTAAACCCACGAATCATCAACCTCACTTTAAAAGTTGTGGTTCCCATCTTCGTCTATCTCCTTCTTTAGGACTTGTCTGGAATCTATGATGTTTGGCTTGCTTCCTATAACACTTATAGTTGATCTATCTACAATTTTCCATACTTGATTTTATTTATCGATTCCAATTCTTCGTAGATTGCTTTAAAGTTTTCTTGAACAAGCTCTTTATTTTTTCTCGGTTGTCCTTATTATATCTCGACTCCTTGTTCTTCCTCCGTTTCTCATAAAACTTCAAGACTATCTTTACTAAACTTTATGAGCCATTCATCTTATTTAATGTCTGTCTTATGATTATTTTAGTTTGCTATTTTATCATTCCCCCAGACATTTCTAAATACAAGTCTTTCATGAAATCTTACACCCAGAACCTCATAAAATTTGCATCCTCTGGTCTTAGAAAAATGTAGCCGGTAGTAGTATAGCCAACCAGTACTACTCGTGTACCTTGTGGGCTGTATTTGGTTCCAGAGTTCCTTTGTATCTCAATAAAGGTCACACAACCAAATCTTATTTGATTTTTTTCTATCTTTAGATTGGGGGTAAAATTTTCTAAGGAAGCTGTTATTATATTGGACAGGTGTAGTGTGCGATTATATGTATAAACTGCAGCACCTAAGGTAAGATCCAACACGTTCTTCCTAAACCTTGAGTCATATATGAAGGTTCACATGTGTCCTGCAATGTGCGATTAATTTGTTCTGAAACGCCATTGCATTCAAGATTGTCTTGGCAGACCAGTTGAGACTCAGCTCCCAATTTCTGGAGGATTTCCACTGTTCGACCTCCTGCAAACTCTGTGCTTTGGTCAGTTCTGTAATAGCACATCTTTGCATTAAAGTCCAGTAGATTGTGTGTGCTGGTCGCAAATTTGTCCATACAATTTCTTGCTTCACTTTTCACTTTTACAGGGTATGCCATCGTCAATATTAAGAAGTCGTCTGTGTATACTATCATGAATTTGTATCTTTTAGAATGAGTTGTTTCGATGCCCTCTCTCTCTTCTAGTGTTCAAAGGCAATCTTTAAATTTAAGCAATATGGCACACCTTGCATAATGCAATGAAGTGATCGAACACAGACTTATTCAAATCTTTATTGTCCAAAAAACTTTCTTTGCAATCCTTAAGATATTCCAACGATAAATGCCTGAATCTTGCATTTCAGAGCATGGCTCTGCTATTTCTTTAAAGTATTTTATACCTTTATGTAAGGGGACCTTAAGCCTCTGAAATTTCACCGATCATTAGTTCTTTACCATCATTAATTTTTTTATCTTTAATGGTTTTCTCAAATTCATTTTGTTGAGAAGTATCTAAACAATTGTTTTCAGATCCATTGTTTGGGATTATAGGTCAGCTCTTACTATAATTGGTACTGACTTCCTGAACCTTCTCAGCCATTACCGCAGAGGCATATGCTATCATTAAGCAATCTATAATTTCCTTACGCTTCTTGTTGTTGCTTATACTCTGACCATCTTGCACTAGTTCCACTATCCAATGAAGACTCTGTAAGTATCGGAAATTAACGTCTCGTTAGAGCGTGGGTCCAATATATCTACCTTAAGGTTGTCTAAATAGATACATATGCATCTATTAACAAGCTGACGAAGCGACATTAAGTTTCCAGCTAGCATATTAGCGCATATCACTCTATCTAGGACCATTTCGTTTTCGTTATTACTACCCAAAACACACCTTTTTTCCTCCGCTCTTAAGTTCACGGAGGAGTTTTTATTCGCGCATATTTCTTCTTTAATAAATTTTTGGTTCCCTCCATGCGCGTAGAGAGCAAAGTTTCGGGTCCAACAACAAACATACTTCTCGATGCACTAGATCTAAGCAATTCTATATTACTTAAACCTTCTTTATACTTGACTTAAATATTTATAGGACAAGCCATTCTCGCTTTTAAACAGTCCATTGGAATCTGCAATTTTCACATCTGGTACTGTATTGCCAATCTTATGGTAAAAGCCATCTCTGTTCTCATCTTCAAGAAAACTCTGAGTTTTACTAACAAGTTCGAAATCTATCAAAATCCATTCAAAATCCATCTTAGTCCATCAAGGAATTCGCAAAATTCAGTATCACTTTGCTTTGCGGGATCAAATCAAACAGCGTGAATTTTGTTGTATATTTGATACGCCTTCATCTGTATATGACTTCTTTTTGTATCATTAATTTTTGCACTATTACCGTAGGATAAGTTTAAAAAATACTCTGTATTAATAATCTAAGGATAATCTATCTAGTATTAAATTTAAAATATGCTCTTTATCTTCAATCAACTTTTAAATCCCTTAAATATCTTTCTTGTAGGCTCCTGGCTTCTTTAGTCAATTATGTCTTAAGATCATTATTTCTGCCTGCCATTTTCTCATATAAATTATGTATCAGTTTCTTTAAATCATCTTTTCTATCGTTCAGATCCTTTAACATGCTATCTATAGTTTATGTATTAATCAAATCTTTTTTTTAATTTTTATCATTTGCTATCACTTATTCAGCTTAATTAATCAAAATAAAATCTAACTTTTTTTTTTTTTCACATATTTAATGAGCTATCTTGTTAGAATAATCTTGTATTAATTAAATCTATCTTTCTATTTTTTTAAGACTTTAGTTTGCTTTCTTGATAAAATAATCTTGTATCAATCAAGCCTATTTTTCTATTTTTAAATCTTTGCTCTTTTTAGTTGAGGTATCATCAAAGCTATCTTTCCATTTTTATATCATTAATTTGCTGTCTTGACAAGGTATGAATCAAATTTATTTTTCTATCTCTCAAATCTTTATTCTCATTTTTTGATAAAGTATTTATCAAATTTATTTTTCTATCTCTCACATCTTTATTTTTATTCTTAGATGACGTATCAATCAAATTTATTTTTCTATCTATCAAATCTTTATTCTTGTCTTTAGATCAGGCATAAATCAAATTTATTTTTCTATCTCTCAAATCTTTAATTTTCTATCTTGTTAAAGGTTCTCTTTGTTTATGTCTATCTTGAATTTTGTTTGCACGTGACTTATTGTATTCAAATCTTCTATCTTCAATCTATCTAAAGAACGTTTAACTGGAATGTGCTGCTTCTGTTTAGAAATAGTGTAAATTATACCTCCAGGTTTTTCCATTAAGTTAAACTGATTTCCTGTATCGTAATCGTCACTTATATCTCCTATAAGAACTTAGATCTAGTTATATATATTACTTTACAGTGACCATTTTAACCCCATTTGTGTCACTGGAGAACATGAGCAATCACGCACACACGAACTCAATGCATGCGCACTACCCATGGGACGAGATACATCAGATGACTGAAACATGCAAACGTAACATGTATATAGTCATACACAATAGCATTACTATTCCAATGCGATTGAGCACAGTCGTATGCCTGTTATTACGATATGCTGACGCGCATAACACCAAAATTAGAAATTTTAAATTTCTGCATTTTAGTTTGAGTCGGCATTTACCTCTAGTCTGAGCGTGAAAATCCACGGGGAGGATCGAGGCCTCACTGTATGGGGATTTGGAAAAGTGAACAAGTCTATCTAAGATGGCTGCTCTGTGCGCGCCATCAGCTACCACGCCTACTAAAAGTAATACACACGCCCAGTCTGACCGAACGCAAGTCTTGGCCGAAACAAAAGTCCCTCTCCCCGTTTTGAGGCGTCCCCCGCAGCGGTAGCTACAGCTGCAGCAGCTGAATAAAAATCCTCGTACCCCAATGCAAGCGTGCCTCACGCGAGGAAAAACCCGTGCCGACTCTTGAGCTTTAAGAGTTACAGAGTACTAGCTTTATAAAACGCTTCACAAATCCTATCTACTGACATATTTATCATATCTACAATATATATTATTGCCACTCTTATACAATTTCGGTTTCAAACCATCGAAAGATAAGACACATTATGTCAACATAACGACCGATAAAGACATCATGAGTATCATTATCAGTTACTTACTTTCTTTCTTCTGTAAATTTTTCACAATCTTTCTCACCCCACCAGCTGTCACCTCCCTGATCTGCTTGGTCTCACTAGTGGCTGATTTTAATCTCTACGCCGCCTCGTCGATGGCCTGTAAGAAAAGGGGCGCAAGAAAACGTGGAGGGCAAAAAGAATGCGAGTAAACGTGAGATGGGCTTGATAACAGAGAAAAAAATGACGGCTAGCGGAGGTCTTGAGTACACAACCACACTACACTTTTTAAGGCCCACAACCTGTTAGCAGTATGGATGTGTGGGTATGTGTTCGAGCAATAAAATGTACAATACTGTAGTTTTTATTATAAAACACGGACACGTTTATTTTCACTATCTTCAGTGTGTGCTATCTTTAGTCTTTACAATCAAGGATACAATCGTAAACTGAACTGAAACAAAGCAAGATTAAATCAAAAGGAAAATACGAGAAGCAGGGAGTGCGTATCGACCGACTGACTGAACGCGCGAGAGTGAGTATACTATAGGTATTAGACGCTGAAGTGCAGCGTCACGGCGTTTCGTCTTCTTGCTATTGCGCATGCGTTAGAATCCAGTTACGAGCACCAAACATACATCTGACAGCTCTTAAAAAAAAACTATATTACACAGATCTTGCAACTCCCGTAAACTTTTTTCAAAGAATCTTTTCATATCTGGCTCTAGACAGAGTTACCCAAATGTCGTATGGTTATTTTATTTAAAAGTGTAATTGTCGTAATGTTGGTCTACGCCTTTAAGAACTTCATGAACTATGACAAATAAAATAACAAATTGCTGTTTTGAACAAAAAACTTTTTTTCTTACTTAATGGACTACTCATTAGGACAGCTTGAAAAAATTTTAAAATTTCCTCTACTTATGATTTTAAAGAATTTTCTTCGTCTTTATATAATTAAAAACAGATACAATCTAACATTTGTGTAGATTATGCAAGAAATTTATACATTTTCGTTTCTTTTGAATAAATATGTTAGAATGTATACAATTAACTATTCGCAAGATTCACCTTGGATATTTAATTTAGAGATCTCATCTATGTATTTAAAAAGCATGATTGTTATTAATAAAATTATCAATTAAATATACATTATACTATAGTTTATAGAAATTGTAGTGAGTAATGCATTATTCGTTTATGAATCTGCAAGTCATTAATATCATCTGTAGCTGTTTTTGGAGTTGTACTTTTGTACCGAATTTTTTAATACCATTGCAATTGACTTATTTGTTATAGCCGTTTAATTACTGTAATAAACTTTTTAATGCAAATTACGTAATGGATAAATTATAAAAATTTGGGAGCTGTCTTTCGTTGCGTGCATGGGAGCTAAGCTGTACTATGTATATAGAGTTTCTTATATTATTATTTCATACCTCTTCGTTCGTTATATAACGAAGCTATAGATAGCAAATAAGCTACTATAATTTAGTTCTACTTCAAATGGTATTTTAGGCTATCTTATGCTGTTTGTATTATGACATTAAGTAATAGCGTGGAAAAATAATAAGTAGTTATTGCAGCACTTTATTTTGTCAGAACAAATTCCCATCAATGGAATGAAGGCCTGCTGTAACGATCCCAAAGTGTTACATGTAAGGATTTGTGAGGTAGGTAGGAGAAGTATGAAAAGTTGTATCGAGCAGAGGAGAAAACGTGTAAAATCTAAAAGTCATGGAAGGAGAAATTCGTTGAAAGATTGAGAGGGAGAGAGAAAAAGAGAGAGAGACATACAAAATATTTGAGACGTGGAGAAAAAAAAAACATCTACCCTTTTTTGATCAAGATATAAATTAAAATCATTAGGATACATTTGCCTTATTTATAGCTGCTGCATATTCGAATATACCATAATACAGCTAATAAATATCCAGCCTTTTATACTTCTATGAAATTGCCACCCAATGCTTTTACTGTTGGCTTCATTCTAATAATTCACACCCCTTAAATTTTGCACTTATTTTCACGAACATTTACTTTTCGCAAGTAGCCATAGAGACTTACTTTAGTTTTGACGGCTTCCTACTTTTATTCAAAAAAGTATCACAAAATTTTTTATACAAAAGTTGCTTTTTTAGGAGCTTATTTTTCTCATCAACAGAAAAACCTGTTCTCAGGATTTATCACATGAATGTCTCTACCATTACTTGACACATAATTTAAATATTTCACGTAATTAAAATAACCATTCACGATGAACTCTTTGCTTAGAGAAATATCACTAATCATACCTATAATACTTATCGCATTACTATCTTTCAAATAACTCTGTCATGTTAATTTTTTTTTGTTTTGGTTGGTAATAAGTACTGTATATGAGTTAATAATTTAAAGTCAACAAAACATTTCTAATTGTTTTAAACAAAAAAAAAAAAAGTTTTTTTTACCAGTGTATAATTAGAGTTGGGCACCCACTGCCGATCGTAAGAGAGATACATACTTTTACCATCCCTGTCTTAGTCTTTCTCCTCATAATCATCGATGAAATACACTTCAAATTTATCACCTGAATTGTCGTCGTAGTCCTAGTTGTAGTTATCCTCTTCCATGATTGTTACACACTGATAAACAAAAAAATCCACTACGAGTACAGTTCTAATTTTTTTTAAAGACGGACACCTTAAGTCTGATTGAAAAACGATGCTTTATGTACACTTTCGTCACGATTAATAGCATCCCAAAAACTGAATGTAGATATGAATATTAAATTGTTAAACAAAGTTATATTTTCAAGATAAAGTGCTGTAAGAAATATCCTTCACTATATCTTGTTACTTTTTAAATCATGTATTCCTTAGTTTAGTCATAACAATAGAAACATGGAATGTCATACCAGACTACTTATCAGCGTAAAATAAAGGATTAAGAAACGCTGCATAATTCTTCCTTTCGCACCAAACTACATTTTGTTTTTATTCGTAAGTAACCTGCTGAATTCTTCTCACGTTACATGTGAGTAAATTGGACAGTCATATAATTGAATTAAGTCACGTTCAGTGAAGATACTTTGACATCAAGATGGTAATTAAAGTATCTTTCTTTCCAATACCAACTGTTATTACAATGTGTCCATGTGTTTTACTTAGACTCTTTACTCTCTCGTGTTTTTAGTTTTAATTGCATGAGATCGGCCCTTACACACCCTTCCCTAAACTTGAATTAACTTTGTTCGTTCTCTAACCGTATTTTTGCTCAACATTTATAGAAATCGTTACAAAATGCTTACGTGTACTAAAATAGCCATAACTGTTATCGTATTACCTCACCATATGAAAATCGGTTTTTTCTCGTGTCTTTTGTTTTTAAATTGAATGACATGTAACCGTCCTAAATAAATTTTTAATTTTCAGTTTTGTTGATAAATTTTTTTTCCATTCCTCCTAAAAATTAAGTATAAAACATGATCAGAAAAATTCTCACGTTTACCAAAATAATCACAACAGCCGTCGTATTATCTTACCATGTGGGAATTTTTTCAGCTCTTTTATGGTGCTGGAATGTCACGTCAAAGTTTTTGACTAATTTGCTGTCACAACCTGTACTACAAAAATAGAAAAAACATTCAACCTACCCTAGCTTCCTGCAAGAATATTATATTAATAGCACAAGAAAGAGATCTTGCCCCAAGTATCATTTCAACATCAACAATTAAACCTAAAACAAAACCTCATTTAGTATGCACGCTTACATGTTAGCTACGCGTTGCACTAGTTTGTGAACCATACATTCGTACTATGTGTGGTAGCACCTGGAGAACTAATTTTCAATCATTATCGATTAATACTTAACTTCAAACATTGTAGTTTCTTGTCTAATGTTGTCGAATAAAGACCGTTAGCGATGTATTTTAATGCAGCGTTTTTAATAACACAATTGTTCATGAAACTGTTTTCAAAGCTGTTTAAAAATTAGTCAATCGTAATTATTTATCAGCAAAAATATCGTGCGCTGTTACAGTAATAATACTTAAAAAATCATTGTTTTTTGTTCACTTTAAGTCATTAAAAATTTTGTTATTGCTAGTGATAAAACAAATCTATGACGATACACTTGGAAACAAATAATTTTCCAATGCTAATACAACCATAGAATGTACACCGACCACTATTCGTGGTAAGCAGACTGTATTACTATATTTATTTACCAGGTACAGTTTTTACATTCTCACTTGCAGAGAAAAATCTAAAAGTATTGCCTAACGGCTTAAATTGACAAATAGAAGATGATAGTAGTGGTGATGATGAAAAACATTTAGGTACGGAAGAAGTCAGCGGAAAAAAAGATTGCGATGACGTATAATACACTAGTTATAGTAGCATCAGTAGTAGAAGCAGAAGTAGTAGTAGCTACAGTAGCTCTTGCTAGTACACGAGATCTAGTGGCAGATTACACTTAAGTTGTTTGGAGACAAATACGAATAGGTACGCTACATAATTATTAGGATTTTATAAGATGTGATTACGGACTAACTCCAAAGACACCCATGAAAGAGCTTTTGCGATTAACAAAAAATTGTTGGTCTCGTGGAAGTTCAGGAGTTTCAAAAATATTTGTGTACTTACTAGACAGCAATTGCCTTTTGTTTACTTCGAAATTCCATGCGTGGTCATAGGCCCTTATACAATGGTACTCGATTAGTTTTAGAGACTCGAAGTCAAATCGTTCATACGTTATGTTCAAAGTACTTTGAAAACACGAAGCATTACGAGCCTATTCTACATTTGATTGGTGTTAGCGGTAGTTGAGGATATTGTAAGCCATGCAATAAGAGTTATAGGTGTATCGAAGATCACAGATACTTAAACAAATGCGACAAGTGCATGCAATCTTCTCTCTGCCATGTAATAGGCCCATCTAAAAAGTGTAATTCGTGCCACAGATTATTGTTAAAGTTGTCATATTTCGGAAGTAATTTAAAAAAAAATTCTTATTATACATCTTTTACCGTTTTTAAAAAAAAAGACCTACCTATTATGCTGCCAAAGTCTGTAGAAATTAAACAAAAAACATAAACAGTAAAGCGATATTTTTTTTTTTTTTTGCAATTTTAAGGAGTATTCACCTACAAATCTTGAGTGTTATAATCAACCGTTAAAATCAAACAGCAAAAAATGTAGTTATGTAACTTTACTCTACTATTTTAAAATGCAACAAAAGACATCTATCGTGGGTGATGAGAAAAAAAAATTGACGAAGTAAATCTGCGTGTCATTTAACAAATTTGTAGAGGTTGAAGCAATGTACAAGATGTTTTGATAAGCTGTGATTATCGCGGCATTCAAGAATGTATTTTTTGAACTAATCCAGTAAGATTGCTCATAGATCTTGCTTCGAATCACCAAAAATATTTTAACAAGGTCATTTTCATAGCTCACAATGCACAAGTATTCGATGCTCAATTTATTTTTAGGCATAGTGGACAAGTCAGTGAACATGTAGTACGAGTTGGTATCATAAACAGATCCATAATAATATTGATGGAATTTACGAAAATACGATTTACTGACAGTTCTTATAACTTTTATATGCCTATAAGCGACTTACTTAACTCATATGGTCTGTCGAAAATTGAAAAAAGTGTTCTTTTATATTTTTTTAACAAAATCAAAGATCAATCGTACGTAGGTCCTCTGCTGCTGCTCAAAGTATATTCACCAGACAGTATGCATATTAAAAATCGAGATCAGTTTTTTAAATGGTACAATGAAAAAGTAGAAGATAATTGTATATTCGACTTCGAAAATTAAATTATAAAAAACTGTGAATAAAACGTGAGAATTTTAAAATCAGCTTGCTTAGCTTTCTGAAGAACGCTTGGAAAATTTGAGGTGGTCCTTTTTGGGGAATGCACAATGATCACATAGACCAGCATGCATGTATATAAAAAATGATTTATGAAAAAAAAATTGGTACAACACCTCAAAAAAGTTACAAAATAGCAAACAATCAATCTCAAATAGCTCTAAAATGGCTTTGTTGGTTAGAAAAACACGTTTACCACCGATTTATCGAACCTGTTACACACTGTCAAGAGAGATACTTACTAAAAGGTATTCTTATCGATGGATACTGTACTACTCTAGATGGTGTGCTTGATATTTACAAAATCCTTTTACAATTCCAAGGCTGCTTATGGTGCTACCAAAAAACGCGAAACACTATTTGGACCATCGGAGATACAATGGATGATAGATATGAGAGAACTGGAATAGAAAACTATAAGTTGATGAAAAAAAAGGAGTCCAACCTTTATCAAAAAATATGTTAAAAGGAGATTTTTCAAATTTTGATCGTGAAAATGAAAATAATTAGAGTTTAAAATGATTGAATCTACGTGATTCATTTTTTAGGCCTCAAACAGAAAACACTGTATAAGTGTATAATTGTCAGGATGAAGAAAAAATGAAATGCATAAACGTATGCTCTTTATATCCATATATCCCTAAACAAGGTATATTTCCCAGTGATCATCCAACGTTATACTATAATAAAGCGGAGTGTAAAAAAAAAGCAGGTGCCAATAATAATATTTCTCTATTAAACTGGTTAATAATGTGTATTGTGCTACCATCAAAAATTTTTATTATCCTGTATTACTGATGAAGATGCATGATGAACTCATTTTTTCTTTGTGTCTTACGTGTGGCAAGAATATGCTTCAAGAGCACTGTACCTACGACGGTGAAAGAGGTCGCATTTGACGAGGTGCGTGGATATCCAAAGAAGTTAAAGCGGTTGTTTACATAGGTTATAACGTTAAAAATGTTAATGAAATATATAAGTATCAGGTAACACAGTGCAATCATAAAACAGACAAAGAAGAAGTATTCACACATTACATTAACGGATTTTTCATACGAAAAACCCTAGCTTTGGAGTACTCACCTACCTGTATATCTAATGAGCCAAACAAGTCCTATATCGACAAAATTTATAAAACTATAAGAATAAATTTTGACAAAAATGTAATAAACCTTAATTCTGGCTGAAGATTCATCACAAAATCATAACTTAATTTTTCGTGGGGTACACTTAGTCAACGTAAAAATTTGACAAAGACTAAGGTGGTGAAAGTTTTAGAAAGATTAACGGAATAACATATGAGTACAGAAATCAAAGTAAATAAAGATTTATCCGTCAACGATGTTACATTGTCATTGAACTAGAATTATAAGACTAAGGTTTCGACGTTATTACTGTCAAATAATATTTTGGTCACTGTTATCGTGACAACACAAGCACTCTTAAAGCTTTTCGAGTATCTGCAGTTTCTAAAAAAACGTGCTCTTGAATATAACACGGATTCCGTTTGTATATTTCTCGAGAAGAACTGGACGATTTCCCCATTGGCACGATGTAAGACAGTCTCACTCACAAATTGGCCAGTAAAGCAGTTGGCACATACGTTTCTTTGTTTTTATCTGTGGGACCATACCCTTACGCATATAAGATTGAAAAATCCGACGGTAGTATAGAAAATGTTTGCAAAGTGAAAGGTATCAAATAAAATTATTGCAATAGTCAAAAGATAGATTGTCATACGATTCGTGAGCTTGTTACCACTAATAATACGGAAGCAACATTGTCAAATTTTTCCATTCATCGAAAAATTTTTCACAATATACATTGACAATAACAAGGCATGTTTAAAACATAGAAAATCAAGCTCCACATTGACTCACTGTAGATACGATAATAATAATGCGCAAATCACCTGGTAGTGTCAGTATCGTCGATCTATTTATTGAAAAAGTCATCATAACCAGTTAAGTGCTGTCTTTATCACGCAAAATATATTTCGTTGAGGTGAGGGTCAGCGCCATATATCGCCAAACTTGCACTTCATTGTCATTTTTAGATGTTTTCAAGATCGTTCTCAAATACAACTTACTTTAAGACAAGCGTGTCCGGAAAATTTGCAAAAGCTTTACTACGAAGTAGCGCAACCAACTGCATACGCTGGTGGTAATAAGCTTGCAAGACCTTAAAAAGATGAAGATTTGCGATCGAACGTCATTAGTTTTACAAATGTATAAAGCAAAGTTTCTAAAACCGTTCTAATCGCTAACCGCAAAAACTACTGAACCGATTTTGCTGAAATTTTGTGTACCTTTTCTTGACACTTCCTAGATAGTTTAAGTACAGTTTTTATCTTGAAAATTTTAATAACAATCGCAACAAATAAGCTTAAAGTTTTGCAAAATACGCCAGCTTTTTACTGAAGTTCAGTAGGATCCGCTAGGTGAAGTCGACATAAAATCAAGGCTACCTGCAACAGAATTAAAAAATTATGGTTACAACAGACCACAGCGTCTCAAAAATCTCTGTAGTCGTCTACCGGCAGTTCATCGAGTTGCATCAAAAACGTAGATGATAGTCGTACAGCTAAGTATTCTGGTAACTAATGACACTCTTCTCTAAGGGGCAAGAGACCCAGGTCTTCATTTATCCTGAATCTGTAGGATCGACAAGTGCCACCATTAAAAAATTTTTATAACCAATAACGTCTCTGGCGGAATACCAGGAGACGTATTTTGCCCCAGCACAACCTGCTCCAACATCTCAGAGTTATGTGGCCATTCCACCATCTTGCCTGGTGCCATCAGAGAATTTTTGGCTACAAATGGGAGCCAGGGAAGACAGCCCTGAGGAACATGTGTAGCTACAAAAGCTTCCTTCTCAGCGGTCGTGTCCCCAACGGTATACCCACATTTTCCTGACTAACGATAAGCAGTTGGTTATCCAGGGAACGACGTGAAGACGAGATATTCTTTGATCAGTGGCGTATCTCCCTCGATCGCAGTCTCCATACATAGAAACTTTGAGGGTAAGAGGCAAGCCACCCGCAGCTAGCTCTGTATCTTCGGAAATAATAATAAAGAATAGCTGGAAGTTTCAACACTGGCCCTTTTTAGGGCCATTATAAGTATTTACGTTTCCTACTTAGCCACCAATCTCATCGATTCTTTAAAGGGCCACCTAAGATCAAACTACCTTGCCAACAAATACATTTTTACGACTAAAAATGTATGTCGACTAAAAGACTATGTTAACTGCATACGGCCATTAAACCAAGTCACCAAGTCAGTCATTCACTGGCAGTCGTCACATGCATTGTTGTTCTTCGCAAGGCTGGGAACCGGGTGACCGACGACCCTATATTACCCTCTTGACTCTTGGCGTTCAAGCAGGAATCACCAATTCTCTCCAAAGTCAGCACTGGGCGAACCTAACAGCTATGAAGGGAAAGAAAAATTGAGCCAACGGGACAGTCTTCTACGGGCAAGCATGATGAACCCATCTCCCTATCTTAGATCACCAAATCAACTAAGTCTGCAAAAAAAAGTGCTTTAGACATTAACGTCCTTAACGTTATACCAGGAAACGTCAAAAAAGATCTTTATAACTAGCTTCAAAAATTCGGACTTTGTAATTTTTCTTCCGATCAGTCGGAGGCTTCAACAGCAGGCCAGAGAAGATCATCCTGCGATACCCAGGTAGTCACAATTACTGTTAACTTCAGTCAAGAAATAGTTTACTTAAGAAGCTCACCGTTTTTTTAGGGCCATGAAATGTCGAACTACCTTGCCAACAAATATATTAGAACCTAACAAAGTTGACAGAAAGCAGCCTTTATGGGTCACAAAAATTTTAAGCATGCGAAAATTTACAAGAGGGTGAATTGGAAGAAAAACTTTAATTGTATTAAATGAATACAACCTTAGGCGTCAAGGAACTGACGCAGAAAATTTATCAAGATTGGAACAGCAGCGTCAAAATAGACAAATAACGAATCGATTATGTGAGAGCAGCGTTTCATTGTACCTTCACAGTAATCTCTTTAATCTTTCAGTTTTTGGAGTAAGTAGAAAATGTATTTGTATATTCGTGTCCATGAAAAATGTAGAGATTAGGCTCCAGGACTTTAATGCTCTGGTAATAAAGTTGTGAGATAAGAGAAAAAAAAATTTTTTAGTATTTATTTTTTGGGGGTCTTAAATCCTAACAGCTTTAAAAAATAACATTTTTCATAAACAATACGGGAGAAAGTGCAAATTAACAGTCCCCTATGGTCAACGATTCTTTTATGGCATAAAGAACGCATGGTACTTTTCAGCATAATTAAATTTTTTTATTTTTACCGCTTATTATCTGGCCAAATAAACTGTCCAAATTCTGAACAAATATGTTTTTAATAAAAAGGTTTTTTTATGAAAAGTGTCAGGAATATATGTAAAATTTCTTACTGAAAACGTTTTCCATTACAGGTCTGCTACGGTGTTCCCTTCAGTGAGTCTCGGGTGAATCCGAGACAGAGGGCTGCTAGCCGGCTATAAAGTAAAGATACCTATAATTTACATAGACCCATGAAAAATCGCTTGACCAAAAGGAGCTGTAACGTTTATAATTTTGATGACATGTGGGAAACCAATTTAATGGACTTAGATAATGGAGAGATTTGAAAACCTATAATGATGGGTGTGCTTATGTTTTCGTTGTCATCGATGTTGTCAACGAATACTCTTGGGTGGTACCTATCAAGGATAAAACATTGAAAATCGTCACCATAGAAATTTCACAGATATTTTTAAAAAGTGGTGATTGTACAACAAAATGTCTCGAAACGGTTAAAGGAAAAGAATTTGTAGATCGTAAAATGCAATACGCTTTACGATAAAAAAAAATTGAATGCAGAGTACGTAGTCCACAGACGAAGGCTGCAAAAGCTTAACGTTTTATAAGAACTATTAAAGAAAGAATGTTACGATACTGTACACACACAAACAATCAATGCTTTATGGACATTTTTCTAAGTATAATAGAAGCATACAATCGCACGAAGCATTCGTTGACAAAGATGGTGCCAGCTTATGTGACTTAACACAATGTTCTCTAACCACGTGAAAATATAAAGCTATGTTATGACAGGCATATTTATAAAAATCTGACGTACAACTTTAGAGATTTAGTTCGTATTAGTAGGATAAGAAGTGTCTTTGCCAAAGGTTACGACAGCATTTGAACTTGGAAGTTGTTTAGAATTGTAGCTATATTTTGAACACGACAATCTCCAGTACAATTTCTTACAGATTTGGCTGACGAAGATACAAACGGTTTCTTTTACAAGAAAGAGCTCTGTAGAGTGTGGAAAGAATGGAGTGAGAGCTTCTTCGAGGTTAACAAGATATTGAAAGGTCGAGGTAAAGAACGTTCGAAAAAGTATTTTGTTAGCCAAAGGGGTATCCTGAAAAATTTGATTCCTGGACGGAGGGCAAATATTTAAAAGATATAAAAGGAAGAAATCACTATACATTGTGTTGCTTAGCACCAGTAGCATGCAATATTACCCTATTATACTACTACAAACCACGTGATAAGATTACTTCAGTCACTTGATTTGCAAGGTTGATGAAGTACTGGTATAACAGAAATATAATCATTATTGACGTTTCACTATGTGGTAAAAGATAGCGAAAGAAAAATTATCGTAAAATGTATGCCACAGCAAAACAATAATGTATACAGAGAACGTCCTGTAATTCATGTAGATTATTGCACTTAAATACATACGCAAATATCAGAGGAATTATACGAAAAATCAATAGTTTTGATACCATGCCACATCACGTGGTTTTTAGTTTGGAAAGAGGCTATTACGTAGTGGCTAAGTTAGTGTGTTCCGAATAAGTACACCGTAAGCACATATATTGCTTACGTTTGTCCTAAAAATTATGTAAGATCTTGGGCTTTAATCTAATAATAGGTTCTTGAAAATTAACAAAATTTAATCGGTTTATTAAGCAAATCTCGCCAATGCTTTACCATCAATGCTGATGATTGACAGTGACATTTGTGAACCATACATTGCGGGAGACGTTCAATTTCGTTTGTTGTGGGTGATGTCGTTGGACCTTCAAGGTTATGCATACGACTTTGTCGAAAATAAAATTTTCTCACCGCCCATGTAAACACCATTGTTGTTTAACTTATTTCACAACATTAAAATCGATATGAAAGACCTGATTGGGGTCCTCATACCATGGGATCAATTCAAGGCTGTCTACCTCAACGAGGAATACTTTATAGCCTAAAGTGGTGGTGGTAAAAGTCTGACCACAATTCATGAAAACAGTTGTGAATGTATTGGACGCATGAACGTTGGGATCCCCTATCGATGAGAACATGGATGTAGTGTATTGCTTCTTGCCAAAGTATTTCTCCAAGTTTTACCACTCGTTAAACGAGGTGAAAAAGCTACTAGCGTGGGTATGTGCTTTATATCCAACATCACCATTGGGATACACCTTTTAATGATACATTTCGCACTTATGTGATAGAGTGGTGTCATACGCTGAAAAAAAAGCCAAGAAGAAATAAGACACTCTTATAAAAGGTTCGAGATAAAAAGTTAGGTGACTCAACGAGATTTTTTAGTTGCACTTGTTTCGTAGAACTGCGCAGTCAAGGTGTGGTCGGTGCAAGAGTGAAAAGAAAAAAATTTTTTGGATGCACAAGCAAGATAAAGAGAAATAAAAGACAGCAATAAAAAAAAAAAAGAAGAAGCAGAGACCTGAAAAACATATTTTTGAAAGATAAATTAAAAAAAAATATTTTTTTTACGGAATTACTTGTGTAAGAACTTAAAGTTTAAGCTTTATTTGTTTAATGCTCCACTGACTTAAACAACTATTAAGGGATCCCACTTGATTTATTACACGCCGAAGTCATCGCTCATGGATGATTCACCAATCGAATTTGTAGTACCGGGTAATGGTGACAGATACATAGATCTCGCACACACGATGCTTAATCTACGTGTCCAGTTGGCTATCAATGAAGAGAAAAACTAATATACTGACGTAGCATTTTACATTACACAGGCAGGACCGATAAAAAATTTTATGGATTCGTTTTTTGAACCAATATAATGTGTTTGTCAATCAGAAGTCTGTATCATCTTTTAACATCACGTACGTTTACAGAGCGTTTTTAAGAACTTAATGAAATTATACATCTGTGGCAAAATCTTTTTAATCACCAAGTATTATGGTGCTATGATACGGCGATGAAGATGGACCATGTGTTGGATTTCAATGTGGAACATGTCAAGTGACGTACATTACTACGAGCAAAGACGTTAACTGATCTGATTATTCATCTTCATTGCGATGTGTGCAATCGAGAAAAATTACTCATTAATTCAGTCAAGGTCAGAATGCGATTAGTAAAATCTCACGATGCATTGTGTCTCGTAGTACCTCAAACTTGGTATCTATATGAATCAAAGAAGCAAATTTTTTCATAAGACGCTTTCAAATGAGTCTATCTGTTTTGTCAGCCCACATTAAAAGCTCTGTCAAAGAGAACATAAAAATATTCACTTCCGCGAGTCGAAATGAGAGCTGTGACAAGTCCCAGTGGTATTTATGGTGGAACTATGAATAATTTTTTTTGGACTAGTTATCTAATCAGATAATCGTCGGTTTTGTCGAAAATTAGGTTAGAATGGCAATCACGCTATGAATCTGGTTCATTTCACAGGCACACAAAAAAAAGTTATTTGAATTTAAGACAAGACCCATATACTTGATGGTTGTTTGGTGCGCTAAATTCAAATCTAAGGTCAGATTCATTCCATCACCTTCAGGTTCTCTCCTAGCTAGCAATAAGCCTTAAGTAATTGCGTTATCCACATTCCATGATCAGCTTTAGTAACAAGATGGTGCCACTGGCTACATATACTTACACTCACTGCTAGGACACAAAAACCGTCTGTCAACGCGCTTAACCATCCATTTCAATCATTCTTGTAGTCAGCATTTAATATTTTAAGGTTAAAAAGACGTAATGGTGCTGAAAAAAGTTCTTATCGTTGCTTTAAACAATGACTTTTTCGCACACTGGATAGTAAACAATGACTCTTTCGCACACTGGATAGTAAACAATGACTTTTTCGCACACTGGATAGTAATACCTCCTTGTCGCTGTTGAGGGAAAATTACCTTTGAAATCAATTTTTAGAATTTTGAATAATGTTGGAAGAAGTACAAGAAAAATTGACATCAACGGTTGCAAAAGTGGTGCAATTCACGTAAAATAGCTCTTTGTCAAGTTCATCAAAGCCAAATCATCAAAAATATCGTTGTGCCTTGAATAACGCTTATAAACTGAAATTTTAACTCAGCAAACGTAATGAGCAGCCTACAAGTATTGCAAATCCTATTGCAAGTCGTAACACATACCACTGGTGTGTTTCTAGCGGATCAAATCCCACAGATATGTATGAAAGCAACATCACTTGTCATTCACACTGTTAGTCATACAAAACTAGGTATACCTTAGGTTTCCATATACGTTGATGCAGATTCCGATGGTTAATATTTCAATTGCTATGATATTAAACCTTCTGTAACGCAGCACATTATTTCGCAAGAATCATAAGTAACTGCATTGGAATGTTGAACAGTTACAAAGCATATTTTCAAACGTATGTGATAAGTTTTTTTTAATGTTTTTGTTTTACATGAGCAACAACTTGGGTTTCAAAAATTTTTTGCTAAATTTTTTCGTTGATCTAAAATAGAATGTTAAAATTGCCCAACGTTTTAATTTATTGACGTATATCAAAAAAGTTTGAGGAGCTCAATGTCTGGCGGTAGCGGTATTCTGATAAAATATTTACAAAAAAAGTGTAGCAATATGTCTTAGATATAAGTGTACTCACAAAAATCTTTGTAATTTGAAGTCTGCGCATTCCTGAAAGTCTAGTGAAAGATACAAATATGACACTATTATGAATTCTAAGAATAAGCAATATAAGGGTTTTGCAATGCTACCTCTGAATATTTATAGTTCGTAAGAAATTTCATACTCAGCTTTTTTCCACGCGCGATACACGATTATTCTTGTTCCAATTTACGTTGTTCTGGGTGTGTTATCGATATAACTTTTCATGGACTCACGTGACTTACTACCTCCAACGTCTTTCACCCTGTCTCTTTTATGCCATGACTAGTATAAAAAAGTCTTATTAGTTGTTAGTCTCTGACTAATAGTCATACCGTCATACAATCAAACAGAAAAACAAAGTTTCACAAAATAAAGGTGAGGGAGTCGGTAGCAATTAATCTTTTCATTGTCAAGAACTATAAGCACTACACTACGTTGGTAGATATTTATTTAAAAAAAAAGAAATTGAGCTTGTCGTCTACGAAGCTTGTTTACTTGCCCATTTATTTATATATTGTTCATAATATAAAAGGATTTTTTATATTTCAACAAGTCCTAACATGCCTTAAAACTATATGAGGTGATTTTGAACTAAGAACCATCTAAGTTTCTAATTGTGTGTGCTTGCTTTCTGGAAAATTAATCTTGTTATTCTTTATCACTCGAACATATTCTACAACGAGTGGTCTTGCCAACGCATTAATTTGTTAGTTGTTTGTAATAATTTAGGAGTAAAATTAAATTATTACTTATAACTAAAGAATAGCCAAGTTCTTTCTAGCCTGTGCTTGTTACCCAGAAAATAAAATTAGTATTTATGTATAACGAAAAAAAGATATAAGCTTATTGTCGGTGGCGTGATGGTTGATTACCCAAGCTATGCTTAAAAACAAACTTTGAATTAGTTTATTAAGCTTTAGCTCAAGAAAAAAGAAATTTTAATAGTACATCCTACTAAAAAATACTTTAATGCAAAATTAAGAAAGACAAAGTCACCGTTTTATACAATTAATTAACAAAAGCTAATAATTATTGTCTATTCTTTAAAAAAGTTTTGTATTGTGCCACGTTATGTCTATGTTTTTTCGCGGTTCCTTTCAAATTAATATAGTAGTTCTCTTCACTACACTGATTAAAAGTTTTTTAGTTACAAAAATCTTTTTTTGACGCTTTTTTACCAATAGTGTGTTATAATAATAAATAATAAATTACCAAAGATGCTTACTTTGTTGGAAGGTTGATAACAAAAACGTTAGTGGCCGTAAAATTAAACTACGACTAACAGAAGCCAAAATAAAAGAAGAATCTTAACCAAAAATTGGTATCTAATCATGAATTTTCATAAAAATATTAAAAATTAATGTATGATTACGATAAAACTATTTTTACTGCCTTCTAACCTTAAAACAGTACCTTTACCACTTGAATTTATATTTTCTGGTAGAAAAATATCATACGAAACTCATTTAATAAGGCTTTTTCACAAACCTCATTATGGCCCTCGCCTTTGGCTCGTGCCACAAAACTCTCGGTTTATAAATTTAAGCCTTTGCAAACTCTTACGTAATATACAAATCCCACAATCCTGGGAAAATTTTAAAGGATAGTGACAAATTTTTCTTTTACTGAAAAACATCAGATTGAATCGTATTTTTCGTTTTGGGGCAATAATCTAAATAGCCGCTTTTACAACTGGTAAGCTGGTGCATTAGTGCGGGATGGGAAAAGCGGAAAAATAAATAAAGGTTATATGTCAAGTCAAGCTATCTATACACATATACTTGTAGGGGGTGCTGTAAACGTATAGGTAGTACTGACAGCATACAGCGTGGGGGGGAGAAACTACTGGCCGAGCACAACGGAAGGAGGCTGAATAGAAAAGAGTGGGATGTCTTTTAGTGCACGCGCATGAAGAGCGAGAGAGAGAGAGCTGCCTGCAGCAATGTGTACAGCTTTACTGACGTCTGTTGAACTATAGTGTAGTCGGAAAAAAGTATTGTTACTTTTTTTGGTCCAGCCCCCGTACGTCAGAAACTCATAACGAGAGAAAAAAAAGTTTATGTCAAAAATGTCATTAATTTGAATACTTTAATTTGCAAATATCACCATAAAGAGAAAGTAGTTGAAGCAGCACTAGCAGCATTAGCAGTAGTAGTAGGAAAAGTCATTTTTTTTTTTTTTTTGTGGAGGGACGGGAAATCCATTTAGTCACACCACAGCGACAGTGGTAGTGTGGGACATGGTGAATTTTTTTTATGAGACTGCCCATACCCACTAAAACCCCTTCCATGCCACGTGCCTTTAGTTTCACCCCGGAAGCGTGTTAGTATTACTTGAAGGTGGAGCCACCAAGGAGACCATTGCGTCTCACAGAATTAACGAGCTAACCAGCTAACTTCCCATTATTTGCTAAAGGTGCTAATCCTCTCGAATCCTTAAAAGGACTTGGGGTCCCTGAGAACCAGCACCCTGTCTAGCGCTCCATAGTAGGCTGCTTACTTAGCAAGCACTACTATAAACTTGATGTTTTCCCTTGCAGATAGGTACACGTACTTGGAACAGCGAGGGTCCACATCAGCCCACCTTTCTACTCAAGGCCTTCTCGCCTCATTTTCGTTTTGCTTAAGCTTTTTTTCTAGCCTCTTCTAGCGCTTTCCGAAACAGCGGGCCACTCCCACTGCAAGCTCCGTGCTTGTTGTCCTTCGTTGGACAGAGAAAACACCATGCTGGGCTTGAACACTCCTTCTTCCAGTCATTGCAGCTTCCACATCGAAAGCAGAGCTTGGACCTATTTTCTTCTCTACATCTGCCTGAGATATGTCCATATCCCAGGCCTTAGTAACATCTTGTTACTTTAATTATTCGTTGGATTTGAAAGCTTACGAAGCTGACTCGTAACCTGCCTTTATTCTCTACTTGTCTAGCAATTACTTCATCTACTGTTATCAATGTCAGCCTCTGTCTTTTAAAATTTTGTTTTAGAAGGGCTAGTTGAGGCTCCTGCTTATTAAGTCCGAAAGTCTTGATGAAAGCCTCTTTAACCTCGTCTTCCTCGACAATAGCGTCTAGGTTTCGGACCTCTAGTATCACTTTTTTCGTGTTTGTTTTGACAGTTCCCTGTTCAGCTACCGATGTTTTAATTTGCTGTGAAAATGCGATCGCATCTTCAACACCTTCGGTTTTCATAAGTATGTCTCCTTTTTTTGTGCTAACAACACTTTTAAGGGCGACATCAGATCTTATCAGGGTCGAAGATTGTCTTCATTGACTTTAGCACATTAGCAAAGATCTGCCTTTTTGCCATCTTTACTCGTACTGTTGTCGCCGCGTCTACTATCCTTTTTTGGCTTTTTTTGTCTTTTACAAAGACCTTTTCTTGTTGACCCCTATCTGTTTTTTTTTTTTTTTTTTTTTTTCTTTTTTTTTTTTTTTATAGAGGACATGGCTTTTTGGTGTTTGTCAGGGCTCTCTGATAAGCTATTATTTTTTTTAACTCACTCTATTTCCTTAAGGACAGTGTTCAGGATTTTTTTCCAAGCATGTCGTCTAAAATTATCTCTACACTGTTCCCTATATTAAAGGGATTGGAAATCCTCCTTTCACCCATTAAAAAATCTCTTTTCTATGAAAAACACATCGTTTCTACACTTCTAAGCTCTCTGAAAGTGTTCTTGTGCAATTTTAATGCCATTTTTTAAAGTACTAGCAGTATTTCCATATTTCTGGCTTATAGCTTCAAGCATTTTTTAAAGGTCACTTGTTGAAAGTTGAACTTGCTCAATTTCTTCATTTCACTTATTACGTTTTCCATCGACTCGAGCTCTTCCTAGGTCTGGTTGCTAAGAACTGGCACATTGCTGTCCTTGCTGACGTTACTGCCTATGCTGAAAAGGCTTTCTCTTCATCTTTCATCTGTAACAAAACACATTTAACAGTTCCAGTTAGCCATTAGACACGTCTTTATGCCCCCCCCCCCAGAATTCGTGGGCCCAGCGGTGCGGCGCTGGGACGCTAAACATTAACCATGCGTAGAAGCTCTCGAGTCGCATAATTAATACATGTTTAATGACGATATGTATATTGAGTAATTATGTAACCGTTGCTGAAGAAAGATGCCTTATGTCATACATAGAGTATTGATATAAATGATTTAAAGTCTATTATAAAAGATGTTGTAAAGTATTCATTTTTCCGGGCTCATGTTTTTTTAACATGGTAGCAGTCCATGGTTTGAGTTGCCTGTTTCGTTCTTGTTTTTTGATTTCTCATGCATCTCTTAGGAGGCACGTGACCATTACTTGTAAGTGAGAGTGTAAAATCAAAAATGGATCAAAAGTATGTAAAGTATTGAAACGATTAGTATAAAACGTGTGCAGTAATATGTTCCACATGTGTTTTGGTAAAAAATTGATTGAGATGCAAAAAGATTGAGAAGCTTTATGAGAGAGGAAGTTCAGAACGTGTTTAGAGGAAAGAAATGAAGGTGCGATGTTCAAGTACAAGTAAATGAAAAATATACAAGGGAAAGAAAGAACTCAACAGATCTACAACGAAAAAATCTATTTGTTTTCGAAAAAAAAATCTAAATGCAATTGAGGTTGAGAAAATGTGAAAATATAATTAATCAAGAAACAAGAAATTAAAACGAAACAGAATCAGCTTAGGAAGAACAAGGTTTGAAAGCGATGAATTACATGTGTAGTGCATTAATTGTAGATCAATTAAAATTAATACATCAAAAATCAAACTCATGTTGAATTATTAAGAAATTTAATAAGTTATGCGTAAAAGAATCAATCGCATTGTAGATATGTGTTAAAAATAAATCAGATAAACTCAAATAAAGTAATTTTGAAAAATCAAATAATTCTTTTAGGGAATTTAAAAAAATAGTAATTTATTTATAAAATGCTAGAGAAGCGGTTTATGAAGAGAAAAAGGTTAACTTTTTACTAAGAACATTACCACCTCATTTAAACATATTGATGATTCAATAGACGTTTTGAAAGAAGAGAAATAAACAATTAAATATGTTGAAAACAAAATAAAAATGGACGAGATAAGAGATCAAACATACAAAAATAAATATAAATGAGGAAAATGAAGTGTATTCAAAGTGGAAAAAAAGAACTCTTATAAGTGTGGTAAACTAGGACATTTTCAAAATCAACGTTATAATAATCACTACAATCAACGACAAAACACAACAAGAGGATCGAGGACTGGAATTTTAAGTGTAAACAGAGGAAGAAGTAATCAATAGCGAGGAGGGGAACGAGGTCAGTTTGGCAATTATTAGTAGCAAAACTTTCTGAACAATAACAGAGGCCATGATAGAGCACAGCAAGGTCGTAGTGGATATCAACAGTAGCAGAATCAACATTGACAACAACAAGATTGTCAAGATAACAGTGCTAATTATGGTAGAAGTAAGAGGGAAAATCCAAGTACTAACAAAGATTTGTTTTGTACAGTTTAAGATAACAATATAAATATCAATAATATAAGAAATTTTGCCTATTGCGATGCGAGTAATTGTAGTTATGAAATTGAGTGGCTTTTGAACAGTGGTTGTACCGATTATATTATAAATAACTTAAATTATTTTTCTGAATATATAAATTTACAAAATCCAGTCAATGTTAAAATCGTTGATAAAGAAACTTTGAAATCTACAAAAATAGGAAATATAAATTCATTATTTGAATTGAATGATAAGATTAAAGAAGTCCATATGAAAAACGTTTCTATGTTAAAAAATTACTATGTTGAAAAAAGAGAGAAAAATCCAATGGGTGTTGGTAAAATAACAAGTTATAATAAAATTATTATGGAAAATAATGCTGCAAAAATATTAAAGAAACAGGATGAATTGCCTACAATAGCGTATAAAATAAATGGTATATACAAGATTCCCAACATAGTAAATAAAAACTGGCATATGATGTAACATGTAATATAGTCAAAAAGAAGAATGTCATAGAATGCTAGCCCATGTTAATTTTGAATATTTAAATATTTTGTGTAAAAAAAAATAGTTAAAGGTCTGCCTTATAATTGAGAGAATGATTATTTTATACGTGGCACTTGTTTTCAAAGTAAAATGCATAATTATTAATTTTATGACAATGGACGTTAAACAAATAATTTCTTAGAAATCTTACATGTGGATTTAAATGGGCTTCATAGAGGTAGTTATGATAAAGATAAATATTCTCTTATCGAGAAGCCAGGTTCAATAACTTGATCTGCGCGAATGAAATTTTAAAGAGTTTTTATTTTAACTAGTAAACTATGTTTTTAACAAAGAAACTGTAAATAGAAAAAAATTAAGTTTTTAGTTGTCTATAAGCTTTTTTTTTTGTAAACGATTTGTTAAGTTTTGTCATTTGTTTTATTACAGAACTTTGTAGGGCCTCTAAGAGCAGATCAAGTTATCGAATCTGGCTCCTCAATTATTGTTGATGATAACAGTAAACTTGCTGAAGCATACAAAATAAAGTTCAAGAATAAAACTTCTAATTGCTTATTAGATTATATAAATAAGTTAGAAAACTTAACAGGGAAAAAAATAAAAAGGTTATTATGTGATAATGGAAAAGAATTCCTAAACAAAAGTTTTTATGAATGTGCAAAGTATGACGGTATTATAATAGATCCATGCCCTCTAAAAGTGCTTTAGTTTAATGAAACTGCACAAAAATACAATTGATCAGTAATGGGTACATAGAGGTGTCTGCCATCTGACGTAACATTAGATTAAAAATTTTCGACAAAAGAAGTAAAAATGGCAATTTACTTGAAAAACAGAGACTTAGCAAATGCTTTTAAAAAAAACTCCATATAAAATTATAATGGGACTAAAGCAAAGCTTAAGTAATAAGAAATTTAATAAAAAAAAAAATATTTGTAAAAGTGCCGGAGGTTAAACGAAATAATAAGTTGGATGAAAAGGCAGAAGTAGGAATATAAGTAGAGTCTAAAAGTGTTGATTAGAGAGTACTCATTAATAGAAAAATTATGAGTGCTGACATGTTGATATTGTAGAAGAAAATGTTGAATTAGTAGGTTTTAATGGTAAAGAAAATGAAGATTTGTACAGTAAAAGGAATGATATTAATGGTAGTAGCTATAATGATTTACTTTTTGATGAAAAAAATAAGCTGTCAATGCTATTAAAACTATGAATAAAAATAATAGTACAATAAGAAGGTCTAGTAAAATGCATAAAAAACTAGATAGGTATGAACCAGAAAATTATGCAACATGTATTTATGTACAATATATTAGTGCAAACACTTAATAAAACCTTACTTAAGCATTAAGTGACGAAGAGTGTGTAAATTAAAAAATAAGCTATGGACAAGGAAATAAATTGCATTATTACAAATAAAACTAATAAATAAGTAGATATGCCAGGAAGTAAGAAAATTGTTGATTTAAAATAGGTGTATACCAAGAAATCAGACAATAGATATAAAGCTAGATTAGTTGTAAGAGGTGCAAGGGGGCACTTCTGTCACCTAGAATTTAGAATCAGATTTATGAGGAAAACGAAGATAATTTAAGTGGAATTTTTCCATTAGAGGAGTCACCTCAGTCAAATACAGTGGGTGGAAATGATAGAAATATTTTCGAGGTTATAGGGGTCCAAAAGTAGTTAATGGCTGAAATTCTACCTCTCAACCCCGAGAATAATTTGGAACAAATTATCGACAGAGTAAAGAAAGTCATTATACAAACAAACACACTGAAAGAACAATCAATGCGACTTACACATACGTACGATGCACTGGATACCTATATAGAACGACTCACACAAACACAAAATCAAATACGTACTAAAAAAGCACAACGTCAGGCAGAACTCATTAGACAATCAGAAATACTCAATAACTTAAATAAACAATTCGATCAACTTGCACTAAACATAGGAAAAACAACACAAACATTTCAAAAACTTAATCAAACAGTCACGGCACAAATACAAGCCATAATAAATTTAGAACAGGAAAATGATCGCATATACGAGGCTATCGCCCATCACAAAGAAGACGTGGAATCGATCATCACCCGAAAATTAAATAACGCACAAGGCAGAGGAGTTTCCCAATTAAAAGTAGATTTACCCACTTTTAGCGCAGCTGCAAGTGATCGACCAATCAACTTCCTTAAAGCCTTAAAAACTTACATTGAAATAACTTCCATAGAAACCAACACAATTAAATTAGTATTATCTCAAGCATTAAAAGGCCCGGCACTTGATTGGTTTGAGCACACTGAAGAAAGAATAAATTCCATGAATGATTTTGAAACTTTATTTTTAAATAAATATTGGAATGCAACGGTACAAGCTAAAGTTCGTCGAGCGCTCGAATGGAATGCATACGAAGCAACAAATAATATGAGCCGTAGGGAATATGTGTTAAATTTATACAGTTACGTCAAAATGTTATCAGCACCACCAGCTGAAGCGGAAGCCGTTGAAAAATTTGCAAATCATTTTGACGAAGTTATACAACAGTCTATAATTCTTCGGGGAATTAACAAAATTGACGATCTCATAAAACTTTTAGATTCTATGGATGCAGTAGGCGCGTTAAATAGCTCGATTACGATTCGAGAGAATTCATACATAGATTCCGGGAGACAAATAAACTCAAGCCCTACACGGAATTATAGCAACTTCTGAACCTCCACACCAAACCCACCAAATAGCAATTAGCGTGACCGTGGTAACAATACAAGTAACAACACTATAAACCGAAATACAAACTCAGGCCAACAAACCAACAATAACAATAATATTTTAAATCAACCATATGTAGAAAGACCACAAAGTAACTCATATAATCGAGGAACTCAGAAAGCTCAGATAAATTTAATTGAAGAAATCACTAATCAGGAAAACGAATAAACGTTGTATCTAAAACCCCAAAAGATTCTGAAGCAGATATCTTACGAGGTACAACGACAGCAGGGGGCTGTTACGTACGATATGGTAGGCATATCATACTAACTCCTCCTGGTGACCATGAAGCTGGTGACGGGAGGGAAACGAGGTAATATAAGGCCCAGCAAGCTTCAAAATCGAGAAAACAAAGGGAATACTCGGACAGACAGCGAGAACGAAGAGAAGACTCGCACAAACCGGGAGAACGAAGAGAACACTTGGAGAGATCGGGCAATTAATCGGGAACACACACGCGTCTTTGCCTTATAAATAAGTATCTTGAATAAAAGTCTTTAAGGTTCCAAGGTTTTGATCGTTCTCGCGAAGCACCTCTTTACCTTTTGGTTTACCCACGTAACAGTTTTAGTGCTAGGTGTGGGGTTTGGTAAGAGTCAAAATCTTTTTTTGCACGCCGAGAAGCACACATAGTGCAGTGCCGCAAGAATACAACGATTAAAAATCGAGGAGCCGAGAAGCCGATCAAAAAGGACAGGAGCAGTCATATTCTGCAAGCGACGGTGACATCAACCCCCAGGAACACAGGACTAGGACACCAACTGCCGATAATCACAGGATCAAGGATCAAGGAGACAAGTGGCGTGCGCTGAAAAGAGATGATTTTTAAAATCTTATTTCTACTGGTGTGCATATCAACAAGAACGTAAGTCCATTTATAATAAAATTAATTTTATACCTTACTTCCCGGGAAAAAGAGGGAAGGCACTTATTAGGCGAAAATAAGGTCGTAGAAAATTTTTGTTTCTGGATTTATACTTATTATCACGTCCGCTCCCCGTGTTTGGCGTTTTTTTTCTCACTCTTAAAACCCGAAGAGAAATTGAACGAGACAACAGACTTAAACAAACAGCAGATTAGAAAAATTTGGGCATATCAAACATAAAACACAGGGAATTTATAAGTAGGTTTCCACAGATACAGGAAATATCCAAAAATAATAATATAATAATAATAACTGGCACCCATATACACCACTAATTTCATTATTATAATTATCATTAACAAAACAGACCGCAGATATTCTCAAAATAATATTTCTTCCTAGTTATCACTAAACAAAAAAAGGGCCAAAATTAAAGAGAGCTAGTAAAAGACGAACGCTGCTCTTTTATTTTCTTATCTCGCCTGTCACTACTCTTTCCACCCAATTATTGTTAAGCTGTGACACAGGTTATTAAATGCAGTCCCGTTGCTAGGAGAATAAATAAACCTTATCAGAATCAAAAAAGAGGATACAACACATAGAAATACATATATAAAAGAGGAAAAAAAAGAAAAATAAAATGAAAGGAAAAAAAATGATTCATCTATGCGACAATATCCATGAGTCAGAGAGTGATAGCGAAGGCCTAAGTAATAATATGACGGCAGACTTGTACAGGCCAGAGTCGAATAGTAAACAAAAAAAGGAAAATATGACAGAACGAATGTTGGAATTGGAGCTGGAACCCGAGGGGTGCGAGAAACTAGACGCCCTGGACGAAGAAGCAAAAGCGATAGTCATGAGTTTATTTTTAAAGATAGAAGAAAAATTAAAAAGAACAGAGGAATTGAACGTGCCACATGAGTCAAACACTGAGACCAGCCGAAATCTGTCACCGACAATAAGGGATCGAAGGGACATATTGTGTGACACAAACGCAAACACTGGACGTATAAATAAAGAAATGGACCCTCTTTCTGGCGAACGAGTCATCGAGCGAAGCTTAGGAAAAACTAAAGAAATACGTGGAACTTAAAAAAAATAAAATGAATATGTTATCAACACAATGGAGCATACCAGAGAAACAAGAGCGGCCGATTCACGTTACACCCCGTTACAAATATCAAGGAACAAGAAACTCCGGGACAAGAGACTTACATGCCCAACAGCTGTGGGACAGATTAAGAGATATAAACAAAGAACCTGGAAAAATAAAGGGATTCGTGTCTATGGCAGCAGAACCACCGTTGACTAATAATTACACATACTGGACCGATTTTAATGAACATAAGGATAGGGACAATATAGCACCAACCATGGGCCTATATACAGAAAATATGCAAGCTACGGGTAATCATAACCATCCACGCAGACCGCAGAATTTACAACAAAACATTCTGCCCACGCTCAGCCACATTGCAAATAGCATCCCGTTCTTCGACGGTGACCTAATCAATCTGCCGCTATTCGAAAGAATGGTAAGAATGACTGCTTAAATGATCGGTGCAGAATATGAATTATTTTTCCTTGGAACCATTGCAAGTAGACTAAAGGGAAAAGCAGCTGAGAATTTCACGCCTAGATTGGCTTTATTCGGCACGGTCTAGGAATTTCTTCGGAAAATTTCGAACAGATATGAGAGTATAAATAATTTGGACACTTTAATGGCACAATTGAAGATATTCAGACAGAAAATCGGGAATCGATAGAAGATTACGGCGGAAGGGTAAAACGATTATATAACAGGCTCACGATGCTGCACGATTAAAATCCAATCTTACTACCGATTTAAAAGCAGGTCCTAAAGGAAGGCGTGGAGGCAGAAGCAGTCAAACAATTCACAAATGGGTTGCACCCAAAATACAGGTGCAAAATCACAAGCTTAAATTCGAGGACTCTCTGTGAAGCAATCATAGAGGCATTAAAAATAGAGAGTGACCTCAGTCTACGGCACGCATTACCAGTAACTGCACTGCCTGCATACAATAAGGCAACAACCGAATGAGGGCCACTAGTAAACCTAGCAAGTAAAGAGGATAACACAACATAAATCACTAACGGGGCACAAGGGACAACAGCAAACGTAAAACGCTGTATATATTGCGACGGCTGAACTGGGCATTCAGTCAAGGAATGCCGAAAATTACTAGCAGTAATCAATGACAGAAAAACTTCGCAAAACAACGGAAGAGAGTTAAAAGGAAATTGCAGTTATTGTCAGAGACAAGGACACTACGCGAGAGACTGTCATTTATGTATGCAAGACATAGAGGAAGAGGAAAGATGGCGAAACGAGGGAAATAACCAACTCGTGAATAATACCCATACCAACAGAAATGCCTATGATTATAGGGGTAAAAATGATAATTTTAATAACAATAATTACAATAATTACAACAGGGGCTATAATAATGGCCCAGCGGAACAATATAACAGGAATAATAATTATAATTCTAGGAATAATAATTACAATAATATAAATAACAACTACTATGACAGGAATTATAACAATAACAGGTATAATAACTACAACTCTACAGGGAGCAATTATTACACCAACCGCGGCTACAGTGACCAGTATAATAACAACAACAGGGAATCATTCAACCGTTATGGGAACGACTATAAAAATGAAGACAGTGGGGACGGCTATAATAGGGACCTAATTAGGCAAGAGCTGCCACGGGATAGGGGCCCACAGCATCGAGAAAACAACGCATACGGCCATGACAATAGGAGTAACGTACCGGCAGCTCTAAACTCGCAAGATATTCGGCGTGCTCCCCAAACGTCGGGCATCAACTAGAGAAAGAGTTAGAAAAAAGTGTGTCCAGTGAGGAAGAATGTGTGAGAGAGAGGCCGCAAAAGACGGAAAAAGAGATAGTAGAGAAGAAGACGTACAACGACAGTCCGAGTACTTACACAGTGCAAGAAAAAATAGAAAGTAATACGGCACAGCAGGATACCACTCCGATAAAACGGAGCAGAAAACACACAAGAAAAGGCAGAAGAGCCCGCAAGAAAAGTAATCGGACAAAGGCTTCGGATACACATGTAGATAATGATAAATCCAAGCTTTCAGAGCGCAACGAAGAAATAGAGCAGCTTCCCAAGATAACTATAAAACTCGTGAGAACAGGGCATAGGCCACTATCGGTCCAGTTACATGGACCACAGTTGAAGAATGGAAAGGCGACTTTTTATGCAGATACAGACGCAGAGATTTCGATTGTAAAGGTTAATTTTCTAAGCACAGACATGCTAATGGACAGTAGGTATCGAGTAGCTATTATCGGCGTGACTCACGGAGCACGCAAAACGTTGGGCACAGTACAGGCCCAGTTGCACGGATTAGAGTGCACATTACATGTAGTCCCCCATGACTTCCCAATTGACGCGGAAGGATTCATAGGGTGGGATATTTTTAAGCGATACCAGGGCCAAATAAGCGCTGCCGAGAATACGATTAAATTGGATAGCGTAGAGATACCGCTGGTAAGGCCCGAGTGTTTTAAAAAACCTGCGAGATCGAGGCAAATAATTTATGCGCGAATAAGAAAAAGCAAAAATAATTCAGAAAATGGCTGGATACCCCTCCAAAAAATGGAGGAAGGAATACTATTCGGGAACTTTATAGCCAGGAATGTTGATGGTAAAATAGTCGCAGAGTGCATTAATACAAGTAACAAAATAAAATACGTGCCTGTTCTGGAAGTAGAGCTGCTAGAATATGAGAAAATTTACCGGAAGCGCGCAGAAGACGTCAAAGGAGACGACGTCAAAAGCTTGGGGGAAGCAATGATAAGATCATTTAATAAAGAAAAAAGCGATGACGAGGAAAAAATTAAAATTTTTACAAAAAACGAAGAGGAGCTAGAGAAACAAAAACGGGTACACAAAATAATGCAACTCGTAGACACAGCTGGTTGCAACAAGGAAAAAATAAAACATGTAAGAAAACTGATCGAGTCAAACCCTTATGTATTTGGCCTCGACGGTGAGCCTCTCAAGGCAACACACCTGATAAAACACCGAATTATAACGACGTTGGATAAACCCATCGTAGCGAAAAGATTCAGATATCCACCAGCAATAAGGGATCAAATGAAGGTCGAAATTAAAAAAATGCTTGAACAAGGGATAATTGAACCCTCCACTTCCCCGTATAACTCGAATACATGGATAGTGGCAAAACAACCGGGGCCAAACAATGAAAAAAAAATAAGAGTAGTCACAGACTTTCGACTACTAAACGAAGTCACAGTAGGGTCATGTTACCCGCTACAGTTTCAGAGTGACATTTTAGAGAATCTAGCATCAGCACGTTACATTACGGTAGTGGACCTCAAATCAGGATTTTTTCAGGTAAAAATACACGAAGATGATGCACATAAAACCACATCTTCGGGCCCAGACGGGCACTACCAATACAAAAGGATGCCTATGCGGTGCAAGGACTCACCAAACACATTTCTAAGGGCTATCGCACTAGCACTAGCAGAATTACAAGACCATGAAATCGAAGTTTATCTCGACGACATAATGGTATTTGCCCCTGACCTTGAGGAACATGGGAAACGATTTACGAAATTGCTAAAACGGCTCGCAGCCGCCAACCTCACGATAGAGACCAAGAAATGTCAATTCTTAAAAAGAGAGGCGAAAGTGCTCGGTCATATTGTAGGCAATGGACAGATAATGACTGACCCAAAGAAACTTGAGGCAGCTAGAAATTACCCTCAACTAACAAATGCAAAAAAGATAAAACAGTTTCTAGGATTCGTAGGCTATTACAAACGATTCATCTAGAATTATGCACGAATCGCCCAACCCCTATCAAATCTCCTAAAAATGGGCACAAAATTCGAATGGGGCGATCAGCAGGAGCAGGCATTTAAAACTCTTGTGAATACATTGTGCAGCGGACCTGTACTCATCGCCCCGGATTTAGAAAAACCTTTTATCGTTACGACGGATGCATCGGATTACGCGATTGAAGCAATTTTGAGTCAAGGAGAAATTGGAAAAGATAGACCGTGTGAGTACGCGTCTTGCTGTCTCAAAGGGAGCAAACTCCGCTACCCGACGTACGACAAAGAACTTTTGGCAATTGTATTCGCAAAAGAGCAACTTAGGCCATACCTATGCGGACGAAAATTTACCGTAGTTACAGACCACGAGCCGCTTAAATACTTTCATTCATTTAAAAAACCAGACTTTCGTTTTAATAGGCTCAAAGCGGAATTAAGAGGGTGTGAGTTCGAAGTCGTATACCGCCCAGGCATAAACAACAGACCACCCGACGCATCATCACGAATCCCAATATTACAAGAAGGGGAAGTAAATCCCGAACGGCCACGCCAAGAGCTATATCAGCTAGTGGACGAACAAGAGAATAAAGAACTGGCCAATAGCAGCGGACCACCGGCGCGCATATATAAAATACGGGCAACTCTTGAGAAAAGAATTTAAGGTAATCCGAAGAAAATAAAAATCCGCTGCACCGACTCAGAAAACTCGAACGTCGTAATACAGAAAAAAAAACGATATTAGGGTGAAAATATTGAAAAAAATTCAGATATGGGAACAGAAGGTCAAGAAAACGGCGATGCGGACTCCGAATCAGAGGAGCTTAGCAAAAGGTATTCGCTGCTGCTGCAAGCACTACGGAATCAAAACGAGTTGAAAATACGTGATGTTACAGAAAAAGGGGAATTTATTTTACAGGGGCCAGCAGACGGAAAATTGGGCTACATTAAGAAAGAACCGGGCTTTCGAAAAGGGATAACTGCTACAAGCACACCAGCAATCGAGAAAAACGAAATTGGACCAAAAGAACGAAAAACTCGTAAGCGTTAATTAGACATACTTACGAGGGAGCAAACACCATTCTCTATCACAGAACACAACGAAAGTCCGTCAGGAGATATTATAATTGCAAACTGCGGGACACCAATAATAACAAATGATGATTCAGTAAACCATAGTTTGAAACTTGATGATTGGGGTTGGCAGCTGATACAAGCAAGCCTAGCAGCCGAAGCGGCGGAGAAAAAGAGAGACAAAGAAGAAGCAAGCGATATCCGAAAGCTGACGGAAATAGACGAAACAGCAGAAAAGACCGAGATCACGGAGAAAGGCGTTTTCAAAAGCAAGGAGGTTGAAGTGATGGAGAGAGCCGACCAAGCACGAAGCGAACCAAAGGAAAAAGAGAGCGAAGAGGAGCTAGCACGGAATGAGCATACGATGAATAGCCCGCTCACCAACGACACCAACATATATAATAATACTGAACGTATAAACGGGGCAATCCGACACGACGCACACTTTTACGACCTAATAGACGGCCTTGGTGGCGAATTTTGGGCAAAAGTCCTAATTGACGTTAAAAAACGAGCGGTTGAAGGTAAACAAGGATTTACGCCGTAACACACTTAAATATTTAAGACTAATGGCATTCCCAGTCGTATTTACATTTAATGCCCAATTTGAAGGGAAAAGGAAAAATGATATTAAATCGGATACCATTAAAAATGCACACACAAATCAAAGCAAAAATTTTTCTTTAGTAAATCTGAAAATAAATACAGTGTTCGAAGATTTAAAACAGACATTACTAGAGGAATCGCAAAACGGGAATCTTTCAATCAGTAAAACTTTTGTCTGCCCGGAAATAAATTTTGAAATCAAAAGAGTTAAGCTGGAGGCATTAATAGATACGGGAAGTTATTTACCAAGTACATCCGAATACATTCATGAAAAATATAACGACAAACGGAAAATTTTTCCAGCTCTTCCGGTAATTAAATTTCCAACATGTAGATTTATTGGTAAAATTTTTCTTGAAGCTAAGAAACAATCTAAGGCTGAAGTAAAAATAAATACTCGCAAAATCGCACTCAGAGCCATCTCATGCGATGGGAATGAAAGAGGAATATATGTTGCAAATAGATCAATACAGAGGGCAGAGAAAAATTATTCTACCACAGAGGACAAAGTATTAGCAATCGTTTCGATATTACACCAATTTCCTTCGTCTATATTGGATTACAGTTTTAAAACATCGTCAATCAAGAGGAGTAAGACCGTGGCAGCCATTTTGTCAAACCGACACATCAATAAAAAGGATCGAAAAAGTACCGAGGATTTCAATACATTAAAAAAATTAGCAAGAAAACCAAACGATAATATACCTAAACAATCAAAATTGACATCTAACGTACGATCAAACGATGAAAAATGTCACATGACCAAACAAAACATAATAAATGGACAGGAATATAATCGGTATTAACTAGAAGGGACAATCCTGTATTAATTATGTAACCATAGAAAGAAAATTCTTTTGCAAACATGCCTCGCAAAGGAGCTCATTACCTCAAAAGACAAAATTTCTGCTGGATAAAAAATGAGACATCTTAAAAGAAATGATGGTAATAATAACTAAAAAAACTAATTTCTCAAACCTCATTTGTTCAAAGGAAATTTTTCTTTATTTTCACAAATTAGAGGGGGCAGATGCAAGGGGGCACTTCTATTACCTAGAATTTATAATACACGCTTTACATTTATATTTATATTCTTTTATTTATTATATTTTCTTGTAATAAAAAATCCGTCTAATAGACAATTCAACAGTACACATTTTTTTTATACATATATTTTATTTCTATTTGAAACATGAAAATTCAAATTTGAACGCCGCGCGCGGGAAATGTGCGTCTAGTACGTTAAGAAAATGCTAGAGCGCGTTCACCCAAAGAAGGGAAAACCTGCTACTCAAAAGGAAAAAACGTTAGCATAAAAAGCACCAGCACGCAATGTAAAAAGGAGTTCTCTTCCAGCAAACCTGAGACGCGGTTATCCGCGGGCACCCAGACCTGGAACTCTCTCGTGCACTGGTACATTACCGCGTCGAGCACAAGGTGAGAGAAGGAAACTGAGTACGAAGGGCAAAAGCTGAGAAGAAAGTTTGTACACCACCTACAGGTAACACTTTCACTAACCGGTTTCTACTTGGACTTTCGGTGCTCTACCGCTTTAAGCGTGGAGACGACGCATCCTCAAGTAGTCAAGGCACTAGGGTTAGTGACCACGTTCTTAGGCGAAGTTCCTGGGTCGACGACTTGAGCAATGCTCAAGACACCCAAGGGCTCTGAGAACGACCTAACCTTACGTGACTTGGTAGGATCGGTAGTTACCTAACGTTAACCTACCGTGGTTGTAATAAAAATTCGTGCTAGTCTAACCTAACGTGTTTAAGCGGAGACATTGAGGAGGAAAAATTCAAATTGTCATTTATGTAAAATTTTTTACTAAACAACGGCGGATAAATTTTAAGTAAATTTTAAACTATCAAGTATATTATATATTTCCTTTTTTTTGTTATTAACGTAAATAATTGCGATTACTCAAATATAATTAATACATGTAAAAATTGAAGATACAATTTTCTTAGAATCATATGATTGAATAAATATAAGATAATTAAAAATAAATTGATTGTACTCATTTAGGCAAACCTTCCCCTCCACGTATAATTGCAAGTTCTTTTTATAGTTTAAGATAAAAACTATAAAAATAGCTGTCAAGATTTAAAATCGTTTATATAAACTTAGAATATAATCTGTACCCCAAAAAGAGGCAGGAATAAATTTAAAAAGATATTAGATTAAAAAAATATTAAATAAGTTAAAAAAGATTTTAAATTATTAAATTAATTAAATTAAGGGAATATTCAGGAGAATTCAATAAAGTAATGGATAAAGGAGAATTCAATCAATAAACAATTGCTGTATATTGTGCAGAAATTAATTGATTATTCAACAGATAGATTCTGAAACTTGATAATAATTATTTTAAATATTTTATATAATCGGCAATCTAAGCAATTTCGCTCTTTTACATAGGGCAACAAACCCGCCCTCCGACATATAAACACAAACATTGTTTGTGTGTCTGTTCCTAATCTTAGAGTTTCCTCGGTACCGATAATATTCTTAGCCAATTTTTACCACCACTAATTAACCAGGGTTATACTCAAAGAAAGGGAAGTCTTAGAGGTTTTCAAAAAAAGAAAAAAAAATTGATGACATATATTCAACTGTAGCAAAAACACAAAATTTTATAATGTTATTGCCCCATTGTTTAGAAAATGATCTTATTATTAATTAAATGAATGTGGAATCATCAGCTTCTTAAACAGAAATAAAAAATCTGAAGTGTATGTTAAACAACCTGAAGGTTATAATGATGGAACAGGCAGAGTATGCAGGTTAAAAAAGGCATTATATGGTTCGAGAGAGAGCCCTATAGCGTGGTATTAGTGGTTGGATGCATACTTAAAAAGTTTAAATTTTAATGTACATGATGGATATAATGCCATTTGTGTAATTATCTTTGTAGATGATTTATTGGTATTTAATAAAGGTCAAAATGAGATAACCGAAGCTAAAAAAGTATTAACAAACAAATTTCAGATGAAAGACTTTGGTAATGTTAATACATATCTTGGTATAAATGTTGACTTCAATTGTAAAAATGGTATAATGACATTAGATTAGAAAAGATACATAGAATCTTCAGCAGAAAAGTGTGATGTAATAAACACAAAATTATATTAAACTCCAATGAAGCAAAACTTAAAATGTGAGCCCACACGGTCAGCATTTAAATAAAAAACTACAGAAATTTGATAAGAGCACTTCTATATATAAGCTAAGGAACAAGACCAGTCATCACTTACAGTGTAAACTATTTATGTAGCTTTAAAAACTATTCAAACAAAACTCATTACAAATATGCAGTAAGAATTTTAAAATATTTGTACTTAACAAAAGACATTAAGTTAAAGTGTAAAAAAAAATTGAAAGTGTATATCTTGACTTGTTCTGTAAAAGCAGACTGGGCAGGTCATGCAGTTGATAGAAAATCATCTACTGGTAACTTTATTAAGCTGTTTATTAATGTAATGTATTGAAAATCTAATGAACATGGAAGTATAACAAAATCTTTGACAGTAGCTGAGTATGTGGCGTTGTCTGAAACCGTAAGCAAAATCTTATGGATGATAATAATATTAAAAGATATAAAGAAGAGGAAGCAGTAAAGTTAAAAGCATCTGCTTAAGGATTTGATTGACCTACCTCTTGTGCTATAATGAAAGCCTCCAGTCGTTTGGACACTCTGGAGATAGCCGACACGGCTTCTTCAAGGGCCTTTATCCGATCAGTGTTTTCAGTCATATAGTGGGTCGAGGGACAGTGCGGTGAATAGTAAAGTGCGATCCTGATTGGCTGCACAATGTTTGAGTCATTTTACTATGTATAGATATAGCTTACAATGTTTAAATACATCCATATATACACAGTGAATTGTCTGTACATAGCGTAATACATAGTCAGTAGTAGTATTGCTATATACAGTGAGATGACTCAAACATGGTGGTTATCCGACTCACTGTACCTCGACCCACTGTATTTAGTCATGGTTAGCACCACCCTCTAGTTCTGCACCTTCTGCCTTTCTTTCAGCCAGCCTATTCAGTGTCGCAGGTTCACCCTGCTGTCTGTCTCTGACTGTCTCTTTTTGACGTATGTTACTAAGCCATTGTCTATTCTTACCGATAAATCTCTCACGAGATTATCTCCACAAACATTCGCAGCAAGCAGGAAAAGTTGCTTCAGGATATTTATTATGTACAGGTTTCGAATATATATTATTGGAACAGTTATCTTATATCTGTTGTAGCACAAAAAAACTACAAAAAAATTCAGAGACTTTAACTGTATCGTTTTTTGAGCGATAAAATCAAATAAATCCTAAATTAACCCGTAATTGAATAGAAAAATTACATAGAGTTGCATTTATAAGGAAATGATCTACAAAAAATTTCAAATTTTTTTTAAGAAATAAATTATTTTGATGTGAGCCAATAAATTATACAAATGAATAAATAAGGAATTTTTGTAATAAAATGAGAAAAAAGATGTTCAGTATGCTTACAAGCGCTTCTGTAGGTATATCTATGTAAGAAAAATAATTGACAGCAATACTGCATGTTAACATTTCTCTCACTCCTTTCAACATTCCCCTTAAAATTATTAAACATTATTCTTGAGTGGAAAAATTATTTAAGTCCCATATAAATGTTTATAGAGAAATAAAATTAAATAAAAGTTGATAACTGTTTCAATAAAATCTTGGTTTCATATGTCACTAAGGGAAAATATTAGAAATTTATAAAAATAATTATTTGCTTGCTTATTTAAAAAGTAAGACATCAATAATGATAAGGTCAATATTTATTTATGAACAGAAAAGTTGCTATTAAGAAATATTTACTGCTGCATTTTAATGAGGCTTGGAAAAAACCATCATATTACGTATATGAAGAAAATTGACTTTGGACGAAAGAATCGAGTTTGTTTTAAGGAGTATTAGATGTGGAACATAAGATTAAAATTTTAAAACTTTTTCATCAGATAACTGCTTTGGTTGTAAGCTGTAGTACAGTGAAATAAATAAACAGCCATAGGTTGTGTGGTAACTGGTGTTTGCATTTTTTTAATTTAATTAATTGATTATTGAATTAACCAGTAAGTGCCTTAAGTTGTGTGACAATTGGCGATTGCCTTGTTATTGAGTACTTTTTATGAATCAAGAAAGCGACCAGTAAGCACTCGAAGTCGTAAGGTACTTGTCACTTGTGTTATCATGGTATTTATTCTATTAATAATTAAAGCAACCAGTAGGTGCTTTGAGTTACGTGTTGATTGTCACTTTCACTATTGTAGTATTAATTTTATTTATAAATAAACCGGCCTGTTACTGCCTTGCGTTGTTTTATATACTTTATTAATTAATAAAGTGAGCATGAAGCGCTTCAAGTTGTGTGGTAATTGCTGCTTGAGTTTTTATTTTGATCATTTTATGGTTTAATGAGAGGACCAGTAGATACCCAGGATTGTGTGCTGAGAAGTGCAACGTTACTATTTTATTTAGAATGTAAATAATCAAAGCAAGCAGAAAGTGCCCCTTGTAGTGTTATATTTAGCGTTTGCGTTTCTACTATCTTGATTTTATTATGAAAAAAGTACCCAGAAAACGCCCTAGGTTGTAAAGTAACGGGCAGTTGCGTCATTTTATATATTTTAATAATTTTAAAGCTATTAGTAAGCACCCTAGAATGTGTGGTGACTGACGCTTGTGTTTTTATTTTATATATTTTCCTATTGATGACAGCGACTACTAAGCATCATAGGTTGTTTTGTCATTAACGTTTACGTTATTATTTTATTTAGTTAATTAATTAAAAACGGACAGTAAGTGCCAAAAGATGTGTGGTAGTTGGTGTTTGTATTATTATTAAACGTTTCTTATAAACGATAAGTGCCCTAGGTTTTGTGCCGTTAGGCACTTAAGTTATTTCATTTATTTTATTAAAACATAAAGCAACCAGTAAGGACCCTGGATTGCATAGTAATTGTCACTTTCGTTATCATTTTCTTAATTTGATTTAAAAATAAGTGATCCGTAAGCGTTTTAGGTTGTGTGGTAATTGGTACTTGCGTTATTATTGTATTTAGTGAACTCGTAAGTAAAGCGATTAGTAATAAACTTAAGCAGTGTGGTAATTTTTAATTAGTGCTTAAGTTTTCATTTTTCTTATGTTATTTATATGTAAAGCAACCAGTTAGTATTTTAGGTTGTGTACTGATTGGTACTTACGTTATTTTTATATATTCTGTTAATAAATAATAGGACCAGTAAGCACTTCGAAATGTGTGGTGATTAGCGCTTGCATTATTGAACATACTTTTTTAATCAAAAAAGCGACTTCAGGATGTGTAATAATTGGCTTATGTATTTTTATTTAAGTGCCCTAGAATTTGTGTCAAGAAGCAAATGATTTATTATGTGACTGACTCTGTGCAAGTAGTTTTAAGTACGGTAAAGATTATTAGTAAGCAAACATAGTCTAGAACATAGGTAGTAAGGAGCTTGGAGCGCGTGTGAAGAAATCACCAGCAGTTACCCGCCTGCCTACTATATATGGCACGATTACCAGAGAAAACTTACGCTGACTGACTTGCACACGCACACCATACTTTTTCATTTAAGTATGTAACAATTTTTTCTAAGAATAAATAAAGTGACCAGTAAGCGCTACGGGTTCCGTGGTAATTGTAATTTGCATTACTATCTTATAAATTTAACTGATAAATAGAGAAACCCGTAAGCGCCTTGGGTTGTGTTGTAATACGTGCTTGCGTTACGGTTGAATTTATTTTCTTAATGACTAAGCAATTAGTTAGCACTTTAGGTAGCATGGTAATTGGTGCCTGCTTATATATTTTAAATACTTCATTAATAATGAAAGAGACTACTTTTAACTTTAAGTTGTGTGGTGATTGGAGCTTGCGTTATTGTTTTATTTATTTTATCAATAAATAAAATGATTAGTCAGGATCCTAGGCTGTGTGGTATTAAGTGCTTGCGTTATTATCTTACTAATATATGGAGGAAAGTCGCTAAAACCGTTGTAATCGCTAACCACGAAAACTACTGAAACGATTGTGCTGAAATTTTGCACACTGATTCATTATACTCCCAAAATGGTCTTAGTATAGTTTTTATCTTAAAAAATTCAATAACAATAGCAATAAATGAGCTCAAAGTTTTGCAAAAATACGCAAGCTTTTTACTTAAGTTCAGTAAAATCCGCTAGGTGGCGTCAACATAAGATCGAAGCTACCTGCAACATAGTTAAATAAGTGTGGTTATAATAGGATGGAGCGTCTCTATGGTGTTGTAGTCGAGCTTCGGTAGTTCAATGAGCTCTATAGAGAATGCTTATGATAGTCTTGCAGCTGGGTATCCCGGTTACGGACGACACTTTTCTCCAAGGGGAAAGGGACCTAGGTGTCCATTCACCCTGAATCTCGACGAGTGCGATCAAAACAAAATAATTATTCCAACCCATGCCGCCTCTGCCACACTACCAGAAGAAATATCTAGCCAGAGCACAATCTGCACCAACTCTTAAGAGTTTCTATTCTTTGGTTAGCGGCGTACCTCCCTCTATCACAGTCTCCGTACATCGAGACTCCCAGGGTAAGAATTAAGCAACCCGTAGCCAGCTCTTCATCATTAGGAATAATAATATAGAATAGCCTGGAAGTTTCACCACTAGCGCTTTTTAGGGCCATTATAAGTATTTACGTTCCCTACTTGACCATCAATTTCATCGGTTCTTTTTAGGATCCACCTAAGTATAAACTACCTTGCCAACAAATACATTTTTATTACCATTTCCGGTATCGATTCGTCGACTAAAAGACTATATTAACTAAAGACAAGCACTATTAAACCAAGTCAGCCACTCACTAGCAGACGTCACCTGCGGAGTTATTCTTCACAAGGCTGGAAAACCCGGTGACCGACGACACTATACTACCCTCTCGACTCCAAGCATTCAATCAGGAATCACTGATCCTCTCCAAGGTTTGCGTTGGGCAAACCTATAACAGCTATGAAGGAAAAAAATACTTAAGCCAACGGGACAGCCTCCACTGGACAAGTATCACTAACCAATCTCCCCATCTAAGATCACCAAAACAACTGAATCTGCAAAATAAAAAAGGTGCTTTAGACACCAACGTCTTTGACGTTATACCGGGAGACGTTGGGAAAGAGCACTACAACCAGCCCCAAATCTTCGGACTTTGTTCTTTTTCTCCCAATCAGCCTGTGTCTTCAACAGCAAGCCAGAGAAGATCACCCTGAGGTATCCAGGCAGTCATAATTGCTGTTAACTGCAGTTAAGAAAGAGTTAACTTAAAAAAGTCACCGGTCTTTTTTAGGGCCGTCGGACGTCGAACTACCTAGCCATTAAATATATTAAAATTAACAAAGTTGACTGAAAATAGCCTTTGGGGGTCATAAAGGTCGTAAGCATGCCAATAGTCGCAAAAGGGTATATTGGAAAGAAAACTTCAAATGTATCTAATAAATACAATTTTAGGCGTCAAGAAACTGACGCAGAAAATTTATCGAGATTGAAACAGCAGTGTCAAAATCGACAACTAAAGAGTTCATTACGTGAGAGATCAGCTTTTCATTGTACCCTCACAGCAATCTCTGAAATTTTTAAAGATCCTACTTCAGATTTTTGAATAAGTAGAAAATATATTTGTGTTTTTGTGGCAATAAAAATGTAGGATTTAAGGTCCAGGACTTTGTTGCTCTGGTAATAAAGTTGTGAGATGCGAGAAAAAAAAATTTAAAAAAAAAAAAAATTTTTTGGGGGTTTAAAATCCTAATTTTAAAAAATAGCCATTTTCGTGAATTACACAGGAGAAACTGTAAATCAACGGCTTCTTATGGCCACCGATTATTTTATGGCATAAATCATATAAAGATATTTTATTATGAATAAAGAACGCACGGTACTTTTCAGCATGATTATTTTTTTGAATTTTTACACCTTATTATTTGACCAAATAAGCTATATGGATCGAAAAAATATGTTTTTAATGAGAAGATTTTTGTTCTGAGATGTATCAGGAATATGTGTAAGATTTTCAACTGAAAATGTTACATTATATGTCAGCACCCTACAGTGTTTTATTTAGTTAGTCTCGGGCGAAGCCGAGACGGGGGGCTGCTAGTTTTATATATTTTGATTATAAACACAGTGAACAGTAGGAGACCTGTGTTGTTATGTGACTGGTGCTTGCGATATTCTACTTATTTTATTATTGAATGAATCAACCAGTAATCGCTCCGAGTTGCGTTGTTGTTAGTTCTTGTGTTTTCATTTTGTCCTTTCATTTATTGATATACTGCTTAGTAAGTGCCTTAGATTTTGTGGTGTTCTGCACCCAAAGTATTTGATTTATTTAATAATAAATTTAGTGTTAAGTTAGAATCCTGGGTTGTGTAGTGATTGTCACTTGCATTTCGAATTTTTTACATTTTAGTAATAAATAAAGTGACGAGTCTGCAGCCTTGCTAGTGTTGTAATTAGTATTTGTGTTCTTAGCTTACTCAATTTATTAATGACTTAAGCAAATAGTGAGCTATTTGGGTTGTGTGGTAATTAATATGGGCATTTACATTTTAATCATTATATTAATATATCAAGTGACCAGTAAGTGCCTTAAGTGGAGTGTTAGTGTTAAATGGTGCTTGCTATCTTATTTCACTTATTTAGTAAATGATTAAAGCGACCAGAAAATGCCCTAGACAGTCTTATAATTGCAACTCGCATTTTTATTGCATTTCTTTGATTTATAAAAAAAGTAACTAGCAATTGCCCAAGGTAGTTTAGTAACTGCTGCTTGCATCTTCATTTCATTTGTTTTATTGATAAATAAAGCAACTAGTAAGCGTTTTAGGTTAAGTATTTAATGGTGCTTGCCTTATTTTTAGTTTTTTTATTGATAAATAAAGCGAGCAGTAAGCACCCTGGGTCGTGTGATGCCCTGTGCTTTTAACATTTTATTAATTTTAATAATTGAAAAAGTGACTAGTAACACCTTGGGTTGTGCAATAGTTGCTGTTATTATTAACTAATTTCTTTATTAAATAAAGTTACTAGTGAGTGCATTAAGTTGTGTACTGATTGGTGCTTGCGTTATAATAATATTTATTTTAGTAATAAATAAAACAAGTAGTACGAACCCTGGCTTGTATGGTCACTTACAATTGAGTTTTTTTTCTTAAATTATGAATTAAAAGAGCAACCAATAATGCCCTGAGTTTTGCAGCGATTATCGTTTGCGTTATTACTTGATTTATTTGAATAAAAAATAAAATGACTAGTGAGCTGTTGAGATTATGTGATGATTTATGCTTGCGTTGTTATTTTATATATTATACTGATAAATAAGCCAACGAAAAAGTGCTTGGAAAAATTGTAGTAATTTGCACTTGAGTTTTTATTGTACTCATTGCATAAATCAAAAGAGCAACTAGTAACGCTTTAAGTTTTGCGGTAGTTGGAGCTAGCATCATTACATATTCTTTAGAACGAAGTTCTTAGTGTTGTGTGCTTGGGGGGCTAGAATTTAAAAAACGACAAATTCATACGGAACGGAAGTCACTTACTAGAAGTCTCTTCCTCCTTATTTATTTTACTTCCCGTCTTTCCCGTCGCTCTCATCATTAGTCCCCTACACACTCTCCTTCACACTAAACCATTAAATCACACACCATGCAATTAATGTTTCATTAAATCATAGTTTTCTTCCCCACAATAATTTTTATTTAACTAACAATTTTTTTTTCTTCTACAATACTAAATAGAAAAAAAAAAAAAAAGAAAAAAAACACTTTCCCAGAGATTGCAACACTCGACCTCATGCATACATACTGAGAATCTTACCCACTTTGCTACGAGCGCTCCCAACATGAAAATTTCCATTTCTTCTACTTATACTGTGGTTTGCAACTGAATTTTTATTTTGATATTAATTTTCTGGTTATAAATCAGTTTGATTTGATAATATATATTACATTAATTATTAGATTATTTATTTAATCAAATATTTTTTATTTTTTATTACAAATCAAATAATTATCATTCAAACTTTACTACAGTATTTTTTTTAGCAGCTGCCTTTTTATACATAATTAAATATTTATTCAATTTTTATCGATTTGTTAATTTATGAGTAAATTAATAAATAACTCATTTTACAATTTTTTTGTTTTTTTCCAAGTTTTCTAACTTTCTTTCAACAGTCTTACACTTTTTTCGCCATTTTTTCATCAATGGATTACTCAAACGGGATTCTATAAAAACACTAATTGATTTTTAATGCGTTTCATTCTTCCATAATTTTTGTGTTTGAAACTAAGCTAATTTTTTGAGTTAAAAACGTTCATCATAGTTAGCGGGGGAAAAGTTTAGAGAGGTAGAAGGAGCGCAAGTATGTAGCAACGCTGGCAATAATTTTTTTCTTATGGATATACCTAGACATGAGCTTTTATTAACACTTGACCCTTTCTTTCTTATTTTATGAAGAAAAAAAATTGTGGATTAATTTTAAAATTTTATAGGCTTACATCATAGCAATCTATCAAACAAACTATTGGGAGCTTTGAACAGATCGATTCCTTAAAAATGCAATTTTACGTGATTTTTCCATCAAGTTAAATAATAAATTAAGGTTTTTAAGCAAAGATCTCTATGTCACTTGCTTGGGGAGCTGTAATTTCAAAAACAACAGATTCTTATAAAACGTTAAACGCATACTAAAAGTCTCTGACTCTTAAAAAAAAAAAGAAAAAAAAAAAACCTAAGAAAAAGGGCCCCTACTTATTGTATACATTAAAACTGCTATGTACGAGTAGGCTACTCAAAACAAAGTTTGTAATTAATGAAGCAATTAGTTAACCTTACAAAAAATGGGTTGTGTTATGTTTAGGATTTATGTTACTTTATTTGTTATCCATAAATGAGGCAACCAGTGACCACGTGTGGTTACTCATGCTGTTAATATTTTATGTATATAAAGTTTATATAAAGCTACTAGTAAGGACCTTAAGTTGTCTGGTAATTTACACTTCTGTTATTTTACTTATGTCATTATTAAATAAATTGATTAGAGTGCGCTTCAGTTTGTGCAATCATTGGTGCTTGCATATTTTCTTTACTTATTTTATAAATGAAACAAAAGGCTTGTGAGTGCCTTGAAATGTGTAGAGATTAGCACTTGTGTTATTTTCAAAAATTATTTTATTATTAAAAAAACGTCTTAAAAAGGCACTTATTAGTAAGGTTATAACCGCTTGCGTTTTCATTGTATTTATTTTATTAATAAGGAACGCGACTAGATATCTTCCTGAAGTTTTTGTTGACTTGTGCTTGCGTTTTGCTAAAAATTTTATTAATTGAAAAATCTATTACCAATACTATACGTATCGTAATGATTAGCATTTGTGTGACTACTGAATCTATTTTTTTCATAAAAAAAAGGACTAGGAAGCTCTTTAGGCTCTGTGGTAACTGGGACTTGCATGTATAAATTTATTGTCTCATTTATCACTTAAGTGACCATTAAGCGCCAACGGATGTGTTTCTATTGGTGAATGCATTAATTTCTCATTAGATTAAGAACAACTAAAGTGACCAAAAAACGACCTGGATAGTGAGGGAAAAAAGTTTGCGTTTTTGTTGTAATTATTTTATAAGTAAGTAAAGCAACAACTAAGTGACCTGTATTATGTGGTGATTGGCGCCTGTGTTATTTTTTTTTTTTTTATTAATAAATAAAGATACTAGTAAATGCTCTGAGTTGTGTGGTAAGTGGTGCTTTTATTATTAAATTCATTTCATTAATAAATGAAACGACCTGTGAGCGCCTTAGATTATGTATAAATAAACACTTGCCTTTGTTATTTCTACTATTATTAAATTGAGCAATTAAAGACCTCTAAGAGCTGTGTTGTGCGTGGCAGTTGCCTATTTTCATAATTTAATTCATTAACGATGAAAAGCAACTAGTAAAAGCACATGTTGTGCAGTGATTGAGTCTTGCGTAAATTCTTTATTTGATCCACTAATAAATAAAGCAGCGTGTAAGCGCTTTATGTTGTGATGATTGGCACTTGCGTTAGTTTTAAAATTATTTTATTATTAAATAAAGCGCTTAGTAAGCGCTTAGTAAGTGGTTGTGTGATAATCGGTGCTGACGTTGTATAACTTATTTCATGGATAATTAAAGCAGTTAGTTAGTGCCATAATTTTTGTGGTTATAGGTACTTGTGTTATTATATCATAAATTCAATAAATAAATGAAGAGACTAGTAAGCACCCTAGGTCATATTATAATTACACTTTTCGTTATTTCTCTGTTCATTATACTACTACATGAAGCAATCAGAAAGCGCTTCAGAAATTGCGGTGGTTAGCGCTTGTATTTCAATTGTATTCATTTTATTAAATAGAAGACTAGCCCGTAAGCACCGCAGATTGTGTGATAACTGGTGCTTGCATTATTATTTGATGTATTTTGTTATTAAATTTACCGACAAGAAAGTGCCTTGGGTTGTGTAGTGATGGGTCCTTGCCTTATTTTTTTAATTGAGTAAAAATTCAATCAGTAACGCCCTAGGTTTTACGGTGCTAAGTGCTTGTGTTTTAACTTTGTTTGTTTTAGTGATCAATAAATTGAGCAGATATTACCGAGATGGTTTGAATAAAAGCGCTTGCGTTATTATTTTTATGTACTTAATTAATAAACACAGTGACTTGTAAGTACCTTAGGTAATATCGTGACTGGTGCCTACGTTCTTTTATTTAATTTATAAACTAAAAAGGTTAACAGAACCACTCTGGGTTGTGTTATGATTTGGGTTTGCGTTATTATTTCTGAGTATTTTATTATGAATACAAGAACTTGTAAACGTCCTAAGTTATGTGAAGATGGAAACCTGCGTTATACTATTTATTTTATTAATAAATTAAGTGGCTTGTAAACGCACCAGTTAGTGTGAGTATAAGCTTTAAAATTGTTATTCTTAATTCTTTTATTAATAAATACAGTGACCAGTAAGTGCTCTGGATTCTGTGATGATTGGTAATTGCGTTGTTATTTTATTCTTATACAGATTATTAAAGTGACCAGCAACCTCCCTGGGTTATGTGGCGCCTGGTGCTTAAGATATTTTACATAATTTTAATACATATGAAGTGACTAGTAAGTTTAACCTTACTTTATTTGTTTTATTAATTAATAAATTGACCAGTTAGTGCCTTAAGTTATTTAGATATTGGCGCTTGCGTAATTATAATAAGCTCCGGCAAGCTTGGCACACGTGCTCACACAAACGTTAAAGGAGAGAGCTATTTTGCTGCTGCTTTTGCTGTAGGCTGAAGGAGCCTTAGTAAGCCCACTTTTCGTTGGCGCTGCTGTTCTGCTGTTGTGGGTGGGAAGAGTGAGCTCGACACACTTACTACACCAACACCAAGAGAGAGCGTCTTTTATTTGTTGCTGCTGCAAGCCATGAGACCCATGGTCCACACACTTAACAAAAGTATCACTGTTCCTACTGTTTACAGCTAAATGAGCATTAACGCTTACTACTAACAATGAAGATACCAACTGCCATCGTCCTAGAAGAAGCTCAAAGCACAAGTATCCTACGTATAGCTTGTCCAACGCCTACATTTATGCTCGTGGCTTTCTAAAATCTTACAACTAATCTCCATACAGATAATCGTTTTTTTTTTTTTTTTTTTTTTTTTTTTTGTAAACAGTGTCGAAAAAACGAAAGCTCGCCACACGCTTCCACAAAGACATCTGCTCTTTGCACCAGTGGCTAACTCACCTCATCCTTAAACAACGGCATTGACACTCCTGCACGTGTTTACAGCTGCCTGTTTAACCCACATTCTGCTTCATTGCGGATCCCAACAGTAGGTCGTCTACATTTTGCAGACCATATTTGATGACGTTGCAACTCTTGAAGGCTAAAACGTCATGTTACTTTGCTGTTAAGTTAATTTTAGTTACAACCAAAATCTTAAGTATCTTATGAAATAGTTACTTTGAAAATCACTAGGTAGGCTTTATACCACTATTACATTTGCTTTATTTTAAAATTAGTAATTGAAAGAGAATCTTAGAAAGTCGGGAATTGAGAAAAGGACTCGAGGAAAGGTGAAGACTCTAATTAAAGCTTTAGATAGTTATTGGAGGGATTTAATTATAATCACGAGAAAATGATGAAACTCAATAATATAAATAATCAACTCTTGTACTTTATGACAGAGTTATACGAAAAGGTAGAGGATCTGTAGTATTTAATTTAAAGAAATTTCGTTAAGCTTATTAGGAATGTGCCCATTTATCTTTCTATTGATGATAGAGATTCTCCAAATTTTATAGGTCAACATTTTTGTTGCTTTTATCTTCCATGCATAAAACTTTCTAAGTTTTTTGAAACATACACAAATAAAAAGGGATTCCAAGATATCTTTAGATCCTTAGTACACCGTAAGACTGACGTGAATGATATTATTAGGTTTCACCAACTTCGTACTTACCTAAGTGGTAAAGCGTTCGATGTGGTTAAGTCTACACCTTTAATCGATGAATAGTATAGTGTAACTTAGTAAGTTAGCTATTACTACAGTCACCGTCGTAATAATAATTGTTACCTTCAACGTATGTAAGCAAACAAACCTATAAGGTCTGAGTTTGGTAGTGAATCGAGACGTTTTGCTAAGAAAATTTTAAGTCCTATGGAATCGCTTCAAGTATTAGGTTGAGACTTTGGGTCAAGAAATCTGTTTATATCTGTCATCGTTTGCAAATTTTATGTGGGGACAAATGAAGGTTGACAGAAATTTCTAGGTAGTATGGTTCCGCCATTAATCTGAGAAAATTTCAAGATATTCCTTTCGTCACAAATTATTACCTTGGAGGCTATTGAAAACTCTAACACTCTCTCTTAATCGCGATTAAATAAGACTACTCCCAAACAAGTTACTCAAGCACTTATTAATCCAACCTAGGGAAGAAAGACAATCTTGATAAATCCATAACTAAGACAAGTAAATCAGCCAAAGCTCCAACAAGTTGCATTGTCTGCGGTAGTGATCATTATCTCAATGAATGTAACCACTGAAGAACTCATGCAGTAGAATCAAGTAAAGCTTTAGTTGACAAGGAAAAGTTATGTTCCAATGGTTTTGAAGAACTTTAAATAAGAGATTGTGAATCTAAATTATATTATTTGTCTTGCAAAGATTGAAATTATAACTTTTTTGCACCTCTTAAAGACGACTTCCAGTCGTAATTTTAAGGACACCGAAAATAAGGCAACTCATTCTTATTCTTTAAATCATAAGGTTGTTTTTCATTACGAAAGATACCCTATTTAGCGAGGATTTGATAGTTTCTAAACAACTGTTTGGGTTTGAGTGATTGGACTAACTGGTATTAAGATTTAGCTAGGGGTCTCATTAATCAATGTTCTTAGTGTTCGATCATCTCAGAATTCTTTAGTTCCCTACTCAAGTTAAATTTTCAGAAGGCTATCACACTTATCAGTAGCACGAGGAGCTCCTCAGTGAGAATAGCTATGGGTTTAGTTGACTTCAACGTAAGACCCAGATTTCCATCTCTATTGAAGCTTTTGGTTAAAGCTAAAGTGCTACCCCACGCTTCGTCTTATCAATTAACTGTTAATCAATTTAAAGCTGAGTTTTAACACCTAGAGGGGTTAAAAATATCCAATTCTCAATTTTCCAGCACTGATAAGATCGACATTATGTTTAGAGCTGGCGTCCATGTCAGAACAGTGAAAGGTGGGGTCCGTAAGGGCACTTCTAAAGAACCCATCACTACTTGCACTTATCTTGGTTGGTTGATTTCAGGAGCTATAGGTCGAAGCAGCAATTTATTTGTTCAACAAGTATCCTTGCATTAATCTGAAAAGTTGCAAAATATCCACTTGTTGCATTTATTTTGGGAAGCCAAAGAGTTGGTTTGTTGTCCCAAATTTTAGTCAACTCTAGATGAAGCAGCTTATTAGCATCATTTTTTAACTACTTACTTTTAAGATAAAGCAGAACGTTATTCGGTTCAATTGCTATTTAATTTGGATACCTCCGCTTTTTTCAAAAATCGTGAGAGTTCTTTAATTTTATCCATAAACATGATAAGGAGTTTCGAACGTAGGGTTCATTCTAACTTAGTTTTTGTTATTCGTCTGTCGAATTTTTACAAAAGTATCTTGATTTTAACCACATGTGTAAATTTGATAATGAGCTTGCCAATGAATATTGGTACATGACCCATAATGGTGTGTTTAAACAAGCTGGTTCTTCCACTAAGCTGCGAATCGTGTTTAACGTCTTCTGTAACACTTGATTAGGTACCTCTCTGAAAGATCTTCTCTATGTAAGATCAAATTTATTACCTAGTCTGGTAGATCTCATCATCAATTAAAGAAACTATTAGTCTGCATTTTCAATGGATATAGAGAAGATGTTTTGTCAAATCATGTTGCACGAGCAGAATCGAAAATATTTATGTATACTTTGTAGGTTTAAGCCTAATAATCCTGTATAAACTTACTCTTTAAATACTGTTGCTAACGAATTAGCGTGTTCTTAATTCTAAGCCTCTTGGGTTATTTAGCGGCTAGGTTACAATTATAAAGACGAACTTCCAGTAACCTTTTTGGTATTAAACAACAAAGTATACATGAATAACATTATCCCGCGTACTGCTGCTTGAATGAAGCTTAGGAAAATCACAACCAATTGAATAATGTTTTATCTTTAGGTGAATTTTTCATGCATAAATGGTGTGCTAAAACGTCTATACTGTTAAACGATCTCCCACCTAATCCAGTCAGCTGCACATCGTCTATTTTTCTAAAAGAGACTGTTTCTTTTGATCAGATTTTGGATTCAGTGTGGCTTCTGTCAGAAGACGTGTTTTATCATCTATTTCTTCTCCACCCCGAAACTCAAAGAATTAGGTCGAAAAGATCTATCCTCCCTTACATAGCTTGTTTATATAGTTCATTAGGTTGGCTTACACCAATTATAAATAATGTTAAGATCTTGTAACTTATTGAAACAAGACTGGAATTCTGCAATTTTTAAGGATAAGCTTAATAGGATAGCTCTTGGACTAAATGTTTATGTCAGATTTATAAATGACAGTAATAAATTAATAATAAAGTGCCTAGTAAGCGCCCTGGGTCATGTAATGGTTAGTGCTTGCGTTATTTTTTTATTTATTATACGAATAAGTAAAGCGATCAGAAAGCTCCGCGGAAAGTGTGGTGATTGGTGCTTGTGTTTTATTTGTGTTTTTTTTTCTTAAGTACACAACCAATCAGTTCAAGTCTCGGGTTATGTGATGACAAGCACTTGCATTATTATTAAAGGTACTTTGTTATTAAATTTATAGACCAGTAAGTGCCCTGAGTTGTGTGGGGCCTGGCAAGTGCGTTATTTTGTTTCTTTTATATATTAAAAATACAATCAGTTACGCCTCAGATTCTGTGGTGCTTAGTGCTTGCCCTTTCACTTTGTTTAGTTTATAAATAAGTTGACCAGTTAATGCTCTAAGTTATATAGAGATTTGTGCTTGCGTTATAATTTTTATACAGCTCATATATTATAACAGTGACAAGTTAGTGCCCTGGGTTAAGTGGTGATTGGCACCTGTGTTTTTTTCTTTGTCCTATTTATAAATAAAGCAATAAGTAAGTCCTTTAAGATGTGTGGTGATTTGTGCTTGCGTTATTACTATACAAAATATACTGATAAATAAAGTGACTGGAAAGCACCTGGGGTAGTGTTGTGATTGACGTTTGTGTCTTTATTGTACTTATTTTGGTAATCAAAAAAGCGACCAGTTACGTTTCAGGTTATACAGTAGTAGGCACTTGCGTCATTACTTAGTTTTGTTAATTAATAAATTAAGCGACTTGTTAGCACTTAGTATAATCTAGTGTTCAGGGTTCACACTTCTATATTATTTTCATAATTAAATAAAGCGATCAGTAAGTGCTTTAAGTTGTGTGGTGACTAAAACTTGCGTGACTTCATTTATTTTATTAATAATTAAAAGACCAGTTAAGCCCCGAGTTTCGCGTTCATAAGCACTTGCGTCATTACTTTATTTATCTTACTCTTAATCAAAGTGACCTGTCAGCGCTTAGGGTTGTGTGATAATTAGGGTTTGTGTTGTATTTTATTTATTTTATTTGTAAATAAAGCGACCAGTAAGCACCGTTGGTTATGTGGTAACTGGTGCTTAGATTATTTTATGTATTTTAATTATATATAAGGTGACGAGTAAGCACTTCGGAAGGTATAATAACTGGAGCTTGTTAGAACGAAGTTCTTTATGTCGCGTTACTCGGGGGGCTGGAGTTTTAAAACCGACAGATTTTTTTTTTTTAATTAGAAATCTCTTCCTCTCCAGTTTCCCTCCTTACCCCGTCCCCCTCACCAACTGTTCTCTACACACTTCCCCTCTCCTCACTATATATGTATATCTGTCAACCGTGCCGTCTTACTCTTCTGCACACCTTTACCCTCCATTCCCCCTCACATTCCTAAGCAATTAATTTTTGAACAAATTTTAATTTTATTCTCCCACGGTAATTTTTCAATTTTTCTTTTACTTTGAATTTTTTTTTCATTTACAATTCTAAAAAAAAAAAAAAAAAAAAAAAACATTTTCCAATAAAGATATTTGAACCCTCGACCTCCTGCATATGAGTCCTGTACCTTACCCACTCTGCTACGAGCGCTGCCGACTATGGCAACTCGATTTCTTGTACTTATCGTGTGGTTCGTAACTATAATATTCCATTTTTATATGCATTTACTGATACTACATTTAATTCATGATAAATTATGTATTTATTTTCTAAATAATACATCTAAAAAAAAAAAAAAAAAAAAAAAAAAAAAAAAAAAAAAAAAAAAAAAAAAAAAAAAAAAATTTAATTAGCTTAAATATGGTAATGTAGATTAAATATAATAAGGCGCGTTATTACGCATTAAACATTTGTATTTTATGCATTTGATGCATAAAATACCGACTGATTTTTATTAAACCTGAGGTTTTTTTGGCATTACAGTAATGCTAATAATTACTGTTATAAATAAATAAATTATTAAGATAAAGGAAATACAAAAGAATTAAAAAAAGTAATAAGATTAAATATAAAAAAAAGGAATGATTTATAGAAAAAAAAAAAGAATGAAAAAAAAAAGATTAAATATAAAGATAAGAAAGAAATTAAATAAAGGAAATACAAAAATATGAAAAAAAATGTAATTCAATAAAATATGAAAAAAAATAAAACAAGAAATAAAGAAAAAAATGAAAAAAAGTGTAATAAAATGAAATATGAAAAAAAATAGAACAAGAAACGAAAAAAAAAAAATAAAACAAGAAATAAAGAAAAAAAAAACAAAAAAAAAAAAAAAATAAGAAAAAAAACGAAAAAATAAAACAAAAAAAAACAACAAACCAGGGGGGATAAATGGGTCATGGGACCCACGGTAAGAACGAAGTTCTTTAAACATGACATGAGTGTAAAAACACAATTTCTCAGGTAACAAGGGGGTTGCCAGACCCGTAGAAAAACGAAGCTCTATAAACGTTAGTACTGCATTCATGTAGTTTACTAAACAAAAACTTGAAAAACAAATAAAAAAAAAATTAAAAAGATAGTTCAGTACTCACGATGGTTGAACTTCGTGAGTACTGTATTTATGCACGACGTCCTCACGAAGTTCAACCATCGTGAGTACTGAACTATCTTTTTAGTTTTTTTTTTTTTTCGTTTTTCAAGTTTTTATTTAGTAAACTACATGAATGCAGTACTAACGTTTATAGAGCTTCGTTTTTTCTACGGGTCTGGCAACCCCCTTGTTACCTGAGGAATAGTGTTTTTACACTCATGTCATGTTTAAAGAACTTCGTTCTTACCGTGGGTCCCATGACGCATTTATCCCCCCTGGTTTGTTGTTTTTTTTTTGTTTTTGTTTTTAGTTTTTTTTGTTTTTTTTTTTCTTTATTTCTTGTTTTACTTTTTTTTTTCGTTTCTTGTTTTATTTTTTTTTCATATTTCATTTTATTACACTTTTTTTTATTTTTTTCTTTATTTCTTGTTTTATTTTTTTTCATATTTTATTGAATTACATTTTTTAAAATTTTTTTGTATTTCTTTTATTTAATTTCTTTCTTATCTTCATATTTAATCTTTTTTTTATTCCCTTTTTTTTTCATGAATCATTCCTTTTTTTTCATATTTAATTTTATTACTTTTTTTTAACTCTTTTGTATTTTCTTTATTTTAATAATTTATTTATTCATAACAGTAATTATTATTTTTTTTAATTTAGTTGATTCATAGATAAACTGACCAGTATGTGCTTTATATTTTGCGATGATTGGCGCTTGCGTGTTCACTTCATCTGTGTTAATAATTTTTACAGTGACTAGTTAGCGCTTTGGGTTTTGTGGTTATTGGCACGTTTATAATTTTTTAGATTATTTTTTAATAAATGAACTGCCTTACAATTGACTAGAGTAGTGTGGTATGTAGCGCTTGCGTTTTTATTGTATTTATCTTATTATTCAGAAATGCGACCAATAAATATATAAATTTGTGTGTTGACTTGTGCTTGCATTTTTGAAAAATTTTATTAATCAAAAAAGCAGCCACCAACGCCCTGGGTCTAGCGATAGTAAGCGCTTGCGTTATTACCGAATTTATTCTATTAATAAATTGAAGGTTGTGTTGTGATGAACACTTGCGACTTTGTACAAACTATTTAATTAATTATTAACTTGACCAGTTTTTGCAGTGAGATATGTGTCGATTGGTGCTTGCATAGTTATCTTATTTAGTTATCAACAAATAAGACGACCAAAAAGCAGCCTGTGTAGTGTGGTATTTAACGCTTGGATTCTTATTGTTGTTATTGTAATAATCAAGAAAGTGAAATGTTAGTGACTTGTATTATGTGGTTATTGGTGCCTGCATTATTTAATTTATTTTAATAATAAATAACGCATCTAGTGAGCACCCTTGGTTGTATGGTGACAGGCGGTTGCATTATTAGATTCATTATATTTATAAATAAAGTGACCAGTAAGCACTTAAGGTAGTGTGAAGATTGGCACTTAAGTAATCTTTTCATTCTATTAATGAATAATACGACTAAAAAACGTCTGGGGTAGTGTGATGATTCGTGGTTTTGTATTTTCTCAATAAATTATCATATTAAATGAAGCAAATAGTGTTAATAAATAATGTGCGGTGATTGGCACTTGCGTAATAACTCTATTTGTTTTATTTATAAGTAATGTGGCTTGTAAGTGCTTTAAGTCTTATGGTCATGGGTGCTAGCATTATTTTTTAAATTATTTTGTTAATCAATATAGTTCTTAGGAAGCGCCAAGCGTTGTGTTCTGCTTAGTGTTTGCGTTAGATAACTATTTTCATTTATAAATAAAGCGGTCAGTTAGTGCCCCAGGTTGTATGGTAATTGGTACCTGTGTTATTATCTTATGTATTCAATTTATAAGTAAAGCAACTAGTTAGTACTCTGTGTCGTAAAAATGATTTTTGCTTGCGTTATTAATTTATAAAATCTACCAATACATAAAGCATTTAGAAAGCGCTATGGTAAGTTTGGTGTTTGTCACTTGTGTTTTTATTTTATTCATTTCAACAACTAGACAACTAATCAGTTAGCACTGAATTTAGCTACCAGTAAGCACTTGCGTTTTTACTTTATTTGTTTTTTTTTTAATAAGTAAATTGACTAGTTAGCACCCTGGGTTGTGCAGAGATTGGCACTTGCGCTATTAATTTTGTATATTTTATTAATAAATACAGTCACTTGTAAATGCTTTTAAAAATACAGTGATTGGTCCCTTCATTATTTTATTATTTTGATTAAAGAAATGAAATAACAGGTAAGTAATACAAATTGTTTGGTTTGTTTGCAAATTCGTTAATTCATTCATTTTGGTAATTAGAAAGGCCACTAGCAGCACTCTACGTTGTTGAATAATTTGCGCTTGCGTTATAGAGTTTATATATTTAATTGATAAATACAGTAAATTGTAAGCACCCCAGGTTATTTGCTGTTTGGTGCCTGCACTATTTAATTGATTTTAATAACGAAAAAAGCGACCAGTATGTGCCTTAGGTTGTTTATGGATTGGTAGTTGCGTTACAATTTTATGCTTAATACTAAATAATAAAGTGACTAGAAAGTGCCTTGGGTAGTGTAGTAATTTGCTCTTGCAAATTAATAGTATTTATTTTATCGTTTTAGAGAACGACTACTAAAAGACCTAAGTTGTGTGATCATTGGCGCTTGCATTTTTATTTTTCTATATTTTAAAAGTAGATTAAGGATTAAATTAATAAATATTGTGACTATCAAGCGTTCCATGTTGTGTTGTAATTAAAGCTTGCATTATTTATTTATTCTATTTATAAATAAAGTAAGCAGTAAGCACCCTTAACCGTTTATTGAGCTTCTCTAGCGTTATTATTACATTTTTTGTACTGATAAAAATAGCGACAATAAAGTGCCCCAGATAGTAAGGTCAATGATGCTTTGACTTGTACTCTATATTGGAAAGCGATCAGTAAGCACCCCAGATTGTGGGATCTTGGCCCTTGCGTTAAAGTTTTTTTTAATATTCAATTGTAAGTACAGTAAGTAGGAAGCACCCTAAGTTATGTAGTAAGCGGCACCTGCATTATTTTATTTATTATATAAATAAAAACAGCAACAAGTCAGTGCCTTGGATTGTGTTGTGGCTGGCCCTTGCGTTATATTTTTTATTTTATTAATTAAAAAAGCGTCTAGTCTCTTACCGGGTGAAGTATTGATAAATTCCTGCATTATCATTTTATGTACTTTTTTAATAGATACAGTGACCAGTAAGCACTCCAGGTCGTTTATTGACTGGCACTTGGGTTATTTTATTAATTTTATTAATTAAGGAAGCCAACAGAACCAGGTCAATATTTATTTATTGTTCAACTAATTACCTTATTAACAATTTTCTTACAGTTTATTTGTCAACGAAGATCAAAAAAACTGTATAAGTTATAACTTAACACTGTAGCTTAAAAATCGTACAATTTTTTGCAGGTAATTGCTTTATTGATGAAAAATTTCTACTAGATACTCAAATTATGTTCATCATGTTGAAGCTGCTCAAACTTTAGAGTTAGAATAATACGACATAAACGTGTTTAGGATATTTCAAGTCTCATGCGTATTTGAGACTTGCCACTAAGGAAGTATCCTACTTAAGTGATGTCATCTTGTCTATTTTTTGTTTTTTTCCGTGGGTACGTATATATACATATGCGACTTGAATTTGTAGCATTTATTACATATTTTTGTTGCTTGATTGTTCTTTCTCTTACCTCATTCGTAACCTATACTGCCAGTGACTTGGTTTTATTATGCTTCCTCATGTTTTATTAGGTAACTGACAAAGATATTCTTAACACTGGCGCATTCGACATAATTGTCCATAATTACCGTATTTTCCAAAATGTCGAATATCCTTTACTAGAAGCCACTGTCCCTTAAAATTTTAAAATACCTCCCAACTGAACCGTAGACCTTAATTTGACGATTCTTGAAAATCTTGACTTAACACTTCAGTTTATTTTGTTAACAGCATTTACGCTTTTTTTTTCGTAGCCGTTAGTTTTGTAACTAATCTTTACAGTGCCTTATACTTTTGAGAAGGTATCGCTGACCCTAACATTTAAGGTGTAAGTAGAGTGGTAACAAAGTAGACACACCTAACCTATAGCTGTCTGGCACTTTCGTTACTTTTGGGAAAATTACACTCGAATATAATTTTTCAAAAATTTTCTTATCTTTGCCTTTAAAAGCCTTATCAAAAGTATTCTGATGATAGAGTTCAATAGAAGAGATTTGAAGTGTTTAAAGAAAAAAGTCGCAATGATTCTAAAATTAAAACAGTGTGGTGAAGGAGTGACTTGAGTAACGGCAAAGACAGAAAAAAAGAGTGGATGGAAAAGGACTTGAAGATAATTAATGTTAAAAATAATGGAATTTCGATTAATGAATTATAGTTTATGACAAAAAATTGGCGTGCAAAATAATGATAAAATTAAATAAAATGTATATAAAGGACTCTACAGCACTGCAAATTTATGTGAGAATTAGTTGGAGAAATCAAAGTTAAAAGACTTTCATCATTCTAGTTCGTTTTCTACTGAGATGAAAGTATAAATAAATGATTTAAAATGTGTTAATGCAAATGTGTTTAACAGAGAAATATTAAAGTACATGATACAAATGCTTTAATAATCGTTAATTTTTTATTGGTTTATTAATCATTGTATTTAAAGAATTTAATAAGACAGTTGAGCATGTAAAAAGTAAAATATAAATATTTGAATTAAAAAAAAGGAAGATGCAAACGAAAACAACTTAAGGACATTAAAAACTGATTAAACGAGAGAAAAGCATGTTTTGAAAGAGAAAAATATGGACCTTTTAAGATACGATATGCGAGAATAAGACAAAGCAACTATACATGGAAGCAAGGTGGTGCTCAGCAGCAACGAGGCAGGTGCTAACAAAAACAACAACAATGTCAGTGGCATCATCGTAGTGAACAGAGCTAAGGTCTTAGAGGTGGTACAGGCTCTAGTCAATATCGTCGATGAGGTGGTTAGCAACAGAATAATCAAAAGTTTTAACACGAATACAATAACGTATGTAGTTTGAATGCGATATTTAGGGACATACTTATTAAGTCGTGTGTTAATGTAAACAGCTTTTCCAGTAAGGTTGAATGGTTACTCGATAGCGGTTGCTCAGATTATGTTGTAAAATATAATTAAAACTTTCTTAATCTTTTAAATTAAAAGAGCTCATTTATGTAAAAGTTGGTAAGATTAAGCGAGAATTAAGTGTTAATGGAAATAATTAAAACCATGAGAAATGTTTCTTACGTAAAAGAGATAGATAGAAAAATAATAAGTAACAGAAAAGTAAATTTAGTTATAAAATTGTTTCAACAGTTAATATTACCAAATTTTTGATCCAAATAAAATTTAGCTGCATCAGCTATTAAAAATAATGATATTTATTATAACATGAGTCAAACGATGAAAAGTGATTCAATTTAATGATAAACAGTGAGTTAATAAAAAAAAAATTGTATAGAGCAGTGGATTATGCTAATATTATTCATTAAAAAAAAAGTGTTATAAACTCATCTGCTATATGATTCTGCTAGAGGGTAAAAGTCCAATTTTTTTAAATGTAGAACTTTTTTGAAAAATGAAATGCACAATTTTCCATTTTATGATGACAGATCAAAGGCGAAAGATATTGTGGATATTCTACATTTCAATTTAAATTGACCTCGGAGTATTACTGGTTTGGATGGTGAAAAATTTTTATTAAATTTTATTGATGATATAAGTAAAGTTCCCTAGGTTTCTTGTATTACATAAAAAGATGAATAGATGTAACAGATGTTGCTTTATCAACGATTATTACCTAATTATTAGTAAAACAGAGGAACAAATGAAAAAATTAAGATATAATACAGATAAGGAATATATACATGAGGATGTAACTAAGTTTTTAAGTGAAAGAGGTATCTCTGTTGAACAGTGTTGACCTAACGTTCATTAGTAAGATAAAACGCCAAAAAAGTATAACAAGGATTTTGAAGATACGCCTAAATGTAAAAAAGGTGAGGGTACGTAACAGATTCTGTGCCGAAAGAGTTAAAATGGTAGCTTACTACAAAAATAGAGTTATTAGTAATACTGTGAAAAGAAATAAGATGCTTTTTTGAATTGTGTTTAGAGAAAAGGTTAGTATTAAAAATAAAAAAGTTTGTGCAATTAAAGTTTTTGTTAGGTACCAGAAGAAAAAAAAAATTTTAAATGGAACAAAAAAGCTGGTTTTAGAATTCTGTTTGGTAGTAAGAATATTATTTATGGATTAAAGATTAGTAATAAAATTGGCAATTAAAATACAAACTGCAATGATAAAAATAAAAATTTGAATTAAAAAAAAAGCAAAGCCAGAGAGATACAGAAATGACAATTTTGTATACAAGAATTTTATTAATGTCAATTCAACAAATACTGACTGATCTGTTTCTCATAATAATGCGATAATAATGATAAATTCAAAAAATGGAAAAAGGCGATGGATAAAGAAATAGATTATTTTACTTAAAATTAAACTTAAATTTCTGTAAATAATCTATATGATAAAAGAGTTTTAGATTTAAAATATTTTTATATTTAAAAGCTAACAATGCTTGCAAAGCTAGGTAAGTAGTAAAATGAGGTTAGCAAAATAACTAACTTGATGATACCTATTTACAAGTAGCAAAAATGCAAGCTTTAAAAATTTTGCTTTCCTTTTGTTGTCACAATAGTTTAATCATACATTAAATGGATGCTAAGACGGCCTTTTTTAACGGTGAAGTTAGATCTAAGGTTCATGTCAAGCAGACACAAGACTATGAAAATGGTTTTAACAAAGTTTTAAAACTAAATGGAGTGTTGTAAAAAGGATCAAAAGAAAGACCAAGAGCTTAGTATGAATATTTTGATACATGTATCAATAAATGAGAATTTGTAAGAAATAAAAATAATTGTAGCTTTCATATATTATCTTTAAAAAATGTAACTGTATACTTTAATCTTTTTGTAGATGACTTACTTTTTTTCTAAAAAACTGGAGAAAAATCTAACTTTGTTAAGTGTACGAGACGTATGCGTTAGCACACACTAGGTTTGGATAGGATAATTGGAAAAACACAATGAAACACAGTAAAATTAGACAGCATAAAAATAACAACTTTTAATGTCACTTACAGGCCAAGGAAACACAGTTTATATACACAAAAATTGTAAAGGTCAAATTTATACCGGAGAAAATAAATACTGTCTTTATTTTTAAATCAACGAACTATTAAAATATATAAAGGTGAAGAATGTAGAAAGAAAAGAGTCAAGTTGAATAACATGATATGTAAACACGCACTGGCCTTGAGCTCGCAAGAGATTTTGAAAGTTACTCGAAATAAATGTGAAACTGAAAGCACACATAGAGTATAACTGATTGAAATATTGAATAACTATAAACCACTGTCTGTAAAAAATGCACAATTACTGTCTGTGAAAATACACAAGAGTTTCACTGAGTCTTGCTGTTGATAATCACTGGTAGTTCGATGAGATTAACTATTTGAACTGGTCTGCAAATTATGCAATGAGCAACTTAAACAAAGCACTAAGTGCACTGCACTGCACAACTGAGTTTTGTCAACTGTATAGCGAGAGTTATTCAGAAGATTTACACTAGCATTTAAGGTGATGTATGCACCTTTGAATGCTAGAGTTTGGCAACGTAAATTAAGAGAGTCTATCCTTGACGAGAGCTGAGTTTAATCTGGCGCTTACAGTATACAAAGCTTGCCGCGTGAATATGCACACACACACACCTGCAGCGCGTCAAGTCGACCAAGTGCACACGCACAGAGCGTTAAGCCGACAGAGACTACAAGTGTACACTGTGTACACAAAAGCCGGGCCTACTGTCAGTCGCTCTCATTTCCAACATTCCGCCCGCCGTCAGTCAACGGCTGACAACAGCCGTAGACCGGCAGTGGCACCAACTTGTGAAGTGGTCTTTTGAGAGCGCCCACTGAGGTCTTGACAGTCACTACTCCAACCAGGCCATCCTTGCCTGGGTGGACGTCGACGACTCTGGCCAGCGGCCACTTTCCTGGTGGTAGAGTCTCACTAGTTATAAGCACCAATGAGCCTGTCTTGATGTCATGAGCTGGAGTATGCCACTTGGAGATTGAGTTTAATCTAAGCAAGTAGTGTGTAGACCACTGCTTCAAAAACCTTTGTTTTTGAGCTTGGATTAGCTGCCAGCAAATGAGCCTTGCTGGAGGTAAATCCAACAAGCACGGTTCTTGTGGTGAGTTTAGCGCCGATACTACTAAGAAGTGTCCTGGAGTGAGCGTGTCTAAATCCTCTGGATCATTAGTAAGTGGTTCTAGTGGTCTAGAGTTAAGTATTGCTTCGATTTGAGTGAGCAACGTCGTGATCTCTTCAAGCGTGTAAATAGTCCCTCCCATAGTCTGATGGAGATGGTGTTTTATCGACTTTACTACTGCCTCCCATTTTCCTCCCATATGAGGAGCAGATAGAGGGTTGAAGTGCCACGACGTTTCATCTTGGGCAAGCATGGCTGATGGATGAGAATTTTGACTGATTGCTTCTGAGTATAACTGTTGAAGAGCCCTGTCTGCACCAACGAAGTTCGTCCCACAATCAGAATACAACTTAAATGGACGTCCTCGACGTGAGACAAATCGCCAATACGCTGACAAGAATCCTTCAGTAGAGTAATCTGTCACTGCTTCAAGATGCACAGCAGAGTTCAAAAAACACACGAACACACATATCCAACCCTTGTATGTCTTCGACCCTCTGCCGCGCCAAGATTTGAGATGTATCGGACCTGCGTAGTCGATACCTGTGTGAGCAAACGGTCTGGAGGGAGTCACACTGGCCTCGGGTAACTGTTCCATGAGTTGTTGTGCTCTTTGTGCCCGGTACCTGGTACATTTGACACAGTAGAGGATTCTGGATCGGATGGGGGCCCTTCCACCGATTATCCAAAACTCTTGACAAGTTTTGCTAAGATTGAGCTGAGTTCCTTCGTGTAGAGTTTGCCGATGAGCCTGATCGATAACCAAACTGGTGAACTGAGCTTGACAAAGAAGTAGGGCAGGATGTTTTGCATCAGGTCTGAGCTTGGCATTTATGAGTCTGCCTCCCACACGCAGTATGCCAGCATCATCAGTATATGCCATCAACCGGTGGAAAACATGGCCCTTTGGGAGAGAACCTGATTTGAGCATCTTAATTTCCTCTTTGAAACATTCCTGTTAAGTTAATCTGATGAGTAAGAGCTTAGCTTGAGTGATGAGTTCTGCAGTGATAGCTACGGATGATTCCTGGTGTGTGAGTAAGGCTTTGAACTTGGCACAAGCAAGTAAGAGGGTGGCTGTGATACGATAGAGTTTGTGCAATGTGAAGCTGGACTGAGTGAGCCTGAGTAGGAACTCGGAGTCTGAGACTGATGACACCAATGCTAACACCCGACGCGCCTCTGTCTCATCCTCCACCTCGACGTCACTCGGCTGCAGAGGCCAACCATCCTTGGGTTGTATCATCCACTCTGGTCCATGCCACCAGAGCCTATGCTCAATTAATTGTGAAGTGAGAATTTCTCTAGAGGCACAGTCAGCAGGATTCCCCTTTCCAGGGACATGTCTCCAATGTGCTGCATGAACCAGATCCTGAATTGCTGCAACTCGATTCCTGACGAAATCCTTCCACTCATTTGGATGAGAAGAAATCCAATACAGTGTGACTGACGAATCTGTCCATAAGTAAATGTTGCTAATATTCTGATATTGAGTGTGAGTTGGTTGGTGACATACTTAGTGAATTTAGCCAGGATGAGAGCTGCTGTCAACTCCAACCTTGGTATTGACATCCTCTTCAGTGGTGATACTTTCGTCTTGGAGCAGAAGAATGAGCTTAACGTGGCTGAGTCTGACTTTATCACCAGGTAAATAACAGCACCCATAGCATCCTGAGACGCATTAGCAAAGCCATGGAGTTCCACTGCAGAAGAAGGATGGGCTCCAAGCCATCTAGGAACCGTCACTCTGGAGAGTTTGGCTAGACCATCTCGTATTTGTAGCCACCTCTGAGCGATAGCATCTGGTATGGGTGTATCCCATATAATTTTGAGTAGCCACAATTCCTGAATGATTAGTTTGGCTGCAACAATCACTGGAGCAACTATTCCAAGAGGATCGAAGATTTGAGATATTTCTGAAAGAATTGTTCTCTTCGTTGGAGTTTGACTGAGAGGTTTGAGTGTACATTGAAAGGTGAGATTGTCTGAAAGTGGTTTCCAAACCATTTCGAGTACCTTAGCATCGCAGTCATTGAGAGAGAGTGCTGATTCTTCACTGGAGTTTGAGTAACTGAATCCTGGCGAGTTTGAGAGCCATTTAGCCAGGGGCAATTCGCCCGCCATGCACAGCTCCTTGAGTTGAAGGGCCTGCTCGTTCAACTCATCTGGAGTCTCCGCTCCACCAAAAATGTCGTCCACATATCTGCCGCCTGTGAGAATCTGGGCCACCTGGGGGTAACAGTACCCTTCATCCTTCACCAGCTGCAGCAGTGAGCGTGTGGCCAGAAATGGAGCAGGCCTCGTCCCGTAAGTCACTGTGGTGAACTAAAAGTGAGCTTCCTCGTGAGTTTGGCTATGCCAGATGATTCGCTGAAGATCCCAATCGTCTGGATGAACCTTGATCTGACGATACATCTTGGAGATGTCCGCAGAGAAAGTCCATTTGAATGTGCGTAACCAGAAGAGTATATCTGTTATGTTGGGCAGTAGATTAGGTCCCGTGTGAGTTATGCTGTTGAGTGAATGTCCAGAGGAAGTGAGGGCTGATCCATTGAAAACCACCCTGATTTTGGCGTTGTCTCCATCTTCCTTCAATACGCCGTGATGAGGCAGATAAAAATAAGGCTTGATGTTGAGCTCATCTGCAAGCACCGGTCGCATATGGCCAAGACTCAAATATTCGTTCATGTAATCTGTATAGAGCTTGTCGTACTTGTCGTCTGTTTTGAGCCAGGCCACCGTGCGATCGAAGCATTTACGAGCACGGTTGACTGAGTTGCCCAGCAGAGATGGAGATTGTTTCAGTGGAAGCTTCACCACGTATCTTCCGGTGCTATTCTGAGAGTGAGTTTGCACGAAGTGGTCCTCACACTTCTGTTTCTCTGGTGTAAGCTGTGAGCTTGACTTTAAAGGGACCTCTTCTTAAATCCAGAAGTTGATGAGTTATTCCTGAAGTTTATATTCTATTTTTGAAACGATATGGTGAGTGTGACGAGTAATCTTTGTAACAGGCTGGTTAACGCAACCCGATTAAATCCAACCAAACAGTGTACGTTGAGTGATAGGTTCTGATAAAGAACCTCTGAGCAGATCTGAGGTGATTATAGCTGAATAGTAGTCAGTGCCAAGTAGCAAGTCTATGTCTCGTGGCAGAAAGAAATGGGGGTCAGCTAACTCCGGAAACTCCGTATGCAGCCACGATCTTGTCTTACATTGAAAAGATGGTAGTGGAGCTGTTACTCTAGGCAAGACGTGGAGCACCACATCGACGCTGGAGTCGGAATATAATGAAAACAATCTGAGTTCCACTTTACCAAGTGCTTTACTGACTACGTTGCCTCCAATGCCCAGGATACAGATGTTGGACTTCGTGCGTGTCAGCTGCAGACGCTTCACAGCATCTTCCGAAATATATGATAATTCTAAACCTTGATCGATCAGAAGCCTGAGATGATGATGTGCAGCTGGAGCACGTACCTGGGCTACTGCTGTTGGCAACAAGATAGATGAGCAACTAGATGTTTGATTGGACGATGTGATTCTTGTTGAGTTTGACTTGATGTTGACTCTGGGATGAGTATTATTAGATGTGGAGTTTCAACGATGAGTGTGTCTAATGACTGCGCTGATTTCCTATTCTTGATGTTGAGTCGGCTGAGACGCGAGCCTGCTGATCGGTTGCAACAACCGAGCGCCGTGAATCATGGTATGGTGAGCTTTACCACAGGTTTGGCACCTCTTCGTGTTCATACACTCAGCGGCAGCATGGCGGCCCAAACAGTTGAAGCATAAAGGCTTTTCATCCACAAACTGGTATCGTTGGTCAATGGAGAGGGCCGCGAATGCCGGACAGCGAGCAACAAAATGTTGCTGGTTGCAGTACGTGCACGGGAACACTGGAGGAGCCGGTCTATCATCCTGTGACCGAGCCGAACTCCCAACCCGATTCTGCTGAGCGTTGCTGCCCGGTTGAGTGTTGCCGAGCGGATGAGTTTGACCTGTATGAGCGTGCTGAGCTTTGCTTGGTTTGGATTGAGTCTTACTAGATGTGGATGAGTTATCTTGTCTCTTGGTTGACTGAGCATCAACTATCTCCAAGGCTTGGGCCCGCTCGATCAAAAACTCCTCCAAGGCTTCGCATGCCAGGAAGTCGGCTCTTGCAGGTGTCGATGTTTCCCACGCCTCTTTGGTGGGTCGATCCAACGCTTGGAGCAGCTCATCCACGAACAAGGCATCCAGCACCTCTTGAGCAGAGCCAAGGCCAGAAATAAGCCTGCGGGGCTTTCGACTCTCCATTGCCAAATCCATCAGCGACCCAACGCTGCTAACACGCATCGGTGGAATGCGTCTCTTAGCCTGCAGCAGCTGTGCGAGCACAAACCGCTTATTTTCATATCTTTCGAGCAGAGCATCCCAAGCGATCTTGAAGGATTCAGCAGTGAGAGGGAGTCCCTCAATGAGCTTTGCTGGCTGGCCCGAGAGCGACGCTCGCAGGTAGTAAAGGCGCTCCAAATCGGTGAGCCTCTCGTCTTCCATAATACTTGAGAAAAGATCTCGGAAACTCACCCATTCTGTGGTGTTTCCAGAGAATTGCGGAAGCTTAATTTTCAAGAGCTTGCCTCGTTGAGTGTGCCACACCTGCAGTGCGCCAAGTCAACCAAGCGCACACGCACAGAGCGTTGAGCCGACAGAGACTACAAGTGTACACAGTGTACACAAAAGCCGGGCCTACTGTTGGTCGCTCTTATTTCCAACATTAAGAGATTATCATACAAAAGTTTTTAAATGAAAGATTTAAGTAAAATGAGTACTTATTAAGGTATTTGCATTAACCATGGCTATAAAAATAAAAAAATGCCACTTGAAAAACTAAATTACAACATTAGTAAGAAAGTATAATATTTTAAATTTAAAATCTTATTTGATTCCTATAAAAACAAATTTGAAATTCTTACCAGTGCAATCAATGTGTGATAAGACTGAGTTGAGAAATTCGATTGGAGCTCTTTTGTATGTTAGTCAAGAAACTAGACCTGATATAAGCTTCAATGTCAACTAATAGTTATGGTAAAACATTTTTTAAATATGCTTTAAGAACGTTGAAACATTTCTTCTTGACAAAAGACTAACAATTAGCTTATAAAGAGATTAATAATAATATCATTAATTATTTCTTGATGCTGATTGAACTGGTGACATCCATGCCTCAAAAGTTATTGACAGACTATGTCCTAAAAATTTATCGAAAAGTAATTTATTAAGAATCCAGAAAACAGAAGAGTGTTAAAAAATTATCAACAAAAACTTAGTTTGTAGCATTGTTTGAATGTGTAAGTAGATAAGAAGTTTTAATATGTTTATTGCTTGATTTAGATACTAAAGTTAGTAATACAATTGAAAAGTATGAAGAGAATTTTGTTTCTTCAAGTATAGCTAGATTCATAAAGTTTCCTGAAAAGTCGAAATGTATTAAAAGTCGTTATTACTTTGTAAATTGAAACTTTGTAAAACACGATACTGATATTGCAAAAGTTAATTCAGGGAAAAATAAAGCAGATATTTACTAATTGCAAGTCGTTAGTACCAATTAATTGAAAAATTTTCCATGTATGGTTATTATAGTATAAATGAAAGGAGACGGAATAGAATATAAGCGAATTTATATCACTCATGTAACTAGTGACATATATTGTGCGGCATGAATACTATGAGTTTAAAAAGATATGTATATGTACTTTGTATAGTGATACAGTTAAGTACACAGAATATAACCATTACTGCTCACGCACGCTCTCGCAGAGTCTCTTTCAGTATCAAGAGGGAATATTTTTTGAATAAAAATAATCTTTTTTTTGTTGTAAAGATATTAAGTTATGTGTTAATTGATAAGACATTATTGATTCACTACCTTATAGCCAATATATTTAACACTTGGCAATTCTCTAACTATTAAAAAAGCTCATCTGCATATTTTCCTTCGTTATCACCCGTAAACTCATAAGCCTTTCAGGAGTATGATGATGTGGAATCAGGGACCATTTTCTCTGTATCCTTTAATGGGGCAACTTTATGCAATCTGGTTCTTCTGAACTCTAGAATTGGGCTGGCACTGCCAACAGTCCTCCTTCCCGTGCTCGTTGTTTCTAAATCATCGATGGTTTGAAAGTCTGCGTAAGTCTTTATTTCTTTCACTGCATAAGCTTTCTTGTCTTTTCTGATAAGGCCGTAGTTCTGAACAGAACTTTGTCTTTTGATAGTCTGAGTACCTAGATTAAACGGCAGAGGGGTAACCGTTGTAGTCCATCTTCAAATACCTCATCCGTAGATTCAGCTGTTTGTAACTCTTTAGTTGCACATTCCGATCCTAAGGTAGAAGAGATGGCTATCTTTAACCACGCTGATTCTCTAAAGTTACTTTAATCTATGTTTTTAATTAAATTTCTTACCATCCTTGCATTGTTGGCTTCTTTCTTTGGCCTCTAAGCTCTGGCTCCCTTTGGGTAGGAGATAAGCCGCTAAACTAAGTTTTACCATTACTTGACTTTTTGTTTGTCAGTTTCTTATTTGTACTTTTGTTTGTCCTAATACATCTCCCCTTATTTTTGCTTTAACCTCCTCCTATTACTTACATACTCTAGCCTTTACTCTTATTTGGCTTATTGGCTTTGTTTATTATACCCCCTTTCTGTACTTGCATTTATTTCAAACCAGATCATCTACGTTTCCTTATAATTTAAAAATGAAATATTCACTACAACTAGTCTCATACAGTGTGAAAGAGCTTCAAGTGGATTCCTTCAAAATCAATTGCTAGACGATTATTTTGATTTCATAGTCCTCCTACTTTTTCTTAGGAATGACAAGTTATTTTTTGAGATCGCCAGATTTCTTCCACTGGCCTTCTTATTGAAACCAACTACACCTTAAGTACTCCCTGATGATGCCCGCCTGATTGGCTAAAACACATGTACCTGAGGAGCCCCTAAAAGTGCTAGATTTGACTACGTTGACCTAGGAGGATTTTTTGCAAGGTACTTATTATCTCGTGGGAGAGTTTCTATGGAGAGTAAAAATATCCCCCAAGAGTATAAGTGGTTGCTCTCAGTATCTGCTCACTCTGGAGATTAGGGATTAGGGTCCCTAAAAGGTTGGGATTAATTGTGATTGTAAATGTCTTCTCTCTTGCTGATTTTTCCCTATCCCCTCTGCCACTGATATGATGGTAGGTGTTGTGTACGTCATCGTGTACGTCATCATCGTGACGATCGGTATCACAGAGTCCGTCAGTGGTGTATATCGGTCATAGTTACTCTCGAATGATTGCATTAACTCATTCTCTATACCAGACGTGCCCGCACTGGCATGCTGACTTTCCAGTCTACATAACATTGGCAGGGGTGTCCTTTATGTCAAACCCTTTGGTCTTTGCCTACACGCAGTAATCTGACTCTCTAGATCCTCTTAACTTAACCTATCTCTACGTGATAATTCTCTGTGAATTAACTTTCTAATTGTATTTATTTACCAACACATAAATCTTGCTCCACTTTTTTATGCGTCATGAACATTCACTCTATCCCTGCATGCACTTACACACTTGTTTGCTCGTACCATCTAGTAATTCTATCCCCATACCTCACTTTAGTGTACTATGCACAGTACTACAACCTTTGAAATACCCTTAAAATCTTATGACGCTGCCGCAAGCTCGTCCTAGGATCGACAATAATTTGGTTACACAGCTGGCATTTCATAATTTTTTTCATGGCAGCAGTCCTCTCGTCTAGGTTGCTACTTTTTTCTATTATATTTCTCATCTCTTTCTTAATACTTTTCTCATTCTAATTTAAATTACTTATCTCTCTTTGCTATTTCTTACTATGTTACCTGTATCTTTTTTTGTATTTCTCAGTATCCCTTTACGCTAATCTCTTCTTATACTCTCTCTCTCTCTCTCTCTCTCTCTCTGCTAACCAATGCAAACTGTCAAATGCTATGCAGAAGGCCTGCATGGATGCGCGCGCCCCTTCCTTTGCATTCAAAACATACAGAGATGTGTAAAACTAGCAAATTGTTAAAGTTTTTAATTAAATAAGGCATTGACGTGACACTCCCACCATTAATTTATTTCTGATAGGTCATAAGCATATCTATATCCCTTTTCCTTCTCACACACACATTTAATTCAATCAAACTTAAGAAACATTCATCTTTTTTTATAGTAACTATCGTCCTTATCTCTTCTCTTTGCTCGTCTTCATTATATTAAATAATGTGCTATAAAGACATTTATAAAAAATATATATTTATACTCGTAAGCTTTGCACCCTACGCATCCTGCGTGCGGACCCCCTAAGGAAATCTCATTTATTTGGAAAATTACATCAAATTAATTAATTTAACTAAACACTGCTCTAGAAAAACTAAATATTGTTTCTTCAAAAGATAGTAGACTTTAATGTTTATAATAAGTATTTATTTAAGTGAAAGGTGTGATATTACTAGAAGATTTAAGAATATAAAATAAAATTAACGATATATTCAACGAAGCTGCTACTCTCATGTTACCTCATAAATTAGGATAATTGTTCGCAAGGTTATTACTTTCAGAAAATATTTTTAGTCAAAACATTTGTAATAAATACAAAACCCATTCAACAGAAGATTTCATTTTCATTAAAAAAGAATTAGGTCTTTTGCGCATAACTTAAATTCTTGCAAAAAAAGATAAGTTTTCTAAACCGTTCAATTTACCTACACCTAAAAATATTGATTGTGTACAAAAAACTGATAACTTACAGAAAATCGTTTTTCGTAAACAAAAATGTTCGTTTACAATATCAATGCCATATTAGGAATCGTCTGTGCGTATAAATATCTGTACGTCATACATAATAAAATAATTTTCTAAATTAAACTCAGTTAACAATTATAAAGGAGGGAAAAAGTCATACAGCAAAAAAAAACATTAACGTATAAGTTCCCTTTTCATAATGTCCTTATCCAGTCTAGTAAAATCGGTGAGCTTGTTAGAAGACGTAAAAATAACATTAGGTTTGGATCATAAATTAATTTGACTAAGTTCTGCTTCTGACTTTAAAACATATGGAAGTATGATTTTTGGTGCGAGAATGGAACCAGATTGAAATCCACCCTAATCTTATGAGTGATTTTTTTTTGTAGTATATTGAGGTCACTAACTTTAACTTTAAAATATTTGTGAGTAATAAATTAAGAGTACTATTTGTTCCTAAGAAGTCTTTTTGCCTTATGTAAGTTTTAATTACTAAATTTGCGATCACAAAGTTTGACAACTTTATCATTGAAAGAAAAAGCTATCATACAATTTTATAAAATAAGGTTATGTGAAAGGAAGTTTAAGGGTCTATCAGACGATGAAGGCTTACGATACAAATGAAAACTTCAAGAAAAGTCGGTAATACGAATAATGATCAAATTTTAAAAGGCAAAAAACAGGCAACTCTCTTCTCAATAGTAAATTTGAATTAATCCATGTACCTATTAAAATTTTTAGTGATTGCTGAATAAAGTCTTTTTTTATCAACAAAAAATAATTATCAACGTAACGACGATAAAGAAAAAAAGTGTTGTTACATCTAGAAAGGACACAATCTCAAGACCTTCCAGCACTGTTTCTGCGAACAAAGGTGAACAACATTTAGCCATAGAAGTACTACAATATTGACTATGTGTAATGGCATCGAAAATAAAATCATTTGAATTAATAAGAAATTGAAGGTCATTGATGAACTTATCAACTATGATACTAAAAACTTAAGGAGTACTCCTCAACTTTTTCCTAATTCCATCAAAAATTAATTTAAATAGTAGATCTCTAAATAACGAAATAACATTAAAGAAAACTTACGCATGATTATCAGGCCTAACCAAAGCAGACAAACTCTTTTTTTTAAATAAAACTTTTTGGAAAATATTTTAATTTACTAAACAAAATATTAAAAACCAAAAAAAAACCCACTAATAGAAATAATATATAGAAAAACCCACTAATAAAAATAATACATAGAAGAACCTTAAAAAAATCAATGAAACGAGCCAGAAATAAGCTTCTATGTACTTTGAATAGACCACAAGCCCTAGATAAACTTCTCCTACTAAAGTTGTTAACTACAGGCCTGGCAATATGTACACCATCAAAAATATTCAGAGAGTTCCACTTAGAAATAAGGTTTCTCGTAGAATTAATTAAACCTTGTAATACTAAACTTTGACGATGAATCCTGTGATATTAAATTCTATTACCTAATTTCGTTTTTACTTTTCTGATGTAAACTGACTTTCCAATAACAACGTTTTATTATCCTTGTCAGTCTTAGTAAACAAAACATCCCTATGTAGCCTTATAAATCTTTTGATTAACTGCAAAGAATCATAGATAAAACCATTCAATTAACAAGATTTGCGATTACAAACTATTAACTTTTAATAAAGAGGGAGTGAAAAAATTGGTCATGTTGCATTTACTAGAATCATCCGAATCCCAAGAAAGTAAAGCAGCTGACAAATTCTTCCAAACATGTATCATCTAATTTTATTGAAAATTCAGAAAAAAACTATCACAAGGACCCAAAGTAAGTTCAAACTTAACAGAAACAAAGAAAAAGAAACAGTTAAATTTATATAAACATTATTGTTACTCTTCTTACAACATTTCTTGGAACTTTACAATTTCTCCTTAAACAAAATTACATTATTATTACTTGTAACTAAGTATCTTAAATGCTGTGCATAATGACCTACTTTTGTATGCATAATTCTCGTAAATTTTTAGTTTAGTTTATTTTGGGCTTGTAGTCTTATCAAAGTAGTTAAGGGTGGATCAACTGCTCATCTCATTCTTTCTGCAATAGGTTCTCCTATTTATTAATAGGGTAAGTGGTTTTTTTTTGTTTGTTTAGTAAATCAAAACATTTTTTTAAAAATTTTCTTGAATAAACAGAAAGTTTGTCTGCTTTCGTTGAGCCTAATGACTGTACGTGGGTGTTCTTTGATGTTAGTTAATTATTGAAAAATGTACCATTTAAACTGATTCTAAATGGAATTAGAAAGAAGTTAAGCAGTACTTTTTAGGTTTTTGGCATTACGGTTGATAAGTTTATTGCCTTCGATTTCTCATAAATTCAAATTAGTTTATTTTCAATGCCATTGCATATCGACAATGTTGTGGTACTTCCATAGGTAAATGTTGTTCACCTCTGTTCACAGAGACAGTGTTGAAAGGTATTGAAGATTACGTCCTTCCTAGATGTGACAACGCTTGACTTTTCTATCGTCGTTATGTTGATAATTGATTTTTGTTGATAAAAAAGACTTTATTCAGCAAACACTTTAAATATGTAATAGTTAAAATGGATTAATGCAATTTACTGTTGAGCAGGAAGTTGTATGTTTTTTGCCCTTCTTAGAATTAATCATTATTTGTGTTGTTAACTTTTCTAGAAGCTTCAATTTGTACCATAAGCCTTTATTATCAGAACCGTGCAAGAGTTTTTTCTTTGATATTGAAATTGTTAAATCCCAAACACCACAAAAAATCGTGAGTGCATTAAACGTTTTTTGATGTTTTTTACTTTCAACATTGTGTTTCATGTTGATAACTCAATGAAATGCTATCTATATGTATAGAATTCTCAGAATTTTAAAAGCTCAAAACTAAAAAAGCAAGAAGTAAGGGTTTTACATATGTCAGTGATTGACGAATTTAAATAAAAGAATGCTTTTTTAGGTGACAGTACTAAAACGTTGGCACTTGAAACACACAGGGGGGCAAAGCCTTACAAGAATAAACAGAAACTCTGCCTGCTGTAACACTCTTAACACAAAGTTTGCACTGAAATATTGTATTGTAACTACAATTTTTCTGAATCAGCACTGCTTGGAGATACTTGGGAAGATATGTTTTGCAAGGAGGACGAAAAATACATGGTATGGCAGCTTTGAGTGACTTATTAGGTATACACTGTTTATTAACAATAAATGAGGTTAGAATTACATAAAAAGAAAGATCTGTCCTTAACCATTTTTTTTTTTTTTTTTTTTTTCCTTGAGGTGAGCTTTTTTTAGTTATTTATATAGTTTCAAAGTTGCCATCTTCTACGTACCTTTACTTGTTTATTATGAATTTAACATCTGAATGTACTAACTATATAACACTTGTTGTTAACAGTGCCATTCTTGGCCAAAAGTTTATCTTTTCAGCACAAAAACATTAAATTAAGAGCAAATCGCTGACTGTGAATTCGATTACTATTTATTTTTAATAACATATGAGACGTCCCTGGATATAAATTACCTTACTTGCTTACTAAACCTTGACATTATAAGCAAAAATTGTAACTCATTGTGATATTTCATGTTATATCCTTACTATGTATTACTTCGAAATACAAAGTTCCATTCATAAGTTATAATAAATAAAATGCTTAGCAATCTTCGAACATCAAGCTATATACTCGCTTCTGCAATCACGTAACGTGTAACGAACTTTTTCTGAAGAAACTTGATATACCTGTGCCACCTCTTAACAAGCTAATAATGAGCTCATCTAACAACATTCATTCGCACAACTACATATAAAAATAAAAACAGTTAACAGTTTTAACATTCCTTACTGCGTATATCCATAAAAAAAATCGTATACAATTCTAACAGAAAGCCATATTTAATGTAAAATCTAAAAGATCAGCAGTTTAAACAATTATTTACTTGCATAGTTATTGCACCATGACTGTGCTCGTATAAATCGAGAGAAATCGGACTAAGCTCTGATTAGTCTTTTTGACCATTAACCTGACGCGTCCTTCTTACATGCAAGAGTGTAAAGACTCCATGCATAAATTAATATTCTCCTTTTTTTTAATCTACTGCTGTAAAGTAAGCATAAAGGTTAAAGAGCAAGTTCTGTTGCGTCTTTTAAGAAAATGTAAGACTCAATTTGGTAATGAAGTTACGTGTTAACAGCGTACGTTCCAGCAAGTGTTAGACACAGTTCAGTGACTAAGCTGTGTGAAAAAAGCTTTAGAAAACCAGGTCACTGTAGAGTGGCCTCGACAGAGATCTATAAAGGAACAAGTAAGAGAGGACCATTAGCATGTGCTCTGACGATAAAAGTGGCCGCTCAACTATCATCATTACTATGAGTGCTGTCGTTAAAAACCATCGTTGAAAACCATAGTTGTGGTCTACCTTGTATGATCTAGCATCTGAATGTGCATAAGCAGCAGCTAATACGATAACAAAAGTGAGTTAAATTAAGAAAAACAACGAATTTTTAAAGCACTGTTAGTGTGAACATGAAACTTTATAATCCATATTATTTGTAAAAATTGTTTGATTCTAGTATTACCCAATTGATTACATCATTTCATAAGACAGAACTTAATTGTTCGTTAAATTTATTTTGTTTATTTGAACATTTAAAAGTTTTAATTAATTAAAATATAATCTAAGCTTCGATATATAAACTAAATTCTAAGCAAAACAAGTAGATAACGTATGACAAAGATCTTTACAAGGAAGTACGATATAGAGATGGATAAAGTACGCTACTACTGCATTACATAAGGTGTAAATTTAAACAGTAGATCAACGCCAGCTCATCGTACAAAGCACTGAAACTTCTTCTTATGCACTACTCGGTAAAATTTAATACTGCAACGCTGTGTGAACAATTTAAAATAAGAGTAAACTCTGAGTTAAAGCAAGTACGGCTTTGAGGAAAAGGGATTATTCTCATTTTACAAAAATTAAATTAAATTACTTGTAGAACGCATCTATAAATTTCACCCTTTATTAAAAAGTTTGGATGTAATGAATTGGCATTCCTTGTAAGTAACAAAGCTTTTTGTTTTACTCCAATCAAAATTCGTTTTTTTCTGTATTATTTTTTTTCATTTTCAGTTTTTATTTGATAATTACAGACTTTTTTACTCCAAAAATTTTCTTTGCATATTAAATCATACACTAGACAATATAAGCAAGAGAGCTGGTGTACCTACAAAGGTACAATCTCTGAAGCAATACCATATGGCAAGAGAAGAAAAAAAGCACCTAAATTTCTTAGGTTAGCGCGTAACGTAGCCCTTAATAATTCAGCTTTACGTATTTATCAAGCTGCTATACACATACTCATGTACAGTAGTCAATAAGCATCACTAAGACATTCCATGCAAGATATTGAAATTAGTGAGTCTCTTATTTTAAATGTACAAGAACTCATGGTTTTAAAAACTGTCATTTTCAGGCTAAAAGGTAGAGAAAGAAAATGTCTAGACAAGTAAAGATTTAGCACATTAAGATGATCTATTAAACCATTTGATATTACACTTTACGACCTCAAAAGCTTCCGCTTAGCACATTACGAACATTTACAATATTCGAATAAAAAAGGAAGAAACTGATCGCAATTTTCACAGAAAAATTCTTGAACTCATTAATTAATTAAGGCACTAAAGCAGAAAGAATAGAAGACACTTCTTAAAACATTTCTGAATATCAACAGCCTTATTCAAAATTATATCTAGAAATAGTGGGCCATAAGGCATATGTGAGCTTTACCCGATGTATTTAAGGCCAACATTGTGTTGAACGTATTAAAGACCTTTGCTGGCACTTTACAGATAATTTTAGAAGCCGTTAAGTGTAGGAAAATACTACATCCCAACACTCAAGCTACCTTGTACCATCAGAACTGACATATGAATCTTGCTTCGCAGTTACCATCTACAGGAAGATAAAATTTATTAGTATACTAACAAAGCAGGCTAGAACCTTTTTTAAAGATATTTTTTGGCTAATCAAAATAATATACAACAAGTAAATTATAACAATACAAACATTTACAATCGTAATAATGCATATTATTATTATAATCCTAATAACGAAAATTTTGCCTGCTGCGTTGAATTCAAACGGAAAAATAGTATCATACCCAGCTTTTTAATATGAAAATAAAGACTTCACAAATAACTACGTAAAATTATTTAAAAACTTGAGTTAAATAAAATCTTACAAACCTTTTGACGACTCGTAGGAAGATCATCAACATGTCAGCCCAACACAAGCAATAACACACAAAAATCGGCTGTTAGAGTATTTGAACTACCCCTTTTACACAACCTTACTGCAGTGCATATTTAACAACTTGACTTGCTGTAATAAAAAGTTACCTCTGCACTCACAAAAATGTTCAGACACCACGAGAATCACAAAACGATACAAACTTTTGCACACGAGGTCAAACTCTTTTAATAATCGACAAAACTCTTAACTAACTGTTTCCAAACTAAGCCATCCTTCAATCAAACCTGTTGCTTGTCACGCATAAGCAGCGGCAAACAAAGATCTTAATCAGAATCCACTGAAAAACAAGTTTATGCGATTACCTGAGTACTTGTTATAAGAATTATTGACAATGCGCAAAATGTATGAGTAAAAATTCCACAGCTAAATGAAAGGAAAGAAATATTCATCATAGATCCAGGAGCTGACGTCAATGCCATAAAGTTATCTTCATTAATTAAAAGTATAATTATAAATGCTTGTACAAAAAATCCCCTTATTAAATTCACTTCTCATAATATTAAGACATTCGAAACAGTAATGTTAAAAATATCGAATAAAAATTACGTTTGTCAGGTCTTATAACATAAAAAATTATTCATTGAGATAGGAATATTCGAAAGCTTGTTTCTGGCTAAAGAACGAACTAGGCTTTACTATGACATGAAAGGCTTGATACTTAAAAGAAGACCTATTAGTCTCCTTTCATTTGAATAGAAAATTGCAACAACAAGCAACGAAGACTGGAAGCTTAAATTTGCTTGATACAACAAGAAAATATATGAGTGAACAAAAAAACTTTTCCAAAGTTGTACATAATATTGGCACGAACTAAAAAAAACTTAAAATCTCTTATAGCTCCCTAAAATTTCTAGCCTCAGACGACTCAGAAAATCCTTTTGACTTAGATTTTAGTGGTAATGTTTCACATGTAAAATAGAAAAAATAATTAATGATATTTCAGAAAAACTTTGCCAGCAGAATTATTATGAGACAAGTTAAAACTAACTCTTTCAAGTAGTTCAGGAGTGTATAAATTTATTTGATATCAAACGCAATGGTGTTTCACGTACTCGTCTATACAACGAAATATAACAACAACTGACGATAAAACTGTTTTTACTATATAATATAGGTACCCTCCTGCTCTGCACAAATAAGTTAAAGCTAAGACTGAAAAACTATTACAAGAAGGAACCATTCGCTTCTCTGTTTTCCATTGAAAAGTCTGCTGTATATCGCTTTCAAAATGCCAGGATCCAACGAAGAGAAAAAATTCCGTCTTGTGATAGATTACAGAAAAATAAGCGCTAAAACTATTTCTGATGCTCTCTTACCGTGCAGCATTACAGAGATATAAGGGCAAATTGGTAAGTCAAAATTTTTTGCAGTATTTAGTCTAGCAAACGGATTTGATTAAATTTAAGTGTATCCAGACAATTGTCACAAAAAAGATTTCAGTACCCTATACAGACATTACGAGTTGAAAAATAATGCCATTTTAATTATGCAATGCACCAGCTACATTTCAGTTGCTCATGGATTCCGTATTGTTAGGATTACAAGGCACGGAATTACTACTATTTTAGATGATATTTGCTTCGAATACATTAGAAGAGCTTAAAATGAACGGAAGAAAACCATTTACTTAACTACTAATTACTGGATTGTGTCACGTACAATTCCATATAGCTATGGGTGAGTGCACCCCGCTGGCCTGGGCCCAAAAGGGTAGGGAAAAAGAGAAGAGAAATCATAGGAAGAGAGACAAAGCAACAGAGTAAAGAAGGGATGAGATAGATACGCGAGAGTAAAATGAACAGGTCTGAGAGATAAGAATTTCACGCTTATTTTCACTCAAGCAAAAGTGATTTTAATAATGCATAAGTTAACAACAAGTCGCGCTTTTAATTATGCCTGCACTAAGAAACCCACGCAACAGCTGGTGTCAGAAGTAAAATGCAGATAAACTTTTTACAGCCTGTTTCGTGCGTGGAAGCCACTTTGTCTCAAAAAACAAAATTTTTTTTTTTCTGATGAATCAACATTATGAAGTAAAACCAATAATTAAGTAAATATCACTAATCGAAAAAAGTGTCGTAAGTGCCAGATTCCAAATTCAACGTGTCAAGCACCAAAATATAAGGAACCTTAAAAAAGTGAAGTAAGAGAAAGAGAAATAACTGAAACTGAAATTGTCTACACTGCTGTGAGCCCAGTTTAGCAATAAGAGAGAACAATCGCATATCAAGCCAGCAGAACAACGTAATAAAACACTGGGCAACTATCAATCACCAAATGCAGGAAAATGCGGACAGAAAGAAAACACGGTACGCTGAGCCCGAACAGCAGCCACAGATAGGACACGGGATGTGGTACACAAAAAAGAGAAATAACAAGGAGAAAAGCAGCGGCAGGTCAATTCACTGAAGGATCCATAGGCTAACTTATAGACATACACAGAATCATCATCATACTAACTATTCTGACAGAGATCTGATAGTTAAATTTTTATTAGTTTTTATATACTACACTTATAACCTCTGAGAAAAATACTTACTCACAGAGATAATTCTTATGCATCAATACTGTTACGAAATCAGAGACTTTAACGACATTGGTAGTGACACATAATTGCATATACAAACATACACTTAATATGTAAGTGACAAAAATCCTGTTCATAAAATTTTTTTTTTTTTTTCAATTAATTAGTTAATAAATAAAAGGAGTAGTCAACCAAAAGCAAGGACCAAAATAGAGATATTAACTATTGCTAATTAGAGTGCGTATATTTATCCAGCGAATCCAAAGTACAGAACAACGGAGGTGTCTTACGATGAAACACCAAATACGAATATACGAAGGCAATGTACAGTTTGACAAAACTAACTGTATACAAAAAAAACAGAAGCAAACAGAATGAGTATTGTGAAAGCACATAATATATAAGACGAAGAAGGACGAGAAAATGATAGATACACGATCATACACGAAATATGACGGCAACTATAACAGACCTAACGACAGCTATAATAGAAATATTTATAATAACTGCAAAAACAACGGTTCTTGTGACAGCTGTAATAAAAATAATTACGGTAACTACAACAATAACATGCCTTACAATGGTTATCACAGAAATAATTACAATAGTTACAATGACGACAGGAATATAAATAATCTAATAATTACTATGATGATAACAACCAAGGCAACGAGGCTTACAGCAAAGTCAGTGATAGATTGACGACAGAAATAGAAATAATTATAAAAATATCTATGATAACAACAATTAAGGCAGCCATTATAATAATAGTAATGATAACAATATAATTTTTTTTTTTTTTATTATATTATAGTGCTCTACGTCCGGCTCCTTTAATGAGAGCACTTCTATGGGCACTTAGCACTTTGGAGAAGGAAGGGAAGAGGGATGGGAGGCCTTCCATTACTGGGAGGGGGGTAGGGGAAAATTAGGCAATTTTTCTGCGAGGAGGTCGCCTAAACCCTCCTCGAGGAGCATTGCGTGGTGAAAAAGCACATGTGAAAGACACAGAGGTACTTGCCCGAAAAGTCGCACTGGCCTGGAATCGAACCACGGTTGCCCGCGTGCCAATCCACGACCTAGCCAACTGAGCCAGCGCGCGCTCTAACAATATAAATAATGACAATATGTTAAATCAGAAGAACCAAAACTCCAACAGGAATGATAAAGGATTTGGTGGGAATAACAATTATAATTATAATAGTAATGGGATCAATCAGAAAAATCGAGGCTACAATAAAGGTGACGATAGATTCAACAGAAACAATAACAATAATCATAACAGTAACAGGAATTTTAATGAAAACGTTAATTATCAAAAGAGAAGACCTTCATACGGAGCAAATTATCAGACTAAACAAAACAGAAAACCCACGTACAGAGCTTTTGAACTCATAGAACGCTCGCCATGCTAATTAAACACCGAGCGGGATACAACAGTAAGAAAAAGAGAGATAAGTATGCCTGAAAAAAAGCTAGAGACGTAAGGTAGCAGGCAGGAATCGCCAGAAAAAAGGCATGCTGAGCCGCACGTTACCAATGATACAAACGCAAGCATCGAAGGGCATATACATAACACGAAGAGGGCGCAACGCAGGCCAGACACTTACACTACGGGCATAAAGAATAATAATTACTGTCTCAAGCACACATCGCTGACGCAAGACTTTAAAAGTAAAGATACAGAAGAATCCTTTTGCACAGTTAAAATAAGAGTATCAAGTGTAAGACGCACACTACCCTCAGTATTTTTAAATAGCCTCTAACTACGGGTATATAGTGCAAAATTTTACGTGAATGTCGGTGACAAAATTTTGATTATAAAAATAGCTATCTGACAGCAGGCATAATTAGCTGGGACACGTTTAAATTGTATGATGGCTGTATAAGCGCTAAAAGTGAAGTACCAACATGAAATGGCACTAAGATGACTCCATACGAATGGGAATATTTAGAGATTCCGACAAAAACGAGAAAAATAATATTTGCGCCCGTAAAAAAAACTGAGGACAATTGTAAAGTTGGCTGGGTTTTCCTAAAAAACATAAAAGGAAATATCCTGTTCGAAAGCTTTATAGCAGAATATAAAGAGGGCCAAATGTATGCAGCAATAATAAATATAACTAACTAAAAAGTAAAGGTACTAATAACGGAAATAGAGTTAATAAAATGCGAGACCACGCCAAAGGCAGGACCATTCAGCATCGAAGAAAATAATGCTAGAGGCTTGCAAAAAGCCGTAGTGAACTTATTAATTTAAAATCAAATGAACAATCAAAGAAAAATCAAGCAGGGGCAAACCACGCCGAATCCGTAGATGTTTAAGAATGTGAACGTTGGGCAAAGGGGAAAGACAAAAAGAATTATAGCGATAGGGGGGCAAATATACTAGCTAAAGAGTAAACATACAAGAACGGGTAAAAGATATCATAAAACTTGTTAATACATCAAGCTGCAACAAAGAAGAAGTAAGGCACGTGCGAGAATTAATAGAGTTTTACTTTCTCGTATTCAGCCTAGAGGGTAAATCACTAACAGCAACAAACTTTTTAATACATATGATACAAACAACGACAGATAGACCCACTACTGCAAAAAAGTCTAGATACCCTGTAAAGTTGACGGAACAGATGCAGACGAAACTAGATAAACTATAAAAGTAGGGTGTAATCGAGCCATTAAAATCACCATATAGCTCTAACATATGGATTGTGCTAAAAAATCCAGGGCCAAATAGACAAAAATGCTGGAGAGTCGTGACAGACCTTAGATTATTGAATAAGGTAATTGTGGGCTTGTAGTACCCGTTACCATTTCAAAACGAAATTTTAGAAAATTTGGCTGCCACGCGATACATAACCGTTATAGACTTGAAGAGCAGATTCTTTCAGGTACAAATACACGGGGATAACGCAAACAAGACCACATTCTCTGGTTTGAAAGGGCACTATCAATATAAAAAAATGCCGACGTGATGCCGTGATTCACCAAATACCTTTGTGCGAGTGATAACACTGGTGCTCTCAGGACTGAAGGGCCATAAAATTGAAATATATATGGATGATATTATGGTATTCGAAAAAAATCTAGAACAGCACAGCATATGGTTTAAGAGATCGTTGCAAAGGCTAGTGGATGCAAATTTAACGATAAAGCCCAAAAATGCAAATTTCTAAAGCGTGAGGCAAAGGTACTGGGACACAGTGTTTAAAACGGTAAGAGCAAGGCAAACCCACAGACGATTAAGGCCGTAAAAGAACTTCCCAGACCGGCAAATGCCAAGAAAATAAGACATTTTCTCATGCTTTCAGGATACTATAGACGGCTTATGAGATACTATGCAAAAAAAAGCCTAACCACTTTTAAAACTGACAAGGAGAACTATTGAGTTTAAATGGGGAGAGACAGAGGGCTACACGCCGTATGTAGCAAGCCGGTGCTTATAGCCCCAAAAATGAGTAAATAATTATAGTAACAGCTAACGTGTCTGACTACGTCATTGGAGCAATTTTTAGCCAAGGAAAAAAAAGACCGCCCTTGTGAATAAGCATCCAGATATTTGAAAGGCAGCAAACTGCGGTACCCATACATACGATAAGGAATTTTTGGCTATAATGTACGCCAAAGAGCAATTTAGACAATATTTGTTTGGTTGTGAATTAACAGAAGTAATGGATTACGAACCTCTCAAGCATCTTCACACATCAAAGAAGCCAGACTTAAGATTAACAAGGTTGAAGGCAGAACTTCAAGGATACGTGTTTAATATTATTAACAGATCTGGCCTAATAACGAGGCACTAGATGCCCTGTCTCGTTACCCAACAATAAAAAAAGCGAAGGAAAATCCAGAACTGCCATGCAAAGAGCTGTATGAACTCGCGAAAAAACAGGAAAGGGATGATCACAAGGGTAAAAACGCGCCACCGGTACGCATGCATAAGAATCGTACAAGGAGACAAAGGAATTAAATACGAAAGAACAAGAAAGACAAAGTAAAAACATTTGACTCAGACAAGTCAGACGTAAAAGAAGTTAGTAAAAAACTCAGAAAACTTGGAGGAAGCAAAATCATGGCAAACACCAACCACTACAGTGATAAAGATATAGGACCAGAAAGGGAGGTAACAAAAAAATCACAAGATAAGACAGATAAGGATTTTTTTGCAGTGGTAAACAAAAGAGAGGAAATTTTGTCACAAGGACCATTCGACAAAAAGCTAGCGTACATGCACAAGAAGAAAAACATGAAAAAAAAAGGTGAAAAAAACGAACACACCATTTATAAAGAGAAAATACAACATAAAAATCGTAAACGTCATCTGGACAAGGAAGTACCAGACTTTTTTAATACGCCTAAGCATTCGCGCAAATTAAAAGAGATTATTATTGCGCATGGTAACTTACCGGAAGAAATGCAAAGTAAACCCAAGTCAGCAAAACACAATGGATTCTAACTAGCGTGGACTAGTGAGGCAGCGGAAATAGCAGAAAAAAAAGAGAAAGCGGAAAGCTAGGGAGGCAATGGGAGAAATGGTAGCAGCAAAAGCGCCTGGTGTAGACAAATAAGGTAAAAGAAAAACTAGAGATAAAAGGGGGTTCACAAACAGAGATAGAGTAGAGCCAACGACAGACAGCAGATATATGAGTGGGGAATAGAAATGACTGAACCAAACCAAACGGCACCAAACAAACATGCGTCTCAGTGACCGCCAGATACACAAAAACCCAATGACAAAACCAACAATTATAATAATTACAAAGGCCCAATTACCAATTGAAAGTTATTTTTTAATGAATGAACCAATTGACTTTGAGCAAAGGTCGTAATTGACGTTGAAAAAAAATCAAGGACTTAATGCATGGATCTCCACGAATAGCTAAAAATGGTTTTTGTCCCGAGAGATAGAAGCTGTCTGTTTGATTGCCTGATACTCATGTACGGGTTGGCAAAATTAGCAGACGAATTAAGAGAAATACTATTTAGGTCAGAATGAAAAAAACAAATGTAAAGACTCAAAAGAAGCGTGATAAATTTTCAATAACAGCCATGAATCCAGTGATAGTGAATGCGCTATTAAATTTTTACAACAGTATATGGCAAGTATATGCATACACTCACAAGTGACATCCGATACAGTAAGAAACTAACACTTTATAGAGGGGAAAAACGCTAAATTCAAGCATATACACATTGAAAACCAACATTTTTAAGCTCTCGTCCAGGACGCTGGCAGTTATACGTCACCTACAGCTAATAATAAGAATAAAGACGACGACCCAAATAAACTTAATTCTCTAGATGATATCGAAGAAAACCCTGAGGGAGGTGGTAACGACCAATCTGCTTACAAACTGGACAGAGAGAATAGAGAAGAGAGCCAGTGGGACACAGAGTGCGAAAAAACAGGCAAGAAATGATGATAAAACGAATTTGTTAATACCAAGGTTTGATAAATCGATTGGCAACCAAAAATACATAACTAGAGAAAGAAAGGTACAAAGCTGATAAAGAACACATTATACCCCTGCCTAAGCCTCCACCACCACTGAAAACTAACACCAAAAGAGACTTTCTCTCACCAAATAGCGACCGGGGCCTTAATAAAGCTTTAATAAAAGAAAGCGACAATAGTCCCGGTGAGAAGAGGAAAACTTTGGACAAAACGGGTACAATGAAACAGTACATAGTATGTAGGGCACAATTACCACGTGACATACCCCAATGGGCCCCACAAGACGGCTCGACCCAATCCCGTTTTGAAAAATAAAAAAAGTCAAAGGTCAGCCGTACAGACATCTAGACAACTCAGCTGTTTACGTCTGTTATTCACAATAATAGACGATATCCCAGGCACAGTGACCATCGACGCGCTATACAAGCAAGGCTATATAAACCCAGTAGTTGTGAATAACGAGATAAAGGCAGTCGGTGACGTCATGCTTTTCAAAATAAGGAAAGTGAGCGTTATTTAGATGTATGAAAAAACTCACTTCGAGGATTCAGCACTAAAATCCAACATAAAGAGATGCGTGATAACTCTTAAATCACTGGTTATGGTGAACAAATTAAAAATAATAGAAATTATAAGAGATTCAGTGTTACTAAATCTCAAACTAATGAACATACGAGGTCGAAAAATTTAAAGAAATTTTCAAAGGCATAAAGATAAGTGCTAAGATATCCACAAATACGCTGGTAGTACTACCAGTAGATCAAGGATATAAGATTATAGAAGAATACCACAAATTAACAGTAGAAGGACACCGTGGTATTAATAAATCATGTATAAAAACAGCGAAAGCCTTCTGTTGGCAAAATGTGAGGCTAGACGGCAGGCAGTACGTACTTGGCTGCTTATCATGTCAATCAAAAAAGCTTGTGGGAACAAAAACAAAACAGGCTATGGGTATTACTGACACTTCGAGCATATCATTCGAAAAGATATCGATAGACTTCTATAAACCAATAAACAAACACTTAGCTCACAACAAAACACACATTTTATCAGTACAGGATTGGCTAACTAACTATATAGTGCTGGCCCACATCCAAAAACGACAGCAGAAGAAATAGTGAAAGCCATTACAAACAAATGCATATCATATTGTAAGGCCCCAGAAAGTCGACAAAATCGATAGCACAGCTTATCACCCCCAAAGTAACGGATGTAATTAAGTGCATGCACTACGTCCTAACAGAATATTGAGAAGCATTCGTGAGCCAGGCTGAAAAATGGGACGAGGTATATAACCACTGTGCGCATACAATACGTCAGAGCACAAGAGCACAGGGTACTCTTCTCACGAGCTCGTATTCGGCCGACGTGCAAAACTTTTATCAAGCTTTAAATAGCTGAATGAGGACATACGTACACAGACTTGCTACAATAAATAACAGAGAACCTAACACAATTAAAAACGCTGGCAGCAATGACACGGACATAAAATAAGTATAGATCAAATTACTTTTACGTCAGGAAAATGAGTACAAAGTTATCTATGGTTGGAGAAATGGTATATAAATTGAAAGAACCGTCCAAATGAAAGAACGATGACCGTTTCAAGGGGCCATACGAAATAACAGGCATAGATTACAAAAATAACAACATATAATTACAAAAAGACAAGAAAATACGAGTAGCACATATCGACAAAACCAAAAAGCGTGCATACTAAGATTCCCTACCCAGCAGAAAATTGAAAAGAAATGGAGCAAGATTCTACATAATCTTCACGATACTTTTTTTTTCGCGGCTCTCAGACAAGCTACGAGAGAACAACAAACGATACAGGGGGGAAATGTAAGATCATCGATAAATTTGCAACCTACGGATGTTCAGGCAGTTAAAATCCTCCCCTTCCTAAAAGAATAACATTAATGAAATCCATGCAAAGTTCGTCATTATTTTTTCGTGGCCCTGGATGCCTTCAGCATGTCACAAAAGAATCCGACAACAAGACAGAGACAAAACCTTCTTTCCTTATCCACAAAAACTATAATTCATTACTCCATTATTATAACTGTCCACTATTAATTTTAAAGAGAAAGAAAATAAGAAAAAAATCACTTGAGTTAGAAAGTTTTTTTTTATATAGATCATTGTACAAATAATAAGTTACATTTTGCAACCCTTAAAATTAAATGGTTCAAAGCAATAAGGGATATTATTTATAATAATAGAATTATATGGTTACACTCACAAATGCAGAGAAAAAAAATCTTATGTTTCCATGAAGAAAAAAAAAAGCTTCGGAAAAAATAAAAAGAAAAACTGTAATCAACAAAAAAAAAAGGTTAACAACAAAATGTAGTAACAAACATACTCGTGGGCATAATATGTAGTACCCTTTAGAACTGTGTAATTAGTAGGTTTTGAAGGATATAAGAAATGCGAATTATTAAAAAAATGTATCTCCAAGTAATTTTAATTTAAATTATAAAGAAACATACTTGCAAATTAAAACTTGCATTAATTAAGCACTTAGCTATAGTTTCTCCATTACCTTATTTATAAAGATGCTTCAATTCCTTACCAAAAGAAAGTTAGCAACAAAAAGAAATAGATAATCGTCTTACTTTAAGGATCTCCTACTTTGGAATCACGCAAAAAGCTATGACTGTGTAATTAATCATAAGATTTGGATTGAACAGTTATTAGTGGATGATATTAACTACTCAAAATCCTAAAGATTTGTTTTTCACAACAAGACTAAAATAAAACTGAGCAAAGAAAAATAATCACATACAATTGGTTTCAAAGCCACGTAAAATAAGGTATCTTCCACTGTGTGAGGGATCAAAATCACAATTTCCTCTAATGCAGTAATTTACCGTGACAATAACAATAGCATACACATACGTAGTAACACAACAATACAAAGCCTATAGGACACAATTCTCAGAAAAAAGTACAAAAGCTGGAAAACATATATTAAAGAAAAAATTCAAGCATCCACGTGTATGTACATAAAAAAATCCTACCCAAGAAAATAGTACGAGTCATAAGTCTGATGAACAAAGTCAGAATATTATTCGCAGACATCTGTGATATAATTCTTTAGGACTCGCTGTGAGCATAAGCCATAAAATGCCAGAATGATTGAGCAACCCTGCTACTGGAGAACCTCACGGTATTATAAGTGAATGTCAGCACTACATTAGCAGAAGACATGTGCAACAGTAAAAAAAAAAAAAAATTAAAAATCACAACTTGATAAACGACGTCATTAAGAGAAGCCAAAAACCCTAGTAATGTCAAACAAGAGTATGTGTCCAAAGAAAAAAGAGCCAAATGTCTGCTGGTTATACAGAAATAAGAAAAAATCAACAAGCTGCTGCTTCAAAGTACCCACAAATATCCTACAAATTTTCCTTTCATTATACACATACATAGTCTCTTCTCAGAAAAAGTAGCAAATACTTATTATAGCTAAGAAACGTTTTCAATTATTATCGGGTAAGAAGGAAAAAACACGTTATTTACATGATCGAACTGCGTACGTAATCAACACATCCTTCATATAAGTAATAGAAAAAAAGGAAGTGAACAATTTTATGTTTAATATGAAAACTAGTACAAGAATTTTGTAAACAAAACAAAAGTTGGTTATAAAAGAATAAAAATTTAATACAAGGCAATGAAATATCTGTGTAAAATAGATGAAAAATATAGATACTCAATGTAACAAATCCATTAACATAATACGTTAGTAACATATCGTTTTTCTCCTGGTACATTGGGCGCAAACGTTCAGTGTATTCACTCAACACACTTTCTCTTTCTTTATTACAACAGTCGCATCTTAGTGACGTTTCTGGGGGCCCCACTACTGTCTTGTTCTAGAATCATTTTATGTAACAGGCGAAAAAGCACGAATCAAAGATCCAACAAGACGTCACTGGACAATATTTTTGTATTGAAAACAGCAATTATATTACAGGAAGGAATGAGAACAATTTTAAGAGAAGTATTAATACAAGGGCAATAACTATCCAGGCAACAAAAAAAAAATATGATTATGATAAATTAAGTTAATCACAGTAAGACCTTGACCAGCGCATCTTCACCAACAATCTTGAAATATATTAATGATGATAACTATTACCATTAGTACCATAATAAAGTAAAAAAGAAGACAGCGAGAAAAATTGTGGATGCATTGTAACATGAATATAGTGAAAAACATACTCTGCACCAAAATACTCCTAATGCCATATATATATGTATACATTAACTATGAGAAGCAATATTATACAAGAAAAAAAAAGAAATTTTTATGTATGATAAGAAAATAAAAATAAAAAAACAAAAATAACTGTAAAATTAATAGAATTATAATAATACTTAGAAATATGACATTATACTAACAATACTTCTAGAAATAATTGAAGCATCCCTACTAAAAATAACTCAATTCCTGACTACACAAAAAAAAAAACACGTTCAAAACTAACAATTATATAAGTATGCAGTAGTTGCTTATGGATGAATGCGAACTAATTGTATAGCTCATACGTAAGTAAATCTAGAACCAATAAAGAATATTTATGTTAGCCATTTTATACTATAGATTATTAAAAAAATCTAGAAACATGTTTTTTTCTAAAAGGGAAATGCGCAAATCACAACCAAAAATGTATTCATATGAAAACCAGCGAAATAAACCAGTTGAGAAAATAGAAACAGGGTGCTTTAATCCACCTTTGTTTCTCTCACTGAAAATACTATTAAACACAAACAACATCACACAGACACTACTTTATCACAGACATAAAGATCAAGAAGGAAATTGCTGCTGAGGATATCGGCGTTGCGGCCGCAGACGTGTTACGTACGATAATATGTAGCTATGTGCGCGTGCGCCCCCGCTGACCTATGCCCAAAAGGGTAGGGGACTAAAGAGGAGAGGGCATAGAAAGGGAGACGAAGCAACAGTGTAGGAAAGGAATTAGCTAGAGACGCGAGAGCAAAAGGACCAGGTCTACGACACTAGAATACACCCGCAACTCTCCTCTAATATAGGTTATTCTAATAAAGCATGATTCAACACTAAGTAGCACTTTTATTCATTCCTGCATTAAGAAACCCAAGTAACAATTAAGATTACAGGTATTTATTTAATAGACTATCAGATTATGGTTAAAAAAGACAAATTTGTAAAGAATTAGAACCAGCCCTTTGTCAAGCCCTTGAACTTGCATGTGATGATACAAACGAACCATTTATTGTATCTATAGACTTATTAATTGAGGGTCTTGGTGCCGTTTCAGACTAGAAAGAACTAGAAGATAGTCAGTCTGTAGCCTACATGTCTCGCACTTCTAATAAAAGCGAAAGAAATTACTCTACTACTAAAAAATTTTTTAACTGAACATTTTTAACACTATTTAAACATGCAAAAATTTACAGTATATAGATACCACGAGGCTTTAACATAGCTCAAATTAATAAAAGATTTGAAAAGTCAACAAACTTGATGAAGAGCAAGACTTTGCTGGTACAACTACAGCTATAAGCACCAACACATACGTTTTAATTTTAATGCTGATGCTTCACTACGTTACCTTACAAATTTCAATTGAATAAATGTGGTAAAGGATGTTATGAATTGTAAGGAGGAGTGTAAAAGTTTTCAACAGCCAGCAGCAACAAAAGCAGTGGTCAATTCAACAGCTTAAACTCTGACAGCGAGTTTAGTAGTAGTAAAATATTACAATTTCATATACTATCATTTCAGCCATTTTTAGAAAGCCCATAACAAATAAAACTATTCTTTGTACGCACTTATGAAGCAAGTAATATACACAATCAAAGCTTAAATAAACACAAATACACTGTTACAACAAAACAGGTAACGAGATAAAAAAGGGCTTTAATTGTCCTTTTAGTATACTACCAGAAATAAAAGGATAATAACGAAGTCTCTCCAGAGCATTCATAGCTCAATGAGTATTTAAGTACTAAGTTTATAAAAATAAAAATATATTTTCTCTGATGGACCTACGGTCTTTTATATTCTGACGACACAGTTATTTTGAATACATACGAAGGTAAAGAGAACCAGACAGCCCCGATACCCCAAAGAAGAACATTAATTATCCTTCCTTACATCTACAGATAAGTAGTAACAATAAAAAGCTTTAACTGTCGTAAGTGACTTAAAAAAATTTTTAACCCTTTAATACAACCACTAACTGCCAGGACTTAGACAAGTACAAAAAGTTGAAACAACACCTCAAAAAAAATAGAATTCAATTTTTACAGCGACTTATTAGATTCATTGGAAAATAAAGTGATCACTTAATTAAAACAAAACTCGAAACTATAACTAATTGCTCACAAATTAACGCATAGACATGATTCATAATAGAGTTTCAACGTAAGTAATGATAAGGAATGTCCATAATCAAATAGTTTGCAAATATAAATATTGTTAAGACTTCTTTACTTTGGGGATATAACATACCACTAGAACTAATAAATACAGTGGAAGCAATAGGAAGTCGCAGGCCAAACTTTCACAAGAAACATTTAGAATTTAAGAACTTCGTATGTCTCACTAAGCTCTGGGAGACTAAAAATTGTACAAAAAAATGAACCTTTCTGACGAAATCAAAATAACCTATAAGACGCTTCAAGGCTTTATCTACAGTAAAATAAGACGATGTTGATAATGTATAAAAAAGCCTTATGTTCATACTATCGAACAAGAGGGTAGTGTAGATACTAGAGAGAAAAAAAAAGAAACGCTTGGTTGTATATCTCTTACCCCTTCTTGTTTAAGTACTAACCAGTAAGACATATTTATAAAACAGCATTTCACTCCAAAGCAGATTTATTACCATAGTCTACTCACTCCACAGTCACATTTAAAATGCTAAAATACTAATAGAATGCTGAACGCAATGAAGTACTATAATTATTTATCACCGAACATTTAAGTATAACAGAAAGAGATTACCTCAGAATATTAAGTGCACGAGAATATTTGCACAATTGTTGTTTAAATAATTAAGTATTCTGTTTTATTATTAAATACAAAGAAAAAAAATTAAAAATTGGCTTAATATTTTTTTTTGTGCTTAGCAGGTTTAACTAAGGCAATAAGAATTACAATTACAAAAGTATTCAAAATATTTTGGAAGGGTAGAATAACCAATTTGCTAAGAAAAACATTGCCCACAGAAATTCATGTAGAACTCAGTAATGTAATCATTGAAATAACTGTATGTTTTGGTGAACATGCTTACTTATAGAATAAAGTTAAACAAAAAAATTAATATTACTTATTATAAATTAAAAATTAAAAATAATTACAATATTTATTAACATTTAATAAATATTGAAATATTTTGTTACTGAGCTGTTATTAAAATATCTAATAGTACAATACAATATTAAGAATATGTAGGCTACCCAGTACAAGGCTATGTAGTTTTATTGAATACCGCTTTCTTCAATACGGTAGTATCAAACGCCAGTGAATATTTTTTGAAGACGTTCATTGCTCGTACTTTTTTTTTGAGAATTACTATTTAAATATTTAACATGTATTAAAAAGGGCATACAAAATGCTTACAAAATAATGCAGCTTATTTAACTGTATCTATTTTTATATATGCTTCATTTAAAAAAATCCCAATTGCGCATGTAATCTTAAGGAAAAATCATTTTAAATTGCCATTATATGATATGCAGAAATCTCCCAATTTTTGTTTGTATGAAAGATTTCTTTTAGATAAACCTATTAAATTTTTAAATAGATGTAAAAGTTGTTATTTTTTCAATAACACAAGAAAAAAGGGGTCAAGTATGCGTTCAAGCATGTATGCAAGTACATCTAAATAAAAAAAATAATTGCCAGTGTTGCTGCAAATATTTGTTTTCCTTCCTCCTCTCTAAACTTTATCCCTGCCAAGTATGCAATGTACGTCCTCCAGTCAAAAAATCACCTCAATCACAAAGTAAAAATTGTGAAAGAATAAAACGTAATCAGATTTAATTGTTGTATTTATAGCGTACGAAAAATGTTTTCTTTAATTTTGAAAAATTTTGAAAAGATACGATAAAATTGTATAAACTGTTATTTACTTATTGCATAAGTCGTAAATTAGTTATAAGTTAATAAATGTTTTGTAATACATTAGAAATCTGCTTGTCTAAAATTTACTATTTCCTAAGTTGAAAAAAAATTATTGAACAAAAAAAATTCATTTATCATCTAAGTAATCAGTGCAAAAATAATGAATCAGTGCAATTCGTAATGAAACAATATTAATTAAGAAACAGTAAACAATAAGTAACATTCAATAATACTTATGAACCGTAGTATAAGAAGATGTAATTGAACTTCTTATATTGGAAGTGCTCATAGCAAGGTGGGTAAAATTTAATAAATTCTAAAATGTGTGCTGTGCTGTAGTAGCGTGCCGTGGTGTGGTGTAGTGTAGAGCTGAGGCATTGTATGGTGCAAATGAAACCGGAAGTACGTCAAAGAGGATAAGGCGAAAGGGTAAGAGTCAAGCAAAAACCACTTTTCTCACACTTTTTCTGAAGGCCACCAATCTGAAATTGTTTATTTACTCTTACGGATAATGCGCCTATAGAAGTATAACTTGAATAAAAAAACCTATAATTGTAACTAGTACTGTAGCTAAAGTTTTTTTTTTAAAAAGCCATCGATACAACTAAACTGTGAGTAACAATGACATATTGAGACGAAACTACAAAAAATGTATACTGCTTATTTTTTAAATACCGTGTAGCAGTAGCTATACCAGACATCTGATCTACCGCAGTCACAGAGTCTTCAGCAAGACCCTTAATAGGTTTTTAAAGAGTGCTTAAAATGGTACTTAGTGAAAGAGTTTTCGAAACAATATATTGTACTTATGAATTTAGCCACAATCATCAGTTTAAATTTTAAGACAAGTGAACCTTACAATCCCTAATCTACAGTTTTACAAGAACGCACCCATGCCATGATTACGAGCTTTTTAAGAACAAAAGCTACAATCAAACAGGATAAGGATGAAACACTACTTTTTGCTGAACGTGGATACAAGACATCACTGCATACGGCTACAGGGTTAACACCATACAAATAAGTATACGGCAGGAAGGCTCGTGCACCAAATTTATATCCAATCAAAAATCATATGTATTCTTATAAGAATTATCTTATTGATTTGATCCGTCTTTTAAGAGACATGCATAAAAAAGATAAGGATAAGTTCGTAAATGTAACCATAAAAGTAAACAAAATTATGATCATTATTCTACAGTTCAAAATAACGAAGTAAGTATGAAAGTTTAAGCAATAAATGAACCTCGAAAAAAAAGATCAGATAAATACAACAATGGAGTTTTTTAAATAACCAATGCTAATAAACTTTCTTACAAAACAACGCTTGAGGAGAAAAACGAAAAAATATTATTCAACACTAAGATACAGTAAAGAGCTGTTACGAATAAGTTTTTTCAAATGAAATGTACCCTAGTTAAAGCACGCATAAGCAAGGAAAAAAAAAAAACTAACAAACATAACTCGTGCGCTTTCACTGCATCTAACAGAAAGACATTCTCCAACTTTTATTTGTCCAACAGCTGTATAATACGTTTATATTTGTTTGGTGGAGTGCGATCGTCGTTAACTATTTACATTTTTCGTGAGTTTATACTCCACGACTAATTAGAAAATTAAATGACTCATCAGATTCAACAATATTCTAAACTTGTGTAAATAATTAAATAACATTAAAAAAATTTTTTTTTAATGTAAACTTACAGACGCTACCCACTTGAACAATAATTTGTTATTGTGGCTTACATAAGATATAAGCATGAAACAAAGAATTTGTACGTGTAAGACCATCAACGGAAGTTCTTACGTTGGAAGATGTGCTTCCAAGAACTAATGCTTAACAACGCTTAGTTTGACGCAAGTGCTGTTTGAAGTTAAGGCAAACATCTACAGTGAAAATAATGGCTTCTTAGTTCACAAAAAGCTTTTCAGACTTATAAAGCAACAATGATAACAAACCTTATAGTATCATAACACGAATCAATGCAGGAATAACAACGATATAAAGAAGCGTGATAACAATACTGCTGTACCTTCTTTTACTTTATTTTGATAAAACGTTACGGGTCCTGCACTAATGCTGTTGTCAACATCTACGTCATCAGGACACTTCGTAAAATCTGAAGCACCTACGTCTGTAGCATAATACTACTAAGTAAAGCTATAGTCTAAAGGTGAAGTGAAGAGCAACTCTTTGACTTCAAGTTACAAGGAATCAACAAGCCCAACTACTAACCAACAGGGAAAAAGTGAAAAAAAAAGTCATTAGTGTCAGACGTCAAGATACCTGAGGGACAGTTGCACAGCCAAGCAAGATAGAGGGAAAGAAAAAAGACAACAGAATAAGGGGGATAATAAACATTTAAACGATATTCTAAATGACAGGAACACTTATAATTATGGTAGCAGAAGTGAGAAGCCTAATAACAATGATAGCGATAGTTATAACAGGGGTAATAACAATGGATAAACAAAACTATGTAATACGGACAGTAGCTGTAACGATAGATGAAGAAACTACAACTCCAGAGTTAATAACTATATAGCCTTGATAATATGAAAGGTGAATTAACAGCTTTAAAGTTACAGGATATTCAACATGGTCCTTAATCGTTGACTATCAACAAGAAAAAAAGATAGAGAGAAGCTTGTTCAGTAAGAAATAATGTGTGAGAGAAGAGCTACAGACGACGGATCAGGAAAAGTCAGCAGTGGTTAAGATGCACGACAACAACTACATCACCTACGCATTACAAGTAAAACTTAAATATACAACAGCAAAGTATGAGGACACCCTCACTCAGTGAAATGGCAAATGCATAAGGAAAGACAGGAGAGCCCAAAAAAAAGTCATTTGACCATAGCCCTGAATACGCATGTAAAAGATGATAAACTTAAACTCTTAGAATGTAACAAAGAAATAAGACAGCTTTCTACGACAACAATCAAAATCACAAGAATAAAAAATGCAACCCTATTAGATGGGATACGGGGCCAATAGTAAGACAATGAAAAGTTAGCTGAATAAACAGATACAAGTGCAAGAATTTTAATTATGGACAAGTGTTGTCGTAGTACTAACATGTTTAAAGATGGTAAGAGTCAAGAAGATATTTTTGGATTGACTTATGGAGCATGGTGTGCTCAGTGGAACTTTAAAAATTTTCTTAGCAAGCTCCACATGTCTTGCCAAAATAGCACGGACGTTAAAAAGTAGTCTTTGGAGACAAAGTTATCTCAATAGGTTATTTTGTATGATAGTGGTACCAGCAAGAAAATGAGGACGAAGGAAAAAATGTCATGATTTGCAATTGCCCAGCTCACAATCACTGATAAATTACTGAACAACTTATTCCTTAGATGCAAATAAACTTTTTTTAATTAACTTCGTGCATAGACATATGTAAGAATTTAATTAAGGAGAGTTGATTATAAGACCTGAAGTTTTCAATGCAACACGTGCATCCAAGTAGGAGACAACTTAATAAAACTTTCAATGAGTTACGTCATTTCTGAATCTGAAAAGTAACAACAGACAATCAGCTTGTGGAAATAATAATTTAACAATTTTGATTAGTCAGATCAAGAGAAAGGCGTTTCCCTTGCACCTTGTCAAACTAGTAGAAGATTGTTTAACTATTTTAATTTGTTATTCAGAATATAAAATTAAACAGAAACTTTAAAATAACATAACCGTACTATATAACAAGGAAAAAATATCAAAAAGCAGTCAGAAGTAAAGCAGGATCCAATTCAGAAAGAGACAAGCTCTATTACTTGTGATATAAAATTTGAGATAAATATATGTGTGTGTATATATATATATATAGCGTTACAAATAATTTTAACGGTTTTTGAGGGTGCTTTCTTTAAATTTGATAAGCAATTAAGGGCAAAATATCTATAAATAATTATGTAATTCAAAAAAATTTAATGAATTTTAAAAATAGTTGAAAAGGAAATGAAATAATAATAAAGAAAATGAAATTTGAAAAAAATTGAGAAAAAAGAAGAAATTCAAAGAAGGATACACTAAAAAAAATTAATTAAAAAACTTTTTTCTGTCATTTCTTCTTTTATTCCATTTTTTTAATGTCATTGTATTTTTCCCCGTTTTTCTTAATTTCATTTTATTTTGTTTTTTTCATTTTTCATTTCACTCCTCTGACATCAAAAAAATGGAATGGAAGAAGAAATGACAGAAAGAAGACTTAATAAAAAAATTAAACAAGAAATTATATAAAGGAAATTTTAAAAAAATTTTAGAAATAAGAAAAAAACAAACCAGAGGGTATAAATGGGTCCTCAAACACACGGTAAGAGCGAACTTCTTGGAACATAAGATGAGTGCTAAAAATAATCAAACATGAGATGTGTGTTGAAAAACATCATAAAAAGAAGAAACACAATCCCTCAGGTAACAAGGAGGACGTGAGACTCATTGGTAGAATGAAGCTGTATAAGAATAAGTACTGCATTCATGTAGTTCAGTACAATAAAAACTTGAAAAAAATATTTAAAAAAAAGCCCAGTCCTCACGATGCTTGAACTTTGTGAGTACTGTATTTATGCATGACGTATTCACGAAGTTTAACCATCGTGAGAACTGAACTAAGTTTTTTTTTTTTTTTATTCGTTATTCAACTTTTCGTTTTACTGAACTAGATGATTGCAGTACTTATTCTTATAGAGCTTCGTTCTTTCTATGGGTCTCGTGACCTTCATGTTATCTGAGAAGTTTTGTTTCTTTACTTTATGATGTTTTTTAACACACATCTAATGTTTAATTATTTTTCAACACTTATATCATGTTTAATTTTCAATTTAGAGATAAATTTATCTTGGAAATAAGAAAGTAACTTGATTAATGAGACTTGAAGTTTAGCCAGTATGTTATCTTTGTGTTCTTTTAGAGTTCCATATGCTCTCAACAAAAAAGTGTTCGTAAACATAGATACCAAATTCTTTGGTCTATGTACATCCTTAAAAATATTCCACTGAGCCCACTTTTTTAACTATGTTTTAACTGAGTTTTTTATGTCAGCTTTAGGGTTGAAATTAAGTTTATTGTATTTCAGTTGGTCAATTAAACATGATCTTACTTTTTTAATACATTCAGATCAATTAATAATAACAACAGCACCACCTTTGTCAGATTTTATTACTAAAAGGTAATGATTAATTTTTTTTAAATCTTTTATTGAGAGAGATACCGTTTTGTATTTGTTGGGCAATATATGTGCATCTTTTTTTGTTACTACACTGAGAAAAAAATTAAATAAAATTATGACCAAATAGTGTACTATCACTCGATCGTCAAAGCCATTAAAAATTATACTGGTTTCACAACCTTTGATAACTTAATACAAATGTTCCTTGTCAATTTTATATTACTTTGGTTGAAATTTTTTGGTAAAGATAATGTATAAGTAATTTCCTGTGGCATGTTAATATCAGTTAAGTTGATGACTTTATTGATATGCTCTATTCTCCTATAAGCATCGAATATCTTATTCTTGTTAACATTTTTATCAAGCCATCTTTTTTTCAAAATTGTGGTTGTTTTTATTATTAAAGAGCTTGTACATTTTGTGTTAAGGATGATAAATGATATTGTACTTTTTCATAAGCTACTTCTTTTGTTTATGGAAGATGACACTGTTCTTGTGGTGTAAGAGATTAGTGAGATTATAAATGATTTATTTTGGTAAAGTGGCTGTCAAAAATGAATTTATTTTTTTCTTTTTCGAAAAAATTTATGTATCTGTGTATTTCGTCAATTTCAATATTTAGTTATTTTTTTTAACATTTCTGGTGTAATTAATCTGTTTTTCTATTATTTTACATTGATGAGGTAGCTATACTATTAAAGTATTTACATGAATATATGAGGAGTACAGGTAACATGTGATGATATCTACAACGTAGTAAGTATACTCTTTGGTTAAAAGCTAATTTATGATTCTTGAAGTTTTGTTAAGCTTTAAAGAAATGCTTGTTAGACCTATTTGTAATAGTAAATGTGACATATGCGCTATTTGTTTGCAGGTATAAATGTTTGGGTATAACATTTTTTTTCTGTCTCCTCAAGGCTGAAGAAACTTTGATCATAATACCTTGTGTTCTCTTCTAGTAATATGTTCTTAGTAGTCGCTGTTGGTGTGTATGTGCATGGCGCTTTCTCGTGGCAAAGGGAGATTTTCAAAGTGATGAGCATGGAGTAATTCGTATTGTGTCTCTGTACACCAACTTACCTCATGATCTTATCTTTAGAGTTTTGAAAAAGAAACGGAAGTGTTTACAAAATCATTTCAGCATGTCTATGGATAAATTTATAAAGGGTGTGAAGTTGTTGCTTGTCTCGACTTATTCTTGGTTCAATAAGAATTTTTTCAAGCAAACCATTGAATGTCTCATAGGGGGATGTGTGAGCCCGGTGTTTTCCCATATGGTTCTGAAACAGGTTAAAGAGAATGTATTATCGAAACTTCAAGATGACATTTTGCTGCACAAACGTTACGTAGATGACATTTTAGCAATAATTAAAAAAATACAAATACACAATATTCTGAGCGAATTAAACTGTTACAGTAGTTTCCTACAACTTACAGTGCTACCCGGGTTGACAGCTCTTTGACCTTTTTAGACATGTTAATCATTAGACATGACAACAAAAGTTGTTTCCTGGATTAGTACAAAAACAAAACATAGTAGTTCTAACCATGTTGTAAATAACCAGAAACATTACCTGATGTCGATTGAAAAAGGCATTGTTGTTATTATAAAAAAAATTTTTGCCTAAAAAAAATTTAGCGGTATTTTGTTGTGAATGCAAACCCTTAAAAATGTTAAAGTTATCAAAAACGAGCAAGTGGAAGTTTAGAGAAAGTAAATCTTTCCTATTAAAAACGGATTCTTTGTGGCTTTTACTTGTTCTTTATTACGTTGTAAGTATAGTTTGTGTAGACGATCTTTTTTTTTAACTGAGCTAAAAATAAACTGTTAATGCTCAAAACATGACTTTACCTTGTTTTAACCTGAAGCCATGGCTAGTGTTCAGTCAGGCAAGGCGTGTGTGTTCCTTTTAGCAGGCTTGGTAGCTGACGGTTCCACAGAGTGGCCATATCAGACAGACTTTTGGTTAACTTTCCAAATCCCCGTACAGCGTGGCCTTGATTTCCACGCGTAGATTCGTACATTTAGATTAGAGATAAGTGCCGACTCAAACCAAATTGCACAAATTCAAATTCTAATTTTGGTGTAATGCACGTCAGCACATCGTAATTACAGGCAGAATGTGTTTTTGATATGAATTCACTGGATACGCTGTCAGAAGCATATAAGAAATTGGAGGAGAAGATCGAACAATTTAAAAAACTGATGATGACAAGTAGTGAAAACGTAGCATTGTTTTTATCTAACAATAACGTATCATATTTCAAAAAACTTTATTCTGTGTTTGTTATACGTATGATTGTGCTCAATCTCGTTGGAACTGTGCTTCTATTAAGTATAACTTTAGATGTGTTGTGTTTGGATACTTAAGTCATCTGCTGTATCTCGTCCCATGGGTGATGCATGAACCCATGGGATGAGCACCACATGCATTGCGTTTGTGTGTGCGTGCTTGCTTATGTTTTCCGATGACACAGCATGCATTCGACGGGTTACCGGAAAACCTTATATATAACTTAATCTGAATTATTATAGGACATACTAGTGACAAATACGATACAGAAGAGCCATTCTATTTGCTGAAAAAATGTGGTTGTATAATTTACATTATCCCTTAACATAAGTAGCACGTTCCAGTCAACTGTTTTTTAAATAGCAAAATAGAAGATATAAAAGTAATAAGATACGTGCAAACAAAGATCTAAAGATAAAAATGAACAAGGAAACCCTGTAACAAAATAGCAAATTAAAGATTCAAAAACAGAAAGATACATTTGTTTAATACTTCAGCTTAAGATAGCAAATAAAAGATTTGAAAAATAAAATGATAGATTTAATTGGTATTTTGACAAGATAGCAAATTAAAGATTGGAAAAGTAAAAAGATAGATTTGATTGATTATTTAACAAGATAGAAATCTTAAGATTGGAAAACAGAAAGATAGATTTGATTTTCGCGTTAACTGAAAACAGCAAATTGAAGGTTTAAAAAATAGAAAGATAGATTTGATAGCAAACAAAAAGAATGAAAAAAAAATTCAAAATATTAGACATATACATTTAATAAATGTATAAATTACATATAAGATATAAAAATGATAGAGCCGTGCTCTGATAGGCAAGATTCAAGCATTCGTCGGCAGCATATCTTAAGGCATTGCAAAGAATGTTTCTGATCAGTAAAGATTTGACTAAGTCTGTGCTCTATAACTTCATTGCAAGGTGTGCCAGATTGCTAAAATTTAAAGCTTGCCTTTAACACTAGAAGATAGAGGGCAGCAAAACCAATTAAGATAGTTCACCATGACACAATAAGACTGAGTAATCTGGCAACTCATCCTAAAAGATACAAATTTTTGATTGTATACACAGACGACTTCTTAAGATTGACGATAGCATACCCTGTAAACGTGGAATGTGAAGCAGGGAGTTGTCTGAATAATTTTGCGATAAGCGCACGAAATCTACTGGGCTTTGATGCAAAAATGTGCTACTTAAGAACTAATCAAGGCATAAAATTTACAGGAGGTCGAAAAGTGAAAGTCCTTCAGAGGTTGGAAGCTGAGCTTTCACTGTCCTGTCCAGACACTCCTTAACACACTAGTCCAACAAAATAATAGCTTTCTTAGAAAAGTTTACCCCAAATCTAAAGATGTAAATCAAGTAAGAATTAGTTGTGTAGCATTTATTAAGATACAAAGGAACACAGGAACCAAACTCAGCCCAGAAGGTATACAAGTAGTACCAGTTGGCTACACTACCACCAGCTACATATTTTTAAGAGCAGAGGATGGAAAACTTTATGAGAGTCGGGATTTAAGATATCATAAAAGACTTGCATTTAAAGATATCTGGGGAAAAGGCAGAATAACGAGCTGAAATAATCATAAGATAGATACTTAAGACGATGAATGGTTCATTAAGTTTGGTAAAGATTATCTTCAAGTCTTATTAAAAACAGAGGGAGAACAAGGAGTTTAAAAAAAAACAAGAACAACTGAAGGACAATGAACAGCTTGTTCAAGAAAACTTCAAAGCAATTGACGAACAATTAGATTCATTGCAAAAAATCAAGTGTGGAAAATTGTTGATAGACCAACTATAAATGTTGATAAAAGCAAGCCAATTTCTTATTAAATATAACATTGTTTTTTTTTTTTTTTTTTTTTCCTTACATTAGTGGACTCTGAAGGATGTGTTAATTGCATACGCGATTCAATCATATATGAAATGTGTTTTTTTTTTTTCGTCCGATGTCAATTTAAAATATTTCTCAGCTATAATACATGTTTGTTCCTTTTTTTGATTGGTGACCATGTACGTTGTTGGAAGGGAAATTTATAGGAAATTTGTTGGTATTTTGGCGGTAATTTTTTTTTTTTTTTTTTTTTTTTCATTTCCATATGATTCGCGAATGTTTGGTTTTTTTTCTAAATACATGTATCTGGGTAAGACAATACAAGGGTTTTTGACTTCCCTTTACTTTGTCATAATCGAGTTGTTTTTTTTGTCTGGTGTATATCTTTTCTGCCCTGGTAGTACTAGCATTTACTAATATCATTGTGTAGTGTTTCTGTAGCAGGAGTGCTCCATTGTTCTGGTAATTTATGTTTTATGTCCACTGTGAATTTTAAAGAATTTTTATCACAGGTGTCCGCTTAGGATGTTCTGGCTTCGTTTATGAGACTGATGACTCGTATTATAGGATTTTTTCCATGTAAATACGTATGTATGTACATCTGAATGTATGTATATGTTTTTTTTCTTTTTTTTTGTTGGGAACTATCCCCTGTAGGCTCTGCTCTGTTGTATGACTATGCATGTAGATGCTACTGTTACTGTCGTGGTAAAATGCTGTTTTAGATTTAATTGTGATTTTGATCCCTCATACAGTGGCGGAAGTCTTATCTTATATGGCTTGCATACTAAATGTGTGTGACTATTTCCCTTGTTCAGTTTTATTTTAATCTCGTTATGTAACCGAATCTCCAGAATTTTCAGTAGTTGTTGTCATCCTCTGATAACCGTTGATTTTGATAGTAGGTAAGGAATATCAGGATTGGCTATGAATAGAGAACTTGACTGATTATAGCTGAGAGCGCAATTGGTAAAAATTTGTAAATTGCAGCTATATTTCTTGATAATTAAAATCAAAATCATTTGAAAAAAAAAATCTTTTTTTTTTGTTAAAACTTTGCATGTCTCACGTCCTTTAAAATCTACTAATAACACTGTTCTTAAGTGCGTCACATTTAATCGTAGATGTACTTGTAATTTTTTTATCAAATCCTTTTTTTTTGGTTTTGTTAACAATGTTGTTCTTTTGATTGTTTTTTTTTCTTATAGAAAACATTAATAATTAATATTATTGACCTATTTGTTATTATTCTTATTATATTTTTTTCTATAGTTTCGAGTATAACCATATAAAATTCTTATTATAAACAATATTTCTTATTGGTTTTTTTTTTTTGACAATGCCTGTTATTTTTAAGGGTTGCAAAATACGATAACTCTATCTTTTATCCTATAACTCATTTTTCTATAAGTTGGATGTTGGACAGCCAAAAATTTCACAAAAGTATACTTTTCTCTTTCTTATTTTTTTCTTCGCCTTTATTTTGCGCGTGCGTCCAAAGGTCACAACGTGAAAAAGTTTTTTTTTTTTTTTTTTTTTGCATTTTATCGATATTATTCCTTTAGAAAAGGGGGGTGTTAACTGTCTGAATGTCTGTTGGTTACGTATTTATTAGTTATTTTGTACTTTCTTTCCGTATAATTTGTTGCTTTCTCTCGCGGCTCGTCCGAGGGCCGTGAATTATTAAAAAGCAACGCTTTTTCTTATATATTTATACATGTACGTTTTTGTGTATCCTCTCTTCCTATACAATATACCATATCGGTATACTATCTTTATTACGCTTGTACTCAGTATTGCTTCAGACATTATTATAATTATTATATTACTATCATTATTATTATCAAAATTATTAATGTTGTTATAACTATCGTCGTTGTATTCTCTTCAGTTAATAGCTCACAGTCGCGTTAAGGTCTGGTGAGGGTGGTGGTTCAGGTGGGGGCCTTGTGCGCTTTTCGTTGGGCTCTTACACTCCTTCTTACTCCCTCTTACTTTTTTCCTCGCTCTCTGTATCCCATGCATCCTCTTCATCGTTCTCTTTGTCTTGTTCGTTTACGGCCTGGTCGTTGCTATCTCCTTTAAAATTTCCGTCTATGTTATCTCGAGGTTCCTGAGTATCGAAATCGTCGTTATGATTCTTATTATTATATTTGGGTGAGTGATCGCCGCTAGTTCCTTCTACGAGGGCTTGATAGTGTTGGATTCTGAGATGCATATGTTTAAATTCTTCGTCTTTCCCCTCATTAATTGTTGGTATACTATCTTATCGGGTGATACTTGTAAGTGTATACATATGTTTGCTTCATTTTCTTGTGAAAATGTAAAAGCACATTCTCCGTCACTGAATTCATGGCTGCTTTTTAATACTTGTTTGGTTCCTTTTGGGTCCTTACATTTATTTATCCATTCTGACCCGCGTAGAATTTTTCTGAGCTCGTCTGTTGATTCTGTCAATCCGTATAAAAGTTTTAGGCAATGGAACAGACAACTTTTGTCTCTAGGGACGTCGATCATTATTGGCTGTCTGTAAGGTTCTACGCATTGAATCCCTAATACTTGAATCTTTGCATCCCCTTCTTCGTTAATTGCGGTTGATGTGCTATCGCTTTTCCATACATCGATTCTTATGCCCTCTTTTTCTTTGATGTCTTTCCTCTCAACGTCGATTGAGACCTTTGCTCGGAATCGATTGGTTGATTCATGCAATATTGACCTTAAATTGGTAATGTGACCTTTGTTATTATTATCCTCATCGTTTCCGCCGTTAGGTACCTGCGTATCTGGTGGTTGTTGGCTTTCGTGTTCGTTCGGTGCCGTTCGGGTTTGTTCGGTCATTTCCGTCTCCCGCTCATCTACTTGCTGTCTACCTTTGTCTCTACTCTCTCTCTGGTCATGTACTCCTCTTTTATTTTCCAAATTCCCTTCGCTTTCTTCGTCTCTGTCAGGTGTTTTTGTTGCTGCTGTTTCCCCTATTGCTTTCTTAGCTTTCCGCTCTCTCTCTTTCTCCACTCCTTTTGCTGCCTCGCTATTCCACGCTAGTTAGGAACCCCAATGTTTTTCTTGCTCGGTATCCCTCTGCGTTGCTGCTGGTGTATCACAATGCGCAATAATAATTTTGTTTGAGTTCTTCGGTTGCTCGGCGGTGATAGAAGAATCTTCGACTTTCCTATGTAAAGTATCTAACTGTCATTTACGGGTTCTGTGTTGTGTTTTTTCTGTTACACCCTTGTTGACAAATGGTGTGCTCGTTGTTTTTACCCCTTTTTCCATATTTTTCTCTTAGCACATGTACGCCAGTTTATCGTCCGCTGGTCCTTGCAACAGAATTTTTTCTTTATCGTTTACCACTGTAAAGGGTGTTTTTATCTGCCTTATCTTTTCGTTTTTCCGTCATTTTCCGTTTTGATCCTGTGTCTGTACTACTGCAGTTGTAGGTACTTGATATCTGTTCGCTTTCTCCAAGTTTTCTGGGCTTCTTTTTAATTGTCTTCTTATCTGGCTCGTCTGAGTCAGACGTTTTGATTTTTACTTTCCTGTTCTGTCGTATTAGATTTCTCTGTCTCTTTGTACGCATTTTATATATTCGTGCTTGTGGTGCATTTATGTCTTCGTGATTGTCCCTTTTCTATTTTTTCGCAAGCTCGTATAGCTTCCGGCGTGATAGTTCTGGGTTTTCTTCTTCTTCTTTGAGTACTGGATTGCGAGAAAGAGCTTCTTGGCGTACACTATCGCCAATAATTCCTTGTTGTATGTCAGATGTCGTTATTCACTGCCCTTCAAGAATCTGGATGCACATTTGCAAGGTTGATCTTTACCTATCTCTCTCTGGCTTAAAATTGGTCCGATGGCGTAGTCGGATGCGTCGGTTGTTACGATAAAGGGTTCGTTTATATCTGGAGCTCTCAGCACTGGCTCACTGCACAGAGCGGTTTTAAGTTTTGTAAATCAATGTTCTTGTTCCTCTTCCTATTTAAATTCGGCTATTTTTCTTGTAAGCTTTGAGAGAGGTTGGACTTTTTTTGCGTAATCCTTGATGAAGCGTCGATAGTACCCCGCGAATCCAAGGATCTGTTTCATTTTTCTCGCATTTGTTAGTTTAGGAAAACTTCTTACCGCTTTAATTTTTTCCGTATTTGTTTTGATCTGGCCGTTGCCTACAATATGACCGAGCACTTTTGCTTCTTTTCGAAGGAATTGGCATTTTCTTGGCTCTATTGTGAGGTTTGCATCGGCTAGCCGTTTTAAAAGCCTTTTGAATCTTATCTCGTGTTGTTTCAAGTTTTCTGCGAATACCATGATGTCATCCATATATACCTCTATCTCCCGTCCTTGTAAGCCTGCTAATGCCAGTGTTATCACTCGCATAAATATACTTGGCGAGTCTATGCATCCCATCGGCATTCGTTTATTTTGGTAATGTCCGTTTGATCCTGAGAACGCAGTTTTATGAGCGTCCTCCTCGTGAATCTCTTCTTGGAAAAACTCGCTCTTCAGATCTACCACGGTTATATATTTTGCAGCCGCTAAATTTTCCAAAATTTCATTCTGGAATAACAGTGGATAGCACGTACCGACTGTTATTTCGTTCAATAGCCGGAAATCTGTTACGACCCTCCAGCGTTTTTCTTCGTTTGGTCCCACGTTTTTCGGGACAATCCACATATTTGAGTTTTATGGGGATGTCGATGGCTCATTTATTTATTGCTGCAGTAGTTTACCTATTTCAACTTGCATCTGTTCTTTGAGTTTTATTGGATAGCGTACCCTTTTGGCAACTGTTGGCTTTTCTGTTGCAGTTGTTATTCGATGCTTAAGTAAGTTTGTAGCTTTTAGTGGCTCACCGTTGAGGCCAAACACAAATAGATTGTACTCTATGGGGCTCTAGATGTGGTTTAATTCTTCTATGTTGCAGCCAGATGCATCGCAATTTCCATTATTTTGCTTACTCGAGCCGCTATATCTGATTTCTTAATATCTTCGAAATTTTCGCTGTTGTTCTTTATATCCTCATTATTTTTACTGCCTACGGCATTTCTTTCTTTTATAATTTTATTATTTTTCACCTTTCCGTCTGAACTTTTAGCGTTAAAAAGCCAAATCATGGCTTCGTTTAACCCTTCAGCGTTGTCCCCAGTGATGCTGAATGGTTCCGCCACTTGTCTTGTTTCACATTCGAAAACATTTACTTCTGGTACCGGCACGTTAATTTGTTTGTCTTATATGTTTATAATTTTCGCATATATCTTTAAGTCTTTATTTTCTCCTATAAAATTTCCAAATAAGGTTCCCTCCCTTATATTTTGTAGAGGGACCCAGCCGACTTGTACGTGGCTGCTCTTATCTTTTATACGCGAAAATATTATTTTCCTCGATTTTGCGGGGATTTTAAAATATTCTGGTTTTGGTAATGGGATTCTGATGCCTTTTTATTTTAAATAGTTTTCTTTGGTGCTTATAAGGCCATTATACAACTTAAAAGCGTCCCAGCCAATAATGCCTTCCATTTATATCTGGAAGGTATCGGGGACTACGTGCAGATTTATTATTATACCGTTAAAAGGTATTTTAGTTCTTCCTAACGTGCAGCGTGCTCCGTGTGTGACGCCAGCTATTAGAACTTTTCCTCTGCTCTCTATATGCGTGTCTGTAGAGAGACAGCATTCTTTTTTAACTGATACTTCAGCTAAAGGACTTCTAGTTATAAATTCTGTTTCAATTCTTTTTCTTTGCGAGAATTCTCAGCCGTTTGAGGAGCCTGTTCAAAGTCTGTTTCTAACGATACTTTAATTGTTTCATTTTTCATATACTTTTCTTTGCGTGATGTCTCGCTATCTTCACCACCGATGTGTATTTTATTTGACTCTGTTTGCTCCTCTCCTTTAGCTGACACCGTTTCGTTTTTATGCTCTATCTCCTTCTCTTTTCTCTGGGCCCGCTCGGCGCTTGGGGAGCACGACGAGTGTCCTGCGAGTTTAAATGTTTCGTGCTACGCGTGGATATTTTTTCATCAGGTGCATCATTTGTTTTATTTGGAGGTCTTTTGTCGTTATAATTTTAATCTCTTTTATAATTTTTGTTAGAATTATTATTTTCTCTATAATTATTGTTGTCACCGTACTGGTTGTTGTAATTGTTATTATTATTTCTTAAGTAATCAGCGTTTCTGTTGTAGTTATTATATCTGTTGTTGCCTGTATTTTATACGGGTTTCTTCTATAATCGTTGTTATAGTTTTAACTATACGTATTAAAAGGGCAATTATAATTATTCTGGTAGTTAAAATTTCCTTTTGTATTTTCCCTGTTATGATTGTTAAATTGTTCGCGTCTGTCACTCCGATTTATTCTCCCATTCTCTGCGTCTCTTCCTAGTGTGCAGCATTCGCTTGTATAGTGCCCCCTGCGTTTGCAGTAAGCGCAATTTTTATCCCTTACGTTTTGTTTATCTTGTGATACCTGCACTGGTGGATCATTTGTTTTCATGTCTGGGTTTTGAATTCTCTTATTCGCTGCGTCTGTTACTAATTTCATACATACTTTTGTAGCATGCTCCTCGTATTCATTGCAATATGAGCAATATTGATAGTCCCCTGTTCTTTTATTTTCATCTGGTGTGTCGCGTATTTCTGCCTGCTCGTGGCTGCTCGCACGATTGTCCGTATCTCTTGTTTCTGCTCTCGCTTGGTATATTTAGGCCTCGATTTGGGCCAGCATTATTTCTCGTAGGCTTAAGTCGCTTTCCATTTTCAGCGCGGCTACTATAGCTTTGCCTAACGTTTTCGGGTAAAGGCATGTTACCCCGTAGTTGTAAGGTGATTGTATCCCGTACGTAAATTGCTTTATAGCTTCTTTTTCAGCGCTCTCCTTTAATGCGTGTCGTTGCCCGGGTGATAGTGTCGTGTCCGAATCGTATAGGGTTATTATTCTATCGTATAATTTTTGAACGTGCCTGCTGTATTTCTATACTAATTTCCCTCTGTATTGTTTCACTACTTTTAATTTTGCTAATAACGTGTCGACGCTTCCAATGCTGCTGTACGTATTTTTCAATTCTACCAAGAATTCATCTACAGATGAGAACTGTGCCAGGCGCGGTATAAGTTCAGCGGCTGCTTCTTTTAGCTTATTCGCTAGTGAGCCTATAAAAAGTTCTTCATATATGGGGCTTACCGATCACGATACCACTCTTACCATTTGTTCGAAAAGGGGTAGTTTAACGGAATCGCCGTCAAATATCGGTACGTTTGCTGCTAGGTGACTTAGTGACGACAGTGTGTTCTGAATTGGGCGTTTGTAATTAGGATTTCCTGTGTAATGTGGGGGTACTGTAAATCGGTCTTGGGCGTTGAAGTCATTTCTATTTGCCCAACCTAACTCGTCCTCTCCTGCAGGATAAAGTGGTGCCGCTGTGTTCTGTCTATAATAATTATTGTCGTCGTTTGTATTGTGGGTGATGCCGTAGTTTCCAATTTCTTGCTCGCCTTGAGCTACTGGGGTTCTCATTTGTGTTTGACACCATGTAACTTCTCCATACGTCTGTTGTAATGATTGATGTTTTAGTTGTGTAGGTGTAGGTATTCGATTTGTATATTGTTGCACCGCTTGTGCCGCTGCTTCTCTTATTATATCGTGTAAATAAGTGTCGTGTTTGGATTGTGTTTTATCGCTATGTGGATTAGTGACTTGTCGATTCATGTCAGTTGCCGCGTTCTCACGTTCGTTAAATGAAGTTAATTTTTCAAATACGGGGGGACTATGTGCTTCTGTGTGGAATGGCGCATCAGTTTCGTTATCGCTTATGGCTTGTCTATGAGATAACTGTCCGCGTTTTATACTTGGCGTTAATTTCCTTAACATTTTCATCATAAAAAGCTTCTGTTTTTTTTCTGGCCTTCTGCCACTCTATCTATGTTTCCGGATCATCTTCTAGATTAATTTGTATTACTTCGTCATCTGTGTCAGTTGGTCCTGTTTCGTGTATATCTGTGCACCTCACGGCTTCCTGTACTCCCCTTCCCAGTGTATCATGTGTTTCTACGTCACTCATAGTTTTGCTCTTTAGTCTCTTTTTTTTTTTGTAGTTCGTCTTGTGCTTTTCTAGTTTGTATATATATTTTTCTAATCGTAAAACGCCGTCGTTTCTGTGAGCTTCGTGTTAACCTAATAGATACGCGTGCTCTATTGAATGTTAGTCGATAGTCTTTTTTTTTTGTTCGTTTTTTTTTTCGGTTGGTTACTGCTTGTATTAATTGTCTAATTAAAAAAAAATTTTGTTTGGGGTGTTTATCGTTTGTGTCGGTTAAATGCTTTTGCATGCAATTATGGATTGCCGCTAAGGTCTTAGGATATTGAGATTTAGAAATAATATCGATGTATAATTTTTTTTTTTCTTGTAGGTGCGTATTTTCCTCGGGGGTTATGGGTATAGTATATACGAGTAACGGAAATTCACTTACCAGATCGCCGTTACGATGGTCAGCATGACAATAATCTCGTGCATACTTATGGGTCCCTTCTTCGATCCTTCCTGGAGTTGCTCAGCTTCTGCTTCCGCTCGTTGTTCCCTTCCCCTGTGGCGTGTTCTGCGGCCTTAGTCCAGGCTTGGCGTACCGTGCTTTCTTCTCTTTGTCTGTATTTTTCCGGGTTAAGTGAATGGTAGCTGCCTCTAGTGTCCTGGTATGTTGGTCCACTGGCTTGATATGCAGTTTTTCCTTGTCTTATATCGTGGCACTTGACACGCTGAATTTGGCGTCTAGCACTTTTGACACTTTTTTCTTTGCGGCGAAAGATATATTTTTTTTTATTTATTACGTTAATTAAGTCGAGAAAAAATTAATTAAAAAATTTTTTTTTTTTCCGCGAGACCAAGTGATTTCCGCACACGCGATAGACCGTAAACAATTTTATCTGTATCCCACTTCTGACACCAGCTGTTACGTGGGATTCTCGGTGCGGGAATAAATAGAAGCGTGACTTGTTGTTACTTATGCTTTATTAGAATTACTTATCATTAAGGGAAGTTGTGCATGTATTATCGTTTCGCGGACTTCGTCCTTACCCTCTCGCGTCTCTCGCTGATCTGCCCGTCCCTTCTCTCTACCTTTTCTATCACCTCTCTTCTTTATTTCCCTACCTTTCAGGCCCAAACCAGCAGAGGCGCACGCACGCATAGCTATATGCTATCGTACGTAACACTATGTTTTTGCTTTCATTTAGGCCCAGACAAAGCCACCTAATGGAGTGCACTACTTGGCTACCGACGTTGGAAGTAGCACCACCGTTTTTGCATTTATGTGGAAAAAAAAGGCCAATTTGACGAAACCCTGAGACACGTGTCTCATCTTTTAGCCCAACAGTGACAAAAAAAGTTTAGCTAGGATTGATTGCTCTAAGAAGAAAAAATCGGCACTTTGAGGTGAGGTACGGTTGAAATCGCAAAGTTCAGAATGGAATTTTCAAAGTTTATAGTGCTTGTATGACTTAAAGACGTATTACAATGACCTGTCCACCCATACTTAATTTACTAGCCTAAAATTCAATAAAAAACTGTAGTTTGTGTACCTACACACGTACACCGAGTGGTTGTTTCGTGAGGGGTTGGAATGGAATAAAATGTTTGTACGTACGAAATACGCAAATAGAAGAGCTTGGCTATTCGGGATGTAACAATTTCTGGTACTACCATCGTGAGAATTTGTTAATTTTAGTTCTATACTTTGAAAAGTAACCATTAGTAAGCATTTCTTATCCAAAAAGTTAGTAGTTTGGACTGATTTTTGTAAAAACCGTTATTATGGCGTAAATATGCGGACAAAACGTATGCAGTGAAAACTCACTCGTCTTATTCAATTTTTGGTGGGGCTAAGGTACAAATCCTATTTCCAATAACTAAAGTATATAATGCTTACACACCTAAGTGGCAGATAAGCCTTTTTTTACCGGTGAAAGTTCTTATGAGTGAAATTGAGTCATGGACATGGGTTTAAATGGAAAATTCGACTCTAAATGATTGATTGTCTCAATGAAGAAATAAATATATTAGTATTCGACAATATGTCAAGTAAAGTTGACAACATTTGACATTATTTGTTGTTTTTGCTAAAGGATACTAATGATGACACATTAACTTTTAAATTAAAAATAAAAAGATAGAAAAGAGTCTGAAGATGCTGGAGAGTTGGATACTACAAAAACAAGAGAAAATGTGCCATGCAGAGATGCAGTTGGCAGCTTACTGTATTTGGTCAATACAATTATACCAGACATTTTATACCCTGTAAATATGTTAAATAGAGATCAAATCTGCTAAACTGAAGATGATTGGAAAATGGTCAAGCAGGTATTCTAATATCTGCAACACATCAGGACTCTAAGATTAACTTGCAGAGGCCACAAATATGGATTAAAACCCTCTTGAGATGAAAGTTTGGCAGATTGTGAGAGCTCAATAACAACGAGTGGATATCTCCTAAGGTTTTATGGGGATACAGTAGTTTGGAAGACAAGAAAAAAAGATAACGTAGCTGTCTCAACCTGTGAAGCTAAACATGTGGCGATGTGATGCAAGTCAAAAGTTAATTGAACTAGAGCAGACTTTAACTTCTCTTTATTTGGTTACTCTATAAGTTATTAACAATGTCTTGCACTTTATTGCCCGTGGATCTGTGGTGTGATAATAAGGCTGCCGGAGTAAGTGCTAAGATAAATAGTGGTAGAAGATTGAGACACATACTGAAATCGTTGCTCATTATGTTAAAGAATGTGTAACCAGTGGAACAATAACTGTAAAATGAATTACATCCAAGAAGCAACAAACAGATAATCACAGAGAATATTTAACGTTTGAATTGCCTGAAAAACTAACAGAAGAAATTCCAAATTAAATAAGCAACAAATTGCATATACTAAGATTTAAATCTAAAATAAATCTAACTATACTCTACTGATCTACAAAGTATTATTAACAGTGTGTTGCATTTAGTTAGTACTAAAGTAATTTAGTTTACTTTAAATTGTTTAATAATTATTATTATCATTAAATTTTTCCTTCGGTTTAAAACCGAAGATTGTGGGCTACGGTCTCACGCTCCTTCACAAGCTGGGGAACAGCAGAAAGTCTAACTATTTGTTTGTTTGTACATTGGGGAAAGGAAAAACAGAAAAATAAAAAGAGAGTGTCAGGCTTTCTAAAATCGAAATGTCCATATACTTTTTCTCCCTTTTTCATTCAATTTTATATGAATCTTCAGTACTGCTTTTTTTGATGTTATTAATTTTATTGAATTGTAACTAATAAAATATTCTGCACATTCTGGTATGCTTCTCGTTTTTTATTTATTTAGTTTAACAACAAATTTTATAAATTACTACGAACTTATCAAGCAACTACAAAAGTTAGCTTATCGAGCGATTATAACAAGTAAGATTAAAATATTAAGCTAATAGTTAGGAACCACACTCGATGAGTGGCAAAAAGCAGCTTACTAAAACACCAAACAAAGAAATGCACCTTGCTCGAAGTTTTAGTTAAATTTCTTTGTCTTACTTGCTATGTGGCCGGTACATGCTGACTTGATGTATTTAGGCTTCGTGGCTCGCTTCGGTTGCCACTTGACCCTTCCAAGAGCCATGAAGTACAGATTCAGCTCTGTGACGGGACGACTTTCATTAAAAACGACTCTTTTAAGAGTCATAAAATTTTATTATGCAGGGAATATATATAATATAAAATAGAAGAAAAATAGAAACTTTAATTATTTACGCAAGTCATCACTCAACACAAATAATATTTTATTGTTATATTCTAAGTAAAACGTGAGAGCTGGTTGAAATTTAACATTTCTACACTTTAATGGATTTAAAATAATATTATTAAATATTCCTAATATTTTGTCAATTTATTGCCATTTCTCACTGCTTTGGCAAGAAGAAACTTCATTTTGATCAATCAAGAAGCACTAAAAAATGTATCATTGATAGAATTTAACTACGATTTTGAGCATCATAGCACATTTTTTTAATAAAGTAATCCTACTGTAAGAGAAAAAAAATATTTATTGCTTCAAAATACTGTAATATACATACTTAAAAATAAGTTTTTTGTGGCAGAAGCAACAGATTTTGAAGAATACTAAATTGAATATTGAAAACAATTTTTTACGTTGTAAGTATAGTTTCCATAGACGATTTATATTTTTAACTGAGCTAAAAATGAACAGTTAATGCTTTAAACATGACTTTACCTTGTTTCAACCTGAACCACCTACAATTTACTATTCGTATAACCAAAAATATTGGAACTTATTTTATTAGTATATTTTGAATTTATGTATAAATTAGTATTAAAAACAAATCTTCAATGGACAAAAATCTCTGACAGTTCTGGAAATTGGATGTTTTATTTAGAAACATATCTATTCTTTAACTAATTATGACTTTAACATTCATTTAAGTTACAATTCTGACGAAAATAAACAACACTATTAAAGCTTATTGAAGATTTTTACGACCAAATTTTATTGGAGCATAGTTCTTAAAGGTTTAAATACTGTATGGTTCTGTTTTTATGTTACAGTTAAATGAATCTCATTTGATAGAAAGGTCTGTCATTTATGATAGAGGATAGCTGTGTTGTAAGTACATGTTTTTGCAAAGAAAAAATTTTATAGTATTTGAAAATTTCTTCATTTTTCTTATAATTCACAACAATCAGTGTGTTTTGACAATATAAAAGCGACCCTTTCTAAACAGCATAGACTTCTTACCGTTTTAATGAAAGAGCTCTTCGTAAACTTCAAACTGCTTATTATAATAATTTATCATAAAAAGACCATCATCTCACATTGTTTTCTTATTAATTTAAGTATTAGTAATGTGAGATGTATAATTGGTGCTCATAACTAAACTTTAGTGCATGCGTAGTAGCAAGGAGTCGAGACGGTTTAGTGCTGCATTGCAGCATCAAAAACGTATAGCTTATTTTATCTCCGGGCAGTTAGTCTGTCAATACGCACTGCCTGCTTTCGTATTTACTTACTTTATTTAATCTTCCTTTTTTTAAGTTAAGCTTATTATCATGTTTTCGATTTTGAAGACTCTTTAGTCTTTAGATGTATGGGTATGTGATCGGGAAATAAAATGATCGACTCTATCACTTTTATTGTTGAATACAAACACGTTTATTCTCACTAAGATAGTCTATACTTATATTATTGTACGTCTTAGTCTATACTACTAACTAATAATTTAATTTAAAATTATAATTTTTGGTTAATTTTTAATATAAGCAGTCATCTATAATAGTATAATAAGTTTCACTAAAACATAAAAAAGTCGTTTTGTTGAACACAAAGCATGTTATTACATAATAAATATTAAGTCTAAACATATGGCAAACAATTGCTAATATTAACTTATACAAAAAAATATCCCATAACACAAACCTAACTTACACATAAATGAAAATATTTTCACACATTTCATAAACCTTAACGTTTTAATAATTTTGTTTTTAAAATTTTTTTACTTCGATTAAACAAGTCGTCGTTTATTGATTTTCTTTGTTTTAAATTAGAAATCTAAAAATTATTTTTTATCAGCAAACTAGCTTGATCAAAAAACGGATTTATTTACAAATCAAGATTCTATTTTTATAATAATTTATTACTGTATGGTTTTTACAGTCAAAATTCTTCAATATATAATAACTAATAATGTTTTTTTTTAAGTAAACACGTATTAAAAAAAACAATCTTCTCTGTAGTATGGATGGAAAACTAAATCGGATTTGTTTATATTGTTTCAGTGTGAAAATTTCTTTGCTTCTTGGGAACTACTAATTCAACTGTCAAAAGTTATAAATAATACATACGGTATTACTAGTCCTTATTTCAGACTTGGGATGAATCTATCTCTATCAAAAAGTAAATGCTCTAAGTACGGCTTATAATCTGCTAAATCGTTTAACTAATAAACTATTTAAGAACAAGTATAACGCACTTGATGTGCACCCAAGTAAAAGTTTAAAGAATCAGCAATCATTTCCTAATGGACGGTGAAAATTTTTTGCTTGCTAACGTCAAGAAAAAAAAAAGTTTTTTCTGCGAAACTTACAACAAATTTTAGAGCTATATATTTGGACGATACAGTTTTCTTCTATACAATATACTACTAAATCTGACCTAGTTTAGTACATTTTTGTTGTCCAATTGATCTGTTACAAGATTTCTAAGCACCTTATCATGTAAAAACTAGATTTCTGCTATCTTTAAATCGGAACCACTGTCTAATCTTTATCACAATTCTCTTTCAAACAATATTCTGTGTGGAGATTTTAACTGACTTTTTATTGATAATGTTAATGGCAGATATTTTCTTGTAGTGATCTGGTTTTGCAGCATCGTTGAATTTTATAGACTGGGCCTTGAGCCTTATACTCAAAACTTGTACCAAAGACCCGATTTTTTCTAAAACTTTAATGATGTGTAATTATATAAAGCTTTAACAACAACAACTCATACTTCTACAATTTCCTTGCTATTTCCTTACCTAACACTACTCCTCTACAAAGAGCTCAAAATGAAGTCATGTAAAGCGATTAACACCTAAAAGTATGGTTGTCGGTATCCACTTCATCAGTTATCGCATAGAATGACTTTCGGTTTATTTTCAGAAATTGACGAACAGCAAAGCAAGTTTTTTAAAAAACGACTAATTGCCTATTAACTGAGTGTGCCATGAATGGTAACTATCTACTTATCAAAACCAAAAAATCGATCAAAAGCTAACGTTATTTTGCTGCAAATTCCAAGTACTAAAACTTCAAAACTTTTTATTTGAAAGATGCAAATAAAAAACAATAATTTAGAACTTCTAACAGTTAGCTACAATCATACCACGAATAATTTTTTTTATTGTACTCTCCCCCAGAGAATTCAAACTACGCAAGCAAAATAGCTTATGCTCATACTGAAGCTGGTCAGAAAAGAATATAATGCTATACTGAATGTAGCAGGTGGATGAAAAACAAAGCCCATAAGCTCACCACGAACGTTGAAATACTATATATCCACACTTACCACTGGTATACTAACTGATGGAAAACTCTAGAGGCACGCCTCAGAGACGTCAATCACAAAACATTTCAAGGGATCAAGGAGTTTGCGACTAATCACAAGAGTTTACGAGTGGTAAAAGCCTGGACAATGGTAGGCGCCGCAAAGCCATTAGCAGTTGAGGGTTTAGAGATATGCGAGGTGGATCCACGAATCGTAAATTACAGCTTGTCACCACTGCTTCTTTACACTTAATTAAAGCAGGAGCTTAAGATAGTGAGCAACGTTACTCTTCCTCGTAATCTAAGGTTGTGGGTACTACTAACGAAGGTCATTACCCCGGCTGTTATCCTCATTAAAATACCACTGGCCTCACAAAAACTACCTCTTGAGCTATCACTAGCAAGCAAAATGGAGTACAACCCACAGCAACCAAACTTCGACTGAAAAACAATCCAGAAGCTGCTAGAAAACCAACACGAGAAGGACCAATCAAGGTCAGTCACACCTTCTATTTTCAAACGAACTTTCTAGCTCCTTAATGTCACGTATATGAGTAATTGAATCAATAGCTACAAACAATCAAAATATGATTCTAAGTGACCTTTTGCAGCCTTCCCATGACTTGTTCAAAGAGTTTTTGAAAACTCTTTTGCTAATGAACTCTTCAAATGTTTAAAACATGGCTGATGGGTACTCAACAGCTGCATTTTCTGAACCAAATGGCATCTTTAAGAATTTGCAGTGCCTGTCAGGTGTAGAAAATGCCGTTATATGGCCTGATCTAGATCGCTTGATTATATCATCGCAAAGCAGTTCCTTTGCCTAGCTTGGATTTAAGTACATGTGATAACCTGTATCACTTGGTTGCCATCAGTACATCGTCAACAGTAGATATGCGGTGCATCGTGATGTTGGACGACGATAACTTGTTGCTGGCAAGGTAAAATCTTCTTTCATGACGCTTAAGTAGATGTCTAGCTTAATTGGCCTCGTCCAAGTCTTAATTTTCTAATCTATTAGTAGCAACAGCTGGTCGTATATTGGCTTCATTGCTTGGAAGTTGGCCTTGTTGTCACTAGTACCTCCACTTTTGTCTTCGTACGTTAAATAAATGCTGCCCAAGGCATGGTTTACTATAGGTACATTGAATGGATAGAAAATCTCATTGAGGAAGTCTCAGTAGGTCTCACTTTCTCCTAATCTTAAAAATTCGTCTTGGAGAACATCTTTAGGTAGATTAACGTAGTCTTCGTTGGATTATAGACCTTTCTTGCTGGGCTTTGACTAAATAAGGCATAACGCTGCAGTGTAACTTAGCAGACTTGTCGGTGTCTACTGTCAGCAAAGCTCCTTCGTTGGCCATAATTTGGTCTATTTCTTGGAGTGGTACTATCACCTCTTATTATTAATATTTTACTGTGGAAATAAGTACGGCATTTATTGTTAGTGGAAAAATTTAAGCCAAGAATACCTTCAAATGGTAGACGAGGTTTATCCGATATTACTTAAATTTTTGTGTCGTGCGTTTCAATGTTTATTGTCGTCAATCCAACGGTTTTCTTATAAGTTGTTCCAATTTCCTTAATTATTATGGTTCGATGCTTGTTTATTTGCATATCATTCATAACCACTCGTTTTTTAATAAGGCTGATTTCAGCTCCATGGTGTCTTCGAGCAAATTTGGCTGAAAGCTGGTAACTCGTCCTGGAAGTTTCAGCATCTAATGCTGTAAGATAACTTTGCATTTTGAGTCAGTGAAAGATCTTATCCCTGGGATCCCGTTATGAGGTATGCCAACTGGCTTTTTTCGTCACATGAAACGTAACCATGCGTCTGAACAGCATTAATTGTGTTGTTGTAATGGCAAATATTGATTTTCTGCCCATGCCTTTCAATTAGATGGTTCTGCTGTCGTCAATCATGTCGTCATGTGAGGTGCTTTCAAATTTGAGCAGATTTTTAAGGTCTTTTTTTACTTTGAGGGCGTGAACTCTGTCTAAATGGGTTTTGTTTTGATGGGTCTCGCAAAGTACGATTGTTCCTTGGGCCTTCCTGGAGCTGCATTCATGATTTCAGATACCAAACCATTTTCTGGCCTCGCTTGTTCATTATATTGTCATCTTCAAAATTCTTATATCGGATACCCATAGTTTCAACACAATGCACATATCGGGCAATTACTGGCAACAAGTTATGATTCATCGAATCTTAGGAAATCGGTTTGTTGACTCTGATATTTTCTGCAGTAAAGCAATGCATGTCCTACTTTATTAAAAGTTTGGCATGTGGTCTTATTCAATTGGCCTTCATTGCATAAGTACTCTCCCTGTCTACCCTTGCAATAGCAGGGTTGTAATCTGTTAATCTGTTAACACCCAGGCAACGCAGAGCTAAGAAGCCATTGGTGCCATATGTTTGACATTTTAGTATTGGTGACGCTGTGGGGTTGCTTGTACCTCGTAAAAGGTGCTCTGGGCAGTTAATTGCAGTGTGACCCTCTTTGCTGCACATTTAGCACACTCTGTGGTTGGTTTGGTAGTTTTCATTTCATCAACTACAGGTCACGGTTGCTGAGATCGATGTATGTCAGATGTGTGCCCTGCGTATTGGCATAGCTTGCAGCTTACGTGATTTTAGCAGTCATCTGAGTCCCTAATAAATCTGCATAGCTTGTGGTTGAGTGTATATTATTGTCTGTTGAAGTGCCTATTAAAATTGAAGTCTTGGTGGCACAGGGTTTGGTTATTTTAAAAAGTCTAATTAACTTAACTTATTTTTATTACCCTTGTTACTAGGTCCTTGACTTTCTTATCCTATTGTATTAAGACATCGAGTCTTCGATAACAAAGTTGAGACAACTCCTAACGCACTTAATTGCGCCATTGCGTTTAAGTGATGCTAAGTACGAGGCATGTATTACAGCACCATGTGTTAATGTCTTTGTCTCAATAATTTGCTTCTGGGTGTAACTGATGCTAACTACCCATATCACCTAAAAACTGGTGTATAGACTAAGCAGGCATATGGATCGTTTTTACATAAGTTTTAAGACATTCGATCTTAGTGAAGCTTAGCCTTTGGATAGAATCTCGAGCCTCTCTGGTCAACTTTCGTTTTGTTAGTTTTGTGAGGTTAGGTTTTTCTACTGCGTTCACCATGGCTAGTGCCTCATCGTAATTTTTTAAGAACATGCTTACTGGTATGTTTTTTTCATTGAATTCTAGCACCACCATTGAGACGTTCTTAAGAGGCACAACTTGTGCCATTGTGTTTAGTGGTTAGTATTACCCGGCTCTTTATTTGCCTCTGGTGGAATTTAGCTTGGTTCGGTACCTGAGAATGGTAGTTAATTAAATAGGAAGGGTTTAGTTTGTGGGTAACCTACCATATCGGGATCGTGTACAGTTTTGAATCTTGTAACTTCTTTGTTATGAGCAGTAGATGCTACTGTTTTCGAATTTTTTACAGGGGACAGTAAGAAACCGTATTTGAATTCAAGTGGGCTCTTGCCCACCAGCTTCGCGTTTAAAGTGCCAGAGGATATAAATTAGTGAGAAGTGAATTTGTTTACTTTCTTCTTCAGTGATGCGTCAAAGTATCCCTGGTTGTACATTATCCTACGATCGCTTATCATTATTCGTTTTATCAATTAATCTTTTAACGTGATTATTTTTTAACCTCCTAATAAGGTAGTGTTGGTTATGGGAGTAACAAGGAAATTTTAGTAGTTTGCGTTGTAAAGTTAACCCTACTCCTTGGTACTAAAAAAAATAAAACAAGAAATGAAGAAAAAATAAAACAAGCAATTAAAAAAAAAAAAAAACAAATGAAAAAAATATAAAGGAAATTAAAATAACAAACCAGGGGGTAATAATGGGTCATGGGACCCACGGTAAGAGCGAAGTTCTTTAATTATGAGATGAGTATGGACACAATTTCTCAGGTAAGAAGGGAGTCACCAGACCCACAGGAAGAACGAGACTCTGTAAACATTAGTACTGCGTTCATGTTGTTTACTAAAACAAAAACTTAAGAAACGAATAAAAAAAAAAAAAATAATAATACCCCCTGGTTTGTTGTTTTAATTTTCTTTATAGTTTATTCATTTGTTTTTTTTTTTTTTTAAATTCTTGTTTTATTTTTTTCTTTATTTTATGTTTTATTTTTTTTTCTTCATTTCTTGTTTTATTTTTTTTCATATTTCATTTTATTACATTTTTTTTCATTTTTTGTATTTCCTTTATTTAAATTTTTTTTTTATTTTCATATTTGATCTTTTTTTTTCATTTCCTATTTCATCTCATTTTTATTTTTTTTATTTTATTTATTCATGTCTTTTGTAATTTGATTTTCATTTTATTTTCATATTTTATTTCATTAATTTTTTTGAAATTTTTTTTTCACTAATTTTTTTGCGATCTTACAGCCCATTAATTCAATTTTGATTTATTTTTATCTAATTACTTAATAAAATTGTGCCATTATTTGCTCATCAAATTTAAAACGAGTGCCCTTAAAAACCATTGAAATGATATGAAACTCGAAATATATTTACATAATGATCTTACATAATTTGTTTATGATTGATATAATAAATTACTTTATTTATGTAATTATGTGATATAGTATAATAATTTGTTTGTCGAATTCAAAATAAGCGCCTTTAAGAATCATTAATACGTTTTTTAACTCTATTCTACATGTTTACTTTTTTTTCATTTTCTTTTTTATTTATTTATTTTTTTTTTTCATTTTTTTTTTTTTTTCATTTATTTATTTATTTTTTTTTAAATTATTATTTTTTTTTTTTAGATGTATTATTTAGAAAACAAATACATCACTAATCATGAATTGACTGTATTATCAGTGAATGCATATAAAAATGGAATATTATAGTAATACATGAAATATTATAGTAATGAACTACACGATTAGTACAAGAAACCGAGTTTCTAAGTTTCTGTAGTCAGCAGCGCTCGTAGCAGAGTGGGTAAGGTACCTCGACTCATATGCATTAGGTCGAGGGTTCAAATCTCTTGATTGGAAAGTGTTTTTTTTATTTATTTTTTTTTTTTAAGAATTGTAAAAGAAAAAAATTGAAAGTCAAATAAAAATTATTGTGGAAAAATGAAATTAAAATTTGTTTACAAATCAATTGCTTGGGAGTGTGAGGGGGAATGGTGGACAAAGGTGTGCAGAAGAGTAACACGGCACGGTTGGCAGATATACATATATGGTGGAGAGAGGGGAAGTGTGTAGAGAACAGTAGATGAGGGGGACGGGGTAAGGGGGGAAACTAGAAAAGAAGAGACTTCGGGTAAACCACTTTCGTTTAAAAAAAAAAAAAAATCTGTCGGTTTTAAAATTTCAGCCCCCCCGAGTATGCGACATAAAAAACTTCGTTCTAAAAATTTTTTTTTTTCTAGGGAGTGATGTCGCTATGATCCACTAAGGTGCTTTGGTTGCGGAGAGCGTATTTGTTCAAAAGAATTTTTCATCATTTTCATGCCTAGGCGTAAGCTTAAAAGCCTGGGATTACAGTCAAACGTCCACGTTACTGCTTGTCTTATTTCAGAGAGAAAGGTTTTTAAAAGGTGGAAGTCTTTGGCCCGTGAGGCCAAGTGACTCTAGATCCTGAGTGAGATTTTCGGAAAACTCTAGGGTACACTTATAGGCACCGACACTCATGCATTTTGGCTTCGTGTATAGGCGACAGTGTGCTGAAACGGAGAAGTTCGTAGGTACGATAATCTTCCACTGAGAATCAGAGTAAGCTTGGGATAAAATTTTAGGGTCAAGATAAAACTGGTTAGTAAGTTCCATTTTTAATTCACAAAAGCAGTGGTAGATGGGTTTGTGAAGATTTGTTTAATTTTGAACTTATGCTTTACTTAAGCATGGTACGCAAAAAAAAGGAGAACTTATCACCGAAAAATTTTGAAAGAACTATACGGGAGAACTGTAGTAGTGCCTGGTAGCTAAACTATTTGGGTAGTATGGCTATTGGCCAGGCAGCTGTTATGAGTCATGTGCACTCTTACGTTTAACTCTTTAAGCTTATCACATGGTGGTGACAAGGAGCTCATGCAGAGAAACCACAAGTAGAGCCATATGATCTATCATCAAATAGTTTTTTATTACATGGTTAAGTTCTTATATCTACTAATAATTCTTGTAGGCGATCTTATTTCGTCAGAGATAGAAAGTGTATGTACTACGAGCTTTTATCCCTCCTTTCTCTCTCGGAACAAAAGATTTTAATTTTACAGAAATTTGAGTTGTTGTATACCTTTACTACAGAATAATTTATCACAGCTTAGATACGTCAGGTTCGCATGCCTTAAAAAAATCAAGCTTATGCTGACAAAGATGGTCGAAATCAGATGGTATAGTAAGAAGTGGCCCGGGGCATAACATTAAGATCTGTATTTATTGCTTGATTTTTTACGGTGTGTAAATCGCTTCGGTTGGTCATTTCCACGTCTCGTACTATTACCTATATACTTTAAGCTTTGAACCTTTCTTAAGGTTTCGAGCTCGCATATTTATTGTCAGTGCTACTATTGTACCAAAACAGAGCTATCTTGGACTAGACAATTTATTTGTGTCTTTAATAACTTTCATCGTTTGAATATCGATAATTGTGTGCAAAGTGGGTTTTATTATTATATTTGTTTGTTCTAGTAAAAAATGCTATAGTCTAAGACACATGGCATACTTAAGTTAAATGGTTACTCGTATGATTAGTTTAGTCGTAGGTTGTTAATTATTCAGTGTTCAGCCACTGTTATGGGCGCTTTATCGTTACTTCATATGTAAAAAGTAGCTTTTTCTTTAATATGTCATTTGTAGAGTAGAGAAAAAAATGTATCAAGAAATACGAACAGCTGTATGCACCTCTAACGTAACACTATGTTAACTATATTTCTAATCAAGAGATTCAAACCCCATACTTGACTATATTTTGGAACTTCAATACCCATTTATAATTCTAAATTCCAAGCAAAGCTCGCCATTCCCGATACAGCTATAACTAGAGAATGGTTTTTTATGGCTTTGATACTTAAAGTGAGTAGTATGTTTTTATTACTTGAAATACTTTCATTGAAACATTTAATTTAAGAGTTAAAAAGATCTATAAAAAAATTTCTTTACAGTTATTATTTTGTCAAGAATTTTGCCCATACTGTAACGAGATATCCCCTCATACGAATCATGCATGGGATCAGGGAGTGATTAGCATCACTTTCAATAAAGGTGAATCGATTTCTTTGATAAAAAATTGAAAATTTTTAAGAATCATACGTTGTGTCTTATCAGTAGCTTGATCATAGTTTTTTCCGGTATTGAGCTGTTATTAAACATAATTTTTTGGCAACTTCAATCAGCACAGTGTTCGCAATGGACTTTAGCCAATTTATACTGTATTCATAAGAGGCTATGCATAAGACGCTCACTTTCCGCGTGAAAACAGGTTTTGTTCCAAAACTACGCTTTTTTGAAACTTTGACAGAATCAACTAAAAAAACAGGATTTGACAATTGCAATATGTATATACTTAAACGCATTTTGGTACCTTTCGGCACGATTCGGCTCAGTTTGGCACAGTTTGGCGTATGTTGGCACAATTTAGCGCAGTATGATGCAATTTGGCTCATATTGGTGTAGTGAATGTTAATTAAACATAGATCATATTTATAGTTTTGCAGTTTAATCGTGGGCATGGTTTTTGAACACAATCGTAACTGTATAAACTAAAATAACAGAGTCCCATAAAATCTTAGTACAAAATTTTTTAACTTTAAGAGTTATTTTTTCGAGACGAATATATAAACAACAAAATATATTTGACAAAATAAACTAAAACAACCCAGATCTAATGTTACGGTTTGGCCTAGTATGACATGGGAATTAACCTTTTTAACCAAGTGTGGTCATGTGACTGTATAGTAAGCCTTTAAAAAACTATGTTCTATAACTTTATAAATACTAAATAACTTAAGACTTTAAAACATTTTATGCTTTAGTGCCAAACATTTATGTCTGGGCTTGTTTTTTTTCCAACTTGACTTTAAATACTGTTACAATTTATATTGTTACAAAATAATTAGAAGAAGTTATAAATTGCCCTAACAAAGGTTCATATTATTAACGCTTAACTTGCAAGAATGTAAAGTAGTTAAAAGGTATAATTTATGTAAAATCAGTATAAAGTACTTGTGTATTCATTTATTGAGTAATCAGATATTTTGTCATACAAATTTAAATAAGGTAACGTTAAACTTCCAATATATGACTTTAAAATTGTTTTTTTCTTTGCACTTCGTTTCAGTCCTAACGCAACCTCAATTTGAATTATACTAATGAGATCTTAAAAAAATAGTAGTTTGACGCTTTTCTTAACTTATCTCTGAGTAAGGTTTTTTTTGGCCAAGCCGTTGATTTGGTAAAATTATATGGTTTTTTCGAAAACTGATTGATTGACTTTCTAATCTGTCATTGTCATTATCTTCATTTAAATTTTTCAAAAGTTCTCCTAAAACACTCGTAAGATATCGTTTTCTTCCACTGGTAATAGCACCATGATGATAGGCATTACATTTGCCTAATTCGTCAGATATTAATTGTGCTGTAAAACCTCTAGATTTAAGGTACTTCAGAAATTCATCTTCGATAACTTCTTTTTTTTTGGTGACAAAGGAGTGCAGTTTGTTCCACTTCTAGGCTTGACGCATCGATTCATAAGATCTTAAGTACCAAAAACACCTATATCTATTAGTGTAAAAAATAAAGATCTTATAAGCACGGCGTTTTGCTTTAAGTTTCTTGAAAAGTTCAACTAATTTATTATAAGCACTAAAATATGTTTGCGAGAAATGAGATTGTACGTAATGTTAAAAAGAGGGATCGCTTGTAAAGTAGTTTTTTACAAAAGAAATATCAAAGAAACAACTTTCTATCCATCCAATCGTTATCTCATAAAAGTATGAAAGTGTTACTTCAATATGTATTTGTAAACAAAAATCGAGAAATCATGTCATAATAGTATTAGACACCTCAACATCATGACAGACATTTTTTTTTAACTTATCCAACTTGAAGCACAAACATTGAGATAATATGTTAATAAGTAAATTAAAGAACATACAGCAATTTTTTGATGTCTGCTTGTGGATAAAGTTTCCTGCATTATTTGCTCTTCGTTCTCGACGCCATGGTTATTCAGTTCAAGATTCAGAAATGGTTGTCTGTTACCTTCAGGCGAATTTCGAGTTGACCCTGACAATGTTGATGAATGAATAGGCGGGTTAATCTCTCCATCATCCTGTTGTGAACAAATTTTTTTTATTGCTACATGTTGTTAACACCGAATTGTTTTAACTTACTTAATAAGCATTGACGTTTCAATGAATAATAGTTTTGATTGTGATACCTTTGCCTTTTTTTTGGAAGGAGCTTGGGCCTATAAGAAAATTATTTTCAGGACGTGGTATGTTTATGTTGTACTTGTAAGTATACTGTCAATATATTAATAACCTTTGAATTAATTTTTTCTGTTGCTACTTCGATAGTCATGCTTTCATCAACGTTAGATTGACAATCGCTATTTTCAACAACGGAATTTGACTTCAAGGACAAATTTAGTTTTGGTTTTCTTCTTGTTATTTTTGGATTATTATGCAAAAAAATTTCCATTTTAGCTAAAAATTCTACAAAAATTATAAAATATTTTAAATAACAATTTGAATGGGTTAAATTTTATATTTAAAATTATCCTCAAAAAAAAATCTAATTAATCAAATAATTACCTTTGACATAAAGAATTGCACATATTTGCGAGCTTTTGCTGCCCACCTCTTTGTATTTCATACATTTATTATTGTAAAACGTAGAATCAGACTTATATTTATCAATATAAAATTTTTTGATACAACTTATGGGTACACTCTTTTTGATAGGCTTCGAGCCAACATGTGTTGGTGGAATGTAAATGTAAGCATAGTATTCTATGATATTTTTTATTAATACTAATCTCATACAACTGCTATGCTCTGATGCACTGAGGACTGGCGTTATTTTACACACCTAGAAGAAGTTTTATAATAACAGTATCTCATTACACAACGAAGGTTTATTAATAATATATAAGTACGAAAAACTTAAAGTAAGGGTGGCTCTTGAGTGGCTTACACAGAAAAAAAATCTGCGATAAGAAAGATAAGAACAATAATAACCAAGTTACATTAAAACAGGTTTATTAGGATATTACAATCAGTGTGCCTTAAGTACGGGTGGTCTTCTGTTATTTCTTGCTAGCTGGCGCTGGTTACACGCTAACCCAAGTACACATAAAAGTGGGCAGACCAGCTTAAACGCATGGTTCAAATCAAGCAACTAAGTCTGGCCACAGGTGGGTTTGTCATACGGCACTGACTTGAGCGCAGCTTGGCCTGACTTGGCAGGACTTTCGCCCACATGGAGGATAAAGTCATGCATAATATATCTCATGGCGCGAAATGTTAACGTGGATTACGGTTATAAAACTTTTGGTACGTTCTCATGTTAGCTACGGCCCATATCCATAGTATACCGTGTTCCAAATGCATGGGCTGTAGCGGAGGATGAAGCGCACGAAGGGGCATCTAAGGCTCTAGGGCCTTACTTTGCTTCGTATTATGTTTCTTTTGTGAGGTCTCTTTATTTCAGAGTGAAATTTTGCTGCTTTATTTACAATGAATATGCGAGGCCCATACAATCGGTATATGGATCGTTTTAGCAATAAAACAGTACCTAGGAGTACATTGTGCACAAAAAAAAGAGACTTTGTAATGTACTAATATTTAAGGCTAAACAGAACGGGTGTTTCGAATCAGTAAGTATTTGCATTACCTTCATAATTTTTTAAATGCTGGTTTGTACATGTATAAATGTACATTGACACAAGAAAAATTGTATACACACTTTCAGTGATTCTCTTACCATGTACAATGCAAGTGCATGTACATACGTACGTATAGGTTCCCGCGTTGAGTATTATCATGTTCGATCTTTTAATTATTTAACAGTAAAATCTTTCATCAGACTTGTACATGAATATCCTAATTAACAATACACATGTATCTCACATTTTAAGAATGACACTATCGTTGTGTACAAAAAACTAAAGTCACTTCCAACCATCAGGATAAGAGATAATCACACAAATGTTTCTACAAAAGCTGCTATTAATCAATGTGATTCAGCTCCCTTTTTTACTACTGATTGTCATGTAAGTGCAATAATATAAGTGTGTCACAAAAGCTGCTGCAGAAAGAATAAATACTCAACTTAAAGCACATGTTTGCGGTTGCTCCGATAGTAACGTTGCTGAAGTTGTAGTGATGTGTTTAAAGTTGGTCAAGAAATATTCTCTGCCATTGTTAGCTACACTGGACATTTTCAACATGTTAAATATCATTTTTAAAAAGGATATTTTTCCACGAACGAAGTACATGTTACACAAGCTTTTAATCATTGATAACAGTTCTGTAGTATACCACAATATTCGTAGTGTATGTCAGAAGTATCTAAGACCAAAAGATACATTAAACACAATAATTATTTGTGACTGTGGATCTGCAGTGAGTGTAACGTCCTCTCGATCTTACTTCGTTGAAGTGAATGTAGAAGATCAGATCAAAAAGTTATTTGCTGATGATGCAGTTCGCAGTAGTCTTTTTCATAGATTTTCTCGCAATAAAGTGAACGAGGATGGTCTTGAAGATATTTACGATAGACGCATATACAAATTGTTTGAAAAAGATAATCAATTGTTAGGTAACAAGTTCAATTTTTTCCATACTATTAACACAAATAAATGCCAAGCTGCAGATGCTTCTAAGATAAGCGTGTGGCCAATTTATATAATGATTAACGAGCTTCCAGAGAATATAAGAAAAAAGTTAATGATTGTTGATGGCTTGTGAGTGGCAAAAGTTGAGCCAGAAATTAATGTTTTTTTGGAACCTTTAGTTGATCAAGCTAATTAACTGTCGACCTCAGGATTTCAATGGTCATACGGTAAACAAGAAATACCGAGTAAACTGTTTTCTTTGGGGTAGGTTTTATTCTATTTTGTTTTATATCAAGGTTGACATACAAATTTTTTACAACGTACCTAAAACCTTATAAAAATATAAAAAAATTTTTTCCGTTGATTACGCTAAGTCTAACTAGTAATGAAATTAAAATTTTCAATGTTTTAGTATTTGCATAGATTTGGTCGCAAGATGCGCTATGCTTAACATGAAGAAATTCAATGGCTTGTTTGGATGCACTTATTGTGAACATCCCACTGAAGCTGTTAATGGCATTCATAAGTATCCAATGCAAGAATCACCCTGCCACAAAGGACTGACGCATCAATTAAAAATCAAATGGTTATTGCTTAACAAAGTTATGAAAAAAATGTCAAATGCATAAAGGGTCCATCAAGTCTAATGAATTAACGGTATTATAACTGAGTAAATGGTAAGATTTTAGATTTTTTGCACTGCTGTCTATTAGATGTAGTGCAGCTGTATACGAACATAATTCATAAAGATGCAACCGAAAATTATTATGTTACCTCACCAGCAAAAATGGCAATAATCGATAAAAGACTATAAGCTGTAATAACTCCTTCTTGTTTAGCAAAATTAACCATAAGTATAAAAGAAAGAAGCATGTGGAAGAGTTCCGAATGAGTTGCGTGGATATTTTTTTTATGCTTCGTTTTGTCTACGTAATATATTTAAAAAAAAAATTATAAAAATTTAGCCATGCTGTTGACAGTGATTAAAATACTGTTAGAAGATTCAATAACTTTCGAAATGTTAAAAGAAGCCCAATAAATGTTGATTGTTTTTTGTGTAAAGTTTGAAAATTTATATGGTTAAAACTACACTCACTATAACACTTACTTTTACACTTATGTCAAACAGTTGGAAACTGGGGACTGTTACATTTCGTTAATACATTTGCATTTGAAAATGAGAATAAATATTGACTTTTAATGAAAAAATGTAACTATAAAATTATTCAACAAATTATTCACAGGCTCCTAGTATATCAGTGAATCCCATGTTAAGAGAGCTCTGGACTTATAAACGAACTTACGAAAAATTTTTGTAACCCATTGAGTAGAAAAAATATAAGATATTACAGTAAAGTAAATGACTGCATATTAACTGGTAACGGTACGAAAAATAGTTTCTTTGATATCGAATATAAGCATGCAAAAATCGTTTTGGATGTATGTAAAATTAAAAATATCAAAAAATATACGAAACTTGTATTTAATGATGTGTGCTATACAACTAAATTGTACTTAAGGAGTAAAAAAAGAAATGATTATGTTGTACAAAGTGAAGGCAGTGGATTTGGTGTCATACATAGCATTTATAAATTTAAGATTTGTAATGATGAAAGGGTTGTATTATTTCTTATGAATATTGATGTCAACGGTAGCTTAACTGTGGATAAAATGTCAATAGATTACATTAAATGCGTAAATGTTCAGCAAAAACCATTTTTGTTAATTATTGATTATTCAGACTTGTACAGACCATGTATTTTAAGTGAAATTAAAAATGAAATCTTAATCTTAAAAATACCACTAGGAGTGTTAGGGAGGTATTGTAATTAAAGTTGATGAAAAGCTATATACAATATTTTTAATAGTTATAAAAAATAATTTAAATAACAAAATTCTTACTTAATCGTATAAATAATTAATAACAGTAACTACTGTTTTAATCAACGCTTATGCATACAGAAGCAATCTTAGGTCAATGCCAAACTGTGCCAGACTATGCCAAACTGCGCCAAACTGCGCAAAAATGTGCCTAATTGTGCCAAACTGGTCCTAGTTGCACGAAACTGATCCGTATATGTTTGAAATTACACCATTTTGGTGCAGTATAACTCACTATAGTACAGTTTCCCACAGTTTTGTGTAGTGTGGCTAAGATTGGGGCAGTTTGGCACAGTAAAGCACAGAAAACTATTTACACTTAGGTTGTAACGCATTTTACTAACAATTTTTTCAGAATAACCTATGCTCAAATTTTGCACAGAGGTAAAAAACATTCTCACTGACCATGGATTTCAATTTTATCCATTTCACAAATACTTCGATAGGTGTGTTGAGCCTCCTTAAAATTTCTTTAGAATTTTGTTTTAACTCTGGCTTATATCAATTTTTTTTTATTACGAGTTTAGATCTTCTTCCTCGAAGGAATCAAAGCTGTGTGCCTTAACTAAAAAGTTTCTACTTGGTTGCATTAATAAAAGAAGAAAATAAAATAAAATAGTGCTACAAAAGTTTTCTAATCCAACCGTAAGATGAGTATAAAAGAATTGAAAACTATAAATCCATGACTGCAAGTTCATAAAATGTTTTACTGTTAAAGTTAACTTGATGTACATGAATCCTTTTTTTAATTAATACGTATATATAAGTGCAAGTATGTTTTTGTCATAAATTAAGCTATTGTTTTTACAATTCAGTGAGAAGAAACTAAGGTGAGAAACTTTTATTTAAATACTTTCTTTACACGCTTAATTTAATGTTTGTGTTCATTCAACTTTTTTTATATAAATTTAAAACATACATTAGACTATCTCTATTTACTTTTAAACATTACACGCTGCAATAACTTACTGCTGCTGTTCTCTTATTTTGAAACTTGTTTATTATCATTCTCTACTGAATGACATTAATTAAAATTTGATTTCGTGCTCTTACAGAATTCATTTAATTCGACTATTAAAGATGCAATTTCATACACGCTCAGTAACCGATGGTCAGGATTGATGTTTTCAACAAAGATTTATTTAGATCACCAAAAGCATTACACGTAACATCATTCTCTGCAAAAAATATTTTATAAATTGCTATCGCAGAAAAAAAAATTTTTAGTGTTTCAAGCTTGTTCGTATTTTTAAAAAAAAATTAAAAGTTTTTGTTAAATTTAATTTAAAAAATAGTTTGAAAATTTACTGTACGGACAAGTATGTTGAAATAGATAACAGTTAATCATAAAAAAAAAATTTTTGCATTGACAACGTATGGAATATCAGATATATGTTAAATCTTATGAGCACAAACAGTTGAATATTGGTAAGCATAACTTTACCAAGTAGTTTTAGTAAATATCAACTGTTCAACAAATAAGAACAAAAATATTGAGCAAACACAGTTTTCGAGTCAAAAGTTGTATAGAACTTCTTACATTCTCATCAATATGTTTTTAAAATGAAATAGGTATTGAATCTTTTTCAAAGCAATTTCCTTGAAACAGAAAAAGAATTTTAGTATCTAGATGGTAATTCTTTTTCTTTGAATTATAAAATATAATTTTACTTGGTAAAATCAAGAGCATGGTAACTCGAGTATCTGAAATATTATTTTACTTTAAAGAAATTTTTAAATAAAAATTTTTTTAAAAGAGTTTAAATTAAGTGGTATTCAAGTTAAAAAAGCATTTAAAACAGAAGCAGAAAGTTTTTCAAATAATATAATAATATCTTACTTTCAGGAAGTGCCTACATCAAACAAAAAAAACTGACGATAGAATCTACACTTTAATTTACTTACAAGAAAGAAATGTTATGCTACAAAAAAATTTTTTCCCAATAACAAAATATTATCTTACTTCAAGAAAACATTTAGTTACAAAGATTTGAATAACCGAGTATTATTTTACTTTAAAAAAACGTTTAAACATTTAAATAAAAAATAAAAGACTTTTTATTTTAATAAATAGATATGTAATACTACCATATACTTTACACATACTTACAAGTAAAAATGGTGGTAATACACAGGTAATACAGATAATATGTCAATGTCAGCACTGTCAGCACACAATAGCTGGAAGGCAAAGTAGAGCAAGATGACGTAAATGCCATATAAAGGACAGGATACTTAGTGCTTTTTATATAAGTGTGCAATACAAAAAAAACTCGTTCATACAGTACAACTATATACTCTCCGTTATTTGACCATGTGGCTGCCATGGTACCCATGTTTATTAAAGGTGGAAAACAACGGAAGTAAAGAGGGCCATTTTCTAGTAATGACAAGGTAGTTTCTTATCAAGTGCTTTTTTTTACAAATTTTCACGTCCACTTACGCATGATACGCCAAAAAAGTATGAATTCAAAGCTCAGTATCACTCAGTATCACTCAGTAGCTAATCTTCAAAAACAATTTACAGTCACTAGAACAATGTACGAAATTAAGCAATGGACATTGCGTAAGATAAGTACATGATGCACTCTACTTATTACCATACTAACAGGATATGCCAGATCAGTAATTACGATTACTTATAAATACATTTATGCTATGCTGGAGATTTTTTTAATTTGAAAATTGTAGAGTAGAATTTTTCAAGATTTCTAATACATGCTCCTTTTATTACGTTAGAAATCTGGTTTATATTATCAATGAAATATTATCTTTAATTTTAAAACAAGAAAGAAAATTTCGAACCGAAAAAAAAAGTTTTGTTTATTAAAAAAAAAAGCCAAAAAAAAACAAATAAATTTACGACATAAAAGATTTATTAGAAAAAACGTTAACAACAGGGTAAATAAAAAAAAGACTCAAAATAAATTTTAACACACCTTATTATGACTGCAAATGTAAGCAAACGTAATTCAAATAATAATTATCGGATAAAAGAGTACTACTATTGTTACGTGGGAATTGTGGAGTTTCAAGGTGTAAGGGGATTGAATACACGTGGAAGAAAGTATATGTTCGTTTATGAGAGTCTCAAAGCGAGAGCAGTCGCGAGCGTGGCGTTAGGTTTGGAGGCTGATCGGAGAAAGCGAGAGTGGAAGAGCTGATAACGCTCGGGCCCGCCGTCAAAAGGTGATCATCATACTCTGTATCCGCTGCTCATGCGCCGTGAGAGGTGAGTCTTGGGCGCGAACTTACAATGGTTCTAGATACTGCACATATTCGTGTTTTTTCTAGTCTTTTACATAGTCTTATCACCTCTTGCGGTATTGGCGTAAATCTTTTCTCACTAACACTGCTCACTATGTATTCGTATGTTGGATGCAAGTATGCCACTAAATCCATAGTATTTAAGCCTTTTTGTTCCACTGGCAATGATGATATCCTAAGAAGGTCCAAATTTTCTTTCGTAACCAGGGGTATTTGAATGTAATATATTATTCTGCCGTTAAATGCCATGGTCGTTATTTCTGAGATTTCTCCAATTTCTTCTTCTGTGGTTATATTTTCCCTTACTGGGAACTGTAGATATGGTTTTAGCTGCTCTGCCAAAATTTTTGCTTCCGAAATCGCTCTCAATGCCGCATCTGGTATATGTGTCGTGCCCCGACTCGTTAAGTATATTATGTCCACCGTTGTTTCAAATTTTGTTATAAGTTTCTCGGCTAAGTGTTTAAATTTGCCCACCATTTCTGTAACTCTGTCATAATTGCCGAAGTACTCTGCAAACACTTTTAGACCTTTCTCCGTTGTTCTTCCAGCTTTATCTTTAAACGTTTTTATATCTTAAAGGTATCGTTCATGGTTTCCATATGTTATGACTCTAAGTTGTTCCGTTAAGTACTCAGTTGTTTCCATTGTGTTAGTCGGGATCGCCTCTACTAGCTTTTGTATTTTCTCTTTTTCTACATCAGTCACACCCCCCTCCAGCGCTTGCACTGTCTTGCTTTGATCATCGATCTTTTGGCCTACTACTGTTCTATATGCCTCTTTTACCCTATCCAAGGCCCTTAGGACTTTTCCTGCCGTGTACTCTACTTGTTCTATACATTTGTGTTCCTTTTTTATCGTCACCCTGCACTTCCATTTTCCAAGTTAATGCGGCTGCTGGGACTGGGCCCAAGCTCTCCACCAATATTCCAGGGTTTCTTTCAATTTCCTCTATCTCTCCAGGTTGCTGTGTCACCGGCATGGCTCCAACCCTGGAACACAAGATTTGTATTTTTTTTGCTCATACCGTTTTGATTGCTAATCTCGTAAGTCGTCCGAAGGCCACGCTTACGAGAGAAGTATACTATTTTGGTCTTGTTGTGTCTGATATCTCGGTTTTTTTTTTTTTTTAATTTGCTTCTTACTCTTATGCAATTTGTTTTTGTTATCCTTCTTTATTCCCCGAGTTCCCTAGTATTTTACAATTGGGTTTTTATAACGCATGCTTTCTTGATTTTGTCTACGTGTATAATTCTTGTTTCATTTCCACGTTTCAGTTTAATATTGTGGTTTTTGTAATTTATTCCTACGATTTCGTGTGATCCTTCGTAGTGATCCCCATATTTCTTTCTTGGCTCTTTAAGAACATAGACCATTTCCCCTTCCATGAAAAATCTTGTGTTTAATTTTTTGTCATAATAATATTTGGACCTGTACTTCGCCTGAACTTGATTCATGGCTGCTATTGTTCTTAGTCGCGTCATTGTTTTTATTACGTCTTCTACATGTTCATCATACGTTTGTTCATTAGTTGTTTTCTTGAAGCTAGATGGGATTCTGGCTGGGTAGCCCAGCAATACTTCTTGAGGCGCTATCCCCGTTGCTGAGTGTTTTGTCGAATTATAAGCGCACATGCACATGCCCAAATGATCGTCCCAAAAGTCATCTTCATTTACGTACGCCTTTAAATATTCCGTTAATGTTTGATGCATTCGTTCTATTGCGCCGTTACTCTGTGGATGGAAGGCTGTTGTTCCCATTTTGTCTATTTTAAATACTCTTGCAAACTCTTCTAACAGTTTGTTTTGGAAATGTGCACCTCTGTCTGACAGCGTTTTCTCTGGGGCGCCAAAGTATGCAATTACTCTGTTTGAAAGTGCTTTTGCTGTTTCTAACGCCGTCGCTCTTTTTACTGGTATAAGAATTATATATTTTATGAGCCAGTCCTGAATTAAAAATATGTAACTATTGCCATGAGCCAATGGTTTGTTTATCGGGCCATAAAAATCAATTGATATTTTTTTAAATGGCCTAGCTGGTGTATCTGTTACAACTAGAGCTTGTTTTGTTCTTACTCTAACAAGTTTCTTAGATTAGCATGATTCACAACCTAACACGAACTGACGTACGTCCTTCGCATCTGTAATAGTCTTTCGCAATTTCGTTGTAAGTCTGGTTCATACCTCTGTGGCCTCCTACCGATGACTCGTGGTATTCTTCGAGTACATCAAATCGTTGCTCGACTGGTGGTACTACTAAATTGTTTAAGTGCAACACTGCCGATATTTTTGTGTTTTCACAGGTGTTTTCAAATTGCTCTGCGAAATAGTCCCACTGTGATACACTTAGTATTGCTAGATCTCGTATAATACCTACTGACGTCAACTTGTTAAACAACATGAGCTGTTTTAAAGACGATATGCATTTCTTAATATCCGATTTTAATCCCGCACTGTCAAAGTGCTCTTTCACGTATAACTGCATTACTTATACTTTTCTTGCTCTGGATAGGAAGACCTCTCTAACCCTCCTATTTTCTTTATTCATGGCTGTTGGATTTATATAACCTCTCTCGTGAAGCGCGTCTATGGCTTCTGTGTCCGGTATGTTTTCTGTTATTGTACAGAAAGCTAAGTTGTCAATGTATCTAAATGGGTGTTCGCTTATTTTCTTAAGCCTTTGGAATGGTGGTATATCCTTATCTTCCTCTGGTTTCGAGGGTGGTTTTTGTACTGGTAGTCGTGTCCGGCAAGCTCTGTACCTATCTAAACCTGGTACAATTATATTGATTTTGCTATCATCTGTGCTTTCGGCATTATCATCTGCCACTATGTTTGCATTGAGTAGCTCCTTTTCATTTTCATTATCGCTAACTTCTTTTTCATGACTTTCATTGTTTACGTCGTCATCTGATATTTTTGGTGTTTCTTGTTCCGCTATTGGGCTAGGCTCATCCAGTTGTTCCAGTAAAGGTGGTGGTGGATCGCGCTTCTTTGGTATTCGTTTTTCTTTTGATCCAGAATCTGACTCATCACTCATCTCATGATGTGTTTTGTTGTCTTCCTTTGTTTTCTTATTAACTCTACCCTTGATTTTCTGTCTCGTATATGGGAACTTGTTTTCATTCCTTTTTATCAATGTTGCTCGTTTCGCCTCTCGTACTATCTTACTGACTTCATCACTTGAATTTTTGTATAATTCATCTATTGATTTATAGCGTTTTTGTCCTTTTTTGCAGAGCGCCTGATAGTGCTCCGGCTCATCCCGCATGTGCTCATGTTCATCTCCTTTTATTCCCGTGTAGTGATGACACATTGGAGGTCCATCTCCATTCACGTAGTGCACACATATGTTCTTTTTGAACTCCTGAGAAAAGACAAAAATGCACTCTCAATTCCCAAACTCGTAATCCTTCCTCAAAATTCTCTTAGTGTTTTCTGGGTCAACGCAGTTTTTAATATATTCAGAATGCAGTAAGATTTTTCTTAGCTGCTTTGCTGTTAAGTCCAGATCGAACAGTACAATAAGACTATAAAACAAGCAATTACCATCGCCCTTTACATCTACTAAATCCCACTCTTTCCATGGCTCTGCAAAATTTCCGTCTGACCAACGTTTTTGCTCATTAAGTGCATCGTTTGAAATTAATTGGTTCTTCTTGCTTGATTCTTCATCATTCAAATCATCGAACACCCCAGACGTCTCACCATGATTTAAGGATAGCTTTTCTCCCTGATTATCCCACGAAAGATTTGCTCCTTCGCTGCTGGTCTTGCCTTCACGTTTCTCTTCCTCACTTTTATCTTCCGTACTTACAGTCCCCTCTTTTTCTTTGTTTCGATTACCTTTTTTACTTGAATCCCTGCTGCTATCTTCTACCTCCCATACATCTATTCTAACTCCTGGTTTTCCCTCTACCTCTCTTTCTCTGATGTCGACAAAAACTTTTTTTTTGAGTCCATCTGTCTTTTCTTGTAACATGCTGGTAAGGTTGTTAAGTTTTTTTGGATCCTTTTTTGCAAAATAGTTAAACTCTTTTTGCCTTTCTCGTCGTGGATCTTCTGATTTTTTTTTCTTCCCCGGACGTTCGATCCTCCGAAGTACTACGACTTTTTGAGCTTCTCCCCCTACTGTCGTCTCTCTCTTCCCTATGCTCTGATCCATTCAAGCCTATTTCAATTTCCTCCAAATTATTGTGTTTAATTTCTGGTCTTTTTTCCCAATTCACTATTATACTTTCTTCAGTCTGTGTGTTTTTTACAGGAGTCACAGAAAAATTCTGTCTAATTCTGTTTAGAGTGTCAAGCTGCCTTTGTCTTTTCTTCCTTTGCTTTTACCTTGTTTGGTGGTCTATGCCAACATAAGGTGTGCGTTTTTTGTACCCCATTTATCCAGCCCTTCTCTTTCTTCATGTGTTCTAATTTATTCTTTAGTGGCCCCTGCGATAAGATTTTCTCTTCAGTTTGTTGTTTCTCCTCAACTGCTTTTTCCGAACACAATTCCACTTCAGTCTTTTTCTTCCTGGGTTTTTTATGTGATGAATCGGAGTCTGATTCCACTACTACCTTCTTTAACTTACCGTCAATCCGTATTTTTGATTTTGCCCTAATTTTGAACATATGCGCTGGTGGGCCATCACTTACTACACCCTCTTCCTTCTCTTGTTCATCTGCCATTTGATACAGTTCTGTTCGCGGTAGTTCTGGGTTCTTTTCGCCCTCTTTTACGACTGGATTTCTTTAAAGAGCATCTGGTGCGTTGTTGGAGATACCTGGGTGATAAATTATATCGAAATTGTAACCACACAACTCTGCCTTTAATCTGTTGAATCGAATGTCGGGTTTTTTGGACGTGTTAAAATGTTTCAATGGCTCGTGATCCGTAACCACCGTGAACTTCCTGCCATACAGATAAGGTCCAAACTGTTCCTTTGCAAAAATTACTGCTAGCAACTCCTTATTATACGTTGGATATCTAAGTTCACTACCCTTGAGGCACCGTGACGCATATTCACATGGTCTATCCTTACCTATCTCTCCCTGACTATGGCATAATCCGACGCATCTGTTCTTACAATGAACGGCTTACTTAAGTCTGGTGCTGTTTATACAGGTTCCAAACATAGCGCATCCACTAGTTTTTTAAAGGCCTCTTCCTCTTTTTCGCCCCATTTAAGCTCCGTATTCTTCTTTAACATTGTAGAGAGTGGTCACGCTATCTTTGCATAATCTTTTATGAATTTTCTGTAATATCCCGCGAATCAAAAAAACTGCTTAACTTTCCTTGTATTTGTCGGTCTTGGATATTTTTTTGCGGCTTCGATCTTCTTCGGGTCTGTCTTTATCTTATCATTTCCAACTACGTGACCAAGGACTTTTGCTTCTTTCTTAAAAAATTGACATTTTTTTAGCTCTATGGTTATGTTTGCTTTTGTCAGTCTTTCTATCAATTTTTTAAAGCGTTTTTCATGTTTTTTGAGAGTTGCTGCAAACACCATGATGTCATTCATGTATACTTCAATGTCTCGCCCTTGTAGATCGGCTAGAGCTAACGTTATCGCCCTCAGGAATGTATTTGGTGACTCTGAGCACCCCATTGGCATACGTTTATATTGATAGTGCCCATCGGGTCCCAAGAATGCAGTTTTATGCGCGTCCTCTTCTTGGATTTTAATCTGGTGGAATCCACTCTTCAAATCAACTACTGTGATGTACTTAGCGGCTGCTAAGTGCTCTAATATGTCGCTTTGAAAGGGTAGTGGGTAACAGCTCCCAATAGTTATTTCGTTGAGCTGTTTAAAATCCGTGACCAGTCGCCACCTCTTCTCGCCGTTTTGTCCTGGCGGTTTAGGCACTATCCATATATTTGAGTTATATGGGGACGTTGACGGTTCTATTATATATAAATTCATCAATTTTTGAATTTCTCTTCTGATGTTCTCCTTTACCGCGGGCGGGTATCTATATCTTCTGACCACTACTGGCTTATTTGTTGTAGTCTCTTTTTTGTGTTTAATTAAACGAGTTGTTTTTAACGGTTCTCCGTCCAACCCAAACACAAACGGATTTATTGATACTAATTTTCTTACGTGCTGTAACTCTTCTTCGTTACAGCCCTCAGTGTCAATCAGTGTCATAATTTTTTCAATCCTTTTTTCGACACTTTTTATATCACAGTCTTTTTCCGCGTACGTGTCGATTTCTTTATCTCCATCTACGCTTTTATATCTTAATCTGTATTTTTTTTCTATTTCTTTTTCTTCCAATTTTACTTTCTCGAGCAAGCCAACCAATGCAGTCTCTTCTTCTCTGGCGCCGTCCCCAACGTTGCCAGTTATTTCCATTTTCTTCACTTCTTCGCACTCTATCAGATCCACTTCCGGTACTATAATTCTCCTTTTTTTGTTTGAAAAACTCACGCATTCCGCATATATTTTACCTTTATTATTAGTGCCGTAAAAGTCTCCAAAATGCACATGTTCTCCCAAATCTTGAAGTGGCACAAATCCAACTTTAATCATTCCGAATTCTTTTTGACTCTTGCATATATAACCTGCCTGGATCTCGCTGCTATCTCGAAATATTCTGCCGTCTTCAGTGGGGTTTCCACGCCACCTAGACTAAGTGTATTTGTTTTTGCGCTCACCTCGCCATTGTATTTTTTAAACATATCCCATCCAAGGATTCCGTCTACTTCAATCGGAAAATCCTGCGGGACTACATGGAAAGTGCACTTCATACCATGGATCATTGTGTCCACCGTGCCTTTTGTTTCACGTTCTCCATGAGTTACTCCAATTATTTTTACTTTTACATTCTTATCAAACGGCAAATTTTCCTTTATATAATCGTCGTTTAGTATCGAGATCTCAGCACCCGTGTCAGCATAGAAATCTGATCTTTTATTTCGGAAATCTTCACTCTCCAGCGTTACTGTTGGCGGTCTGCGTCCTACTGCTGCATAATTGATTAGTACCGTCGTGACTTCCTTCTTGTCCTCTTTTTCCGTCGATATATTTTTATCTTTTAGATTTTTTTTCAAATTTGCCTCGATTTGTTGACGAGTATTAATTTTGTATTTGTTTATCTCCTTTCCGCATACCTCCGACTGTATGGGCTTTTCTTCTTTCTCTTTAATTTTTACATCGTTTACTTTTGGTCCTTTACAATACATAGCCACTTTTTCCCAATGCTCGATGTTGTGGGAGTACTTCGAGCATCGTTCTAAAAATTCGGCTTCTGTTCACTAGAGATATCACCCCGTCTAGGTTCAGCCTCCCTTGCGTCTTGTGTCCCGTTTGTGTGTCTAGGCTCATAACGCTCGTTACTTTTCCAATCATAATTATTTCGGCTATCATCTCTACCACTGCCTCTTTGGCCCTAATTTATGCCATTCGGCTCACAATATCTGTTATTACTATTGTTATTGTTATTATTTTTGCGATAAGCATACCCTTTTTCAAAATCTCTCCCATATCTGCCGTAGTTGTATTTATTCTCTGCCTGAGCCATATTACTATGTCTGTAGTCTCCGGGTCTTCTTCCACTATTATTATATGATCTTCCACCTCTTCTTTCTTCACCTCTATCCTGGTACCTTGTATAGTACGGTGCTCTGGTCTCCTTACCGCGACCTTTCTTCACTAGCAGCCCCTTTTCTATGTCGTGCCACAATGAACGACACTCTTCTGCTTTATGCTCAATTCGGCCACAATAGTTACACTTGTTTACCTCGTCTTTCTTTTTGTTAAATTCTTTTTCCCATCTGTTATATTTATTGCTGTCTACTCGAGGTGACTTCATAGGCATCATATCCTCGACTTTCAATGCCAATGTAATGGCCTTTGTTAGCGTTATGGGCCTATGCATTGAAACTTCGTGGTTGTACGGGGAAGTAAGGCCTAATATATATTGGGTCACTACTTCTTTTTTAATATTTTTCTTAAATTCCTGCCTTCACATTTCAGAAACTTCAAGGTTTGCTTTTTAAAGCCCCATGGCCCTGTTAAACAACTTTTGCATGCGATCTGAGTTTTCTTTTACAGACTCCCTATCTTTTTTTCGTTCCGACCTAATTTTTGCCATCACTGTCTCTGTGCTACTGATGGCCCCGTACCTTTTCGTAACCTCCTCGAGAAATTCTTCAATAGACTCAAACTTTATGATTCTATTATTTAAATGTGCTGCCGCTCGACCTTTTAGCCTGGTGGATAGCGTTGACAAAAAATATAGGACGTCTCTGTCGTCCACTTGCCGGCCTATTGCCCTTACTACCCTTGTGAACGCTGACAAATTTATTGAGTCCCCTGTAAATATTGGTATTGTTGGGATTTCTGTGCTCAATTCTTTAATTGAGTAATTTATATTTCTCTCATACTCCCGGTGATGCGGCGATCTGTGTGTAGATTCACCTGTTGTTTGCCCCCACCTCTCCTGGTTATTTTTAAAATTTTCGAGCTCCCGCATCAGTCTAGCTTTCCTTCTATCTCTGTTGTGGAATTCTCTTTCATTTTTTCCCCCCTCCCTTTCTGGGCATCTCTGGAGCAACTCTGTCTCCCTTCTCCAATTGCCAAGCTGATTCCTAGCGGGCCCCCCATCTGACCCATCCCCTTCCTCTCCACTGTCATTACTACGCAGGGGCTCTATATATGACTCTAAGGCTTCGTTTCCTTTAATTATTTGCTTAGGGCCCTTTTTTTTCTTATCTCTTAGCACAACCGTTTTTATGCCCTTAAAAATTTTTTTAATTAAGTCTTTTGTTTTTTTGTTCGACTTTTCTAATTCTTTGACCGCTTCGGGATCGATCTTTTTATTTCCACTTACACTGCACTGTGGGTGCTTCCCGACGACGAAAAAAAACCAAAAATTGGGGGTTGGGTTATCTACAACCTCCTGTTACGTGGGAATTGTGGAGTTTCGGGGTGTAAGGGGATTGAATACACGTGGAAGAAAGTATATGTTCGTTTGTTAGAGTCTCAAAGCGAGAGCAGTCGCGTGCGTGGCATTAGGTTCGGAGGCTGATCGGAGAAAGCGAAAGCGGGAGAGCTGATAACGCTCGAGCCCACCGCCGAAAGGTGATCATCATACTCTGTATCCGCTGCTCATGCGCCGTGAGAGGTGAGTCTTGGGCGCGAACTTACAAAGGTTCTAGATACTGTACGTCACACTATTATTTACCTTTTTAACATTCACTATAGACAATATCGACGAAACACCTCATGACAAGTTGGAAGATAGTGTTAAACCGATCGTTTTTAGTGCTGAAAGAGAGCAAGAGTGAGAACTACTGACAATATTTTAAGAGCATAGTCCTAGAACCAAACCCAGTGAAATAAGATAGGTAGAAAGCAGTGCGTCCTGGTGAAAAAAAAAAGTCAATTCCAGGGTTATTCAAGAAAAATTTCTTCATTTACACTACGTAGAAAAAAGCCCTATGTAGAACCCTTTAATGTGCAAAATTAAAGCGGAGGAAGTAAGCCCGTTTCGAGTAGTATAAGATATTTATCAGGGACTTATATGCGTGGAAGCTTAATGAACGAAAATATGAACGCGATCAATACGTTTAGTATAGAGGGTATGATACAATATCTGATCCAAATAATTACACAGCATAATATTCTGCAGTAAATAGATGACTTATCGAAACAAATACAAAGGGCTTATTGTTTAAATATCGGAGGTATTGTGAATCAAAACAACATGCAATATAGCGTGAAGGAGGATATATACAATACAGACTAGGAACAACTGGTGTTACGAGAATGGGCATGAATCGTGTCGAATACGATCTAGAGTTCATGTATGCATCTAAATGTCTACCACTTAAATGCTTTGAATACATCAAACACTGCATTCTAAAATTTAGTCCTAATCCAGCACAATGATGATATACCCACTTTAATGCACTGTAATGGATTGTTTCAAGTAAGTAAAGCATCAAGCAGACTGCCAACATTTGACGGCAACCTAATACATTTTTCTTTTTTCCAGCAGATGGTAAGAACAGTAAAATCAACCGTTTTGCTACAATATGAAAAATCCTTTATGGGCTTACTGGAAAAGAGACTAAAGGTCGTAGCAGCAGACCAATTTTGGGCCCAACTCTCCGTGGTTAAGACATTGGACGACATTTTGTTGGCACTCTTGTGAAGATTTGAAAGCATGGCAGGGGCAGGTTTTTTTCTGGCTCAATTAAAAAAGCTTACGCAATACACTGAGAAGCCAATTCAAGAATACTGCAATCAAGCTCAACGATTGCATAATAGAATAATAATAATATTAGTTTTAAACCTACGTATGACACATTTCCAAGAAAAGGCGATGAAGAATATGACAGACAGGAAAGCGTCGAAACAAATAACGTACGGTCTCCAAGCCTCATATAGATAGAATTAAGCTGGCCTTAGACTAACAGAAATAATCCGATGATAAGCTTAGTAGCTAGTGACGCATTCGTTTAAAGAGCGGAGACAGACGAATGGATTGGTTTTGAAAAAATAATACATGGTGTTGGTATTGTCAGGAGCACAGCGGGCATGTTACGAGTGAATGCAAGAAATTGTAGGAAGATGCGAAGAAGGGCGTCATTAAAAATCATAGTATAGTTGAGGTACTTAAACAAGAGCCTTTTTTCAGGATCATTAACGAAGATAATAAGAAATTTAATAGATCTAACAGCCACTAATTTAATAACAGAGATTATAAAAATCAACAAAATTATAGGGGTGGATATAGTAAAAATTATTAAAATAAATGTAATTATAACAGAGAAAGTAATTAATCCTAAATTAATAATTAATAATTACAAAAAAAATTACTACAGAAAAAAAAAATTATAATAATTAAATGTATAACAAAAACAAGTATGGTTACAACGGTTTCAATCACGAGCGATGATATTGGTATCATGATAATATAAATGAAGAGCAATACTTATTAAATGGTAGGAAAGATAATGCACAAAAAAATAATCGTATAAACAGAAGAAACGACAAATTAGACAGCCTCAAAACAAAGCATTTTAACTCCTAGGATGTTCGTGGTGTTCTTTAACCGTCGAGCATAACACAGCAATATACCAAGGGTACAATACTTTTAAAAAAGAAGAAAGGGTAAGAAAGTGTAAGGCATTAAGAACATATGCTATAGCATATGTGCAAAATATAGATGTCTACAGCAGAGAACTAAGGGATAAACTGCTAAAAACAGAAAATCCCACTACATTAAGTAAATGTCAGAAATGTTAAATGCACTGAACAAATGCCACCATCAACAAAATAAAAAAACCATGCTACGAAGAAAAAAGAAAAAAGATGGAGTAGCTTGGCTCAGCAGTAAGCGTGCTTGTTACTGATAAATCGTTATTCTAGAGGTCGTGGGCTCGTTTCGGGGTGGGTTTCTTCTTGGAATCTTCGTTCAAAGTAATTTCAGGGTTTTTCCTTGCTCCACATGCTTTAGGCCTGTGTGAATGCGAAGCAATGTTGGGGCTGTAGGCAGGAAGTCGTGGATCCGATGCCAGTGACCCAGTGGACAGGGATCGCTGAAACATGGGGTTCCTCTAGTAATGCTAATTAGCCTGAATCCAATGCTTTGGCAGAGGATGCTGGCTTAACTGGCAAGGAGTGGACGTCCTGAAATACGAAGTCGTCTCCGGGAAAAGGCTGTACATTGGCAAGTGGAGCCGGTTCACCATTGGTGCAAAGAGTGTCAGTTTAACTGACACGGTCTGTCACTAAAGATATTTTCACTAGGCCCCTGGTACAACATAAGTATGATATCAATTGAGAAAGTAGTAAACTCATGCGGCAATACACCCCAATATAAAGGTAGTGAGTGGGGACTAGGCCAATAGGCTACCGTGGTAAATGGGTAAAAAAAAAGGAGTGTCCCATTTGCATACTAAAAATGAGCACATGTTGTATCGAACATGCCCCACACTTGGTAATTTTAGAAAGCTCTTACCTTAACAAAAATGGAAAATTGTATATGGATACCAGAGAAAAAAAAAGTACCGGTAGTAACAGAAAATTGTATAGATTTCAGAATACAATCAAAAAAAAAAAAAAAAAAAAGGAAAAAGGAGTTGAGGACTTGACTCACGAAGCTCGCCAGATGTTGTAGTCAGTACCTCTGAATAGTTAAATGTGTCCTGCATACATAATCACTGAAAATGTCTTAATAAAAGGGACAGATACAATAGAATGGGATGTATTTAGATTTTATATGGCCAAATAAGTGCCACAGTTAATGTACTAAAACTAAATAAAATTAAGATCTTGTTAACAGAACCACAGAGTATTGACATCCTTGTGAAAATGAGGCAGGTCATTCACGCGTATGAGAGTAGATTGCACAAAAACGTAGATGTAGGCTGGGTTTCTTCAAAAATATTAAATGAAAATGTTTTATTTAGAAATTTTATAACAGTTAATAACAATAGTATGGTAAACCCTAAATGTATACATACATTAAACAAGATAAGAAACATGTTGTTTCCAATAGTAGATTAATTAAATTGCAAGACCATTGAAGATCAACTCGCTAAAGTATAACAGGAATGACTTACGTAGGAGCTTTTGGGTAAAACATCAATACGGCTTAGTGAAGCTGAAGAACTAATATAAAATACAAGAGGACGTGATTATAAACATGTGAGTAAACAAAAATTTAGAATGATAGGTTGTTACGGCAGCAGCATGGCAAAAGTAAATAGTTAAAGAGATGACAGGAAAGTAATAATTGACTGAAAAAGACAAGTTGACGAAGTACTATAACTTTCAAGCTGCAAGGAGGAGTAAAAGTCACACGTTCAAAAACTTATAGAATACAGTACGTTTTTATTCATTCTAGACAAAGAAGGCAACAAAAATTCTAAAACAACGCATAAATACAACTTTGAACAAACTCATCACGGTGGAGTGATATAAATATCCACTTGTATTAAGAAAGCAGATAACAATCTTTATAAGAGAACTGCTTGAGCAAGGTACATTTGAGCCCTCAAGATCAGCATAAGACTTCAAAAATAGTACCGAAACACACAGGGCTGGACGGATAAAATTGCTGATTAGTCGTAACTTGTTTTAGACAGCTTATTAAAATCACTGATAAGAGTTGACATCCCTTGCAGCTTTAAAGCGATATACTAGAGCACTTCGGAACCAATCGTTATATTACAGTAGTGGATTTGTAATAAGAATTTTTTAAAGTAGAAATTTACAAAGCCAATGCACACAAGACAGCATTTTCTGGGTTCAATGAACAATATCTGTATAAAAGAATGACAATAGGGTGCACAGACTCTTTAAACATATTTAGTGAGGCAATGGCTCTTGCCTTGAAGGGATTACGAAAACAGATAATAAAATTGTATATAAACGGTGTATTGGTGCTTGCACCAACACTTGAGGAGCATAAAAGGCATTTTATCTGTCATTTAAACTATCTGGCATAGGCCAATTTAATAATCAAACCTCAAAACTGCCAATTTTAAAAGAAAGAAGCAAAGGTCCTTGATCATACTGTTAGAGGTGGGCAAATAAAAATGAAATTAAGGAAAATCGAGGCCACAAGAAAATGCAAAGAAAAATAAAATAATTTCTTTGAATTATTTGACGTAATAGACGATTTATTTAGAATTATGCAAGTTTTGCTCAACCGCTTTCCAAACTTTTGAAAAAAAGAAACAGAAGGAGCATGAGCTAACCGTCTTAACAGTTGTTAGTGCATTACAAAACAAGTTGGTTCTTAGCACACTTAATTGATAAACATCTTTTATTGTACTAACTTTTGACGGACATCTGGAATTACTACTATCATTCTTATGATGTAAGTTACGAGGTTACGAATTTGACGTTATAGATCGTCCAGGCGTATTCAGCAGAGCACCAGGTGCTTTTCCTCGAAACCTAGTCATTAAAAAATTCCAGAAACATCTAGAAATGTAACGCCAAAAACTATATAAAGTTGTAGACAAGCGTGGAAATGAAGGGCTGTTTCATAGAGATGGATTGCTGGCATGGATATATTATTACAAACAAAAAGAATAAAAAAACATAATGAGAAAATAAAAAAAAGCATTCGGACTTATTAGACTCAAACATTCAAGTATAAAAATGTAAAGAAAAAAATGACGCTGATGCAACAATGCTGATAAGGACATGTTAAGCAGACAGAGCGATGAAGATTCAGAATAAAAATGGCAAACAGCGAACAAGACTTTGACAAGTGCCTAAACAAAAAGGCATTAAAACAAAGGTCAAAATAATAAAGCTGCGTATGAAAACAGTGCAAAACTCAGAAGAAAATAAAAAATAAGTGATTTAATTACCAACGAAAAGCAATAGAGATAAAGAAATCCTACCGTAGAGGCTGACGGATGGCAAACTAGCAAACATACACAAGGAAGAAAATATAAAAAAATATGTGCGAGGAGCAAGCACGCCATATGTAGAGAGAGTTGCACATCAACAAAAACAACACAAGGCCCAGGCAATTAGATACACTGTATAGATAGCCATCAGAATTATCCATAACACAACAAACAAGAAGTACATCGAAGGAGTTGATCAATGCAAACTGAAACGCACCATCAGCAAAGACAGTAGCTTATATTCTCTGTCAAATAAGCCACCCCCCTTACACTTTGTTTTTTAAGATAATTATATGTTTTTCGACTTCAAATTTTTGTTATACCGTCTTGTTTTTTATGCCGTATAGTCTTTCGTGATTTTTAAGATGGTGAATTCACAATGGCGAAAAAGAAGAAGAAAGTGCTTAAGAATTTATAATTTTGATTAAATTTCGACATTTTCGATTACTTCTCGACATTTTATTGCAAGGAAGTAGTATGGTTCATATTATCAGAGATCCAACATGGCTGCCATCCAAAAATAGCCAACTACATGTTTTTCAAAAACCACTTAACGTAAGTATTAAATAAAAGGGCATGACGAGTGATGTACGGTCAGCTGTCTTACGAAATGTAAGATCCAATATGGTGGCCAAAACAAAATGAAGGACGGCTATTTTTTTGCAAATCTCCATACATAGGCGTCCAATCGAAGGGTGTGGCAAAAAAAAATATAAAAAACTATATTACCTTACTTGAAATAATTTATAGCAGACAACAAAAATTTATATTTTTTTACAACTTTTGATCAGATTCAGGTCAAGGTTATCTCAATGGCAGAGCAAAAAAGGCAAAATTAAAGAATTTACAGCGTTTGTACGTCTTTATTCTTTGTTCATTGACCATATTATTTTACTGTTGTTATGAAAGTCCTTTCTTATAACTAAGTTCTTTTTATCATCTGAAATAAATATATGATTTTTAAGAATTCCATGAACCGGATAAGCACTATTTCACCTTTTTCTCAGTTTTTACTGCTATTTCTCATGGTATTGTTTATTTTAATAGAATATGGCTATTTTCTTTGCATGTTACTTTGCCCAATAATAGAGAGTTTAAGAATTTAAAACTGCATCTTGTGGTTTTACAGTCAGACGTGCTCTGTAAAAATTTCTTGTAAAATTTGTACTAATTCCATCATAAGCACGTTTTCAAAGTGCTGCTTAGCACTGTCTGATGAAGACAATAACTTTTTAACGTGTCTTACATTTCTTTTTTTACTTCTAGTATCAACCGTGTTTCAATACTGTGAACAGCAGCAGTATCATGTTTTAAGCTGTCTGATAAAAATACGTTACTTTTGTGCTATATTCTCCCATTTTTGTTGTAACAAAACAGTACAGGAAAATCTATTGATTAGCTATAATAAGCTATTATAATAACAAAAGGCCTCGTCAGCGTCTTGACATAAAAAGAAATAGTTTTTTTAATAATCAGACATCCCTATAACTTCGCGTTTATTAAGATTCCCTGTTTTGTTTTTAATAAAAAGTGATTGTTGCATATTTCCAGGAGCTTCTAGTACACATACACTATATGTCTGTACAATACAAAAAAATGTTGAATTGATGTTGGAAGCAATGAATACAAAAAATTCAATGAACAATACAAGTACAACACTCACTGGTTTTAAGGATTGTTTAAGAAATATTATAAGTGCAAGCTCCACAAGTCAATGTCATCTTGATCAATTGAGTAAATACCCTGATACAGAACAAGCACTTAAAAGTATTAAAAAGTTATAACTAGATGCTTTAGTTTAAAATATTTAATCCTCTACTTGCTCTGGAACCGATAGGTCAACTATATTAACGCATTTTGTATAATTCCTGATGAAGGTAGAATTATGGTAATTTTCGGTATTTTGGAAAACCATTTCTTTTGTATGCCAAGACGCTACCGAGGCCTTTTATTATTATAATAGCCAATATACGGTATATCCTGTGATATTTTATAACAACAGCAATAGAGAAATAAAGCACAGAATTTACGTATTCTTATTAGACAGCTGAAAACATAATACTGCTGCAGTTGACAGTATTGAAACACTGTCAATACCTTAAATTAAAAAAAATGTGAAAAACGTTAAGAAATAATTGTATTCATTGGACAGTGCTAAGCAACACTTTAAAAACAGATATGAAGTTTCTAATTTGTTGTATCATAAGAAAGATCTCGGCATTGAGGCTAAGTGGCACTATTGTGCAACTGCTCATGGCAAAAGTGCTGATGATGGCATTAGTGCAAATTTTAAAAGAAAGTCTTACATAGCAAGTCTTCTGCAAAACCACAAGATGCAGTTTAAAACTCTTAAACTTTGTATCATTAGCAAAGAAAATAGCAGTATTTTATTTGGATAAACAATATTATGAGGAATAGCAGAAAAAACTAAAAAAAAGGTTGAACAACGCTTTTGCTGTTCCTAAGATTCTTATACATCACGTATTTATTTAATATTATGATAAGAATTAGGTATTTAAAAAGTACTTAAGTAATAATAGTGAAATCACATGGTCAATAAATAAAGAATAAGGACGTATAAACGCAGTAAATCCCGTAATTTTGCCTTTTTTTCTTTGCCATTGAAATAATCTTGACCTTAATATGAATAAAAGTTGTAAGAAAAATGAGACTCCTAAACTTTTTGTTATCCACCATTAATTATTTTGAATAAGGTTACATAACTTATTATATTTTTTTTTACCCTTTGACTTGGGAGCCATGTATGGGGGTGTGTCAAAAATTGTTGTCCTCTATTTTGTTTTTGCCACCATATTAGATCTTACAGTACGTAAGGCACCTTATCTTATTCTGCTTTTCATGCCCTCTTATTTAATACTTATGTCAAGGGATTTCTAAAAAACATATGTTGAATGTCAGGCTAATAGAAAGTCGGAAAGTAATCGAAAAAGTTAAAATTTAATCAAAATTATAAGTTTTTTAAGCACTTTTTTCTAATTTTTCGCCATTGTGAGTCCACCAGTTTAGAAGTCACCAATAACCGTGTAGCATAAAGAACCAAAAGGTATAATAAAAGTTTTAAACCGAAAAACCAGTTGATTATTATGAAAAATGAAGTTGGAGGGGGGGTTACGTGGGTAGGGAAAAGTTATACCATAAAAAGAGGGGTTACTGCGATAAGCACATTAGGAAAGAGAGATAAGAGGATGACCAGCATGTATACCAATAAAACAAAACTTAAAAGGACGGCGAGCAGGTATTATGCATACTAAGTATAGATATTGAGCATCTAACAGAGAAGGGAGACAAGATCAGAGATTGTGAACAAGAATAATAAATGCGTTGGCAAACACTTAAATGTAACATTTAACGGTCCTAGTGATCGATTCCGAGAAAAGTCTTACTATGTGTAAAAAAAAGATGATTTAAAATGTAATTTAGATGTAAGTATGGATGTGTGAGAAATTAAGAGTGATGACTTATATTTTGTGACAAACAAAAAAGTAGAAAAAAAAACTTGGAAACCAAGAACTTTTTGTGCTGAGTCATATATAAATTTAAAAATGATTCGTGTACTCAGTGATGAGAGCTAATACTATTACTGCCTAATACTTTTATGTGGGCAAGAAGCCTCAACAGGAGAGCTTCAAAACTTATCTGGAACTGAAAATTGATTAGTAAATGTAACGATGCAAAAGGAGTTAAGTAAATTCATTGAAATTGTCACGCACTTGGAAACGCCAAGCACGCCAAAATTTTTTTTTAAGAGTACAAAAAAAATATCCATGTACACTTAAAAATACAGCTAAAATTTATAATTAACCAACACTTTAAGGAAAATAATAGTGACCAATAAGGCCACATTGTTAAATGATACTTACTTTCATTCAACTATGTATTGAGTCGTCATTCAAAACATGTAACCTTTAAGAACAACATTATGAAGCACAAGTAAAAAGTGGTAATAGAAACTCATACACAGTAGATACAATAAACGATAGATAAAATAAGCAAAAGAAACTAAGCTATCGTAACACATGTGACAAGTAGCGAGAATAAAGAGGAAGTAGAGGAGAGAGTTTCAATTAACAAAGAAATTAAACAGAGCGAGGGAGACAACATTGCAAAGAAAATTTACGAGAAACTAAACATTTTAGCACCTGACCATCCCCCACGACTCACATCACCCAAAGCACAAGACTCATCTAACTCATAGACAGAAGGATGCAAAGAAGATAATAGAAGTTTAAACAGGGTTCTAATTGAATAAAGCTGAGAATTTGGACGTAAGAGATGTATTGGGCTCCAGTAATCTGAAGAAATTCAAATTGTGTAGATGTAGAATAGAAAACATGTCTTCCAAAAGAATTGCTACAATGCATTCCAAAGGAAAAGGAATGCATACACTTATTCCAAAAAATCAAGAAAGTAGAAGACCACCTTTTAGATACCTACACAATTTAGTTTTTTGTACAAGAACGGATGGTTAACCCGATACAAAAACTTTTAAGATACTTTATAAAAGCGGCTATGTACATCAAAAATTATTGGATTTGAAAAGTAAGGAAGTCGGCAATGTGATTCTATCAAAAATGGAGAAAGTACATATGCTATGCATGTACGTTACAGTATATTTCGAAGATACTGCACTAAAATCAGACATAATAGGATGCTTACGAGAGCTCAAGGCTATTGTCATAATAGATAAGTTAAGCCCGATAGGTTTAATAAGGGACATAGCAATTCTGAATCTAAACCAATGGTCATATGTAGTTAAACAATTTAAAGAAATTTTTTAAAGACCTTGAAGTATTAATCACACTGAACAAAAGTTCATTAGTTATACCGCCGTTGTATCAGCGGTACAAAATTATCGGAAAATGTTATAAATCCTCAGTAGAGAGTCATAAAGGAAAATATAAGACATAAAATAACCATGGATTTCTACTAAAAAAAAAATAAGACCAGAAGTAAGGCCATTTGCGTTTGGATGCTAGTCATGCCAGACTAGTACGTGTAGAAACAAAACAGGCTACAATTACTGCAGATTTTTTAAGCAAGCCCTTAGAAAAAATGTTGATTCGTTACTATGGACATGATAATAAACCTTTGACAAATAGTAACACACATGTACTGTTAATACAAGACTAACTGATGGAGCTTATCGTATCTATATCAGTAAAAAGAGCAACGGCAGAAGATACAGTAAAAGCCTTATTGCACAAGTTCCTATTACATTTCAGATCCCCAGAATGCATATTATCCAACCATTGGGCTTATTCTATAAATAAGACAATCAAGAAATTTGCAAAACTATTTAAGATAGATTAAATTGGTGATACAGCGTTTCACCCACAAAGTAATTTTTCTATAGAGAAAATGAACCACGTACTCACAAAATATTTGAAAGCCTACGTACATGCACATAATAACGGAGATGATCAGCTGCCTATGTGTATGCATTTCGATAATATATCAGACAATGAGAGTACTGGATACTCACCGCATGAGTTTGTATTTAGCCAAATGGCAAAATACCTACAAGTGTAAAAATACTCTCGGAAGGATAGACATACGACCAGTATTCATATGAGCTAGAAGGGACACTCACTGAAGTAAGAGCGATAGTAGCAATAAGTTAGGTAGAGGAAAAGTACCGTTTAAAATATTACTACGATTGAAAATTAAACACAAAACTGTTTATGAAAAGAGAATCTGTATTTATTCTGAAAGAACCGCATAAAAAAAGGTATGATGCGATATACAAAGGGCTCCATAAAATTGTAGAAATTGACTACAAAAGCTCTAATGTAAATCTGAAAAGAGATAATACAATTAGAGTAGTCCACGTTAACAAGATGAAAAAGGCTTGCATATTAAGAACAGGAACTTTACTAGGAGACATGAACAGACAAATGACAGAATTAAAAATAAACTTTGTTCTTTAAAAGTAAGAAAAAATGTATTTAATAAAATTGTTGATTCATGGTACCCAGATGCACTACGTAAGATATAACAAAAGAAAATTAAAGTTAATGAAAGTATATAATATTTACAGATAACGTGTAAAAATGATTTATAATTGTCATAAACTAATCATAAATCAATGGCACGGTGAATAAGACAAAAATGTTGATCTCATCATACAATATCCCAACTATCCCTTGTTAAACGCATCTAGAGAAAAAATCTGAAACAAATTTAAACTTTTCAAAAACTTTCTTACACGGCAAAAAACTGTACTCCTACGTTTAAGAAGACTAAGCATCGTACAGATATTATTATATTTGTCATATTTAGCAACCCATCGAAATTAATTGTTAGAAGCAATGAGAGATATTCTTCGTAATAACAAAGTTATGTGCTAACTATTTAAAAAACAGGCTAAAAACAATTATACTTTTATAAAGTTAAAAAAAAAAAATTATAAAAAGAACAAATGAAAGTAAAATAAAACTCATAATACAAACAAAAATTTAAACAACGTAATTACAAATACATCCATGGGTAAATAAGGCCTGTTTTAGAGTTGGATATTTACAAGATCTTAAAAAATGTACAATAAGCGAATTTTAAGAAAAAAAAAGAAAAAGTACATTTGAAATATTTACTTACTTACGTTATAAAGATCCTTATAATTTTTACATTTTAATGTAAACAACAGAAAAAAGTTATAAATTATTATCCAACTTAGTGAATCGTATGCTTTTTAGTTACAAGGAAAATTATGAATTGCATTATTTATTCTGATATTAAACTAAAAAGTGATCAACAAATAACAACTACTTAAATTCCTATAAAAAAATGGTTTTTCCAATGAGACTAAAAAAAATTTCAACAAAAATGAATAAGTAGACGTACATATGCACCTGTATGAAAAAATGGCACTCAAGAAAACAGTAGCTCTGTCTCATAAGCAAAGTTGGAATATTCTAAGAGTAGAGACACTTCCAGTGAAGTTTTAAAAAATAGTAGCAATCGTGAGCTATAAATTGCCAGAATCTTAAAATGAACTGTTCTGTTTCGTTCGACGATATACTGTCGGTCGGCCCCCCCTCCTGATCGTCTCGGCCCTTTATTACGCCGCTGCCGCTGGCCTCGACGGCCTGTGCCGGGACCAGCTCAGTTCGTCTCCTGACACACAGGTTCACGCATCAGCTGGCCAGCTACAAGCCTCTACCAGCCAAGTCACACCAGCAGCAGCCAGCAAGCCGCTCGAGACAGCTAGTCCACCAACAATATTAGCAGAGCATAGTACGCAGACAGCACGCTATTTATTGTCGCCGGGTCCGCTTTCCTTGTACACAAAAAATAAAGAGTTTCTCAAACATTGGTCCTTCGAGCCGGATTCAGCAACAAGGAAAAAAAAGCCGGCACGATGTAAGTACGCATTAAGTCCTGCGTCTTGTGTTAATGCGCGTGTCTTGCATGTCCACGCGCGTTAACTAATGTAGCCGGAGGTCATGGCCGCCACGCTGCCCATAATACGAATTGCGTGGCAGCCGTGGTTCTCGTTTGTCAGCCACCGCGGCCTCTATATCGCAGGCGTCGCCGACTGGCGCTCGCGAGTGCACGCGCGCTTGGGACCACCATATTGGCTGCTCGCTGTGCGAGCGTTAGCCACTGCCACCGCCATATTGCAGGCGTCGCCGACTGAAGCTCGCGCGCTCTGAACCGCCACGGCCGCCATGATGCCCGTGTCGCGGATTTGAGGTTTGGCTGCTCGCCGTGCGAGCGTTAGCCCCCGCGGCCACCATGTTGCCCGCATCGCATGACTGCTGCTAACAAGTGCACGCGCAATCGAGACCACCACGGTCGCCATGAGGCCCGTGTCGTGGATTTTATGCAGCCAACTGAGCGTCTGGCGCCTTGCTGCCTCGCTCGCAGAGTAGTCATCCTTTCCGAGCGCCTGGCGCCGTGTCGCCTCGCTTACGAAACAGTTGGCTCAGCCGAGCGACTTACAACTGATCAAGAAGCGTCCGCCTCGAGTTCCGTTGATGATTCAACGTCGAACTCATTATATTCATGATTTTTAGGGAAACCGGACAGGCGTCAGCCCTGTTCGCCACCCAACAACGGCTTGGCGACGTCATCGCTCGGTTCACGGCCGCTGTAAAGGCCACCGAAACAAGCCACTGGACCCCAGGCCTCGTCATGGCTCGGCTTGAGCTCTTGGACGCATACTGGAATGACTTCCAGGTCAACCACGTGGGTTTGTTGACCGCAGAAACCACCGAACACGGCGACACTGCGGACGACATATACGCCGCCGCAGAGGCCAACTTCGTCGATGCCCAGTCACACCTGTATGACGCTCGGCTCGCACTAACCCCGCCTGGGGCCCACGGGGAAATCCGCCCAGCCGGAGAACCGGCACCACATCGTGGGCTTAAGTTGCCTACGATCACCATCTCGCCCTTCTCGGGACGACAAGAGGACTGGGAATCATTCAGGGACCTGTTCCGAGCCCTCATACACGACGACAAGCAGCTAACGGACGTTCAGAGACTCTATTATTTAAAGTCACTCTCTCAAGGCGATGCCAAGGCCGTCTTGGACTCCGTGCAGATCGTTGGGTCCAACTACCCGACAGCCTGGAGCCCACTCGAGGCCCGCTATGAGCATCAGCGGCTCCTCGTGCAGGACCACGTTGCAGCGCTCCGCAACATCAAGCCTCTGCGGGACGAGTCAGCCGGAGGTCTCCAAGCACTGTTGGACACGCTTAAACTTCATCGCGATCAGCTTAGTGCTCTCGGCTGCCCTGTCGCCTCCTGGGATGGTTGGTTCATCGCGTTTGCAGCAACGGGCATGGACGCCACCACAAGACGTGCTTGGGGAGACGAGCTGGAGAAGCTGGAGATTTCCAGCGACGTGCCCGGTGATTCCTGGGCGACCTTTACCATGCTGGCTGCATTTCTGCGGCGCAGATGCCGCACTCTCAGCTCCGTACAGGCTTCTCATCTAGCGCGCTCAGCTGGCTCCGCCGGCTCACGAGGGCCCTCCTCGACGCACGCAGGGCGCAATTTCCGCTCCCTCACGACCCAGGAGGCCCCAGCGAACTGTCCGGCTTGGCACGAACCCCACTATCTCGGGCATTGCGGTCAGTTCCGGGATCTGAATCCAGCCGCCAAGATGCACATCGTATTCCAGGAGAAGTTATGCTTCAACTGCCTGAAGCCAGGGCACTCCCTGCATGACTGCCCCTCCAAGTCGGTCTGCCAGCGCTGCCGGGCGGCGCACCACAGTCTGCTGCACGACAGCCGCAAGCGCCGGTCCGAAGCTCCAGGATCTTCAGACCCACCCAAGCATGCGAAGCCAACCAGCTTTGATCTCCTCAAGGCTTCTGATGAGTCCCGGCAATGACTCGTGGTGCTTCCGACCGCACTCGTCCAACTCAGCGGCAGCCCGGGGCCCATCGTCACCGTGAGAGCCCTCCTCGACCCTTGCTCTGAGATCTCAGCCATCTCTCTCAAGCTTGCTCGCCGCCTAAAGGCCCCTTTGGAGGATTCTAGAACCAGCGTATCGGGCATCTGCGGCGAACACGCCGTAAGGTCGACACTCCGCGCCAGCCTGCGCCTGATGCCAGGGGATGGCACCCCTTGGTTGCATCTGAAGGCGCTGTGCATACCCTACCTCAGTCTTTCAACTCCTGTGGCCCTGCTTGACCCCAGCATCCTGCGATTCTGGGCCAGCCTGCAGGACCTCGCCGACCCCGACTTTGGCCTTCCTCGTGCGGTCGATATTCTCATTGGCGCTGAGGTCTACAGCCGTCTGCTGCGCCCTGGGTACCATCAGCGTGGAGAGATCGTCGGTCAGCATACAGCACTCAGCTGGACTCTAGTCGGGTGTGCTCCTGGGCGCCCCTTGGACAGCGCCGTCACGTGTCCGACATTGCACGATGAGCTGGCTCCACCCTGGCATCGCGAGCTCGTCATGCTACTCCAGCGCTTTTGGGAACTTGAAGAGGTGCCCTCCGTCTGCCGCCGCGCGCCCGATGACATCGACTGCGAGCGGATTTCCGCCAACTACCAGCGCGACGCGGACGGCCGTTATATCGTGCGTTTGCCTATGAAGCGCAATGCTGCACCGCTCCTCGGCGATAGCCTGGCTAGCGCCCTGGCCTCACTGCGATCTTTACACCGTCGCCTCCAGCGGGACTCAAAGATGGCAACCGAGTATAACCGCTTCATGAGCGAGTACCTCGCCCTCGGTCATATGAAGCAGCTCTCCAGCCGAGAGCTCTCCAAACCGAGCAGCACGGTCTGCTACGTCCCGCACCACGGCATCTGGCAACACGGGAACCTTGGACCAAAGTTGCGCGTCGTGTTTAACGCCTCGCACCCAACCTCGAGTGGCTACAGCCTAAACGACATCCTGCACTCCGGGCCGAGACTCCAGGCCGCACTACCGACAGTCCTGCTGCGATGGCGAAGATATTACGTCGCCTTCTGCAGCGATGTCCAGATGATGTTCTGCCAAATCTGGGTCGACCCGCGAGACGCAGACCTTCAGCGCATCGTCTGGAGCCCTGATCCGAGTCAGCCGCCTGTACACTATCAACTGCGCACCGTCACTTATGGCGCGACTTGCTCGCCCTACTTGTCACTGCGTGTGATTCAACAACTATGCCATGACGAAGGACACTTGTGGCCGGACGCCGTACCTGTCGTCATGAACGATCGGTACGTGGATGACATCCTCTCGGGTGCCGATGACCTCGAAACGGCCCGCCAGCTTCGGGATCAAGTAATCGGTCTGCTGCGCTCAGGCGGATTTCCACTCCGGAAATGGGTCGCCAATGACGCCGAACTTCTGGCTGACCTCACCCAGGAAGCTTGCCTGCGCTCTACGTGGCGTGAACTCAGCGACGCCGGCCTCGTCAGCGAGCTTGGCATCAGCTGGGACCCAGCTTTGAATACTTTCCGGCTCACACCCCCGGCAGCTTGAGAACAGGACACCAAGCGGAGCATCCTTGCTGGACTCGCGAGCCTCTTCGATCCTTGCGGTTGGCTCGCGCCGACCATACTCCAAGCCAAGCTCCTTGTGCAGGATCTTTGGCGCGCCCGGTTAGATTGGGATGAGGTCGTGCCTGCATCAATGGCTCTTCTATGGTCAGCTTTTACCACTGAGCTGAAATCAATCCAAGGCTTCTCCATTCCACGTTGGATTGGATCTTCGGCTCCGTCGAAGATTCACCTCCACGCCTTTTCAGACGCCAGCCGCCACGCGATGGGCGCGGTGGTGTACTCCCAGCTGCAAGACTCCTCAGGGCAAGTTCGCTGCCACATTCTGCTGGCCAAGACGAAACTTGCGCCCATCCGAAGCCTCAAGCCGTCAGCCACGCCCCAGGCTCGCATGACGATCCCTCGCCTTGAGCTGCGTGCCGCGCTGCTTGCTGCGAAACTACTGCGGTTGGTCGTCAGCGAGTGGAATATCCCTATTAAGCAATGCTACGCTTGGTGCGACTCCCAAGTCGTTCTACGCTGGCTCCACTCCACCGAGCCGACCAACCACGCTCTCGTCGACAACTACGTCACCCACATCCAGGAGGTACTGACACCGCACATCTGGCGCTATGTGCCTACTCATGACAATCCTGCCGATGTGGCGTCTCGAGGCACCGATGCCCAGACTCTACACCGCCAGCAGACATGGTGGACTGGCCCTTCCTGGCTGTCCGAAGGCGCTGATCGTTGGCCCCAAGAGCCCTCCGAGCCGCCACAGCCCTCACCTCCTCGCCTCTGCAACGTCACGCAAAAGGTCGAGTTCGACCTTCTCCGACTGTTCTCCGATCTTGGCGTCCTCTTGCGCACCCTCACCTACCTGCGTCGGTGGGCGAGACTCCATCTCGGCCGAGCCCCTACACGACCGATGCTCTCAGCACCGACGGCTACTGAGTTGACCGATGCCTACCTCGCTTGCGTGCGCTTGAGCCAGCAGCGTGCCTTCTCTGATGAACTTGCACTGCTTCGCACGGGCCGCGCCCTTCTCAAGCGGCACCCACTGACATCGCTCGCAGCCTTCGTCCATACAGACGGCGTTCTGCGTGTGGGTGGTCACCTCCAGCACGCCGAGATGACCTTCGCGGAGCGACACCCACCCATCCTTGACGGCGCTTGCCCTCTCGCCACGCTTACGATCGCGTGGGCCCATCACCGAGCGCTCCACGGGGGCTTTCACACCACCAGCGCGTACACCGTCAAGCGTGCTTTGATCATCGGTGGCTCCCGGAAAGTCAAGGCTTTCCTACGCAGTTGCGTTACTTGTGCTCGTCTCCAAGCCCGATCAGCTGTCCAATTGATGGCTCCTCTCCCGCGGTCACGAGTTACTCCCTTCCGCGCCTTCGGTCGCACTGGGATCGATTACGCCGGGCCGTTCCACGTCCTCGCAGCTAAGGGCCGAGGCGTTCACACCACGAAGGGTTACATCGCCATATTTGTCTGTCTCACCACGAAGGCACTACATTTGGAGCTCGTAGGCGATCTATCAACCGTCTCCTTTCTTGCGGCTCTCACCCGCTTCTCTGGGCGCCGGGGAAGACCGTCTGAACTCAGGAGCGACAACGCGACGTGCTTCCATCGAGCTGACACCGAGTTGCGCGACGCGCTTCGTCTTGCTGAGCACCGGTGGGACCTCGTCGCGGGTGCCCTAGCGGATCAAGGTATCGAGTGGCATTTTATTCCACCTGGGGCCCCTCACTTTGGAGGTCTCTGGGAGGCCGCGGTCAAGTCCGTCAAAGATCATCTCCGACGAGTCATGGGCTCGCGGCACCTGACGTACGAGAAGTTCTCAACCGTCTTGGTCGGGATCGAAGCTGTCCTCAACAACCGACCCCTCACTCCACTGTCGGGCGACATGGACGACCTGGGCGTGCTGACCCCCGGTCACTTCTTCATCGGAGCACCCCTCAATTCAATCATTGAGGCCGCGCTACATGATCAGGATCTCGACCATCTGGCTCACTGGGAGCTTGTCCGGGGCATCAGAGCACAATTCTGGGCCCGATGGAGTCGGGAGTATCTTAATACTCTTCAACAGCGATTGAAGTGGATCACCCCTCATCGGAACCTGACCTTGGGTGATATCGTCACCGTCCTTGACTCATCTCTACTCTCGACCGACGGACGCTGGCCTCTCGGCCGCGTAACTGGTGTTCACCCTGGCCCGGACGGCCTCGTACGCGCTGTGACCGTCCGAACGGCGACGGGAGAATACACCAGGCCAATCACGAAAGTCACGCTGCTTCCCGTGATAACCCGGACCGCCTCTCAGCCTGCATCGCCTGGAGGCGAAACCGCTCTGGATACGGCGAGTAGGACTTGAAGTTTCGTTCCTGGAACGAGGCGGGCGGGATGTTTCGTTCGACGATATACTGTCGGTCGGCCCCCCCTCCTGATCGTCTCGGCGCTTCATTACGCCGCTGCCGCTGGCCTCGACGGCCTGTGCCGGGACCAGCTCAGTTCGTCTCCTGACACACAGGTTCACGCATCAGCTGGCCAGCTACAAGCCTCTACCAGCCAAGTCACACCAGCAGCAGCCAGCAAGCCGCTCGAGACAGCTAGTCCACCAACAATTTCAGCAGAGCATAGTACGCAGACAGCACGCTATTCATTGTCGCCGGGTCCACTTCCCTTGTACACAAAAAATAAAGAGTTTCTCAAACATGTTCATTGAAACCATCAACTTCATTGTCAGCGTATGTCAACTCTACCATGGTAAAAAGTAACTTATACACAACAGTAAAAGAAACACAGCTCATTGAATAATGACGTAACTAGGATCAATGGCCTAAACACTAAAGTATTGTTGAATAAGAAATAAATAATGTGAGACGCTTATCTTTCATCCTAGAGAAAAAAGCCAACAAATTTTAAACTTAAAATTTCAATGAATTGCCTATCAATTTTCTACCCAAAAAAACATTTTTTACAACGATAATTAAAGAAAAAATAGTCTTGAAATAGCTATAAGAGCACTGTAAATTTATATCTGGTATAAAAAAAGGCATATATAAGTCAACTTTACTTCTTAATTAACGACACATCCCATATAGTACACTAAAGTAACGTTAATAGTGACAAAACAGTAACATGTTAATGAGAAAATTTATATATACATTTTGTAGACAAATAAATCAGCTATAGAAAATAAGTTAGGTTAAAGTAAAGCACTAACATAGGTAAAAGGGTCGCGAAACAAAATAATCTGAAAAAAGAAATTAGTTAACACAATTAGTAACTATGCAGATACTATTTTTGCTCTACTACATCAAATGCAAAGATTTAATACAGTTATTCTACACACCTTATTTTTCTTCTCTACAACATTTCTTATCAAGATGCATTTCTAAAGAGAAGGGGACTCCGTGAAACGAAATTCATCAAGAATGTTTACAGGTAGAAAAAACAAACCATTTCGCAAGAAACATAGATGCAATGAATCCTATATCACTGCAACCAATAATCATCCAAGTACGGGGTAATCGGGCACAGAGAGATCAACCGACCTACAGTAGCAAACGAAGAGCTAAATAAGAAATAATGGTATATTTTTTGTGTGTTAAATAATGTTCCAAATGAATGAATGCGTGTATAACAAAAAAAGGTACAGTAATAATAATATTCAAACATAATAAAATTCCTTTTAGAAAATCATGTTGTTCACAAGATGCCATGTAAAATTAAATACTAGAGTGATACGGAAAGGAAGAGGACAGAAAACACATACTATATAACACATGATCCAGAGATTGTGACCAATGTGTGCTAATACTGAAGTTATTTTCCTATTTGAGAAGAAATTGAATTACTACAGCTTGTGTGCAGTGCCAACTACATTAACTGGTAGTATCATAGATATTAAGGTTAAATAGACTTTTCTCTCTTTATTAAGAAACACTCACCAAGTTACCTCCTTACTGTTGCTGCAGTTAACGCTACATATTCCCACTAAATAAACGACACAATGTAATGATAATACAGTGTATATTCACTGCTATTAACACTTTGATTACAAATAATCCCCAGCACAGCACAAAGGAAATGACCCCCACATCAATGCTTGCTGTCGTGGACATAATTTGTTGCAAATAACATGAGCATGAAGTAATAACTTGTAATAAGGGACCTCGGGTTGAGTCTATTATACTAACGCAAGATAAATAGGGATGACTTCTTCTTCATAACAACTTAATGCACAGCACCAAAACTGGGTATTTACACCTAGCAGGATGTATCCAAAGAAGTTTTCTGTTAGCGTCTTTAAATATGCTGTGTGATTCTAGAGCACTAACATTTGACGTGGCCCTACAAGGACCTGCTGGTGCTTGTACAACTAAGGATTCAGTAGACGCAAAGCACAGTTAATCATCAGGCAAGAGTCTACTGACACTACTATGCTCTGCTTCAGTGTCGGCCTCGTGACGATCTTACGCGTTTATCCTTGTCTTGGCGCGTAAGCACACCGTATGCTGTACGGCCCACCGAGTATTAGTAGCCAGCATATCACTGTAAATTGGTAATCAATATTCTGTTACCTCTTAGTACATTAACGCACTGTTAGCTGCTGTTCACACATTCATACTCTTAACATTACTCACACACATCTTTATCGTACAGGCGGAAAGCACGGGAGAGGAGTCAGGCCAAGCCCTTCAGTTACTCGTAGTGTCGTGGCCTCCAGACCTTTTAGCAGAATGTTTTCCACAACAATAAGCCACCCGAAAGAGATACAGCTTAATACAAGACTCTCGCTACTGACTGACGGTGACAAAAGGTCTGTGAAGTGTTAAGACATCTTGCTTGTTAACCACGTCACAACTTTTATATAAATATAATGAATATGGTACGACCCAAGTGCAAGTCAATGAATATTGAGTAAAAATAAGGATGATAAATTGTAACTAAATAACGTGAGTTTAAGACCCACAAGCAGTGCCAGATTAATTAAATGTACGGGAAGCATAAAAACGCTCATCTTTATCAAATTCAGTCTATGTGCATGTTTATTTAGTCTTTTAATGATTTAATACAAAATAAAAATAATATGACACAAATATTCTATGAATCAATTAGAAAAACCTTTATTGATTATTCATTATTTTATCTGTAGACATGAGACCATAAAATAGCACTATTTGTTTGTACGTTGTACTATTTTTTAAAATATTTCTCCAAGAATGTCATTATCTATTAACTTTTTTTTTAAACATATTAAGCGTTCCAGTAGAAAAAGTAAAGAATATATAAATTTTATCTAACATATCAAACAATTTTTCAGTTTTAAAGCTACACAAAATTTTAATAGTACAAACTAAGTTTAATGTACAAGAAAAGCAAGGTACCCATAGTGCTGAGTAACTTTCTCCTATTACCAGTGTTTGCAAAAAATAGAATCAGCGACTTATAACTTAAACATAGTCATACGATTCACCACGACAATTTTTAAGATCTATGTTATAAACTTCAAGAAACGATGTGATGGCATTACACATATCTTAAGCTTTGTGCTTAACATTAAAAAAAATGTTAAAGTTGCCTAATGAGCTAGTAATTATTCTCTATGTAACAAACAATCAAATTCAACTGATCCTTACAACTTACATCTTTTGTTGAATACCTTGAGATCGAGTTATACTTGGACTTTTTAATATCATTAACGATGATGTTCAGCAAACGAATATTAGTAAGTTAACCATGGGAGTTCTGGCAACCACCCCCCCCCAAGCTCCTTCCTGGGACTGTGGTAGAAGAAAAGGCTAATCAGGTGGCTGGAGAGGTTCGAGCTATAACACGATTGGGTCGCGGGAAAAGGTGGTGGATGGGGCGAGATTGGGCCACTTGGTGGTGGGGGGAGATTGAGCATTCGGGCGTTGACAATTACTTGGGCGGTAACGTGGGGCCTTGTGAACCAAATGCTGGTAGCAGTGACGTTGTATGGTACCGACGAGGTGGTGGGTGAGGAAGATTACTCAGGTGGTAACGTGGGGTTTTATGATCCAAGTGACGTTGGATGGTACCGAGGACTGCCTTCGTATCTGGCTGCAAATTCACCTCTGGCGTAAGGATGGTTCGAAAGGCTACTCAGAAGCTTAACGTATAGCAAGAGAAAAATAGTCAAGCCTGAACGAGTATTTTTTATCAGGAGATGTTATTTTTCCTTCTTTTGCTCATTATTTGAGGCGTCTCAACGAAATCTTTTTATCTTAAGAGCAGGCATATCGAGTTGCTGGAGAATAAACGTATACTCTTTCATTGGGAAAATTAGACGCCCTTTTAATTGACCAACGCTGGCTTACTCGACGCAATACCTATGGAGCTATTATTTCTTATCCACACAGATGCTTTAGCCATGACCGATGACTTTTTGCTTCTTATTTAGGTAAATAATAAATTAGCGAAATTTTTTTTCTTTTCGAGAGCAGGCGTATCGAGTGATGCGAGATGTCAGAGAAAACATGTGTACTGTTTCATTATCATCCGCGTATCCCTTCTTATTTTTCAACGCTTGCTCACTCATTTTTGACACTGTACCTTGCCAACGAATGTAGCTATCATTTCTTATCTACATGCATGCATTAGCTGAGACCAATGATTTACAGGTTCTTACTTAGGCATGTTGTGTACTAGCGTAATACTTCTTCTTCTCGAGAGCAGGCGCATCGAGTGGTGCAATCTTTTTTTTTCAAGAGTGGGCGTATCAAGTTGTTAAAGAGAAAATGTATACTCTTTCATTGGGAAAAGCGGATGCCATTTTAACTGACTGACGCTGGCTTACTTGATGCAGTACCTTTAAGAAAGCTATTATTTATTATTTACACAGATGTGTTAGCCATGGCCGATGACTTTTTGCTCCTTATTTAGGCGTATAACGTACCAGAGTCATATTTTTTTCTTGTAGAGAGCAGGCGTATCGAGTGATATGAGCTGTCAGAGAAAACATTTGTACTATTTCATTATTAAAAGTAAATCACTTATCCCTTTTCATTTCTCAACGCTTGCTCACTCATTTTTTTTGTTGACGCAGTATATTACCAAAGAATAAATCTAAAACTATCTAAAAGCGCGGTGGTTCCGTTGGCTAGGTCGTGAATTGGCATGTGGGATACGGTGGTTCGATTCCCGGCCAGTGCCACTTTTTCGGGCAACTACCTCTGTGATTTTCCACATATGCTTTTTCACCACCCAATGCTCCTCGAGGAGGGCTTAGGCGACTTTCTCGCAGTAAAAACTGCCCAATTTCCCCATACCACCCTCATGTAATGGGTGGCCTCTCATTCCTTTCCTTGTCCCTTTCTCAAGTGCTAAGTGCCCGTAGTAGTACCATTATAAAAGATACTGGACGTAGAGTACTAAAATACAAAAGAAAAAAAATATAGCTATAATTTCCTATTTACATGCATGCATTAGCCGTGACCGTTGATTAACCACTTCCTTACTTAGGCGTGTAATGCACCAGCGTAATATTGTCTTCGAGCAAGACTAGGCGTATTGAGTAATACGAGTTGCCAGAGAGATGTATACCATTTCATAACCGAAAGCGTATTCCAACATTGCTTGGCTTACTCCTCGTCACCACAGTACCTCACCAACGAATAGAGTCAGTTAATACGATAAAGTTATGTTAATTGGTGCAGTTATAAGGAGGTGTAAATAAAAATAATCGACATAGATTCATGAAGAACAAATTTATTGCATAAATATTATGTATCAGGTGATATTTGAGTAAAGGATATCGTTTTATCGTTGCTGCCTTTTAAAAATCCATTTTTCTTATGGCTGTAGCATTTTCAACTTTATCACATAAGCTAAATAAAATTGATAATTTGTGCATTTAATATTATCCTTATTTTTTTTAAAGATATACATTGTTTAATATCATAAAAGTACCGATAAAATAAATACGTGACGCAAATATGTAGTAAAGTGTTTAAATCATACTATGAGTATTGTACCTGTTAAATAGCACACGGCGCAACCATTCGATTTTTTCAACACCTTTGACTTAAATAACATGATCTTCTTTAATAATGGCTTAAAAAGTTGCAGCTAGATCCTCGTAGGGAACTTCTCCCGAGCTCCAACGAAAATCGTGGTATTTGAACTCCATATATCAATTTTCACATTTGTTTTCAGTCAAGAGCTGTGCCCAAGAATATGAGGATTTAAAGACAAAAACTTACAGTGTAGCATTTTTTTGTAAAGGTATAGTAGCGACCCCTGTAAAAATAAATTCGTTGTGCATGGTTTTGAAGCCTTGATCATCAACCACGTACTTCGTTCTCTTAACTTATTACATATGTAATCGACATGTCATATCTTTATATACAACTGCTAGTCATTGCTAGTTATCACTCGTATCGCTTTCGCACAGGAAAATCAGTATAAAAGAAAAGTTCAAGCGGCCGTACCATTCTTTTAAGTACGTTAAAGCAAGCTGTAAGTATAATGGACCAACTCTGCGAGAATTTCGCTAACACCAACGCTGTGAAGCGTTACGTAATGTTTTATGAAGTAGCGCAAATAGAATACCAATACTTGCTGCATAGTGGTAATATGATCGAGGTACGAGATTTTGTTGATAACCGTGAAATAGTGCTTAAAAGTATTTTTGACTATATGTTGTCTATAAAATTGTCATCGCCAGTGGAAAATAAGTTGTTGAATATTGAGTATCTTTTATCAACGTTTTAAGCAGTATTTTATAAAACGCTTGAAGTAGGATGGTCAGGGCTTGATAAAAAATAAGACAATCAAGATAGTTATAAGTCCGTGACATGTAAGGATATTGATAGTGCTTTCAAAAGTTGCATAAGAACGTGTTATAGCAAATAGAAGGCATATAGATATTGTTAGATTTCTTAAGTCTGTGAAAAAAATAATTATTTTAAAGTTTGAGAAATTCTCAAGGAGCGAAATGCTTTGAAAATTGATACAGTATTAGCAGCAGAGTTTTTGACTGTAAAAAATTATACGGAGACTGTTAAAGTAAAATATTTTAATACAAAGTCTGATTCTGTTTTCGATACGACAGACCTACATGAATGGTTTAAAAGAAATGTCCAGAAGCTTCTGGATGGACTTTACGCTCAATTTCACATTTAATAGTAAATGTATACAAGCACCATGCAATATACGGTAGTTCTTACATAGAACTCTCTACTAATATCAAGAAAAAATAAGCTTGAGTAAATGTACGGAATGCAGATCAGAAATGCTTCAAATGGGCCATTTTGTCAGCTTAACAACTAGTAAATAAAAATGCACAACGAGTGACAAATTATACACAATACGAAACCAGTTATAATTTCGAGAGAATAACTTTTACAGTGCAGCCTAAAAAAGTTACAAAATTTAAAAAACAGAATGATGTGTCTATTAACGTATATGTTTTGGAAAAAAGTAAAAATAATTATAAAACTTTACTTCTTTACTTGACAGCAGAATAAGTGATAAACATTTTTATTCGCTACTTATACAAAATTATTATAAAGATACGTATAGTCAGGGAAAATCCAAGAAACAAAAAAATATTCACGGAGAACGTCATGATTTCATTAATGCTTAGGCAATGGATGAAGATGAGATAGAAGAATATAGAAAAGGTTTTCTTAACGCTAAGGCAATGGACAAAAATAAAGTAAGAGAAGAATACTTAGAAGAAATCTAAGATAGTAATAATAGTGCTGATAATGATAGTAAATACCACTACGTATACATCAAAGACTGATCTAGGTTGGTAAGAAGTTCTTTAACAAAACATCCACATAAAATATATATCTGCGACCACTGTCTTCATTACTATAGAACTGATAAAAAGTTAAGAAACAATACTGTGGAGTTCGTTAAAAAGACGTGTAAAATAAGCTTGCCGAGGTATGATAATAAAATTTTAAAATTTTAAAATCACATAAATAGAAATCGTGTACCATTAATAGTATACGCAGACTTTAAGTGTTTATTAAAACCCGTGCATAAAAGAGAGCGAGCAGTACAACACCATGAAGCATTAAGTGCTGGAAATTATGTAAAGTGCAGTCTTGATAACGTTAAATCACGATATGTCTTCTACAGAAAAAGAACTGAAAGCAGTAAGAACTGAGCTACCTGGTTTGTACAAGAAATACAAAATCTCGCCTTTGATTTACAGAGCATGTACAACAATCCAATGCCAATGAAATCATTAACTGAAGAAGAGGACTTTGATTTTTCCGATGCTGATATATGTCACATATGTGAGAAGTCTATTAAAAATGATGAAAAAGTTCATGACCATTGTCAGTTTACTACAGGATAAGTATTACATTCATTACTTTTTTAATTGAAAAAATTTTTTGCTTTAAACTAATATTCGCCTTTTTCTACGCAGACATCGAACCCCAGCTCACAATGTAAATATTAAGCCTCACGAGCAGAACCAATAGTTTTCCATAATCTCAGCAATTATGATGCCCACTCACATACACAAGAACTTGTAACTGGCTTTCCTGGAAAAGTACAAGTTATACATCAAACAAAAAAAAGTATATTTCTTTTACGAAATACATTAAAGAGACAAGTATGAGCTTACGCTTCAGTGACTCGTATAAATTTTTGCTATCGTTGCTTAATAAGTTAGGATCTTACTTAGAGCAGTATGACACTGTAGAAAAAAAGGTCTTCAGTAAAACGATGAATACTCTTTCGAGCAAATTAGTATGCTAAAGATAAAGGGTGTATTTCCATACAATTTTAAAGCATCATTTTAAATACTTGAAGAAACATCGCTCCCATCTAAAAATGGTTTTTACAGTAAACTATAGGATGCTTATATAAGTAGTGAAAATTATGCACATGCTTAATTAGTATGGAAAACTTTTTATGTTATAACTCTTGGATATTATTTAGATCTTTACTTTAAAACTGATGTACAATTTTTAACAGAGGTATTTGAAAACTTAAAAAATAATTTCTTCAAGGTTGATAAATTAGATTCCGCTCACTATTTTACTACTCCAGGCCTTACTTGGGATGCCATATTAAAAAAACGAAAGTAAGTTTTGTAAATAAGAATATAATGTCAATTATGTTTTAGTTATTAACAAAGAATATTTTTTTAGATTTTACTAGAACTCATTACTGATATAGATATGTTTACGTTCATTGAAAAAGGCATACGTGGTGGAATCAGCCAGTGCTGTAACAGATATGCAGAAGCTAATAATCGCTATATGGAAAATTTGAAAAAAGATAAAACTGAAAGATATATAGTATATTTTGATGTTAATAATTTCTATGGATGGGCAATGACTTAAAAACTTCTTTAAAGTGGATGTCAGTGGGTCAAAAATGTTGAGCAACAGCCTTATGATCGTTTTAATATTGGCAATAAAAGTGCTTACGGATATATTTTAGAAGTGGATTTGGAGTATTCAGAGAAGCTCTACGATTCTCATAAAGGTCTGCCATTTTGTTTCAAACACATTTCAGCACCAGGTTCGAAGCAGCCTAAATTAATGATAACATTAAATAACAAGTTCTTAAATGTACACTAAAATGTACTTTTTTATGAAGCCCTCAAGCAAGCCACAAATCATGAATTACTACTGACAAGAATTCATTGAACCTTAAAATTCTGGCAAAGTGCATGGCTTAAAGAATATACTAATTTTAATAGTACTGAGAGAAGAAAGGCTAAGAATAAGTTTGAAAAAATGCTTTTCAAACTATTCAATAATGCTATTTTCGGAAATACGATGGTAAAGGAGGGAAAGCGTTTTGATGTCAAATTTCTCAAACATTGGGATGGACACTATGGGGCAGCAGCATTCATTACAAAGCCAAATTTTCACAGCTGTAATATTTTTGATGAGAATTTTGTAGCTATACAGCTGCATCGTATAGAAGTAATCATGAATAAGCCAATGTACATTAGGCTTAGAGTTTTATACTTGTCTAAGACTCTTGTGTATCGCTTTCGTTACAATTATATGCTTACCAAACTCAAAAATGATTGTATGCTCTTACATACTGATGAAGACAGTCTGATGTAAGAGATAATGAACCATGATATTTTAAAAGTGATGAAATCCGATATTATCAAATTTGACACATCAGATTCTTAAAAAAATAGTAAGCTTATGACACCGTTAAAAACAAGAAAATCGTTTAGCTAATAAAACACGAGTGCTATGGCAATATTCTACTGGAATTTGTAGAGCTCACAAGAAGGATGTATTGTATTTTTGTTAAAAATGAAATTATGATTAAGAAAGCGATAGGTATTAAGAGTAACGTCGTAAAAGCAACTACCGATTTCAGTGACTGTACTAAATGCTTACAAATGCTTACGTGACCAAATTATAAACATCCACCGGGAGCAAATTAATAAAAGATATAGTTATCATAAGCTCAACATTGAGAGGAAAAATAAAATGGCTCATACTTCCCGAGATGATAAGCGATACCTTTTATCAAACACTACAGATACACTGCTTAGGGGCCATTATAAAATTGAAATAATACAAGAACAAAGAGCTGGAGAGTGTGTGGACAATCATAGCAGATCAACAGCCAATACAAAAGCAGCCAATGTAGGGGGAGAGATTTCTCCAGTAGGAGGAGAAAATATATATCTTGAGTAGCATTAACCAGCAGAGCTTAGTCAGAACTATAGTGAGCAGCTAAAAGCATTGACTACTTCATCGTTCAACGCAGCCAGGTCAGGTCAACAACAAGCTCTCAAAAGAACAGGTTTGGAGTTGGAAAATTTTTACAGAAATGAGCAGATTCGTATGAGACAGCAAAGCTCAGATTTAAAGGTTTGTAATGTGTTTTCCTATTTATACATTTTTTTCTTAGTATTTTTAAACTTACGTAATTTTCTTATGTTTTAGATGGCTGAGTTAGCAGCACTCAATTGACTAGCCTGTAGAAGATTCCTTGCAACGAAGATCAACGAAATAGTCAAGGGGCAATGTCATGTGGTCACAAAACCAAGAAAAGCTAACACCGAATTTGGCACAAAAGCTATCGCCGAACTAGACGACCACTTCCAGATATTTTAACCTTATTAAGTATTTGAGTATCTTGTGAGTAATGAACTGTCATTTAATAGTTTGTTGGAATCTATCGATAGAAATAAGCTATCTAGCTATCAATAGAAAGAAGGAAAATTAGATTTTTTAAGTTTAGGAAGGATTTAAGATTGATTTAAAATATAAAAATGATTAATTTTAATTCATAACATAGTAAAATTTCAAATTTAAGGAGCGTATTAGAATGTAAGTAAATTTCAAATTACGCTTACGGCACTGGGACGCTAGGCATTAAGCATGCGTAGAAGCTCTTAAGTCACGTGACTGATGCATGTTTGATGACGATACGTGTATTCTGTGATTAGGTACCCGTTGCAGAGGAAAGATGCATCATGTTCTACATGGAGTATTAATATTAATAAATTTAAGTCTATTATAGAAGATGTTATCAAGTTTTTATTTTCTTAAGTTCATTTATTTTTAACAGCTAGTATAACAATCAAGAAGGTGTGGGTCTTGGTACCCGTGGCGGAAGTAAAACTTTCAATTAGTGAGTTATTGAACTCTGTATTTTGGAAATCGTACAGTGGTCAGTACACTTCTTATAAATTTTATAATTTAAATAGTACATATTTAAGAAAAAGCGTGATAAGAAAATCACTCCCATTTACTCTATTAATTTTATATGTAGTCACGCTATCATAATAACAGTTGTTAGAGGCTGACGGCAACAAATTTAAATCTGAAATTTAAACACGCTGTGGTCCATCAATTTACTTCCACATTATTTGATTTAAACTTGGGTTTTGATGTTATAAAATAATATAAATTTAAATTTTATGGTTTATGAATGAATCCAAGTCTTGAGCACCTTGACATTCCTTTAGAATAAATTACTATGACAAGAAAAAAAAAACATTTTTTAATAATGCCACGCTCAGAATCCCTACCATTAAAATATACACTAAACGTATTTTTTAAATGATAATATTTTTAATGTCATTTCTTATTAAAGAGTCCTATTTTTTTTATGCTTAGTACATACAATTAAGCTTATTTTGACAAAAGCTATGTTTTTTTTACGTATTTCCAAACTGACGTATTTTGACCTTTATGAACATATTTGTAAATAAGAAATTAATTTTAAAAAACTCAACCAATGCTTAAAGTCCAGAGTCATTAGATTTGTTACAAAAGAAACAAGGAATTATTTTGTATTCTGGATAACATCATATACATTTTTCCAAGAGCTGCTTAAATTTTTTTTTTATTATTTATTATTATTTCTGTTGATTTTACTCCAAATTATTACGTGAAATTTTATTTACAATGACAAAAGCTTTGATTTTACTAGGTATTTTGGCACTCACATGTTCTTACGTTCGTATTTAAATTACAAAAAATTGAATTAAAAAATATCCTGTGAATTTCTCAATTCTAAATTCACTTCTTTTTCAACAAATTAAAAACAAATAAAGAAAAAACAAAAATATAAATTACTTTCTATTTATTAAATTTTCTAACTTAAAAAGTAAATTCATTATTTAAAGCTTTGCAAAATTCAATTCCATTAAAGTATGCACATCCGTAATTTGCAGTGAGGACAAAATCTAATCGTACAGACAGATCTTAGTTTTAATCTCATTTAGTATTTAAAACAAAGGTTTATATATTTCAGAGTGACGAAGGTCTTTTTGGACTCTTCATTTTGAAAATGTCTCGCGAACTGTTAATACACAAATAAAAATTCAAGTGGAAAGTAAATCTGCTTGTAAAAACAAGTCGTTGAAGCCCTATATAGTTGTGAGATAACAATATTTACTGTTTACAGGCACAAGCCTTACAAATCTCCTATACAGAGAGAGTTTTTACGTGCATGCACATATATATATATACACATGATCCTGCTTTCTGCTGTATAACATACTGATTTCTGAATAAGTATATATGTACTTCTGCAGACGTATGCATCTGCTCTTTCTGTCTCTTTCTCTCTTCTACCACTCAGTTACTTCGATGCACATGTATGCTAGTCCCATGCCCTGCTCCCCGGTGCCTGCTGTCCCCTTGTCTCCAAGAAACAGATGGACTCTTTTGCGTTGCATCAGCTGGTTTGACTTACCACTAAACTTTTAATTCGTGGCTACAGAAGTTTCACTCTTACAAGATGTTATCATTGCTCAATAATGTTAATACATGTAGAATATTTAAAAGAAGCCTACTTACACAACTGCACGAATGAATGCACAAACTTTTTAAATTAGTCAATAATAATCAAATAATACCAAGAAAACACAATAACACAGAAATGACACTAATGAATACAGTATTTGCCGAACCACAAAAACTCTTTAAAATTCACATACTACATGTCCCTCTCCAAACTATTTCTTCTTCAATTAATAGCCCTATTTATTTACCAGCCTAAACAATAGTTGTTTAAAAAAATTTTTTTTTACAGCACATTCATATATTATACATGAACTTTCTTGCTTACCAATACTACATGTGAATTAGACCTTAAAAGTTAAGACAGATAACATTCTCATATTAATAAAAAAAGCAAAATATTATTAGATACACTCAGAGACTGCACTGAGATGCTTTTTGAAAATACTTTATTGACGTTCGTTAGTACCTTCTGTCAGACAACAACTGGCACACCGATGGGTTTACCTATCTCTCCATTATTTGCGAAATTTGTGACGCCAGATTGCAAAGGTTAGTGTTTATGTTCATTTTAATTGAAAAACAAATAAAAATAACCTTTTTTTTTTATGTTGATAAAATGATAGTTGAAAGTTTTAAATAACACTTGATCATAGCTAACATGTTTTTAATAGTTATGATGAAAAAATTAAGCCCAGCCATAAAATTCATAATAATAAGAGTATAAATTTCTTGTACATTACCTTAATCATAAGAAATAACTTAATTATCGCTTTCTTTTACGAATGAGAAACTTCTACAACGCGTACACTTTAATTTTCGGTATAATCACCTAATACTGCTTAAAAAAGACCATAGCTCATAATTTACTTTATAGTGCATTGTGACTATCACATTAATTTTTGTACAGTTATGATATTTAAAGAGACAGTCCCTGATAAACAATAAATGTCCTAATTGCTAAAGTAGTGAGCATCTTGAATCTAGGATTCTTATTTTGTCCCATAAACTGTCTCCAAATAGATTGCCTAATCTTTTACCCACGCACTGGAAACTTCACTTGTCAGTTCTCTTTTGGCAACAACAATTTTTTTTTTTAAATTGTAAATAGTGTAAGATCGTATAATATTTATGTGATACAATTGATTAAAAAACTCTTTAAGAAAATTTATAAATAAGGCAACAATAAAATTGATAATCTAAAAAATACTAAAGTGGTATCAAAGTTCTAACGCAGCGACTATGCCTATATTTATGTAGGCAAAACTTAACGTTTTTAAGTTTATTGCCTTTATGAACATAGAAATATACATTAGGAAGATTTCAGAACGCCTCAACATACATTAAATTCACAACATAACCTTTATTGGAAATCAGTTGAAGCCAATGATAACAAACTTTATTAAAGAAAAGGAATCGCATCCAAAATGGTTTATGTTAATTTTGATAAAAATACAGTTAAAAGAAAGAAGGAAGTTAATTTGTTTCGTGAAGCTTATTAACCTTTGTGGGGAATTAAAATTTTATTAGATATCATAACAAGTGTTGAGTCACTATCTGCCACATATGATTTAGATATATATATATATATATCCCTGTATTATATAGTTATTTGTGTAGGGAATTCCACATTTCCTCCCCCACATCTCCCCACAGACTCTCTACAGCCCCCCCACAGATCCCCTACAGTGCCCCTCACAACCCCTCCATAAATAAGCTAAAATTTGATTACTTTCATCGTTAATTTGACATTTTCTAACTCTTTCCTAAGGCCCTTCATAGCCCCCCACAGACCCCACGCAGCCCCCTGCACAATTTTGCCTGTCCCTCCACAAACCCCCCACAGTCCCCCCACAGACGTCCTACACTATTAACCCTATTAACAAATTACTCCTATTAACAATAAATTTTAATTTTACTTAGTTTTAAAAATATTTATTTTCATCTATTTTTCCACACCGCCAAGGAGGCACGTAGATGAACCTTGAACAAATAAATGAAACATAAAATTCATGTTTGATTATGTCGTAATGTTAATAAACAATTTATTAAAAAATCGTAATATAATAATTATTGAAGTGTTAGAAGTCATTAATAAGTATAAAGTTCTCAGTGCATTCAACTTTTTTTGTGTTACTATTATTTTAAAACAATGTAACATTCGCTTATTCTTATACGTACATATATGACATGATACAACTACATATATCAACTACAATGTTACATGATTATTAAATAATAAAAACCGTGGGAGTATTGCCTTATTTAAGAGGTTAAGTAAATAACCCATTAAATTTAGCTCTATTATTACAACAAAGAGACAGAACTCCCCGCACCCAATCGTAAATTCTGATAATATTTATAACGATACACATGTTTACTTGTTTTATGTGTATTATAAATTTATACCTGTTTTAGATGTATCAATATTATAGATGTATGTTCATCCATATTTTCTCAATTGAAGGAACTAGACTGTCTCTTACCTATTGCTTTAACGTATACGTGTTATAAAATAATAATTGTTATATTTTAATATTGTAAATCATTAAATTTTTTTAACAGAATTTATTATTGTGAAATAAATACACATAATATCATGTAATCTTGTTAAATGAATAAATATTGATAATTTTTTTTCGTATTTTAAATAATACTTACAGAGAAATATTAAATTAAGGTAAAAAAAGATTTAAGAGGTGATGCTAACTTCTGTGTTATTATTTTACAGAAAAAAACAAATGCTCAAATGTCATTCTTGCTCATATGTTTTTGCTGACATTAAAGTTTTAAAAGCTCGTGAAACAAAGCATACGAATCGAAATTTTGAATGTGATATTTGTTATATAATTACAAAATTAAGAAATTATTTCACAAGACATATAAAAGAACATAACTTTAGAAAAAGAATAAAATGTCATATTTGTCAGAAAAAATTTTAAAGTCCTTTTAAAAGAGATACACATTTAAAAAAACAGATGAAAATACATGATCCACATAATGGAGATATTTGCATTGGATGCGAAAAAAAATTGTGTAGGAAGGATTTATTAAAAAGACATGTTGGGACATATCATATAAAAGTAAGTAAAATTCAAATGTTATGATTTAATTAAATATTACTACATTAATAAATATGTTGATTTATAGTAATCTTATTAATTTCAAAATTTTGACGAAAACGTTTTTTGGAGAAGAATGAAATCACGAGCAGATTTTATAATATTTTTTAAAATTTATTAATAATGATGTAATATGTGCAAATACTTTAAATATTTATTTTTGTACATAGTAAGAAAAAATAAAATAAATTAATTCCTAAAACTGCTGTTTTTTAATATTCTTAAAAAAATGACATCAAAGTAATACATGTCAATTTTAAGTAATTTAAGACTTACGGAAAAAACTTTTAAACTTTAACGACGGGGGTGGGCGCGTGGTGCGCGCAGGGGGGCAAATATTTATATGGCTACTTTAAAGAATTAATTATACAATCTGACTATTTAAAAAAAAAAAAAAGAAAGTTATTGCTCAGATTATCGAGTTTATCAAAAGCTTTATTGCATTGTGCGTAGTGTTTTTTATACTATCAAAGAAAAACGTAACATATAATGATATTTTTTATTGATGAAATTACTTAATATTTTATGGTAGTATTAACATTCAACATAAAAATGAAAGAACATTTTTTCAATCATATTCGAGTGAAATGAAGGTTGTCAAAACTAGCAAAGCTCATATATATATTTTTTCTCTAAACATAACGAAGAGTTTTAAAAAAAACTCTCAACAGGTCACAATAGTACCTTTAAGGTAGTGTGAAAATTTACTGATAAATATATAACTAATGCTTAACGATGCAGATCAAAAACTCTTCTTCCTCACGAAATTCTTGACACCAACCTCTTCCCACTAACAGATGAAATTTGAAAACTCTCTTTTTAAGTTAGAACAGTAGGGTTGGCGCGCGAAGCGTGTAGGGGGGCGAAGCCTCAGTGGTATATATAGAGTATATATATACTCTGTTATCAGAAGCGATTGGACTACCGAACTGTCAAAATGTACATAACTAACGTGAGTGGCGTTTCCACGTTGAAACTGTTCTGCATTTCTTTTTAAGTAATATTAGTTTTATAGTTACAGTTGCCAATGATTTTTTTTATTTTTAATATTTTATCATAATGTCGCTTCGTGTATAACAGAGAATAAATTTGTATGATGAGGTTGACAAGCCGATGGAATTTTCATATAAATTTTCCGGTTTCATCGATTGTAAGGTTTTTGTTACATTCTTCTCTTTAGAAGATTTGAGATTAAGTACAGGTTACTTATGAAAATATTGCAAATATAGGGCAACTGCGAATCTTACTATGTTGTAATTTTATGCAAATTAACTATCCTACGTTCCAGAAAATAAAGACTTAATACTCTTATTATACGTAAAAGAGTTAATTCACTAATTTCTTATAAATTTATTATTGAATATAATCGTTTAAGATATTTAAGATGCAATCAGAGCATTGCAGAGTAAAGTTTGACAAAACTTTGTTAGACGCAACAGCTGATGATACATCAAATTTATTAAAAAATTTTGAGGTGATAGAAAAAATAGAGGGCTTTTATATACCTATAGAAGGTCCAAGATACGTGCAGGATCATTATCGATATGTAAAGGCTATTCTAGAAAAATGTGTCAGATCAGACATTTTTATTGCAGTGATATGCAATCTAGAATTAAAAAAAAGATTCTATCGTCTGAATTTTCTGAAAGTAAAACACTAAATAATATACAAAATATTGCAGTAGGTTTATTTTACACCAAATTACTGTCAATTTTTAATGACATTATGAAAACAATTTTTCATAAAGTACGAGAATACGTTTACATTATTAAATTTTAATAACGTGGCTTATGATATGCATGCAAATTTAAAATACTACATCCAAACAAAAAAATCATAACTTTTTTCACAGTGTTTGAGTACGGTACAAGTCAGAGCAAAAATAAATGTAAAATAAGAGAATTTCTAGGTTTACTTAGAAAAGTATAATACATGTAACTGATGTACTCGGAATTAATTTCTTACTCGTGTGCGCATGTGCCAGAGCGCGCGTGAGTGCCTATTAGTTTCATGAAAGGTGATAGAGTTGATGTTTGCAAATGATCAGCCCCCACGCGAGCCCTGATCAATGTTCGTGTAAGTAAAAAAAAATAATTTAAGAAGGTTAACATCCTTTGGGGGTTGCAAGAGAGGTCCGACTTTGTGCCTTGTTAAGCTTTTTTCAAGTAAATAAGAAGATACTTTGGTTTCTAAAATATGCCATATCATCGAAAACAGAATATTTGAAACCCAAATTCACATACTTTTGTGTTTGTTAAACAATGGCACTCTAATTAAAGTTTACCACTTTTACGAAATTTAGCTAGCAGATTTAGATTCTACTTAGAGAAATACAATTAAATGTATACATTTTGGGAGTTATTTTACTCGAGTAAACGAAAAGCTACAAAGGTCTAGGATTGACACAAGCGACAGGTCTTATCAAAACTTTTTGTTGGAAAAAGCTAACACGCATCTTCGAGCTCAAACATTATATTTTTTAAGTTGTGAAAAAAAATTTTGTTTGTTAATAAGATAGCAAGTAATAGGAATGTGATGAGAAATAGTAAATAAGTTTAAAAAATTGTAAATAACAAATGCTTATAGAATCTTTTCATGTATTAGGAATTCGATGCGCAATCGTTCAACGTATTTAAAACAACAATAACAACGAAATTTAAATTACAAATTTGTTAATCAGAACGTTATAAATAAATACAAAAAATAAACGTTAGACACCTGTACCAAATGTAAACAACAAGTTTAATACTTCCTTAGTCTTTCGATGGTGCAGTGGTAAAGCAGTGTGCAAACACAGTAACCGTAAGGTTGTCAGCTTGAATCCCAGTGGAAAAATTTCCTTATTTCGACGAAAATTCCGTCCTATAAATTCTTTTGCACCAACATCACCGTGATATTAAATTTTTTGTTTGTTGCTATGTTAGCAAATAGGCATAATGTTACACACAAAGCTTCACTTCAAAAATTGTACAACAAAAAATCTCGACCATGACGCCTTTTATAGATTTGTGATAAGTACAAGATTACATTAAAAAATAATTTGATATTTAAGTGACCTTGAACTCCTAGCTAAAAATTTGTCATAAGGTCTTACGTAAGTTCTTACGTAGTTTATTATGTAAGTTCTTATGTGAGTTTTCTTATAAGTTTTTTTAACAGAACATGTAACACAACTTTTAAAAGAACTGACATATGCTTATCAACCAAAAACTTACATAAGATCTTATGTAGTAACTTATATAAGTTCTAATATAAGCTCTTACGTAGGCTCATCTGTTAGTCATTTAAACGTGTTAGTTAATGATCTACATACAGCATATAGTGAAAACTATTAGAGGAACACTTATAGCAAATATTTTTGTTAATATAATTTATCAAAGTGTTAAAATGCGTAAATAAACACAACATATTAAAGTATTTTAAATACGATTGGACGAACGAACTATTTGTGGGTACTGACATATATTAGTATGTCATATATTGAACATTTTTTATATTTCTTAAAGATTGGGAGATTATGGTAGGACAATGTCCATTATCAAAAATTTCTAGCCATAGTTATCGTTGTAAATAACACCAGCACACCAAGAAAAGGACCATACTTTTGATCAGACCCACTTATCTTTATGTATTTTGACGCGTTAAACCTTAATCCAAGGTAGGTTTGACCCATACACCCTTAAAATTTTAAGAAAATCGCAAAAAACTACGAAAAATAGCCAAAAATCGTAAAAAATCACTATTTTAAATCTAAAGACATTTGAAAACATTTTTGTAACATGTGTCGAGGTTCATAAGAACGAAATATATAAGAATGTATTTTGACAGGCCTAATCCAAATTCGATGTCCACTTGAGCCATACACCCTCAAAATTTCGAAAAATTAAAAAAAAACAGCAGAAAAACCGCAAAAAGTAGTAAAGAATCACAGTAAATCATAAAAAATCAAATTTGTATGCTCTAGCTAAGTATATAAAAAAAAAATTTTATGCAGTGTTTGTCCAATTCTCATGTTTTTTTTTCACTGAGTTAAGGTTAGAGATTCGTTTAGCTTCAAAACTTTCAAAATTTCGAGGAAATCGTATACACAGAAGGAAATTGCGTTTGTGAGCGTTAAAAAACTTGAAAAAGTTTTTTTCATATCTTTAAGAAATATGTTCTTCTTGTACATCAAAAAATAATGTGAAAAAATGGCTAATATAAGGAGTAATAAGTGTCAAGTATGAATATCATGGATATAAAAGAAAACAAAATAGGGCTACGCATGTAAATCATGTTTTCGGTTATACTGCTATCACACTTTTTTCCTCTTGTAGGGAACTTTTTTCTCTTTAAACGACCTATAAAGTGGGTTTCTCTTACTCTTATTCCTTTCTTGAGTTGTTTCTCTTTGCATTGTCCAACGGAAATCAGCCATTATTTGGATATCTCATCTTCTTTGATATCAATTTTCCATTTCACTTATATCTTGATGGAATATTTCTTTTGCTCTTTGCCTTAATCTTCGAGGTTTTCTGGGAAATAGTCAAGGTGAGAATGTAAAAAAAGTAATTTGAGACTCATCAAACAATCTAATTGTTTGAAACTGTCTAAAAACTCTTTAACTATATTTTGGTGATTCTCAGAAAGAGGCTTCTGATATTTGGAAACTTCAAATTCAAATCACATAAGGACTCATTGCTTGCGCCTGTAACCGGGGCACCTCCACGTTATAACGGTAGGCAACGGGTCCATGCAGCAGAGTCCCTGGGTTGACTCTTTAATTATATTCTGGCAGTTCTCACTTTTCTCATTCCCTAAAAAGTTCTGAGATATGCTCTTGAAACTTTGCATGATGCTTTTTTTATATCATTCATCTTTTTTATAAAATTTTCATCATTAAATAGAGCACGAATTTGAGGACCATCGAAAATACTCTCCTTCAACTTTGCATCACTTATCGCGGGAAACTTTTCACTTAAATATTGAAAGCAATGACCATCTTTGTTCAGATCTTTGACAAATTGCTTTATGAGACTCAGCTTGATATGAAGAAGTGGTAGCAAAAATTTGGAAAGTTTAATTAATGGCTTACGTATGGTGTTCCTTGATCCAGGATGAAAACTTGTTCCTTTTTTCCAGTCTCTTTGAATATAATCATTTTTCCTGTCTCTGCTATCGTATAAACATAAGAAGCAGGGATTTTTCGTGAATCCAGATTGTTGACCTAGTATTACAATTGAAACTTTGAGATCACCGCAAACTTACCCTTGATGTTGAGCGTAATCTATTTTCTTTAATACTACCTGTAAATTCTTATAGGTCTCTTTCAGCTTCGTGGAACGAGCTATTGGAATAGGAGCGTACGAATTTTTTGTTGTGAAGCAGAACTGCTTTGAGACTTCATTTTGATGAATTAATAAAAAGTCTCCACTTTTTGTTCTTGTTAATATTTAGTTTTAACTCATCAACTAATCCTTTTACGTCAGAGCAGAATACCAGTAAGTTTTTCTCATTTGTGGTTCTTCTTCGAAAAACTCATCAGTTTTCATTGCTTCCTCTTCGCAAAATTGGATAATATTCATGGTTACTGGATCTGTTGTTTTGTTTGAGGCTACTATTTTTTCAGATCTCACAACTGAAGAAAGCTTTAGTCTTCGTAGCTGTGGTAAAATCTGTAGCATTTGTCATACAGGAATCACAGTTTTTACGGCATAATGGGGCAGACCATAACATTGGCTTCGTGAATCACAGAATCTTTTTTTTTTCTAGTCTTATCCCATTGTGTCAACATCGTATAACACGAACCGCAAAACTGTATGTGGCATCCAGTTCTCATTCTATTTAAAAATTTCCAAATCTCAGCACTCTTTGTGAAACAACTTCAATTTATCAGAAATCAGAGGCCTCCTGTATTTGGAAACTTCAAACTCGCCTGATACGTAGCAAAACACATCAAAACTTTTGTCACATACGTGTGAGACATTTTTTGAGGCATAACACTCTACAGAGGCCAAGTTATTCACTAATGAAGAGCTCCAGTTGCATGATGACGACGACTGCCGGCCCACTTTCTCACCCTGTTCAGCCACCAATACTGGGTTTCCGACTCCCTGCATCGTAAAGCACTCACTGTTTGAGCCTGCCATATCGGCATGAAAGCCGTTTACCCATGGAATCTGCCGCATGGACCCGTTGCCTACCGTTATAACGTGGAGGTGCCCCGGTAACAGGCGCAAGCAATGAGTTTTTACGTGATTCAAATTTGAAGTTTCCAAATATCAGAAGCCTCTTTCTGAGAATCACCAGAATACAGTTAAAGAGTTGTTAGACAATTTTAAACAATTGGATTGTTTAATGATTTTCAAACTACTTTTTTTACATTCCCACCTTGACCATTTCCCAGAAAACCTCGAAGATTACAGCGAAGAGCAAAGAGAAATATTCCATCAAGATATAAGTGAAATGGAAAATTAATATCAAAGAAGATGGGATATCCAAAAAATGGCTGGTTTCTGTTGGACATTGCAAAGAGGAACAACTCAAGAACGAAATAAGAGTAAGAGAAACCCACTTTATAGGTCGTGTAAAGAGAAAAAAGTTTCCTACAAGAGGAAAAAAGTGTGATAGCAGTATAACCAAAAACATGATTCACATGCGTAGCCCTAGTTTGTTTTCTTTTATATCCATTATATTCATACTTGACACTTGTTACTTCTTATATTTTCATTTTTTTACATTATTTTTCGATGTACAAGAAGAACATATTTCTAAAAGATATGAAAAAAACTTTTTCAAGTTTTTTAACGCTCACAAACGCAATTTCCTTCTGTGTATACGATTTCCTCGAAATTTTGAAAGTTTTGAATCCAAACGAATCTCTAACCTTAACTCAGTGAAAAAAGAAGCATGAAAATTGGACAAAAACTGCATAAAATTGTTCTATATACTTAGCTAGAGCATAGAAATTTGATTTTTTACGATTAACTGTAATTTTTTGCTACATTTTAGGGTTTTTCTGCTGTTTATTTTAAAATTTATTAAAATTTTGAGAATGTACGGCTTAAACGGACTTTGAATTTGAATTAAGTACGTCTAAATGTATAAAAATAAACCTCGATACATGTTTACAAAAATGTTTTTGAATGTTTTAAGATTTATAAATGTGATTTTTTACGATCTTCGGCTATTTCCTGCAGTTTTTTGCGATTTTCTTAAAATTTTGATGGTGTACGGATCAAAAGAGCCTTAGATTTAAACTTAACGCATTAACATATATCTAAGTCAACCTCGTTTCATGTGTACGAAATTTTTTTTGAATGTTTGAAGAGCTGAAAATGTGATTTCTTACGATTTTTGGCGATCTTTCGCAGTTTTTCGCAATTTACTCGAAATTTTGAGGGTGTATGGGTCAAACAGACCTTGGATTTGGATTCAGTGCGTCAAAATACATAAAGATAAGTGGGTCTGATTAAAAGTATGGTCAACTTTTTTTTTGTGTGCCAGTGTAATAAATGCAATTATGACTATAATAAATAAATTGGAAATTAAAGGAGAACTAGCATAATAACTGCCACTACCTACTGTTCCAGCTATATATATTGAACAGCAAAGTAGCTATGGAGTTATACAAATTGTAACTATTAAAAGTAAGTATTAATAGTTATGAATTTTGATCGAATTTTGAAGAAAATCTGGTTATTTCGTAGATGTATAAGTCGTATTACAACTGACACACTCTTAAATGACTGACATGCTGAAAAAAATCATATTCAAAACACCTTTCTTCTTTGAAATTTATGAAAAATATACAGCTGTAGTAGATAAACAAGGGCGACTCTAGCACACCTGTGCTACAATCGCCATGGCGACTTTGGCACACTTTCCCTTTCCTGCAGACTTTTCTGGGCGTGGCGCGCGGCGCTTGGTATATTGGCGCGCTGCTTGAGTTTTGTGAGTTATTGGTATGATCAGTGCGCAGCTTGAGTTTTGTGTTTATTGGGTTATTGCGCTGCTTGAGCTTTGGTTTGCGGGAGATGGAGCTCTCTTGCACGGCTTTATCTTATCTGCGCGCGCCAATTGGTATTTTGGCGCGCTGCCTGAGTTTTGGTTTGCGGGAGATGGAGCTCTCTTGCACGGCTTTATTTTATCTGCGCGTGGAGCTTGGTATATTGGCGCGCTGCTTGAGTTTTGTGGGTTATTGGTATGATCAGCGTGCTGCTGAAGTTTTGTGAGAGATGGAGCTCATCTCTTTCACAGCCGCTTTTATCAGTGCGTGCTGCATTATTTTGATACGACAAGCAACTTGAACGTAGAGCCCTCTCTGTTTGCGATGCTTCATTAGTTACAGAAAGTTTTTGTATAAGATGTTTATGCTTATGCTTATGCTGTAGACAAGGTTTTTAGAATAAAGAAATTTTCAGTAGAAAATTAAAATGAAAAATTGTTTATTGTCAAAACAGTCGATGTAGAAAGTTTTTTTCTAAAATATTAGTATATTTAAATTGCAAAAAACTGCTTTGTACATAATATTTAACACATTATCCTACAGCATCCAATCTTTTATTGCCTGGACATTTCTTATGGCACATGAAGAGTTACTACTGAAGCTGTGGAATTGACATGGAAAATAGTCCTTGGTAAGTGGCTTGAGTACAATTACAATAGGCATGGAATTTTTTTTCCCAAGTTAAACATACGAAATTTCTTTAAAAATAAATTTGTTGTCACAGTTTTTGAAACCCTGAACGTCTACAATGTATTCTATCCTTTGAAGTTTGAACGATATGCTTCGCACTCGAGGATGATTTAAGGAATGAATTCCATAGCAAGGTTAGCTGAAATATAAACCCCCCCCCTTTATATTATGCTTAAAATTTTGTGTGCACATAGCTTCAGTTTAAGAAAAACTCTTGTATTTAAATGCATCTGTCTGGTTTAGGTACTCTGTTTAAGCTTGTAGGAGATTTAACTCACAGCAAGACTGCATTTTTCCCATATAATAAATTATTAGATTTAGGTTAGGTAGTAACTAAAGTATAAAGATCATTATGGGAAATGGAAAAAATCAATCTTGACACATTTTGAGTTTCACTTTTACAAATAGTTTTATTTGACATAAAAAAATTATTACATAAATGTACAAAACTGTGTTCGCAAGATATATATACACTTTATACTACAGCTGCAGTATCTTAATGCTTACAACTCCTCGTCAACATCATCATCAACGTCAATCCATTCCATATTTAAATATAAATTTTTCATACGCTTAACACTATGAAGAGCACACATTGATTTATAGGCTCCGTTGTGATGAGAACAAGTGGTGATTAATCTTGGGAGTTCAAACAGTGGATAGTCTGTCATATTAGTGACTTAAAAGCCAAATCTTTCTAGCCACTTTTGTTTTAGTTCTTCAATAACAAATATTTTTACAGCATTTTTTAAAATTTTCCCGTAAAATGTTTCCAATCTCTGTATACATAATTTTTCCTGAGTCCCATGTTACTCCGTGATAGCAAAGTTCAAGGTATACATTTTTATGTTTATACTTTTGCGATAATTTACGCCAGGTAAAAGGTGCTTTCAAAAGAAATACTTGTGCCTCCGTATCATGAGCATTAAGAGGAAGGATAGCCAATTCTTTGAGCACGTAATCATTACCTAATTTCTTAAAACCTTGCATATCCACAAAATATCCCATTTAACTCTATTACAATTTTTTTAATTTTTGTTCAGCTTTTCATACCCTTGACTTTGAGGAGAAGACCATTCGTTGGTTAAATACTTATCGACGAGGTTTTTCAACCAAGATTTCTTGCTTCTGTCATCGTCATTCTTAGTCGAAATTTTTTGATACTTAATGTTGTTAAATTGCTTCGACTCGGCTTATGCGACATATTATTGAGTAATGAAGAGCTTTCTAAAACAATCACACAATCTTTACTCTTATCTTTTGATTTTTTTGTATGATTTTTTTCAACACTTTTCTCTAACTTTTTCTCTTTGTTTCTCTTCATAAATTTTTCCCACTCTTTTTGTAGTCGCTTATTTTCTGCTTCTTCTTTACTCCAGCTGTTGCTCCGACCTTTATTCATAATGGTTGAAACAGAACTGAGACTAGCAGAGCCGTGAATCGGCTTTTATTCAGAACAGTTGAAACTGAACTGACGCTAGCACAGCCATGAATTGGCTTTATATATCTTTTACATGAGTTTCTAGACATTCCCACTCATTGGACTATACTGAACGATACGATCATGTAAAATTAAGCAATAAGCTGATGTATTCGTAGGGAAATTGTTATGCAACTTAAATTCTAACCTGAGATCTACTGGAGCATTTTTAATGACTCGCTTTGTTTGAAACAATCGAGGACAATTAAAGGTGTCTGATTAAGAAAGTGATGTTTGTCTAATGAAGGTGTACAATTTTTGCCATAATATGAATTTTGAAAATTATCATACATTTTATATAATAATGCATACTAATTACGTGTTATATCGAGATTAAGATCACCATAAGGATAATATTGTGAATTTAAATAAAGTTTCACATTCCTTATATTGCAGTAATCAAACATGCTAGCGCTTACGTTTTTCTGATATTTTTGATTGTCTGAAAGGCTAAAATAACATAACGTGGCTTTTCTAACTGATTAGATGTCTTAACTGTCCAAATATGTTTTGATGTGCTGGGTAAAAGAGGGTACTCATATCACTCCCAAGTTCGAAAACTCATAGATATAAACTTATCTTTTTGTAGATAATTTAATAAACGAATTTTATGAGATTCTGACTTTACCACATAGGGCATAAGCCACTCAAGATTCAATATTACTATTTTAAAGTCTTCCCAAGTTGCTGCGGCCGCCGGATCAGCAGCATTGGCATAAACTGGAGTTTGCAACACGGCATTCATATCGTTTCTTGCTCTTGTAAGTATAAGCTCATGTTTTACATTAACAACTATCTTACGATAGTCTTCAGCAAAACCCAAAATCATATTCAGTGAAAGTATAATATCAAAGTAGCTGTTATTATTAGTAAGACTATCATCTTCTTCTTCTTCAACGCCAAGCCAACCAGCATTTATCATAGATTTGTTTTGATCAGGATAAAGCGATAGCCAATTTTTCATAAGGGTTGTTAGTCCAAGATTTTTGCACTTGTCTACTTCTATAGCATTTATCTTATATCTTATTTCTTTAAATAAGTGACAAATGGCGTTATTTATTAATGCGGTATTTGTTACTGCTGTATTTTCATCTGTTTTGACCAATCTTTCGTAAATATGTAAAGAACTTCTGGATGGTAAAAGACACAAGTCTTGATGTTAAATTGAAATGCGAATTTCATCACTATTGCCATATGTTGATGATGCATACGGCTGATGAGCATAAATCTCATAGTGCGCAATAGATTCGTCAAATGTGACTGGAGACTGAATACTTAGAATCTCGTCCATTTTGTATACAGCAAAAAATTATCCAATTTAGTTTCCACCAGGGCTTTTTAATTTTAGACCGAGATTTTTTATAAACTGAATGTTTTGATGAGTTAGTTTTTGATGTGTCAATCCTTTTCTTAAATGTCTCAATGCTTTGATGGACTTTCTTCTCTGACGCTTAAAGAGCTCGTTGTTGACTGAGTGCTGGAGTGTATATTGAGCTGCCTATATGATTTGTCTGATTATAAATAATACCCATTATGGAGATGGTTTTATGTGCAATCTTATAGTTATGACTTCTCCCTGAAAATTGACTTAATCACTGTCCTGATCTACTATACGTAGTTGTATATAATTAATGATACGTCCAATAATCGATAAATAAATTATTTGTGAAGGAGCTTAAATAATTTTATATCCCGGTGGTACAACAGGAAAAAATTTATGAATCGTGTGTACTTTGCGACTGTTTATGTAAGCTCCACTCGTAATATTACATTCAACTCCTAATGCGTTCATCTTTAGAATAGCTACAGGTAAGTCTGAAACATGAGTAGTATTATTTTTAAGAACTCTCTGAGTGAAACCTAATTAACTGCCTATAGAATCTTTAGGTCTAAAATCAATACTATGACTACACTTGATAATACTTTGAAGCGTATTGTTGTTTGGCTTAATATCGAGAGTTATGTTGTGAGTTTGTAATACTTCAATCAAAAATGACCTAATATCTTCAATCTAATAACTGCCTGTTGGTAATACAATAACTTGATTGCCGACATAAAATTTACTACAATTTTAATCGATATTTGGGATTAAGTTGAATGACAAAAGTTCTACTAAGCCAAGAACGTAGCTATGTTTTGGCGATAACTCAATCGGTGGAAAATACTGTGCTTCCAAAATAGAAGAAGTACCAGAGAGGCTGAGTGTTAATGTTTCTTCCATGCTTGTCAAAGTGTTACTGATAAATGACCGGAGATGTAGGAATTAAATTTTTTATATCGCTTATGATTATATTTCACCTTACTAACTTTCAGATACAACATTAAATCAGTTGGTGGCTGCAGATTTCCAAAACTGTCAAAGTACACAACATTATTACCACGTTTTTGATAAGCCACCCAGTGAGTTCCAGGTCCATTCTTATCATCAAGATTTACTATAGCTGTTTCACAAAATTATGGTCCATCAGCAAGTAAATTGTTTCTCATGAAAACTCCCTGAAAATGGGGAATTTTTAAGATTTTAGAATTTTTCATAAAATCTATGTTCGTAAAAGCTCGATCAGGTAATGTTATTTCTTTTAACTTTTTTAAGGGGCTTTTTTTTTTTTTAAAGCTTTTCCAGCGTAAGGCTCTGAATAGATTTCTTATCCAGTTTTATGCAGTTTGAGATAAAGACCTTTTCCAAGGGCAATAGCTTCCATTGTTTGATTATGTCTCTGACTTTCTGCTAGCTGCTTTTTGGCTGACTTAGCAGCATCAATGCTTTTTATGATTCCAGCTATTCCATTGGCTATAGCACCGGTTGCACTCAAACCAGCAAACAAGGGAATTGAAGGTAAAGCTCCAACAATCTGTGTAGGAAGGCGTAAGATGCGTGGAATCGTAACATACTTTTTACCTCCCGATTTTTTAACTGCACTACTAGCACCTTTCAAAGCACTACTAATGACATCTCGAGCCCTTTTGCTTTTAGTATTCATGTCTTGCGAGGCAGCCTTAATAACTGCACTTAAAGCACTGCATTGTTTTCTCTTTGACCTACCCATCCTTCTTTTCCTTTTGTTAATACCCTGTTTCTTCTTCTCCTGATGCAATCCCATACCAAATTTACTTTTAACCTTCATAGTGCCAGTCACCAGGGCAGCTGCGGCTCTTTCACCAATACTAGAATCTAAAGCCTTTACTCTTTGCCACGCCTTCTCAGCTAAAATTTTATCTGCTTTGTGTCTAGCTTTTAAATCTTGTCGATCTTTTGAGTACGCTATATCATGCTCTTTGCACGCCACGTCTAGCGGATTTACTCCGGGGTCCCCTCTAGCAAGACGCTTAGCAAGCTTAGTACCTGAACCACAGTACTGATTTCCTGGAAAATGAAGCCTTACTGGTAAAGAAATTACGATCTTATTTACGAGACCATACCCTCACTTACGATGCATGACGATGATTAGTCTTCAGAGGTTGAATCATGACTAAGTGTTCGAGAAAATAAATAATGTATTTATAGTAGAAAAAATTCGTTGACAAATAAAGAGCTTCAACTATATAACCGTTGTACTATTTCATTAAAAGATTAGTTGTAACTGATTATTCATGCAGCATAGACATGGAGTTTGAAGAGCACTCCATAAAATTACAAGTTTCTAATTTTGACGCTATGGTAAAACAAGAAAAGCGTTCGAATCGACATGGTGAACTGCTCCCTGACAGTATTCGTGCGGTATTTTGTGGCCAATCTAATTGTGGTAAAACTAATAGCTTGTTAGCTTTAATTGTGCATCCTAATGGAGTTAAGTTCGAAAATGTGTACGTGTATTCAAAATCTCTACATCAACCAAAATACAAGTTTTTAAAAGAACTATTGGAGCCTATAAAAGGTGTGAAATACTTACCTTTCAGCTAGCACGAAGCCATAGTCTCACCATATGATGCTTTACCAAATTCTATAATGATTTTTGATGATATAGCTTGTGAAAAACAAGATAATGTAAAGGCTTTTTTTTGCATGGGTAGACAAAAAAATGTAGACTGTTTCTATTTTTTCCAGTCATATGCTCAAGTACCAAAGCATCTTGTAAGAGATAATGTCAATTTTCTTGTCTTATTTCCTCAAGATAAAGTTAATTTGAAGCATGTGTATGATGATCATGTAAACTCAGACATGTCATACATTCAATTTAAAAATTTATGCTCTAATTGCTGGAATGATGATAAACATGGATTTTTCGTTATAAACAAGGATAGACAAAAAAATAATGATCGCTACAGAAAAGGTTTTGATAATTTTGCCGTACATTTAGGATATACCTGGCGTAATCGTTACAGCCTGTTGCAAGACATTGGATCATTATCATCATGTATCAACAAGAGAAAGACGTTCTACGCCAGTTAGTGGAGGCGCGAGAGGCGGTTAAAGAAAAGTACAGACTGGTGAAGTTTGGGAAAAATTAGGCCGAAAAAGTACTTAGTAAAACGTTCAAACTAATAACAGATTCTTTAATGGAAATTGTTGCCGTAACAAAAAAACCCAAAAATAATAGTAATCATTCTGTTACTCACAATTATTTTTACAACAAAAACGATGAAGAAAGTAATAAAGTTGATAAAGTGAATCAACAAAAAAAAAAAAAATTAGAGAAAAATTTAGTGATCATGATTTAACATTTGAGTCTGTCGTTAGTGAAAGTGATGATGATGATGATGATACTGATTTAAATAATACTATTCAACAACAATGTCATGATTCTGTTCAAGTCAGTAAAAATTTATCAAACAATTTTTATTTACAAATACTTGATCAGAATCAGAAAGATTTATTAGATTTAAAGTATGGAGTACGAAAAGAAAATAAGTTGTACAAACTTGGCGATTCCCGAATAGAATTTGAAAAAAATCATATCAAAATAGATGATTTAAAGTATCCAATGACTCCGGGATTGATGGAGTTACTCATCAAAAAGCATCCTAATGAATCTCTTTTGACGCAGGAGGATTTTGAAAAATACTAAGTATCATTAAAAATTTCCAATGTTTACAGAAAAGGGTTTAAAAAAACAGAGCTATACGAACCCATAATAGTAATAAGTTTCATAAAATGATTGCTCCAATGTGCGATCTCACGGTTCATAAAAAAGGTGGATCGTTGCTACCTCATTATAAAACTGCTCGAATAATGCAACAAGTAGATAACACACTGGGATGATCCCAATGAATTAGTAAATCGTTTACGCTTATTCATAGCTGAAAAGTCCGCAGGAAATACAAGTCATGACAATGAAATTATATCGATCATTGAAGAGCTTCGCGAGGGAGGATATATATATATATATATATATATATATATATATATATATATATATATAAATATTAACGTATGCGTGTAAATATTTCTTCAGTCTCAAAATGAGTGTCGATCTATTCGGTCGAAAATTGGGTAGGACCGAAAGTGATGGCCGAGGTCCTCCTGGTGTTGGATATAAACTTACCGCAGATGGACAGGATGACTTAAATAATAAAAGACTGTGCAATGTTGGAACACCAGAACAGCCTCAAGATGCAGTAAATCATGCTTACTTCGTTGGAGTAGTTAAAACTTGAAAAAAAAATAGATAGCTTTAGAATTTTTATATACAACTTACAAAAAAAATTTCCATTTATTTAAGCTAATTCAAAAAACTTAAACCTAGACAACTTATACATGGAGCAAGTTGTTGAGGAACTTCATAAGGGAGCAAGGCGTAATTATCCCTGTCGAAAATTCAACATACGTGGTTAAGATGAGACTTGGCAAGCAGACCTTGTAGAGATGCAGCTTTACGCTCGCGAAAACAAAGGGTATCGGTATATGCTCACTGTAATAGATAATTTCTCCAAGTTCGCGTGGGCTGTATCTATCAAGAAAAAAACTGGTGAAGAAGTAACTGCAGCAATGCATTTAATATTGAAAAAAGGACAAGTACCCATAAACATGCAAACTGATCGCAGCAAAGAATTCTATAATGCAAACTTTCAAAATCTCATGCAAAAATATAAAATCAATTTATACTCAACTTATAGCAATTGGTTTAAAACCAAAGGACGTTGTTGCTGTAAATGAAGTTCAAATTTTGGAGAAGTTTAAAAAAATATATTAAAATAGTAGTAAGTTTAAATCTAAATTCAAAATTGGTGATAAAGTATGAGTGAGCAAAATCAAACAAGCATTTGAAAAAGAGTATACACCAAATTGGTCGACTGAAATATTTACAATCACACGAGTAGCAGCAACAAATCTAACAACGTATTATCTCAATGATTACCGAAATACACCCATTTCTGGAGGGTTTTACGAGCAAGAATTGCAGAAAACAAAGCATCCTAATGTTTACCTCGTAGAGAAGGTCCTTCGAAGACGTGGAAATCAAATTTTAGTGAAATGGTTGGGCTTTGACAACGTCCACAACAGCTGGATCGACAAGAATAAATTCTAAAAAATATCTGCTAAGTTGAAAAGTTTTTTTTCAAACATTTTTTTTCAAGAGCAAGAAAAGGAATCTATTTAAACCAATGAATCAACACTTCAATTATAAAAAAATACAATAATTTATTTTTTTTCCCCTAATACTAACAAACTTATGCATAAGAAAATATTATATGTTCACCATTGTACACTACAAATAATTTAAATTTATTCACTGCATCTAATAATTCATTGAAAAATTCTTCATTCTCTAAGAGTGTGGTACATATTTTGTTTGGCAGAAAAACTTGGAACTCATCTGCCAACTTAGCAACTATCTCCATTCCATACTTGGTTTTCACTTTTTTCAACTTAGTGACCATATAATTTTAATTTTGAACCATATCGGTAACTTTTTTTGTTGGTAGAAAATTATTGCTAGCAATTTTGTTTAACGTTGCGAGATCCATCTGTAACGCAATCACAGAAGGAAACAATATTTAAAATACATTGATGTAAGTAAAAATTATTCAAGTAATGTCTGTTAACTAACCTTTAGAAATATCGACGTTTTTTGCTCAATGGCTCACTTGTAGAGACACGTACCAAGGAAGACGATGGCTCGTTGAAAAGCTTCTGGGGTTCAACTTGAGATTTATTCACACCTCCGCTTGCGAAAAAAATGAGCTCTGCCTGCTGCTGCAACACCTCTAATTGTGATGCTACCTCCTTCACTTTCGGCGACTCATCTGCAGCGGCTTCTTTCTCCACTCTAAGCTGTTTATCTGCGCATACCCGTCTAGCTTCTTCTTCCTCCATCTGATTGGCTCCCCCGTCTATCGGCTGCTTCCATTGCTATCATGCTAAAATGACCCCATGGTAGAGTATCTGTGTGGCCCGGTCGCAAATAACGTTTGTCGTCATGTGCACTTAAAGCAATTTTAGTTTCTTTTTCCGTTAAAAGCTGATGATGACGTGATGGAATATTTTTTTTCTCACGTGTTATACTAGTATTTTCACACAAACATGTAATATAGTCATCGAAAGTTATCGTAGCTTTTACAACAGAATTTTTAACACCTTTAGCTTTCTTCAGCGTATTTTGATCTTGTATCTTTCTACTATACATTTTGCTCCTTAATCCCACAAATTCCAACATAATATTTCCATTACATTCATCCTTCATCCACCCAACAATTTTTTTATTGACACTAGGTATATTGAATTCATTATCAGAACTGTAGTCTAAAGTATCAAATTCTCCAATATTTTTTCGCACAAGATTATAAATATTCTGGTTAGTTATTTCGTACACAATACTATCAGTGTCTGTGTATAAGAGTTTGCAATGATCATTAATTTTATTTCTCATAAAATCATAATGAAATTTATAAACAAGCGCCTTTGATAGATCCAACACACTCAATCACACATACATTGGTTTTTTAATTCATACATCAGTACCCAACAATTGTATAGCTACCAACTCCGCGTCAAATATGTCACAACTATGAAAATTTGGTCGTGCAATGTAAGCCTTGGCACCATATATACCATTCCACTTATTTACAAGTTTAACAACAATGCGTTTGCGTTTATTTTCCATCGTTTTCCCATACACAGCATTGTTGAATAACTTAAACAACATCTTCTTAAACTCATTCTTCGCATTTTGACGCTTTTTACTGTTTAAATCAATGTATTTTTTTAACTATAAGCTTTGATTTAACTTTATTTCTCTATGAATTTTTGTTATTTGGAGCCCGTGACTCACAGCTTGCATAAGTGCGCGATAATGTATCACATAAGGTTTTTTATCATACAGCGTAGTCATTAATTTTTTTTGTTTAGAACCTGGGGGTACCATATGCTCAGCACAGAAAGGTTAGTCCTTATGAGCATTCTGAAGAGTTTTCGGATATTCGAGATCAACGTCTAGTATATAACCAATTTTAGCATCATCTGCTACGTTTAAAATTCCCAAGGGGTTAATATTTTGCACCCATTTAAATCCTGCATAAGGTAGTAGTTGAGTCATAGCCCAACTGTACAAATTGTTAACATCATAATACATCAAGTATTTTTCATCCCTATTTGCTTCATAACCTTCTTTCACATAGGGGTTGTTGACTTTGGCATATCGATTACAACATTGGCTTATTCCACCTCGTATGCCGCGCTCTATAAATAAAACTTGATCTATGTCTGTCAGCAATTCGAGTTTTACCTAAAATTGAAATGGTACATTTTGTTTTAGTATATATTCAACTTTTGTTAAAATTAATTACTTAAGAAGAATTCATAACCAACCTTTGTATACTTTAGCATAGTGTCCCAAGTTAGGCCGGGTGTTGTATAATAATGAGCTGGGTCTAGTTCGTATGTTTCGATACAGTTATTTTGAAAGTTTTCAAATACTTTCGCGAGCAGTAATACATTAGTCTTTAAATATAAGTCAGAATACTGCCCAAGAGTATGAATAATAAAAGTGTTCCAGATATTTTTTGCATGCTCGTACTCTTCATCAGTTATATGGGTTTCGTATAAGCTGTTGTAAGAATTTTGTTTTGATGGAAGTTTATTTTCTTTTAATTTGTCAAAAGAAGAAGTATAATCATATGGGTACGTGCCTTTTCTTTTTAATAAGTCTATCTGAGCTATTGTATAATGATCATCATTGAAAAATACGTTTTCTAGTATTTTGAGTTCGTTTAAGAATGATGATAATTTATCGAGAGATGAGGCCATAAATTTGAAGGAATCTATAAATCTAATATTAATATTGGTACCTTCTACGAATTTTGTAAATAAAATATATTTTTCTTTTGTCCGTGGTAAAAGCTGAACTGTTCCTGGGAAGCATTTGACGAGTTCTTTTATAAATAAATGTGAATCATAACCGCTAAGGTTATGAAATATTACTGGTATCGATTTTGAGTCTTGATAACTGATATTGCATTTACTATGAGCGGGGTCTCGATACGTAAGACATTGTAAGAAAATTGTACAAGACTGAGTTTAAAAACGAATAATTACTACAAAATTATACTTACTTTCCAGTGAGATGACAGTGATCTTGAACTTTTACGTCATCCAAGCTGAAAGGTTGGTTACATATGTGACATAAAAATGCTTTGTCGTATTTTATTTGTTCTTCAAGTGTTAAATCAATCATTTTGATGGAATTTTTATACAGTTCTTCCAGTTTCAGAGTGAGGAGATAAAGAGCTTGAACAAACCGCTGAGCAGGTGCTTCATCATTTTCTTCATATTGTCTGTAGCTTTTATATTCTGATTTATTATCATCATAACAACATTTGATAAGATAACCAATACTATATGCTTTGTGGCATTGATAGGCACGGGCCCATTTAAAGCACTGATTGACTTTGTTTGATACATTCACGCAAGCTTTTTTTTTATGTAGTCTGGTAAGTCTATAAAGGAACTGCCTCGCATAGGGTTTAGTTTGTTAATGTTCACAACCAAGTTTAAAATTGAGTGTAGAGATCAGCCAAATTCTTTATCTTGAAAATCATCCATACTTTTTTCAATTGACTATCTCACGCTTACATTAAACCACTCATTTAAGTCAGTAGAGAGATAAATAGTTTGCGATTTTGTATTAAAATATTTTAAATCTATATCCTCGACGTTATCTTTAACTATTACATATTCAGCCGTCAACATGGTGTTTACTTTTAATGCTGAGTGTTCCTCGAGAGATCTTTAAATTCGTAGAACAAATTTTTGTTTAGCATCCTTAAGAAATTTTTTTAGATCTAGATGTTTAAAATTTACAATTAAAGTTGTAGTGATACGATTTTTAAATGCACTATTTATATCACTAAGACCTTCCAGTATATCATTCTCAACATTTGGAGCTATAGTTGATATACCTTCACCTTGAACGCATGTGGTATGCGCATTTTTCCGTGTCTTGACTTTCGTTGCAACTTCTTGAACACTGTCATGTACAAAATCTTCAGGTTCATTTTCAAATACACTAACTGCTGCCTCCAGTTCAAGTTCACTATCGGACACAAAAACTTTTGGTTCAATGCTAAATATTTTTTTTGTTTCGGCTATCTCTAAATAATCATAAAGTAGCTGTAAAACAGTTTTTAATAAAACCACTGAAGATTGGAATATTTGTTTTTCTGATGTTGTTAAATTATTTCGCGAAGTTAAAATATGACAATCATTAATTGTTGTAAGACATGTATCAACTAGTCTTTGAATATCAAACACTTCAACTTCGGTATTAATTATTTGTTGATACGATTGCCATATGCAATGAGCTGCATCTTTAAAATATTGAATCGAGGCCATGAATGATTTCCAAAAGAAGTTCACTAGTCAAAAAACTGTGCAAAAATGAGCTGTTCTAGTGATTTCTACCTTCTCAAATAGTCTTTGAAAATTAGGGGGGGGGGGTTGTATATGACATATTGTCTCAATATGTGAGAAGTTAGTTTAAGCGATGAAATATTTGAGAACTTTTTTTTTTTTTTTTTTTTTTTTTCATGCATTTTTTATTTGGTTTGGGTTATAATAAAACAAGACATCTTTTGTTCTAAAAAATAAAAGGCAATATATTTAATACATGATTTATCCCATCTTTACAAGGATGATACTGAATACTTTAAAATAAAGCCTTTTATTCGTTTTGTGATTACTTCAAGCTGAAATTACATGGTTCTAATTCGAATGACATTCCCAGGTTGTAAAATAAATATATTGTGAATCATTATTACAATCGTTTTTTTTTTTACGAAATTTAATTGAAATTACAACTTATTAAATTATTGCAATATTCATCATTAAAACAAATTATTGAGTGCGTGAAGCGTACCTGATCTGTCTAGTAATACATAATTTAAAATACATATTTACATATTTTACATTTTATTATTTTAGAGAAGTGACAATCGTTGACATGCAGCTTTCATTTTCTTTTCTTTTTTTTTCTGTTCTGCAATTTTTTTTTTTTGATTGTCATCAGTTCTTTTTTTTTTTAATTCCTCTTGCTTACAAAATTTTTTAAGCGTCCTTTTTACGCTCATTTATCATTTTTTGTCTCTCTCGATCAATTATTTTGATTTTTTCTTTTTTGAGTGAAATCTGCACTCTCAGCATCAGCAAATTTTTATCATTACTATTCCACTCCTCATAATTTTCGGACAATGGTTGATACAAAGCCGGTAGTGTTGACATTAACTGGTGTTGAGGTGGAGATGGTTGCATCACTTAAATTGATGTATTTTGCTTTGCTGTATCTGCTACTTGTGGTAAAAGTGATGGAGTCTCTGCACGTGGTGGTGGTGTTGGTGGTGGTGGTTTAACGAATTCAAGTAACAGCGGTTGAGATTCAGCACGGTCATTTTGAATTGTTGTTGTTTCAGGTTCTTCTTCTTCTTCTTCCAATAATCGGCTCTAATCTTGTTGAGAAAGCCACCATGTTGATGACTGAGGAAGTGTTGAATGCAACGCCGTGCCATTGGTATTAATACATCTAAAAAATAGCATAATAAAAAAGTTAGTAACATTAAAACATCATTTAAATTATTGGGATCTATGAAAAAAGTAAAAAAAGTTGTACAATTACCTGCTTCTGTTGCTCCTACTGCTCCTGTTGTTTCCATGCCGAATGAAGTCTGGGAATGATCTGCAACTACCACTGCTTCTGGAATTATGGGTTTGAGTGGCAGTTGCTCCTTAAGTTCTGCTCCTATGGGTTCTTCAACATGTTGCCTTTCCCATTCGTTGATGTCACGTACTAGAGCCCGAAGTATCTTACGGTACTCGTATCTGCGTTTATCCCCAACAGTTTTTTTCTCGACCATCTGATGAAAAAAAATTTTACATTGTACATCGTAAAAACTGATTTTTTTTCTCGACATCATTGTTGCATCTCGAGTTAAACATTTTTTAAAATCACATTTCCGCAGAAGAAAGAGAGTATGATTAATTTTAGCATCATTGTTGCGCCAAAGACAATTAATAATAAAAAGGAAAATTATTCTTAGCATCATTGCTGCGCAAAGAATAATCCAATAATTATTATTTTCAACATCATTGCTGTGTCAAAAGTAATTTAAAAAAATAGTTCGAAAAAATGCAAATTAAAAAACAGTTTGGAAAATGCAAAATTAAAATAATTTTTCTCAGCTTACCTTGATTTGTAGAAAACTTGTAGAAAACCGATGCGTTGAACTCTTCTGAAGTTGAACTTCTTCACTCAGCGAAAGTTACTGCTGCTTATGTGAGAGATTTAACTGAGCTACTTAGCATAGGTTAAGGGCTCCTCCCTTCAACGTATTGGTGTAGAAGAAATTATGAGGGGGGGGGGTATTTCGAACATGCCTTAGAAGAGATGTACAACTTTCACAACTAAAATTTTGACAATTTTTCTTTTCGTTACTCAAATTTCTACTTCTTAAGAGTTGAAATGATTCATATTGAGAAGAAGTATGGTGGAAGGGGTATAGTTATGTCTTTTACTACTATTTTCGGAGCAGCAATGCCAAGGTGTATATAAGGAAGGGACGTGTTTGAAAATAGTCAGTTGAAACAAGATTAACATTGTGAATCTTACAGTGACTATCTTTGTGTGTTTGTGTTTTTATTAAAAATGGCACCTTCGTATCTAGACGAAATTCCTGCTTTCGAATGGAAAGACTTGGAGTCTGTGATAAGAGAGGCAACAACTATCCAGGACTCTAAGGATAAGGATGAGGTAGATCTTGTGGTGGTTGATGATCTGACCCCTTCTCTTCCGCGGATATACGAGGAGGAAGAGTTAGATCTGTGAGCTTACTTTGCAAGTCTTGAAGAAGAATCATCTTCATCGTCATCAGCAGTCAAATCATTAGCATTGGACAATGCAACTGTCTGTGGTAAGTTTGTTTTAAGTTGATTTACAATTTGTTAGCAGATATTGAAATAATTGTATAAATTTGTAGTGTCATTTTTTTATGAAAATTTACAGTATTAGGTTCTTTATAAAATCATAGATGTTGTTAAATCCGAAAAAATTTTTCAGACTTTCAAGACATTTCGTTGTCATACTCTCCTGCACCGTCACCTCCTCCACAAGCAGTCAGATCACCATTGCCGAAGGATAAGATCGCTTTGTTTGGTAAGTGTATTTTTTTTAAATAAAAAAATTTAAAAAAAATTTCTTTATACATTTTTAAAAATTTTTTTAGACTATAAAAGTGATATTTCCAATTGCTTTCCATGGTCAATAGACTCACTTGGAGGAGTGGTACCAACATCTCTTGAATTGGCAATTTTTTCTGATGTCAGATAAGTTGAAATGGCCAACCAAGTAACAGCGCCGCAGGAGGACGAGATACTACCGCCTTCGTTAATAACCTCCATTTTCGATGAGTAATTTCTTTCTATTTTTTGTTTTTTATTTTTTTTGGACGTTATTCTTATACATTTTTTCTGTTCAATTAGCTTCTACGCCGAAAGAACCGCCAGTACCACACATCCATCAGAAATCAGCGAGGAGTTTGACGCCGCACATCACTAAGGTAATAGATCTGGCATCACCAGTTCAAAGGGTGATATCAGTGATTGATAGATCGGAATCACCTGTAGCTGATTTTTTCATACCTGAGGTAGACCTTACTATCTCACCTGAAGTTAATAGGTCTGTAGCAACAGTCAATATCATGGCATCGTCACCCTATCGCAATATATCGCTAGAGACATTTTGCACAATGTCGACAATTGAAAAAAAAAGTATCTACGATAGATAGTCCGAAGAAGAAAAAAGTATGCCGTTGACTATGATTTTCAGAATTCTAAACAAGATCTGTAACAGAATTCTGAAAAAAATGTAAATATGTACAAACTGAAATAAAATTTTAATTTTAAGATTTACATGATTTTTTCAAATAAATTTATTAAAAAAATATTAAATAATGACTACTTTTTTGTTTCCTTAACAGATTCCTCACATACACTTATACAGAAACTTCCTGTAACTAATAAAGCATCGCAAATAGAGAGAGCTCCGCGTTCAAGTTGCTTGTGGTATCAAAATAATGCAACGCGCACTGATAAAAGCGGCTGTGAAAGAGATGAGCTCCATCTTCCACAAAACTCAAGCAGCGTGCCAATATACCAAGCACCAGACGCAGATAAAATAAATCTGTGCAAGAGAGCTCCATCTCCCACAAACCAAAACTCAAGCAGCATGCCAAAATACAAAGTGGCGCACGCAGATAAAATAAAGCCGTGCAAGAGAGCTCCATCTCCCGCAAACCAAAACTTAAGCAGCGCGCCAATATACTAAGCACCGCGTGCAGAGAAGTCTGCTGGAAAGGGGAAGTGTGCCAAAGTTGCCATGGCGATTGTAGCACAGATGTGCTAGAGTCGCCCTTGTTTATCTTCTGGCTGTGAACACCTACATTTAATAGCTAAAATTTTTAGGTCTTGACAGATACTTTAATACTGCATTAATTTAAGGGTATTACAACAATTATTTATAACCATAATAAAAGCCACAAATTTTGACTTAGATAACTATACATCGCTTAAACTAATTTGTACAAAGTATATGAGATAATTAAATAAGTCGCATGATCAAACATTAAGTTAATATAGATATAGTTAAATTATGCGTGGATCTTAAATTTGCTGCATCACATGTTCTTGCATTGTGCCCAAATATTTACTAATATTAAGGTCAGCAGGGTTTCTACCTTGTAAATACTACTTATATGTATCTGAAATAAAAATAGGATTTTTTAGTGACAAAAAAAATTTATCCTTATTAGGAAATACTTTAAATCCAACAAATTCTAAGTACATTTGGAGGACATTGATTGCTATAGTAAGACGTATAAAAACTGTACGTTAGGTCTAACGCACTTTGGGAGCATTTGCGTTTGTAGTGCTCACCAAGTGTGCAATATTTGATACAACATTTAATACTGGATAATAGCATACGATAAAAACTTGCACTTTTTATAATTATAAAAAATCACGAATAATAGGAAGTTATGCAACAGACTCAGGTAATAAGGATAATGTCTTTCAATTTCACTTAGAACATTTAAATATCCGTTAAGTTTCAAAGAAAAGCAAACTTAACTTTGGGTTTTTAGAGAAAGCTTTTTTTTTGTTAACGGCAGAAAGAGGTTAACAAAAAAATTTGTAAATACAAAAAATAGTGACAGGTAATGTGAACCCTATCAAAAGTCAATATACCTTTAATGACTTTCCAATTTTCACACTATTACAAATGGAAAGCAGTTGATTTTTATAGTTGGCTGATCTTCAGAAATCATTACTTATACGAATCGTAAGATTTTCAGTATGCCTTACAAAAACACTTTGTGTATACTAAGTATCCGTTAAGTGTAAAGGCCTGTGCTGCCACCCTTGTGGCTACCTGCGGAAATTACTTAATATATGTAAACAAAGCCAAATCGTGTTGCAGAGATGCAGAGGTGGTAGCAAATTCTTTTAATAGAATTAATAAATATTTATTATTATTAGAGTGACGAAATAGATGATTCTGTATACGAAAACGTATGTTCAATGAAAAAGAAGTATAATTTTGCTATATTTTATCTTATAACCGAGATAAAAATAAAGTTTTCTTTTTTTTGAGATTGTATACTTTCAGTGATAAGCCGAATGGGATGTAAATTACCCTTATGATGTAAGAAATATCAAGAAATGAATCCCTGCATGTGCATGCATACCTTTTTTACATCATTGAGGTAATTTACATCTCATTTGGCTTAACTCTGAAAGTATACAACCTCAAAAGAAGAGGAAAAATTTTATTTTCATCTTAGTTATAAAATACAATTAAGCAAAATTATACTGCTATTTCATTGAACATACATATCCCTTTATAGAAATATCAATTTCATCCTTCTAATATTTATAAAAAATAATTAATTTGATTTACATTACTTTGCTGCAACCTCTGCAACGGGCTTGTTTCTAGCATTCCATACAAGTATACCTATATATTAAATAGATTAATGTAATTTTTTTTTTCTTGTATTATAGTGACATACGCCCAGCCCCTAATAAGGGCACTACTTAGGGCACTCGACACTTTGGAGAGGGACAAGGAAAAGGATGGGAGGCTTTCCTTTTTAAGTAGGGGATAGGTGAAAAATAGGCAATTTTTCTGCAAGAAGGTCGCCCCCCATTTCCTTTATGAGAAGCATTGCATGGTGAAAAAGCACATGTAAAAAATCACAGAGGTACTTGCCAAAAAAGTCGCACTGGCCAGGAATCAAACCACGGTCTCCCACGTGCCGATCCACAACCTAACTGACTGAGCCACCGTGCGCTCCCAATATGTATAAATGTTCATTCAATATGTAGGTATACTTATATGGAAATTTTGCCTAGATACACTAGCGCCACCTGATGCTAGAAACAAGCCCATATGATTTGGATTTGTTTACATACATTGAGTTATTACCGCAGGTGGCCACGAGTGCGGTAGCACTGGCAGTTATACATAGCAAGATACCTTGGCTATATAACAATTAACTATTGCTCTGAGTTTCTTGTGTTACTATTGAAGTAGAACAAGTAACGTAAATGAACACATCTTCCAATAACAACCACTTATCGCGCTCCACCTCTTTCTGCGAGCTTCTGCCTTCAAACCTTTTTACCTTACATTTATGCAACTGAAAGGCTCTACTTATAACTCCATAGGCCGTCCAGATACACTCTGCAGCTTCTCGCACAAATATGTCTGGTTTCTTTTGAGTACATCCTCTCTTCCATACAACTTCATCAACATCTACATCAAGTCCTAAGTATACCTACGTAATTTAAATTAGTGTTACATTGTGCGAATAGAGAAGGTTTTGTCGTATGGAGCTGGTGAGTTGGCAAGCTCTGCCCAGATGGTGCAAGTGAGATCAGCCTCTATATAAAAGTTGATCATTTGTCAAGTTGTATGTCTGTATACTGTGGGTATATGAATAATAATTACAGCAACGAATTTATAACTACTAATCATCGACTAGGTACAATATTTTAATAATTTGCGCACTGCTGTCGAGTTTATTTTATACTTACATGTCCATCAATAGCAACAAGGCGCTCTGTGTTTCTCGGGTTTAGATTTATGTTTTCTAAAAAAAAATGTTTGAAATGTACAGTTATGCTATGTTGAGAAGTAATCATATATAACAAGTAAGTCAAGGGCTCTGCTGTTCTACTTCTTCTTTTGACGTTACTTTTAGTAAATTTTGACTTGACAAAGACTACCTATCAAGTAGTCGAAACATCGTCACTTAGATATTAATTTTATGAACAGTACAGCTCTTGACGGACTTTTTGTTTGGTCTCCTTCTCTCGCTGTTCTTCGATGCTTTGTTTTTGAATAGTCATATGTTTTTGTTTAAACAATAACCTAACCTTCTACCATTTGGAACTTTCTCATCAACGGTTTGTTACTTCTAGCTCTTTGCAAAAAGTGTTCTACAAAATATAAGACTTAAAATTTTATTACGTTCAAATTTAGATTGTAAACTGTACACAATAAATAATTTATTACCGTTAACGTTATTATTTGCTCGCACTCACCGGTGATATGGAACAACATTATTTTGCTACTTTCTATTCTCAATGTTATTTACATTACTTCCACCTAAAAAAGATAATGTATAGCCAAACGTTGCGGAATATCTCATTTAGACATTATTTCCGAATAAAAAAATTTTTGCACTATTTAAACTTGAATTTATTTTCTAATTTGTACTTATGGTACCTTAATTCAATTTATACTGGCTTACAGTGACGAATTGACAGAATAATCTAATCGAACTTGTAAAATGATCTGTAACAACCCACCTGATAAGTCTCCCTGACATCTCCGGTGACTATCTCATATAGTACCCTGTGTGCGAGTGTTTTTCTTCGCAAGACTCTGAGGATTCCCACAAAGCTTGATACCATGAAGACCTGCCAAAGTCCGTAACCTCCGTAGGTTGAAAAATTTTATGGATTAGTTTTCTTTTTTTTTTATCGTGCATTGAAGTTCAGAAATGTGCTTCACGTAAAACTTTTTATCATCATGAAGTCGTACCAAAGCAAATCTTGGTTTGATTAAAGAAAAATTATCTTAAGATTTTGAGGACAACATCGTGCATACAAAACTTTTAATTTACACATCAATTTTAAAATTTTCATGCGAGTTAATTTTTTTCTCTTAAGGTGCAGTCCCATAAGAGTTTAATACTTAGTTTTGCTTTCACTTTGTCAGAAGCATAGATATATAAAGGATAGACTGCTTATTGCTCCAAATAGGGGCAGTGAAGCTCCCGCAGAAAGGGAGATAACAGACAAGTCGAGCGCAGTAAGTCCTCAATTCTCTCTCGTATACTTGTGGTCCTTGTATAGTAGGTACTACATATGTAGTAGAACTGCAGGGTAAGGCATGGCTACACAAATATTTATGCAGTTCTCCTGTATATCCCACATTCCACGCGTGTTAAAGAGAGGACTTACTGCCTTTGATTGTCACTTTTTTTTCTTTCTACGTAAGCTCCACTGCTCCTACTTGGAGTAAGCAATCTATTCTTCATATGTCTATGGTCACTGCAGGAAAGCTGAGAGAGCTTACGATTACTATGTATGATCGCGAAACTTTGATAAGCCCGATAACGTTTGATACATCACGAAACTTGCGCTTTGATTAACTTGTCCAGTGATCCCCTAACTTGTTCAAAAGAACCTGACAAACCAAAGAGCTGGATCATATGGTATCGGGGTATATTTATATGTTATGATAAGTAAATAGACCTCTGTGGATGAGGTCAATGCTTTGCTTCTATTTTAAGTTACTCAATATTTTTCGTGTTTTTTTTAAATGTATTCTAGTAAACTGGTTTACTTATTATATACTAAGTGAAGAAACTAAAAATAGATGATAACTGATATCAGCGAATATCAAACGGTTGCAATCAGACCTTAGTGGCTTACTGGACTCGGGATAGTCTGAACTGGACTCGTTTCCGAATGGTGTATTGAGAACTGACAAGCGTACCTCAGACCTGGGTACGCAAGAAATTTTTCATTCAGAACGTTTCGAAGAAAAAGTTCGTGGCACGCCAGGGGCCGTACCATGTAACGCAAAGCGAAAGAAGTTATATGGTATGGCCCTAGAGCAGGGTTCGGAAGGCAACATGAGTATCAGCTAAAGCGCGTTTAAATGCGTTTCAACGCGCTATTTGGGCTGTTTATCCCAAACTTTTTCAACGCGCTGTTTGGGCTGTTTGCCGTCCAGTCGTTTCAGCGCGTTTCAAACCTTTTCAACGAGCTGTTTGAGCCGCTTTAGGTGAAGCCGATACCACAACTACATGCAGCTGTTTATATCTGTCATCTTTGTGCTTCTTATTGGATTGAATGGTTTTAAATTAACAGTAAGTGTATTTTGTATTTGTTGATTATTAAGATCGATTAAATATATTCTGTGGTAAACTATTATATGTCATAACACTTGTGTTGTGCGATAAATGTATTGCTGAACTTATTTTTAATATTGATAGCATAACGTGCATAACTGCCAAGTAAAACTATGAAATTGCTTAGTCTTATATATAAAGTATTATTATAATCCATATTATTATAATCCAATTAAGCATGTCCTCAAACGTGTTTTTTATGTAAAGGTAAGTGTATCAATATACATGTGTTTATTGGACACTTGAGTACACTTTTTCTGCACCCATCTCAGAGTTAACGTTGATTTAATGTATTGTTTATTGCAACTTTGAAAGCTATTATAGTTCTAAATGACAATTTGCTGCTTACGAGATGAATAGCGATGTAATTTTGATTGTGGTCTGTCTTATTTTCTAGTTGCAGACAGAGTGAACGTTAACTTAATGTGTATGAGTTGTTGATGGGTTGATTATCATCGTTGTGATATTAGCAATGAGAAACACTAAAATGCTGAAAATCAACAATGGGTGGTCAATTTATAAGAATCAGCTACTTGGCGACATCCTGAAATATGAAATGTTTTTACCTCCTAAATCACCTGAGAAATTTCAGCAGGGTTTCATCCCAGAACTCGCTATCACAGATTATATGACTTGACAAATATGATCAAAATCGATCAATAAATACACAGCACAAGTGGTAAGCTTTTGCAGTGTACATGTATCCAGCATATATATTAATTTTATTAATACTTATACTTCAGTAATGTTTACCTATTTGTTTATTGAATAAAAATGTTCAAGGTAACAATTTTAAATTTGTGGGATTGTATTTAATGATAAATGCAATTTTATAAAAGATTCGATTGAACAAAGTTTCAATTAATATTTTTTATTTTTAAATACCCTTTAATTAAAAATAACTACTTAACAGCTCAACAGCAGCTGATTCTATTCTGGATTTACTCTTGATTACATCAGCAATTTGGATAGAATCATTTGAGATCTTGTGTACAATATTGTGATTACATACTATCCACAATTGTGATTTTACTGTGGGAGAAAGATGTTATATTTATCATGTTCTGCATGTCGAATGCAAAAGTCTAGCTTGTTTTACTTAGTTTTCATACATAATTATTTGCTTCATTAATTACTACAAAAATTCTTAACTAGCATCATATTTGGCTACCTACCTTTTACGCGTGAATTGGACACATTTAGGAGAAGTTTCTAATTTGACTGTAACCACGAATTTTTAGAAGCCCTTGAAACGGCTTTAGAACGCTTCTGAGACCTTATTTACAAAACTTCTAACTATCATCAGATAAATTTCAGAAATGTACGGTGCTCTACGGGTAATGACACATTCTGTGATGCATTACCGTTTTCATTATACTTTCATGAATTTATCCAAACTAAAGTACAAGATATAAATTTACTTCATTAAATGACATACGACTTGGATGGATTATTTAATCTATTTTGATATGCGTGTTTAATTTTTTAAGTCTAACTAACTTTGATGCCACACAATTAAATATCAGTAAATAAAGCTTACATTTAAATTTTTTGTGTTTGATAAGGTTTGTATTTATCTTGGCAATAATGTTAATGATACTAACTCAGTTTATCTTGAACCTACCTGCTTTATTAACGGTTGCTAATACGCATAATTGACTACTACTGTGATGGATTAGCTAATCAATACGGTCCCTAACACTACAAAACGGGCATCCTGAGAATTATAATAACATAACGTGCATCAAGATCGAGCTATTACTACGTTCAAAGGTAAACGATTTTATAAAGGTATTAATAACGTTATTTCAATACTTTAAAAATGTCATGTATTTTGAAAATCAATTTCTGTCATGGCACAATTCTGGCAGTGCTAATTATCTGGATGTTTTATTTTAAAGCTTATAAACGTTTTTGTCAAGAAGTATTCGACACTTGCAATGAGAATATATTTATATTTATTTTTCAAATTTGCCACGTGGATAACATGTATTTTTGGACACGATACCTACATTTTTAAGAAGTCGGAAAACTGATATATACAACATGGCATGGCATGGTATGCTTAACTTCAGCAACAATTTCAATATTTTCCATTGTACACAAAGTTTTTTCAATATTTTTTTATGAAAACGAATACTTTGCCATTGGAAAAAAAAGGAAGTATGAAATTAGTAGGTAGGAAACTTTTGTTCGAGCATAAGGGTTGGATGAAAGTTGATAGGAAAAAATAATTAAGCAATTCAAAACGAAAAATTCTTACCTCCAAATTATTGAAATAACCTCAAAAAAATTCTTTTTTCACAAAAAAAGGCTAAACTATTATTCAAATTACTGTTTTTCCATAATAATATGCGATTACGACATAATATTAACATCTGTTGCCTTCAACATAATCTAAAAGCCTTAAATAGTAATTTTTTGTGTTTAAAACCTAATATCTCACAAAGAAAAAGAGGTGATTCAAAAATCCTTGTTCGAGCATAAAAGTTAGATGAAAGCAATTGAAAACAATGCAGTAAACTTTGAAACGAGAATTTTTTAAAATTATCAGAATAGCCTTGGAAAAAATTGTTGTCATTCCAAAATAAGAGAAAATGCTAAATTATTTTTTAAATTATTATTCATCTAACATAACATACAATTACACGAAAATCTTAACGTTAATATCCTTTAACGTCACACAAAATTCTGGAATGTTATTTTTTCAGTTTTAAAAGCCTACTTTCTTATTTGGAAAAGATCTAAATTATAAATACTTGTTTGAGCGCCCATTTCAGATGATAGCAAAAAAACTAGACAGAATTTTAGAACGAGGAATAAGAAACTCTTTGTCCGTACGTCAACCTCCAAACATTTTCTTGAATACACTAAAAAAAATATACCTTGTTATCAATCAATTTCGTCATATGTGATACAAAATAAACTATTTTTCATCATTCTTCCACCGAAAATGGCTTTCCCAAAAATCAGCCCTGGGAGAGAATGTCATCTTTCGACGAAGGTATAATAAAAATGTTATGACATCTCCAATGGATAACTTGCCAACATACAATACGTTTATAAGAAAAGATTGCTCGTTACTTCGTTCACCAATACCTTAAAGATTTACGCTCCTTGTATCTTCTATTAAGAATCTAATATTCTGAGAAGAAAACCAGACTACTTAAAAATGTTTGTTCTACCTGAAAGCTAAAATCGTAGGTAATAAGAGTTAACTCTAACTAGAGTGTTTTGGTTACATTATAACGTATATGTTTATTAAAAAAATTTAAAAGACACATTTAAACTTAAATTACAGTAATAGTAGACTGAATTATATTGTTTCAGGTCAAAAAAAGGAATAAAAAGAATAGATATTTCAGTTTAACGCGTATGTATCAGTTTAAGTAATATGTTACAAAGTTGAATGGTTTGAAATTAAAAAAAAAAACTATTTAAAGAACTAAAAAGGACTTACAAATTTAAAACTGTGAATTCCATGCAATTTACTATAGAAAATGTTTCGTCCTTGAGGCAAAGGTTTGATATGAATATCAAGGGCATATTTTTTCCAACTTGTAAACCAAATAAGTATACTGTATGGGCATTGTGTTGCAAGATGAAAACTTGATGAATAATGGACTCAGTAATATTTATTTGTAAAATAATTTTATTACTAAAGGAACAAAACACATTACAAGATTATTTTAGAACAAAACTAACAATTATTATCCAATTATTTATCTAATCAAATTATCATATGACTTATTTAGAATTTAAATATATACATATATATATATCTTTCCATCAACAACATCTTATGCGGTGCCTAGGCCTTTTCGCTTGGGGAGTAAAAATTTCCAAACGTTCCCCTTTTTCACATAGACGCTTTTGTGTCTCTTAAACAAAAAAATATAGATGCACTGGACAGAGGACGAAGGATTGCTGCGATTGGTTGAGCTGACGGTGGTAGCTTTAGTGAGTCTATCCCCGATCTCCCCCTTCACACTTCTCCCACTCCGAAGATACAAAATGTATATACCTACAAATGCCGATACCGTACATTTAACATCTTGCATATATACGTACGTGTATAGTTATCAATGTATATGTACGCCATGCGAAACAAACATGGCATGACCCGACAACGCATGGCATCGAGAGATAGGCAGGCGTACACGGGATTGACTAATGGTGTACAACAATAATCTTTATATTGGTGTAAGCTATCATATACATAATATGTATATCCTGTGTGTATGCCTGTGTTTACGTGCATATGGTGTGAACTGTACACTCTGCTAAGAAAATGGAGAGTGGAATTAATAATGTGCTTGGCAGTATACGCATTTTAGTATGCATATTGATATACCCACATATACACAGGCACATATGTATATAAATATAGATACACAAGCAAAATAATGTTAGGATACAATGACTGATTAAGAAACTCAAAAAACACTGCCTTTCTAAGAAAATGGCAATTAAAACAAAACAAAATTATTACAAGTTTTCAAGAGAGAGACAAAACTATTAAAGTACATAAATAAAAGAGTTCTGACTACATACAAATCTTAACGTTAAAAAGTCGAATTTCTTTAAGACCTAAATTAATTTAAAATAGTGTTTACTAATAAAAATGTATTATATTTGAAAAGTAACTATTTACTTGCTTACAATACATTTAAAACGTATTATTACAACACAACCCTTACAAATTATAAAAAACGTCGTATCTAAAAGGTAAAGTAAAATAGGTAAAAAAAAAATTTATGTAGGTGTTTTACAGAAGACCAAAATTATGAAGGTACACGAATCCAAAAGTTTCGACTTTAGGATAACTTAATCACAATTTTTTTTTATTTTGACTGTATGTTAATACAATAAAGTTGAACACTTTTCTCAAACATTATAAAACTTCTGAATTTAAATGCCTACGTTAAAGCAATGTTTTTAAAAATTTTTGACTCTACATAAACTTTAAAATTCATAAAAAACATTATATATTGAGAGTAAAACTAGATGGTCCAAAAATAATAATTTTTACGGGCTTACTTAAGGGTACAAAATTAATAATGTACCTGAATAGAAATAAAGGTTTTTAACTTTCACTATTTAAATTTTATGTTATGTTTAACATAATCAGTTCTCTCGATATTCGTGTGCCTCTGTGATTTGGTTTTAAGTAGTTCATATGTATTACCTTAATTAAAAATAGATTTAAAAAAATGCTATCAATTGGTAATCTACTACTATTTCTCAATGTGTCGATGATTTAATGGCTTCTTCTGGTATTCATCTGTAACATTTAAATCAATCCATGCAATAATGATAATTCTCTTTTAAGATCATGCTACAAATACCTACACGTTACAGCATTTTTATAAAGTTTATTATTACCTATAGAATTAGCATAATGAGTCAGTTTTTGCTTGTCTCGGGTATGTTTTTACATCTTCTGAGAGACGCCTGTGACCCTCGTTTTTTTTTTCCTTATCTTTATGATTCTTTCCTAGTCTTTGCTTGCCTCTTTCCTTTTTCTAATTGATTCCCTTAAGATTTCTATTTCTTTTATATCTTAGCTTCATGCTTTTTCAATTTTTACCTTGTAACTTGTTTCTCCACAAATCTGCAGTGTATGCATATGATTTTTCTCTTTTTCTTTACATAACTTAAGCGTTTTATCTTCCTCTTCTTTCCTATACTCTCTGCTTTTACACTGATTTCCACATCGAAAACTTGCAATTAATTTTATTTAACTCCTTCGACTTTCATGTATTCATACATCTTCTTGCTATTCCTGTCTTTTTCATTCTCTCTTTTTCTCTTTGTTCCTTGTTTATTATAACTTTTCTTTTATTTCTTTAAATTAATCTCTTTTTACATATCTTTCTGCTTTGACATTTTCTTCTCGTAAGACTTCAGCTCTCTTTTTCGATTCTGTCCCTATCCTTTTTTTTTTTTTTATCTTTGTGCATTTTTTTTTTCACTCTTATGCATTCTTTGACTAATTTTTTATCTAAGTCCCTAATTTTTTCGTCAAATTTTTAGTAATGTGGCGTTTTGCTATCTAATTCTAATTTCCACTTGATATGTCTTCTTTATACACTATCTAGCCTTTCATCTTCTTTTCATCCCTATTCTTCCATTTTTCACAATGATGTACTCTCCCTTTATGCAGTAAACAATTTTTTTTCCTGTTATAACTATTCTTTAATATTCTCTTTTCAATGCTCCATACATTTTTAACAGCCGTCACTGCTTTCCTCTTCCTTTCTTCTGTATGCCTGTCATTCCTCATATTTTTTTGCTATACATATTAAAAATCTCTTATTTTCTCTACTTCTTCTAATTCCTTACTGCCCCACGTCAAAGTTCTATCTTTTCCCTTTCTTTTTTCAATTACTAGAACTTTCGTCTTTGTTTTACTTAATATTATTCTCTTCCTTTCCAGGTACTTTTTAAATCTTTTTAACGTCTCTTTTAACTCTTTTTCTCTGTACGCAATCGAAAGTATATTATCCACTTATGCTAAGCTCCATACCTTTTTATTACCAACTCTGCATTCTCCTACTTGTCCTTTTCTCAAATCCACCCTCAGATCTGCCACGTATACGTCAAACAGCGTTGGGCTTAGTAGACATCCTTGCCTTACGCCTCTCTTTATCTAGAACTCAACGTTTCTTCTACTTAAACCTTTTTTAACTACATTTCTGGTCTCCTTGTGAGCATCCATAATGCTTCCTCTCACTTTTTGTTTGCCTTCATCTCTATTAACCTTTTTGTAAATACTTACTTATCTACCCGATCAAATACTCTCTTTGAATCAATAAAACATGTAAATACCTTTCCTCTTCCTGTGCTCAATTTCTTCTCTATAATATATTTCACTATATTTACTACTTCCATGATTCTCATTTTTCTTCTAAATCCGTACATGTGGATAATTAAGTAATAATTATCAATTTATTTGTTGCACGGGTGCGGCCGAATCACCAAAACTGGGATGGATTTAGTATAGTTCGCGATAAAGATAATAAACAGATAAGAGGACAATGCCTAATGTGCGGTTGCGTAATCAAAGGTGGTAGATTTGCTAAACTCCAAAGTCATCGATAAATATATGTTAACTGTATTGCATATAAAAAGTTGTAGCAGTTAATAACATGGTTTATACGAAACGTTTGTTATAATTACTTAAGAAGTTTTATTAGTTTCAAACTTATGAAAAATTCATTTCTCGATCATGTAAACTAATACCTTTATGTGCAATAATTTGCAGTGAATTAAAAAATAAATACTGACAGAAAATTTAAGTAAAGTGTGTTAGTAGTTAAAAAAAAACTACTATCTAACACTACATTTTTACTTAGTATTTGCAATTTCTTAGAAAACAGACTTATTATGTGAAAAAGAAGTTTACTGTAGGTTTAAAATTTACATTGATCCATCAAATTTATTCGATTTTGTCTGTAGTATTTTTTTAATGCATAACACATCGCACATTCTTATACCAATACAGAATCATTTTTTTATTATTTAACTCAGTTACGTGCCATTAACTAATATAATATTTGTAAGAAACTTATCTATATAATTATCGTGTGACGTTACATCGAGATTTTATTTAGTATCATTATATGGAGTTTTTGCTCTGGTTACTTGTGTATTTGTCGTGCCTGAAATACAAGACAAAGTGTTTTGCAGATAAGTCTGGGATTACTACTAATAATTTTTATCGCGTATACAGTGAAAAAACTTTTTTATTGAGAAAATGATTTCTCCATTGCCTTGTTAACGTTTTTTTGCACATTTCGAAGATTTTATAAGGTGTGTGATTTTGTTTAACGGTTTCAAATGAACTCGTTCAGTGCTCACTAATTTAAACAGTTATTTCTCGTGTCACAAAGTGTATACTTAAAATAATATCAATGTTGCGCATTTAAAGACGAATCTTTATCAACTACTTCTTGTTTTGACAATATGTAAGATTTTTTTAATGTTCCCTGAATGACTGTGAGCTTTCTATAGAAATAATCTTCATCTCTACTTGGTACACTTCTCACACTATAAAAACTTCGTACTGAATTACGTCGATGTCTTCACTAGCAGCAATGCCTCTGGAAAAAAACCAAAGCAGCAAAGTTTTGGTTCTCTTGCTGACTGTAATCTGGATTTAAGTACGTCACCACCTCCCTCTCCTTTGGCTAAGTTCCCGAAAGAATGGAAGAAGTACGACGAGCGCAGAGTCACAAGACTCCAGTTTCATACACGCCCTTTGAGTGTTTGTACCTCATGCTCACAATATTCGTGTGATCAACAGCCAATTCCAATTGAGAAGGTAAGCAAATTTTTTTAGTAATGCAAGTGCTAGTTATGATACCAGTTACAATTAAAATATTGTATGGCTTTATTATTCATACCTTGTATTTTTCTGATTTAGTTTTCTCTTTCAATTACTTATTATCTATTAAAACATAAAAATATATCATTAACTTATCGATTACGTGTAATATAAAAAGATATAAAAATAATAAGACATAATATAATTTAAAAAACAATCTATTAGTTTTGTCGTAATATCTTTCCTTTTGCAAAGGGTTAAACATTATTAAAAGTAACCGTACACTTACAAATATAGTAGACAAGTATGACTGTCAGTCAACGAATCTGACCGACAATTCAATAACTAATTTATTGCACAAATGTAATAAATGTAGCTGGAAATAACGAACGAATACAAATTTTTTATTTTCTATATTTCTAATTTTTTTTTTCTTCGCCTCTTGCGTGCTTCGTGCAGCAACCTCTATTTATAAAAACACAATTTTCAAAAATACGACTTACAATGAAAAATCAAGCTCTGTTGAATATAGTTCTAATCTAATTCTTATTTAACTTGAATTATAAATTTAATTGATTTTTATTCATTTTATAACGTCATAATGCTGAATTTTCCCGCTCTTGACAAGTCTTAACCAATCACAGAACGAATAAAAAAGCTTCAGTCACGTGATGATCAAATTTTTAATATAGAAATTGTGCATGCATATATGAATATAGACCAACATGAGTTTTTTACAGATTTACAAACAAATTTTTCTAGAATCATACAAATCTAATTTTTCAAACTTTTGTTTGTTAAGGAAACACAAGAAACTCCACAAAGACACTAGTACAAGAAATATCTCTCTATTCTACAGTTTCTTATCAGCAATTGTGTTGACTACGAGTACTTACATGAACCGAAAGTACACAACATGATTGTTACTCTAGCAAAAGAGGAGATAATACCAACTAAAACGAAATTGTTTATTGATACAGCTATAATAGCATGAAATGAATTATTTCTGACATCAAACAAAAAAATTCATACACGGGTTATAGATATTCACACAAATATTGATGGTTCTAAACTTGAATTTATGGCACTACTAAATGCACAAGAATGTAAGCCCACTTTTTTATTTTACTTTTCCACAGATTCTGCAGATCATGCAGAAAAAAAGTTCTTGAATTTTTGTAATACGTATGTGCTACGTGCAAAAATTAATTCGGTGTTCAAGTTTCGATTTTGATTCACAAAATTGATTTCCAAATTTATGATAATATTCAGTACAAAGATATTTCCTATAACACTTATTGCTGAATCAGTCAGCTGGTTAAAAAACTTAATGAATTCAAATTTCCACCTCTCATTTCATCGGAAATAATCACTGACTTTCTGGATGCTCTAAGCTCTGTTTAAACATCTATTGGTAATGATAATATGAGCTTGGGAAACGCTACGAAAAAGCTTTTCAGTATAGAAGATGAGGCGATGCATTTTCCTGGGATAGGTGCAGTATTTTCCGATAAAACCTGTGGCTCTTTTGTGATGCAAGCACTCATTAACAACGTGAATTCATTATTTTTGTAATGCGTGTAATTACTTCATTCCTAAGTACCATGGAATACAGTGATCGTGTTTTTCGAAATATAGTGATCTATATAATAAATTTGATGCGTTCACAAATGATACTGCTCCAAAAACTTTTTTTAAGCATTAGGTTACTATATAAATAAAAAAAATTCATTCCGTAACTTGTTCATGCAAAATGAATATAAAAATTGTTTCGAGTTCTGAAAGCTTGCGAGAAAAATACATCTGAATTTGTGTAATTACGCCCTTAGTCTTACAAATATAAAAACATCTCCAATGCAAGTTCCTTTCATAAAATGGAATCGTGCAAACGTGAAATATTCGAAAGAAACTAGTGTCCATAAAATTCAAAACTTTCTGTACCAATGTTTAAACGATAACTAAAAGATGTTTGCTGTGTGGCTTTATAATCAGCAATTATTTTTCAAGAATAACTTTTTGGCTTTTTTATGTATTTATTAAAAATAACTCGATATTAATCAAGAAAATTCATTAATAATAATCAATGCTTTCCATACGACTAAATTATCAGTCTGGAAAAATAAGTATAAAAACAAAGCATATATGCAGGGAAAATGTTGAAACCTTATGATACAATCTTTAGCTTATAAAAACTTTCATACATAATCATTTTGTTTCTTTTACTGTTCATATTGTAATTTTATATCGTACAAAAAACGCATCTCACTTTACACTCACGTATTAATCCTTAGTGTTTTTGTTCATTTTTTAATTATTAGGTTGCTTGTAACATGAAATGCTCACAGGTACGGTAGGAATTGCCGCTCCGCATTAGCCAGGACAATTCCTGCGGGTGGAGAAACCACATGGGAAGAACCCATCCCGAAACGACCCAGTGTATTGCCGAAATTCCGTCCAGGTGTCTATAAATACGTCCCCGTAGAACACGCTTCTGCACACCTCCCGCTCATGTTCTCCACAGAAAAGAAGAAACAGTTAATTGAACTCCGAGAAAAACAGTGCAGGTGACGACCATACTTAAGCGGTCACCTATCCAAGTAAGTAAGTGGTAGTAGTCACATCTAATTTAATCTTGTTTAAATGATAAGCATTCAATGAAGTTGAGCTTAACACTCCCTTAGCTTTCCTCTTTACAATTATAAAGTGATAATCCTTACATCACGGCTTGAATACGAATCAAATAAACTCCTTTTCTATTACTTTCTCGTACATATTGTTGGAAATGAGAGCGACCGACAGTAGGCTAGGCTTTTGTGTACATTGTGTACACTTGTAGTCTCTATCGGCCCAACGCTCTGTGCGTGTGCGCTTGGTCAACTTGGCGCGCTGCAGGTGTGTGTGTGCGTATTCACGCGGCAAGCCTTGTATACTGTAAGCGCCAGATTATACTCAGCTCTCGTCGAAGATAGACTCTCTTAATTTACGTTGCCAAACTCTAGCATTGAAAGGTGCATACATCACCTTAAATGCTAGTGTAAATCTTCTGATTAACTCTCTCAATACAGTGGAAAAAACTCAGTTGTGCAGTGCAGTGCACTTAGTGCTTTGTTTAAGTTGCTCACTGCATAATCTGCAGACCAGCTCAAATAGTTAATCTCATCGAGCTACCAGTGATTATCAACAACAAGACTTAGTGAAACTCTTGTGTATTTCTACAGACAGTCGTTTTTAGTTAATCAAGATTTCAATCAGTTATATTATGTCAGTGCTTGTATTTTCACATTTATTCGTGTAACTTCCAAACTCTCTTGCGAGCTCAAGGCCAGTGCGTGTTTACATATTGTGTCTTCCCAATCACCCTATCCGAGCCTAGTGTGTGCTAACGCATACGCCCCGAACACATATAAATACGATGCGAACAATACTACTTGAATTCACTTTCACTACGAGTAAAGTATTTATTTCTCAATAACGCTTTTTTCCTTTTTCATCTTTAATTTCACTTGCACTTGCACTATTTTTAGCGCTGAATTTGCTATTCCCCCGTGCATGCCTTTATGTATATATGTGTACTAGTGCGGCTTCGCCTCTACGCATCACCCCCACAAGGTTGTATTACTAATGACTAAGATTTTTTTTAAATCAGAATGACTATACTATTCCATTTACTGCTTATAACTATTTAAAAGTAATTAAGATTAAATATAAAATGACTTTTAAATGATATAACCAAAAGGTATTGAAATTCTATAACAAATGAAAAGGTGCGAAATAATAATACGAAAAACTTTATGTACATAGTAATACTTAGCTCCCGTGCACGCAAGGAAAGCCAGTTCCAAAATTTCAATAACTTATCCATTATGTTATTAGCATAAAAGTGTTTATAACAGTAATTAAACTGCTTTAACAAATAAGTCAATTGTAATGGTATTAAAAAATTTGGTACAAGAGAACAACTCCAAAAACAGCTACAGATAATATTAATGACATGCAGATTCCTAAACAAATAATGTATTACTTATTACAATGTCTATAAACTATAGTGAAATGTATATCTAATTGATAATTTTATTGATAACAATCATGCTTTCTTAACACATGGATGAAATCTCTAAATTAAATTTCTAAGATAAATCTTGCGAATAGTTAATTTTATATATTCCAAGATATTTATTTGAAGGAAACAAAAATGTATAAATTTCTTGCATACTCTACACAAATATTAAACTATGTTTGTTCTCAATTATATAAAAACAAAGAAAATTCTTTTAAATCATGAAATTTTAAGATTTCTTAAAGCTGTCTTAATGGGTAGTCCATTGAGTTAAAAAAAAAAGTTTTTTGTTCAAAACAGTAATTTGTTATTTTGTTCGTCAAAGTTCACGAAGTTCTTAATGGCTTAGAACAACGTTGTGACAATTATACTTTTAAATAAAATAACCATTCAACATTTGGGTAGCTGGGTCTAGAGCCAGATAACAAAAGATTCTTTGAAAATAGTTTACGGGAGTGGCAAGATCTGTGTGATCAAGTTTTTTTTAAAGAATGCATAAAAAATAAATTGTGTCGAGTCCAAAAATACACAACTTTTGTCCAAAACACTTTTACGCAAATCCTGAATGTTATAAATTATTTAGGGGAAAGTATTTTTTTCTACTAAAACTGTTTATAACAATTAATTGACCAATAATTATGCTTAGTACCATTAAATATGAGAATTTCTATGTTATAATAGTGATAAATAATAAATTGTCTGGGATAATGCATGGTCATAAAAATGCATACACTTTGGTATCTGATGGAATTTGGACTTTTACTAAACTTGCGTTCCTGCTTTAATACAAAGGTAAAAGGAATAGCATAAAATAATTATAGAGCACATTTGATTATTACTATTCTGTTTCTTCATTACTTTGAGAACAAACATTATTCTAATAAATATACGTACGAAGTACACGAGTTTGTACTAAGTTGCACTTTATATACAAAAAAATAAATAGCTGTACTATAGATTGTATCCATAGTAAATTTATTATGAATCAAAAATGTTATTATTTTATTACATTTTGAACACATATGTATGTACAAATTTATTGATGATTACTTTTTCTGGATCTTGTCAAAGTTTACTACAGTATGAACAACGTTGCCAAATTTTATTTATTACTGCACAACTTTGCCAAACTTTGTCTAACTGTACCTAACTCTGCTACCAATTAGAATCAGTAAAGAACGGCAGTGTTTGGCAAAGTTTCGCAAAGTTTAACAGTTTTTTAAAGTAATTAGGCAGTGTCAAGCAGTGTTTAGCAGAGTTATACAGTATTACTATTAACGCTCGGGTACTTTTCAATGGCTTAGAATATAATTTTTTATATCGTCATAGTAACATTATTTATCTTTTTATCTTTGGAAGAAAATAATTTCCAAAGGCTTATTTTAATATAACCAATTTGTATTTTACATTACCTTAACAGCTTCTTTATTAGTTTTTTTTTTTCTGTGAGAAGACCTTGAATAGGGTGGGAGGGAGGTACTATAATTTTGTTGCTTAGAGCAGTTTGCACACAAAATCCAGCCCTGCTGGTAACTATTGACAGGGTGTAGCCATCACCTTCAGTACACCCCAGCAGGTACGTATGCGACTAAAAGAAGAGAATCTTTGATACCTACATCACCGTACCAAGCTTGTAATAGTGATAGAAGCTTTGCCGACGAGCTGGTCAGGTGTTGGCTTTCCTTGAAATAAAGCCCTCTTAGGTCGAACATATCGTCTTAAAAAATCTACTTATCGTTTTAATTATAGAATAAGTGATTTTTTTGGCACTCTAGGTACTCCTCTCGTCAAGAAAAGCCAGAGAAAAAATATCTTAATAGTTTTCAACAGAATTTGAACTCACTATCTCTTGAGTCTCTCAGGCTAGATGGCTAGCTTGAAAACAACTAAGCCATCGAAGCTCTAACTCATGCTGTTATTGTTATAATAACGTTCGTACGAATCACCGTTTTCTTGTTTTCTTCAAAAACCAACAACGTGTGATAAATTGGAATATATAAAAGCAGTACCTCTAAACTGAGTTTTTACTTCTACAATTAAACAAAGAATTTTATTCTCATTAGCCTTGATTATCGTCTATTACCAAACACAATTGTGATTACAATTGTTGTAAAAAATTACAAATATAATAAATATTGTTATAAAAATTGCAATTATAATTGCATTGCAATTAAAAATAACAATTAAAACTATCTAAAAAAAAACATTCAAATTACAATTACACTTAAAATTCTTATGAAAAAATTATGCATTGAATTATCCTTAATTTCATGATCACAACAATTATAGCATATTATGATACTTCAAGCAATTAGGATTTTGCATGAAAAAAAAGATTTGTTCTACTTAGTCCGTCTTGTGTAGTTTAAAAATAATTCAAAATGTATATTTTCTTTTTTCTCCAAAATTGAAATTAAAAAAGATTTAGTACCTTAAAGTTATTGTTTTTTAATGACTACAAAAAATGTCATATTTATATGACGTTGTAAATTATACGAATAATTACGAAGAAATTAGCACAGAAACATCAAAAACAATGCATAACTTTCGAAGACACAGCATTATAAAAATAGTATTAAATGTACATAACCTTAAATTACTCGAAAACGGCTAAACGAAATTTGTTAACAATTAAACTTTATCAACATAATATAAAATTGAAGTACTCCTAAAATTTTCAAGAAAAAATATTTATTTCTTCTCAAGTTATGAAGTAAAAACGTAAGCATATGTTTTTCACGGGGAAATCGTGACGTTATATTCATATAGAGTATCTCTACAGATATGAAAAATAGAGAAACATGAAGGTGCCATATCTTCTTACAGTGTCAGTTGAAAAAAAAATTCCGTGTTGATTATTTTTCAATACTAAACAAAGTGGACCAAATGGAATCTTTCATGTAAAATGCTAATTTGAAATAGTAATTGAAAATTTTTTCCCGGTTTGTACAGCAAGCCAAAGCTAGATAATTTGTTATAAAATATGAAATTTTTATGCATCGAAAATAGGCACCTAATCAATCGCATCTTGTTATTGAGATACTACACCCTCTGTCATTCTGAGGAAGTGATTAATATCAAGTAGAACAGCAGACTTCACGTTACCTAATTTTTTGCGATAAATGGTATAAACGTAGCTTCATTTAGAAAATAAGCCTTCTAATGCTGCACTCGTCGATGGAATAAGCATGAGATTACCAGCAATATGTGCCAAAAGTGGTAAAGTCAATCTGACTAATGGCCCATAAGCTACGGAGTCGGTACATTTATTCACATATCTGCTGTGTTTAAGTGGATTTTTTTAATATGTTGCAAGCTTATGTTTCAGTATTTAAAGTGTCTTTGAGTACTTATTAGCACAGTTTTTCTGATCTTCGGTCAAGTTTAAACGCCTGTACCTATGATGCAAGAAATTTGCAGCTTATCCCACTGACAAAATTGCTTCGTTTTTTCTATTAATAAGGATGTCATCATAATCATTTCTCAAGAGCGTTAGTTTAACCCACATTTCTGTTGCACTAAGTGTGGAAGCTGTTGGATTCTGACATGCGTTGATTAGTTGACAAATCGGATCAAAATTATTTAGTACATCCATTATCATGTTTTCGAATCCTTCACTCAGAAGAAGTACTCTGGTATCGTAGTTAATCCTAATATCTTGAGTATTTGCTATTTCCCTTGACAATTAAAGATTTTTAAAAATTCTAAAGTAAGTGTCCCTAAAATATCTGAACCTCGTTTCTGGGTAGTTCTTCAGTCTTGTACCACTAAGACCTATAAGTAAATCTTCCAACTTATTGTCTTTAAATACTGTAACGATTCCAGTGATTTGCTTGAGAATAGCATTATTCACTATTAATTTGATCAACAAGCTACCGCTGTGACTACAACATGTAGCTTATAGTAAAATTTTGTTGTCAACATTTCTTGATAACTCAATACCTTTCAGAATCTTAGCGTCATTATCTGAAATTGCTGCTACTACATTTGTACTTACAGTTTCTTTTGCATACCTAATAGCATCAGAAATATGTACAGCTAAACTCTCACCATCTTCTACCTCAATGGAAACGTCTCGAAAAGTAAGAAAAATTTGTGGTGTATTTATGTTTCGAAGCGAAAAAATCAAATACTTTTTATTGCAGCTCTTGTTTTTCCAACCATCCAGAAGCAAAACACTGTTAGTATCATCTAAAATTTTTTTTTTGGCTTCAACAATTTCTTCATGAACTTGTTTCAATGTAGTGCTTCCGAAGGTGCGCCTGCATGTTGGTTTGTATACCACTTTAAATTTACACAACATATCTATGAATTGTAACAATTGCTTATTTCCTATTTATCTAAAAGGTATGGCTGCAGAAAAAAAAACTTCGTTAGCTCCTTGTTTAGTTGATTTTGTTTTTTTTCGATTAGATTTCATCATCTTCAATGGGCTCTACCTACAAGAGAAGGGCCCACATAATTTTTATGATTTTAACGTAAATACAAAAATTTATTTACAATAATTCATACAGGAGACGTATTGAAGAACAGCAACAAGTTCTTTGGAAATCGATTTAAAAAATTCTATTTTTAAATATCAAAGGAAAAAAAAAGTTGTCCCAGAATTATTAAAATCCACTGTAGGAATCTGGAGATTTAACTAATTTCACACCTACACACACATACACACAAAGGTACAGGCAGACGGATATATTTTCCAAGTCCTCTAATTCGATTCCAAGCCTCGTGAAGCGTATTTAAAGCACGTTTTCTTAAAATATAATTTTTGTCCATTACAAGGTTTCCTGTATAAGAAAACAATTTAAATTCAATGCAAAGTAAAATGAATAAAGAAATTTTGATTTAGAGTATATGTTTATAATAACCATATATATCATTTTGATAACTAGAATTTGTACTAAGATAGTTTAGAACAAATGACAAAAAAAAAAAAATTATTACAAAAAATTAAACTAATTTATTTCCATATGCAAAGAGTATGTTTAAAGTGTTACAGAAAATTTTTTGTTTTGATGTAAACTGAAAAACGTATATAAAATCCCAAACAATTTTAATTAAATAAAAACAATGTTCCCTTTACAACGTTCAGCAGAAGTTGCGATCGCAACTTTTGCCAAACCTAATTCGAACTGGCCGCAGACATCTCAACGTTATATCAAAATTATTTTTACACTCAGTTGTAACGTGACGTTGCAAACGTAACATTTTCACAACGCTGGATCAACGTTTGTTATCTGTAGGAAAAAGTTAAATGGTAAATGTTAACTTTTTGGAAACACATCTGAAACGTCTAATGCAATGTGAAATATCTAAGAACGATGTAACTGGTATAGAAAAACAAATGATATTTAAAATATTAATACTCCACTGAATTTTAAAACTGTCTAGAGCCCTTACTAGCTGACGCGGAAAATCTTACGCAAAGTACGCAAAGTACGCGAAAAATAAGATCGCTTCACTTACTTAACACGCAAATCTTTTGACTCCGCCTCTTCTTTGCGTAAGAAAATCAGCACGATGTTTGAGCGTACTCGAAAAAAAAGCTTTTCTTTTACTTGAAAAAAAGCTTTTATCGCGTATGCAAGCTGCAGTATGTCGTTGCGTACGCAAAACTCAGTTATTCGCGTACGCTACACTCGGTCTATCTTATTCGCGTATGCAAAATCAAACACCTTATTTACTCTCACGTACGTAGGGCAGCCTATAAAACGCGTATAAATAAAACCGCAGGAGAAATAAGAGGTTTAAATACATACTAAAACTGCATTGTCTTATTTTATATTTTAAATTACGACATAGATCAATAAGTTGTGTATAAAAGTTGCATGAATTAAACAAAGAAATGCATGTATCCGTACTCGACAAAGTTTGGTAAAGTAATTGTTTAAGTAACAAACTGGTGTGATAAAAAATTGCATACTTGTAGGAAACAATGTAAGACTTCTGCTCTGTCACCAAACATGCACACTTTCCAAATAAACAAATCTCGCGCGTTAGTGAACATAATTATATTTTAACGTATATGCTCGATGATCTTTGTGACGATACGTAGTTGGATTTGTTCCAGCTACATGAGTGATTGTAAATAATTCTGTAAACTAATAAGGAGTATAGCCTTTTCCAATACTTGTTTTATTTTTCTCACGCGTACCTTATCACTAACTTTAAATTTTGGTTTTGGTTTGCTGCTACGTTTGCTTCTTTTTTTAAAATTTGTCAGGACTTGAATTTCGTTTTCAGTAGTAATATCTATTGGTTCCATACCAATTTTTCGATGTTTTCTATTATTATATAATTCAATCAACGTTTGTAAAACATGAAACCATTCGTAATTGCCTTGTAAGCTAAATTGTTTTTACATAAGGTGTTTAGTCCGATGACCTTGCCCTAGGTGGCTCGGCCGCCATATAAAGGGAGGAAGTTAATTTATTGTGAAGCACTAAATTCAATTGCATGCATGTAATTACATTTAACACTACACTGGATACTAGTCTATAAATAATAACACAAGAAATTGAAGGGAAAAAGGACACGAAGCCAGAAAAAACCCTTTTTATTAAGAACTACAAACTGAATGAATATGATGAAACATACTAATAAGCACGCACGCACGAGAATCACAGTAATTTAATCAAACGCATGACTAACGTATAACTAAACGCATTGGAAATAACAAACCAAAAGATTTCACTGAGTGCACTCGCGAATGATTAAATTTAGGCGGTAAATCCACTAAGAAGAGATAATCGCTGGTCAAAGCAAGCGAATTTACCAGAGAGATAGGTTAAGAGGTTTAACCTTTGAGGTATTTTAGAATTAGATTTGCTACAGAGCTCCGCACGCAATGACTACAACAAAGCGAGTGAGTGCGAATCAGCAATGCCAAGCAGCACTAGTCGAGACTCGAAATTCAACATGGCAACAGTCTGCGCCGTGCGCGCGTTTCTTGTCCAAAAACTGATGCAACATATATCTACATGTAGGTGTGTGCAGTGCATGAGCACGCGCTTGGTCTTGCGAGTAGCGCATATGCCATAGCTCCACACTACTAGAGAGACACGCCTGATCATGCCTACACACACTAGCAGGCGAACGAGGCAGTACGGATCTCCTGACGATACGTTGCCCGCCTTTAAATCTAGTACGATTGTACATAAGGTCTTTTAAAGTACGATTGAATCGTTCGCATATAGATGCTTTGAGGTTGTTGTAGGTTAAGTGTAAGTTTATTTTATATTTTTGCATTAGATTTTGAAACTTAAAATTTCAGAATTCCTTGCCATGGTCAGTTTGCAAGTTTACTGGCACCCTTCAGTCAATTGATATAGACTGCATCACTGTTGACACTATTTCACCTGTTTTTTCTTCATCGGTATAGCCCATGCATACTTTGAAAAAACATCTATTACAGTAAGTATATACTTATAACCTTTGTTTTTACTAGCGTAAGGCTGCATCTCGACAAGGTCCGCTTGCGAAGTCTCATCTGAGCCACGCACGTCAAATTTTCGACGAGGATAATTACGTCTTGCTGCCTTGTGAAGTTCCTCGATAACTCGATCCCTGTGTAAAATGTCTAAATTGATTTTTTTTTTGAATCAACTTGAATAAATATGAATTTTGTTCGTAAATTGTATATGAAAATTCTAATGCTATGTATTTCTTTTTCAATACTTATAATTTTTTCAGTTAAGTCAGCACAATTTACAGCATCTTGAGGTTGTTTCAGTGCTGCAACATTGCACAATCTTTTATTATCTAAGTCATACTGTCCTTCTGCAGTAAGTTTGTATCCAACACCAGAAGGGCCTTGAGTACCACCTTTTTTCCTACCTAGTTTACGACCAAATACATTAACACTTATTGTGATACTGAAACAAAATGACTGCCCACCTTAATATATATACCCTGCCTCACGTAGCTCTTCAATAATTGATATTATTTCATTGTCATGACTTTGATTTCCTGCCGATCTTTCAGCTGTGAGTAATCGTAAACGATCTACGAATTCGTTGGGATTGTCCTAGTGCACGTAATCTACATGCTGCGTTTTTCGGGCGATTTTATGTTGCAGTAATAATGATCCTCTCGTTTAACTTGCTTTTCTTGTTTTACAATAGCATCAAAATTTGGAAGCTGCAGTGGTACAGACTGTTCTTTAAATTTCATGTCTGTGCTGTGTATAACGTAATAGTTACAACTAAACTGTGAGATAAAATGATACTTCCCTTTTTACTCTTGCATTTTTAGAACGAAGTTCTTTATGTCACGTACTGGGGGGGCTGGAATTTTAAAACCGATAGATTTGATGAAACGGAAGTGGCTCTAAGTTTCCCCCTTACCTCGTCGCCCTCATAATCAGTTCCCTGCAGACTTCCCCTCACCCCACCATAATCTTCCATATATCGTGCCACGCTACTCTCCTGCACACCTTTGTCCACCATTCCTCTTCACACTCCCAAGCAATTAATTTTTAAACAGATTTCAATTTCATTTTCCCACAATAATTTTTATTTAACTTAGAAATTTTTTCTTCAACAATACTTTTTTTTAAAAAAAAAAAAAAAAAAAAACACTTTCCAGTAAAGAGATTTGAACCCTCGACCTCTTGCATACGAGTCGGGCACCTTACCGACTCTGCTACGAGCGCTGCCGTCTATAGAATTTTGGTTTCTTGTACTTATCGTGTGGTTCGTAACTTATTTCTTATTTTCATATGCATTCTCTGATAATACATTTAATTAATAATGAATTATTTATTTGTTTTCTAAGTAATAAATTTAAAAAATCAAAAAATTTCATTAGTATATGTATGGTTATGTAGGTTAAATCGAATAAGGCGCGTTTTTACGCATTAAATGCTTGTATTTTATGCATTTGGTGCATAAAATACCGACCGATTTTTTTTAAACCTGATTTTGATTTACAATTTCTCCCGTGTCATTTACAAAAAGGGCTGGTTTTCAAAACTGTTAAGATTTTAAACTCCCAAAAAATTTAGATTAAAAAAAATTTTTTTTCTCTTATCTCATAACTTTATTACCAGAGCAACAAAGTCCTGGACCTTAAACCCTACATTTTTTATTGCCACAAAAATACAAATACATTTTCTACTTATTTAAAAATCTGAAGGAGGATCTTTAAAGATTTCAGAGATTGCTGTGAGGGTACAATGAAAAGCTGATATCTCACGCAATGGATTCTTTACTTGTCGATTTTGACGCTGCTGTTCCAATCTCGATAAATTTTCTGCGTCAGTTTCTTGACGCCTATGTAAAATTGTATTTATTAGATACATTTGAAGTTTTTTTTCCAATCCACCCTCTTGCGTCTTTTGGTATGCTTAAAATTTTTGTGACCCCTAAAGTCTGTTTACTGTCAACTTTGTTAAGTTCTAATATATTTGTTGGCAAGGTTAATAAATATCTGCGACTATATAATATCATACAATTACACGTTGTTATTGAAAACTGAATGTATACACGTAATAATACAAACGAACAGAGTGTAAAGTACACCATCTTACTAATATATAAAGCAAAGTCGCTAAAACCGTTGTAATCACTAACTGCGAAAACTACTGAACCGATTGTGCTGAAATTTCGCATACCAATTCTTGACACTTCCTAGATAATTTTAGTATGGTTTTTATCTTGAAAAATTTAATAACAATAGCAATAAATAAGCTCAAAGTTTTGCAAAAATACGCGAGCTTTTCACTTTAGTTCAGTAAGATCCACTAGGTGGCGTCGACATAAAATCGAAGCTACCTGCAACAGAATTGAATAAGTATGGTTATAAGACGCCAGAGCGTCGCAGAAATTTATGTATTCGTCTCCCAGCAGATCATTGAGCTGTATCGAGAATGTAGATGATTGTCGTGCAGCTGGGTACCCGGTTACTGACGACGCTCTTCTCCAATAGGCAAGTGATCTAGGTCTACTATCACCTTCAACCTCCTGGATTGACGAGTGCAACCAATAAAAAATTTTTTGCAACCGGTGACGTCTCTGGTGGAGTACCAGGAGACGTGTCTTGCCATAGCGTATCCTGCTCCAACCCTTTAGAGTTGTATGGCCGTACCACAATCTGGCCTGGTGCTGTCAGAGAATTTTATACTCCAAACGTAAGCCAGGGAAAACAGCCCTGAGGGGCATGCGCAGCCATAACGGCTTCCTTCTCAGTGTCGGGTCCCTAACAGCATCCCCACATGTCCCCGACTAACGATGAGCAGTTGATGATCCGGGGAACAACCCAAAGACGAGACATTTTTTGATCAGGGGCGTACCCCCCCATGTACGGTCTCCGTCCACATCAGAGACTCTGAGGGTAAGAGGTAAGCTACCCGCAGCTGGCTCTCCATCATCAAGAATAATAATAAGGAATGACTGGAAATTTTACCACTGGCCCTTTTCAGGGCCAATGTAAGCATTTACGTTCCCTACTTAACCATTATTCTCATCGGTCCTTTTAAGGGCCACCTAAGTTTAGATTACCTTGCCAACAAATACATTTTTACTGCGATTTCTGGAGGCAATTCATCAACTATAAAAGACTATGTGAAGTCGGCCACTATTAAACCAAGTCAGTCATTAACTGGTACAGACGTCACGAGCAAAGTGATTCGTTGCAAGGCTGGGAGCCCCGGTGACCGACGACCCTACATTACCCTCTCGACTCTAAGCATTTAACCAGGAATCACCGATCCTCTCCAAGGTCTGCGCTGGGCGAACCTAACAGCTATAAGGGGAAAAAAGTTTAAGCCAACGGGAGTCTCCAACGGGCAAGCATCACGAACCAATCTCTACTAATCTCTCCACCTCAGATCATCAAAACAACTGAGTCTGCAAAAAAAGGTGCTTTAGACACCAACGTCTTCGATATATCAAGAGACGTTAGGAAAGAGCACTACAACTAGCCCTAAAGCTTCGGACTTTGTAATTTTTCTCCCGATCAGTCCGGGGCTTCAACAGCAGGCCAGAGAAGATCATCCTGAGGTATCCAGGCAGCCACAATTATTGTTAACTTCAGTCAAAAAAGAGTTTACTTAAGAAGCTCACCGGTCTTTTTTAGGGCCATCGGACGTTGAACTACCTTGCCAACAAATATATTAAAACTTAACAAAGTTGACTGAAAATAGCCTTAAGGGGCCACAAAAGTCGTAAGCATGCCAATAGTCGCAAAAGGGTATATTGGAAAGAAAACTTCAAATGTATCTAATGAATACAATTTGAGGCGTCAAGAAACTGACGCAGAAAATTTATGAAGATTGGAACAGCCAAAATTGACAAGTAAAAAATCCATTACGTGAGAGATCAGCTTTTCATTTTACTCTAACAATAATCTCTTAAATCTTTAAAGATCTAAATTCAAATTTTTAAAGAAGTAGAAAATGTATTTGTGTTTTTGTGGCAATGAAAAATGTAGAGTTTAAGCTCCAGGACCTTGTTGCTCTGGTAATAAAGTTGTGAAATAAGAGAAAAAAATTTTTTTTTAGATATATTTTTTGGGAGTTTAAAATCTTAACAGCTTTAAAAAATAGCCCTTTTCGTAAATTATACGGGAGAAACTGCAAATCAACCGCTTCTTATGGCCAACTATTATTTAATGGCATAAGAAACGCACGGTACTTTTCAGCATAATTATAGTTTTTTAATTTTTACATCTTATTATTTGACCAAATAAACTGTATGGATTGCGAACAATTATACTTTTAATAAGAACATTTTTGTTCTGAGAAGTGTCAGGAATAAATGTAAAATTTCTAACTGAAAACGTTTCACATTACATGTCAACACACTACGGTGTTCCATTTAGTAAGTCTCGGGCGAAGCCGAGACGGGGGGCTGCTAGTTTTTTATATTTATTGAAATTTGTAAGAAGTAATAACTATATTTAATTTTTTTTCTTACTTGTTTTTTGCAAACATATCACCTGATAACCAGATAACCTAATAAGCCTTCCTCAGAATTCAAAAGACCAACCTTCTGCCAACCTTCAGCTTCATTTTTAAATGAGGTAAAATTATGTAGGATATCATGAAATTTTTAGTTGAATTACTTTTTAATCCTCCCTGTCAGCTTTCCTTACACTTTCTAGGAAGCCTAAGTGAGCTCCCTCACATTTTTTAAACACATTGTTTGAGCAACGCTCAAATATTATTTTTAGCTCTCGTTCGACACTTTCTATCACTCCCTTGATAATTATATTATATGTATGGTTTGTTAACACATTCTTACACGCCTTTTATGGTAGTGCTATGTTACGCCTGTTTTTTTGGCTCAAATTCTGAATCAGTTCATTAATTGTATCACTCTGTACCAACATAACAATTGCTCCAATTATGGAATTCAGCTTATGTTGAGATAAGCTTTTACAAGTATTATTAAAAAATTCAACTAAAAAATTTATTTACATATCACTATCACAATTATCAACACTTTCGTAAGTAGCATGATGTATGTTGTCATATGTTTCTATCTTGCCTTTTACATAATTTCGAATTTTATTATTAAACAAAAAAGTATGTTAGTATAAAAAAGTAACCATTACGTTATTTATAGAAAATCTGATACCTCTACCGAACGTATTAGAACAAACATCAGTAATTTTCCATTTATGAGACACTTGCAACGATTCAACATTTTCTATAACACCGTTTGTTTACCAGCAAATAAAGAAAGGCGCCGACACAGCGTTAACCAATCTAAATTATGTACGTCACCTTTGTCCCTCTTACACTTTGTATTTCTTCTCCTGAAAAAGGGGGATAAGCGCTGGAGTCCTCCCGTTCTACGGGGAGAACTATTAAATTAACACAAACAAGTACCTTCAACAATTCCTTTATAAAATCACTTACACTAATATAGTCAGAGTATGGCGCAATCATACAAATAGTGGGTACTAATTGTTAAATTGCATACGTAGCAGCGATCAAGTATGACGTATGTAGAAAAATGTGAGCCACTCCATTAATCATGTTATTTTTAATACAATTGTTGAGCTAACATCAATTTAAATATATCAAGTTTGAGTGTGTGGTGGCTTGGTAGGCAGGTTTGTGGGATGGCATGCAGGAGACTGTGTGCTCAATTCCCGACCAGTGCGACTCTTTCGAGCAAGTACCTCTGCTTCTTTCATACATACTTTTTTACCACGCAATGCTCTTCGTAATAAGATGGGGCAACCTTCTCAAAGCAAAGTTGCTTATCATCTAGATTCTTCGCTAAAGTGGTTTTTGTGGACATTATCACTGAACCAAGAAATTTAATAAACCGTATCCAATAATGTAACATATGTGTAACTAATATAATATTAACATAGAAATAATAATGTAATAACGTGCCTTATTGTAACAAGGCTATTTGTTTACAATAAAAGCCTCAAAAATAAGTACACTACGTAAGGAGGTATTTATTAAAAAAAAAAATAATAATAAAAAAGATATACCAACGGATATTAACATAGATAGTACAAAAAAGAAAGGATTGACAGAGAGAAAAAATTTACAACACCTTTTTGAGTTTGAACTTCTAAGCTTAGACAGTTGCAGTTATCATTGCTATTTGCAAATAGCACTTACCGATGAGGTGTCTGTATTTGTTACACCTGACGCTATATATGATGATTATTATAGTCGCACGATTGGTATTAAGGATACAATTTTATTCTTTAATAAAGATTTCGTATCTGTATTAAATAAAATTTTGGTAAAATGTTGATAAAATTTTGTGATAAGTATTTTCTCGTTTCACGTACAGACATATGCCCTCAACTCAAAATTATTTTTTTATGAAAAACATGTGTATGAAAAAAGTTTTTGCATTTGTAGTTGAGGTAAATGTCCCTATTATGACCACAAATTTCATCACACTTACATCTTTAATTTTTTTTTCTTAACTGTGAGCTTTAACAGTTAAAATTTTGGTATTAGCTAGTGCACTATAAATTTACCATTATTATTCTAATTTTTAAATATGGTTCTTAGCTGTTAAAATACTCTATTTTATAAAAAGATTATAAGACCAAAATGTACATAATTATGAAACGTTGTACCTATTGTTTTATATTATGTACCTATCTTTAAAACTTTTTAAAAAACGTAAATTAATTATAATGTTTTAAGACAATTAAAGCTTTTTCACTTGCATAACACTATTTTATTTAACAAAAATAATTTACATCGTTTATTTGTTTACTAGAAATATAAAAAATCCTCGTTGAAGTTTGGTGCCATCATACGTACAGTTCAAAAGATAGGTTATGTACGACTTTGTCCCTATTTATGGAATTATCTTTAAAATTGGTCATTTATTTTATGTAAAATGAAATTTTTCTTGTGAATTCATAAAGATACATAAAATATACAACTACCACAATTTTTTTATCAAGTTAGTTGTATAACAAATACATTAGTTTTTATGTTCCATGAATAGGGACACGTTTCATGAATAGGAACATTTACCTTACTATTTTTAATAATTATGTAGACTAAATTTCATAGAGTATTAAAAATTTTTTTTTAGATGCTTTGTATCAAGGTCCAGCCGAGTAGCCTTTGAATTGATATGAAAATGAAAAGGAACGTAATAAGTACTCAAACATTTATCACACTGTTTTTCCAAATCAAAATTTGTCTTTTGTAAGGTCCAAGAGTAAGTATAAAAATCAAATTCGAAAGTTTTCTTCAAAATGTTTTTAAAAAGAATTAAAAAATTATGAAAGATGCAAAATAAACTGGCTAATGTTTTTGGAATCTTCTGGAAATATTTTTTTCTACGCTTGCAAATACTTTTTGAGTATTTAAGATAAAGTTTTTGTAAGTAGTAGATTTTGTAATTACAAGAAGTGTGAGGAATTAGTAACTAAAATTAAAAATTTAGATTTGAATCTAAAATACTAGACAAATGATTAAAAAAAAGTTGTTACCGTTATCAAATTTATATCTGAGAAAGGACTTTTCTTTCAGGGTGCACATGAAAAGTTTTAAAACGAATTGTAAGTATTGCGTTATTTAAGAACTGACTGTCAAGTTTTATCTGGTTCTAAGAAAATATATAGACGCATACGGAAATAAAGCACGAAAAAACGTGTCTTATTAATCAAAAACAATTCGTGAAAAATTCATTCAAATTTTGGCTTGATAAACTTTGTTGCTTATTCAAAATGAAATGAAAAAATCTACATACATTTGGTGACTCAATGCCAGATATCTCGGATGTGAACTAATAATCTGTAATATTTTTTTTCCATTCTAAACAGGTACATACGAAAGCGCTTTTTTGTTTTTTGCCTATTCAAAGCCATAAAAGTAAACCTCTTAGCTCTCACCTTATATATTTACTTATTGACCATGATACAAATATTTCTGACTGCCGTACCTAAACTTATGTGAATGCCAGCAATATGTCTGAAGAATATGCTAGCTTACAACTGTTTGTAAGGGATCACAATCGATCAGCATTTTATAAACCGTGCGCAGGCCATTCTCTCCATTTAGTCGAAGTAAATACTGTGGATAAATGTATCCAAACAATGACTTTTTTATGCCATTTTCAGCAATTATGCACGCTTTAGCGACTCTACCTACACATGGATAACATAATTGCGTAATTTTCATAATTTCTAAGAAATTCTTATTTTATTCAATAAGTTTCATTAACTCTACACAAATTAATAAAACTGTATAATTTTCTCATTGTGAAAACTAAACTTTGTGAGCGGAACTTTTTTTATCGAAACGTAGTGAATACACACAGTTCTCATCTGAAGATGAAGAGATAAGCTTTTTTTTGCTTAGCTTTGTACACTAGACTTCTTTTTTGCAGACTAAGTTCTACTACAAACCATATTTATTGAATTTTACTTATTTTAAATAATTATAAAAAAAGTAACAATGTACTTAAAAAATTAGCCTTTGAAAAAAAATTAAGTGCCAGGTAAATATCATGAATTAAATATGTGCTTTTTAAAAGTTTCTAAACTTAAAGCTTTTATACTGTAGAAAAAACTGAAAATTTCTTCTTTTTCATGAATTGTCAGTCTTAATAGTCTGAAATTAAAATCTAGAAATAGTTAAGCTATCTCTAACATTTTGGCGTACTGTACTTTTTATATGACTCTCGTGGTTGTATATTATATTGCACTCGTTAATAAAAGAAATCAGACTTTGTAATATTAACTTTTGACTGATACTAAAGCAAACATGAAAAAAATGAGATTAATGCACATGTGTTTTAACAAGCTTGCAACATGACTAGGCAGTAATTTATTTTATGTTAGGTTTGCTCTTATGACAATGCAAAAGTGAATATTACTTTGTTTAGTTTTTTTTAAGGCAAAGTTTAAAAAAATTTAATATAATAATACTACGAGTGTCATACAAAAAGTATCCTGGACAAAAAACGAAGCAAATGAAGACTCTACTGTTATAAGATTTTGTTTCTAGAAATGTTTTTTGCTTTAAGAGTGACATCTATAGCGTCTGATTAGAGTCTTAAAAAATAGTTTAAAATATATTGGTCCAGGACATTAAATTTGCGTGATTTACCATTTTTGGTAAAATCTTATTCAAGAAACTGGAAAAATATTTTCTTACTAATTCTAATTATTAAGATCAATTATAAGAGTAATTAATACAGAAATAAAAATAATAATTGAGAAAATCTTTTAGTTTTGCTTTTTATTCATGATCGCTAAAAAATAAAAATAATTTCTTGTTCATGAGAAAAGTTAAAAAACGGAAATCTTATCAGTTTTGTCAAAATAATGGTTTTAATTATTCTTAAAATTTTTAAAAACAAGGTTAGTAGATAAGCTATGGCGATTCCGGCCCAGGTGGGCTCGAGTCGCCAGGCGATTTCGGCCCACTCCCTCTCCGCGGCGAGGGGCCCCTCTTTTCGGGTGCAGTGGTCCCTGCTGCAGCCAATGGGCGAGCAGGAGCTGTGGCTTCCTCGCATTTCTTGTGCGTGCGCTGCTTGAGGTTGCGTGCGCCAGCTGCAGTGCTGCTTGAGTTTGCGCGCGCTGTTTGAGTTTATGCGCAATGTGCATTAGCGCCTGTAGCGCCGCGTGCGCCAGCTGGTGACGTGCAACGCAGTTTGAGTTTGCGCGCGATGCAATGTGCGTAAGTCGTCTGCAGCGTTGATTTGCGCGCGCTGTTTGAATGTGCGAAACCGTGTGCAGCTTGTGCACGTGGTAGTTATATGGATACAAAACTTTTTTTGTGTTAGCGAGCGCGTTGCATGATAATGTAGGATGTGGAGTGGTAGGGAAATAATTGTTAAACATTTTTTGTTTTATTTTTAAAATCAGTTTATATTAAATGAAAAATGTACATGATTTACAAAACGATTTTGTTAAACATGTTGTTCTTAAAATACATTAAAATTTGGCGGAAAAAATTTATCAGTATTATTTATATTATGTGCTTCGCTTAACCAACCACGTCGTAGCCGGTCATCCATGTAGGCTGTTGCTTTTGTCGTTTAAGGCGTTGATATGCTGCATAATATAAATCGCTGTCTTGCTTTGATGACTTAAATTATATGCTAGTCAGAAACCATTGTTTTAATAAATGTGCTTTATGTAGGGCACAAAATAGTTTTTTCTTTTCAAAATGGTTTTGTCCGTGTGTAAGGCATACTGGAGAAGAGACTTTGTCTTCAAAGTCTTTGAAAGTAGGATGCATTTGGGATAAATCGTGAACTTCACGTGTCAGGATTGAACTTATGAACTTAGCTTCATCACTTCCGTAAGTATAAATTTTTTTCAGGTTCTTGGCAATAGTTATTAGATGATACTTTAAATCATTTAAAGTAACATCACCCTCAAACCATTCGATTCCGTGGACTTCTACCGTCTGGTGATTATTATGCTTTTTTACATCAGACGGTCAATCATTAAAATTGCAAGGTGGCTTGATTATCCAATGGCCAACAACGTTTCCTTGCAAGGAAACCACTGAAACTTCTTTCGGTATGAAGTGTCTGTCAGCATTATAAAAGCCGTGGATACTCATGATGAAATCCATGATGTGTTTTGAAATTGTGAATATTTAAATTAAAAATTATTTTTTCTAATATATTTTTTTATTTGACAAGGCTCTCATTTTACCGTTGCTGTTACTACTTGTGTCACATGAGTAAAACTGAGTGAATAATAATATACAACCTGTATTTATAACTTTTCTTTATCAGAGCTAGTGACATCTGCCCACCCAACAGCGCTGCGTAAAATTGCGCAATCTCTCTCTCCATGAGCAAGTATGAGATGTAGCTTTCCTTCTCTCTGAGTGCCTGAGCCGCTCTGGTGATTACAATCGGTCAGTTAAATAGCTTAGAAGCACAACTTTACATTTAAAAATTATTTTTACATCTTATTCTTGAATTATAATTTACATATTCTAACAGTTTTTTATTATTGGCAAAAAAATTTTTAATGAGGAAAAACTACTTTATACATCGAACTAAGCACATTTTTTTGATTTAATTTAAAATATATCCAATCCCTTATTGCAGAAACATTTCTGATAGCACATGAAGAGTTAATGTTAAAGGCATGGTATTTGCATGGCAAATAGGCTTTGTTAAGTTTTGCAAGCGCTGGACATCTATACTCCTCAATATTAACGACTCTAAAAGTGTAGAAAACATGAATGACTTGCACTTTTATTATATTCTATCATGTGTGCATATACATACTTGCATGTTAGTATTTCTTCCAGGTATTTTTTTTTTTTCAAGGCCCTTGACGAAAACCGTTTCCGCGTCAACAAGTTCAGTTTTAAATATATTAAGCGCTCTTTCATAGGAAATGTTTCCGACATTCCAGCTTATACTATGAAAATTGGTTATCAACCAACGATTTTGTTTCTTGTCCGCATAAGATAAATTTTTCCACGCGAAAGGCGGCTTAAGCACTATTACAACTGCCATGGAATCCCTATTTTTCCCAAGTTCGACATATGAAATTTCTTTAAAAAGAAATTTATTATTTGTAGTCTTGAAACCCTGGATATCTACAATATACTCCATCACTAAAAGAAAAATATATACCTTCTTCGGTCGAGGGTATACAAACAAATGAATATAGCGATGAAGTACATTACACTAAATGCCCAATAAAGCATCCCGATCCTTTTATGTAAATTAAGCATACCTTTTACCTCAATACATCTAAAATAGATTTTCACTGTATACATTTTATTGACGTGCGTATTATACTTTAAAAATTTATGGCTATGTGCACTTGGTCATAAAATGCAGGTAGCAAGTTTATCGGACTTGGAATATAGTGTGTAATAAATTTTAAGACTCTGTAATCTTTAAAATGCAGTTATGTTTATAATATTTCTTTATTTAAATATGATATATATTTTACAATTTATTTACAATATATTTAACAATTTATTTACAAAATATTTTACAATTTCTTTACAATATTAAAATCTTAACTTGCGACTAATTTTTTTTTTTTTTTCAATTTCATTTTCAACTTCTTCCTCAACCCTTTTTCTTTTTGATAAATTTTTAACTTCAACTATTTCCGGAGATGATTCGATTTTCAGCTGCGGAGAAATAAATATGACCGCAACTTCTGGCGAAGAGGTCAAATCGATAATTTGTGACCCTTGTGCTGACTAGAGTGATGTGCTTAAGTCTAGAGGTACTCTTTGTGGTGAAATACTCCCAATTTCCGTTTCGAGAGAGTAAAAACTCTCAGTGTATGAAGGAGTTGGGGAGCCCGGTGATTCATCACCTGAGGAACATGAATCCTCATAATCTGTTGAACAAAATAAAAAAAATTATGTTAAAAAGAAAGAAAGGAAAAAATAAGAAGAAGAAACGTTTAAGAAGATTAGAGAAAAAAATTAAAAGTATTCAAAATCACTTTCTGTCGGCTGTAAAACTATCGATAGATCAAGTGGAGCTGTTTGCTCCGTAATATGCTCTGCTGCTATTGCTGCTTGAAGAGCATAAAAAGCCTCCGTGTACGATGGTGTTGGAGAGATCGGTGATTCTCGAACTATATCGGTTTCACCACCTGAGGAACATGAATCCTCATAATCTGTCAAAAAAAAAAAAAAAAAAAAAACAATAAAAAAAAAAAAAATAATTAGAGGAAGAAACGTTTAGGAAAACTAGAGAGAAAAAAATTAAAAGTAATGAAACTCACCTTCAAATTTAACATTTTCTACGTTGACAATGGTGGTTTCGGTTTCTGCCGGCTGTAAGACTACCGACAGATCAAGTGGAGCTGTTTGCTCTGTAATATATTCTGCTGCTGTGGCTGCTCGAAAATCATCATAAATCTCAGTGTATGAAGAAGTTGGTGAGGAGATCGGTGACTCTCGAACTACATCGATGTCACCGACTGAAGAACACGGTCTCGAATTATAATTTTGAAAACAATCTACGTAGTATCAAACAAAAAAAAATTTTTTTTAAATAATGTTAAAAAGAAAAAATAAGAAAAAGAAACATTTAAAGAAGAATGGAAAGAGTAATTGTAAGTAATTACTCCCCTTGAAATATAAAATTTTCAATGTTGTCGATATTGATTGTAGTTTCAGCCGACTGTAATACAACCGACAGATCCATAGGAACTATTTGCCCCGCAACGCATTCTGCTCGAAGAGCGTTGAAATTCTCCGTGAATGGAGAGATCGGTGATTCCCGAACTTCAATGAATTTTAAAATTATAAATTTTGAATAATAATGAAAAAAAAAAAAAAAAAAAAAAAAAAAAAAAAAATACCCATAATTGCAGAGTTTTCATCATAAGTTGATGAAAGTATTGAGTCTGCCCAAAAATTGTCGTCTATCAGTTGTTCAGGAAATATTTCGTCCAAGATATTACTAACACTAGACGGCATCTCGTTTAAGAAATTCCGGAACTCCAAATCCTCTTCAAGTTCACTTTCACTTGTCGGATAAACTGGTCGCGTTCTAGCCATTGCAATGATAATATGCAACTGTATGGTTCAAAGTGCTATTTCGAAATGATTGAAATCAAGTGCTACTCTGCTTTTCTTAATTTTAGAGCAACTACTCCAATCCAATAAGATAACAGCTGCGTTAGAAAAGGATGTAAGTGCAATACCAAAACAGCAGTTAGAAAAAAATACTAGAGCAACACCCGCCTCCGCAGTCCCCTCCATTCAAAAATGTGCAAAGCATGCGAAACTATGTTTTGTACCTATGGTATGCGCAAAAACCCTCTCCCTTGGTCTCATGCATACAGGTAATTTTCGCATGTATGAATTTTTCCTTCTACGATAAGTTTTTCAAATTTTAGAATAGCCAATCAGAAATAACTTACGCCCTCCTTCACCCTTCTACACACATTTTCATGCATTTTCCGGAGGATTTAAGAACTGCTCTTGACCTTAATTTCAAATCACACCTAGTGAATTACACAAGGAGTCAGCAACTTGGGAAGTGTTCACCCGACTAGGAATCATCATCCTTTAACAAAAGAAGGTACTTTTATTTCATAATTTATTAAGCGTTACTCTTTCTCACACTCATTAGTTTTTTTTATTTATTATTTTTTTTATTTTTTTTTATTTTTTTTACATCTTATCAATCGCTTTAGCCACAGAAATGATTGGCAAAAGTTCTATCTTAACTCTCTCCGCAGCAATGATGTTGAGAGTTCTTTAAATTTTTTTAAATCTTTTTCATTAAAACAACACTTTTACCGCAGAAATGATGGTAAAGATCTGTTCTAACTCTCTCCGCAGAAATGATGTTGAGAGTTTTTAATTTCCTTCCTTCCTCTTGATTTAAATTTAAAAATCTTTTTATTAAAATAGTATAGGTTTTATGAACGTAACATTTTTTTACAGCACAAAAATGGTGAAAAAAACATCAACTGGTGATATCAGAAGGTACAACGAACGACTTTTTCGTCGTGCGATAAATACTTTTGCAAGGGAGTATGAAGAAGAAGAGCAGGCGATTGAACACCATGTGGACCCTGCGAGTCATGAGATATGCACGGAGGAGGATCCCTTAGCAGATGCTGTTTATCATGATCAAGATGCTGCTGCTGCTATGAATCCTCTTGGAGACGTTGCCCAAGAAGCACTTTCCACATTAGATTTTTTTTTTGAAGAAGAAAAAAGTAAGAAAAAAATTATTATTTTATATTGAATCTTTATATTTTGTAATATTTTTTTAAGAAATATTTTGTTTCTTTTTTCTTAGAAGTAAACACCCTTACAGCGTCTAAAGCTGCATAGGTAGAGAAAGTGTTAGCTGTTGATACGCCCTTAACAGCTTTATCATCGTCAGTTTCGTGGTGGATGAAGCAAAACTGAAGTTTTAAAACGGGACCACAACCAATAAAAGAAGAAGGAGAAGGAGGAGAAGAAGAAAACATCTCGCATACACTGAATCAAACAGTGCCGACAGTAGCAGCAGTAGCAGCCGATTGGAAAAACATTCCAACACATATACCAAGTATGACGATGAATATGCTAAAAGAAGAAAAAGATCTACTATGGTACGTTGAAAGTTTGAATATTATAACTATAGGAAAAAAAAAAAAAAAAAAAAAAAAAAAAAAAAAAAAAATTTTCTATTTTTCAGTGAACAACGACCGCTTACACCACAGCATGAAGATTCTTTACTTATTGCAGCACGGGTAGTACCGTTAGACAACGAGCTTCTGCCAAACAATCTACAAGAGTGGACTGATGAAGATCGGAATATTTTAACCTTGAGGGTGAAGACAGCTCTTCAAAACCGAAGGCCGAGGGTAATCCAACGAGAAATGAAGAAGATGATAAGCGAACGGATGAAAGAACGTGAAAGAATTTTAAAACAGGAAACCCGGCTTAAAAAAAAAATTGAAAAAGCTGAAGAAAAAAAAAGAGAGGCTATAGAAAAGCTCAAGCAACGGAGTTTAGCTTTAGCCACGAAAAATAGAGCAAGTCGAAAGCGACCTATTAAAGAAAATTATGTACATGATTTTTGTGAGAAAAAAAAAAAATGCTACAATGCCAAATTCTTCAATTGGCGAAAAAAAAAGAAAAAGTATTAGTAGTAGTAGTAGTAGTAGTAGTAGTAGTAGTAGCAGCAGCAGTAGTAGTAGTAGCAGTAGTTGTGGTAGTTGTAGTAGTTGTAGTAGTAGTAGTGACAGTAGTGATAGTATGAATCCTTAAAATTAAATAAATTTGAATGTAAATTGAAAAAATAAAAAATAAAATAAAATAAAATGAATCTATTCTAAAATGTTGTGATGAGTTTTGTATGAACAACTGTGTACCCCCCTCCTTTCCCCCTCCATATGCCTACTATTTCCTAAAATTTATTTTATATTACGATTGGAGCTGCTTCAACAGCTCATTTTCATGTAATCTGTGAGCAAGTAAACTTGCAGTTTTTAGCTATGGCAACAGTTCAATATTTTAAAGATGTGGCTCACCAGCTATGGAAAACATATCAGCAAACTATAAATAGATATGATGCTGCTCATATCCAAATTCAGTTAGATAGTAGTCTTACAGTTCCAAAGGATAGTGATTTTTTTTTTAGTAAAAAAAAAAATGACTTATCAACTTCCGAATTGCAAAAATTTCAATCAGCGATAGCTTTACTAAAAACTTTAATACAACTACTTTATGATCGCTTAGAAATAGTAGAAGCAGCAAAAATATTTATCAATGAGTCTGAAGTTTTTGTATCAGACAGTGATCGTGAAGTTGAGGCAGCAGTTACAGCATTTGAAAATGAACCCGAAGTGTTTGAACCAGAAAATAATATAGAATTCGCGTCAACTAACAAGCTTGAAAATAACTTCATAAAATACGTTCAAGGTGAAGGTATAGCTGCAGGGGCATCTACATCAGCAGTAATACCGTCAACAACAACACTTTCAGTTGCTGAGAACAGTAAAACAGTAAGTCTCGAAGATGTTAATAGTGCTTTCGAAAAACGAATCATGACAGCATTGATTGTTAATTTAAAACATTTAGATTTGAGAAATTTTTTTAAAGATGCAAAGAAGCAGTTTTTTAACCGAATACAACAGTCTCTAAGCAAACATGAAGCACTAAAAGTTAATACAGTGTTGTCATCTGAATATGTTATAGTAAAAGATAACATTGAAAGTGCTGATATAAAATTCTTTAACACAAAGTCACAACCCATTTGTCAAACAACTGATTTAGACGATTGGTTTGATAAGAATGTGCAACAGCCAATTGAGCAAAGTATGAATGACTTTGAAGATGCTGGTTCTGGCTGATTTTTACATTCAATATTAAATTTAGTCATCAACATCAATAAATTGAATCCTATGCGAGGTAGTTCATTCATAGATTTACCAGATTACATTAAAAAAAAAATGCTTGTGTAAATATTGTTAACACGGACAATCAATGCTTTAAATGGGCTATTTTATCAGCATTGCATCCAGTAAATAAAAATGCAAATCGTGTTTCAAATTATAGAAGATACGAAAACGAGTTAAATTTTAATAATATTGAGTTCCCGGTTACCCCTAAAAAAATTTCTAAATTTGAAAAACAAAATAATGTTTCGGTTAATTTATATTTTTTAAAAAAGAAAGGTAATACTTATAATGTTTGTCCTAGTCATTTATCAGGAAACAAAAAAGAAAATCATGTTAACCTTTTACTTGTTGAAAGTTTTTATATTGATGAGGAGGATGATAATACAATCAATATTGAGAACGATTTAAATACAGAGTATAAATATCATTATGTTTGGATTAAAAATTTGTCACGTTTAATACGCAAACAGTTGTCTGAACATCAACATGCCGCAAACATATGTGACCGATGCCTTCATTACTTTTGGTCTAAAGATAAATTGAAGGCCCATGAAGAAGATTGCAAAAATATGAATAGTTGCAAAATTGTTCTACCTAAAAAAGAGAAGAATGAGCACATACTTGAATTTAAAAATTTTACATACAAGAACCGAGTACCTTTTGTTGTTTATGCGGACTTTGAATGTTTATTGGAATCCGTTGAAAATAAACGTGCGTATCAACATCATGTAGCATACAGTATTGGATGTTATATCAAATGCAGTTATGATGATAGTCAATCAGAGTATAAAAGTTATAGACAAAATGATGTAAATAATGATGAGACACCTGCTAAATGGTTTGTCAATATTCTTTACCTTCTTGCTTTAGAAATGGAAGAATTGTATAAAAATCTGATCAAGATGATTGATTTGACAACAGCAGAAAAGTTCATGTATGATCAAGCTTGTTTATGTCATATATGTAACCAGCCCTTTAGTTTAGTTGATAAAAAAGTACGAGATCATTGTCATCTGACTGGAAGGTACGCATATTTTTTATTTTTTTATTTTTACTGTGACAGTTATTATTTCATACACCAAACAAAAAAATATTTTTTCTATTGCAGGTTTCGAGGTCCTGCGCATAGCAAGTGTAATATTAATTATCATGATTCACGAATGATACCGATAATTTTTCATAACTTAAGCGGTTATGATTCTCATTTGTTTATAAAAGAACTCACGACGAACTTCCCAGGAAGAGTTCAACTTTTACCTCAGACAAAAGAAAAGTATATTTCTTTTACAAAATATGTTGAAGGAACTGATATTAATCTACGATTCATAGATACCTTTAAATTTATGCCGTCATCTCTCGACAAACTGTCATCATATTTAGATGAAATGAAAATTATCGAAAGTATATTCTCAAATGATAACTACAATATGAATCAAATAAATTTATTAAAAAGGAAAGGCATATTCCCGTACGATTATATGTCCTCGTTTGAAAAACTAGAGGAAAAAAAGATACCAACAAAACAAGATTTTTATAGTAGCTTATACGAAGCTCATATTACTGATGAAGAGTATGAGCATGCTAAAAGTATCTGGAATACTTTTAACATTTAAACACTTGGGCAGTATTCAGATTTATACTTGAAGACTGATGTGCTACTACTTGCCGAAGTTTTCGAAAATTTTCGAGCATATGAATTAGATCCGGCTCATTATTATACAACACCTGGTTTAACTTGGGATGCCATGTTGAAGTATACAAAGGTTAAAAATATTTTTTAAATTATAATTCATTATGAAATAATAATAATATTAATGATGATAATTGATTTAAGGTCAAACTTGAATTATTAACTGATATTGACATGCTTATGTTCATTGAGCGTGGCATACGAGGTGGCATCAGTCAATGTTGTAATCGCTATGCTAAAGCAAATAATGCATACATGGAAGAAGGCAAACGCGATGATATGGATGAAAAATATCTAATGTATTATGATGTCAATAATTTGTATGGTTGGGCCATGACACAACCATTGCCTTACGCTGGATTTAAATGGATTGAAAATATTAACCCAACAGGTATTTTGAATGTAGAAGATGATGCTGAAATCGGGTATATACTCGAAGTAGATCTTACTTACCCTGAAACTCTCCATAACGCACACAAGGATTTGCCATTCTGTGCTGAGCACATGACACCTCCAGGATCCAAACAAAAAAAATTATTGACTACTCTGTACGACAAAAAACGATATGTAATACACTATCGGGCACTCAAGCAAGCTGTGAGTCATGGTCTCCGTATAACAAAAATCTATAGAGCCATACAGTTTCATCAAAGTTCCTGGTTAAAAACATACATTGACTTAAACAGTCAAAAACGTCAAAATGCAAAAAATGACTTTGAGAAGATGTTGTACAAATTATTTAATAATGCAGTATATGGAAAAACAATGGAAAATGAGCGCAAGCGAATTGATGTTAAGCTTATCAACAAGTGGGCAGGAAGATTTGGGGCAGAAGCATGTATTTCACGTCCCAATTTTCATAGTTGTGACATATTTGACGAGCAGCTTGTTGCTATACAATTAATGCGCACTGATATTTTTATTAAAAAACCAATATACATAGGATTTAGTTTTTTGGACCTGTCCAAAACACTTGTGTATCAATTTCATTATGATTTTATGAGAAATAAAATCGGGGATCAGTGCAAACTGTTGTATACCGACACTGATAGTCTTATATATGAAATAACGAATAAAAATATCTATAATATGATGCGTGAGAATATCAGAGAATTTGACACGTGAGACTATCCTATCAACAATGACTTTAATGTGCCTTGTAAAAACAAAAAAATTGTTGGTCTTATGAAAGATGAATGCAATGGTAATATTATGTTGGAATTTGTAGGATTGCGAAATAAAATGTATAGCGTAAAAATTCAAAATCAAAAACTATTAAAAAAAGCTAAAGGTGTAAAAAGCTTCATTGTAGGAGCTACGATAACCTTTGAAGATTACATCAAGTGTCTGACTGAAAATACTAGCATCACTCGAGAGCAGAAAATTATTAGATCGCGTCATCATCAACTATACACTGAAATAGAAACGAAAATTGCTTTAAGTGCACACGACGACAAACGATTTTTGCAACCTGGTTGTACCGATACTCTACCATGGGGTCATTATAGCATAGTGGGAGATGAATCATCCAATAAGAGGGAAGGATCGATAGAAGGGGTAGTCAATCAGGTAGGAAAAGCTGCAAGGACTGTTCCTGTATTGGATCCCTCAAAAATAGACAGAACACTAGCAGATGAGCCTACAGTGGGGGGATCGGTACCATATAAGGAGTCGTCTCGACCAGGCAAGCTCATTCTACACCCCAGCAGAGGTCCAAGTAAGGTTGAACTCAATCAACAGAAGCTGACATCACCTTTAAGTGAACCACCTTGTAAAAAACCTAAATACAGTCAAGGTAACATTTTTTTTTCATTTTTTTATTTTTTTTATTTTTTTTTCTTATAGTAAATATTTGTGCATATTCACACAGCATATGTAATGTTTGAATAATTTATGCTAACTTTCATGTTTTTTTTGTTTGTTAAAGATGGATCTTGCAACACTCAACAAAATCGCTGACAGTGATTTTCTCCCAACAAAAAAACTTTTCGAATTGATTCCTGACCAAAACTACATGGTGTCAAAACTAAGAAAAGCTTATACTAAATTCGGACCCAAGATAGTTGCAACTTGACGATGAATTTCAAATTTTTCTGAAGACTAGTATAAGTGCAGCTTTGTTTAAAAACGAAGAATTCTATAATGAATTATTGGATGCTGTAAATAAATTTAAATTATTTATTGTATACAATGGAAAACACATTATATTTTCTTATGTGTGATGTAAAAAAGTGAAAAATAAATTACAATTTTCTCTAAAATTTAAGTATTTATTTAAAACATTCTTCCTATGAAACATTTTCATTATTACTTGATACATATTACAATCTTATAATTTTTTAACTTAAAGTGATTCAAATATCTTAGTTATTTATTCGTCCAACTATTGTGAGTACTGTCAAAACCCAACCATTTAACAAAAACTCGATTGCCACGCCTTTGAAGGATCTTCTCTATGAGGTATACATCAGGATGTTTTGTTTTCTGCAGTTCTTGCTCGTAGAAACCTCCAGAAATAGGTTGATCTTGATAATCTTTCAGATGATATGTCGTTGGATTTGTTGCTGCTACTCGCATGATTGTAAATATTTCTGTCGACCAATTTGGTGTATAACCTTTTTCGAATGCTTGTTTTGTCTTGCTCACACGTACTTTATCACCAATTTTAAATTTTGGCTTACTGCTATTTTCACATTTTTTTTTAAATTTTTTCAAGACTTGAACTTCATTTTCAGCAGTAACGTCTTTCGGTTTCACACCAATTGTTCAATGCTTCCTATTGTTATATAATTTAACTAACGTTTGTATTAAATTCAACCACTTATAATTGCCTTGCAAACTAAATTTTTTCCACATCAAATCTTTTAAAGTACGATTGAATCGCTCGCATATTGAAGCTTTAAGATTGCTGTAAGTTGAGTATAAATTTATTTTGTATTTTTGCATGAGATTTTGGAAGTTTGCATTATAGAATTCTTTGCCACGATCAGTTTGCATGTTTACTGGTACCCGTCCTTTTTTTAATATCGAATGCATTGCAGCAGTTACTTCTTCACCAGTTTTTTTCTTGATGGGTACAGCCCATGCGTACTTGGAGAAAATATCTATTACAGTGAGCATATACCGATATCCTTTGTTTTCGGAAGCGTAAGGCTGCATCTCTACAAGGTCTGCTTGCCAAGTCTCATCTAAACCACGTATGTTGAATTTTCGGCGAGGATAATTACGCCTTGCTGCCTTATGTAGCTCCTCAACGATTTGCTCCATGTATTAATTGTCTAGGTTTTAGTTTTCTAAATCAGCTTGAATAAATGGGAATTTTTTTTGTAAGTTGAATACAAAAATTCGAAAGCTATCTATTTCTTTTTCAAGCTTTTTAATTACTTCAATCAAGTAAGCATAATTTACTGCATCTTGAGGCTGTTTCGGTGTTCCAACATTGCACAGTCTTTTGTTATTTAAGTCATACTGCCCATCTGTTGTAAGTTTATATCCAATTCAAGGAGGACCTCGGCTACCGCCTTCGGTTTCACCTAGTTTTCGACCGAATACATCAACACTCTTTTGATACTAAAGCAAAAATTGTGCACATCAATATATATATCCTCCTTCACGAAGCTCTTCGATGATAGATAAAATTTCATTGTCAAGACTTGTATTTCCTGCCGACTTTTCAGCTATTAATAAGCGTAAGCGATCTACTAACTTATTAGGATCATCCCAGTGTGTATAATCTACTTGTTGCATTATTCGATCAGTTTTATAATGAGGTAGCAGCGATCCACCTTTTTTACGAACCGTGAGATCGAACATTGGAGCAATCATTTTAATAAACTTATTACTATTATGGGTTCGTATAGCTCCGTTTTTTTTAAACCCTTTTCTGTGAACATTTGACATTATTAATAATATGTAGTATTTTTCAAAATCCTCCTGTGTCAACAGAGATTCATTAGGATGCTTTTTGATGAGTAGCTCCATTAATCCCGGAGTCATTGGATACTTTAAATCATATATTTTGATATAATTATTTTCAAATTCTATTCGCGAATCACCAAGTTTGTACAACTCATTTTCTTTTCGCACTCCATACTTTAAATCTAATAAATCTTTCTGATTTTCATCAAGTATTTGTAAATAAAAATTATTTAATGAATTCTTACTTATTTGCGCTGAATCAACTGATTGATTCTGAATAGTATTATTTAAATCAGTATCATCATCACTTTCACTAATGGCAGACTTGAATGTTATATCACTGTCACTAAACTTTTCTCTGTCTTTTGGATGCTTTTCTTTATCAACTTTATTATTTTCTTCATCGTTTTTATTATAAAAATAATTATGAGTAACAGAATTATTACTATTGTTTTTTCGTTTTTTTGTTTCGGCAACAATTTCCATTAGAGGATTTGTAATTGGTTTAAAAGTTTCACTAAGCACTTTTTCAGCTTCATTTTTCCCAAACTTCAATAGTCTATACTTTTTTCTAACAGCCTGACGTGCCTTCTCTAACTGATGTAGAACATCTTGCTCTTGTTCGTACATAATGATAATGATGCTGACGATGATGATGATGCTTAAATGTCTTGCGACTGACTGTAATGATTGCACTAGGTATGTCCTAAATGTACAGCAAAATTATCAAAACCTTTTCTGTAGCGACCATTATTCATTTGTTTATCTTTATTTATAACAACAAATCCATGTTTATCATCATTCTAGCAATTAGAGCATCAATTTTTAAATTGAATGTATGGCATGTCAGAGTTTACATGATCATTATACACATGCTTCAAATTAACATCATCTTGACGGAATAAAACTAAAAAATTAACGTTATCCCTTACAAGATGCTTTGGGACTTGAGCATATGACTGACAAAGATAGAAGCAGTCAACATTTTTGTGTCTACCCATACAGAAAAAGGCCTTTACATTGTCTTGTTTTTCACAAGCTATATCATCAAAAATCATGATAGAATTTGGTAAAGCATCATTGGGTGAAACTACAGTCTCATGTTCGCTGAAAGGTAAGTATTTTACACACTCTATGGGCTCCAATAAATCTTTTAAAAACTTGTATTTTGGCTGATGCAGCGATTTAGAATACACATACACATTCTCAAACTTAACACCATTGGGATGCACGATTAAAGCCAATAAGCTATTAGTTTTACCACAATTAGATGGACCGCAAAATACTGCGCGAATACTATCGGGGAGTAGTTCACCATGTCGATTTGAACGCTTTTCTTGTTTTACAATAGCGTCAAAATTCGGAACTTGTAATTTTATGGATTGTTCTTTGAATTCCATGTCTACTCGGTATGAAGGATGAGTGACAACTAATCTTTTAATTGATAAGTATATCGCTTTTATATTTTGAGCTCTTTATTGTAACGATCTCGTCTACTATAAATACATTATTTGTTTTCTCGAACGCTTAGTCATAATTCAACCTCTGAAGACTAATCATCATCATGTACCATCATGATCATGCATCGTAAGAGAGGACGAGGTCTTGTAAATAAAATCATAAATTCTTTACCAGTAGAGCTTCATTTGCCTAGATATCAGTATTGTGGGCCTGGTACTGAGCTTGCTAAGCGTCTTGCTAGAGGAGATCCAGGAGTTAATGCGCTGGACGCAGCGTGTAAAGAGCATGATATAGCATACTCAAAAAATCGACAAGATTTAAAAGCCAGACGCGAAGCAGATAAAATTTTAGCTGATAAGGCTTGGCAAAGAGTTAAAGCTTCAGATTCAAGTATTGGTGAAAAATCAGCAGCTACCTTTGTGACTGGCGCTATGAAGCTTAAAAGTAAATTTGGTATGGGGCTAAAGAAGGAGAAGAAGAAGAAGAAACATTGTATTAACAAAAGGAAAAGAAAAAAAAATAGCTTAAAAAAACAAGGTAGTGCTTTAAGTGCAATTATTAAAGCTGCTTCACAAGACATGAATACCAATAGCAAAAAAGCTCAAGATGTTATTAGTAGTGCTTTGAAAGGTGCTCGTACTGCTGTTAAAAAATCTGGTGGTAAAAAGCATGTTAAAATTCCCCGCATCTTACGCCTTCCTACTCAAATTGGTGGAGCTTTACCTCTGATACCCTTGTTTGCTGGTTTGAGTGCAACAGGTGCTATAGCCAATGGAATAGCAGGAATTATTAAAAGCATCAATGCTACTAAGTCAGCCAAAAAGAAGCTAGCTGAGAGTCATCGAGACATCTAAGAAGACAGCCAACACGTCGAAAACTAACTCATCAAAACATACAGTTTATAAAAAGTCTCGGTCTAAAAATAAAAAGCCCTGGTGGAAACTAAATTGGATACTTTTTTGTTGTATACAAAATGGACGAGATTCTAAGTATTCAGTCTCCAGTTGCATTTGACGAATCAATTGCGCACTATGAGATTCATGCTCATCAGCCGTATGCATCTTCAACATATGGTAACAGCGATGAAATTCGAATTTCAATTCAACATCAAGATTTGTGTCTTCTACCATCCAGAAGTTCTTTACATGTTTATGGAAGATTGGTCAAAGCAGATGGAAATACAGCAGTAACAAATACTGCTTTGATAAACAACGCAATCTGCCACTTATTTGAAGAAATAAGATATGAGATAAATGCCATAGAGGTCGACAAGTGCAAAAATGTTGGATTAACAACCCTTATGAAAAATTGGTTATCACTTCGTCCTGATCAAAAATTTATGATAAATGCTGGTTGGCTTGGTGTTGGAGAAGAAGCTGATGATCTTACAAATGATAACGGCTACTTTGATATCATGCTTCCACTGAATATGATTTTGGGTTTTGCTGAAGACTATCGTAAAATAGTTGTTAATGTAAAACATGAGCTTATACTTACAAGAGCAAGAAACGATATAAATGCCGTGTTGCAAACTCCAGTTAATGCTAATGCTGCTGATCCCACAGCCGTAGAAACTTGGGAAGACTTTAAAATAGTAATATTGAAGCTCGAGTGGCTTATGCCATATGTGGTAATGTCAGATTCTCATAAAATTCGTTTATTAAATTATCTGCAAAAAGACAAGTTTATACCTATGAGTTTTCGAACTTGGGAATTATATGAGTATCCCCTGTTACCTAGCACATCCAAACATATATGGACACTTAAAACATCTAATCAGTTGGAAAAGCCACGTTACGTTATTTTAGCCTTTCAAACTAACCGTAAAAATCAGAAAAATGTAAGCGCCAGTATGTTTGATCACTGCAACATAAGAAATGTGAAACTCTACTTAAATTCACAATATTATCCTTATGATGATCTGAATCTTGATATAACGCGTAACCAGTATGCATTGCTATATCATATGTATGCTAATTTTCAAAATTCATACTATGGCAAAGATTGTACACCTTCACTGGGCAAACAGCACTTTCTCAATCGAATACCTTTAAACGTCCTCGATTGTTCAAAACAAAACAAGTCATTAAAAAATGCTCCAGTAGATGTGAGGCTAGAATTTGAGTCGCATACAAATTTTCCTGCCAATACGTCAGCTTATTGCTTAATTTTGCACGACCGTATAGTTCAATACAGTCCAATGAGTGGGGATGTCAAGAAACTTGTGTAGATATAAAGTTGATTCAAGGCTTTGCTAGCATCAGTTTATTTTTAACCACAATGAATAAAGGTCGGACCAACAGCTGGAGTAAAGAAGAAGCAGAAAACAAACGACGACAAGAAGAGTGGGAAAAATTTATGAGGAGAAACAAGAAGAAAGACATAAGAGTTGATAAAACAAAATCTGCGGAAAAATCGAAAGATAAAGACTGTAAAATTGTCTGAAAATTAATATGTTTAATAAGCTTTAGTTTAATCAATATGTCACATAAACCGTGTACGAGTAATTTTACAACTAATGTTAAGTATCAAAAAATCCCAACTAAGGATGATGATGATAGAAATAAGAAATCTGGGCTGAAAAACTTCATCGATAAATATTCAACCAACAAAGGATCTTGTCCTAAAAATCAAGGTTACGAAAAAATAAAAAAGCAACAAAATTAAATACTATAATTGCGAAAGATGAAGTATTTTGTGGACGTGCAAGGTTTCAAGAAACCGGGTAATGATTATGTGCTCAAAGAATTGGCTATCCTCCCGCTCAATACTAACGATGCAGAAGCCCAAGTATTTGTTTTTAAAGCACCCTTCAGCTGGCGAAAATTACGTCAAAAGTATAAACATGAAAATTTATACCTTGAACTTTGCTATCATGGACTAACCTGGAACTCGGGGAAAATTGAGTATACAGAGATAGGAAATATTTTACGGGAGAATCTTGAAAATGCTAAAAAGATACATGTCATTGGAGATTTAAAAAAAAAGTGGCTTGAAAGATTTGGCTTTAAGGTCACTGATATGACAGACTATCCACCGTTCGAACTCCCAAGATTGGTTACTACTTGCGTACATCACAACGGAGCCTACAAATCCATGTGTGCTCTTCATAATGTGAAGCGAATGAAAAAATTTTACTTTAATATGGAATGGGTTGATGATGATGATGACGATGATAATAATAATATAGAGCTATAAGAATGCATTGTATTTTAAGAACAACATGTTTAACAAAATTGTTTTGTAAATCATGTACATTTTTCATTTAATATAAACTGATTTTAAAAATAAAACAAAAAATGTTTAACAATTATTTCTCTAGCACTCCACATCCTACATTATCATGCAACGCGCTCGCTAACACAAAAAAAGTTTTGTATCCATATAACTACCACGTGCACAAGCTGCACACGGTTTCGCACATTTAAACAGCGCGCGCAAATCAACGCTGCAGACGACTTACGCACATTGCATCGCGCGCAAACTCAAACTGCGTTGCACGTCACCAGCTGGCGCACGCGGCGCTACAGGCGCTAATGCACATTGCGCATAAACTCAAACAGCGCGCGCAAACTCAAGCAGCACTGCAGCTGGCGCACGCAACCTCAAGCAGCGCACGCACAAGGAATGCGAGGAAGCCACAGCTCCTGCTCGCCCATTGGCTGCAGCAGGGACCACTCCACCCGAAAAGAGGGGCCCCTCGCCGTGGAAAGGGAGTGGGCCGAAATCGCCTGGCGACTCGAGCCCACCTGAGCCGGAATTGCCATAGCTTATCTACTACGGTTTATTCATATTTATCAAAGCTCCATATCTTTTCCAGATATTGCTTATTTATTTGAGAGACGTTTGAGAAAAAATTTTAAAATGTAGAATCATCTAAAAAAAAAATTTTACATTTAAGGCAATCAGGGATGTTAATAAACGTTTGAGATTTCTTACCAGGGAGATTTTTAAGAAAAAAATTTTAAAATATTGACAGTTTAACATTGTCCTTTATAGGAAAGCAAGGATAGGTTGCTGTTCAATTAAAATAAGGGCACATTATAAATGTCTTAAAATAAATAAAAAAGCAATTTTTATGTACCTTAGTACAAAAGGAAGATGCACGACAAGAAAATCAAGCCTTGCCAGGTATATTCAGAAAGTACAATCAATTATAGTCATGCAGTTTCAAGCTTGTTAAGTGCAAAAGAAAGTCTGTGGTAAAAGGGTACATCTGCGCAGGTCAGGAAACTTTCTTACTCTCTGTTTCATGCCTATCTGGGTTATACTTTGGATTCTTTTTAAAAGGACCCCTACTAATACTCACTCTTCTTTCAATTAAGCTCCCACAGCATGACTTCTTATGATTAAACTTTAGCCTATCAAAAGAAGAAAAACACTTTTAATGCAAATAAGAATTGCATTTAAAGTCCTTCATATACAATTAACTAATATCTGACTTACTATAGAAATATGATTTATACAAAATGAACATAAGTTTGCAGTAAAAATTAAGAACAAGAAAAAAAAAATTTTTTTTGTGTTTCTTTCTATTTTTTTAAATAAAAACACAATTTACAAGCAAATGCATTATAATTTTTTTTCTAATATTACTATTACAGAACACCCATGTGAAAAAAAAGTTCTAATTTGATCAACAGTCATGTACAGTTGTGCAAGTAAGTTCTAAGACTTTTTTTTGCTGTGTTCAAATAATTTAATATTTCTGAAAGGGAATACAGAAGAGTTTTTAAATAACTTTGTTTGTTTTTATATATTTATCAATTACAAGCAGATTTACCTTTTTTCAATGTTTTTCGTACATGCAGTACATAGTTAAGTCATTAAAAAGCTCGAGCTGAGCCATTAAAAAATGTTTGGTTTTATTGCAGACCGGCTTTTATCATGAGGAGAATGTATACATTAGAAACTTTAACAGGTTTTAATTTTTTACACAAGTATAAGTGTGGTAAAATACCATTATTGGTTACAAAATAAGTAAAAGTCCACATTTTTCTTTGTAACATATTAAAACTTGTTTAACATTATTAGCTTACTACAGATGCGAGCCTGTAACTGTTATTAATTTTGTTTTGTCTTATACTTGTGTAAGAAACTATTAAGTATGTGTCATAAGTACATGACATGCTGCTAGTACTTTTACAATTTATATATAAAACAAATCTAATAAATTTTTTGGAAGTAAATGTTTTTGAAAGTTTGAGAATAGTAAAATTCTTGTAAGATTTCTGTTACTATCAATAATGTTAGTTATTGCTAGTATACGTGTCCCTCGATGCTTTATTATTTATTATTCTAATTTACAAAAAAAAAAAGAAAAAATAACACTAATATGCTTGGTTTGTCTAAACACTTAATTGCTTTTTCTGAGAAGAACTTTTCTAACGATTAACTCCTAAATTCTTTTGCTTAGGATAAGTTTGTGTAGTACTTGGTGCAATTTTGGTTTCTATTGAAAAAATTAAAGTTATAAAAAAAATATAAAAAAAGACCAACTCATTAGAATCTATTTATATTTGAACTGATCATAATAAAATAAAGCAATTTCATTATTCGAATATATTAGGAAACAGCTAGGGCCAAATTGCTTTCTGAAAAATAATATTGTACATTTCTATGGTTAAGTAAAGTTCCTTATAATTTTATCTTATAATATAATAACGTGAGTCATTAAGTCTAATGATAACAAATTTTCTGTCCCTCTCATTCCAAGGATCAATCTGGTTCTATCAGTATTAAACTCTTCAAACACACAAAAAAATTATTTCTTGAAAAAAACTTACGAAACTAAAGGTAATGTAACAATCACTATATTAAAAAGAGATTTTTTAAAATATTAAAGCAGTATATTTAAAAACAAGTGAACTGTGAGTGACAAATCCTGTTGTTTGTGTTGCAAAAGGCAACAAATCTATTATTCATCATAGTTTGAAAGGTTTACATTAAGCGTCAGTCTCGCTCGAGTGCTCGTACCGAACGCACGCTCTTTGCGCACGCCCGTTACGCATTGCTCTTACTCAGACTTGAGTTCTCTATGCACGGCCCTTTTCAGGGCTACCTCTATTTCTCTTTCCGTAACGGCGACTTAGTTGCACCGCGTGACTGTGTTTCTGCTAAATTCTACACCCACATACACGCCACCCTCAGGGGTGGCCCAATTGGCTAGCCCTTCACTGGGGCGCAGCCAAACAATTAACACTGTGGATAATCCACAATTCAATGTCATTATGACAAATTCTTTCGACGCGCTGTTTGAAGAAACAGACTCCTTATCTTCGAAGATGTTTGCGCTCAATAGTGCAAGTGATAGTGCTCGTGTACAATAGTGCACAGTTTCCCGCAATGTCTAACATGAAAGACAGCCGGCCAATGAACCAGCAATCCCTTGAGCTAAAGAGCCGAGATCCCCGCGTCAACCAACGCAACTCTCAGCAGGAACGCAGCCCGCTCTCCCGGGACACAGCTGTGCCTCCTGTAATCGCTAATGAACTCGACAATCAAAAAAGACGGATCAAGTTCCTGGAGATAATAGTGAGTGAGTACTCTGTTCAGCTTGAAAATTCCATCTAGCAACTAAACGCGCTAAAGCGCTCCAACGCGGAGAAAGATGCGACCATTGCAGCACTCTCTGCAAAGTCCCCACTCACAGCAAAAATTCCGCTTCTAAAAGGCACGGGCCTTCTTAATCCGTCACCAGGAAATTGTGACCCCCTAAACTTCAAAAATTCTTTCACTGCGGAAGATAAGCGATTCCCCTCGCTACCAAAAACGGTAAACACCCCTGCCAATCCCCCAATTGTAAAGCCGTCCCAGAAAAAACGGCGCATGCGTGTTCTCGACACAAAAAATTTTACAGCCAAGTTTTCCGACATGGAGATTGAAAAATCTCCAATCCAAGTGTCACCACTCAGCTCTCCCCAGACAGGGAAAAACGTCTTTGACGGTCATCTTGAGGACCAAGCTCAACATGATACGGAGGAAGCTAGCAGCGTGCCCAAAAAGAAGGCACCCCCAGCGATCACAATCTTGGACCAAAAATTATGGCTCAAGATAAATAAAGCCCTTCTTGCGGAAAATATTCCTGTCCGCCGCGTTATTACGACCTCTGAAGGTATACACGTATACCCTGACAACGTCGACGGCTTTTGACAAATCGTCTACGACCTTGACGAGAAAAAGGTCAAGTTCACTACCTATTAGCTTCACGATGACCGTGAAATAATAGTCATTATCCGTAGAGTCAATGTACTATACGAAAGCTGAAATCCTGGACATGATCCAGAAAAAAGTACCCTCTGCCTATCAAGTTTATCGTATAAATAAAGGTGACTGAACCTGGTCAATGGTCACGATGTACTTGGATGCGTCAGATATCTAATCCCGCAACATCTACAACATCAGGTATCTCGGGGGCACTTCTGTCAGAGTGGAATAGAATTGTAAGTTGAACGATATTCCCAAGTGCCATCGCTGCCAAAAGTTTAACCACACGGCGGCCTACTGCCATGCTGCGTTTGTTTGTTTTTTCTGTAGCTCAAACCACGCCACCGCAACCTGTCCACAAAAGGACAAGGACCAAGCCAGCCCTCACTGTGCAAACTGCAATGTTGAGCACTGCACCTTCTACTGGGGTTGTCCAAAAATCCCCCAAAAAGGAGTTCATGCTCCCAAAAAAAGTACTGCCCCTCCTCCCCCTCTTGGGAAAGCCACCCCTTGGACAACAGCCCACGGCTCGAACACCATTCGCCTGGGGATGTCATACGCAAATGTGGCATCCTTTCAACAACACCGAATAGGAGCTCAATCCCTGACTCCTTTGCTCAACACACCCCCTACTACCGAGACAATCCTCCACTAAATAATGACCCTGCTGACTTGCCTCGACCAAAGAGTATCCGGTCTCGAGGGCAACAAAACAGCAGTACGCTAGACAGAGACTTTATGCTACTCAACTTAAACGCGAACAGCATCACACACAAAACAACTGAACTTACACATATACTCCAAATAAAAGACAGCGACATTGCATGCATTACAAAAACACACCTAGACAACACAAAAAAACTGTACATGTTAAATTACATGGTACACAGACGTGACAGACGTCAACATCAACATTAAGGTTCTGAGTAAACCGACTCACTATCTCAGCTCACCAGACCAAGACCCAGACATCTAAGACATAATCCTGACGAAAAACTTAACCATTCTTATGGAACCACGAACATCCCCAGACTTCCCTTGCAACCATATCCCAGTCTGCATAAGAATCCCTAGATCTCTTCTCACCATACCCGTTACCACCAGCCACATAGACTGGGTCCACCTTGCGTATAACCTCGAATCCTCCCCGTTTAATGTCGTCCGATCAGGTCCTAAATGGAACTCGACATAGCAGTTGACGAATTCACAGACGAACTCAGCAAGTGCGTATAAGACGCCACCACAACAACTACACACACTTAAACTTGCCCACGACCTCCTGCGTCTTATCAAGGAGAAAAAAAAGTCCAGAAACTCTGGCAAAAATGGAGAACCCCTGAACTAAAAGTTTACCTTAACTCCCTTGAAAGAGAAGTCAAATCCCAAGTGTTGGAATACCGAAACAAGGAATTTAACAAATTTATAGCCGAGGCAGACCTGTTAGGTTCTCCCAGCGCAGACCTTGGAGAGGATCGGCGATTCCTGGTTGAATGCTTAAAGTTAAGAGGGTAACATAGGGTCATTGGTCACTGGGATTTCCAGCCTTGCGAAGAACAATTCCGATCGTGATGACTGCAAGTGAATGACTGACTTGGTTTAATAGTGGCCGGCTTTACATAGTCTTTGAGTTAATAAATTGTCTTCGGAAATCGTAGTAAAAATGTATTAGTTGTCAAGGTTATTCAAATTGAGGTGGCCCTTTAAAGAACTGATGAGATTGATGATCAAGTAGAGAACGTAAATACTTATAATGGCCCTGAAAAGGGCTGGTGGTAAAATTTGAAGCTATTTCTTATTTTAATTCTTGATGATAAAAAGCCAACTGCACGTAGCTTGGCGCTTATCTCTTGAGTCTCTGTATACGGTGACCGTACAGGAAGGGAAGTACTCTGCGTCGTCTGCATAGACGTTCGTGTTAATGTTTTCGCGCTGGGGCAGGTCGTGGCAAAAAATGTTGAAAGGATGTGTGACAGTTTGGAGCCTTGGGGGACTCCGGAGATTATTGGGCGGGGGTTGGAGAGGGAGCCACCAACTTTAACGCGAATGAATCTGTCTGATAGGTAGGATTTGATGGTGCCAATGAGGTAGTGCGGAAAACCTTACTGAATAAGCTTGTACAGGAGGCCTTTGAGCCAAACTCTGTCAAAGGCCTGCTGTACATCTAGGAAAGCTATCGCGGTGAAGTTTTTGCGGATGAGGCTATCGGAGAGGTCTTTGGTGACTCTCAGAGCTGGTTTACGGCCAAATGTCTGGCTCTAAGACCGTACTGCACGTCTGGGAGGATGTTATTTTCCGTGGCATGCTTATTTAGGCACGTCACAAAGACGCTTTTGGTGATTTTAATGGGCAACGAGAGCAAGCTCATGAGTCTGTGGCTCGAGGGGTTGCTAAGGGGTTTTCCCGGCTTCGGGAGGCAGATGACTGTAGCCACCTTCCATGCAATTGGGAAATAACGAAGGCGCACCATGGCGTTAGAGATGTTGCAAATCGCCATGATGAATTTTTGAGGGAGGATTTTCAGGACGCTATTGGAGATACCGTCACTGCCAGGAGCTTTCCGAGTTTTTAAGGAGCGAATGATGCCTCTGATTTCGAAGGATGTATAGTGTTTGAAATCCGGGTTGTCGAAGACTTGTTGCTGCACCGTGTGAGTTATTCTTACGTGTTCCTAAACTAATTCTTTAGGGCTAAGGTTGGGAAAGCATTGATTTTGCAGCAAATCTGCAAAGATCTCTGCTTTGTCTGAGTCTAGCAAGTAGAGTCTAGTTCCCTTGTTGAAGGGGTGGAGAAGGGAAGGCCGTTTGTTACGGAGTTTTTTGACGACCTTTCAAGCATTTCTTGGGTGGGACTCTGCCTCGGCTATGAATTTGTTAAATTCCTTGTTTCGCTATTCCAACACTTGGGATTTGACTTCTCTTTCAAGGGAGTTAAGGTAAACTTTTAGTTCAGGGGTTCTCCATTTTTGCCAGATTTTCTGGACTTTTTTTTCTCCTTGATAAGACGCAGGAGGTCGTGGGCAAGTTTAAGTGTGTGTGGTTGTTGTGGTGGCGTCTTATGTGCACCTGCTGAGTTCGTCTGTGAATTCGTCAACTGCTATGTCGAGTTCCATTTAGGACCTGATCGGACGACATTAAACGGGGAGGATTCAAGGTTATACGCAAGGTGGACCCAGTCTATGTGGCTGGTGGTAACGGGTATGGTGAGAAGAGATCTAGGGATTCTTATGCAGACTGGGATATGGTTGCAAGGGAGGTCTGGGGATGTTCGTGGTTCCGTAAGAATGGTTAAGTTTTTCGTCAGGATTATGTCTTAGATGTCTGGGTCTTGGTCTGGTGAGCTGAGATAGTGAGTCGGTTCACTCAGAACCTTAATGTTGATGTTGACGTCTGTCACGTCTGTGTACCGTGTAATTGAACATGTACAGTTTTTTTGTGTTGTCTAGGTGTGTTTCTGTAATGCATGCAATGTCGATGTCTTTCATTTGGAGTATATGTGTAAGTTCAGTTGTTTTCAACTCCCTGGAAAAATGCACGGCTGGTACTGATCGATAAAGGCAAGGGGGAGCCTAACTCCCCATCATCACTTAGGCCGTTATGCATGCTGGACACGTCTAGAAAGTTGTACGAAAAGCTGCTTGAGGCCCGTCTTCTACAAGACATACAAAACGCAGGAGACTTATCCGACAGCCATACGGATTTCGAAAAGTAAGGTTTACCATAGGAGTAGTAGAAGAAGTAGTCAAAGCAGTTCAGAACACTCGAGACATATGTCATGGAGCGAGATCTCTCGTTCTTCTTGTGACCTTGGATGTAAAGACCGCTTTCAACTTAACATGATAGAAGGACATGCTTTACGCTCTGAAATACATATTCAGAACACCAGACTATCTCTTGAGAGTACTAAGGGATTTTCTCAAGAACCACTTCTTGACCTATACGACAACGAAAGGCAAAACAAAGAAGAAAATAACTGCAGGGGCATTTCAGGGCTCCATACTTGGACTCAATCTCTGGAACGTATCATACGACGGACTACTCTGCCAGGAAATGCCAGGGGGTGCGTTCTTGGTGGGATACTCGGACGATGCCGCTGTAGTGATCGTTGAACGCACAATGGAACTTGTCCAGATACGACTTAACCAGGTTATGTGGAGAGTGGCTCCATGGATGGAGAACCACGGACTCGAAGTTGCAGCAGGGAAGACAGAGATGGTACTATTGTTGAGAAAAGAGATAGATACCATCATTCCCCTCAAGGTACAAGAACGTTAGAGGTCCAAAACCTGCAAAATGCAGGCTCCTTATGTCTACGGCCCAGTCTATTATTTTGTACGGGGCTGTGATATGGGGAGATGAGATGAACGTCGAAAAAAAAAAAAGTAAAAATCAGCCAAGTTCAAAGAATAGGAGCCTTGAGGATAGCTTGGGCCTATCGCACAGTCTCAGAGTCTGCGATAATGGTGATAGCAGTCGTAAAACCATAGACCTCCTTTTGAGGAAAAAATGACTAAAGCACCTTACGGAGCAGGACCTAGGAAGAATGGAGGCCAAGAAAAATGCTCAGCAAGTCACCTGGGAACGCCGGCAACATAGATGGCACGAGAAATCTCGATGTAGATGGATGGCACGCCTGATAAAAGATGTCAAGGAATGGACAGAGCAGAAATACGGGGAAGTAGATGACTACCTAACCCAATTCCTCTTGAATCACGGGTATTTCCGCTCGTACCTCGACAAGATGCGGAAAACACAGACGACTGCTTGCGAGTTCTGTGGCTACGACAAAGATGACGCGGAACATTCGAATTTCTTTGACTGCATTAAGTGGTAAGCCGAATGAAACGTGCTGCAGGAAAGGATTGGAACCTTCAATCCCGACAACGTCATAGATAAAATGCTACTCAACGAAGAAAGGTGGACTGCAGTAGCCCAATACTTACATACAGTTCTTCGGGCCAAGAAAGAGGAAGGTTTTCTGGACGACTTAGCGGAGTTGGTGCGAGCGTGGATCTGGTGGCATCGGGGGGGGGTCTAGGGTTGTGTTTTTCGCTGCGGTGCCTGGGAGGTTCTGGGGAAGGGTGGTCGCGGGGCCTTGGGGGTTGCGCCGCTGGGGCATGGCCACGGAGTGGTTGGTGTGCGGGGTGGGGGCCTGCGTGGGTGCTTAAGCGCGTGCAGACTCTCTTAAACTGCTTCGCTTTATCACCTTTCTACCGATAAGTGGCTGCGGCCTGGTGGCCAATGCTTTTGGGTGCTTCGTTTTTGCTTTTTTTTTTTTTGCTAGGCTTCTGGGGTGTGGTCACGGGGCGGTCAGTGTGCAGTATGGGGGCTTGCGTGGGTGCTTGAATGCGGGCAAGTTCCTGAGAACTGCTTCGCTATATCACCGTCCTACTGATGAGCGGCTGTACCTTGGTGGCCCAGGTCTCTGCCCCTCGGGCTCTGCCTAATATTTTGCTCCATCCCTCCAAGTAAACAGAGTAGAGCAGCTCAGATGCATGATGGTAACTAGAAAATATCCTAGAGGATGCCAAAGTTACAAGACAAGTTTGTAACGAAACACTAAAGGAAGCCCGAACAAGGGACTAAGCTTTCCGTGGCCCTGGCCTGAAGTGTAAATGCGAGAGCAGATTTCGAGCTAGGTGTCTCAGGATAAAGGTCTTGCCAGTTTAGTGGGTATGGTCATAACGACTCCCACACAGGGAAGTGTTCGTACACCCTTGTATCGTAAATAAAGCATTCTGGACGACCTCGTGAAAAAAAAGAAGAGAAAAAAACGAAAAAAAAAAATTTTAATAATAATAAAAATAATAATAACAATAATAACAACAGTAACAAGAATAATAATAATAATAATAATAATAATAATAATAATAATAATAATAATGAAAGTAATAATAATAATAGAAAAATAATAATATTAACAGTGATAACAGTAATAATAATAGTAATAATAATAATAATAATAATAATAATCATAATGATAATAGTAATAATTATAATCAAAAGAATAAAAAGACCTTTTACAAACTGGAAAATCATCATAATGTACTAGTTTTTTCATACGATAGCTCTTAACTTTCACATGTGCACATTGTGGATGTTAGAACAAAATTTGATGAAAATGTAAATACATTTGAGCTATGTAAGTACATATATATCTGTAACACATAAGCCAGCGTTACCAAGCATAAAGTTACCCAGCGAGTAAGAATTGAGGGGGGCGTATTACATGTAGTGATGTCTACCCACAGTGAGTTACAAATATCATGTGTCGTCTCTGCACCTGCGGATCATTTCCAACGCACAACCAATTGGTTACCTGCTTACCAGTAATTCTCGCTCCTTAATCTCATTCCCACCTTATTGCAAATCTGGCCACTTTCTTGGGTGTTTCTTAGGGTATTTTTAGCTTACTTTTGATAGTTGAATAATATCTGTCAAAAAAACCTATGTGATGAATGATCTAAAGGGATATTCACTGACATGTACTAATATGTTTTTGAAAAAAATGGTACTACAGGGTTGTTTGTCCTCATTTTGGAGGTACAATTTGATTTAAGGTAACCGATATGAACTATTAATAAGTGGATAAGCGTATACAGATGTTATTAGAGTAGTCAGTAGGAAGTTGTTTTGAAATCATTGGAAGATTCACTGGTAGTACACAATCGCGTACTGGCCAGCCTTCATATTGTTTGTATTGTAGTGTGCCATAATATACTGCTTATAATGGTTGTTACTAAATATTAAAATAGATAGTAAAATAGCATTTAACTAACGTAGGTCTACTTATTTCAGTGACAACTGTACCAAATTTGTACAAAATATCGTTTCATAGAAGGTATATTCATATTTATAATTTTATTATCAGCTATATAATTGAAAAGAAGAAAAACTTCTTACTTAGATATTGAGGCACTAACTGTCCAATGGTTTCAAAAGGCGTATCAAGTCCTAATTAACCATTTCTTGGTTAACAACTTATCAGCTAAACACCTTATGTTATCAACTGCTTTGAGATACTAACAAATTTCTTTATAAATGTAAAATGAGCCTAAGTTTATTTCTGTTCCTTTAAAAAATTTACATAGTTTTCCGATGCTCTCCCCCTTGTTTTAGTCTCCTCGAGATATCTTATGAAATTAAATATGATCATTTGATATTTTTTTTCATTGGTAAAATCCTTATAATAAGTTAAGTGGTAATAAGCGAGGTAAATAAAAGAGGAGTGCTTAAAAGAACGACAGCTTATGAGCCTTTATGTGAAACTTTTATAAATACTAGTATAAGTTACTTAGCTCCTAGGAGCCCTCGTACCTTAAAATTTTTACAGCATAATTGCAATGACTAGATTTATTTGTAACCAATTTTTATCCAATTGTCATTGTTAATTTGGTAACCGATAGAACTCCCTTAAAAAATGTAGTTAAGCTCACTTATTTCGATGACATGACTATTTTTAGGTCCATGTGTGTTACGTGCGTGGTAGCTGTTCTACACACTGATATATGCTCAAGAGTGCAGCCAGCTAAAAATGTCTCTGGCTTAAGACACAATACAGTGAGCTTATTTATAAGTATAAAGAATACTGACACGATAGCTCAGCGATAGAGTTCCAGTCCCATCGATCACCAAGGTTAAGCAGCATTTGGCGTGGTTAGTACTTGGATGGGTGACCGTTCAAGTTTTTGCCGTTTTGCCTCTGGTGATCGCTTCGTGGATTGATTGACTGTTTCTCTGTTTCTTCGACATCGTGAGCAGGAGGTGTGCCAAATTTCTGCCCCATTGTCTAAGTTCGCTGCTTCGACACCAGGTCAAAAATAAGGCAGATATGCCAGGTTGTTCCAGATCAGGTTTTTCCTACGTGAGATTTCCCGGAATTTTCCTGATCCACATGACAATCGTCATGAGCTAAGGCGAAGCAGTTGTTAGGGCCCTTCCCCTCTTCCAATCCCATCCTAATTCTTTCCCAATCCCAAGTGCTAAGTGCCCTTAGTAGTCACTACAAGAGAGCCGGACGTAAAAGCACTATAATAAAAAAAAAAAAAGGAATAAAGAATAAATATGTACTGTATGAATAAAATGATCATTTGTTTCGTAAAAAATTTTTTTACTTTTTTCTAAATGCATTAAGTCACTTAGGTAACGTTAAGCATTGCAAAACTTAAATATGCAAGAAATCAATGACAAAAAAATTGTCATCTGTTACTACTAACAACTGCACAGATACCTAACTATACCTGTAAAAAAAACAACAACAAAAAATTGTGCACATGCTAAACATCAGGCATATCTTTCTACAAACTCTGCGAGCACTAAAAAGCAGATTATGCCAAACATCTAAATTATAGATAAATAAACAAAGAATAAACCGTTAGTTTACAACGTAAGTGATAACTTTATTACCTAAGAACTTATTTATAATTCATGTATTTTTTTATTGAACTTACAATCTCAAGCATATATCTTGTGTATATCTTCTTTCCTTAAGAACAAAAATTAAAAAAGATATAGTGCCTATAAAAATACTTTTTAAAAATTACAGGGAACACGATAAACATGTGACGTTATAAAGTATACATGACACAAAAATTTTCTACAGTTGAATACGAAAAAAATATGCCCCAAAAAAAAAGGCTGAAAACTTTTTCAGATACAGCGTTTTAAAAAAAGTAACAAACGTACCTATAACCTTAAATAACGTAAGAGCAGTTATATAAACTCTTCTACATAGTTTACCTTGTCTAAGTAATATTAAAACCAAGTATTCCTAGAATTTTCAAGTAAAAATATTTGTATTTACTCAAGTTACAGTAAAAAATCAGAATAACTGTTTTTGCATGTATATTTATGACGTCATATAAACAAGGAGTGTGCTAGAGCTATGAAAAAATAGCATCTTCAAGAGGCTATATCCTTAAAGTTTTTAATAAAAAAAAAAGAAAAGCATGTATTGATTATTATTTTAAATTGTAAAAGACCGAATTATATTTTCCACACAAAAACCTACTTGCACAAAAACTATGAATAAAATATGTTAATAATTCTTTACTTATCTACATTGAAAATGCCTACAAACAAACTGCTTGGATCGCTTTCATGCAAAAATGTTATTTTAAATTCATAAAAAATTTCAGCAAAACGTTCTCTATAGGACATCATACGACTTTTTCGATAGTTTAGATTGTTAGCTTCAGAGAAGGCGTTAAGGTGGTTCGTCACCTGTTTTAAAGTAAAGCCATTCCACCGATCTTCAAATCGATGGTAGAATGCTACTCAACAGATGTACAGTTAAAATTTCAGGGCAAATTGCCGGCCAAAATAGAAAAAAATCATATCGAAAGTTCCAAATTTTAAGATTGGTCTTAAGGGGCAACCTGATATTTTCATCCAAAGTTATAGCTTTCGTAGGCTAGAAGTTGGGCCACATTCTACAACAAATGAGCGCAAGTAATTTAAATAATCCTCTTTCTTACAAAATCTTAAAAGTCCAAGAATACCGATAAAAACAAAAAGATATGAGGTCTTAAAAGTTCTAACCACAGGATAACCTCAATTTTGATTCATGGCGCTAGCCTGGAAGATGCAATTGTCATAAATAAGAATGTGGGGTAAAAAATTGTAAAAATATTGTTCAGATCTAAAACTAGAATTGCATGCAAGGTTTTGAATGCACATTATTGGAAAAAGTTTGCGTAAAAATATTAATTAACAATAACTTAAACAAATGGGTTGAATAAAAAATAATTAGACATATTTTTAAAACTTTGATTTTTACTGTTTCACTGATGACAACGTATCAATAACACGATAAATAATAAATTTTAATCCAAGGAAATATCCTTTGCTTTTCATTACAAACAAGTATTTAGCATGTTTTGTCTAACACTTTTTGTACGTATTCACACGTGACTTTTCTCCAAATTTTCGCTTAGAAAAAGCCTCAACCCTTTTTTACCTCTTTTCGTAAGTAAATATTTAAAATACATTATACAGCGTTATGAAGTGACTCTGTTTTCTCTTTTTGTAAAAAATAAGTAACTAATACTTCCATTGAACATTTTTTTTTTCTTTTACTCTTTGAAGGAAGCGCTTCTTGTAAAATAGACAAGGAATAAGCACAACCTTTGACGATGGTAATAAAATCTTAAAATAATTTGCATTGCACGATAAGTTACATGAGCCTAGGGACGTCAAATCTACAAAATGAGATGAAAATTATATTTTCAACACATAAGAGCACTTATTTTTGTTAAAAATAAATGATAATATCAAACCTGAGTCCGTTGTGGGCAAGTACATTACCAAATTGACGTAAAAATTTCAATAGTAATATACAGCCTTCTTTTTCTGAAATAGCATCCACTTTTTTTTGTAAAAATAAGTCTTCGTCCACAATATATAGACCTGTTACTGTAGTTGACGAAACCAACATAGGCTTTGGACTCATAATGTATACACTGAAAGATAAAGTAGGTGTTGTAGCTGCAATCTTAGAATTTCCATTTTTATTCACAATACTACTTAAATTAGATAGTGAAAAATGTTTGTTCGAACGTTACCTGTATAATTTCATCATTCTTATGTCAATCACTACTTTCCAAATCAAATACAACTACATGACATTTGTTGAAGTCATCACAAGTATTATCACAATTGTGTGACTGTAAAAATTCCATTGCATCGTCAAAAGACATTCCAGTAGAATAAAAGGCTAATTCTTTCCATCCCTTCAAAACGGTTTTTCACGAGCGATGTAAAAAAAATTAAAGTCTCCTTTTTTAAATTCAACAGTTTTCCTTATTTTCGTTTGTTTGCATATTTCTTATGCTCCTCTTTTTTTCCCTGTAAACTCTTGAAATATATCCAGTTTGGACACTTAATCTATTCAAAACATTCTCTGTGTAGGTTGCTCCAATATTTTTCTAGCAGACTGCAGAAGCAACTCTGTAACACAGAGACTATAACCCAGCATTATGTCTTTATTTTGGATTTTTAAATAATATTATAGTATTCATAGATTCGTTGCTCTGAGTTAAGGCAATTTGAGCAATTTTCTCTGCTCCATTTGGATATTTACTAAAAATTTGCTGAAGTGACACGCGAAGATAAGGATCTAAAAGAGGTTTTCCCTTTGGTAAATGTTGAGCATATTGTACATTTATACCAACGAATACATGTACATGCATACATATATATATATTTATCTTCCTATATTATATAGTTAACTCAGTGGGGAATCCCACACAAACCCCCCAGCGCCCCCCCACTGCCCCCCATTTTCCCCCCACCGCCCCCATCCCCCCACAAAATAAGGTAAAAATCCGTTATTTTCTTGCTTATTTTGACACATCGTAGTTTTTCTCAAAACCCCCCACAGCCCCCCACCGACCCCCCCACAGCCTCCCCACCGACCCCCCGCACAATTTTTCATGGACCCCCCACCGCCCCCCCACAAAATATTATATGAATAGTATAGAAGTATGGTATAAGTCTTTATTTAAGCCAGGGGGCTCAACCACGTATGGCTTGATAGGATGATAACAATGTATGTTTGAATATTTAATCAAATAGTTACAGATTACTGCACAATAATATTATCAGCTAAACTAAAATACAATCAATTGTATTTCGATTTACTGGATCCCTTGGTTTCTTTGTAAGCATAAAGTTTTTGGTGGGCTGACTTTTTTTGTTAGCATTTTGCAACGTTGCATTTTGCCAGCCCTGTCAATGTGTTAAAGTCTATTACCACATTCCTACCAAATCACATGGAAATATTATATAGTATTTTTTCTTAAAACATCCCACGTTCCCCCACCTACCCCCTATGGCCCTCCCACTGACCCCACGAATTTTTTCATTGCCCCTACCGCCTCCCTACACCACTTTTTTGGAACCTGACCGTAATCATACCGTCTTTACCTATCTTTGGACAAAACTGTCTTATTGCCATGATTTATTTCATCATTAAGAAGAAATTAAAAGTCATAAATTTATTCATAGAAGGTTGTTGCGCAAAACATCATTATTTATACAACTAAGTACGTTTAAAAACTAATTTATATGGAGTTAACAATATTTTAAAACCAAATCATATACACACATATATTGGTGCGCATAATTATTATATCATCATTACTTATATAGTCCTTTATTATACAATTCTTTTTTTTACGTACATAAACTTAAGTTAAATTTAGACTATCATTAAAATAAACAATGAAAGTTTCGCATCACTTTATAAAACATTTTATAAAGCCTGATGAAACCACGAAGACTTACGTCCATTTCTATTTGGTTTTAAATTAATGCTAAAATTGGTACAATAGATGAACACGATATACATTCATGATATGTATTATTAATCAATAAATTTTATCTGTACATAAAAAAATAATAATTAAATCATGTTATGAATATTAAATACATTATTATATTCAAAAATTTCTTTCCAAACTATATTTTCAATCTCTAAACAATTTTTTTTATCGACTTGAACAAAAATTCCATTTTTATTTTCGCATCTTGATAAAGCCACGTATAATTGACCATGAGAAAATAAAGGTTTTTTTTAGTATAATCCCACATTATCTAAACTTTGACCTTGAGACTTATTTATAGTCATAGCAAATGCTACAACTAATGGCAATTGTTTTCTATATAATATAAAAGGTAATGATGAAGTATTTGCAGTATTTAATGTAATTCTTAGAATGAAAACTTTATTACTCATTTTTTCTCCTGTTACTATTTCGCCTTCTACGTTATACTTCAGTAATTTAGTAATTCGCAATCGTGTACCGTTACATAATCCGTCTGATATACTCAAATTTCGAATTAATATGACTATTGTACCTATTTTTAATTTAAGTTCTTGAGGTGGCAAGCCTTCACGAATGTTGCTTAACATTTCTACGGGAAAATTTATATAAATATTATCATCTGATTTATCAACACCTTTATATGTTGCAGTATCGATGCTGTAATAAGTTTTAGTTTTCCCATGTAATTTACTTAAAATCTTATTGTTTAAAAAAAAAGTATATTTACGATGTGAAGTTAGTATCACGTTATTGTTAAAACAGTTGCTGTAAGTACTAAATATTTTGGTACAAACATCATCTGCTATCCAGGATTTAGGAATGTTTAATGTTTTTATGTCCCCTTCTCCAATTCTTTACGATAATTTTAAAAATTCGTTATTACTAGAACGGATATTATTTTGTAATCTTAAAATTTTGAAGAAGTTCCATAAAAATGATGATTTAACAGTTTCTTCTATTATTATAGTTCTATTACCGATTTTTATTACTAGAAGAATTTGTTAAAAATCTCCTCCTAATACTATTAATTTATCACGAAAGCAAAGTTTTGTATTACACAAGTCTCTCAACGTTTTATCAACGATTTCTAGAGCTTTTTTCGAAATCACAGAAGCCTCGTCCCATACTATTAAATCAACTTCCCTGAATTTTTTTTTTTTAGTTTCAAATTCTAAAAATACACTTTCAATATTATCGAAGTCTAGAGATGAACGAAAAGTTTTATGACTGGTCAAATCTTTTGGTAGTAATACAGATGCAATTCCTGTCCAAGCCATTGACAAAATATTTTTACCTCTAGAAATAAAGTAATAAATGAGTGTCTTATATAAGTAGGTTTCTCCGGATCCACCAGGACCATCTTTGGAATATACTCTTTCATCTTGTTCACAAATAGTTTTAAAAATTTTTCTTTGATCTTCATTTAAATTTGAGTACATTACACCGAAAATTTTTTTACTGAAATATATTTCCTCAATATTGCAATTATTTATATAGTTGCTAATGGTTGGTGTCGGTAAACTAAAAGACTCACATGATTTACCTCCCGATACCAAAATTTGATTAATATGTAGAAGAGCACAACTATTATTATCATTATCGAAGTCTTCCGTGAAATATTTTTTATATGTATTCCTTATTTTATCTCCTTGAATGTTTTCTGAAATCAAAAACCAAGCAAAAAATTGTCTTAACTGGTATGGAAACATAACTGTAATGGCTTCTTTAAAACTATTGTTGATTTTAGAATCATGTTCTATTAAACCCATTGCAATTGCAGTATCCCTGAAAGTTTTGTATGTTATTCCATTATGTTTCTTAACGTCTTTAAACGATGTAGCCCCATGCAATTTATTTAAAATTAGTTTTAAAAAAAAGCCTCCATGATCTTTTGAAGATACTATGTTTAATCTACCTATAGCAATATTTTTCAGTGTAACTTTCTTTTTTTTCTAAATTTTCAGTTTATTGTCAAAAATGTAATGTTCTGGAATGTAACAATATTTTAGTGATTTTGCAAAATCATCTACTTTATTTTATTTTATTTCAGCTGCAAGGGGTGTTTGATAATTTTTTATTACCTTTTTGATATTATTTTCTTCAAATATAAGTTTTTGTTAATTTTCAAGATGAACCGCTAGATTTACAACTGTATGACTTCTACTACAAATTAGATATTCTTGAAGTCTCCCAGCTGCTTCCATTGGACTTGCATATCTAGCATGTACATAACTACTAATTTCATCTACTATTTCTTCATCTAGTTCGTTTGATTTTTCTATTTTAATGTATGTTTAATATCATTAATTAACATGAATAGAATAATGGATTTTATTAAAAAGTTTACGTGTTTTTTTATTTCAGATAATAACTTAAATGTTTCAAGATAACTTGATGTATCAGAAATCACAAATTCCCACTAAAAATTTGACGTGGTGACGTCAAATTTATCGTATTCCAATATATGTAATTTTCCAACAATTACTTTACTGTGTAACTGAAAAAGTTAAGAATAAATAAGAATAAATCCACACAAATTGAAAAAATGTATTCCTTATAAAATATTCAGAAGTTGTGGGATTGGCGCGCAGTGCGCGCAGGGGGGCGTAAGCCCCACTAGTATATATATATACGTATGAGGAATGGACTCATGGTGCCATCTCTGGTCAACTACAGTTGTAAACTATTTGCGAACGCTTGGCGCTTGAACGCGGGTGCAAGGCAGATCTCGACTATCCGTCGAAGCATGTGGTCATGCATGTTAGCAGCCGTTTGTCGTTGGCTGTGATGTGTATCGTTCTTATAAGTATATTCTCCTTTCTTTAAGTATTATTAACTATTACAAGATGTATTTGCTTGTTTGCCGATCCACGACAAGAATCCCTCAATATATTAACATGGTAGCAGAGGTTCACGGTACGTTTGATTAAAGTGTAAATCCAACACTGAAAATCGAGAAAAAGTTCTTGTGAATGTGTACCGTTGTTGTGCATGTTTTCCGTTTAAGTCTTCAAAATTGAAGAGATTATATGCAAGCGATCACAGATAAAAAAGACTGTCAATCCAACACGAAGAAGTTTAAGAAAAATTTTTTAAATGTGATCAAAGACATACTAGTGCTGAAAAAGCATATTTTCAAGGAGACAAAAGAACTGAAAAATCTAGAAGATTCAAGAGAGGAAATGAGCAATATTAAAATGGCAGAAGTTTTGATAACTGTATTTGATGGCTAAGATTATGCACATTGGAAGGAAAAAATTACGATGTTTTAAGGTTAAAAAAATGTGCAACGGTGATAGAAAGAGACAAAGTATCGACGGGCAAAGAAGATGAATGGGCTGAGAGCGACTTGAAGGCCATGGATCATATTTACAGTGCTAGTTTGAATAAACAGCTGAAATTTGTCGGTGATTTGGACATGGTATTCAAGATTATGAAAAAGTTTAGTACTATGTACTTAAAGGAATCAACAGCTTTGCAGATAATATACCGATAATATGCAGATGATATATAATAAGCTGGAGAAAATCAGGTTAAAGGATTTTTTAGAATCATCAGTCGTTATGAGTGAATTTGGAAAATTAGTGAACGAGTTGCAATCAGCTGGTACTACAAGGAATGAAAAAGAAAAATTGGATTATTTATTAGGAACAATACCAAAATCGTATGGTTATATTGGTGATTTAAAAGACACGTTGGAACCAGAGAATAAAACAGTTAGTTATGTTGTCGATAGCATAAAAATGTTGGAAATTAAGAATAAAAGTAAAAGTGCTAGTGTAAGCAAAAAATTAAATGCTTTCGTGTGGAAATTAAAAGGTCACAAGAAACAAGAAACAAAACAAAAAAAGCCTGTTATAGCTATGGTAAAATTGGACATTTCAAGAAAGATTGCACGAATGTAAACAATGCTGGTTATGGAAGCCAATCACAGAGGGGTGGACGCCAACAATTTCTTGGAAACAACTCGCAACAAACAGCATCAAGAGGCAGAGGCTCAAGTGGACAACGAGGCAGAGGCTACGCGTTGCAACAAGAAATGTGGCAGCAAGGCAACAGCTCGTTTGGCGCTTTCTCTGCGAGGATCGTCGAGTCTACTGCGATGCGTAGTAAACGTATTATTGACTGGCTTTTAGATAACGGTTGTACCAATCATGTGGTAAATCGAGATAATATTTTTGTAAGTTTCATTAAATTAAGAAATTTGGTTAACTTAAATATAGAAGATGGTAGAAGTTTAAAAGAGACTAAAATAGGAAAAGATTCGAGTTATTTTAAAGTGTGTGATAAATTAGTAAGAATTAAAATGTCCAATGTGTACTGTGTGCCTCCACTGGCTTGGGCCCAAAAGGTAGAGGAATAGAGAGTAGAAGTAATCGAAATGGGTGAGTGAAGGAACAGAATAAAGAAGAGATTAGCTAGAGACACGAGAGCGAAAGGACCAGGCCCGCAAGATTAGGACACGTATAACGTCCCTCGAAATTAAGCAATTATAATAGAGCACAAGTTAACCATAAGTCGGCTTATTATTCATCCCCACATCGTGAAACCCACCTAACAGCTGGTGTTAGAAGTAGGATACAGACAAAAATTCTCACAGCCTGTCGTGTGCGCGGAAATCACTTAGTCTCGCAAAACTAAAAATTAAAAAATTATTTTTTGTGATTAATTAACGTAATAAAAAAAGAAAAAAAATTACATATTGCTCATAATACAGTGAAAAAAAGTGTCAAAAATGCCGGACGCCAAATTCAGTGGCCCAACCGTCACAATGAAAGGAATATAGAGGAAGCGTCAAAAGAGAGGGAGCAATAATCAAAAAACTTATTAACACTGCTACAAGACCAGTACAGTGATTAGATAAGAAACTGTGTATCAAGCCAGTGGACCAATATATCAAAATATTAGGACAAGTCTTAATTACTACAGCCTGGAAAATATGGACAAAAGGAGAACGCGGTACACCAATCCCAGAGAGGAACCCCAGACGGGACACGGGATACATTACTCAAAAGTAGAAAACAACGAGGAAAAGCAAAGGCAGGTCAACTTAAAGAAAAATTGAAGGCCAACTCATGGGGATACACAAGATCATCTTTATACTGACCATCATGACAGGAATCTGGTAAGTGAAATCATACTGTTCTTATATACTATACTCATAACCCTTAAGGGAAAACAAACTCAAACAAAAAATTTTTTTTATACTGATATTATTACTAAATTAAAAAATCTAAGGACCTTGGTTGTAACACATAATTGCATGCATAAGCATATACTAGATATACAGGTAACAAGCGTTTGATACAAAATTTTCTAAATTAATTAATAAATACAAGGAATAGTTAACCGAAAGCGAAAGAAAAAGACTATAGACAAACACTAATTAAAACGCGTATGCTTATCGGGCTAACACAAAATACACAACAATGACAGTGCCTTACAATTAAATGAAACATATATATCTTTCTATATTATATGGTCGTAAGAGTTAGAGCAAGGTTTTGCTCCCCCCCCCGCTCCCCCCACATCTCCCCCCGCTCACCCAGCTCCCCCTCAGCTCCCCCCAAATAAGGTAGTTATTCTTTCATTTTTTTGCATTTTTCGAGTAATCCTACTTTTTTGCTAGCTCCCCCACGCTCCCCCCCAGCTTCCCCATATATAATGTAAATATATTCGTAAAGCCTTATATATAAACTGTTACAAGTGGTCTAATTTTCACACAAAATTTTATTTGACCATATGATACTTACTATGTTTATTTTGATTACATACTCTAAAACTTCCTTTTAGGTGCTCTGCCCTTACGTAACCGTTTCCACAATTTTGACAACAATTTTTTTGACGTTTTTTTTATGACTTTTCAAATGTAAGTGATAATTTTTTTAAAAACTTTTTTGACATTTAAAACACTTAAAATTTTTTCAATGTTTTATCATTCCTTTGTGTGATGCAAATAGTTTTTCTTGTCTAATATTATAATGCTACACAGATTACATACAAAAAATTTTTTTTTGTGAATTTTTTCGTGCGATGATAGACACTTTTGATTTAAAAATTTTGAGTAATATTTGTCACACTGATAAAATTTTGCATTCATGATGTTGTATCTAAAAACATATTACAAAAAACGGATTGTTTATGATTACATAAATCTGGTTACTAGACGGTACTGAAATTTGCTCTTTTAATGAGAGAGAAAATTTACAAGAAAGTATAAAAATAGTAATGAACTATAGAATAGTTTTTTTGTTACTCTAAGAGTTTATTCCAAACTTTATTTTTAATTTCAAACTTGTTTTCTGATTCAATTTAAATAAAAACTTTTTTTGGGTTTTTCTACATCTAGACAATGCAACATATAATTGCCCATAAGAAAATAATGGTTTTCTAAGGTATAATCCTAAGGCATCAAAACTTTGACCTTGAGATTTATTGATAGTTATAAAAAAAGCTCAAGTAAATAGAAATTGTTTTCTGTACAATATAAATAGAAGCGAAAAAGAATTGTTTGTTTGTAGTATTTTTCTTAGAATAAAGACTTTATTTCCTTTTTTTTCCCCTGTGATTGTTTCAGCTCCGATGTTGTATTTAAATAATTTTGTAATTCGTAATTTTGTACCATTGCAAAGTCCTTCAGATATGTTTAAGTTCCGTATCAACATAACGCTAGCGTTAGTTTTCAAATTCAATTCATGTGGAGGAAGACCTTCTTAAATACTTTTTTAATATTCTGTAGGAAAATTAATATGAATATTATCGTCTGATTTATCTACTCCTTTGTGAGTTGCTTTATCAATATTATAGTACGTTACTAATGTTCCTATCATATTATTTAAAAATTTTTCGTTAAAAAAATGAGTGTAATAATTGTGAGATGTTAATATAGCTTTACTAATAAAAGAATTATCATCATAATTAAAAATTTTAGAACATACATCATTAGTTTTACCGTGTCTGAGGAATTATAAAAGATTTAATTTTGCCTTCTCCTATATCCAGTAGCAATGAAGACAATTTTTTATTAATTAAACGTACATTATTTAAAAAAAAAAAAATATTAAATAAAGGCCAGAAATTAGAAAATTTTATGGTTTCTTGTACAACAGTATTTTGCCTCCGTTTTTTACTACTGGGAGAATTTGACGAAAGTCTCCACCTAAAATTATTATTTTATTTCCAAAAGGTTTATTACTACTAGACAAATCTTTTAAAGTCCTATCAACGATTTCTAACGCTTTTTTCGGTATCATAGAAGCTTCATTCTAATTAATTAGTTTGTTCATCTGGCTCAAACTGGAAGAATGCACTTTCTATAGTGCTTAAGTCTAAGAGAAGTCTGAAAGTTCTGTGAGTGGTCATTTCCTTTGGGGGCAGAATAAAAGCAATACCTGTTCAAGCCATTGTAAAAATTTTTATTCAATTGATATGATTGATATGATTTATTATTAAAATAAAAAATTAATCTGTTATATAGAAAAGTTTTTCCAGATTTACCAGGACCATCAATAAAAAATTTTTTTTTTCAAATTTCATTATTTCTTGAAAAATTCGACGTTGATCATGACTGAGTTGTATAAACATTTCATGGAATTTATGTTTACAAAATATTCTTTTATCATTGTCAGTATCGATATTTTTTTTTATCGTTTCTGGTAAACTGAAATCTTTTCAAGACATATTTTCAGAATTAAAAATTTCGTTTAAATGTAAAAGAGCTTTATTTTGATTATCTTTACAATCTTCAATGAAAAATTTTTTGTATTTGTTCCAAATTATATTACCAAAAAAATTTTCAGACATATCAAACTATGCGAAATTAGTTGAAAAGGCAGCATAACGTTACATGCTTCTTCAAAAATTATATCGTTTTGAAAATCGTGTTCTACTAATCCCATAGAAACAGCTGTTTCCTTATACGTACTGTAAGTGATATCATTATCAGTTCTTAAATCTATAAAAGAAGTTTTTCCTTAGATATAATATAAAGAAATAATCTAAAGAATATAAATAAATATATTGGATAATAGAAAGAAGAAGTGAACGAAAAAAAAAATACCAATGGGCCAAAATTTTGGTTGTAAAAATTCACCAATGGGTTAAAATTTTGGTTATAATAAAATTAAGAGAAAAAAAACAATCAACTAACGATACTGTTAAAACAAAATCATTTTGTGATTCTAACAATATCGTAATTGTGTAATTTTTGACGATATTTGAAATCTTTCAATACGTTGTCGTTTTAAATATATAAAAATTAGGCATAAGTCAGGGAAAATAAAAAGTGATTGTTAAAAATTCATGTAATTAATTATGATCAATAGACATTTATTACATACATAAATTTTAAGTAACAATTGATATAATTTGGATTTTTTTTTATACTTCGTAAATCTAATTTGCAATTACGGGGGTTGGTGTGCAGAGAGCGCAGGGGGCATAAATAGTTATAAGAACTTAGAAATATCTATTGACACATACAGGATAGATAGCTCATTCAAAAAAGGGAGCCACTTGAAGAAATAATAAAGCTCACCAACAAAAAGTCAAGGGCACATCCCTCTGTCTACATAAACTTTACCACTTTTATTCGAAATTAGCAGCTTGTTCTTCATATTTCCTTAAAAGCAGACCAGTAATTATTCCCCAGCGTTGAAAATTTATTCCCGAGTATTTTCGAAAAATGTCAAAGTCTTCCAAATTCTGTACCATATTCTTCAACATATTATTTTCATACTACCAATTAATTTTATTATTTTTTAAGACTTTAAAAAATATCAATACAAACCTTATTTAAAAAAAAATCCACTTATAACAACGCGCATGCTTATCGGACTAACACAAAATACACAACAACGACAGTGCCTTACAATTCAATAAAACCTATATATATATACATGTATACATACATATACAAACACACAAGGCAAACAACAGATATAACTAGAGATCAACATTATAAGTGATGTAGAAGCAAACGATACACTGGGAGGAGGATTACAGGAAGTCGAAAGATGCACAGACGCACACACACTGGGACCAATTAACACAGACAACGTAGTTATACGGATTGACTTAAAAAATGATCCAGAATCATGGGCAGAGTGGCAGAATACCAGGAAAAAACAGAAGGTTTTTATAATGAAAATGTTAAGAAACTTAACGCCAAACATAAAACGTGAGTTGCCATCCCATAGGCAAGACATAGGCGATAACAAAGCTGATGTGCCATCCGATACAGAAACATGTAAGCCCTCCTTGTTAGAAAAAGTAACATCCCACGCTGAGCGTAAAAGTGCAACAACTAACAGAAGCCAACCCTTTACTTATTCACCTAGTGATAAAGCGCAAATCGGACGCAACACAAATGTACACGATATAATAAGAGAAGCAGCTGCACAGGCGGTGCAACAGTATACAAACCAAATATCTACACTATCAAATTATCCATTATAATAACAAACCCGTGAAACTACCACACAGCGTCAAACACAAATACGAATCCCAGTAGTATAAGAGGACTAAGTATTTGGAAGCCAGGGAGTTGCTCCCGATACGAACTACAAAAATAATAACTATAGACAAAGTACAACGAGACAACCCCATTCTGCAAAGCACTTCAAATCAAGTTGGGTGAATACAAATTACTTAAATGCCCAAAACCAATGTACGATACCTCTGCATTATATAGGAAACTTTACTTACGAACGCTTAATTCAGAACACGATGTTGTCATCAACGGGCCAACATTTGACGGCGATCCCATCAAGTTACCCCTATTCGAGCAAATACAAAAAGTAGTAACATTTACTGTAGGCCCTTTATACGGAAAGTTTTTTATTGGCTCACTAGCCAATGAATTTAGGGACCAGGCAGTCGAATTTATACCATGGCTATCACAGTTCTCTTCGGTAAAACAATTTTTAGTAGAACTGAAATACAGATACAGCAGAATCAGGACCGTTGATACTTTATTAGCAAAATTAAAAGTCATATGGATATAAGACGTTAAATAATAGTTGGTTAAAAATGAAAATAACGTCCAATGGTGATATTGTCAAATTTTGTATTTATTAAAAAACAAAACGACGTTTCGGTCGTTTGGACAATGTCCCAGCCCTCATCAGGTAAAGAATCTATAAGTAATAAAAAATTCTTTACAATACAAATTTTGATAAATACAGTAAACGCAAATTAAGTAAAGTGCATAATATACCTCTGACTCTTACGAAGGGAATGCAAAATCGTAATGTAGTCAGATTTTAAAGTTTTGTTGATTTTATACTCTGCACGTATAGAAATGACACAATATACGCACACAACACAATCAAATAAGAATTGCAAGCAGTTCCATGTGAGACACACGTTAACATATCATGTTTTCCTGATACCACAAATAAGAGGGGCCATCAAATCATGTACATAGAGTTAGCCTCCTTTCTTAATTGATTTAACGAGAGACTTGTAACAATCTTATAATTTTTCTGTATCTTGTTGTCTATTATTATGATTATTTTTATTATTAAAGTAACGTATATTAAACATTTCGGAAAACAGGCACTTTTTATAATTTTGTTCAGTGTCTGAAATTTTTATTTTATTAAAATTAAGGTTGTGTGTAAATTAAATGCTATGTTGTGATGGTACACATGTATCCTTATTTTTCTCTATGTCTCTTTTATGTTCTGCCATTCTTAATTTTAAACTTCTTGATATTTAACCGACATAACAGCAGTTGCATGTCGCACATAGTATGTGGTAAACGACATTATTTTTATCAAGTGGCTCTGTTACATCTTTTTCAAGTGAAAAGATCGAATTCAATTGATTGTTTAAACTGTGTACAAGACCAATGTAGAAATTCTTACAAAAATATTTAATAGGACCGTGAAAGTGGGAGTAATACGGTAAAGATAAGAATAATTTATAACTATTATTGTTTCCATTGCGAATGTCAATCATGTTTATGTGGTTAAGGTATTTATTCTTTTGTTTCAATATTATCAATAAATTTTTGAGGATAGTTGTTTGCTAGTAAAAATTTATTGATTAATTGTAAATTCTTATTGAGTGTCTGCTAACTTAATCGAAAAGTTAACAAATGTTTTAATAATACCTATTTTATGCTGTATTGAATGGTGGGAGAGAAAATTGAAGTATTGGCCTAAATGATAAAGATATTCATGAAAAAAACTTATGTAAATGCTACGGACTAATAAAAATACACAGAAAAGACTTCTCTATCCGTATGTTATAACTACAGGGTAACATGCTTTAGTCCAAAACCATTATGCAAAGCTATATTAGCCACGTTGAAAATGGAAAGAGACCTCAGCTTACGCGAGATAATGCCAGCACGAATCGAGGCTTAAATATTCCTTGCGAGAACAGAAAAAAGAAATACGGATGATCGTGCGTGCAACCAAGAGCGAGCAGAAGCGCGCTCAACGACAGAAAAAGGTAAAATAACCCAGAATTATCAACATTGCTTGTATTTTAATGAATACGGAGAGCATGCTACCAAATCATGTATAAAAATGGTAGCAGACGCGACGAATAAAAAAATTTTAAGCCTGGACATAAAAGCAAATGATCCAATAGTGCAGACAGCATAAGATAAACAAAATGTAAAAGTTAAAAATTGCGCTTACTGCAAACACAGGGGCGCGATACAAGCGAATGTTGCACACTGGTGAGAGACGCAGAGAGTGGGAGAATAAATTGAAGTGACAGATGCAAACAATTTAACAACGATCACAGGAAACATACGGAAGGAAATTTTAACTACTGAATTTATTATTCTTACCTTTCTTACACGTGTAATCAAAACTATAACAACGATTATAGAAAGAACCCCTATAATAATGTGAGATACAACAGATATAATAACTACAACAGGAACTTTGATGACCCAAGAAATAGCAACAACAACTACAACAGCCATTATGGTAACTACAATTATGTAAAGCCAATTATAACTATAACAGAAATTGTAACAGGGGTAAAAATTATAACGACATAGGTCCTCCGAATAGAAGAAATGATGCACCTGATGGAAAAATATTTACGCATAGTACGGAACATTTAGGCTCGTAGAATGCTCGTCGTACTCCCCAAGCACCGAGCGGGCCCCGAGAATAGAAATAGAGATAGGGCATAGGAACGAGATAGAGATAGCCCAGGGAGTAAAAGAGCCAACAGAATCAGACAAAATACACATCGGAGAAACAGATCCCGAGCAGGCTCCTCAAACGGCTAAAAATATTAACGTAGAAAAAAAGAGTTGAAATAGAACCTATGACTAGTAGCCCTTTAGCTTATGGAGAAAACATCAAGGAAAACATGAACCTACCTTTTTGCAGGGTAAATATTACGAGTACTAAAAGCACACCACCATCAGTAATATTAAGCAGCAACCAACTGCAATCATATAGAGCAAAGTTTTACGTGGATACTAGTGCCGAAGTATTAATTATAAAAGAATGCTGTCTCAGTACAGACACGCATATAGAAAGCAGAGAAAAAGTCCTATTAACTGGCGTCACAAACGGAGCATGCTGCACGTTAGAGACAACTCAAATACCTCTTAATAGTATCACAATGAATCTGCATGTCATCCCAGATACCTTTCCGACAGAGATGGAAGGCATTATTGGCTGGGATGGGTTTAAGTTATATAATGGCCTCATTAGTGCCAAACAAAATTATTTAGAATCAAAAGGCATCACAATCTTATAACTGAAACCAGAATATTTTAAAATGTCTGCAAAGTTAAAGAAACTAATATTTGTGCGTATAAAAGATGATAGCAGCCACGTACAAGTTGGCTGGGTCCCTCTACAAAACATAAAAAAGTAAATTTTATTTGGAAATCTTATAGGAGACAATAAAAACTCAAAAATATATGCGGAAATCATAAACAAAACAAACAGTTAAACTGACGAGCCAGTACCAGAGGTAGATGTTTTTAAATGTAAAACCAGACAAGGGGCGGAACCATTTAGCATCGCTGGGGATGACGCTAAAAGGTTGAACAAAGCGATAATCGGGCTTTTTAATACTAAAAATTCAAATAAAAATGAAGAAGATAATAAAGATATAAAAGAAAAAAGTTCCGTGAGCGGTAAAAATAATTACAATGTGAGGAGCGACATTAAAAATTCCGAACATATTAAGAAATCGGATATAGCGGCTCGAGTAGACAAAATAATGAACATCGTCGATATATCCAGCTGCAACATGGAGGAATTAGACTACGTCCAAAACCTCATAGAGTATGATCCTTTTGTATTTGGCCTTGACAGCGAGCCACTAAAGGCTACAAACTTACTTAAACATAGAATAACAACGTCAACAGAGAAAGCAATCGTTGCCAAAAGGGTACGTTATCCAATAAAATAAAAGGAGCAAATGCAAATAGAAATAGACAAGCTACTACTACAACAAATAATTAAGCCCTCGACATCCCTACATAACTTAAATATGTGGATTGTTCCAGAAAACGTGGGACCAAACAAAGAAAAACGCTGCAAAATATACAACCGTGGTTGATTTAAAAAGTGGCTTTTTCCAAGTAGAAATTTACAAGGAGGATGCTCATAAAACTGCGTTCTCGGGACTGAATTGACATAATTAATATAAACGAATGCCAATGGGATACATAGACTCTCCAAATACATTTATGCGAGTGATAATACTGGCACTAGCAACCCTACAAAGACGTCAGATAAAGTTATATTTGTACTACATCATGGTACTTGCAGAAAACTTGGAATGACACGGGATACAATTCAAAAGGCTATTAAAACGGTTAACCGACGCAAACCTTATAATAGAACCGAGAAACTGCCAATTTATTAGGAAGGAAGCAAAATTTCTCAGTTATATTGTAGGCAATGACCAGATCAAAACAAATCCGGAAAAAATTAAAGCAGTAAGAAGTTTTCCTACTACAGTAAATGCGAGGAAAATGAAACGATTCCTCGGGCTAGAAAGGTACTATCGACACTTCATCAAGGGTTATGCAAAAACAGACCAACCTCTCTTAAAGCTTACATCCACCAATTCATAAGCAGCAAAACATTCATTAACATTCATTAAGCAGAAAAACATCTGAATTTATATGAGAGGAAGAACAAGAACATGCGCTTATAGAACTTAAAATTGCCCTGGGCAGTGAGCCAGTACTGAAAGCTCCAGATATAAGCAAACCCTTTATCTTAACAACCGACATATCCGATTATGCCATCGGAGCAATTTTAAGCCAGGAAGAGATAGGTGGAGATCACCCTCGTTAATATGCGTCCAGATGCTTGAAAGGCAGTGAATTACGATACCCGACCTACGATCAGAGATTGTTAGCGATTGTGTACGACAAAAATCAAATTACGCCATATTTTTTTAGTCGTTAATTCATAGTTGTAACGGATTACGAACCACTTAAGCATTTTTACACATCAAAGAAACTGTACTCAAGATTTATAAGACTGAAAGCAGAACTCTGGGGACATGGGTTTGACGTTGTCTACAGACTTGGACAGAAAAATTAAGCATTGGATGCTTTTTTTCGCAATCCAGTAATAAAAACAATAAAGGAAGACCCAGAACAACGACGCCGCACAGTGTGGCCGAGGGCCGGTTTGTGCAGCGAAAAGTCGAAAAATCAAGTAATTGATTTAAAATTTTTTACTCAGGGGTTTTTGGGGTCGCTGATTACGAATTTGATATTTAAAATTTGAAAAGCCACCACCTTCCTTTCCTATTGACTATCCCTCGCGTGAAATAGCGTATATTATTCAACACAATCAAGATGCATGTCAATTTATAAGTTTTTGTAGTCACTGATTACGAACTTAATATAAATTATTTAAAAAGTCACCCCTTTCCTTCCCTATTAACTACCCTCTCACGTGAAATAGCGTACATTATTCAACATAATCAAGATGCATGTCAATTTATAGGTTTTTGTAGACGCTGATTACGAATTTCATATTAAAAACTTAAAAAGCCACCCTCTTTCTACCCTATTGACTACCCTCTTGCCTGAAATAGCGTATATTATTTAATATAATTAAGATGCATATCAATTTGTAGGTTCTAGGGGTCACTGACTACGAGTTGGATGATGATCTATAACTTATAATGATCTATAAATTGGGAAATAGGGGTTTTTAGGGTCGTTAATCATTAATCTGTTATTAGAAATAGTGAATTCCAAATGGCAGATCTAATATGGCGTCATATTATGTAAAAAAACTTTTAAAAATCACAGGACTTTGACAATTAAATAAAAAATTTTTTTTTGAGATTTTAAAGCTAAGTAGCCGAAAATTTATAAAAAATTAACAAATTTCAAAGGGTGAAAGGCAATATGGTGATGTCATATAATAAAAAAACTTTTTTTGTCATGTGTTGATATATTTTTATCAAAATCAAAAAGTAATTTACAAATTTTTAGTTTAGGAGTGTAGTATTAAATTTAAATTTATAAAATATATATAATTTATTAAATAGTACATAAGAAAATTTTCATTGCCTATCTCATATCGGTCACAGTCATCATCATCCATGTCTGTTTCAGAAGCGGATGAACTGTCATAACATTGTTCATCTTCTATTCTACTATTCACATTTGGAGGTGCTAGCAAATTAGTACAATCTTTAGATAAAGATTCAAGTGGTTTTAAACGTAATTTTCGGCAACTAGATATTTGTGGATCAGATGCAATGAAAAATCATTTGAAGACATCCTCCATTGTCTTTTGACGATAATTTTTACTTGCAAAATTTGTGCGATAAATTTTGAAAAATTTATTGCAGGCTTCCTGCGCATCTTCAGACATTTGACCAATAGGCAACACTGAATATTTTATTCTTATTGGGCCATGAATCAAAAGTTTGTGAGCTAATGTGGGCATGTAATACCAGGGATATTTTTGTACAATATCTTTTGCTAATTTGACAGCATACTCGCGGAAATTTTTTTCGTGTATACCATGATCACAGGTGATAGTTTGCAAAATAATATAAAAACTATGTAGGATATCTTGATTAATTCCTGTTATTTTTGCAGATTTTTGATAGTTCTCAAATAAACCTCGAGCCTTGAGCCGTATTTTCATCGTTTGAAGTTTCACTACCGGCTTTTGGTACGTCAACAACTAAGCCTAATTCTTTTTAAAGGCTGCTTGAATATTACCTTTTTTTTTAATCGTGATTCTTTTTCTTTTTTTGTTTGAGCTTGCCATTTTCCAATGTCAAGTTTGTAAGATAAATGTAATAAAAACTCAAAGCATCGAATCCAACAATACAAAGTTGACAGGCCAAATTGTAAAACAGCTTCCTCAAATTTCTTTTCTAACATTTTATCTATGTCATTAAGTTGACTTGATGTACAATTACATAAATAGCGATGCATCGTGGATGTTGTATCAGTTATTAAATTACAAACTTTAGTATCTATCATCATCAACCTCAAATCATATTTAATAGATACTTCTTTCCCAGAAATAGTAGTAGCTAATGTGATTAACTCTCGCATTTACCGCTCAACGTTATTTATTGTTTTTTTTGTTAAATCTACTAATTCTTTAGCACATTTAATTGAAACAGGCCAACAATATTTTGTTGACGATGTTCTTGGATTTTTCCATACAATAGTTATCTCTTTTGTCAAAGTGTTAGTAAGAAAAAGTTGTAGTTGAACTACAGATGTAAAAAAATAATCTCATTGCTACTGCTGTTCTCGTCAAGCCTTTGTTTGTACACAGAGTCTCCCGAACTATCATCGCAACCCCATTTACAAAATGAAGTTCAATTTTTTAGTTTATCCTCTGATAAAGTTTTCACTACTTCTATTTGAATTGAACGAATACGATTACGAGTATTATCTAATAGAGGTTGTAATTTAACTTTAGCTTTATCTATAGTAAAAAATAGTCCCGAAGTTGGGTAACATTGCAATTTTGACTTTTGTAGCTTTTTGTATGAAGGCATCATGTTTGTTTTATTTTCCAAATAAGCGTTACGCAACTGTTGATATTTACCTCGTGATAACCCAAGTTCAATAAACAGAGATAAGGCTTTGTCACTTGTAAAAGGAATATTTGTATTACCCACGGATTCCAAACTTTTTCTAAATTTTTTAGCTTTCGTAGGACTATTTGTAATATTACCTACTACCATAGCAAAATCTGTTTTACCTTCAGCCCGCAATTTATTTTTTGCAGAATACAAAAGTTCGTCTGTCGATACTGTTGTTCGTAAATTTTCAGTTTTTCTTCGTTTACTACGATCAGAAGACTCTAAAAAACTCACTTCTAATCTACCTGGGGTGGATTGCTTTGTAACAGATTTTTTTTTCTCTGGTTTGTGTAAATCTACTGATTTTGATAGCCAATCTTGATTTTTCCTTTGGAAATTTTCTTCTGTTCGATTACTATCGTTTTACTTCTTTTTCATCTCGGATATTAATTTTGCTATTTTCATTTGCTCGTCATTTGACATGTACTGACATTTATGCATTTTAGACATGAAATTTTCTATCATTATATATATATATATAATAAATAAAGATTTAAACTGTTTAATATAATAAATAAAGAATTTAAAAAAGACATCAAGGATATATATATATACGAGTATATATATATATATATATATATATATATATATATATATATATATATATACTCGTATATATATATATCCTTGATGTCTTTTTTAAATTCTTTATTTATTATATTAAACAGTTTAAATCTTGTTCTGTCATCTTCTGTTGAAGTACTGGATCCTAAAAAAACAAATAAAATTTTCAAATTAAATATTCACGATGAATATTTACAGTAAATTCGTTTCAAACATAAGGCACTTCTGACCTTTTGTGTTATTGCAAACTGTACATAGGGTATATATATGTGTGTGTGTGCGTGTGTGTGTGTGCGTGTGTGCGTGTGTGCACGCGCGCATGTGTGTCTGTGTGTGTGTGTGTGTGTGTGAGTGTGTCAGTTCCTGGCGTGGCGCGTGGACAAAAAATCAAAAAGTCTTATACATACACACGTGCGCACACGCAAATCACAGTTATATTAGGTAGTTCCAGGTGTGTATATGCGCCGTCTCACTTGCACATTCTTGTGAATATATGTACAAAAAAACTCAACAGGCAGCTACGGGCAGCTAATTTTTTTTTTGCTGTATAAACTTGTGGAAAAAAGGAAAGAGACAATCACAAAGACGTTAGCGTGCCACTGGCATGACTATATAACATGCATACAAGTTGACAGCGGAATCTGATACGAAAGAATAAGAAAGTCAAAGTAGAAACATCTGACTCAGAATAGTCAGACAAGAAAGTAATTAAAAAGAAGTCCAGAAAACTTAGAAAAAGCCAGCACATATTAAGCACCAGCAGTTACAGTGATAGAGATACAGAATCAGAACAGGAAATGACGGAAAAACCCAAAAATAAGACGAAAGAAGACAACTTCACAGTGGTAAGTGACAAACAAGAAGTTTTGTCTCAAGGATCAGCAGACAATAAACTAGCCCACATACGCAACAAAAAGAATATGGAAAAAGAGATGAAAATAACGAGTACACCATTTATAAACGGAGGTATCGCAGAAAAAATACAACATAGAACTCGTAAACGTCAATTGAATATACTACATAGGAAAATCCCAGACTTTCCTCATACTGTCGAGCATTCACACAACTCGAAAGAAATTACTCTTGCGCATGGCGATTTACTGGCAGCAACACAGAGGAAGCCTGAGCTGGCAGAACATTGAGAATTCGAGCTAGCGTGGAACAGCAAGGTTGTGGAGAGAGCAGAAAAAGAGAGAGAGCGGAAAGCTATGAAGGCAATAGAGGAATCGACAACAACAGAAACACCTGACAGAGACAAAGAAGGTAAAGATATATCGGAACATAAAAGAGGGGTATATAACCAGAGAGAAAGAGAGAGAGTGGAGGCAAAGATAGACAGCAGGTAGACAAGCGGAAAACGGAAATGACTGAATCAAGCTGAACGGCTCCGAACGAGCATGTGAGCCATTAACTGCCAGATACACAAAAACCCGATGGCGAAAACAATACTCATAATAATAACAGAGGTCCAATTACCAATATAAAATCAATACTTAACAAATCAACCAATCGATTTTGAGCAAAGGTCTCAATCGACGTTAAAAAGAAAGAACTTAGGGGGAAAAAAGGCATAAGAATCAATGTATGGTAAAGCGATCATCACCAATCGTGATGAACAACGAGGAAGATGCGAAGACTTGAGTATCGGGGATCCAATGTGCAGATCCCCACAAACGGCTAAGAATGATTGACGTTCCTAGAAACGGAAGCTGTCTGTTTCATTCCCTAATACTCCCTTACGGGTTGGCAGAATCAACAGATGAACTCAGAAAAGTGCTCCACAAATCAAAATGGATAAATAAATGTAAGGACACAAAAAAAGTAAGAACAATACTCAATAACAACCATGAACTTGGTGATCGGGCATGCGCTTTTATATTCTCACAACTGTATGAAGCAAACATATGCATACACCTACAAGTGGCACCTGATAAGACAGTATACCAACACTTTATGAGGAGGGGAGAAGACGCGGAATTCAAGCACATTTATCTAGAAAGCCGATACTACCAAGCCCTCGTAGAGAAAACCAATGGGGACGACTCACCTAAAAATAAAAACAAGAAATTGAAAAAAAAAAAAAAAAAAAAAAAAAATTATAAAGGAAATTAAAACAACAAACCAGGGGGTATAAATGGGTCATGGGACCCACGGTAAAAACGAAGTTCTTTAAACATGAGATGAGTATAGACACAATTTCTCAGGTAACAAGAGGGTCGCCAGACCCACAGGAAGAACTAAGCTCTGTAAACGTTAGTACTGCATTCATGTTGTTTACGAAAACAAAAACTTGAAAAACAAATAAAAAAAATATAAAATAGTTTAGTACTCACGAAGTTTAACCATCGTGAGTACTGTATTTATGCACGACGTTCTCACGAAATTCAACCATCGTGAGTAGTAAACTATTTATTTTTTATTTTTACTCGTTTATCAAGTTTTTGTTTTAGTAAACAACATGAATGCAGTACTAACGTTTACAGAGCTACATTCTTCCTGTGAGTCTGGTGACCCCCTTATTACCTGAGAAATTGTGTCTATACTCATCTCATGTTTAAAGAACATTGTTCTTACCGTGGGTCCCATGACCCATTAATACCCCCTGGTTTGTTGTTTTGATTTCTTTCATAATTTTTTCATTTGTTCTTTTTTTTTTTTTTTAATTTCTCGTTTTATTTTATTCTTTGTTTTTTGTTTTATTTTTTTTCACATTTCATTCAATTACATTTGTTTACATTTTTTTGTATTTCTTTTATTTGATTTTTTTTTTTATTTTCATATTTAATTTTTTTTTTTCATTCCCTTTTTTATTTCGTTTTTTTTCATTCCATTGTAATTATTTATGTCTTTTGTTATTTAATTTTATATTATTTTCTTATTTCATTTCATTAATTTTTTTTGAAAGTTTTTTTTTACTTATTTTTTTGCGATTTTATAGCTCATTAATGCAATTTTTGTTTTATTTTTATATAATTACTTAATGACATTGTGCCATTATATTTTTATCAAATTAGAAATAATTGCCCTTAAAAACCATTAAGCTGATATAAAACTAGAAATATATTTATATAATGATCTTACATAATTCATTTATAATTGATTTAATTAATAACTTTATAATATAGTTATGTGATAATGTAACATAATTTGTTCGTAGCAGAGTGGGTAAGGTACACTGAGAGAAAGTTGGGAGAGGTGCTGTGCAGGCGGTGATAAAGCAGCACCCTCTTACATTGGTGTCGGTGCTTTCCTACTATTCGTAGAGCAGCTTTCCCAGCGCGCACCGCGGCTGCCCCAAACTGTGGGATAGCTGCTACCCCACACATGCAGCAGCGCTGTTGCTTTGTATGGAGCAGTTACAGTACTACATATGTGAGACGAAGGTCCTATTATCGACTGAGATAGCTGATCACCTTATCTGGGAATGAAGCTCTCCCAGTATGGACATATATATTACTATATATACATAGTGAGAGTGCATCTTTACCTATATTATATACAACTCTTGCAGCTTATCATTGTGACGGAGGAAGAATATCTGTTTTGTTTATGCAGCTGTCCTCGTTAATAAACTTAATCTAAGAAAAGGATTACGCATATATGTACATCATCAGTGAATATAATCTTGCTTTGATCAATAAATCGGAATACCAAATCATACAGGTAATATATATGCATGCAAGTTTGTTTTTTCAAAAGTTACATGTTTAAAAAAAAGCCTATACATATATCTTTATTATGTGCTCGGCTCAGTTTATCACTGGAATAAGTACTAATTTCAAAGATGTTTTTAAACATATATCATAAAGATTATTGCGATTATACAGAGTGAAACAGTGAAAGAAAAAATGTTACTGCATGTAAACAACACAAATATAGGTTATGTATAGACATGCCGTGATTGAGAAATTTCATCAAACAATTAAGTCAATATTTGAAATATCAGTATATGTGAGTAGGGTATTTTTTATAAACTTTGTATATTGTAAGAAAGTGTAGACAAGTGTTGTTTACACAGAAGGTGTTGTGTACATATATACAAAAGTATATACAAGTATATATAAGTTCAAGTTGCATAGTATAATGTAAAAGTTTACAACAAACTGCATCTTATAAAGCAAGGTAGATCATAAGTTGTGTTATACGTATAGCAGTTAAAAACGCTGTCTATTCGCACCAAATCGACGTAATTACGTGGATATAAGGCTGTCATTAACAAGTATTGCTTCCACTATCAATCAGGTCTAACATTATAACTTCCAGGTCTTTGCCAATTAAAGTTTCTCAATAATTTTTTACTAAATACAAGCCCTAGATAGCAGTCGACATTTTTTGTTTTGTTTTGTAATAAGAAAACTGTATTAAAATACATTTTTTAGGCACGACTGCTCCACAGGAGTGCCTTATATTTTCACCAGAGCAAAAAGTGTAACCATACCTCAATCATTCATTTTTAATGTAAAAAACATTTTGAACCTCATACGAGGGTAGTCCGAGTGGTACCCATCGAGTGCCAAAATGTATGTATGTATGTACGAAGACATGTAAATCGACTATCTTGAAAAGTTTACATCCGATTGGGCTCACATTTGATTTATAGCTCCCTTTCGATGACACAACCTGATGGTTTCAAATCCAGAAAAATTCGTCGAAGGGAAAAAATTTATTCGTTTCTTCGATACCCTTAAAAAGCTAAAAATGTATTTTTTCATTCGAAGGCCTTCGAAGCTGTTCGAAGAAGTATATCTTAAAAATTGAATTTAATCTAGTCGTTTGTTAGTAAAAAAATAAATAAAATACGTAAGAAGTATCAAATCCACGAAATAAACTCAGAATTGATAAGAAATTAAAATAGTGACTTTTGCATAGTAGCTTTGAGAAAATTAAAATTTTTTGTATTTTCATCGTATGGCTCTTTATTGCAGGCTACAATACATACAGTTTAGTACACGTACAAAATTAAAATCTTGGATTTGGCAAATAACAAACAGAGTTTATACATAGCTATAACATACATTTTTACAGCAACTTTTTTGTTACTTGGGAATGCAAATTAAGTCTCTGACCCATGAAATTAAAAAAAAATTTTGATCTGAATTGGAATGTATGATTTTCAAATTTTAATTACAAATGTATAATTTTATTTGTAGAATAATTAATAAAGACATTCCCTTGGACTTTTAAACCTGAAAAAAGGGACCCCTGAGAAGTGAGAGCAGAAGGTGTGGATATTATTCACTAATCTGTGTATTGATAGCCAGCATGGACGAGTTTTTTAACAGCTACTTTCCGAGTATTGTTGAAAATTTTCGAGGTAAGTGTAATATTTTTGTTTTATTGATATTCTTTTAATGTGCTTGTAAGATGCAAAATGCATATTGTTACGCCTTACGTATTAATATTATAATACGGTTCAAGTACTTATTAAAAAAAAATTTTTTAGCTGTTGGTGTCAATGAAGATAATTTTTTTAATTTAGATGAACAGAATATTTGTGCAATTGTTCCACAACCACTGCTGTTCCAGTTTATTGCAAAGTATAATTATGAAAAAGGATTACGACAGAAAATGGAAATTTTACAGGAAGAGGGGCAAATCACTGACTGTACAAATACCAATAATGGTGTCTTGCACAACAATACACAACATGAAATTCATGTTCTTGAAACAATTGATCTCTCGTTGTGCACATCAACGGAATTCGTACCAAAACCAATGGAAGAAACGAGAGATAATAGCACGTCGTTACAAGCTGTTAAAAAAAGGGGCATAAAATTTACTGGTGACATGTCTGTTGGAGCAGTGTCAAAAAAACTTAAGCTGGACGAAGAGGTACCTGCTGGTAATTGCGTGTCCTGTATTTTAAATAGTATTTAAATATTCGTATCTCTGGTCAATTTAGTTTTCTGTGCAATTTTTTCAGAACACGTGTACGAAAAAAATAAGTTATTTTATTTGTTAAATGAACCCAGCAATCTTCACGGAAGAATCATACTTGGTGCCTTTGCACGGCACCAAGTATTGAATCGGATAAGACTAAAAGACATCATTGTTTCGCATGAAATAATAAAAGACCCAATCAATTATACGTAAAAAAGATTTTTACAGAAATATTAATAAGCAGTAAATTGATTATTAGCTTATATTATTTCTCTGTTAATAATATTAATTACAGAATAAAAAGGGAAACATTCATGAAGTATCAAAAAGAAATAACAGAACTTTTTGCGCCATTTGACTACGATTTTTATATTCCGTATCAGTCAGACAAAGAAACAAAACAAGTCGTTGGCGCTACTGGATGTTTATACAACCATTACAAGTGGATAAGAGAAAGAATGCGCGAAGCTGGAATAATAAATATTATACCTGAGGAAAAAGAAGTCGTTCAAGAGAAACGCATTGAAGCAGGTTATTAATAAATATTTTCTGTGTATATTTACAATAATTTTTAACTGTCAGTCTTAGATGTATTCCTTTGGCTTGTAATAGTACGTCTTTATTATTCATTTACTAATTAATTAATCACACAAATTTGCTATTGACATCGTCCCGGGAACAGTAGTTTTTCGTCGCAAGTGTGCGTCTCTTCCGAGCGGTCACTGTGCGCAGCAACGCATATAAGGGACCGTTCGGACCGCCCTGGAGAGATGCACATTTGTGACAACTGTTTCTTCAAAATTGTACTCAATTTTTTTACAATTTTGAAATCGATATCCACAGTACCAATTGTTGCTTCAGATTTAAAATTACACATTATTATTCTGTAGTCGCAGTATTTTATTTAGTGAAATTTTTTCATATTTTTCGAAATACAGAAATTTATCTAACTGTCAACGATAAAAAGAAATATTATTAGTGTGTGCGCTTGTAATAAATTTCATTAAAGTGACCGCATAATTTTTATTGAGAAAAAAGTACGACTGACGGTTTCTGTTGTCGCAGGCGAAAGTTGGAATTGTCTTGTGAAAAATATTAATGAAGTTGACTGTACATCTGCCATGATTTTCAATGCTTGGGAAGCAAGTTATGAGGAAAGGCAAAAGTTTATTGTTCCGAGCGACAAAAAACTGCATCCAAAATCTAGAGCTAGATATTTAGAGCAATTTACGTGTCTTCATCATCCTTATGGAATTACATTGGTATTTACAATTTTTACGTACCCTTATTTATACGTATACATTGTAAGATAGCATAGTAATCTACATTATTCAATCAAAACTATCTACCAAAACTTTCATTCGGAGAACATAAATAAAAAAATACGTAGATATCTAAATTACTTTTTGTTACCGGAGCAAAAAGTTCAATTCGAAAAAATTAAAAATATTGGCGTTACCATCCCAGCGGTAATAATACCGCAAGTGCGCGTACACGAACGCACACATATATATACACACACACACAAACATAATACGTAATAAAAATTTTTTTTTAAATGGAAGATGACTTCAGGAAAAAAGTTTCAGAGTTGATAATCCTTGGCCAATCTGATAAACAAATATTGAGTACAAAAACTTTTTTTTCTGATCAGCTGCAGTTAGTAGCGACCAAAATAGTTGATTTTACCAAAAAGTCTGAAATGAAGAATGTTAACGAATTTCGAAAAAAGTATTTTGACGCTCTACAAATAGGTAAAACGTATTTTGTGTTAATGTGATTGAGTTCGACAACTATCGAAATATTAAATGCGATTTGTGTTTCGTTTTTCAGCTGGAAACCACATGATGCTAGCATTACTTTTACTGCCGCTGTCTATTTCAGTTATAAAAAGTTTCAAAGTAGATGAAGCTTTGAAAACGTTTTCAAAAGAAGAAGTGTCAAAATCTTTTATCCTGATTGTGGAGGTAAATAAGATAATTCAATTTTATCATGCATGCAAGTCAATAATTCTCTTAATATATATAATTTACCTTTTAAAATTATTATATTACAAAAATCGTTTTTATGATTTAAAATACTTGTAGGATGTGACACACTTGGATGAGGAACAGGCAACTTTTATAAGTTGGCTGAAATCAAACAATCAACCCATTTCACCTTTTGTAATTTTTTGCGGTCAAACACCTAACTTTACAACATCGTACGTTGTCCTAAAAAGTGAAAGGTACGAATACAAGCATCTGTCGATGCTGTGGATGCCTGTTACAGATGTTTAGCAGCTCTCAAAGTCTTCCCTCCGTTGTGTGACCATGTATGGAGTTTTTTGGGAAAAAGCATTTATGAAATGGATACGATGAAAAGCTTTACAGCTATTAATAAATTAATGTTCGACGTAGGTTTAATAAAAAAGAGGTGACATTATTGAAAAGCAATGTTTTTAGTCATTAATAAAGCTTATGTAACATTTGCATATGATTTTAATTTTCGTTTTTCAAATATCAAAAGAATTTCACCAAAAATCTTTACTACAAAATAATGTGCTAGTAGTTAAAAAAAAAAAAAAAAATATTTCAAAATATTCATATGTAAGAAACGTAATAAAGTTTCTATTAATTTTTCTTCCGATGGCCTTAAATCTTTTTCCACAGAAATCGTGGATGCATCGAATGTGTACATGTCTACAAGAGAATTTCACCCTCAATGAGTACATGTGTGCGTATGTGAATCAAATTTCGAACAATTTCTCATTCCAAGGGGAAATTCGCTTGTGAACAAATTAACTCTCTCACACTACATTCAATCGTCATTTAGTCATATCTAGCAAGAAACAAATTCAATCGACCGCGAGAAAATTATCTCTTGCTATTATTAAGTTTTTTATTATTAACAAATTTCATTAATCTAAAATTAAATAACATTTTAGTCACTTTTCAGTAAATAGCCGTAGTAGTCATATAATATGACGTATAAGTTTGTTAAGTAATAATTACGTTATACATGCAACTTGGACAAAGTATTTATTAGTCAATTCTTAATACTATTGGTTTTGAAATAGATATGAACGTATGACTTTTTTCAGGAAACCAACAGCCTTTACAATAAAATTGGAAATTTTTTTTCCATACAACAATGGTTATGGACACATCAGCTCTGATCGACCGTATAATGTTATTAGTGTTGTCATTGTACGGCGATCCCGGACTTCCTAGAAACGTCGTACAAATACTGATTGACCACGTACAAGACTTATTTCGTCAATTTTTACTACCATCGATCAAAAATGACATCCTGGATGTTCTCAAGGGATACAATCTTTCTGATTACGATTGTCACAAAATTGATTTAATTTTCAAAGACTATGGTACAATATTTGATTATGTATCGACAGAATCCCAACGCTTACGTATACTTGAAGGGAAAGGATACATTCCATATGGGAATATATGTATCGGCACTACATTCTCTGAAAAAATTGACGGTAATGCAATTAAGCTGTGTACAGAGGATAAATTTGCTGCGTATGTACCACTGAGGAAATCGTTTAAATTTTTTTTGGAAATTCCTCAAATGTATGAAAAAATCTTATTTTACATGCAAACATTGTACTCGGAGTCCTCAAATATTATTAGTAATTTTGTGCAAGCTGAGCTTTGGAAATCGAAGCATCCTGTACTAAACAAAGCTGATATAGTCTTACCGTTGTTTATTTTTTTTGACGATATTGAATGTGGGAACGCTCTTGGCGGACACGCTGCAGTTAATAAGTTTGGAGCCTTACACACGACAATTGGATGTCTCCCACCAGAAATAGCGTCAAAGCTCTCAAGTATCTTGTTCACTATGCTTATATATTCGGAAGATAGGAAAAAATATAGTAATAAAAATATATTTCATACGCTCATTTGTGAATTAAATTATCTGCGAGAAAACGGAATAGACATTACAGTAAATAAATCAATGATGAAAGTTAAATTTGAGTTAGCGCTTGTGATAGGTGACAACCTAGGCTTAAATCAAATATTAGGTTTTAGCGAATCTTTTTCAGCAAAATATTGTTGTCGTATATGTAAGCAGACATCTGCCGAAACAAAAAGCTATACAAGCGAAGATAAGACTAAATTAAGAACTGTACTTAATTATTCCAATGATCTCAAAAATATTCATAATGTAGATAGTGGAGTTAAAGAAGAATGTTGCTTCAATCAAGTCTCCTATTTTCATGTAACTGTAAATGCGGCACTCGACCTTATGCACGACGTATTAGAAGGTGTATGCATGTACGATATGTACTCATTAATTTAAACCTACGTTTTTGATAAAAAATATTTTACTCTTGAAGAATTGAATCTTAAACTTCAAGATTTCAATTACGATTCGGTCGATCTCCCAAATCAGCCTTCTCCAATTAAGCTTGTTAAAGATGATAAAAAATTCTCTCTCAAAATGTCAGCTGCAGAGATGTACTGTTTTGTGAAATATTTTTCACTTATTATTGGAGAAAAAATACCAAAAAACGACAAACATTGGCGATTGTATGTGGCCTTGCGCAAAGTATTAGATATACTTATGTCACCACGTTTTATTAAAGCTGACGCCAGACTTTAAACAGAAGAAATTGAAAATCATAATTTGTTGTTTAAAACTTTTTACGGGCAACTAAAACCAAAATATCAGTTTTTGTGGCATTATGCGTATATATTGTTAGGAAACGGACCTTTTACAAATACCTCAGGTATGCGTTTTGAAGCAAAACATCGACATACGAAATTTTCAGCTCTGTCAAGCAGCAACAAAAAAAATCTTTTGGTTACAGTAGCCAAAAAACAGGCGTTGTTGATGTGTCTCAATTTTAATACGATTACCTTTGATTCCGTTAAATTTGGCAAAATAAATAAGAGCGAACAGACTGGAAAAATAATGGAATATACGCATTATACAAGTGTTGACATTCATGGTGTTACATATAAAATTGGCTCTTTTGTAGTTACGTCTATGGTGAAAAGCGAAAATTATTTTTGTAAACTCACAGACATTGTAGAAGAAAGCGGAAAATTTTATTTTTACTTAAAAATTTTCAAAGAAGTCACTTTTGACGATCACTTTTACGCTTACACAGTTGAAAAAACTTCAGAGGATAACGTCTGTATGGCGCATGACCAATTACCAACTATATCGCCAGTTTTTTCAATGATAAAAAACCGAATACGCTATGTTTCTATTCCCTACAAGTTATAACTCATTGCTGGTAATAAAGATCAACATAGCAAGACTGTATTTCATCAGCGTGGCAATGTTACATTGCGTATGATTAATTAAAATGACATACATAATTAATTTAAACAAAACAAAATTGTATGTATCATTTGAATAAACTTTTTGTGTCTTATACATATATATGTATATATATGCATACATTCGTATATATTTTATTTTAAAATGACTAGTCTTAAAATTTTTGCACGTCCAAGTAATAACAAGATGCTTCACTGTAACAAATTGCTGTGTCAAAAAATATACGTATTAAATAGTGTATAATAATTTAATGTACTTATTTTATACAGCCAGTGACATGAATATATTTTGTAAGGAAGGGTATGAACTATCTCAAGATAGAATATACGTATATACGCAGATATAACCTTAATATCTATTTTCATACTTACATATATACATGCATATATACATACATATATATATACTGAGACGACCACACATTATTTTATAAGTATACAATTATTGTCCTGGGGTACATATATACACTACATGTATAGCGGCAAACAGCTTTCCTAGTATAGTGAGAGCGCATGCATGCCAATACGTATAGTAGCGCTACCTTACCACTACTTAATTGGCAGCAGCGCTCTTACTGAGCTGCCACTGCTACCGTGCAAAAAGTGGGAGCCCAGCTCTCTCATACGGTAGAGCGTCTAGCCCAAAGTAACAGAGCTCCGCTGGCTGTGTGTTTGGTATAGCAGCCATACGTTGCGAAACAGCACCTCTCCCAACTTTCTCTCCGTGTACTGGACTCATATGCAGGAAGTCAAGGGTTTAAATCTCTTTATTGGAAAGTGTTTTATTTTTCTTTTTTTTTTTTAGAATCGTAAAAGAAAAAATTCAAAGTCAAATAACAATTATTGTGGGAAAAATAAAATTGCTTGGGAGTGTGAGGGGGAATGGTGGATGAAGGTGTGCAGAAGAATAACACGGCACGGTTGGCAGATATACATTTATAGTGGGGAGAGAGGAAGTGTATAGAGAACAGTTGGTGAGGGGGACGGGATAAGGGGGTAACTTGAGAGGAAAAGACTTCGGGTGAAACCACTTTCGTTTGAAATAAAAAAAAATCTGTCGGTTTTAAAATTCCAGCCCCCCGAGTAACGCGACATGAAGAACTTTGTTCTAAAAACGAAAATTAAGACGACAATCCTGATAACAAGGAACCTCAAGATAACACAAAAGAAAATCTAGAAGGAGATAGTAACAACCAATCTGTAAACAAACGAGACAGAGAGAATGGTGGACAGGACGCATGGGATGCGGAGAGCGGCAAAGAAAGTGAGCGAGAAAAAGAAAGGGAGAAGGCTCATGAAGAGCGCATCATGCCCCCACCTAAACCTTCACGACCACTGAACACTAGCACCAAACGAGACTCTCTCTCACCAGATAGTGATCGGGGTCTAAACAAAGCTTTAGTAGAAGAAAGCGACGATAGTCCCAGCGAAGAGAGAAAAATTTTCGACAAAGTTGGCATAATAAAAAAGTATAGAGTATGTTGGACACGATTGCCATGTGACATATCTTCATGGGCCCTGCAAGGCAACACAGACCCCATCCCGTTTCAAAAAATAAGAAGAATCAAAGATCACCCGTTCAGGTACATCGATAACCTAGCGTTCTTCACAATAACAGACGATATACCGGAAACAGAGACTATCGACGCGCTATACGAGCAAGGCTATATAAACCCGGTAGTTATGAATAAGGAGACGGAGGCAGTCGGTGGCGTCATGCTATCCAAAATAAGGAAAGTGAGCGTTATTCGAACGTACGCAAAAACTCACTTCGAGGATTCAGCGATAAAATCTGACATAAACAAACGCGTAATAGCCCTTAGATCACTGGTAATGGTAAACAAACTAAAAATGACAGGATTGATGAGAGAATTCAATACTTAATCATAACCAATGGACGTACCTAGTCGAACAGTTTGAGAAAATCCTCAAAGGCATAAAAATGAGCACTACGCTTTATACACAAATACATTGATAGTACCATTAGTAGATCAGAGATATAAGCTAATAAAAGAATATTATGAATCGGCAGTAGGGTGACACCGTCGTAAGTATAACTCGTATAGAAAAATAGCGAAATACTTTTATTAGCGAAATATGAGGCCAGACGTAAGGCAACACGTACTTGGCTGCTTGTGATGCCAAACAAAAAAGCTCGTGTAAGTAAAAATAAAACAGGCTCTGGTCATTACCAATTACCAATACTCTGTGAAGACTATTCTTTTTTTTTTTCGTTTTTTTTTTTTTGTTTGATGGAGCGGGGAAAAAAAAATCTTCATAGACACCCCAAAAAGATATCGATGGACTTCTATGGACCAATAAGCTAACCATCAGCTCGCAACAATATATACATTTTATCAATACAAGATTGGCTTACTAAAAATATAGTGCTGGCCCCCATCCAGAGAGCAATGGTAGAGGAAACAGTGAGAGCCCTAATGAACAGATTCATTTTATCCTTCGGAGCGCCAGAGAAATTATTATCAGATAGGGGGATACACTTCATGAACAGAACTATAGAGGAATTCGCCAAACTATTTAAAGTCGACAAAATCGGGAGAACAGCTTACCACCCGCAAAGCAACGGTGTGATCGAGCGTGTGTACCATGTCCTGACAGAATATTTAAAAGCATACATTAGCTAAACTGAAAAATGCAACTAAGTACTACCACTGTGCGCACTGGCATATAATACGTCAGAGCACGAGACCGTAGGCTACTCCCCACACGAGCTTATATTTGGCCAACGTGAAAGACTTCTGTCAAGCTTTAAACAGCCAGAAAAAGAATGTACGTACACAGATTTGCTAGAATAAATAACAGATAATCTCGTACAACTAAGAACGCTGGTGGCAATGAAATAAACACAGAATATGTATAAATCAAAATACTATTACGGCAGGAAACTAAATACGTAGTTCTTCATGGAAGAAGAAACGGTATATACACCAAAAGAACCGTCTGCAAAAATGCACACATAAACGTAACGTACAGACGTATTAGAAATTGGAAACCTCTCCTTACGAAATTAACGCCAACAAGTTCATATAGAACTCTTTAGAAAGGAAGATCTTTTTATTTCTTGGCCCTTGAAGGCAAGTGAACAACGAATTATACAGTAAGGCACTATAAAATAACAAGTAGTTGCATAATCAACAGACATTTAAACAATCAACATCCTTCTTCCTGAAAAGACAATATTGATAAAATACGTACCAAAAAAAAAAAAAAAAAATTTTCTCATTGCGGCCCTCGGATGCACGCACGAACTAACGGCGAAAAAAAAAGAAAAAGAAAAGTTTATGTACATCAAATTTTTCTAGTTGTACAATACCCAATGGACGGAAAAATGAGTAATAGGATAAATGATAAGGTATAATAGTTTGCAGCAGAGGCATTAAAAAAAGGGATTGTCAAAAAAAACAATGAGAAATATTGTTTATAATGAGAAAATTATATGTTTACACTTAGAACTATAGTAAAAAATTTAATAATAATAAGTAAATAAACAATAATTATTAGTACTGTATTTCTGTAAGAACAAAAAAAAACATGAGAAAAAAACAATCAAAAGAAGAACATAATTACCAATACGAAAAAAAAGATTTATTAACAAAATATTTATAAGTACACTTACGATTGTATGTGAACCACTTAAGAATAGTGTGTCACATATAATCGTAAGTGTACTTGTAAATATTTTGTTATTTATCTGAATCAATCCTGATATTCCTTTACTGCTATCGAAATCAATAGCCAAAATAGATAGACCGCAGTTCAACTTTAAGAATCGTCGGTTTGAGATCACGGTGAAAGAAGCTGTGAATGCATAATTGATTATAAGATTTAGATTGAACAGTTATCAGAGGATGATCACAACTACTGGAAATTCTAAAAATTTGTTTTATACAATAACATTTAAATCAAACTGAACAAAAAGAAATACTCACACACATTTAATTTGGAAGCCATTTAAGGTAAGGTCTCCTTTACTGTGTACAGGATCAAAATCACTATAGAATCTGAGACAGCATCATAGAGGTATAAGAATAGAGGGGAAAAGCGCTATACTAACCCATTAGCGGCAGCGACAGCATAACTAAGTGAAACGGGGCATCAATGTCATGTATGACTCGACCAATAACACAACTGCCAGACAAAGACAGATGCCCCATTACGTAGCGAATTCTGCTGTCGCATATCACGTCCCCTTTTCTCCTCTATTCTTATACCTCTATGGACAGCATTTTACAATGCCAATGACAACAGCATATGCATGTATAGTAACACAACATTGCAGAGTCTATAGGATACAGTTCTCAGAAGAAAATACAATGGCTGTAGAATATATACCAAAGTAAAAATTTGTGTATACGTACATACATGTGTGTTTATACGGAAAATATCCTACTCAAGAGAATAATACGAGTCATCAGTCTCATAAACAAAGTCAGAACATCCTAAGCAGACACCTGTGTTATATTTCTTAAGAAACTGCAGTCAGAATAAAACATAAATTGCCAGAATGATTGAGCAACCCTGCTACTGAAATACCACACGGTATCATTAGTGAATATAAACACTCCAATAGCAGAAGACATACGCACCAGAAAAAAAAAAAAAAAAAAAACAGAGCTCGACAAACGACGACGTAAAGAGAAGCAAAAAACCATAGTATTCGCTAACAAGAGTATATGCCCAGTAAAAAAGGAGCCAAATATATGCGGAAGATAAACAAACTTTTGCCTAAATAAACAAAAAAAAAAAAAACGAGAAAAAAAAAGTTACCTACAATTTGCCTATAAATTAAATATACACAGTCCTTAATCAGAGAAAAAAACTAATATTCATTGAAGCTAAGTAACATTTTTAAATGACATCGGGCAAAAAGAAAAAAAGCATTTTGTATATAATTGAATCCCGTAGGTAATCAACACATCGCTTAGAGTCCACGAATGTAAGAATTAAAAAAAAATAAATAAAAAAATGTTATATTTAATAAGAAAACTAGTATAGGCATTTTTTGACGAAAAAAATTGTAGGCTTTAGTAAAGAAAGCATTTAATGCAAGGCAATAAAATATATGTGTGAAAAGAATGCAAGATATACAAACTTAATGATAAAAACCCATTCACATAGTAAGTTATTAACAAATCATTTTATCCCTGGAACGTTGGGTGCAAAGATTCAGTACATGTACTCAACACACCTTCTCTTTCTTCATTACAACGATTGCATCCAAGTACCATTTCCCATAGGGGCCCCTTTTACTAATGTGTTATAGATTGTTTAAAGATGACGACTAACATCGGAGAGAAACACCACTCGGTGACCTATGGATCAACTTGAAAGATTAACAGCAATAATGGAAAAGGATGATAGCGGTGATAATAAAATAATACAACATTCTTTCGATCTCGATTGCGGTAATAATAAGATAATACAACAGTCTTTCGATTGTAGAAAGTCCGAATTGACCAAGAAAATATTACACATGGAATGTAAATGAAGAAAATATGTAAAAAATAAGAATAAATTAATTACTCTGAACGGTGGATTACTTGGCTCGTGGGTCGATAAAGAATGCAGCTAATTGAGCGTCAACTTTTGAACTGCAGGACACATGAACATCGACACTTTGAACGCACATTGCGGTCCTCGAATGTATTTCCTGGACCACGTCTGGCTAAGGGTCGTTCAATAAGAGAACGAAAAGACTGCTTATCACGAAGAACCTTGACGCGTCGTTATCTACGATCTGTTGGAGAGTTTTTAGGTGTACAAGCGAAATAATTGGGCGTAATGCATCGCTCAAAATAAAAAGGAATATTGAAAAAGAAAAGATAAAAAAAACAATAAAGTGATAGATTGTCGATGGTGGTACGATTATACAAATGAAAAACGTTGTCACAAAGGTTGGAAATTTTTTTTCATTCGAAAGAAAAAGTCTCGGTTTTTTATTGATAAAATGCATTTCGTACGAAGCAAGGTTTGATGGGTTGCGCGTGCACACTCGTCGTGTCGAACGCCCGATCGCACCCATTGATTTTTGCAATGGTTCTGTGAATAATGACTGATGCGCGCTCATAAAATCTTCAACATAGTTTATCGTATCGAAAGTTCGCATTTCGAACGAAACCAAGAAATTGAAAATAATTATACAAAATTGACCGACGAGAGTGGCAACGTTGATGCCGTTTGAATTATTTGTCATTTTTTTTAATTTTTTTAAAACTTTTCTTTTGTTCGTCGTTCGATCAAGTCTTGGAGCTCTCATTAAATAAGTGTTCATCCAAACACTGTTAATTTAAGAGCGGACCAGACGAGCCATACAATCGTCAAAAACACTTCTGCGTCGCGGAATGGAAAGCAAAACAAAAAAATTTAGCGTCGCAGGATTGACGGAAAGAAAGAAAGGAACAAAAAAAGAAACCGCCATCCGGTCGATGCAATCTTTCTAATATTTTTCTTTTTGTTTTTTGTATTATTTTTCTTACACATTTTTTTTTAACGTTGTACGTGTATAAATAAATTTTTTTTCTCTCAATTATTTTCCGAAAGCACATTGCTGAGACGAAAACTATTATCGTACAAAAACATTAATCAAGACGACCTCAGAGCAGGCGAGAATACCCGCTGAATTTAAGCATATTATTAGGCGGAGGAAGAGAAACTAACAAGGATTTCCCAAGTAGCGGCGAGCGAACAGGAAAGAGCCCAGCACTAAATCCCACGGTTCAGCCGTTGCGAAATGTTGTGTTCAGGAGGGTTCGATTATCCCATGGCGTCGCTTTGCGTCCAAGTCCATCTTGAACGAGGCCACTTACCCGCAGAGGGTGCCAGGCCCGTAGAGACCGGAGCACGCCGTGGGAGAACCTCTCCTTAGAGTTGGGTTGCTTGAGAGTGCAGCTCTAAGCAGGTGGTAAGCTCTATTGAAGGCTAAATATGACCACGAGACCGATAGCGAACAAGTACCGTGAGGGAAAGTCGAAAAGAACTTTGAAGAGAGAGTTTAAGAGTACGTGAAACCGTTCAGGGGTAAACCTGAGAAATCCAAAAGTTTGAATGGGGAGATTCAGCGTTAGTGGCTGTTGGCTTGCGTGTGATCGCGATGCTCGAGCGTGCGGTGCTTTCGGGTATTAAGCGCGTTCAGGGCACGCGGTAGCTGCGTCATGATCGACGATGCCGGCATACACTTCTCTCCTAGTAGGACGTCGCGACCTGCTGGGTGTCGATCGACGGCCCGTACGGTAGACTGTCGCGCCAAACTGGCACGGCAGACCATCGGTGTCCTTTACCCGATCGACTGCCCGGTGGTATTGAAAACTTTTAATCAAGATTGGTATCGAGTCGCACTTTCGACAACGATCATTAAACATTTGTAGGTCAAAATTTCTAATATTAGTATGTTATACAAATAGGCAGAAAAAAATCGAAAATATAGATTTTTTGTGTAACTTGAATATAATAATAAATGTACTTTATCACAGATCTTCTCGAAGCGAATACATCGTAAAATATAATATGAAATATCAGTAGTAACGAAAAAAAAAAGTAATAATAATACCAATAATAACAATTATAATAATAAAAGTAATACTAATAATAACAATTACAAACTTAATATTTAGAATAACTACAACAATGATAATATTTAAAGTAGAATTAGCAAAAAAAAAAAAAAAAAACAGACACTAGTCAAAATATTACAAATGAGTAAAGCAGTAAGCCCTCGGCCCTCGACATTCTTGACAACGAAAAAAAAAACATGAAGTTGACAGTTACAACAATTATTGTTTACCGTAAAAACAAATTTTTATCATAAACTATTGTATTGTGCAGATGTATGTATATAAATAAAAAGCAAGAAAATAAGTGATTATGTAATATTAGTCATTAAGAGAATCCTAGAACAAATTTTTTGTATGAGGGAGACGTGCAAACAATAAACAAAAATATATACACATAAAATACACGAATAGTAAAATAAACCACTAGAGGAAATAGGAATAGAGCGCTTCAAACCACTCTCTTTCCTCTAACCGAAAATACTATACAAACAAACAATATAACACAGACATTCCTCTATCACAAACATACAGATAGAGAAGAAAATCGTCGCAGAGGACGTCGGCGTCACGGCCTCGGACGTGTTACATATGATAGCATATAGCTATGCGTGCGTGCACCTACACTGGCTTGGGCCCAAAAGGTAGGGGAATAGAGAGGAAAAGTGATAGAAAAGGGAGAGCGAAGGGTTACAGTAAAGGGGAGATTAGCTAGAGACACGAGAGCAAAAGGACCGGGCCCGAGAGATGAGGACTCGTGCAACGTCCCTCGAATATGAGGAATTATCATAAAGCACAAGTTAACCACAAGTCGGCCTTTTATTTATTCCCACACCGTAAAACCCACGTAACGGTACTGTATTAAAGAAATAAAAGAAAATTTATCAAAAATATCGAAAGTTATAGATAGAAATAAAGTTATTACTCAAAATAATACATCGAGAATTCATAACAGTGAGGGTGCGCTTTTCGTTATCGCGTTTAAAACAGATAAATTGTACAAGATGCAAAAAGAAATTCAAAATAAACATAATATTACCATTAGTACTCTGGGTACCGGAAAAAGTGATGGACTTACTTTAACGGAAAAGTGGCATCGTATTTGGGGCATGTAAATTTTAATATTTAGATGTTTTATGTAAAAATAAACTAGCAGAAGGTCTGCCAAAAAAATTTAGAGTGACTATATGAAATTCGCTTTTTATATGGGAAATAAAATGCACAATTTATCATTTGGAATTAATAGACAAAAGGCCAAGAAAATTTTAAAAATAGTCCCTACTAATCTGAAGGGCCTCATAATACTGCTGGATTCAATGGGGAAAAATATTTTTTGACTTTTATTGACAACTATAACACAATAGTCAGAGTCTATCCAATTTAATTAAAAGATCAAGACTATAATTGTTTTGTGTCATATTCAAACAAAGTTAAAAATATTACTGGAAAAAGAATAAAAAAATTAAGGTCTGATGACAATAAGGAATATATGAATAAAAGAATTTTTTATGGAGATGCATGTCCACCGTATGTGGACGAACTAAATGGCACTTGCGAAAGGTATAATAGGAGCATTATGGACGGTGCTAGATACTTGTTATCTAAATCTAGAATAAATAGTAGATTTTGGCCAGAAGTTGTATGCGTGGCAGTATATTTAAATAACAGGACACTTGCAAATACTGCTGATTTAAAAACTCCTTTTGAGTTGTTTTTTGGTATGAAAGCTAATGTTCAATATTTAAAAATGTATGGAAGTAGGGTATTTGAACGTGAGAAGGCGGTCAAAATGTGATAGAAAAGCAGATTTAGGAATTTTTGTAGGTTATGAAAATGTAGGATATCAAGTTTTGATTAATAATAGAGTTATCGTAGATGTTATTGTACAAAGCATGTAGATGTTATTGAAAAAGATGAATATTGTATTGGATTAAGGGATAATGATGATGATAAATTAAAAAAATGAAAATAAAATTGTTAATGACAAATCCGAGTCAAGCGACAAATTTTAAGATGCTGAATATGAAAATGACAATGATATGACTGAAAGAGAAAATGAATGTCAAAATCAAAAAGAGAATAATGTGAACAGTAAATCCAAAAGAAATATAAAGCGTTGAGACCCCATTATTAGTGTCTACTGGATTTCTTCTAGAAATCCATACGGATTCCATATAAAAATTTATCAAATTTTTTGGTGGAATGTACATAGATTCTACTGTGATTCGGCCAAGATGCAAATAGATATCTAATAGATATCCGTCTAAATTTTCCGTGTAAAATCCTTGTGAAATCTATTAAATATCATTGTGATTTCCACGTGGAAAGCTAGATTTTCAATAAGCATTCTATGCGAATTCCAAATAGATTATATATAGAATACGTGCAATTCTTTACAATTAGTTTGTAGTTTTTTATAATTAAAATATTTGGCAGCTTCAGTACATAATACTCATACGATAGGTTTCATAAAAAATGACTCAGCTTATTTATATCAATATTTCACTATTTATTTGATAGTATGAAATATTATCTAGCACAGCCATCAGAAAACTTGTACTTATAATCTTTATTAGTCAAAACTGCAAGTATATTTAATATAATTACTATAATTTTTAGTTTGTTTATTGGTTCCACTAAATAATCTTATGTTTAATATAACATTATAGCCAAACACGAGTAGACGACTAAATCTTTGTATGTTTTGTCACCAACGTAACCTAAAATTTGTTGATTATATACAGGTCTTTTTATGATTCAAGAACTTTAGGAATATGCTCTTACAAATTTTTTTTAATCTTTTAAATATGTCATCATTACGAAGAATAAGTCAAGCAGCTGTTGAGTATTCTAGAAGTAAAAAAATGTTTTTGTATAGTGTGAACGTAGAGATTTTAAAATTGTTTTTTTATATAATTTCATTGATATTTGTACCTGTCTGTTCACGAGGGAAGGGGTTTTTTGCTGCTCCCAATCCAGTTCAGTCGTGTAGAGGTGGAAGTGGTTTATGGCGGAAAATAAATGTAACGCAAATGTGCAATAAAAATTTATACAATATATTTACAGTGCTTTAATTATGAAAATGTGCTCAAGTGAAGGCAAGCGGAGAGAAGCTTCCTCTGCCACCGCGGTGCGCTAACTAACTTACTATGCTCGTAAAGCAATATTTATAGAAACAAAAGTTAAAGTAGAAACTTCTAGTACATTGATAAATAAAGGTACAAGAGTAAAGGTAAAACGGTCTCTTGGGCATTGCAAATGTACGCGATGATAAAGGCGTATAATCGGAAAATTACTTCAACTTTAATATAAGAATAACGAACGTGACGCAATTTAAATTTAGAAAAGGTTTGTCAGCAAATATTCAGGTACAAAACTGAACATACCGCCTGCCATACTACGGTTCGGGGTAAATGGAGTATTAACAATTAGCACTGCACTTATGTAAAACAAACTTATAGTCTGTATTTTGAAAATGTCAATAATGTAATGGACCAGAAAGCGTCCAGCTGAATATGGTGCGCTGGGTTATGGGTGTCCCAGCTAGTCCGATGCGTAAGCCCTCTTGAAGAACTCGTGGAAGCACATCAGCTCCCAGCAGCAACTCAATTTCCGTCAGATCGGCTCGAAAGTCGTCTGCAAGCCCCAAACCCTGTAGATACTTCCAGTCGCCTGGAAGCTTGAAGTTTTCTGACCTGTAGCTGGATATGAGCGAGAGCACTAGAGCTTGCACGTGAGCTTCCCCTTCGCTAACCATGGAGGCGAGAGTAAGGTAAGTTTTTCCATGAACTTGCGGAGTCTTGATGCCACCGATGCCAATGACCTCCATGCTGGCCTCTTCATATTCCTGGCGAAGTTTACTTAGCAGGCTCTTTGCAACAAAGGATCGCTGAGAGCAGTTGTCAAGCATGGCACGAGCGATGAGTGTGCGTCCGTCCGGGCTTTGAATTTGGACGAGTGCAGTAGGCAACAGCGTAGTATTTGGAGAGTCTGGCCACGCCATCCAATGACAGGATACGCGACTCCCTTTCGTGAGTGTAGTAGGCCACGCAGAAGATGTAAGATGCACTGTAGTGGCAGGATTCTCGTGCAGCAGCGTATGGTGATGCCCGTTGCAAGTTAGGCATCGTTTGCTTGATTTGCAGCTTGCGAGTTTGTGAGCACCAAGGCAATTATAGCACATGTTCTTGGCCTCAACAAACTGTTTGCGTTCGTGTGGCCATTTTGCTTTGAAATCGGCACAGCGTAGTATGAAATGCTCACCTTGGCAAAAGCGGCATTTCTCCGTAAAGGCGGCATATGCGTGCGAAGTAGAAGACGCCGTCTTGTCCTTCTTCCGTGTTGCCTTCTCTGTAGAAGACGCGACGATCTCGAGCATCGAGATGCGTTGTTCAATGAAACGCACGAGCGTTTCAAGTGCAGGAGGCTCGTGGGTACTGCTGAGCGATGACTCCCATTCTCGGAAAGTTCGAGCGTCGAGTTTCCGAGCTGTAACAGCGACCACTAAGTCATCCCACTGGTCCGTCGGACGCTTAAGCTGTTTAAGTGCAGCCAAGGCATTTACAGTGCCACTGAGCAATGCCTTGAGTTCGAGCGGCGATTCGTTGCTTACAGCCAGCGTGGCTAGCAAATCGTGAGTTAGCGTGGCAACCAAGCGCCACTTGTTTGCATAATATTCCTCTAACCTTTTCCATGCAGCCTCGAAATTGGCGTCGATTACCTGGATCGTCCTCAACAATTCAACCGCCTCGCCTTGCACATGCGTCTTGAGGTGCTGAAGCTTCTCGACGTTGGAAAGTCAAGAATAGTTGACTATGATCGCAGAGAACAGATCCTTAAACTCGAGCCAGTCGTTGAAATGTCCAGAAAATGTGGGCACAGCAATGGACGGCAGGTTGCGAGAGTTAGCTGGCGGAACAGGAGCTGGGTCTGATGCGGGCAATGCAGGAAGTTTTCCAAGCTGTTCAGCCAAATTAGCTGCCGAATCGAGGTAAGCTTCTTCGGCGATTTCGTAGCTGTTTTCATTGAAATAGCCGATGTCCTTAGTATCGTCTGGAGCAATGTTGAGAATCCTAAGATGAGAGTCCTTAAAGTCATCCCAGTTTCTTCGTTGTTACTGTATACGGCTCTCAATGATTGCACGAGTGAACTTATCCTTGCCGCGCTTCTTGAGGTTTTCGTAAGCATTGCTGATGCTTTTGTACAACTCCTGTTGACGCTTAACTAAAATTTTGAGTTCCTTGACGTCTGCCATGAAGCAGTCGATGTCGCGATTAAGCGCTTGATAATAGGGCTGAGTGTTGGACAGCTAACGACCGCCCGCCTTGGCAAATTCAAGCACGGAGAGCATGCACACACTCTGATTCCTTGAATGACTCACTGCAGCTTCGCGAGAGCGCGTTCACCTACACGGCATCAAATAATCAAGGCAAAATTCAAGGCTTTACTGAGCACTAGCACATATCCACTCCTGCACTGACCGTCGGTCCCTAGAACCACGCTCTGCTACCAAAATGTTTACGAGGAAAGGGGTCTTATGCTGCTCCCAATCCAGTTCAGTCGTGTAGAGGTGGAAGTGGTTTACTGCGGAAAATAAAAGTATCGCAAATGTGCAATAAAAATTTATACAATATATTTACAGTGCTTAAATTATGAAAATGTGCTCAAGTGAAGGCAAGCGGAGAGAAGCTTTCTCTGCCGCCGTGGCGCGCTAACTAACTTAGTATGCTCGCAGAGCAATATTGATAGAGACAGAAGTTAAAGTAGAAACTTCTAGTACATTGATAAATAAAGGTACAAGAGTAAAGGTAAAACGGTCTCTTGGGCATTGCTAATGTACGTGATGATACAGGCGTATAATCGGAAAATTACTTCAACTTTAATATAAGAATAACGAACGTGACGCAATTTGAATTAAGAAAAGGTTTGTCGCAAATATTCAGGTACAAAACTTAACACTGTCGTTCTTTTTGTTGTTGCTTTAATTCTTTTGTTTGATAGTTGATCTCTTCTGCAAGGTATTTTCTCATCAACTTAACTTCATACTCTAGATCGAATTTTTGAAGAGATGGGCGTACATACGTCAAAAAGTATCTCAAGGCATCTGCAATTTTTAGTATTCTTATATTTTTGGCATCATTTACTTAATAATTTAATAATAACATATTACGAGTCCCCGAAAAAAAAGTATATTTAATTGCAAGTACTACTGCATGTTCTGAAGCTTTTTAAGGAAACGCAAACAAGAAAGCATAACTTACAAGAGAAATTTCAATTTCTGATATATTTCAATCAATGCAGATGATAATATTTTTTTGTGAATTTTCTTATATTGAATTATAATTATTATTATTTTTCAATAACTCCACGTGATTTAAAATACTTTTTTTTTGGTTGCCCTACTGGAATATATTAAAAATCTCAATCTTTAATTTGCAAAATATGTGTATTAGTTACTTCCACTAATTGTGAATTTTTTTGGCGTTAACGGTTTTCTTGGAGAGTCGCGATCAGAAACTTTGTTAGGTAAATTTTTAGCAGATAGACATCGATTGGCTAGAACACTTGGGCTCCATACATTTCGACTTATGTTCTTGACAAAGTTCGAAGCATAATTGGCTAGTTTACACGATGACCAACTTCCATAAGGAATGTAGATTACACCTCCTAGATATACAACTTTATTTCCCTACGGTTGTATGGAAATGTTTATGCAATCATAAAGTTGAATAATAAGTGACGAAATAAGGTATCACCTCATTATCCTTTATCTTCTTGTACTTCTGGATTTTCGAAATCTGATAAACAATTATAACGTTCTCATTGCTTGCTCGTGCAATAACTGATTGTGCCTCTGAAATATAACGCTTAATTTTTTTTTGCCTGGGCATGGAAGGTAGCATCAAGTTTCTAGAGATAACACACTCATCTAGAGGCGTAAAATCTAAATTATCTTCACAATCTGAAAAATTTTACGCAAATTGATATGTCAAATTTAATTTATTTTTAATTGTGAATCAATACTAAATATGTGTACTATGAGGACGTTTTTTAGGGGTGTTGAATGGTAGAGCTTTTTTCACCTTTCGTAGCTGTTAAATTTTACGCTCTAATTGCAATTTTTGAAGTTGCAAAGCTGAAAGATTTTCTTTAACTGTTGCTTATGTCAAAGTACTTCCCAAGAAAGTTGCGCTTCTGATACTGATGGATCAGACGAAGATATTTATATTCCAGCATGGAAACGTTTACAAACAAAGGTAAAATATTCCATTTGTTAATATACTTACAAGGTGTATTGATTTTTAATGATTTGAAATGTAGTCATTTATTTGTAAAGACAATTTGTGGGCAACATTTTTACTTTATTTATTCAGTAGTATAACTAATCTCATACGTATGTAAAGGTTTTTTTCCTATGAAACTTTTCACTGTGATCTACAATTTAAATATTTGCTTGTCGAAGCTGTGACTGTATACAAAATAGCATCGTGCTTCAAATAATTTTTATTGCAGGCTTTTGTGGATTCTGAGTTTTTCGAAGAATCCTCAGAAGACGATTCAGAGGATTGCGTGGATAAAATGCCAAAAAATACAACAGCATCGGTGTCATATACTTGAAAGAATTAATAGAAAATGAAGAATCAAATACGATTCTTTTATTCTTCCTATGTTGTTACGAGATGTGAGATGCTGTTAATAGGTATAATGCGATTTTCTTTAAAGTATAGATGACCGTTTTCAGCCATTAAAGATTTATGTGCTTTATTTAATGCGGTTTCGAATAAGCCTGTAATACTAGACACAAAATTTAAAATCGACAAATTTTTCAGTTACTCTGACGGAGTAGAATATCATGCAGTGTGTCCAAATTGCGATATATATATATTAAACAATTGGACCGCTCTGTCCGTCATGTTTACTGTGATAGGTGTAAAAGTTTAATACCCGTAAGAAACAGTAATGAAAATTTCTTTGTTGTTTTAAATCCAGAAAAAGAAATTAAAAAACTAGTAGGTGAAAATGCAAGCTATTACGATACAGTTATGACTAGATGTAACCAAGGAAATTATTAGGATATTTATGATGGTGCACTGTATAAAAAATTAATGGATGTACTTCCCTTAACACAAAAAAATTCTTACGCAACATGCGTTTTGAATAGCGATGGGTCCCCTGTCTTTAAAAGCTCTACGTTCTCTGTATGGCCAATACAGATAAGTATTAACGAAGTGCCAGTTGATTGTAGAAGTAAGCCAATAACGTGGGCCCTGTGGTTTAGAAAAACAAAACCGAAAATGAGTATCTTTTTAGACACGTTTGTTAAAAGTATAAATAATTTATCAGTTATGGGAATAGCATGTAATATCTCTACTGAAGTGAGAAATATTTATCTACATACAATTTTCTGTTGCGTCGACTCCGTTGCGAGAGCACCAATGCAAGGCATTATTTAGTTTAATGGTCATTACGGCTGTGGGTGGTGTTTGCACAGTGGTGAAATGGTATTGCAAACGAAAAAAAAAAAAACTATGAAGTATCCTTTATTAGAAAATATTCCTTGTAGAAAAACAAAAGATGAGGCCTTAATACACATAGAAAACGCAATTCATTCCATAGAACCAACTTTTGGCATGAAAGACGCGTCACCTTTAATTGAACTATATTATTTTAACATAATTGATAGCTTGATACACCTGATATTATGCATTGCGTTTTTCTGGGAATTTGTCGACAATTCACAAACTATTGGTTCTCGCATTCTCGTTACCCATATTCACTTTCAAAAAAAACCATTGTAGAAATTGGTAAAATATTTGAAACACTGAAATTGCCTAAAACTGCCTAAACAAGTTGCTCACTTATCAAGATCAATAAAATATAGGAAGTACTGGAAAGCAAAAGAATTTGAAAATTGTTTTCAGTATCCCCATTTTGGATACGTTACAAAATTTTAAGGAGTACAGTAAACATTGGGCATTACTGGTAGATAGTACTCACATTTTAATGGGTGAATTTGTAAAAACTGACGATCTTTTGAAAGAAGAACGTAAATTAAAAGAATTCGTTGCATTGACTGAGTACTCATACTCCAAAAAAGGTATGACTTTTAATATGCACCAGGCTCTACATTTAGTTGAAAGCGTTGCCAACTTGGGTCCCTCATGGAGTCACTGTGGATATGGATTTAAATCTAGGAACGGTAATATAGTAAGAGATATTAAGGTGGCTAAGGGTGTTCTCCATCAATTATGTAGACAAATTCACTTTAAACGTAGTGCAGATATATTAGAAACACATGTGGCAAGCTTATCAGAGTCATCCCAAATAATCAGATATTGTAATCAATTAGAAAATAAAATTACACAACATATAATAAAACTTGGAGAGAGTCGATACTTTGGTAAACCACGTATAGTTAAATGTTCAAGTATTATTGAATTTGGTCTTTCTAAAAATCAAACATCTTGTTATCATAGAATGTTAAAAAGAGGATGCATATTTTCAACAAGTAATAAATCAAATATACGCACGAGTAACTGATATGCTCAAATAGAGTCAGGCTCATTCATTAAAATAAATTAGTTTTAAGTTGATACAGAAAATCGTAAGGAATTGACAATCTGTAATAAAAAAATAACGGCGCCTCTTGATTATAGCGACTTTATCCATTCAGTGGTTAAAGTAGAGAACGAGAAAATATCAATAAGCACAAGCTCTATACAAAAAATTGCAGTTTATGTAGAAATAAAAAATAACAAGTATATAACCACTGTGCAAAATATGCATAGTATCAGCTAAAAAAAATTTTTACTTATTTAGTGATAACCAATAGTAGATTTGTGGAATATGAACAGGATCTTACGTGTTGATATATAAATAATAACCCACTTACATGTAAACTATAACTTAAAATATTTGTATTTGTTACACTAATACATAAAGGTATGATTAATCTATTAAATAAAATATAGTTCTATTTATGTTTGGTGCAAGCTTTCTTCAAAAATTAATCCATTCCAATTCTCTTTTAATTAGGTTATATATCGGGGAGAAAATCCTATAACATTGTATCCCGGGGATTTACGGGGCGAAATCTAGTTTACTAACAACCAGAGTTCAAGGAATTTACCAGGAATTGAACTCTCAATCCCTAAAATATCCTTTTCTTCACTAGCACTTAACGAGCCATTTTAGTCCTCATAGGGGCGGCTTTTTAAAATAACAGTTGTAATAATCATAGTTTGTATCTAAAAAAATATTAAAAATACATAAATCTGTTGTGAAAGGAATTATATATATTCCATATGAAATCTATTTGGAATTCGTATAGAATGCTTATGGAAAATCTCGCTTTCCACGTGGAAATCACAATGATATTGAATGGATTTCACAAGGATTTTACACGAAAAATTTGGACGGATTTCTATTAGATATCTTTTTGCATCTTGGCCGAATCCAAGTAGAATCCATGTACATTCCACCAAAAAATTTGATAAATTTTTGTATGGAATCCGTATAGATTTCTAGAAGAAATCCAGTAGATACTTCTAATTGGGGAAATATATGATGATATCTATGTTCATAATCCGATTTATGGTAATTATTGTTGTGCAGAAGATCCTAAAAGTTTTGATACAGCTGTAGGAAGTTTTGAATCTGATGTTCGGGAAAATGCGATTAAAAAAAAAAGTAAATGTTAAAATAAAAATAAGACTTAGGTATTGGTAGATAAGCCAAAAGATAAGGAAGTTTTAGATGTGAAATGGGTTTATTCGAAAAAGGATGAAAACAAATTTAAAGCTAGGTTTGTACTAAGAGGGTCTCAACAAAAAGAGAATATTGAAGAAATTTATTTTTATGCAGCTAAGATGCAAACTTTGAAAATTCTGTTATTGTATTGCTGCCAAGAAAGCTTAATTACTGATCAGATGGATGTTAAAATTGCATTTTTTAATGGAAAAGTAAATTCAGAGGTATATATCAAACAACCGCAAGGTTTTGACAACAATTTTTATTAAGTATGTAAATTGCAAAAAGCATTGTGTGGTTCAAGAAGAAAGTCCTAGAGCTGTGTTTGAGTGTTTTGATGAATTAATAAAAAAAATAGGATCTGAAATTAGTAAAGTAGACAATTGTTTGTATTCTTTGAGCAAGGGGTAAGATAAAGCTTAGATTATTTTATTTGTTGATGGTCTAATAATTTGTTGTATAAGTCAAAAGACTTTTTATGTGTTAAAGGAAAAATTGTCAGAAAGATTTTGCATGAAGAATTTTGGAACAGTAAAGAATTATTTGAAAATAAATATTAATTATAATATGAAGAAAAATGTTATGTTTTTGAGTCAAATAAGTTATATTGAAACTTTGGCAAAAACGTACAAACTAGAAAATGCCGAATTATATGATACACCAATGGAAACAAATTTAAAGCAAGAACAAGGAAAGAGATGAGAAATAATTTGAAGTATAGAAACTTGATTGGCGAACTTTTGTATATAAATTCAGGCATGATACCTGATATAAGTTATAGCGTTAATTATTTGAGTCAATTTCAAAATTGTTATAATGGAATACATAATAAGTATGCAATGAGGATTTTTAAATATGTGTACCTAATAAGAGATTTTAACCTGACTTATGAGAAAAATAGTAATATAGATTTAGTAGATTGCTTTGTTGATTCAGACTGGGCAGGTGACAGTTTTGATAGAAAATCCACATTAGGCTATGCTTAAAATTCAAGATCTTTATCGGGTTTTGTTGGGTGCATTAAACGAAATATAGACCACCTTAGCTAACTGCATTGTATTTAGGAGTCTCTAGCGTGTGACTATAGGACTAGATGTATGCGTGTGTGTATGCATGAGTGAGAGTGTAGCACTGCGCAACGTGTGCACTGATACAGCAGATGTGCGGATCAGTCTCTTTCGTACATAGCTAGCGGACAGACGTGTTTCATCGTCTTTGCTCCTGCAGCTCCTTTTCATGTGTTGCGCTGCCCACGTGTATACCGGCATAACTCTGCCATCTTTTTCTTTTCGATTATTTGAACACCACTGTAAATTCAGTTTTATTACTTACCTCTTTGTTCACAACTAGTTTGATAGTTCTCATCTACTGCGATTGTTTTCTAATTCTATTTTCAAGTGATTTGATCCAATACGCTCAATAGTGATTTCTAGATCACATAATACCTTTTATTATTTGCTTGAATAAAGTAATTTGGTTGTGCTTAATGTTATTCAAAATAAGTGCAGTGTTGTGTGTCATTTTATTTTAACACCTTCTACGGCACCCCTTCATTGCCTAACGTCCTTTCCCCAACCTAGTGTGCTCCCAGTCCCGGCAAAAAATCAACCGAAGATCAGGAGTTTGACTGGCCTTTGACCTTTTTATACAGGCTATGTAATAAGATTTTTAGGTAATGTAATTTATGTAAAACTCGAAAATAAAATAGTGTAACAAAGTTTTCGACTTCAGTGGAGTATGTTTGCTTTGTCAGAGGCTGTAAGTGAATAAAAATTGATAAATGATGTTGTATTTTAAAGTTTAAGTTGAATGAATCAATAAAATATTATTATGAGCCGTGAGCATCGCAAAATTTGGAAATTTTACAAAAAAATTGAAACATATTAAGGTGCATTATCGTTATATTTATGAAAGATACTTAGAAGGAATGGGTGATATGGCAAAAGTAAAATCAGAAAGTAATATTGCAGATACTTTTACGAAATCTCTTGGAAGGTTCAAATTTAAAAAATTTAGAAGTATGTTAAATTTGGCATAAATGTAAATAGGCGTGTTAAGTATATTGTACATTTATACAAACAAATATATATGTATACGTATAAAAAAACAACTGGTGGTGCCATCTCTGGCCAACTATAGTTGTAAGATATTTGCAGACGCTTGGCGCTCGGACGCGGGCGCAAGGCAGATCTTGTCCGTCCGTCGAAGCACGCGGTCATGCCTGCAAGCAGCCAGTTGTCGTTGGCTGTGGTGTGTATTGTTCTTATGAATATGTTCTTCTTTCATTAAATATAATAAGCTATTACAAGATGTGCTCACTTATTTCCCGATCCACGGAATAAATTCCTTAATATATTAACAGTAAATGAGTGTGTGCATACTCCTGGCTCTCTTGTGAATTGGCTGTGAACCAATCCCCACAATCTGCGTGATCCCCAAAAGCGTGAGGAACAACTGCTAAAATAATTTTTTAAGTGTTCGAAGTATCATTAACATTATGTTTTACTGACTGAGTAAAACATCTCGAGAAGAACGTAATTACATTCAGAGACAGTTTGATACAGTACAGAGCTTTGTTAAAGTTTTTATGGACATGAATCTTATCAGACCACTTAAGGTAAAGGTACTAGTCGGGAAACAACTAACGACTCCTGTACTAATAATAAAACATGTATTAAAATTATAAGAAAAAAAGAAAGCAATAAGGTATGGACCAATACAAAAAATTTACCAGCAAAAGAACTATTACTCATGTTTACAAAGTCATTACATATAACTTTTTAAGTATATCCATGTTAAAAAAAAGATAAGTTAGTTGATACATTTAGAAGTTGACATATGTATGCCTCTTGCATGCCGCAATAGAGCTTTTCTGACTTTGTTTAACCGTAGTAATTCTTACGAAATGAATCATGCTAGATAAAACAAAAATTTATCGACATGCAATTTATTTCTTTCAATTTATTTTTGTTCGCGTGAGTATCGTTATCCGAGATGAATCAAGTGGTTTCGGCACGCTACGGTAGTGAGGACTCGCTTGCTCTCGGCGTAAGTGCTCTATGTGTGCTCTATAAATCCGTGTGAGTCACCCCCGCCCTCGACCTCGTCAGAATCACTTTGATTCTTTCCAATTGTAAGTTCGAGTTTTGGCAATCGTACGATTCCTCGCAGGTACGTCGCCAGAGACAGTCGCTGACTCGCAGCACTGCCTCTCAACAATCGTCCAGATTTTGGTTCTTTGGCCGTCTAGGCTCAATTCGAATACCTCGTCAGCAAGGCAGTCATACGCCGTCTAGGGGTAAGCAGTTTCGCCCCAGAGGCTTCTATTGTTGTGAATATTTTCGAGACCGCCGTTCTTCAGTCAATAAGCACAAATTGTTGATTAACGTTTTTCGCGTCACTTCTCAATTTTTTATTAAAGCCACATTATCGTTGCAGTAATTGTTGTAAAATTAGGACAAATATATACATTTACATTAAATAAAAAATACCAGCATATTTTTTATCCATCCTCAAACATTACCTTAATTTTGGCTACGGTCGATGTCGCGATTCAGGTATTTTGGTCCACTCAACAATTAATTGATTGCTTCTTTTTTGTATTGTTTAAGAAAAACGAGTCGAGAAGCTCTAGGCTCAAACAGTTCCCTGTTCGTGGACGTTTAAGCGAGCTTAAACTCTAAAATTTTGGTAGCAGAGCGTGGTTGTCCATTACCACGAATTTACCATTGGCAGCTCGGCCATTTTCAAAGCCTGTGTGACGTCATCGTCAACATCGTTGCGGCCGTTTGGACGTCGAAGCCTTCATCGAGCAGCATAGAGGAAAAGAGAGAGGAGAAAAGTGACATACGTAATCTGCGAGGACATTCGATCAATTCTTTGTGCCGAATTAAGGTAGTAATTCTTTTACTACGCTTTTTCTTTATCGCCCTAACGAACTTGATTTGGCAAGCTATTTCTTCAGCGTTTGACCGATTGCGAGCAAGCGGGGGAAGAGGCAGGTACTGTAAGTATTGTTAAAATAATTCTCCATCTCTCTCTATCTTGAGTTTGGCTTGAAATTATCGAAAATAGCATATTTTCTAGCTTTGAAACGTATTGTTTTGATTTTACTTAGCTGTTTGTAGTCATCAAGGCCACTATTGTTATTAAATTAGCCTCTCGTGTATTCATTTCATAATTCAAATTTTGTATTGTCGAATTTTCGGTAGCTGCTATCTAGCTTACGCGTCATATTTTCGACGAGTATTTCATTCTTTTGAGAAATCGTAACCGTTTCGTTTGTATTATTTCGTTCTCAAAATGGACAAAATTTTTAAGGCTTAACTTAAAACTTATAGTAATATACTTAATTTTTACGATAATTTCAAAACAAAAGTAGGCTCCTTTCGCATTTTGAAGCTCGTCTAAAGTTGCTCAAAAATTATTGGAAAATTGTTGTGGATCGTCATAATGACTTATATGAGTATGAAGACGATCTCAAAAATGAAAATTATTACAAGCAGGATTTTTTTTCTTCAATCGAGGATGCATACATCGGTGCAAAAAGTCGATTAGGAGACCATATAAAAACTTTAAAACCGAATCCTGTTCCCGGTGGTCAGCCACCGCTAAATCAAACAGTTACGATCGAAGAGTTCTCGGTACCCTCGCTTTGTTTACCAACATTCTCTGGTATTCATGACGAATAGGAATCGTTCAAACAACGATTCTCGTCGATGATTCTTAATAAACAATCGATTTCAAACGTCGAAAAATAACAGCACTTGCTTAATGCTGTTAAAGGTCAGGCTGCGCAGCGCCTTAAAGGCCTCGATATCACAGACGTGAATTTCAATGTCGCTTGGGATAAATTAGTTCATAGTTACAATAATACGCGAATTCGATTATTCAACAATCTTCCAAAATTAATTCAACTTCCCTCGGTGCGACCTTGAAATGTACAGGATTTGAATATTATTATCGATAGTAGTGAAGAAGCTGTACGAGCCTTGCGGGAGCTAGAGTGCCCTGTAAATTATTATGATAATTTGCTCGTTCATTGTATCGTTCGAAAACTCGATCAGCATTCTCGCAAGAGCTATGAAGTTTCTCAGAAAGCTCGCGAAGGATTTTCCACGTATGACGACATTAGCCATTTTCTCGAGCGTAGAATTCAGTCTCTCGAGCAATCTCGCGTTCCTTTAGAATCCCAAGAAAAGCGAACGTCTCAAAACGCTTATCTTTATTCGTCAAACACACAACGCGTATCGGCTAATTCAACGCAAGCTGTCGACTCGTCTTCGAGTAAAGCAGCTCAATCCTGTATCGTGTGCAGCAATGAACATCTTATTTACGGATGCAAAAAGTTTGGGGCCATGTCTCAACCCGAACGACTTAGTTTTGTAAAAAAGAAAAAATTGTGTTCAAATTGTTTACAACAAAATCATTTTCTAAATGATTGACCATCGAAAAAACGCTGTTTTGTATGATAAGGGAGACATCACTCCAAACTTCACATCGATAACCAATCTCAAAATCCGCGAGGTAACAAACACAAGGGGTTCTTCTTCGGAAAACTCCGACCCGACGTCTCATGACTCGGCAACGTCGGTTGCAGCCTATACGGCTTTAGTAGATAGTACTGTACTCATGACCACTGCTCAAATCATAATTTCTGACTCGCATGGAAATTCAAGCACGGTTCGTGCTCTTATCGATCCAGCAGCTGAACGTTTGTTCATCGCTCAACGAGCGGTCTCTCAGCTTAGTTTGGCTACTAGAAAGGTCAACCTTTCTGTCGTTGGCGTAGGTGATGAGGGGACCTCTCACGCTTGCTCTGAAGTGCAAGTCACTCTATCGTCTAACAAAGACAAGCATTTTCGCATCAGCTCGTCAGCATTAGTGCTCAACGAACTTACTCGCTACTTGCCGAGGCAAAATGTCAATTTCTCTAATTGGCCTCACATTCGGGGGCTCGATCTAGCAGATCCACATTTCTGTGAGCCAAGAAAAGTGGATTTTATCGTTGGCGCGGAAATCTATCCGTCTATTATAGTAGAAGGTCTCAAACTCGGTCTAATCAGGACTTCCGCTGCTCAAAAGTCAGTATTCGGCTGGCTTTTAACAGGCCCTACTACTGCAGTACCCAATAACAAAGAGGGTCAAATTCGTTGCCTTCACTCGTTCACCAAGACTTTGCTCTCTGAACAACTCGTCAAATTTTGGGAAATCGAAGAAATCCCTCGTAGAAAAATATTGACTGCTGATGAGCTTTTCTGTGAAGAACAGTTCACGAAAACTCATTCACGCAATAGAGAGAGCAAATTTGTGGTCCGTCTCCCATTTTCCAAATCTCCTTCGCTTATTGGATCCAGAGACATCGCTGTAGCATGTCTTATTCGTTCGGAAAGGCGTTTACACAGAAACGCACAACTTGCTGGCTTGTACAAAGCTTTCATGCGTGAGTACAGCGAGCTACAACACATGCAAATCGTGCCAAACGATCAGCTCAATCGCTCTAATTTTTATCTGCCTCATTACGCAGTTTTTCGTCCTGACAATCCAAAGAAAATACGTGTAGTATTCAACGTTTCGCAAAAAACTCCAAGCGGCTTATCGCTCAATGACATGTTGCTTTCAGGTCCCAAACTCCAGACAGACACATCAGTAGTTTTGTCTCATTGGCGATTTTTCAAATTCGCTTTTACTACAGACGTAGAGAAAATGTTTCGGCAAATTTTAGTTCATCCAGACGACGCTGACTGGCAACGCATTGTGTGGCGTGACGATGTCACTAAACCCATCCAGGACTACAGAGCCATGACTGTTACCTACGGCACGGCTTCAGCACCATTTCTCGTGCTGCGAGTAATGAGGCAACTCGCAAAAGATGGCAAAGAGTCGCATCCAGAGGCGGCTGCCGTCCTAGAACACCAGTTATACGTCGACGATATCTTCTCAGGTGCAGGCCAAATCGAGGAGGCTTTACGTCGTCAGGATCAACTGGTCGAACTCTTGGCTTCAGCTGGCATGACGCTAAGCAAATGGGCTTCCAACGAGCCTCGTCTACTGCAAGGACTGTTGTCGCAATCAACGAATGAAATAGATGTCAAACTTGACGAGGTGATATCAACTCTCGGCCTAAAATGGCTTCCTAATATTGATTTTGTATTTAAAGTTTAATTAATTTATCATGACGTTGAAATCACTAAACGTTCGATCTTGTCGGAAATCGCAAGACTTTTCGATCCATTAGGTTGGCTAGCTCCGACTCTTGTTACTGCCAAGATTATTTTACAGGATCTTTGGCTTCATAATCTTGAATGGGACTCACTACTTAAAGGTCAACTCAATCAGCGTTGGTCACAATTTCGCGACGAGCTTTAAGGTAGCTTCAGTGGCCTCAATGTTAAAATTATAAATAACCCAACCGAGGTTAATAAAATTGAATTATATTTTTTGAATTCCCATCTTTCTATTCGTATAAGAAAAAATTAAGGTTGACGATGAAAATTGTAAGAAATCATGCTTACAAAATCGTAGTTTTAAGACGGGTTAGATAGGAAATGCAAGCTTACGCGATACACGACCTACTGCTGCACTTATATAAATAACCCGTAAGGTGTAAAAAACATACTATCTTGTGTATATTATTACGCAGTTTTCGATGACATGAGAAAAGTGTCTTGTTATCAAACAAAATCTTTAAATAGTCGGAGACTAAGTATACAGTTGCGAGTGCAAGTCAGCTCTCAGCTGTCTGCATTCTGCAGAGTACATATATATAGGTATAACTACTCTTGAACTTAGGAGCGTACCGTAACAGTTCATCAATTAGGGCACCATGAAACTTTTTTGTTTTTTTATATTAACTCACTAAAGTAACAGATAAAATGTAGAATATGGCTTACAACAGTCTCTACGATAATTTTATACCATATTTTAAAGAAAATAATGATTAATTTTTAGTCTCCCCATTTTGATACGGCACTAGGCGCTGGAGCCACCTTAAGACATCTCGTCGATAAGAATTCCAAGGTGGATAGGTGCAGCTGAAAAGGACGAGTGGCATCTTCACGGCTTCGCAGATGCGTCAAAAAGAGCCTATGCCACTGTCATCTATGCTGTCATTCCAGGCCACACTGCAAGCCTACTCATAGCTAAAACTAAGGTTGCACCGACTAAGGTGCAGACACTCCCTCGATTGGAACTGTGCGGGAGCACTATCCTCACACGTCTAGCAAATCATTTGCTAACACACTTTCGTTACCCACCGCAAAGTGTCAACTTTTGGAGCGATTCAAAAGTCGTTTTGGAATGGTTCAAAGGTCATCCTTCAAAATGGCCTACATTTATTGCAAACAGGACGAGTAAAATTGTTACTACGTTCCCTGCAGCCTCATGGCATCACGTCAAATCAGCGGGCAACCCAGCTGATTGCGCCACAAGGGGGCTCAGTCAAAACCAGCTGTCAGTTCATAGGCTTTGGTGGCACGGACCCACCTGGCTGACAGCTCATGAAACTGATTGGCCGAACTCTTGCTCCATGGGAGCATCGCTCGGTCCATACGTGCTGGCATGTCTTGCTCAAGAGGAGCGGAAACAGCAAGATCCGGTCGCTGCAACAGCGCATTCTACTTGTTTGCTGTCTCTTCAAAAGATCTCTAGTTTTTCAAAAATAATACGTATTCTGGGGTACTGCGCTCGCTGGAGCTTGAACGCTTTACAGTTACAAACTGAGCGTCAAACTGGTTTTCTAACTAGCCATTAATTGAGTATGGGTAGACTTTTTTGTTTCAGATCAATTCAAATATATCATTTTGCTGACGAGATGCATCGTCTATGTGCTGAGAAACCACTTGGTTTGCGAAGCCATCTACTCAAATTCAAGCCGTTTGTCTGCAAAACTGGCTTGATTCGTGTCGGAGGTAGACTTCAGCATGCTGCTCTGCCTTTCAATGAGAAGCATCCAATTATACTTCCTGGAAATTCTATATTCGTCAAGCGTCTAGTCGAAGAGACGCATTTACTTACACTGCACGGTGGAGTGCAGCTCATGCTTTCACAGCTATATCGATCTTTCTGGATCACAAGAGGCTCACGTTTGGTGGCTGGTGTGTATCATCCATGTGTAAAATGCGCCAGATTCGGTGCCCGTAGCCCACGTCAGCTAATGGGACGGCTACCAGCAGCTCGATTGACTCCAACACGCCCTTTTGCACGTATAGGTCTCGATTACGCAGGACCAATACCTTTACTGTTCTTCAAGGGTCGTGGAGCAAAAACTACTAAAGGATATGTAGCCATATTTATTTGCATGGTTGTTCGAGCCATTCATATTAAAATTGTTTCAGATTTGACTGTCGAAGCTTTCCTCGCAGCTTACTCTCGTTTCTGTGCACGTCGAGGAGTATGCTCCGTACTCTACTCAGACAATGCAACCACGGTCAAGGGCGCAGCAACCAAGCTGGGCAAGCTGTTTGCTCAATCATCATCCTTTTCTTAGGCTCTGTCAAGAAACATGGCTACTCAAGACACAGAGTGGATTTTCATTTCGCCTCGTGCTCCTCATTTCGGTGAACTATGGGAAGCTGCGGTGCGCAGCTTCAAGCACCACTTTCGACGAGTCATCGGCGAATCGACTCTGACGTTTGAAGAGTTGTCAACTCTCACCACCAAAATTGAGGCCTGCCTCAATTCGAGACCTCTTCGCCCTTTGAGCACTGAGGCCACTGATGCTGCTGCGCTGACTCCTGCGCATTTCCTGGTCGGCTCGTCATTACTAACTCATCCAGAGCCTTACGACACATCAGCCCAGCCTTCAAGGCTTACCAACCGCTGGAGGCTCTTAAACAGCCTTCGAGACTCCTTCTGGTTACAGTGGAGAAAGGAAGTTCTCCACCATCTTCAACAGCGAAGCAAATGGCAAATGCCACAGTCAAATTTGAAGATACGTGACGTCGTCATCATAAAGGACGACCTCACTCCCCCAACCAGCTGGCCTGTGGGCCTGGTGACCGAAACGCACCCAGGCTCTGATGGCTTAGTTCGAGTCATTACGCTCAAAACAGCATCATCCACGTTCAAATGACCAGTCGTCAAGCTAATCAAGCTGCTTACTGAGCCCAAGCTTAAAAACTGGCAACAACAAATTCATCATCAAGACTTCGCGCCTAAGCCTGCTGAGGCGGGAGGACTACGAAAATAATTTAATATTACAAATAAATCTTTTTTTTTTTTTAGCTTTCGCGAGTAGAATAGAGAAAGAGACTATTTGTAATTTAATATTATTTGTAAACCTTCCATTTATAATGATTTTTTGTTTTCTTTTTCAATTCTGCTCATTTATGCAATCGGAGTGATTTATTGTAAAGGGTAAGCTACCCTCGTTATACTAACCTTTTCTAATACTGCCTTATCTCAAGAGCAGTCTAGAAATAGCTCTACACGTAATCAGGCTTATCTATCTCGTTCTATTAATTTTTATTAACGGTTTTTTTTTTTTTTTGATGCTTCACTGCGTTAAGGCGGGCGGTATGTTCGCGTTAGTATCGTTATCCAAAATGAATCGAGTGGTTTTGGTGCGCTACGGTAGTGGGGACTCGCTTGCTCTCGGCGTAAGTGCGTTATGTGCTTTCTATGAATTTGTGTGAGTCATCCCCACCCTCAACCTTATCAGAATCACTTTGATTCTTTCCAATTGTTAGTTCGAGTTTTGGGAATCGTACGATTCCTCGCAGGTACGTCGCCGGAGACAGTCGCTGACTCGCAGCACTGTCTCTCAACAATCGTCCAGATTTTAGTTCTTTGGCCATCTAGGCTCAATTCGAATACCTCGTCAGCAAGGCAGTCATACGCCGTCTAGGGGTAAGCAGGTTCGCCCCAGAGACTTCTATTGTTGTAAATATTTTCGAGACCGCTGTTCTTTGGTCAATCAGCACAAATTGTTGGTTAACGTTTTTCGCGTCACTTCTCAATTTAATTGAAGCCGCATTATCGTTGCAGTTATTGTTGTGAAATTAGGACAAATATATACATAAATATTTAATAAAAAATCCCAGCATATTTTTTATCCATCCTCAAACATTACCTTAATTTTGGCTACTGTTGATGTCGCGATTCAGGTATTTTAGTCAACTCAATAATTAATTGATTGTTTCTTTTTTGTATTGTTTAAGAAAAACAAGTCGAGAAGCTCTAGGTTCAAACAGTTCCCTGTTCGTGGACGTTCAAGCGAGCTTAAATTTTAACAATATTTGAAAAATAATATAAGTACTGATAATGTTTTTTAAATAAAATATTGCGTGTTTCTTCTGACCAATAATTAAATTTTTAATTGTGCAAGGAACGGTACAGTCCACATGCACGTCGTTGAAACAAGTATTATTTGAGTTGTTTTTATAATTGTCAGTGCAGTTATTGTCATATTTCAGAATTTATTTGTTAGTTACATGCAGTAAATTTTATTTTATATTTTCAATTGTAAGTATAACTGAGGTTTATCAGTAAAAAAAAAATCCAACCTTAAAGTCTTAATGTTTGACCTATGCAAAGAATGACATTTATCTTTCCTGTTTTATAAATAACAAATAACACCTGTTACAAAAAAAGACACGAGCAAAACGACTAGGGGTAAACGCACCATCTACCGTACACCCGTAAATTCACTTTATTTTGTTACTATGATTTTCAGACAGTTTGATACTAAATATCGACTCAGTAAATTTTAAATTGTTATTTAGGATCTCAAGACAGCACCGAAATTTTTTTGAGGTGTTAGAGCTTGTTAAAATGATTTTATAATAAAAATATGAAATAGAAGTCGTGTTCCTATTTCCGTACTGCCGTTCTCATTACCGGACCCCATCTACCGTACGCGTTCCTATTACCGGACCCCATTCACCGTTTGACGACAGATTTGACTATAACCTCACATTTTTGTTTAAAACTGCATATCGATCTCAGTGCCTGCTACATAAATCACGATGAAAATGTCAAAAGCAGAGAAAGATGGAAAATTGAAAATCAAGGAAAAAACGCCAAGTCAATTATGCAATTCAAACAGATAGCAGACAACAAAAATAATAAAAAAAACAATTATAGAGAGAGAAACAAAGATTAGGCAAAAAAAACAAAGAATTACGAAAGCAAGAAGAAAAGTTAAAAGCCATTGTAAACAGAAAAAAGTCTGTTGAGGAAGATTTAATGGACGAGACAGAAGCTATTGATTTACAAAAGCAGATTGGAGAACTTCAAGAGAAACAATTAAAACTAAACCAAAAAAGAAACAAAGATCCATTATGAGTAATTTCTGTAATGCAAGTTATTCTTGAATCTTCATAACATCGTAAGTTGATTACTATTATAGTCTCAAGCTTTTTTACTGATTTTTGTCAGTCTAATTAAAATATTTAAAAGCAATAATATCTCATGATATGAAACAGAAATCTCTTTAATGAATAAATTTTTTTTAAATAAATGCAAATAAGTTATTTTATATAAACAAGCAGTTATTGAACTTAGATAAGTTTCAGCTTAACGACAATTAAATCTATTAATACTAAATAAAACATCACTTGGCAAAAATTATTCAAGAATAACTTGCATTACAAAAATTACTCATGATGGATCTTTGTTTCTTTTTTGGTTTAGTTTTAATTATTTCTCTTGAAGTTCTCCAATCTGCTTTTGTAAATCAATAGCTTCTGTCTCGTCCATTACATCTTTCTCAACAGACTTTTTTCTGTTGACAATGGCTTTTAACTTCTCTTCTTGCTTTCGTAATTTTTTATTTTTTTTTTCTAATCTTTGTTTCTCTCTCTGTAATTGTTTTTCTTTTTTGATTTTTCTGTCTGCTATGTGTTTAAATTGCATAATTGACTTGGCGTTTTTTCCTTGATTTTCAATTTTCCATCTTTCTCTGCTTTTGACATTTTCATCGTGATTTATGTAGCAGGCACTGAGATCGATATGCAGTTTTAAACAAAAATGTGAGGTTATAGTCAAATCTGTCGTCAAACGGTGAATGGGGTCTGGTAATAGGAACGCGTACGGTAGATGGGGTCCGGTCATGAGAACGGCAGAACGGAAATAGGAACACGACTTCTATTTCATATTTTTATTATAAAATCATTTTAACAAGCTCTAACACCTCAAAAAAATTTCGGCGCTCTCTTGAGATCCTAAATAATAATTTAAAATTTACTGAGTCGATATTTAGTATCAAACTGTCTCAAAATCATGGTAACAAAATAAAGTGAATTTACGGGTGTACGGTAGATGGTGCGTTTACCCCTAAGAAAAGGTGGTTTACCAAGAAAAAAGAAATAAAAATCGTCGAGTACGTCGAGTAAAGACAAATGAAGTACTTAACTAATCGTCAAATTCGTGCACTTTTTACGCAAGGGTCTTTCGCTTTGGCCTGCACGCAAATTTGCTGCAAGTGGAATTGCGTCAAGTCAGAATGATAACGCACTCGACTGATCTTTAGATTATTGCACTTTTTTCGCAAGAGTCTTGAGTACTCGCCTGCAAGCTAACCTCGCGCAAATCATCTACAAAGCATCTTATACACTTGCTATGTTTTACTGAGTAAGTTAAACATCTTGAAAAGTTCGTAATTAAATCTTAAGACAATTTAATACCATACGGAGCTTTGTAAGAGTTTTTATTGATATGATTTTAATCAGACCACTTAAGGTAAAAGTACCAGTCGTGAAACGACTTGAAAATCCTGTACTAATGACTAAATATGTATTTAAATTATAAGAAAAAAAGAAATCAATAAGGTACGAATGGACACAAAAAATTTGCCAGCAAAGAACTATTATTGATGCTTACAAAGTCATTAAATATCACTTTTTAAGTATTTCTGTGTTTAATAAAAAAAAAGTTTACAGATACATTTAGAAGTTGACGTAAGTATGCCTATTCCATGCTACAAATAGAGCTCTACTGACTTTTTTTTACCGTAGTAATTCTTACAAAATGAATCTTGCTAGATGAAACAAAAATTAATTTACATGCAATTTGTTTCTTTTAATTTATATTTGAAAAATAATATAAGTACTTATGATGTTTTCTACATAAAATATTGCGTGTCTCTTCCGACCAATCATTACATTTTTAATTGTGTAAGAAACGGTACAGTCCACATGCACGTTGTTGGAACAAGTATTTTTTAAGTTGTTTTTATAATTGCCAGTACAGTTATTGTCATATTTTAGAATTTATTTGCTAGTTACATGCAGTAACTTTTATTTTATATTTTAAACTGTAAGTATAACTGAGGTTTTTCAGTAAAAAAAAAATCTAACCTTAAAGTCTTAAAGTTTGACCTATGCAAAAAAGACATTTATGTTTATTGTTTTATAAATAAAAAATAACACCTGCAACAAAAAAAGACAAGAGCAAAACGACTAAGAAGAGGTGGTTTACCAAGAAAAAATAAATAAAAATTGTCAGAAGAAATCACTTCAAAGAAAATCTAAAAAATGGCAGCAAAGTTGTTTCATTTCTTAACAACTACTTTTTATCGAGCAATCAAACATCCAAGTTTACCTAACAAAAGTCTTAAACCATGCTCTGTTTTCGATAAAGAAAAGAAAGAACGAATTTTCACTTAGATTTTGCATCGCTCTAAAACAGGTAATCCTGTGAGTAAGCCTTAATTACTCGATAATGCTCAAGCTTAAGTTAATAGAAATAAAATTGAAACGCCTTTCAATAACAATAAACCTGGATGCCACTGGTGCGAGTCTTTTATGAAACGACATATGAATTTGACTCTTCGAAGAGCTCAAAATTTTACGACTGTAGATGCTAATGTTTGTGAAGACGAGTTAAGGGAATAGTTTTCTGATGTCAAGACATATCTGAAAAAAAAACTTTTTGAATATAGAACCTTTAAGAGCTTACAATTACAATGGAAGCAGCATTCTGTTCAATTAAAAGATAGACAAAGTCTAAGCAAAAAAAATGTGCTACAAATAAAGGCTTGAGCAAAACGACTAAGAAGAGGTGGTGTACCTAGAAAAAACAAAAAAAAAATCAGCAGAAGAAATTACTCGAAAGAAAATTCGAAAAATGGCAGCAATGTTGTTAAAATTTTCAACAATCACTATTTATCGAGCAATGAAAAATCCAAGTTTGCCTAACAAAAGTTTTGAACCATGCTCTGTTACTGATAAAGAAGAGGAAGAACGAATCGTTAAAAATTAGTATTCAAATCAACCGTACTATTTTTCTCATTGACATTGATTAGTGATGCATTGATGCCACTAGTATCTTATTTTTAAAATTGAAATTTTAATTTGTACAATAAAAGGAATGCTTACAAAGTAAACATTAAGTAATTTCATAGTTTTATGTATAAAAAATGTTAGTAAAAATTTTATTAAAAAAATTGATTAATTGTTAATCTAAATAAAAATTTTTAAAATATAAAAATAAATTAAAAATAATCATTGGCAGTTAAAAGCGAGAAAAAAAAAGGAAATAGTAAAAATTGAATTAATACACTTAAGGTTATTTACAATTATTTGATAAATACAACAATAAGATAACATGATAAGAACATATAAAACATACTGAACACTGGCTGCACTTTTGCTGCTACTGGTTGTGTTCATTTTTAATCAGCAATAAAACAAAGCCTTAAACTCCAGTCCTCAATTCCAAGATCCACTAGCCTGAGCTTCGTTTATTTTTTTTTAAATCTCAGAAGAAATGTTTTGCTGAAAAATTTTAATAACCTTTGGACTATTATTGCTTCCTTGACGGGCTAGTACATAATTTTTACTGTAAATTTATTTCCTTTGATCCTTTTTTTTTTCTTTTTTTTCTAATAATTATAACCAAGAGCATCAGGGTTAAATGGTTACAAACCCACAGCCTTTAAATCCACTTATAATAATATCTTTTTTATTTGAAAATATGGACAACAGGTCAGACAAGGCCACTCCAAACATTTCTCTTGTCAATCGGTCAATACTCTGTTTTGTTCTATAAAGGAAGATTCTTTTTCCAAAAACCTTTGAAATTTGGAAAATATGCTACGTCGAGGGGCTAGAGCACATGAGTAGCATTTTGGTAAAGACTTATCAGCTCTATCTCTTTTTGACGACAAAACTGGACTAGAGAAATTGTAAAAAGTGAGGAGTGCCCATCTGCTCACAAAATAACAGAAAATTGTACAACTTTCTCCGGCAGCTACTTATAAAACTAATTTGTGATGTTCTCAAAAAAACAGTCTTTAGTCATCCAACCATCGTCTGAACGTCCTGTACCGCACCCAGTTGGTACATTCCTAGCAATATTGACGGGTAGAGTAGTCTTCTATGGGTATAAAATCATCGGAGAAGCCACTGGTCCATCAGCACCGTATGTAATTAATACAGTCAAATTTTCCTTATCATTGCCACTAACTCATTTATACACCGTTGGAGCTACTCTTTCTGCTTAAACTTTGTCTATCTTTTAATTAAACAGAATGCTGCTTCCATTGCAATTGTAAGCTCTTAAAGGTTCTATATTCAAAAAGTTTTTTTTTCAGATATGTCTTGACATCAGAAAACTATTCCCTCAACTCGTCTTCACCAACATTAGCATCTACAGTCGTAAAATTTTGAGCTCTTCGAAAAGTCCAATTCTTATGTCGTTTCATAAAAGACTCGTACCAGTGGCATCCAGGTTTATTGTTATTGAAAGGCGTTTCAATTTTATTTCTATTAACTTAAGCTTGAGCATTATCGAGTAATTCAGGCTTACTCACAGGATTACCTGTTTTAGAGCGATGCAAAATCCAAGTAAAAATTCGTTCTTTCTTTTCTTTATCGAAAACAAAGCATGGTTCAAAACTATTGTTAGGTAAACTTAAATGTTTGATTGCTCGATAAAAAGTAGTTGTTAAGAAATGAAACAACTTTGCTGCCATTTTTTAGATTTTCTTTGAAGTGATTTCTTCTGACAATTTTTATTTGTTTTTTCTTGGTAAACCACCTCTTCTTAGTCGTTTTGCTCGTGTCTTTTTTTGTTGCAGGTGTTATTTTTTATTTATAAAACAATAAACATAAATGTCATTTTTTGCATAGGTCAAACTTCAAGACTTTAAGGTTAGATTTTTTTTTTACTGAAAAACCTCAGTTATACTTACAGTTAAAAATATAAAATAAAAGTTACTGCATGTAACTAGCAAATAAATTCTGAAATATGACAATAACTGCACTGGCAATTATAAAAACAACTTTGAAAAAACTTGTTCCAACAACGTGCATGTGGACTGTACCGTTTCTTACACAATTAAAAATGTAATGATTGGTCGGAAGAGACACGCAATATTTTATGTAGAAAACATCATAAGTACTTATATTATTTTTCAAATATAAATTAAAAGAAATAAATTGCATGTAAATTAATTTTTTTTCATCTAGCAAGATTCATTTTGTAAGAATTACTACGGTAAAAAAAAGTCAGTAGAGCTCTATTTGTAGCATAGAATAGGCATACTTACGTCAACTTCTAAATGTATCTGTAAACTTTTTTTTTATTAAACACAGAAATACTTAAAAAGTGATATTTAATGACTTTGTAAGCATCAATAATAGTTCTTTGCTGGCAAATTTTTTGTGTCCATTCGTACCTTATTGATTTCTTTCTTTCTTATACTTTAAATACATGTTTAGTCATTAGTACAGGATTTTCAAGTCGTTTCACGACTGGTACTTTTACCTTAAGTGGTGTGTTTGAAATCATATCCATAAAAACTCTAACAAAGCTCCGTACGGTATCAAACTGCCTCAAGATTTATTTACGAACTTTTCAAGATGTTTAACTTACTCAGTAAAACATAGCAAGTGTATGAAATGCTTTGTAGATGATTTGCGCGAGGTTAGTTTGCAGGCAAGTGCTCAAGACTCTTGCGAAAAAAGTGCAATAATCTAAAGATCAGTCGAGTGCGTTATTATTCTGACTTGACGCAATACCACTTGCAGCAAATTTGCGTGCAGGCCAAAGCGAAAGACCCTTGCGTAAAAAGTGCACGAATTTGACGATTAGTTGAGTACTTCATTTGTCTTCACTCGACGTACTCCTGATTGCGGCAGATTTGCGCAAGATTTGTATGCAGGCGAGTGTACATGGCTCTTGCATAACGAGTGCACAAATCTAACGGTCAATTGAGAAAGCGTCATTATTTTTATTTAATACACTCTTGTTTGTTAAAGAATTTTGCAACATTTTTGCGGGACAATAAATAAAACAAGCTGTTTTTACCACGATTTTGACTGACATTGCTTATAATAACTTGTCTCTTACATATTTGCTCACGAAGAAATTGTGAAGACATTTGTCAAGTATGATTTTAACATCAGAAATATTCTTGAGATTTTAATATGGTTGTGGGGGACATTAAGTTTTGTGCACTGATTTTTTTTTATATACAATAGGCACCTCAAGATTATAAATAACCTTTATATGAGAAAAAATAAAACGAAAATATAATAAATATACTAGTTTTGCTAACTCATTAGAAACCTTTATTGTATCAATATGAAAAAAAATTTTTTTGGTATCAGTTACTAGTGTTTTTTGAAGTATTCGAAATAAAAATAGTTCATAATTAGAATATGTATGTACATGTGTGCGTTTGAATGTATGTGTGCATATATATATGTGTTTGTGTGTGATCGGTCATGTCTCAGAGCCCTGTGGTCTGAATTCAATAATTTCGGGTTTAAACTTATTGTTTTTGCAAACTTATACAGCCTCGAAAAAAATTTTAGTTAAGCACCTCATTAGGGTTGATAATGTTCGTTTATAATTTCTGACATGGTTTTCTTTTTAGTAAGGGTCTAAAAAATTTTTTAGCTTTTAAAACTATTTTGATTTCTTGAGTATACAATCAACACTATTTTACATTTTCAATCGTTTTGAAAGGTTTTATTATTACTTTGAATGTGAACAATACTAAAATTTCAAGATTTGTTGATGTGACAGGAAAACAACTATATATAACAAAAAAAATTAAAAAATAAAACAAGAAATAAACAAAAAAAAAGGTAAAAATTATAAAAGAAATTAAAACAACAAACCAGGGGGGATTAATGGGTCATGTGACCCACGGTAAGAACGAAGTTCTTTAAATATGAGATGAGTATAGACACAATTTCTGAGGTAACAAGGGGGTCGCCAGACCCACAGGAAGAACGAATCTCTGTAAACGTTAGTACTGCATTTATGTTGTTTACTAAAACAAAAACATGAAAAACAAATAAAAAAAATGAAAAAATAGTTTACTACTCACGGTGGTTGAACTTCGTGAGTACTGTATTTATGCACGACGTTCTCAGGCAGTTCAACCATCGTGAGAAGTAAACTATTTTTTTTTTTTTTTATTAGTTTTTCAAGATTTTTATTTAGTAAACAACATGAATGCAGTACTAACGTTTACAAGGCTTCGTTCTTCCTGTGGGTCTGGCGATCCTCTTGTTACCTGAGAAATTGTGTCTATACTTATTTCATGTTTAAAGAACTTCGTTCTTACCGTGGGTCCCATGACCCATTAATACCCCCTGGTTTGTTGTTGTAAATTCCTTTATAATTTTTTCCTTTTTTTTTTCTTTTTTTCATTTCTTGTTTTATTTTTTTCTTAGTTTCTTGTTTTTTTTTTTTTTTTTTATTTCTTGTTTTATTTTTTTCTTAGTTTCTTGTTTTTTTTTTTTTTTTTTAATTCTTGCTTTATTTTTTAATACTTCATTTTATTACATTTTTTTTCATTTTTTTGTATTTCCTTTATTTTATCTTTTTTTTATTTTTATATTTAATTATTTTTTGTTTATTTCCTTTTTTATTCTATTTTTTCTTATTCCATTGTATTTATTCATGTATTTTGGAATTTTATGTTATTTTATTTTCATATTTTATTTTATCAATTTAAAAAAAAAAATTTTTTTTCACTTATTTGCTCGCGATTTTATAGCTTATTAATGCAATTTTTGTTTCATTTTTATATAATTACTAAATGACATTGTGCCATTATTTGCTTATCAAATTTAAAATAAGTGCCCTTAAAAACCATTAAAATGATATGAAACTCGAAATATATTTATATAGTGATCTTACATGATTCATTTATAATTGATTTAATGAATTACTTCATTGATATAATAATGTAATAATGTAACATAATTTGTTTGTCGAATTCAAAATAAGCGCCTTTATTAACCATTAATACGTTTTTCAACTCTATTCTACATGTTTATTAAATTTTTTTTTTTTTTATCTTTTTTTTTTTTTTTTAAATGTATTAATTAGAAAACAAATACATTATTGGATGTATTTACAGTAAATACATATAAAAATGAAACATTATAGTAACAAACCACACCATAAGTACAAGACACCAAGCTCCTATAGTCAGCAGCGCTCGTAGCAGAGTGGGTAAGGTACTGGACTCATGTGCAGGAGGTCGAGGGTTTAAATCTCTTTATTGGAAAGTGTTTTTTTTTTTTTTTTTTTTTTTTTTTCTTTATAGAATTGTGAAAGAAAAAAATTCAAAGTCAAATAAAAATTATTGTGGGAAAATAACATTAAAATTTGTTTAAAAATTAATTGCCTAGGAGTGTGAGGGGGAATAGTGGGTATATACATATATAGTGGGGAGAGGAAAAGTGTATACAGAACAGTTGGAAGACGGGGTAAGGGGGGAAACTTAAGAGAAATTCTTTTAAAAAAAAAAAATCAGTCGGTTTTAAAATTCCAGCCCCAGTAACGCGACATAAAGAACTTTGTTCTAAAAACATAGGAGCGTCGTTGGCTGAGTTGGAAGTGTGCTTGTAACTGAAACAACGTAGTTCTAAAGGTCGTGGGTTCAATTCTCGTTGAATCCAGATTTTTTCAAAATTTCTTTTCATCGAAAAAAGTCCCTACGTAACCCTGGCTGTTTCAGGACCGGTTTTTCCGTGGAATTTTTCTTCAGAGTAATTTCAGAGTTTTTACCTTGCCCCAAAGGTTTTTGGGCCTGGGTCAATGTAAAACCGTGTTAGAACTGTAGGTAGGGATTAGCAGATTCGATGCAAGGCATCAGGCAGGGATCACCTTGCCGGCCTTACTGGCAAGGAGTGGTCCCTAAATCGTGGGGCTTCTCTGGGGATACTAACTAGCCTGGATTCAATGTTTTGGCAGAGAGCGCCAGCTTAATTGACAAAGAGTTGACGTCCTCGAACATGGCGTCCTTTTCGGGAGAAGGATACACAGCGGCGAGTGGACCCGATGCACCAATGGTGCAAAGAGTGTCAGCTTAACTGGCAAGGTGTTTCCCCAGAGATACTCACACTGTATTCATGGATTCAGGTATGGTATTAGTAAAAAGGGTTGGAATTCGGAGTAGCAATACCCCCAACACCTAGGTGGTGAGTGGATGGCCCTGGTGACTAGGCCAGTAGGCTGTTGTGGTTACCCAGTAGAAAAAAAAAAGAAAAGTATTTACACTTTCCTCTGGTATAATTGTTTAAATAAAAGAGATTAAAATAATGAAAAGCTTTAAAAAAAAGGTACTTTTTAGTTTGTGTACATGAATAAAATATGTTCTATAATGAAATCCCTAGTTTACAAACTGATCTTAACATATTGCAAAATAAAATATTCAGCGGGTATTATGGCAGAAGTGTGAGGTGCAAATTAAAATATTTATAGTGGGGTATGAGCGCTCCTTACAACGAATACACCCTGTAAACATATTAAAGAAAACAAGCGAATTGTTTTTTACTTGGCAGTGTATTCAATAAGAAAGAGTAAGATATCGTTACGGAGGGAGGTTAAAATAATCAGTTAAGAAAACCGCATCATTAAATAGAGAAACAGATATACGTGTAGACAACGACAGTTACGAGAGCTTAGGACTTTAAATAATTGACCTACATAAACAGTACATTTCTAACCAAACAATAACAGTATGTTTTTTGGTAAAAATTTTTTATGTTTTGAATAAGAAAAGTTCTTATCAACAAAAATTACACCTGTAGATTATATTTTTGATAATGACATTGCAAACAAGTGTTAAGCTACAAATTTTCGAAAAAAATGAGAAGTTAAGAAATACTGTAAAGCATTTTTTATGGAAAACAAGTACAAACCCATGATTTTTGCACTTTTTATGCAAGAGTGTTGCACATTCGCCTGCACCTAAATCTTGCGCAAACCTGCCGCAATCAGGAGTGCGTAAAATTAAGAAAAATAACGCACTAGACTGATTATCAGATTTGTGTGCTTTTTTGCAAGAGTCTTGCTCACCCGTCATACATCAGAATCACTTAAGATCTTTGAAGCAGACTCGATGCAGACTCACACAATAATGCTGTCGATGTAAACCTTGTGGAAGAAGTACGTAAGAATTGCAAATACTGTGCTAAGGGAACGAAAAGTTGTCTTAAATCTTATGAAAATTCTCCTAAATTTTTATCCCAATATTTTTAATCGTTGCTTACAAATAAATAAGAAAATAAAATAACTCACCATTTGTGTATTACACAACGTCGAATTACTATGATAATAAATATAGTTTAATACAAAACTTATTATAATAGGTAAATATTATGATTATCATTTATTGAGATAATTATAAATAGTTGATATACTTATTTTTCTAATTTTATTGTTTTTAGTAATTGCATTACTTTGATTTAGGAGTTTTCCACTCTCTTTATTTATTTCTCTTTTTTCTTCAGCTAATTTTTTCCTTCGTTCTTGTTTTTCCTTTTTTTATCTTTTTTTTAACTAAATATTCTATGGCATAGTCAACTCATTCATTGAAACATGGGGCTGCCGTACATTTAGTTTTAGATATTTTTGAGTTACCCAACTTTTTGCGTTTTTTATCAGCAAGATGCTCCACGGGAAACAAGTAGTTTAAGGCATCTTTGACAGATTTTTTATTTTTAACTGAAAATAATTATAATAAATAAAAATAATAACAAAATATTTAATAAATATTTAACTATTTATAAATGAAAATGTAACTTGGATTTGCCGGAGCCACCAGACTTTTAAACTCTGAGTTGATATTGAGAAAGGAATCGGCTGCTGATTAGAATTTTTACACATGTCTGACGTTTTTTTAATAACGTTTAGATTTTAATAAACTAGCAGACATAAGACTGTTGACTACTCTCTTGTTTTGCTCTCTCCACAGCCTTGCTATTTCTTACAAGCTTGCATCCATAATGTTTGGCCGGCTTAGGCTTTCTCTGTGTTGCTGCCAGTGAATCACCATGTGCAATAATCATCTTCTTCGAGTCATGTTAATGCTTGTTAGTATAAGAAAATCCTGGAATTTTTCTATGTTGTATATTTAATTGACGTTTACGAGTTCTATGTTGTATTTTCTCTGCGATACCTTCGTTCATAAATGGTGTACTAGTTTTTTTCACCTTTTTCTTTATATTTTTTTCTTTGCATATAAAAGCCAGCTTATTGTCTGCTCATCCTTAAGACAAAACTTTTTCTTTGTCACTTACTGCTGTAAGGTTGTCTTTTTTTGTCATATTTTTTGGTTTTTCCGTCATGTCCTGTTCTGATTCTGTATCTTTATCACTGTAACTGCTTGTGCTTGATATGAGCTCGCTTTTTCCAGGTTTTCTTGGCTTCTTTTTAATTTCTTTATCGTCTGACTCTTCTGAGTTGGATGTTTTTATTTTGATTTTTCTATTCTTTCGTATCAGATTCCACTGTAGCCTTGTACGCATTTTATATAGTCATGCTGGTGGCACTCTTGCATCTTCGTGATTGTCTCTTTCTTTTTTTTCCACAAGCTATTACAGATTCCGGCGTCGTAGTTCTGGGGTTTTCCTTCCTCTTTATATTTCTGGATTGCGAGAAAGACCATCAGGTGCTTTATTTTTCTGTTGAAGTCTGTAGAAAACGTTGAACTTACGTTTCTAGAGTTCTGCTTTCAGTCTTGTAATTCTTAAGTCTGGTTTCTTTGATGTGTAAAAATACTTGAGTGGTTCGTTGTCCGTTACAACGATAAATTCATGACTAAACAAATGTGGCCTAAATTGTTTTTTGTCGTACACAATCGCCAACAATCTCTGATCGTAGGTCGGGTATCGTAATTCACTGCCATTCAAGCATCTGGACGCATAATAACGAGGGTGATTCTTACCTATCTCTCCCTAGCTTAAAATTGCTCCGATGGCATAGTCGGATGTGTCGGTTGTTACGATGAAGGGTTCGCTTATATCTGGAGCTTTTAGTACTGGCTCACTGCCCAGGGCATTTTTAAGTTCTATAAACGCATGGTCTTGTTCTTCCTCCCATATTAATTCGAAAGTTTTTCTTGTAAGCTTTAAGAGAGGTTGGTCTGTTTTTGCATAACCCTTCATAAAGTTTTGATACTACCTTGCTACCCCAAGGAATTGTTTCATTTTTCTTGCATTAATTGGTGTAGGAAACCTTCTTAGTGCTTCAATTTTTCTTGGATTTGTTTTAATCTGGCCATTGCCTACAATAAAACTAAGCACTTTTGCTTCCTTCCTAATGAATTGGCATTTTTTTGGTTTTATTGTGAGGTTTGCGTCGGCTAAGCGTTTTAATAGCCTTTTGAATTGTATCCCGTATTGTTCCAAGTTTTTTGCGAATACTATGATGTCATCCATATAAAACCTTATCTCACGTTCTTGTAGGGCTGCTAGTGCCAGTGTTATCACTCGCATGAAAGTACTTGGGAAGTCAATGTATCTTATCGGCATTCGTTTATATTCATAATGTCAATTCGGTCCTGAAAACGCGGTTTTATGAGCATCCTCTTTGTTGATTTCTAATTAACAAAGTCCACTTTTTAAATCAACCACGGTTATTTATTTTGCAGCTGCTAAATTCTCTAAGATTTAATTCCGGAATGGCAATGAATAATACGTATCGACTGCTATTCGGCTCAATAGCCAGAAATCTGTTTTGACAATCCAGCGTTTTTCTTCGTTGCGTGACTTAGACATAAACACAGATGCAACTCTGAACGAAATTAAAAGTACTTAAGACATGTGTAAAAATTCTACTCAGCAGCCGATTCCTTTCTCAATTTCAACTCAAATTAAAAAAAATCTGGTGGTTCCGGCAAATCAAAGTTACATTTAAATTTATAAATAGTTAAATATTTAATGAATGTTTTGTAATTATTTTTATTAATTTTAATTATTTTCAGTTAAAAATGAAAATCTGTCAAAGATGCCTTAAACTACTTGTTTCCCATAGAGCATCTTGCTGATAAGAAACGCAAAAAATGGGTAACTCAAACAGATCTGAAACTAAATTAATGGCAGCCACTTGCTCCAATTAATGGGTTCACTTTGCAATAAAAAAATTAAAAAAAAAAAGATAAAAGAAGAAAAACATAAACAAAGGAAAAAGTTTGCTAAAGAAAAAAGAGAAATCAATAAAGAAATAAGAAAATGACAAGATTAAATTAATGCAATTACTAAAAAAATTTAATTAGAAAAATGAGTTTATTAATTATTTATCAATATTTTAATATATAATAATCATTTTATTTATCTATTATAATCCGTTTTGTATTAAACTATATTTATTATCATAGTAATTCGACGTTGTGTGATACACAAGTAGTAAGTTATTTTACTTACTTATTTATTTATAAGCAACGATCAAAGATATTAAAATAAAAGTTGAGGAGAGATTTCATAAGATTTAAGACACTTTTTCGTTCGCTGTTAGCACAGTCTTTGCAATTCTTACGTACTTCTTGCACAAGATTTACATCGACAGCAAAATGGTATAAGTCTGCATCGAGTCTGCTTCCAAGATCTTACGTGATACTGATGTACGACGGGTGAGCAAGACTCTTGCGTAAAAAGTGCACGAAATTGACGATCAGTTTAGTGCGTTATTTGTCTTGATTTGACGCTTTCCTGATTTGGGCAGATTTGCGCAGATTTTGGTGTAGGTGAGTGCACAACACTCTTGCGTCAGAAGTGCACAAATCGTAGGTTTGTATTTTTTTCTTATAAAAAATATTCGCCAGTATTATTTGACTCCTTATTTTTTTTAAAGAATTTGTAGCTGAACACTTGTTTGCAATGTCATTATCAAACATATAATCTACAGGTATAATTTTTGTCAATAACAACTTTTTTTAAGTAAAACATAAGAAAATTTTAGCGGAAAATATACTGTTAGTGTTTAGTTGAAAATGTACTATTTATGTAGGTCAATTATTCAAAATTCTAAGCTCTCATTACTGTCGTTGTGTACACGAAAACTGTATTTTTATATAGAGAAATAGATATATCTGTTCCTCTATATAAAGATACAGTTTTCGTAACTGATTATTTCAACCCCCCTCTGTAACGATATCTTGGTCTCTCTAACTAAACACACTGCCAAGTAAGTAACAATTTGCTTGCTTTATCCAATATATTTATAGGGTGTATTCGTTGTAAAAAGCACTCATACCCCACTCCAAATATTTTAATTTGCAACTCACACTCCTGCCATAATACCGACTAAAGATTTCATTTTGCAATATGTTAAGTTCAATTTGTAAACTAGTGACTTTATTATCGTATGTATTTCATTTATGTTAACAAACTAATATGTATGTCTTTTTCGTGACACTTTATTTTTTTTAATCCTTTTGAATTAAATACTTCTATCAGAGAAGAGTGGAAATAATTTTTTTTCTTTTTTTCTACTGGGATACCACGACAGCATACTGGCCTAGTCGCCGGGGCCACCCACTCACCACCTATGTGTGAAGTATTGCTACACCCATGTCCAACCCTTTTTACTGATATCATACCTGAATCTATGGGCACAGTGTGAGTATCTTCAGGGGAACACCTTGCCAGTTAAGCTGACACTCTTTGCACCATTGGCGCATCGGGTCGACTTGCCACTGTGTAGCCTGTTCCCGAAGAAAACGCCATATTTCAGGACGTCTACTCCTTGCCAATTAAGCCGGCGCTCTCTGCCAAAGCATTAGATTCAGGCTAATCAGCATCCCCAGAGTAGCCCCATGATTGAGGGACCACTCCTTGCCGGTGAGGCTGGTGATCCCTGTCTGACGCCTTGCATCGCATCCGCTAATCCCTACATACAGTTCTAACACTGTTTTGCAGTCACCCAGGCTCAAAGACCTGTGGGATAAGGTAAAAACTCTAAAATTACTCTGAAGAAAAATTCCACGGAAAAACCTGTCCTGAAACAGCCGGGGTTACATTGGGACTTTTCTCGATATAAAAAAACTTTGAAAAAATCTGGATTGAACGGGAATCGTACCCACGACCTCTAGAACCACGTTGTATCAGATACAAGCACGCTTACCACTGAGCCAACGCTACTCCTAATTTTTTTTTTGTTATATATAGTAATTTTTCTGTCACATCAACAAATCTTGACTTTTTAGTATTGTACACATTTAAAGTAATAATAAAAACTTAAAAAATGGTTGAAAATGTAAAATAGTGTTGATTGTATACTCAAGAAATCAAAATAGTTTTAAAAGCTTAAAAATATGTTTAGACCTTTACTAAGAAAAAAAACCGTGTCAAAAATTGAAAACGAACATTATCAACCTTAAAAAGTTGCTAAACTAAAGTTTTTTTCGAGCTGGTTTAAGTTTACAAAAACAATAAGTTTGAACCTGAAATTATTGAATTCAGACCACAGGGCTCTGAGACATGACTGATCACACACATACACATATCTACATGCACACATACATTCATACGCACACATGTACACACATTTTCTAATTATGAACTATTTTCATTTCAAATAATTTTAAATACATTAGTAACTGATTCCAAAAAAATTTTATTCTCACCGATCCTGTAAAGGTCCCTAATGAGTTTGAAAAGCTAGTGTATTTATAATTTTTTTGTAACATTTTTTCTCATACAAAGGTTATTTATAATCTTGAGGTGCCCATTGTACATAAAAAAATGTCAGTGCACAAAATTAAATGTCCCCTACAACCATATTGAAAAATCTCAAAAATATTTCTGATATTAAAATCATACTTAAGAAACGTCTTCACAATTTTTGCGCTAGAAAAAATGTAAGAAACAAGTCATTACAAGCAATACAAGTTAAGATCGTAGTAAAAACAGCTTGTATTAATTATTGTCCCGCAAAAATTTTGCATTATTCTCCAACATATAGGAGTGTATTGAATAAAAATGATAAGAACGCGCTTTCGATTGACAGTCAGATTTGTGTACTTCTTACGCAAGAGTCTTGTGCACTTGCCTGCACACAAATCTTGCGCAAATCTGCAGCAATTGGGAGTACGTCGAGTAAAGACAAGTGACGTACTCAACTGATTGTCAAATTTGTGCACTTCTTACGCAAGAGTCTTGTGCACTCGCCTGCACGCTAACCTTGTGCAAATTTGCGGCAAACCGTCTTATGCACTTGCCATATATCAGAATAACCAGAATAACTTAGGATCCCGGAAGCAGACCAGGTGCAGACTATCGCATTGCCCGTGCGTACGATTGTGCTACTAGGGTTGTAATTTTTTATTTATAATTCATATTAAAAATATCAATTTTTCTATAAATTCTGTTATTAACGCTTTGTTTTCTGAATACCCAGTTAATGACTTTTCTATTATACATTTACAAATTTAAGTAAATTATTTTTATATTAATTACATACTTTTGTGCTAGCAAATATATGTCTTACGACTGGTACATTCAGTGTGGAACAACTGGATGTATATTGAAAAAGAGTTTCATCACTGGGACAATTTTATTTTTATGTTAATTCATAATTATTTTTCTTGTAAGCCATATTATGATGTTTTATAACTTGCAAAATATTTAGTTTCAATCCTTTTCTCAAATTGCACTTAAGTTTTTCAATGTTATATTTTATATATTTTTTATGACTACTAGGAAACAGGGGTACTCGAACAACTGTCCCATGACTGGTACTTTTACCTTAGTAAAAGTGAGCGAACTATTTCTCTGAAGAGCAGCTATTATGCTTGAACCGTCGTCTATGATGAGCACATTGACATCTTCTTTTTCCTTATCAAATAAGGGATTTTTTGTAAAAATTTGGACTGCCATGTCTAGTTCCATGGCTTTTGCTGAGCCATGAAAATTCCATCTGCAGTTGTAATCCGTTTGATTATGGCCCGTTTTGCAAAGCCTATAATTTTCGCAACGCACAGCATAAGAAATTACTTTTCCTGAGTAAAAACCAATGGCAGTTGCATCTCCTACATTTATAGAAAAATCTTTCAAGGATTAACAGCTCTTAAAATTATGACAAAGTATGTCGTAGAGTTTTAAAACACCATACGTTTAGTTCTTATGTTTTATAACCATTAAAATATTTATCAAACTATTAAACCAGAGAAACAAATAAACAAACCAGATAAGCTGTTGTAGGCTCTTCCATTTACTCGCTTTTTCCATCCATAGCCGAAAAAAGCTTTTAAATTCTCTTCACTTGTAATTAAATTGTTGTTCTGTTTGTTGGTTTCAGCAACTTCAGTTTCTCTGACACTTATACGTATTGAAAAAAAAATTTTTAGAGATCGATTCCGATAGTTTGTGTTTATAATTTTTGATAGATTCTCCATGTGTGTACATAGGTTTTGTTTAACGTAAGTAAGTTGTAGATAAAAAAGACAGGGTATGAGTTCTTAATTCATAAAAGAAATCAGAAAGACAAGGATTAATTTTGATTTTAAATAACTTATACGGAACTTATGTAATGTACTTTTATTTAATTCTTATAATAATTTTGCTTATATTTTCTAACGTCACTAAATAAGAAATCTTTTTCTACAGGAAAGTATACAAGTAATTTTAATTACTATATTATAATAAACTTGCATTCTATCTGTTTAGTGGAACACGTCATGTAAGAGTAAACTATTTTATTCAAAATGGTTTACAAGAGGGCTGATTACAGCGTCAGAGGCGTCGTGAGCGTGAGCAGGATAGGCGTCCGGTCGTCTCGCAGAGCGGTGCTCAAGTGCCCGAGCGCAGAGACGGCTCCCGGCAAGGCGGAAGCCCGTAAGCATGGCGGAAATGCACGCAGTGCCTCACTCGGCTGTTGCGCTCGGGCGCGAAACCAAACAATCCGCCCACCTCGATCCTGGATCAAAGAACTACGTGCCGCCCGCCAAACCGGGGTCGGTCGGGGAGTCTTCTGGAGGCAGCGGAGCCGCGGAAGGCGCCAACACAGGCAGCAAGACCATCTTGGTGATAGATCGCTCGTACATGCCAGTCACCGTCTTGAGGGTAGCAGCGCGGACATAGCCGTTGGTTCCCGGGTGGACACTGATGACACGGCCGATTGGCCATCGGCCGCTGAACTGCAGAAGTGTAGCGTCAAGGAGGATGACCACATCGCCGACGATAAAGTTCCGGCGAGAAGTAGTCCATTTTGACCGCTTTTGGAGTGTGTTAAGGTATTCTCGGCTCCAGCGGGACCAAAACTGGGCGCGGACCCCCCGAACGAGCTCCCAGTGGGCGAGCGCATCCAAGCTCTCCGAAGGGGGCTGGGCAGAACGATGGAGTTGAGAGGGCCACGGACGAGGAGATGCCCTGGGGTGAGAACATCGAGGTCTCCAGTGTCTCCAGACAGCGGTGTCAGTGGTCGGCTATTGAAGACCATCTCGATGCCAACGAGCACCGTGGAAAATTCCTCGTTGGTGAGATGGCGTGACCCCATGATGCGCTGGAGGTGACTTTTGGTTGACTTGACGGCGGCCTCCCACAAGCCACCGAAGTGAGGAGCGCCCAGTGGAATAAACTTCCAAGCAATTCCTTAATCGGCAAGAGAGCCCGCGACCAATCCTTAGTCCAGCTCGGCTGTCAGCAAGGCATTGCGCAGCTCGACATCAGCGTGGTGGAAGCAAATCGCGTTGTCACTCCATATTTCACGGGGCCGACTGCGGCGTCCAGAGAATCGGTGGAGGGCGCCCAAGAAGGACGCAGCTCAGAGATCGCTGACCAGCTCCAGGTGCAGGGCCTTGGTGGCGAGGCACACAAAAACGGTGATGTAGCCTTTCGTGGTCCGGACTCCTCGTCCTCTGGCGAAGAGTACATGGAAAGGGCCGGCGTAGTCCACTCCGGTGCAGGCAAAGGCACGAGAAGGGGAGACTTGGGACGATGGCAGTGGGGCCATGAGTTGAGTCACCAGTCGCGCTCGCAGCCGGATGCAGACGACGCACCTGTGGAGGTGAGCCTTGATCCACCGGGGCCCACCGAGGAGCCAAGCGCGCTTACAGACGTAGGCACTGGTGACACGGTATCCACCGTGCAGCGCCCGAGAGTGCGCCCAGGCGATGACCACGGAAGCAAGGGAAGAGGCGCCGCTGAGGATCGGCAGGTGCCACTCCTCGTAGGTCAGCACGCAGCGCCTCACTCGGCTGTCGCGCTCGGGCGCGAAACCAAACACTATCAACATTATCACTTATGTTATTACTGTATTACTGTACATTATAACACAGTGTGTTATTTTATTGTGATGTCATAAAATTAAACAACAGATTTTCACGAACAAGATTACCACAAATTTAAAAGTAATGTAAATATGTACATATTAAATTGCTTTAAAACATCATCAAAAAATTTTGACTCTATGAAATTGATTTTCATAAAAAAACATCAGAAAGTATTTGTAAAAGAGCTCACAAAATTCTATTTATAATAGAAAACAAATGAGAATTATAAAAATCAAGGAGAAAGATAATTCCATGGTGTACAATAAAAATTATGCAACGTGTACAATCACATTATAGAATACAAATTTATACTCACTGGATCTCTGGACTAGAATTAAGTGTAAGTTGTATTTTTAAGCGAATACTTTCCTAACAAAATTCTTGAGCTACTTCTTCTATAGCTGGCCCCACTTACCTTTCATACTTCTTGACTGCATTCGACGATATCACAGGTACGTCAGAAATCGAGAGCATTAAGTTGATGTGCGCTTTTCCAACATTATTATCATGCATTCCTAATGTATTTAATGTGTAAATGAGTATGTACATCTTCAGGCAGTGTGAGCGTGCAACATACGTATAAACATACCGAAAATTACATACCTCATTTACAGCAAATCCATGGTTTGTATGAACCTCTTAGTAGTCCGAACCTCATACACTGTGTTGCATTTCGTACATGGTACAGAAAATACACTTGCAAGCCCAAACCGCTTTTTCTGGGTCTGATTATGGATGGACAGCGGTATTTTACATTGTTGACAATATACATCTGCACTAAAGGTGTATAAATCTACTATTCTACAAGAGGACTCAGCTGCCTCATTATCTTGAGAGCACAGCCTCTTTTTGTCTTCCTGTAAGTAATGATAAAAATTTTGTTGTTAAATATCAATACACACATTTACAGATAATGATTGAACTTACAAACATTTATCTTATACGTTTCAGCAATCAAACAAACTTCTCTATCCGTGGCTAGTCCCATCATCATGGCAAATCGCATTATTTTCTCGACCATCAGCGACAATTTTCTTCACAAACTGACCACACTTTTTTCCTCTCATTCACCTGATATTATAATTACCATCCATTTGTCACAAACATTCAGTATTTACTGGCAAAATAATACACACAAAACGCGTAGAAGGTGTATGCTGTTAACAGGCGCTGGAGCTGAGAGCAAACAAGCGAGTTCATCTGCTTGGATAGATACATACGCATTTTTCGATACCCTGATCAAATGTGACTTTCTTAATTACGGAATTTTTGGCGTTTTTTTGCTTATAAATTATAAGTAAGATATGGTACAAACCACTAACTGTCTCTTCAGTCGTTTATATTCAGTTAATTTTTGATTTATAGAAATGTCCTCCCGGTACCCTTGCTTTATACGGCAACATTGTGCTGAGCAATCTTAAGGCTCTATACAACCATAAAAAGTCCAGTGATAAGTGGAAAAGCTAAAAAAAAACGCTATTTTTTTATCTTTTAATACTTAATTTGGAATATCTCAGGCTTGAACTAAAATTATCTAAGAATTTTTGTTTGGGCACATTTCCAACAAGCTGAGTTATTTACTTTCTTCGATTATTTTATCAAACACATATTCTACTTGTTCTTGTAGATTTATGAACATTTGAATTATGAATAATAGTTTTTTAAATCATTTTCCGATAAAACAAAATTCAGGCTCAGCTTCTAAGGAAAATGTATACTACAAATGCTTCCTTGTTTTCGTGAAAGTCAATTGGCCGGGAATACCCCCTTAGCTGTCGTACTATACATCGACGCCCCAGACGAAGACTATGCCCTAATTGGCCCTGGATTAAAACTATGCCCTTTCGACGTCCCAGGCGAAGACTATGCCCTTTTCTCAAGCCCGGACGAAAACTATGCCCTTTTTTCTAGTCTGGACAAAAACTATGCCCTTTTTTTGGTCCTGGGCCAAAACTATGCCCTTTTTTCTAGTCTGGACGAAAACTACGCCCTTTTCCGGAGTTTGGACAGAGACTATGCCCTTTTTTTAAGTCCAGACGAAAACTATGTCTTTTTTTCTAGGCTGTGTAAAAACTATTACATTTTTTCCGAGTCTGGATGAAGATTTTGACTTTTTCTGGAGCCCGGATGAAGTACAATTTATTTAAGCTCACCTTACATTTTTGTTTGTAATATATTAAAAATTAACTGAATATAAGCGAATGAAAAGACAGTTAGTGATTTGTAACATATCTTACTTATAATTTATAAGCAAAAAAACGCCAAAAATTCCGTAATTAAAAAAGTTACATTTGATCAGGGTACCGAAAAATGTGTATGTATCTATCCACGCAGATGAACTCGCTTGTTTGCTCTCAGCTCCAGCGCCTTTTAACAGCATATACTTTCTACGCGTTTTGTGTGTATTATTTTGCCAGTAAATACTGAATGTTTGTGACAAATGGATGGTAATTATAATATTAGGTGAATGAGAGGAAAAAAGTGTGGTCAGTTCGTGAAGAAGATTGTCGCCGATGGTTGAGAAAATAATGCGATTTGCCACGATGATGCGACCAGCCAGATATTATTATTTTTGAAGTTATACTTCTATAGCCGCGTTCTGCCCTACGATGTAAATCAATGATTTCAGATTGGTGACTTTGAGAAAAAGTGTAACACAAGTGGATTTTGCTTGGTTTTCCCCCTTCACCCCGTTCTTCTTGACGTCCTTCTGGTCCCCCTACACCATTTAACATCTAACATCATCATCGTACCACACTACTCAACGTTATCGCACTGCACCACACTACATATTTTGAATTTTACTTTTTTTTTTTGAAACTAATTTCTAAAAAAAAAAAAAAAAAAAAAAAAAGAAAAAAAAAAAAAAAAAAAAAAACCATTACCCACTCTACTATAAGCTAGCCTAATATAGGAAAACCAATTTCTTCATTTAATCTTACAGTTCGTAACTTATTTTCAATGTAAATGTTTATTTTTTGTGGGCTCATTTATTTGGCTCCATTTGACACTAAATAAACAAGTTATGTAATAAAATATATTTTTTTGGTACATGACTTTTTCAAAAATTTGGAGCATTTATTAACTTATTACTAGTTTGTAACCTTTTAAATAAATAAATTATTGTTTATACAATTTTTTACATTTTTTCAGAACTTTCATGATAACAAAAAAAACATTTTCGTACGGTACAAATACAATAATTGATTTTAATTGCATTTTCTCCTTTCACAATTTTTCTTTTATTATTGAGAATCAAATTCAGAGAGACAGAAAGAGTGCAAATATATGATGCAACGCTTGAAATTATTTATCTGATAAGGATGAACTTACATACACGCTTTTACGCATACTTGCCCCTTTTTTTTGTTATAATAAAATAAAAAAATTAAGGATTTATTTGACAGGTCAAATAAAACATATTTACCTTATAGTAATCTTTCATACAAACAAAAAATTAAGAGCTTTATATAGATCTTATTAATCCAATTTAAAGTGATTTTTCGATAAGGTTACATTTTAAATTAAAAATTCTTTAAATACAACATTTAAAAAAGGGTACAGTTAAACGATCTGCTATTTTATAAGGGTATTTCTTATTTTCTTAGAAAGTTTTTTCAAAACCATTGGAAGATTCGATAAAAGAGTACAGTCTTGTACTGGCCAGCTACCATGTTGTTTATATTGTATTGTGCCATAAAATATCGTTTATCATTGTTCTGTTATTAGATATTACAATATTCATAGAAACCACACCCAACTAACGTAGATATACTTATTCCAAGGCTAATTGCACTACCTTTGTACATAATATCATTTCATACGAGTTATACTAATATTTCTAATTAGATTATTTGCCAAATAATTTCATAGAAGTATAACTTTTTACTTGGGTATCCAAGCACCCACTGTCCACTGGTTTTAATATTCGTTTCTAGTCTTAATTAATTATTTGTTGATTAACAACTTATCCCATTAACACCTTATGTTATTAACTTCTTGGATATAATGTCAAATTTGTTTATAAACATAAAATGAGCCCAAGTTTATTTCTGTCTGTTTAAAAAATTTATACAGTTTTCTGACACTTCAAATAGCTATTGTTGAACACTATACTGCTTTTCCTGCAGTAGAAAGTAATTCTTAAACCTCATTTAGTTATGTGATTAAGCAAATTAAACCTCTTAGTCGATAACTGTAGTCCAACGTTTTTTATCATCACACAATCGTAGAAGATCTACAGATATAAACCAAACTACATTTATATCTCTGAACTGTAGTAAACATTTATGTGTAAATATTACAACCTTAAATCAGAAAATATTTAACATTTCATCAATTTTATTTGATGTGTGCTTATAATTTTATGGATTTTTTGTAGTCTGAAATACTTGAGCACTGTCTTAGTAATATCTAGTAGATCTTAAATACAAGTAGTGTTTTTACCGTTTAATATACGTTGATGTTCTAGTCGTAAGAAAAAGTTTGTCCAGCATGCTGATTGTGAGTGCTAATTTACTTTACTGGTGAAGCGCTTTGCTCTCACTTTTATTGAAAAAAATTCAATTCAATAATTATGAAAAAGGAGAGAAACTGGTGGTTATATAATAAAACTTAAATTTAAATTACACAACAAACCAGCCGTGGGGGTCTATAGACCCCCGATCAGAATGAAGTTCCATTTGTTTTTGTAGACGTTGGATATATGTATAATCATAATGTATATTTAAAATATCAAATTAGTAAGTTAAAAATTCATAATACAATTTATATTTACAATGCACAAAATGAATAATAACAACTTGCAGGAAGATTTTTGTAATAACAAAGTAATACATGATTAAGAGTGAATTGACCAAATAAATCAGTGATTAATATGTTCATTAGGTTTGTGCAAAGTGATAAATTTTGTTTAATGTTGGCACATGTCCCACGAGATCACAAATAAATATAGACATACATTTTTGATGTGTCAACACAAGAGCCTAGTTATTTTTGTAAGCCAACTATTAGGATCTTACTTTATAGTTTTACTTTACAAATTTGATTATCAAAATTTTAACACTTGTTTTATAATCTTACAAATAGAGTTTTAGTATGTAATGTTCCATTAACATTTATGCTTTCTTTCGGTTGATTTCAAATTAACAAAGCAGTTTTTTCTATGCCAATTAAGAACTTTTTAAAATGAGAAAATTTTTCTTACACTTGTTAGTATTAGTGTGTTATAAACAGTATATAGTAAATTTTTTAAAGTGCATGTAAAGGCAAAAAACTTTATAAAAAGTGAGTTACTGTTTCTAAATTTTTAAATAAACAAATGTATTCAACTTGTGATTTAGAAAAAACTATATTTTCCGTATTCTTGGGAAAATTTTGTAGAGAAATAACCAGTTTTTTCTCTACTGAAAAACTTAAGACTGAACCTTATTTTTTGTTTTTGGGCAAAGGACTAAACAGCTACTTTTACAGTCAATGCAATATGTGCAATAGCGTGGGTTGCAAGGAGTGGGGAGAGAAGGATACGTTGTATGCCAAGTTAAACTATGCTTGTATACTTGCAGCGACCGCTGTAAATGTGTTGGTTATAGTTCTGACAGCACCCAGGGCAAGGACTATGATGAGGAACTACTAGCTAAGTACAATCTAAGAAGACAAAACAAAAGAGCTTAACAACGCCTATATTCCCAGATAAGAAAATTAGTAAGAGTTAAAATTAAACAACCAATGCTAATAACAAATACCCCCAGTAATACACTAGATTGAGCAGCTCTCGACATTGTCGGGTGATTTCCTAAAATTAGAAGTAGAAGCATGTAAATCCTAACAATGCATGATTAACTATCAAAATTCCTTATTGCTCTCCCGCTGAAAGCCCTAATCGTTTGTACAAATCATTTCACTTCCAGATTAACAAACTCTAGTATAAAAATTCTACTCATTCATACTATGTAAGGGTAAGCTGAAGGCAATAAGATAAGGAAAGGAAGACGCTCGGGTCCCTAACGATGAACGCAAGGCCCGTAAGACTCAGAGAAGCCTTGATTGCAGAACTAACCATTAACGTTTTCCTGCCAAACTACATATACAGCAAGTGTATGACATCAAATGCTTGATGTCATTTGTGTGCGTGTATGTGTGTCAAAAGTGTTTTCAGCCGAGTGCTCCACGCGTGTGCTCTGAGTGAAAAGCGCATGCGCCGCGCTAGAAAGAGACGGTAAGACTGAGCACCATGCTCTCCCCGGCTTATCATCGCTCTGCCAAGTCAGTCTGCAACTGCTCTGCATCACAAAAGGCAGTAAGAGCCAGTCACGCTGCACTGCATCTCTTCTCCCTCCTATGTAACAAAGTCAATGTACGCGAGTGTTAAGTTCCGAACGAAAATTAAAGCTGACTCAATAAAAGGAAGTAGCCTTTTTATTTACCCGCGTACACTACAATCCCAAAAGTTCTCGTCATCTCTTGTGCGTCCTTCCGATCCGGCGCAACAACAGTGCAGGAGCACTGCCTCCCGGGCCCAATCCTGTACATTGGTCCTTCGAGCCGGATAGGACAGGGCGACGTGAACCGCACGCCGAGGTTGCCGAGCTACCCACTCGCCTTTGGCCACACATCGTCAGCTGCCGAAGCGCGCCGAGCCGTGCGAGCTCCCGGCTCGTTGACGGCCATCTTTGTCTGCGCCTCCGGCGCACACGTGCTCGCAGCCGCACCCGCCGCTGCTGCTGTGCTCTCCTGCGTCCTCCCATACGCGGTGCTGTGGTCGTCGTCGCTGCGCCCGCCCTATACACGGAGCTGCAGGCCGTCGCCACACGCCGAGGTTGCCGAGCTACCCGCTCGCCCTTGGCCATACATCGTCAGCTGCCGAAGCGCGCCGAGCCTTGCGAGCCTCCAGCTCGCTGACGGCCATCATCGCTTGCGCTTCCAGCGCATGTGTGATCGTCACAGCCACGCCTGCCGCTGCTGCCGCGGCCATCTTTGTTTGATTACAGGTGGCCAGCCTGCCTGAGAGCGTCGTCGTTTGGCGACGTGTCACATCAGCGTTGTTGCTACTGCGCCGCTGTGCGCGCATGTCCCTTTGAAGAGCTGCCACTGCTGCTTCCTCCTGCTCCTTTGCAGATCGCTGCTGCCGCGAGGTTCCGAGCTCCGTGCTTCTACTCAACGAGCTTCACTTAACCGCTAATCGTCAATCAGGTTCATTTACATAATTGCGTTTGTGTTAGCGTTCTTAAAAATTTATCTACTATTAAGTACTATTGAATTCTTAGCTATTGTTAATCGAATTAAATTCAACCGGCTCTAACACTTGCGGTCTGATTATTATTCGCGAGTTACATGCTAGGATTGTTTTCGTGGTACTGTATTGTCGGTATTGATTGAAACAAGAAGCCCTGTCACGTGGAGCACTAATTTGCGTTTGTTCGCGTCACCCGTATTTGTTCGTGCTTCCTGATTCAATCTCGGAAACGCTGTTTTTACTCAATTTCCTTTGAAATGGCTGATTCAGAAACCCTTTACGCACAGCAGCTAGTGCTCTACAACAAAATAAAAAATGCCTTCGCTAATTTCCGAAAGTTAGGAGAAGCGAAAATGACTCGGGGTCAATGCAAGACTCGGAGTAAGGTGGTTAAGGATTCGTACGATGAAATGTTATTGATTCATGATCAAATTTTAAATCTTGATAAGGACCCAAATGGACATGAATACATTAGGAAAAACTTGATTGATTTATTTGAAGAGACCTATTGCTCAGTCGCAGGTGACTTTGAGGATTATGCGTCTAGGTTCGACCCTCCGACCTCGCCGACCGCGATACCCGGCTCAGCTTCCACCTTAGCTCTACATAGTCTATCTTCGTTACCCTCTGTTAACATTTCTACGTTTTCAGGCAATTTTGAGGCATGGGAAAGCTTTCGCGACGTTTTTAAGGCTCTAGTGCACCAAAAAACCGAGCTCCCTACTACCATTAAGTACCAGCACCTGCGAACCCATGTGACCGGAGAAGCAGCCGACCTGATAAAAAATATTCCCCTCTCGGGTGAAAACTACGCACAGGCCTGGGACGCTCTTGTCAGGTATTATGACAATAAGTGGCGCTTGGTTACTACATACACGGGTACGATTCTTAGTTGCTCAAATATGAGATCCAACTCCTGTGCGGAAACGAAGCGCTTATCTAAGGAGATGTTAGGTCCCCTAGATTCTCTCTTCGTATTAGGTAGAGAAAATGGAAGTGAAGACCTTCTCATCGCTTTCATTGTTAGTAGGTTTGATAATTTTGCCAATAGAGATTGGCAGAAGCATTTAGGTAGTAGTGATGAACCTCCGACTCTTGATCGTTTGCGTGAGTTCATCGCTGCACAAATCATTACATTAGAGACGTTAGAGTCGACTAAATGGAAGCCTAACCCAGGCCAATAATCTGACACTTTGAAATCCAAACAGAAATCTTCGTTTGTTCATCAGAGCACTGCATCTCCTGATGAGTCAGGATCTTCTAGCTGCTTTCTTTGTGGTAAGTCCCATCGCTTGCACTCTTGTTAGTCTTTTCGTAATAAATCACTCGATGAAAGGAGGCAGATCATTACCGATAGACAACTTTGTCTTAACTGCCTTGGGCAACATTTTGTTAGGCAGTGCAAAAATAAGTTCTCCTGTTTAGTTTGCCACCGGAAGCACCACACCATGTTGCACAAGGAAGAGGTTAAGTCTACTTCCGCGAAAGGTCCAAACTTGTCAGGTAAATCTACAGATAGTAAAGAGGAAGATTTTGACAAGCATGAAGGGTCTCAGTCCGACCATAGCCTTTGCGCTACCGCTAGCTTATCCCTTAGCCCTAGTTTCCCCTCGGGACCCAAAGTTCTGTTAGCTACCGCTCGAATTTATGTTCGTGGTCCCCATGGTCAGGAAGTTTAAGTAAGAGCCTTGGTTGATCAGGGCTCTCAAAGTTCCTTAATAACTCGCTCGTTTTGCGATACGTTGAGTCTCAAAACTCACCCAGCTAGTATTTCGTTGACGGGTGTAGGTGATTCTTCTACAACCTCTGTTCGGAAGAGAACCTACATAACTTGCCAACCTCACTTTGAATCGAGTTTTAAGTGTGATACCGAGGTCCTAGTAGTTCCGAAAATTTCTTCTTATAAGCCTCCAATTTCAAGGACCTTACTGACACTACCTCACATTCAAGGACTCTAACTTGCAGATCCTGACCTATACGCTTTAGATAAAATAGACGTTCTGCTCGGAGCCTCATTCCATGCTCATGTTATTCAAAACTCGATTTGACGAGGCCCTGCAAATCAACCTAAAGCCTCCGCATCCAGCATCGGGTGGTTACTGTCTGGACCTGTGCCACATCCACCAGAAAATGTCCCTTCTGCGGAGCGGGAAAATCACATGATCACTGCCCGACCCGAAGAGGTTACCGTAATGCACATCTCTAAAGACCTTGATCTAATTGAAATAGTGCAACGATTTTGGTTAGTCGAAGAACCCCTCTTCATACCAGAGCTCAAGGGAGAAGATCTTCATTGCGAGGAACATTTTGTTCACACGCAATCGCGATCCTCGGACGGTCGATTTGTGGTCAGACTTCCGTTTCAAGGTCAAGTCGCCGACGCTCTTTACCTTCGGGAAAGCTCTTATAACACGGCGCTCTCCATGTTTCGCCAACAAGAGAAAAGGTTTAGGAATAACCCTCACCTGTTCGAGTCATACAAGACCTTTATGGCTGAGTACCTGACTCTTGGTCACATCCGCGAAGTATCGAATTCGAGCCTAGCGAAGTATTTTCTTCCTCATCATGGAGTTTTGAAGACCCATACGCCAACTCCTGAGCTGCGAGTTGTCTTTAATGGCTCTGCTAGGAACAAAGGTGGTCTGTCTTTAAACTCCTTACTCCACACAGGTCCAAATCTCCTGTTAACTCTTTTCAAGCTGATTCACAGGTGGCGGTTTTATAAGTTTGTCTTTACCACCGACGTAGAAAAGATGTTCCGGCAGATTCCAGTTCATCCAGACGATCAAACTTTTTAAGCCATCCTTTGGAGACCTGACGTTTCTTTTCTGATCAGAACTTACTTCTTTACTATTGTCACTTATGGTCTCACGTGTTCTCCGTTCCTGGCGACTCGTGTCTTACGCCAACTTGTTTCTGAGCATGCTGAATCGCATCCTAGAGCTTCCAGGATTTTTCGCACAGAATTCTACGTAGATGACTGTTTGTCAGACGGTCATTCGGTGGAGGAGGCCTCAATAAAATGTGAGGAACTCACGGAACTGGCACAGTTAGGTAAATTTTCTCTTCGCAAATAGTCCTCTAACTCACTGCAGGCTTTAGCTAGCATCCCTCTTGACCATCGAGTCGACCAGCCAAAGACTTTGCAAGAACATCCAGAAGCCATTTCAGTCCTTGGATTGTCATGGGATCCCCAGACTGATGAATTTGCTTTCAAATTCACGGTTGATGAGTTTCCTAATCTCTGGACCAAGAGAACCTTGTTCGCCCAGACTGCCCGGTTCTTCGATCCTTTGGGCTGGTTCTCATTGGTGATAATAGTTCCAAAGATGTTGCTACAATCACTGTGGTTACTTAAAACTTCGTGGGACACGCCCCTTCCAGACTCAGTTGTTGAACCTTGGATCAGGTGGTTGAGTGAGATTCCTCAACTAAATCAAGTGAGGATTCCCCGTTGGAATTTTTATCCCCCTAGTATCCAGTTAGAGATCCATGGATTCGCTGATGCGTCTAAGTCAGCCTACGCCGCTGTCGTCTACACCCGCGTGGTTGTAGAAAATGTTGTTCATGTGTCGCTCCAAATAGCCAAGACCCGAGTTGCCCCCCTTATGGTGCTGAGCATTCCTCGGCTTGAGTTGTGCAGTGCACATCTACTGGCTAAGGTCGTAAGACACTTTACTGATAGCTGTCCTTGTGATGGAGTTCCCATATACCTGTGGACGGATTCTCTTAATGTCCTCCACTGGCTTAACGCTCCGCCGTCAAAGTAACCGGTCTTCGTAGCCTACAGATGTTCAGACATCCACCACTTGATGCCGAGCATTAAATGGCATCACATCTCCTCAAAACAGAACCCAGCTGATCTGGCTTCTAGAGGCATTCTTCCTAGTCAGCTAATTGCCAAGCAATTGTGGTCTCATGACCCAGACGTGTTGCATGAGACTGATCCCCAGTACCCTGACCTGAAACTTGAAGTCATTGAGCCGTCTCCCTCATTCGACCTCGTAGCAAGTTGTTCAGAAAAGGAGCCTGACTCCTTCGTTACCTCGCTTCTTAGCCGTTGCTCTCATTGGTTTAGGTTAACACGGGTCACGGCTTACGTCCTGCGTTTCGCTTATCGATGTCTTGGTAGACTGAGGCAGTCATCCTTAACTTCATCTATACAGTCCACTGACTTGAGTTTCATCAAGCGTGAAGCTTTTGCTCGATACATTTATTCGAGCTTGACTACCATTGAGTTAGAATTGGCGTCTCTGCTTTTGATCTTTGATCATCAACAGCGTCAGTTTGCTCATGACATTGCTGTCTTGAAATGCAACGCTAATCTGCCCATTAGTCAACAGGAGCATCTTCTTGCCTCGAGCCGTTTGCGTAAGCTCGCTCCTTTTCTTTCTGATGGATTGTTACGAGTTGCAGGTAGGCTAAGTAACGCTTTGCTCGACTCTGACGCGAAACACCTACTTATCTTGTTTGGTAGAGATGCTCTCACCCTGTTACTTGTTAAACGCTATCATCTTTTTACTCTTCACGGTGGTACCCAAATAACTTTGACCGCTCTTTGCCGAAAGTACTGGGTACTAAATGGTCGTCAGATTGTAAGTTCTGTGCTGTCTCACTGCTTGACCTGTCACCAGTATACTGCACAGCCACAAACCCAGTTGATGGCAGATCTGCCAGCTGCAAGAGTAACTCCCTCACAAGCATTTCTAAGAACTGGTGTGGATTACGCCGGTCCTTTTCCTGTTCGTTTAGCAAAGCACCGCGGGAGAGGCACCCTTAAGGGCTACGTTGCGGTCTTTATTTGTATGGTCACGAGAGCTGTACATCTAGAGGTCGTCGAGGACTACACTGCCGACTCTTTCATAGCGGCCTTTCTACGTTTCACGTCTCGTCGTGGCCAGTGCTCCGATCTCTATAGGGATCAAGGCACTAACTTTGCGGGGGCTGATCGGGAGTTGAGCAAAATATTGATGGATCGTCATAAAAACGTCTCCTTTGCCGATGCTCTCTGCACCCTTGGCACGCAATGGCACTTCAACCCCCCTTCAGCCCCCCATTTTGGTGGTTTATGGGAGGCTGCAGTCAAATCGACGAAATTCCACCTTAAGAGAGTCATCGGAAACCAAGTCCTTACCTTCGTCGAATTTTCCAGGTTGTTATGTAGGATCGAGTCATGCCTTAACTCGAAGCCCTTGGCACCCTTGACAGACGATCCCTCCGATTTAAGTCCACTAACTCCTTCTTACTTTTTAATGTTCAAATCTTCTTACTCGACACCAGAGCCTGACTTAACTTCCGAGAAAATCTCGCCTTTACAACAGTGGAAGCTACTGTCCCGAGCCTTACAATGTTTTTCGCGCAGAAGGTCAGCAGAGTATTTTAGCTCTCTCCAAACTCGTGAAAAATGGGTCTCTCCCCAACGGTCGTTACAGGTAGGAGACCTAGTATTAATTAAAAACGAGAACACTCCTCCTGGCAAGTGGCCTCTCGGGAGAGTCGAAGATGCTTTTAAAGACCCAAAGGCGCTGGTGCGAGTCGTGAAGGTTAAAAATCAAAGTACTATCTTAACCAGACCGATTCATAAGATAATTTTGCTACGTACCGTTTCCGAGATCAAATCAACGGGCACACGTTAAGTAATTAAGTAATTATTTGAGAGATAGTATAACTATTTTCGCAGTCCAACCTCACCGCCTCTCTTATTGTATAGTTTATAAATATAATAACACTTAGAATTAATTCAAAAAAATCGCACATTTTTTCACTTTATAATTTATAATTTTCCCTTTTGCTTCGTTTCTGGTAACACTTATTGTACGAATTTAAAGAAATTAAGAAAAAAATACCGTTATACAAAATTGTACGAATTATTTGATTTATTGTAAGTGGAAAGCGCTCCACAGTTATCTTTTCTATTGTTTGCCGTTGCTTTGATTGATATTGTCTCTGAGCTAGTTTTCATACCTGTTAAAGGACCTAGTTTTCATATTTTTCTTGATGTTCATTCAATCTACTTTCTGTACATCAACTCGGGGAGTATGTATGACATCAAATGCTTGATGTCATTTGTGTGTGTGTATGTGTGTCAAAAGTGTTTTCAGTCAAGTGCTCCACGCGTGTGCTTTGAGTGAAAAGCGCATGCGCGCCCTAGAAAGAGACGGTAAGACTGAGCTCCGTGCTCTCTCCAGCTTATTATCGCTCCGCCAAGTCAGTCTGCAACTGCTCTGCATCACAAAAGGAAGTAAAAGCCAGTCACGCTGCACTGCGTCTCTTCTCCCTCCTATGTAACAAAGTCAATGTACGCGAGTGTTAAGTTCCGAACGAAAATTAAAGCTGACTCAATAAAGGGAAGTAGCTTTTTTATTTACCCGCGTCCACTACAATCCCAAAAGTTCTCGTCATCTCTTGTCCGTCCTTCCGATCCGGCGCAACAACAGTGCAGGAGCACTGCCTCCCGGGCCCAATCCTGTACAGCAAGGTTATTGAAAGCAATTAAAAACCCATGCATTTGGGCCAGAAGTCAGAGCTCTCGTTTGGTGAACAACTCAAAAAGAACTCTCTTACTTTGACATGCATATCGGAAGACAACCTTGATACGATAAACCCAGTAACTGTCGTCAGAGAGTGTTAAACGTGCAACCTAAAACTTTTTAGGGCGTGTACTCAACCTCAAGTCTCACCCACGTGTGCTCAGCTTTTTTATTATGTTCTACTGATGACTGCAATTTAATTAAAGAGTACATCAAAATCTATTAACTTTTTCTTATTTTTATTTGCCACGACCATTCAACCTGCAAGGTTATTCATGACTCCATAATCTTACGATACGATTTGTAAGACTACTCGCACTAGTAAACTAGAGTACCGGGCATTGGCATCCTACGCTCTAAGTTTGACTCCAATATATGTGCAGCTAATCTTTGGGGCTATCTTACCCCAACGAACGTAACGCTAATGCAGTAGCAAACTTGTATACATATATATATATATATATATATATATATATATATATATATATATATATATATATATATATATATATATATATATATATATATATGAGGGGGCTCTGCCCCCCTGCGTGCTCTACGCGCCGATCTCCTCCTTGTTGCGTTATAAGTTTAATTTCTAAAAAATAAGCTTTGCATTAATATTTTATAGAGCCTTAAGAAATGATAAAATTAATTGTTAGTATGAAACACAATATGTTAATGTACATTTGACAGAATTGGGAAGACTATGGCATTTTTCGAAAATACTCGGGAATACATGTTCTACGCTGGGGAATGATTACTGGGCTGCTTTTAAGGAAATATGATGAACAAGCTGCTTATTTCAAATAAAAGTGGTAAAGTTTAAATAAAAAAAGAGATGTGCCATTGACTTTTTTTTGGTGGGATTTATTATTTTTTCTAGTGGCCCCCTTTTCTAAATGAGCTGTCTATCCTGTATGTGTCAATAGATATTTCTCAAACCTCGTTCTAAATCCTTATAACTATATCTGCCCCCTGCGTGTTCTACGCACCTACCCCGTAATTGCATATATAGATTTACGAAGTATGGAACAAAACACAAATTATGTTAATCGTTACTTAAAATTGATATATGTAATAAATGTATATTGATCATAATTAATTTCATGAATTTTTAAAAATCATTTCTTATTTTCCCTGACTAATGCCTAATTTTTTATATTTAAAACGACAATGGATTAAGAAATTTTAAACATAGTCGAAAATTACAAAATTACGATAAAGTTACGATTACAAATCAATTTTTTTTAACAGTATCGTTAGTTAATTGGTTTTTTTCTTTTAATTTTTTATAACTCAAATTTTGGCCCGTTGGTATTTTTTGCTTCGTTTACTTTTATTTCATTGAATTCGTTTTAGAAAGTTACAAAATGTCTGAACAAAAATGTGACATTAAATAAGACTTCTTATTGCCACGAAAAAAAAAATTTATACTTTTACATCTACCATCTACAGAGAACTTTCTTACAATGGCTTGGACAGGTATTGCTTCAATTCTGCTTCCAAAGAAAATGATTACTTACAAAACTTTCAGACTTCCTTTAGACTTAAGCACTATAGAAAGTACGTTCTTCCAGTTTGAGCCAAATAAGCAAAATTTACGTAATGTAAAAGAAATTATTTAGTATCAAGCTTCTATGATACCGAAAAAAACGTTCGGAATCAATGATAAGACTTTAAAAGATTTATCTAGTAGTAATAAATCTTTTGGAAATAAAATAATAATTTTAGGTGAAGACTTTCGTCAAACTCTCCCAGTAGTAAAAAACGGAAGCCAAATAACTATTATTCAAGAAACCATAAAATTTTTTAATTTTTGGCCTTTGTTCAAAATTTTCTATTTTAAAAATAATATACGTTCGATTCATGAAAAATTTTCTTCATTGCTACTGGATATAGGAGAAAGCAAAATTAAAACTTTAAGAACTTTTAGACATGAAAAACAAATGATATATGTTCTAAAATTTTTAATAATAATGATTACTCTTTTATAAATAAAGCTATGTTAACATCTCACAATGAATACACACACTTTTTTAACAGAAAATTTTAAAAAATACGGTAGAAACATTAGTAACGTATGTAAGTTTTAATAAAGTAACTTACAAAGAAATAGATAAATCAGACGAGAATATTTATATTTATTTCTCTACAGAATATTTAAATAGTATTGAAGAAAGTCTTTCTCTACATGAATTAAATTTGTCAATTAACACTATTCTTATGTTAATACGAAACTTAAGCATATCTGAAGGACTTTGCAAATGTACAAGATTACGAATTACAAGATTATTCAAATACAACATTAAAGCTGAAATAATCACAGATAAAAAATAGAAAAGATAGTTTTTATTCTAAGAATAACACTACATACAAACAATTCCTCTTCGCTACCATTTATGTTGTACAGAAAACAATTTTCATTTATCTTAGCTTTCTCTATGACTATTAATAAATCTCAAGCTCAAAGTTTTGATGGATTAGGATTATAACTTAAAAAACCATTATTTTCTCATGGGTAATTATATGTTGCATTGTCCAGATGTAGAAATCCAAAAAAAGGTGTTATCCAAATTGAATAAAAAAAAAAAATTTTAAATTGAAAATATTGTTTCGAATGAAATTTTAGAGTAACAAAGAAACTATTTTAAAGTTCATTACTATTTTCATACTTTCTTGCAAATTTTTTCCCAGATAGTACCCAGATTTATAAAATGATAACCCATCCGTTTTATGTAATATTTTTTCAGATACACCATCGTTTATGCAAAATTTTATCAGTGTGACTAATGTTACTCAAAATTTTCAAATCAAGAGTATCTATCATCGCACGAAAAAATTGACAAAATAAAATTTGTTGTATGTGATCTATGGAGCATTATAATATTAGAGAAGAAAAATTATTTGCATCACACAAAGAATTGCCGAAACATTGACAAAAATTTTAAGTGCATTAAATGCGGAAAACGTTTAAAAGAAATAATAACTTACAGAGACATTTAAAAAGTCATGAAAAAAACGTTCAAAAAAATATTTGTCAAAATTATGGGAAAGGTTATGTAAGAGCAAAGCACCTAAAGAGATATTTTAGAGTATATCATCAAAATAAACATTGTAAGTGAGGTAATTGTAAAAAAATTTTTTTTTATGGTCAAATAAAATTACACGTGAAAATTAGACCATTTGTAACAACTAATGTTAAAGGCTTTACAAATTTATTCACATTATGTATCAGGAAGCTGGGGGGGAAGTATCGGGGGGGAGCTGGAGGGGCGTGGAGGGAAGGTTGGGGGAAGTAGGGGGAGCTAGCAAAAAGTAGGATTACTCGAAAAATGCAAGAAAATGAAAGAAAAACTACCTTATTTGGCGGGGGAGCGGTAGGGAGTTGGGGGGAGTGGTAGAGAGGTGAAGGTGTTAATTTTCATTTGCTTATGAAGAGATAGTAAAGATAAGAAAAGCGTTACTACTGTAAGCAAGATAATGTTTATGTAAATGTAGAGCAATACATATAACTTGCCAACGGAACATAGATATTTTGAATGAATAAATTTATGAAGCAATTTATTTGTAGAAATACTTTATTTGTTAACCAGATAAAAATCAATTTTCTTAAAAAATACCGTTTTAGGATTTTGTTTTATAATACTTTTTTTGTATTAAACTGCTTTGTTGTATTATTTTTAAAAATTTTTTTTTGAATCTTGTATATGAAGTAAGATAATTTTTCTAAAAAATTTACAAATAGAATACTAAGAAGCGATACTAATTAAAAGTTCATTTAACTAGATTCCATTCTTATATTTTTTTATGTTCGTTAGAATCTTAACATTCTAAATTACATTTTTTTCAAAACAAAGTAAGTTTCACAATAAATTATAAGTATTTACAGAAATCGTAAAAACGACAAATAAGTTACTTAAAAATTTGATTTTATTAAATTATTTCTTATTTTACTTGAACCTAAGAAGTTGGTCAGTAATATTAGCTATTAACTACTCAAATTGCTAAGTTAAATGAGGCTTTAGTTTATAGCTTGTTATATATATATATTTTTAGAGTTTCTTTTATCATTAATCAGAATATGTTTATATTATTGCAGGTGTGGTATACAATCGCTTGTTACCAGCTCTTTTATTGAGCAACACGTACCTAAATTAGTGAATTTCTTGATTGCATCATTGACTTATGACACACGCTTTAAAAAATAAAAAATAAAGATATGTTTTAATTGTTTGTCCCTTTTTACTTTAAGCTCTCAATTACGAAGCCAAACTTGGGCTTGATTAATTATGAACACCAGTGAAGTTAATCGCCAGTACTGATGTGATGTAGCAAATATAAAGTGGCAAAGGTACTGAAGTTCTCGTTTTTTTTTTATAATTATCTGATATTTATTATTTACAATTTATCGTTATCAAAAAAATTTAATTTTTTTTACAGCTCATTTGTATTAACTAACTACGAAGACTGCAGACATGATACGAGTAATATCTTAACACTGTCACTAAGAAATTATTGAATTTATTGCTGATAATTCAAATATTTATTACAAATTTTACCATGAATACTAAAATTGATTTGTTCACGTTTAAGGCGCACGAAGTCCACGGTAAGGATAATAGGATATTAATGTATTTAAGATATGGAAACTTGTATGCATCATTCAAAACTTGTTGCTATGTAAGTCTCCTACCTTAGCAATGCCACGTCTTCTCTGGTTTCAATAAATGGATGTAGGTACACACATGCATATATATACAGAAATTGGATTTGATTTGCCACATGTATTTTATTACTTGTATTATTGACTTGTTATAGTCAATACTATAAAATAGTCATTCTTCCCCACCCTATTTTAAGGCATCTTTGTTCTTTACTATTATCTGCAAATCCGCATGCCACGGTAACAGGCCTTATACCAGTTCACTAGGTCATTTAAAAAACACGCTCTAGGTTGTTAATAACCCAGCAGAGTCTTAAACTCGAGCCATCTATGCAGGACAAAAGTGCTCTACTATCATAGCTACTTAAAACTTCCAATGCTAAGTGCTATTTACTGTGACATTAGGAAATACCTGTAGTAGATATCGCACTAATAATAGCTCTGCTTAGTTCTAAGAACATGCCTATTTTAATCATGCACAGAAAAACTTAAGCTTGTAGCTAACTTAACTATAAGGCCACGTTTTGTCAAGGCTGGGCCAAAAATAATTTTAGAAATAAGTTTGAGCATTTTAAAACTCACAAGTATCGTTTTCGTTGTTTTAATAAATTTCTTGCCAACATTTATCGATAAAGCTGTTAAATAGAAATAAAAAGACCTTATTGAACCAAAATACGTTAAGCATACCAGCAAAAATTCTTTTTTTTGGTATTTGAAAATTTAAGTATGCAAATCTGAACTAAATAATAGTTTGGTCGTCAAGACTTCTTCTTCTTTCTTTAACTTATCTCGTCACGCTCCTACGTGACTTTATTCCAGGGCTTAAACTATAGAAAAGATTAACTAAATAATATGGAATTTCTACGGTTAACTAAAGACTGTGCTTCAGATAAAATAATCGTACGAATAACAACCCTAAAATATACCCACTTGGAAACGGCTAATATATATAAGACCTTAGAGGACTTAGACGGGTCGTCAAGAGACAAATAGATCTGCAACAGTGCTTACAAATCTTATTTACATGGGAATCTTAAGCTAATTATTTGGCAAGAACACTTAAGCACTAACCCACTTGCTAATGAGACATCTTTAAGGAAAGCTATTTAAAAGTCCCACACGCTCGAGGACATTTAGCAGACGCAAGGAGAAATAACAAATTTTAAATAGCTCATTACATCTAATGGCATGGTCAATGGTTGCAAAATAAAAGCTTTTATGTCTCTTATACAAGTGCCCTTTTCACCATGAGCTCTATTATTAATGTGTACCAGAATTATTGCAGTAGAGCAAAGGAACCCAGCAGAAACGCAAGAATTGACAGCAGTACAAGCCGAGCCGCATTCAATTTTTTGCAGAGTGGCAGCTACGGACCTCTAGAATGAAAGAAGGTCATAAGCACTTCCACCTCTGAGCACACATAGTCTGTGCGATTTACCATGCCAAGTCTCTATATGAAAAATTTTCTGGTAAAGGAATTCTCCTTTGCAGGACGCATGCTATTCCAAACTGAAGTAGGGATTCTCTCTCACTGCTAGGAAGACACACTCTCTAACGTTATAAGACTGGGTCTCCCAATCTTGGAGTGAGAGCAGAACCAACCCACTAGGAGAGCCATTAAACTATTGAGCAGAAGAGTTTTCTGTCATTTCAGGGGAAAGTAAGAGCAAGAATTTAGAGATGCCAAGACAAAAATAAGTTGATGTTACAGGGTAAACTTTTTAAATATTTTGTTAAAAGAGTTTTAAATGGAAAATAAAAATAGTTGTCTAAAATAAAAATAATATTCAGTCTAGTTACTAGCAGATTAGGAAAATGGTTATTTGTTATTATTAATATCAATATTTCACCACAAAAATCTAAAAACAAGAAAGATACAAGGCAGTCCAGAGATATAAGAAAATATCATCATAAAGCTAAGAAATTAGAGGATATGGTGAATTTAATGAGCTTATGAAAAAGTATATTAGTAAAAGTAAGAAAAAATTATTGCTACTGCATTATAATGTCACATAAAGTGCGTTTCTTCATTTGATGAGTCGATGTATTCTCGTAATACACACACTCAACATCCAGCCACAAGTTGGCACTGGTGTCTTTGTGTACAAAGCCTATAAATCGTCAACACTTACATTAGAATTTTTATGCACACAGTATAGTGATTCTCAATTTTAAGTTTTAGAATGCTTCAAAACTATTAAGTCTTGCACGTGGTACACATAAATTTGTAATAGCACTTTAAATGTACTAGGACGCTCCACTTCCTGCACGCTTTGTGCTAAACACCTGCGATCGCCGCGTCCAAAAACTCAAAACTAAGTAGTTAAAAGACGCTTAGAGCCTCAAAAAAAGTATTAAATTTATGTACAATTATTAAGCAAAAGTAAAAAAAAACTATGTAGTCACACAAATAAGATGAAAAATACCGCCAGAGACTGAGATACCGCCAGACTATCTCACCAACAAACCAAAAGGCTATCCAATTTTTGAAAAAAAACAAGTTAAAAGGCAAAAAAGATGTTCGGGAAAAAAGTTAGAAGAAATTTAGATATCAAAATGGTCGCAAAATCTATATTTTTGCATGTTTACAATAATCGTCATGGCTCTAAAGAGAAATTTAAAAAATACTTTAATTTCAAACAAAATGAAAAAAAAATAGCTATTCAAGACCCTAGTTTTAAAATATAGGAGAAAAATTTCAATCTTAAAAATTGTGATCTACTGGTATTTAAAACTATTGAACCAATTAGGAATATTATTAAAAATGTTGAGAAAAAACTAAAAACTTAAAATTAGAGCACAGTTATTAGAACTGCCATCATGAATGCAAAAGACTCACCTTGCTTTTTTAACTTGAAAAGTGGATACATAATAAACACCAAATTTAAATTAAGTGGATATTGTACTGACTGTTAAACGATTATCACTGGTGAAAGCAATGATTTAAAAAATAAAGTGTTGAGTATTCTTGTCAGAACTAATGCAACCTATGACACCATAAAAAAAAAAAAAAATCAAGTTGTCTGGTTTGAGAAGAAAAGAAGTGAGAATTACTTCATTGACTAAAACTGCTTCTCATCTCAGGGAAGAGCAGTTAGCTGTGATAAAATCCAATCACGAGCCACCAGATTTGAGCTCATCTGAGGTATTGAGAAAGTCTAGAGTTGAAGCTATCGACGAATGTATTGGTTACAATGAATTCAAAAATGTATCCATTAATAACAGAAAGTTTATTACACAATGCCTCATCAGAAAATTAGCTTTTAAGCTTTTATATGTCTTTTATTGATCATCTGATCAACTAAAGCTGTGGAATGAGTTGTGCGATGAGTATTTACCCTTATCTCTCGATTTAACAGGTAGTTTCATTAAAAAATTCATTTTCTACCCGGGAATAAGAGCAAAACAATTTACTACTATGTTATGGTCGTGGGTTTTGAAGGAAAAATTCTACCTTTACTTCAAGCTGCCCTTAGCATACATGGTATACCAGTAATTAAAGAATTTTTAGACTGGTGGATTGCATCTGGGGTGAAAGTTTCAAAAGAAATTGTAACGGGTGGTTCGTTAGCTCTTCAAAATGCTACTTGTTTATAATTTAACCATACAACTTTTAAGGACTCTAATTTACAATGCTTTCAAATATTGCAAAATCAAAAAACTGAATTGCCTCATTGCTACTACAGACATGATTTCAATCATTTGATTCATGCATGTAGCAAATAGAAGTGTTGGAAAAAAGTGAATGTAGAAGTGATGCAGTTTTATGTCAGATGTGTTGGTTACTTAACGACAGTTCATTATCTTGACGAATTTGAAAAAATCTTAAAATCCATTTTAATAATTTGCAATAGTACAACTTGTGAAGAAGATTCAGAATGTTACCAAAGTATAAAAATTTTAATAAAAGTGTTGAAGACACATGAGTGCAAATTTGATGATACCTTGAATGACTTGATAAGTAACAATTTATTTGGCAAGAATAATAATGCACAGAAAATCAAAATAGATGAAACAGAAGATCAGTTGATTAATTACGTAAATCGGTTGTATGAAGTAAGTCTAAGTTTGTGCGGAACGAGTGAAGCCCTTACTGAAGACCCGAACATACATTATTGTCCTGATTTTAGTAAAAACCTTAAAAATACATCCTATTTGTTTCCAAGCTGGAGTAAAGTGATGAAAGAGTACTTTAAATCACCAAATAAAGAGGCAATATCTTGTAGATCTGAAACATATTTCAGAAAAATAAATGCAAAAATACCAAATCCAATAAATTTAAAGAAATTTCTGCTCAAGAACACTAAATTAGTCAAATCTTCCACTAACTTAGGATTCATGAACAAAACCAACAGAGATGCACAACTTTTACTGTAACGTAGCTGAAGAAATCACTGCTTGTATAAGTTTGACGATACTAACAAGTTTATTTTTACTATAGTAACTTTCTGAATCTCATGATAAACTGTTTAAAAAATCTATTTGTATCATTTAAAATAATTTTATGACTCCATGGCTGACATTTTTTGATTGTAAAATTCTCATTTTTTAGTTAGTTTATTTTTTCATTGTAGATTGTTTCATAATGAAACCGTTGTAATAAAAAAGATTTCCTTCCTTTGAACAATATAGGCTTGTTTTTATTGTTTAATCTTAATTACATCTTAACTTAAATATTGATTTTAGACAGCTTTAAAAATACTTCATCTTACATTAAGTACATAAAAGTTCAATTATTTTTTTTACGTACATTGTAACGACTATCCAAGACCTTCCCAGAAATAGTAAAATAAAATGATACAGCTAGTAATAATAATAGCAATCCAAATAGTAGTCATATTAATTAATATTCATAATAAAAACGTGTTTAATCAGTAAATAACTTAAATTAATGGTCTCATCCAACAAAACTCAGCTAAAAGAAGACTGATAAAAAGCTGGTTCATCCGATTTCTAGAATATGTGTATGGTGCACCTTGTTGTTCAATTCATGTTTATTTCTGATGTTAGTGAATTTTTCCATCCAGTTTGATATCTGTAACAAAGTATTGAAAAATCTTACAATCACACACAAACTCCCGAGACATTTATTTAAGATTTTTTTCATTTATGTAAGACTTAATTATTATTAACTAAATCTGGGCTTACTGCAAGCATCAACATCCATTTCAATAAAGTATCTTGCTCTTAACGATTTGAAATTTAAATATAAGATATCTTTAAGGCATTATGAAATTTCCTCACAGGCTACTAAAAATATTCCACTAAAATTGATAAAATAATTAATTTTGTGACAATTTATTTTGGTGAAATATTAAGAATACTTTCCTACGGTAGGTTGACAAAAATAGTTTCCGTAATATCTTATACATTACAACAATTATTTTTTGTAGTCAGACTTTTTGAGTCATGCTTGGAAGAATATAGTAATTGTGCAAGATTTGTCTTGCGCGCCCATGCCCTCCCCTCACCCTCTTTCTGCTCAAAGAAGAGGGAGCTGCTGCTCGCTTGCTCTCTGCTGGCGCGAGCGAACTGAGCTCACGAGTGGAACCAACGTGTGTGCACGCCTCGACCTCCTGCTTCGCTGGGGACTCTCGAACAGGACCTCCACGTCGATCTGCCTACTCTAAATTATCGGTTACGGCTGATCTGCCGATCTTGTATTTACTCGACGTCCTAATAAAGAATAATTCAAACATTGGTCCTTTGAGCCGGATAGCGTGACTGGGACAGACAACCGCCAGATTCTCATCGAGCCCAAGACAGCCAGGACTACGGTGCTACGCGAAGCAATGTAAGTAGGACGATGTGAGATGCGATCATGCGAAAATACATTCTCTACGTCCGAGAACGTATCGAGACATTGGGCCTCTGTTGCAAGTGATGCAATCGTGCAGAGCCGCGCCACGTGGTAGAGCGATTTAAGGTTATGATAGCCTTAACAAGATGTGACAGGCGAGAGACGCCCCACCGCGACTGCCGTGCAGTCCGCGTCGTGGACCTTGCGTGCGACCGCGATTACTCAGTCAGTGAGGCTGTCGAGAGGTTTTGGGTTGCAGATTGCAGGCTGCTTCATGTTTAAACCGCGGGATTTACTAGTTAACGTCATCCCGTGGCTGGTCGGTTCGACAGATTCATTTGCGATTCCTCACGCCCTTTTTCTCAATATTCTACGTAGACTCATTTGGCACGCACGATTGCACCACAAGTAACAAGGCGCCGTTTGAGAGACAAGCGTCGAGCTCAGCGCGTGACTAATTTACAGGGATAACGAAGGCTGGCCCTCGTTGCTGGAAACGCAGCAAGCCCTGCTAGAGGTTCTCGCGGAATTCACTCAATCCACCAAGAGCGTCGAAGTATGGAGCATGGGTCTCGTCGACGCCAGGTTCGAGCTACTCGCTGATTATTGGAATGACTTCCAAGCCAATCATAAGGATCTGATTCAGGGTGCACCTGTGGATAAAGTTGCCTCCTTGAGAGCCCTGTACAGGTCCGCAGAGGGATACTACCTCGACGCTAAGGCGTGCCTGTATGACGCTAGGAGTCGGCTGTTCCCGGCCATGCCAGGAGGTGGTGGCCAGTTACCACTCCCCGGACCGCTCCCTGGACCGCACTCGGGCCCTCGCCTGCCGAGCATCAATATCCCGCTCTTCTCTGGCCGTCGCGAGGATTGGCAGTCTTTCCGCGACCTGTTCCAGGCGCTCATTCACCAGGATGCTCGGCTCACCGACGTCGAGAGGCTTTACTATCTAAAGGCAAACGTACAGGGTGAGGCAAAAGCAGTTCTGGACACCTTGCAGCTCGTTGGCTCCAATTATTCCACGGCCTGGAGTCTTCTTGTCTCGCGGTTCGAGCATCGCCGCCTCCTTGTGCAGGACCACGTCATGGCACTCCGAACGCTCAAGCCTCTGCGCGAGGAGTCCGCTGCTGGTCTGCAGGGCTTGCTCGATGCCTTAGAAAAGCACCGTGATCAACTGCGAGCGCTCAATCAGCCGGTGGAACATTGGGATGTGTGGATGGTCTTTTTTGCCTCGACCGCCATGGACCCCTCGACTCGGAGAGCCTGGGAAGACGAGCTCGAGAAGTTGGAGGCAGCCAGCTCTGCACAAGGGGAAGCGGCCTCCTTCGCCACTTTGTCCAGCTTTCTGCGGAGGCGCGGCCGCTCTCTGACTTCAATGGAAGCCTCGCGCCCTCCTCGATCGACGAACGATCCTGTACGCTCGACCAGCAGTCGCCCTCCCGCGCCGACGCTACTCAGCCGCAACCACCGATCTTTAGCCACCCACGCAGTCAACGATGACTGTCCTGCTTGCCACGCGCCGCACTACGTAGGTCACTGTAGCCGTTTCCTGGAACTGGACGCGCTTGGGCGAAGGGGTTTCGTCGCTCAGCACAAGCTGTGCTTTAACTGCCTGAAGCTGGGCCACATGGCAACTGTCTGCCCTTTCCAAGGCGTATGCCAATATTGCAAGGCGCGGCATCACAGCCTCATCCATGATGGTGGTCGCAAGCGCAGGGCCGCGCCCGACCCAGCACCAGCTGAGGCAAAGCAGTGTCTCTTCACCTCGGACTCCAAGGACGGGAACGACGCGGCAGCTGCTTCACCGTTGTGACTAGCCGTCTTGCCAACGCTCAAGGTACAGCTCATGGGCCCCGGGGGGCGGACAGTCACAGCAAGAGCACTCGTCGACGCTTGTTCGGAGATTTCAATCACGTCCACTGCCCTTGCTCGAAAGCTTGGCGCCAGTCCCGAGCCAGCTGTCACGAGCATCTCTGGCGTCGGAGGCGCTGTCTTTATGCGCTCCCCAACGATTGCAAGTTTGCAGCTCCAAACCCGGAACTCAACCCGGACGTTGCGGCTGACTGCGCACTGCTTGCCCCAAATGGGACTCCGCACCCCCTCCGGACCGTTACAACCAGCCGTCATCGAACTCTGGAACGATTTACCAGATCTTTCAGACCCGACCTTTGGAATACCGGGCGGCGTCGATATCCTACTTGGAGCCGACGTGTACCCCCATCTACTACGGCCAGGGCAGTTATTCCGTGGAGATATCGTCGGACAGCTCACCGTTGCCGGCTGGATGCTCGCATTGCCATTCCTCGCTGGATCAGCTGCAGTCCCGCCACTAGTTTGCAACTCCACGCATTTGCAGACGCGAGCCGGCGCGCGATGGCTGCTGTCGTGTACTCGCGCTCTGAGAACCCAGCCGATGGTGTCTGCGTGAGTTTTTTAATGTTTAGGACCAAGTTGACCCCCATCAAAAGCTTGCAGCCAGACGCCACTAGTCCAACACGTATGACTATCCCTCGATTAGAGCTACGAGCGGCACTGCTCGCAGCGAGGCTGCTACGCAAGGTTGCCGAGGAATATGCTGTGAGCGTTGAGCACTGTCACGCCTGGAGCGACTCCCAGATCGTGCTTCACCGGCTCCGATCATCGGAGCCGACAAGCAACTCATTGATCGACAATTACGTGGCTCACATCCAGGAGCTTCTGCCCTCCCACGTATGGAGATATGTTCCGACGGACTCTAATCCAGCGGATGTGGCGTCCCGGGGCACGGATCTGTTTACGCTTCAGCAAATGCGTGCTTGGTGGGAAGGCCCTTCTTGGCTCGCGGGCCCTCTTGACTTGTGGCCAGCCGAAAACGCAAAGTTGCCTAGCTCCTGCAACCCAGTCGCTGACGGCGCCCTCCAATCTTGTTGTGCTGTTCAATGCACTACGCAAAATCTGCTCGAGAGGTTCTCAGACCTTGGCCGTCTCCTACGCTTCCTCGCTCGACTGCGTCGCTGGATCCGTCGTCGGCTACGTCGAGATCCCGCTCCCTCGCCTTTCACCCTTCTGACGACGATTGAGCTGCGCGACGCCTACCTCGCCTGCGTCCGCCTCAGCCAGCGACAATTCTTCGCGCTAGAGATTGCGAGCTCGAAAAAGTGCGGCCGTGTCCCTGCGAAAAATCCACTGCTGTCTCTAGACCCGATCTCCTCCGATGACGTCCTTCGAGTTGGCGGTCGTCTCCAACATTCTGCGCTCACCTTCGATGAGCAGCATCCGCCAATCCTCGACAGCCGATGCAGCCTCGCTCGGCTCATTATCCAGTGGGCTCATTCTCGTGCTCTTCACGGAGGAGTCAGAGTCACCAGCGCCTATGTGGCTCGCAAGGCCTGGATTGTTGGCGGGCGGCGGCGAATCAAAAGTATTCTCCAGGGATGCGTTGTATGCGCCCGACTGCAGGCGCGGCCCGCCACTCAACACATGGCACCTCTACCGGCCGCACGGGTTACCCCTGCTCGAGCTTTCTCTCGCACTGGAGTTGACTACGCTGGCCCATTCAACATTTTGTCTGCTAAGGGCCGAGGCATCCGCACAAGTAAGGGCTACGTCGCGATCTTCGTCTGCATGACCACCAAGGCGTCACACCTTGAGCCCGTTGGTGATCTCTCCACCGAGTCATTCATTGGAGCGCTCACAAGATTCTGCGCCAGGCGCGGTTGGCCCTCAGAGATCTGGAGTGATAACGCCACCTGCTTCCGCGCCGCAGACCGTGAAATGCGCGAGGCTCTCCAGGATGCCGAAATAAAGTGGGAGCGTGTTGCTGGCTCACTGGCTGAACAAGGCGTCACGTGGCACTTCATTCCTCCATGGGCGCCCCACTTCGGCGGACTATGGGAGGCCGGTGTCAAAGCAATGAAGCATCATCTCCGTCGTGCCCTTGGGTCGCGCAACCTCACCTACGAGGAGTTTTCCACCGTTTTGGCCAGCATCGAGGCGGTCCTCAATAGCCGCCCTCTCACTCCATTCACCGGAGGCTTGGATGACCTGGACATCCTCACCCCTGGACACTTCCTCGTCGGTGGCCCGCTGAATTCTGTGCTTGAGGCCAGTACCCCGCCCGAGAAGCTCGATCACCTCAGTCACTGGAAGCTGGTCCGGGGAATCCGAGACCAGTTCTGGAGCCGCTGGAGCCGCGAGTACTTGAACACGCTCCAACAACGACCCAAGTGGAAGGTCCCACGTCGTAATTTCCAGGTTGATGACGTCGTCGCCGTGGTGGACCCCACGCTCCTCCAGTCTAGCGGCACGTGGCCGCTCGGTCGCATCATCTCGGTTCATCCCGGACCCGACGGGCTCGTTCGCGCCGCCACCATCCAGACCACCACTGGTGAATACACCCGTCCCATCAGCAAGCTCTCTCTACTGCCCGTCCGATCGCCTAGTGCCGGCGACGCCGCCTCCAAAGACCCTGTGGCCGATTCTGACCCAGGTACGGCGGGCGGAGACTGAGATCGTTCACGGAACGAGGCGGGCGGGTTGTGCAAGATTTGTCTTGCGCGCCCATGCCCTCCCCTCACCCACTTTCTGCTCAAAGAAGAGGGAGCTGCTGCTCGCTTGCTCTCTGCTGGCGCGAGCGAACTGAGCTCACGAGTGGAACCAACGTGTGTGCACGCCTCGACCTCCTGCTTCGCTGGGGACTCTCGAACCGGACCTCCACGTCGATCTGCCTACTCTAAATTATCGGTTACGGCTGATCTGCCGATCTTGTATTTACTCGACGTCCTAATAAAGAATAATTTAAACAGTAATTTAATTATTCAGAGAACTGTAAAATACCTTTCAGTACAGATGATTACGTGAATGTTTTCGCTGATCCATAGATCTAACAATGAATTTATTTACTCAGATTTAAAGAGTTTATGGAATACATGGTATAATTATTTATCTGAAGAAAACATTAAATTATTAATTTCACATTTTGTATAGAACTATTATAGTTAAAATAAATAGACATAGTCACGCGCAATAAAAGTTATTGCAAAATCTTAAATTTACACGAAATTTTCCATATTAAAGTTTTTGTAGAGCTAAATTTTTAGTGAATAAAAATTTAGCGTCAATTATTTCTTGGAAATAAGATGGCATCTATAAATTACAATACGGTAGATAAATTACATAAGTAAAGATTACTCTCGTTCAATTAGAAAAAAAAAAAAAAAAATTCAGTGTCAGTTGATATCCTCAAAACGCTTAACTTGCATTAATAGCATAACTCTCGGCTGTCTAGAATTTACGTTTGTCTACAATTTTTTTTTTTAACCAGCATACAAGTTAAAAAACGTTATATTTTTCTTTATTATAAAACAAAAATGTTTTATTGTTCAAAACTATAATAAAATCTGTATTGACAGACGTGATACTTGCACCTCTGTATAACCTGATGCAATTAATAAATAAATCACTTATAAGTATAATTATGTTGTTGCAAACACGTATACCCCACACAAAAATGTTAACTGACACATGTTTGTGTTAATCTGTGCCACAGTAAACAAACGGAGTAATTGCATACCTAAATATGAAAACTGACCACCACCTGCTTCATTATCTATTTATACAGCCTTTTTCAAACGAAGTCTTCTTAAAAATCACATTTTCTTGGAGAGTTGCTGTGACAGACAAGTTAAAACACTTTTTCAGTTATTCACCATTCAAAGTAAGTATTTTTATTAATCTAAATATTAAAAATAGCATTACCTTATCATATAAATGACGTTGATATACTGTGAATGTGTGCACTTACATGTACACAGAAACAGCTGATCGAGGTTCAAAGTTCGATCAGCTGTTTTTCATCGAACAAAATGAACTGACCTGTATTAAAGTTTGCAGATGTACACAGAATCAAACTTATCGACTGAAGAAACACACGCTCTGTAATAGCTAGAAAGGACACTATACTGTAGAAACATGGGCTGCAGTCCATGGACCATTTCATATGAGATTTACTATGGAGATTAACTCAGGAGGTACTCTAGTAAGTCTGGTTCTAACTAGATCACTAGATTACTAGAGTTATAGAACAAACAACAGAGTATGGTATTGCGCATGTGCTGACCCTATTTATGGCACTGGATAGCTGGGTTATACGCTAAAGTACATTAAGCAATTTATTATTTAACAAAAACAGCAAGTTTTGCTATTTTGCAAAAACCCTCGTCACTGGAAATAAAATTGCAAGCGATTGGCTGTCATTCCAATGTTGCAGATAGAACCACTTAGATACAATAATCGTTTAATTGAATTTCCACAAACAGTACATTAATTAATTTTTTTATTCAAAAACAAAGCAGTTGGCAATTTTTTTGCAATGTAATTGCAAGACCGGTAAACGATTCCGCAATTTTTGGTATTTTTAGTTTATTGCTACGTGAAAGTTGTTCACCCAGTTCACGGAGCTACGGTTCAGCCGTGATATCGCACAAGCTTCTCCGAGCTCCCCCCTCTTCTAGTGTTGGTTTGTTTCCCAAACTAGCTTTGGGATGGGACCACTCACCTACACGCATGAAAATGTACACATGCGTACGCCCATGTATAAGTTCTCGTGCTAGTTCAAGTAATCATGTACATAGATATTAATTAAAGAGAAAGAGTAAGTGTTAAGTTTAATCATACACTTTTCTGCACAGCCCTATAAACGTTGTAGTAGAGTACCATGTTATCACAAGTTAGACTCTAGGGATGTAAGCAATACTTTTCTAAATAAGACCTCTTCTCAAATGACTTTGGCTTGTTTTATTTGTTAAACTGTATTTACAAGTGTTTGACAGTCTCACAGCTCAGAATATACCTAACATGTGCTATGAATGAAAAAAAAAAAAATATATATATATATATAAAATATGTTTATATATATAAATATAAAAAGTCAAGTCAATTTCGTAGGAAGATTTTCAATTTTCAGTTGACGAAATGCTTTCATTCAAGAAAGAAGTGGAGCCTCAAACTCCAGAAAACGATCTTAAACCCATCATTAAAAGTGCAGTTGTTCTAGTTATAGATTAAAATTCGTTACAAGTTTTAAATTTTCGATGAAGGTGACGACGCTTCTCTTTAATAAAATTGCATTTAATGCAATGATCAAGGTGTTAGTTTGGCCAAAGTATTATATATATTATTGTATCCAGACAACCAAAATTACTGAATTGGAGCGAGTGTACCCAACTATTTTTACTGGTACCTACTAATGGTATAGTTTTAAGTTTTTTCATTCTGTAAGAGCACCGGTGCACATATTGGTATTTTTTAGAGAAGACGTATACTCACCTTTGACGGCAATAAATCTCTAAAAGTTTCAGCGTACAATAGGGATAATTTCATTGAGTTAAAGCGTATTGATAACAGCAGGTGATATTTTGAACGAAAAATTCTATACAACTTTTATTTTACACAGCTTTTATCCTAATAAATTTTTTCCTCACAGAATTCAACGATGGATTGCAACAGCAGTACACAAATAATCGTTTTTAAAGCATTGGAAGCTCAAGTGATAAGCTCATGTTTATACGAAGAATTACCAACTTTTCTAAAGTGATCAAAACAGAATAGTGTTACAAAATGTGTATTTTAAATTGCAATTATACTTATTTCCTTTATGATGGTTAATAAAGTTGAACATTTTCTGTGAAAATATTTTTTAACTGTGATAATATATTTTTTACTAAAAAAATGTAAATAATTATTTTTTAAACCGTTATACGTGTTATTTATGGCTTACGTATTTAAGACGCAGTACCTCTCTAACAAATAGAGCAAGCTAATAAGTTTATGTTTCAAGATTGTTAGGATAACATGTAAAATAATAATATGCAAATGGATTTCAAAAAAATACAAAAATTTGTCATAGTCCTAGCTAGGACCAATTATTAATTTTTTTTTTAAGTATATCCTACTCATCTTTCTTTGATTGATAGCAAATATTTTTGAAATAATAATTCCTCTTAACTTTTGGTTAAGATGCCTCGACGTGTTTTTCTATAAGTGGTTTTCGGCTTTTTTTACCCTCCTCTTCCTTACTGAAGCTCTCGTATTTTGATTTGCAATAATACGGGCCCATGTTTTTTTATGTTGACTGCTTAATTGTCACAGGCTAACTGATGCTATATGAAAATTTCCATCAATTATTGAGAAGGCACTAATTAAAACAAATTCTTTTTGAACTTATACTTCTGTAGGCGCATTTTTCTCTACGGAGTAAATCAACGATTTAAGATTGATGACTTTGAGAAAAAGTGTAACGGAAGTAGATTTTGCTTTGATAGACATTAGAAAACCGATTACTTTATTTCATCGCACACTTCATAACATATTTCTTATGTAAATTTTTATTTACTTTTGGTTAAACTATACATAATATAAATAAATGATTTATTAAATAAAATACATTTTTTGGTACCCGTTTTTTTCAAAAATTTAGAAATTAGTGTATATTAGTGGAGCAGCTTTTATATATATTATTAAACATTTATTTACTTATAATTCATTTGCTTTTTTTAAAATAAGTAAATAACTGTTTATACAATTTTTCACATTTTTTTATAATTTTCATACTCACAATAAAAAATTTTCGTACTGTATGATTACAATAATTGATTTTTATTGCTTTTTTTTTCACAAAATTTAGAGAGGTGAAAGGAGCGCAAGTATATGCAACAATGCTGGAAACCATGTTTCTTATATGGATCAGCTTATATACACGTGTTTCATATTTAAAAATAAAACAGGTTTATCTTAAAGTAATCTTTTCATAATGTGACATGTTAAATTGCAAATTTTTTAAACTGAACATGTGAAAGAGGGTACTGTTGAACAATCTGCAATTTTTTTTTTTGTATTTCTTATGGTATTTTTGGTATACTTTTGATGCTTGAACAATATCTGTCAAAAAAGCTTGTATGGGATAAACTTTCTGAAGGAACATTGCTTATATTATACTGTGCCATAATATATTGTTTATTATGTTTTAGTTATTAAATAGTAGAATTTTTATTGAAACCACACCCAACTTACGTAAGTATACTTTTTCCAACGATAATTGCACCACCTTTGTACACACAATATCGTTTCATGGAAGGCATATTTATATTTATAATTATTTTATCTGCCATATAATTTTATAGAAGTATAACTTCTTACTTGGGTACCCAAGTACCCACAGTCCACTGGTTTGGTCCTCGTTTTTACACTTTTATTACCTTCTTTGCCTATAGACAGGCATCGTTCTTGGAATCATGATAATTATCAGTTTCAGAGTCACTATTTTTCACGGGGGCCTCACAATCTAATGACTGATCGTTGGTATCACAAGAGATACAACAGTCACTTCTTTGAGTAAAAACTGCGAAATAGTGTCAAAAAAATTTTTAATCTCTGGAACATAATCCATGTATAAATACATTTTTTATTTTGTACCTTAAAAATGTTGTACTCTTTATGATATAAGTGCGGATCCATCAGGTTTGATGCTGCGTAATAAAGTAAATAGTACTCTGCTCTGAAATTCGTATATATACGTTGTATGTTTATATTTCTAAAAATTAATCATTTATTCTTAGTATTGTAATCTGACACTAGTTTGAGAAGAGGATTAAATAAATTATAACAATAATATAAACTCTGTACATTTATTTTTATAACAATTTGAAAAAAATACAGTCTTCTTAAATTCTTATTAATAATAACATTGCAAGATGTATTTTTGGCGCTCGTAACTAAATTATCACGCATACGCAACAGCAAGAAGACGAGACGCCGTGACGCTGCACTTCAGTGTCAAATAACTACAGTTTGCTCTCTCTTGCGTGGTCAGTCTGTCTGTTCATACATGCATTCTCTGTCTTTCTACAACCTTTTATTTGATCCTTCCTTTTCTATTTATTTCGATACTGTGCTTAAGATAGTAAAGACTAAAGATGGTACAGTGACTTAAGATGACAGAGTGACAATAAACGTGTCTGTGTTTAGTTATAAAATACGAGTGCTGTACATTTTTTTGCCCAATCGCCTACTCATAAAATCATACTTCTAACAGGTTATTGGCTCTGAATTGTCGTGTGGTTGCGTATTTGCTCGATCACGTTTTTTTTTTCACTTCTTTTTCTTTTTTTCGCTCCATGCTCGAGCTCATCGCACGTTCCCTGTGTGTTCTTCTTTTCTTATTATTACGTGCTACCATAATGGTGGAAGCAACCGGGAGCTCTTTGACAGGTGACGAACACCGTGAGACGGAGAAGCTTGGCAGTCCTCTCACCCTGAATCCCTCCAATAAGGGCGAGGGTCGGTCCCAGGAGGTGGCAAAGTAGAATCGGGATGGAGGTGCAGTGGCGGAATCATCTCGAGGTGCAAACGATGGCCCAACTTTCGAGGCCTCGGGCGGATCAATAAGGAAGGACGGTATAAAGAACAAAGTGAGCAACAGTAATAACTAAATATATATATATGTTGCCTTTAAGACTCGGTATTTACATGAAGCGTGGTTGTTTTTACTCATGCTCGTTTATCATTCTTCTTAAAAGATTTGTGTCTTGCCTTAATACGGAACAAGACAGCTCATTCAAGATTGCATGATTGAGGTTTCTTTTATTAGAAGGCCTTCTTTATTCGGAGATTTGCGGAATTCAAGAGCCAGCAGGCATTTGTTTATGTGAGGGATAGGCCCACATCGTGACAAAAGAGACGCGTTTTTTGCCAAATCAGTCAGTCATCGCCAAGTTGGACGCCTCAAGGCAAAAAGGGGAGGTGTGCGTTCCGGTTACGGCTTGCGTTCGGCTAAACTAAGCGTGCAGGTCTTTCCACGCTACGGTTGGTGGTGCATGTCGTAGAATAAATGCTGTTCATCGGCCATTTTTTTTTCTCTCTCTCTGTATGCCTGTCATATATGATGCTGGCACCTTTTTCCTCGGATTTTCTCACGCTCGATCTCCGTGTTACTCCTATAAGGAAACCACTAGCCTTACGCGCACGCAAACATAAAATAGAGTACTTTTGCCTATTTATTCCCTGGTATTTTTAGATCAAAATTCCATGAGTATAATAAGCGATGCATACAAAAAGATTGAAGACAATTTAGGAGAACTAGACGAGGTGGTCGTAACTCGTGAAAACAACCTGACCATGTTTTTCATAAATAATAAGACTGTTGCATGCATGGGAAAAGATGCACATCACAATTTAGATATGTTAGACCTGTTTGATTTGATAGAAATATGTGCTGGTCAAATTCGACTCGTTCCTAAACAACAGCGCACCCAAAAGAAAGGCCCTAAAGATGAAAAAATAAATTTGCTTGATACCTTATCTAAAGATAAGAATAAGGATTTGAGAGATAGAAAAATAAATTTAATCGATACCTCATCTAAAGATAAGAAAAAAAATTTGATAGATAGAAAAATAAATTGGATTGATACCTCATCCAAAGATAAAAATAAATATTTAAGAGATAGAAAAATAAATTTGATTGATACTAAAAAATAGTTTACGTTAAAAAATGGCGCATGCAAATCATGAACTTAAGAAAAAACTAATAAAAAGTACTGGTCAAAATATTCAATCTAAAAACCTTATAAACTCACAAAACGAAATTTCAGAACTCTCAAAGAAAGATATCGAGAAAATCAAGAAATTGATGGAACAAGAAAGGTACTAGCAGAGCTCCTGGATGTGTATGAGGTTTGAGGCTGTTGCCTCCCAACACAAAGAGGCCTTAAAAAAAGAATGAGAGAAAAATAGGAGGGACCAAGAGACACTCCAAGCCAAGTTTAAGCAGCTTTTAGCCACTCAACAAAGAAAAATGGAGACTCTTGAGTAAGTACTGGCCAGAAGTCAAATACAAGAGGTAAATAAATTTACTACATTTACTCCGGGACCTAAATTATGTGAGCGATTGATTATTTTAAACTCCAACTCCATTGATAGTTCGCTGATGTTTAAACGCGCTGTGCCTCATGATAGTCCTAATATAGAAGTCGTCAATAAAGTATATATAGAACAATCAATAATTGTGATGACTTTATGATTCTTGAGATTCCAAAAGCTCAAAGCCCGTTTACAGAGAAGTACAAAATATTTAAAAGAAATAACAGAGCCATGCTGTGGCATGTAAGATTCGGACATGCCTCAGCAGAATATCTCAAGGTGTTGCAAAGAAAGTATCCGGACAATAAAAATTTGAATAAGGCTGTCTCTGACAGCTTCATTACAATATGCAAGGTGTGCCAAGTTGCTAAAATCAAGAGATTGCTTTTCAATACTAGAATGGATAGGGCAACCAAACCACTCGAGATAGTTCATGCTGATACAATGAGACCGATCAGTCCAGCCACTCATCCTAAAGGATATAAATTTATAATCGTCTACACGGATGACTACTCAAGATTGACAATGGCATACCCAGTGAAAACAAGATGTGAAGCAGGACGTTGTTTGGACAATTTTGGGACAAGCGCACGAAACCTGCTGGGTTTTGATGCAAAGATATGCTATCTTCGATCCGATCAAGGCACGGAGCTTACAGGAAGCCAAACGGTAGAAGTTCTCCAAAGGTTGGGAGCAGAACTTCAGTTGGCCTGTCCAGACACCCCTTGGCACAATGAAGTCTCAGAACGGCTTAATTGTACCTTAAAAAACAAGGTGCGAGCCTACATGTACGACTCCGGGCTCAGAGAGAGCATGTGGGACTTCGCCCTTGGCAGTGCAGTATATGCCTACAATCGGACTCCTCACTGGTCTAACGATATAATAGCCCCATTAGAGAAGTTTGTGCCCAATCTGAAGATAGACATAGCCCAAATCAGAATATTTGGCTGCGTCGCTCTTATCAAGATACAAAGGAACACTGGAACCAAATTTGGTCGACAAACGATACGAGTAGTGCTGGTTGGTTGTACCACCACTGGCTACTCTTTCTTAAGACCTGAAGATGGAAAATTCTATGAGAGTCGAGACATCAAATTTCAAGAAAGACTTGTATTCAGAGATATCTGGGAAAAAAAATAGCAAACTGGGGGCATCACAAGACAGATATTAAACACGATAAGTGGTTCATTAAGTTGGATAAGACTAGCACTAAAGTATCATTAGAAACGAAGGGAGAACCAGTAGTCAAGAAAAAGTGCGGTCGGCCCAAGAAAAATAGGGAGCTTGGTCAAGAAAACCCTAAGCAACCCACTAGAATAAATGGTACGAGTCTTTCAGGAGCCATCAACACAAACAAGTTGGATAAACTGCTTTGATGAAAGGGCGATGTTGACTATTTGATCGCAGAAGTCGAAGATGAAATGACACATGCCCTAATTGCTGGACTGAACAAAGATTCCGCAAACTACAAAGAAGCTGTCTCATCTCCGATAAATAGCTCAGAGCAATTGACGGAGAACTGGAATCAATGCGGAAAAACTAAGTGTGGAAACTTGTATAAAGACCAACCATGAAGGCCTAAGGAGGTAAGCCAAACATTATCGACTCTATACAGGTTCTGAAGAGAAAAATAAACAAAGATGAAAGCACGAAGTTTCAAGCGAGGTTGATGATTTGTGGTTTCAAAGATAGGAACAAGTACGATCCGCAAGAAACCTACGCCCGGTGTCTGGGCTAGCTCTTGTAAGATCAATTATATCAAAAATTAATAAAAATAATCTGGAGACCTGCCAACTTGATGTCAAGACAGCTTTTCTAAATGATTCTATCAAAGAAGAGGTATACATTAAGATTTCTTAAGGCCTCCTTGATGGTGACAGCTTGAAGAAAGCTAAGGTTTGTAAATTGGAGAAAGCCCTTTTTAGATTTAAGATCAGCCCAAAAAGATGTAATGATCGGTTTCGTGAGACTGCATTTAAGTTGGGACTACAGTCATATACGAGTGAGTTTTGTTTCTATACATGGAGAGAAGCAGATATTTTTCTGGTCCTGATCTTATACGTGGATGATATGATCATAGCTAGTAATTGTGTAAGCAAAATGAATGAAATTAAGACTGGTCTGCAATCTGAGTGTGAGATGTCAGACCTTGAGAAAGTTGGCACATTTCTAGGCATTAAAGTGGAAAAAGATGGAAAACATAATACAATTCCACTTATACAACCATCATACATAGACAAAGTTCTGGAAAGGTTTGGATTTAATGACTCAAAACCACAAAGAACACCAATGGTGACAAATCAAGTCCTGAATCGGCAAAGAAAAGACAAAGAAGAATTGGAAGAAACTGAAGAACAGAACAAAACTAAAATTAATGAAAATGTACCTTACAGAGAAGCAGTTGGATCCCTGCTGTATCTGGCTAACGCAGTCAGACCAGACATCTCGTACTCTGTAAATGTATCAAGCAGACACCAAATCTGACTAACTGAAGATGACTGGAGAATGGTCAAACGAATCTTTCGATATCTGCAACACATTAGAACTCTGGGATTAACCTACAGAGGCTGTAAAAATAGATTGTAAGCCTCTTCAGATGCAATTTTGGCAGATTGTAGAGCCTTAATTACGCCAGGTAGATATCTCATAAGATTGTATGGCGATACAGTTGCTTGGCAGACAAGAAAACAGAATTATGTTGCAATCTCAACCTGCGAGGCAGAATACGTGGCTATTTGTGATGCAAGTCAGGAGCTAATAGGATTAAAACACTCAATCAGCTTAATACTGTCATATTTTCTGTTGCCGGCGGACCTTTGGTGTGACAACAAAGCTGCCAGAGCAAGTGCTAAGGTAGGTGGGGGAAAAAGACTGAGACACATAACCGAGATAAAGGCTCACTTCGTGAAGGAATGTGTACCCGGAGGAAAAATAATCGTTAAATGGATTCTATCCAAGGAAAAACTAGCAGATATTTTTATAAAACCCCTGCCATTTGAACTGCATGAAAGACTAATGAAAGAAATTTTGAACGTTAATTAGGGTAAATTGCATGATAATTAAACTTAATTTTGAGATGGTAAAATTAAAAAATGATAATAGATGGAAAATGATAGTAGACATGCCGATTAATGTATCTCTCTGTGTATGGCTTAGCTCATCGCAATCAACCCCAATGAGTGATCAAATAGCCAACGTGCTCCACAAATTCAGCTGGTTACTTATTTATTCATACTTAGTGTTAAGAAACAAATATTTTTTCTCTTTTCGTTTTATATAGTTTCATTGAATTCAGATACGAACGGGAGGAAGTGTATATATTTTTGGCACTCGTAACTGAATTATCACGCATGCGCAGCAGCACGAAGACGAGACCACGTAACGCTGCACTTTAGCGTCAAATAAATACAGTTTGCTCACTCTCGCACGGTTAGTCTGTCTCTTCATACACGCACTCTCTGTCTTCGTATAACCTTTTATTTAATCCTACCTTTTCTGTTCGTTTTGCTACTGTTCTTCAGATAGTAAAGACTAAAGAAAGTCCATACTAAAGATAGTGACAATAAACGTGTCTTTGTTTAATTATGAAATACGAGTGTTGTACATTTATTTTTCCAATCGCCTACTCATAAACCCATACTGCCAACAATGATCTCCAGAGTCAGCAACATCTTCCCACTCCATAGCAAAATATAATTTTTTTATTCGTTTAACATTATCGGTGGCACATATGGATTTATACACACCGTTATAATAAGGATATTTAGTTGCTCCTACTGGGAGTTTAAATTCTGGATAATTAACTATGTCATTAACTTTAAAATTAAAGTTTTTGAGCCACCTTTTCCTCAATTATTCAATTATAAAAATCTTTTTAGCATCTTTGAGATTTTCCAGTTGTACATTCCCAACTTCTGTACAGTTAAAACTACGAGATTTTTAGTCTTATCCATGATAGTAAGCCTCAAGCCATAAATTCTTACGTTTATAATTTTGACTCAACTTAAGTCAAGGAGACGGTGGTTCAATAAGAAACACGTGTGGTTCAAAGCTCTCAGTTAACGAAAGAATTGCTAATTCCTTTATCTCATAATCATTGACAGTGACACATAAGCCTTGCATGTCTAGTACATAATCCACCATAGCATAGAATTGACTGACACAAATGACTAATGCTGTCTTATTTTTTATGAGAAAGTTTAGAAAAGTTTTCTCACATCCCTACTCACTGGATAATATTCAACTATGCGATTATGTAGAATCAGATAATAAGCATCTGTTCCTTGCGGAAAATTATCTTTTGACTCAAATTTGACCTGAATGTGATAGAATCGTTTTATTAATCATTGGTAATGTTTTTTTATCATAATAGACATTGAAAAAATTTGTGAACATATTGTAGAGTAAAAAAAATTGATTATAATTATTATTGAGATTGAGATTACCACAGGGGTAGTATTAAAAGTTAAAAAATAACTAGTCTGACGCCCTTTTGTAAGGCATGAGCCATTCTTTTCGAGTCAATATAATTTTAAAGTCTTCGTTACCATTATTAACAACTGTTCAATTTCGTTATAGCATCAAAATTATGTCGTTTTCCTAATTACATAAGAGAACAGCAAAATGTGTCATACAATTGTCATCGGTTAGGATTTATGTATTTTTACTAAATCCATGATTAAATCTAATTAATGTGCTGGTACAAAAATTTTATGTAATATTATACGATATTTATACACTATTTAAATGATGACGAAATTACCGCTTTATGTCTTCACAGTTTATTATAATAGAAAAAATGACTTGTAATATTGTAAGAAATCTTTAATGACATCTTGAAATAAAAAGCAGTTACAAAATTCTACAGCTTATAGTATGTACATTTAAAAGATTAAGTAACAAAAAAAAACAAAGAGCTTTTAGCTTAATTTCTATATACTTTGCATATGCTTCACTTGTTTCACTTGTAATTATTTCTAATTAAAAATTTATTATTTTCCCTGTATTGGTAATTCAGTACCCATTTATTTGGTTTTGTTTATAACTATCAAAGTTTTTTCATAAAAATTGTTATTATTGTGACATATTTCAAGCATCATACAAATTCAGTGTTTTTGACGTTAACGTGATTTGTAAATGTAACTTTTATTTGAGAATTACAGTGAATATTTTTTTATTTAAATAACGAATGGACCGAAGAACATACTGTGAATAGCTACTAACAGAAGATGTTATGTTTTAACAGCATTTATGTGTCAGTTGTCTCCAGCATCAGTTTATGCACATCACTAAACAAGCGAAAACTATAAGCTTAAGCCAGAATTATAAGCTACTTCGAATGTATCTTTATTTTATTATACATATTTACGTCAGATTCACTTAAAAACATGATTATTTACTATTAGTACTATCTCCATCACTACCATCATCAGCAATGACGCAAAAGTACCTTTACCATAGTCCATACCGTCAGTATCATAACCAGTTGACTATGCCACACATTTTAGGAGATAACAATGAACACTATCATAGCTATTTATACTAAATAAATTACTGCCATTATTACACCATCGCTAAAATTTATAACAACAGCACCATTACTGTTTCAAGCACCGTCACTACCACAGTAAAAAATACAAGCATTTCCATTTAGTTTTTACAGGCATTAACACAGTCACCTAAACTTACACCTAAGTCAGATGAGCATCTGTCACCCTTAAGCCATTACTAAGCATAGAGATAATATAATAGAGGAAGCGAACTGTAAATTCTTCTGTAAGTGGAAGCGTACGGTCAGTAGACAGAGAAAGACGACTGTTTTGGTCTTGCATCTCTCTCTGCTCTCTGCATTGATTGGCTGCTGCTTGACAGTGTATGTAGTAGTAATTATAGTAGAGCTGTAGGTATATATATTGCATTAGAGGCAGAAGAGGGCACTTACTATTTTTACGGCACAACTCAATGTTGCAATAATCTTATCACTCAAGAAAACAATAACAACTATTGTTACTATCACCTACGCTTTTAGTGTCTTTTTAACCATTTTTACCGTCACTATAACGATCTCTACAGCACAGTCACCAACATTACTTCAGCCACCTACGCCAATACCATCACTATTACTCCCGCTGTTTTAAACATGATACCACTATTTACTTTGTAAGTTACATAAAATGTTACCTGGGCTATCAGAACCCGTGTGACCATTACTACAATCACTATTACAATCACTATACGACCATCTCTGACGGTATCTCTGTCACTTATGCAGCTTAAATTGAAGGATACTCAAAAGACTTTTATCTGAGTCTCAGTTTGTTGAAAAATATTCATTTTACGAGAAAGTTATAGCTAAAGTAATAAAAAAATCTCTACCTTGACGATTTTTATTGCGATAGTAAAGTAGCCATAATATTTGATGAAATTATTATTTTTAACTTTATTAGATGATAAATAAAAGTGCTTTAAGTGAACTTTAATTTGAGCTCTAGTAGAGTCAAAAATATTTGTCTAGTCAAAAGTTACGACCAGTGTAAGCCAAATACAATGTACATTCAAACACGTCTTCCGACTAACGTGTCAATGTACATTGTACGTGCCTTACGTTAGCCATAACTTTTGACTAGATAAATATTTTTAATTTCACAAGAGAGCAAGTTAAAGTTTCTTTGAAGCCTTTTAGATAAATCTCCGATGAACTTTAAAATGTATTGTACGTATGAAAGAATAGTTTACTCGTACATTGATTGTCTATTTCTAACAATGTAAGCGAGTTTAAAAATTGTCATTAACAAATTGTTTCATTATATTCAAAATAATTGTAAGATCACCAAAATGACTAATTGCATGATTTGTAAGCTTATTTGTCACACTTTAACTTGTAATTGGCGTTTCTTTTATTGCTGATGCAAGCTTCCATTATCCAATCCAAAAATCTCAATTGCAAATGTCAGAAAAAGGCAATTGATACTCTTGTATTGTTATTTTAGAGAACATGAAATCAGATCATAAAATAATATCGTTTAAGCCAACCATTTTGCTGTCAACGCAGGCTGCAAGAACATCGCTCATTGATTGACCTTATTCCACTGAAGGCCTTTTTAACTTGCTCTGGCACTATATAAATGCACCACTAAGAGGGAAAATTACTTTTTTAACGTTTGTCACCTGTCTTCTAAAGTTTCATTCAACTCTTGACTTTCACGACTCGCGAGTACCTTATGCACGTAAGGCATAACGTGTTAGCTGGGGCATCTCAGGTGCATTTCTAAAATATCAATATTATTGGACCATGCTATAAACGACACCATATTGTAAACAAGTCCGGTCACAACGAATAAGTATCCCATGTGTGCTCTTTAAAGCTTAGCTTTGTTCAACAAAAACCGTCAAATCAAATTATTATAAATAAATAACAACAAAAAATTCCCAGAAATAGTGCAGAAAACTTGTCAGTAGACGATTTTATTATACAACAATTTTTAAAAGTCTTATAACGATTGAATGTGACTAATTTATTGTTGTGCATAAATTCAGCATTTCAACACATATTTTTTGTGATGGATACTCAATTTTCTTAAAAAAGTTTTTACAAGATTTAAAAAAAAGGACCCTTATAACGGCCACTTAAAAACCTATGTACCATTATTTTGCACAGTTATTTCTAGACCTAAAATCAAAGCTCGAGAGAATTTAATAGGTTATAATTTTGCATCAATTGATTTGTTAACAAAACATCTAAAACAAGAACTTTTGCCAACCAAATCGTATCATAAATATACGGCTGAATTGTAGAATACTACAATAAATAAAAAAAAAACAGTTCGAAATTTTGATCATAGAATATTTTCTCCCCCAGAAACTACTTTAACAGCCTTATTGACTAAATTAAATGATGATAAACTCAAGACGACACAATAACTACAACTTAAAAAATTAGCACTACAAAAATTCATTAACGGTTTACCTGACCCGTGAAAATTGGCTATAGCACTTTCAAAATTTAAAGATATCCACAAAGCTTTGGAAGCTGCTTTACTAACCGAACGCACTTTTTCACCAGTACACAATGAGGCCAAGTACGTTTACAAGGCAGTACCCATGACCTTTACTTTATGACTCCTGAATATTCGGTACCAAACGTTACCAAAAATCCTGTTCCTGTCTCTACTCAGTTTGATCACCAAAAAAAAATTTGTCAGTTTTAATGATCTACTGACCCCCATTAGAAATTCTTTTCCAGATACTTACGATGAAAGTGATGTCAGGATGAATTAACCAAATTTGACGAGTATGGTCAAAATATTTAACATTTCACACTTAGCTACGCACCTCAACTTTGACACTAAGCCATACACCAACACCATCCTAGAGTAATCATCTTAATTACTATAACTACACTCCAAACTTCTAAGAATTTCGATGTTTTTTACTACGACCTTTTTATCCACCTGACTATCCCCAAATGTATAATCCTTCTTCTCACACTCAAACTCAAAGCCTTATCATTACCAACCTATTTTAGTACCACAACCTAAAGCAATATCGAAATTATGATCAAGAACTATACCGAGACTCCTATCTTAGCTCTTCAAAAAACGAAAATGAGACTCTTGGTTTGGACGTTGTTGCGAGTTTAAATCTGATCACGCATCTAAAATCAATAACTGTAATAAAACTTTTAGAGCGAGGAAAATAGAAAATTTACCAGCAGTCCAAGGTAAATGTCGCTATTTGTGGAATATGTCCCTATTCATGGAAAATGAGAATTCATGTATTTGTCATACAACTTACTTGATACAAAAGTTGTGGTAGTTGTATGTTTCATGTATCTTTATAAATTTACAAGAAAAATTTTATTTTACGTACAGAAAATGACCAATTTTTCAGATAATTTCATAAATAAGGACAAAGTAGTACATAATTTATTTTTTGAGCTGTACGTATTATAGCAACAAACTTCAACAAGGAATTTATATACTTTTAGTAAACAAATAAACAACATACTGATTTTTATTAAATAAAATAGTGTTATGCAAGTAAAAAAACTTTAATTGTCTTAAAATGTTATACTAAGCTCACGTTTCATTAATGAGGACATAATATGAAGCAATAGGTACAACGTTTCATAATTATGTACGATTTGGTCTTATAATCTTTTTATACAATAAAGTATTTTAACAATTAGAAACCATGTTTGAAAATCAAAATAATAATAATAAATGTAAAGCGTACCAGCTAATACCAGAATTTTTACTGTTTAAGCTCACAGTTAAGAAAAAAAAACAAAGAATCGAGTATGATGAAATTTATGGTCGTGATAGGGACATTTAGGTAGGTTGTAAAAAATACCTATGGCAGACGACTATCTAGTATACGTTAAACAAAACAGTTATCTGTTGTTGTTACACCAAGAAAAAACACTCAAATAAAAAAGTTATTAGCAGACGATAAAATAATAAAATAAAACGGCCCAAGTTCTCTCTGGAGAGTACTTAAAAAACAAGGACCTGATGGAACAAAAAGATAGAGATTAGTAATAGAGTAGTCTTAACAAATTTAAGAAACCATCCCTGATGCTTATTAACTACTTAACATTACTGAAATATTACAAAAAAATTAGAGGCTCATATTACTTTTCCATTTTCTAAGTAGCTAGTGAATTTTATCCAATAGGAGTTGATCCTACAGATACACATAAAACTGCTTTTAACACACCTAACAGTCATTATGAATATGTAGGAATGCTGGTTAGACTATGCAATGCATTTAAAACATTCTAACTACTCATGGATGTTATTTTGTCAGGACTGCAAAGTATTAAGGTATTTATATTTCTTGATGACATAATCGTACTTTAAAAAAACCTTACAAAATCACGTGACAAAAATTACCCATTCATTTAAACAACTTTTTAAATGAAATCTCAAATTACAACTTGACAAATGTGAATTGTTAATGGTCAAAGAATTTATTGTAAATATTAAATAGGTAGTTACGTAATCAAACCAGATTAAACAATAATTAGAAGCTGTTAACAAATTCCAAATCTAAAGAACCAACCAAGTGTTAGATAATAAAACTCTTAGGTTTAGCGAACTATAACTTTTGTTAGGTCAAAAATTTGACAGAAAATGCAGAACCTTTAACGTCTTTGTTAAGAAAAGGAAAAGCGTTTAAGTGGACAGATACTCAGCAAAAAGATTTAAAGAGTTAAGAAGAATATTGTGCCGACCACCAGTGTCAACTTACGTCGATTTGAATAAGCTGTTCATATTAACAACATACCTATCTCATATAGCTATTGGGGCCGTATTGAGCCAAGGAAAACGAGAAAAAGATAGCCCCATTGCGTATATGCCAAAAAATTTGAATAAAGCTGAAAGAAATTATCTGATAATTGAAAAAAATGCTTAGCAGTAGTTGCAGCAGTCTAATTTCTTTGACATAACTTATGCGGCAGGAAATTTACAGTTTATAGAGGTCCTTAACCATTATTTTGGATTAAATGTAGCAAAGATCCTATAAGTAGGCTAAATAGATACAGAGCAAGACTTCAAGGTTGCAACTACGTTTATTAATACAAACCTGGTAAATTCAATCCCCACGCAGATGCCATACTGAGAAATTCAATGGAATACAGTGACGACAGAAGTAATGACGATAATTATTTGGACAAAGAAATTTTATTTAAAGGTTGTGTGATACTTTTAAAACCAAAAAAAACTAAGACTTAAATTGCTCGCTAAAATATGTCAAAAACCAATGAGTCTCAATCACATGTAACTGAAAATATCTTAAGTAGAAAAAAATAAACCTAGAGATACACTATAAAAAGAACCTTGAGGTATGGGAAGTGAACATAGTGAATTAAATGCACTTACAATAGCAGAAAGATTAAAAGCAAGACGAAGAAAAGAAGCACCAAGAGCTCAAATAAAACACTCATCATCGAAACCTGAAACCACATTTACTCCACAGTTTAATGATCCACAATCTGACTTACTAATTCAACAAAAAAGACTATTATTTATGTCAAGTTTAATAAATGCACCTTTAAAAGAGACCCCTCAAAATGTACTGGCCACTCTGTTAAATAAATAATTATAAATAACACAAGCACCTGTCACCTAATGACCCGGGGCGCTTACAAGTGTAAAAAATTGGGTAATCAGTGAAGTTACAGAAATAATAAAAAAAAATTTAAGATTTTCCTCCAAGATAGACTAACATACAAATCAAACTTAGTACATCCCGAGCTGATGACGCTAATCGGCAATCTGTAATATTTCAAGCAGACGAAGACACTACTTCTTCTGACAAAGTAACTTTAAATTTAACTACAATAACACTAAGGTTTTAATCTTTTTTTTTTTTACGCTCCGTACAAGTTTAAGTCAACTATACAAAAAAAATTAGGAGCAGTTATCTGACTAAACAGTTAATACTAACAGTTATGAAAATTGCGACAAAAAACGATTTATCGAAGAATTGAATTAAAAATCATTATGGTTAAATTAATACAAGAAGAAAAATGAAATACCGAATAAAAGCATTCTTGGAGAAATACAATCCTTACCTACATTCCTTATCGAACGTCATGACGGCAATGGCTTAAGTCAAGAACAATTAAATTCACTTTCATTGTCACCTCAACATTCAATCTTTCCTATCCGAGTAAATGACTGGATCGATGAAACAACGAACAAATTTATAACAAACGAAGATCCCATGAGAGCAAAATCTCTAATTAAATTACACAGAAATGGTTCTACCAAAAATAAATTACAAAACTCTCATGATGAACTAAAAAAAAAATATTATCACCTACAAAACAGAATAGCAGTAAGGAAGGAGACGACAACCTTTCTCAATCGGAAAACATAGAAAATAAAACTGATTATAATACTCAGATAACTTCCTGTTTAAAAATCTTACTGCAAGCAAGCCATCCAGCAACATTAAAACGAATATAGCAAAATTGGAGGTCAGCTAGTGGCGTAAGGTTAACAAGAGAAGTAAGCCCTATTGACTTTTTATCTGATGATGTAACTTATGAAGAAAATAAATTAACATTCTTAAGTACTTGTAAAAATTTAACTTATACCAAGAATTACTACACCTCTATTATTTTAGAAACTATAGATTGAAAATTGATTAACAATAAATTACTAACCAATACAGGAATTGTATCAAAAGGAGAGTTATTAGATGTTGAACCAAAATCAGGAGACATTATTACTACAAGAAACTAAAATAGTTACATATTCCCACTATTGATAAGTAAAAACTTTAATAATGAAATAAGACCTGGAATTTAGCAGGAATGCTTCAAAAGTTTTGCAAATGCTACATCAGTAATGGAAGTTAACACTGCTTGTAGTGTCAAACATCAGTAAAAGTATGAGAAATTTTTGATTTTTATTTAGGTCTTACTAGTGCATACCCAAAATAATTAAATGGCTTAGTAAAAAGAAGCCTGGCTATTTTGGACGGATTTCTTATAAATGACACTAAAACTCCTTAAAACAAATACAAAAAGTGTAAGGCCTGTTGCTAAATAAACTAAAGTGTTGTACTCTTTTACTGCAAAGGGAACCATTCATCCACGGCATTCTTATTTTTAAAGGAGACAGGCCATTCTCTCAATCCACCTACAGATGAATTCCAACTAGATTTTTAAGAAGTACATAGAAACAATAACGTCATATTGAAATCGAGAAATAATACAATAATTAACAAACAAATTAAAAAAGTAAAACGCTGCTACATACAGAAAAAAACAAGCCATGAAAGGTCTACAGACCCCCAGCCCAAACGATTTTTTATCTGATTTTTGAAGACGTTGGTTGCCTATATATATAAGATACAATATAAAGTTAATAAAATAAAAAAATTAAAAATAAAATACATTTATCACGTATATAATACATGAAGGTAAGTTACAGGAATATTTGAAAATAACAACATATTATAAGAAGTAAATCAACTTAGTAAATAAGTAACTCGAGTATGTATAAGGTTTAAGTACAGTTATAGATTTTTTTAAACGTTCGCACATGCCCTACGATATCAGAAAAAGATCAGATAAAAGATTAACTAACAAGAAACTGGCAATTTTTCTTTAGTTTAAGAAATAGCTAATTATTGTGCAATGTTACATCTATGTTTTCTGACGGTTACTTTCAAATTGACATAATAGTTCTCTTTTCTTCTCCAATCAGAAGATTTATTGCTTGAAAAGTTTTTTCCACCCTTTATTACCATTAGTGTGTCATAACAATAAATAATGAATTTTCAAAGATGTCTATTCTGTAAAAAACTTCATGACAAAAAGATTGACGGTTGGTATATAATTTTACGAGTTGTAGCAGCGAAAATGAAAGAAAAAAACTAAATAAATAGAAGACAACTAACCATAAGTTTTTAAATAAATAAATGAAATCAACTCCAGATATGGACAAAACTATTTCTCTTATATTCCGGGGGAAACTATGTAAGAAAATGATCAATTTTATCTCTACAGAAAAACATGTGATTTCACCGTACTAATTGTTTTTGAACAATGCACTAAAAAGCCACTTTTACAGCTAGTGTATCTCTGCAATAGCGTGGGGTGGGAGAAGCGGAAAGAGACTGATACGTTATATGTTTATTTAAGTTATACGTATTGACTTATAGTGGCCACTGTTAATGTAAAAGTATAGTGCTGACGGTACGCGGTGCAAAGAGGAGAAGCTACTGGCTGAGTACAACCAAAGGAGGGTGAACAAAAGGGAGCTCCTTCGGTGCGTGCGCGTTAAGAGAGAAAGCTGCGTGCAGCATTGTATGTAGCCTTATACCAGACTGTATTACTATAGAAGGATCAAAAAAGGTCTAATTACACATTTTCGGTCCAGCCCCGATTTGCCTAAGACTTATAATGTAAGAAGAGGAACTTTTTTCCCAAAAAAGAAAAAAAAATAATGCGACACTCAGCATCAATTGCCAACAACATATTACCTTGTCAACAAAGTAGATCACTTGGAACTCCTGATCAAGTAACAAAATTTTTTGATGAAACAGCTACTACCCAACAAAAAATGATCGCTTAACAGCCGTGGCTTAACACCAAACCCAGACATTTAAATGCATCTATAGATGCATGATCTTTCATTCAATTTCTCTCTGTTATTAGAGTTAAAGAGTAAAAGGCCAAATTCTGACAACATATTGATAAGCATCTACTTACTCTACATCGTTCACATATTGGTTAACAATAAAGAACTTAAACAAGTTTTCTTATATTAGTATACTGAAACCTTATTTAAAATTAATATTTTATTCTAATTTACAAATCCTTAGATCTCAAACGCATACACATATATGAAATAATCATATCTTCTTTTCATTTACCCTCTTTTTTTTCTTTATCAATTTTTAAGGTAATAAAATTTTAACTCTGTAATCAAAATTCGAAACGGAGATATGTATTAATATACAAAAAGCATCTTCTTTACTCTTCTCTAATATAAAAGACAGGACGGGTTGGTAAATAAATGTGAAAATCATCAAACAATAGTCTTTAATTATATATATGTATCACTTTGACAACAACGAATGTCTTTCACGACGCTTCGATATTCATTCTAGTGTATTATTTAACGTTCCTCAAAAATAAAAAAAAAACTACTTTATGGACTCACTGAAAATTTCTGAGCTTGAACTTTAGAAGAATTTTGCACCTGGATTCCTGTTTCCATAAGAAAATCGTTTAATTAATGACATTTTTGCCCCCTGTTAAACTTTACCACACAAACCTAAAAAAATGTATATAACAATAATTATCATAATAAACAAACAAGCAAATGCCAATACAATTTTGTTGACATTAACATGGCCAAATAACACTTACTGACACAGACTTTTGCACCATTCTACCAATTAATTTAAGATAGACACTAAGAACACTTAGAAGAGCAAATATTAACCGAGTACGATAAATTATTTTTACCAAAAGACAGAAAAAAAGAAAAAAATTAATCAACGAAATGTAACACTTCTGGCACTAGCCTACGTAAATACTATCGTAATAATAATTGTCCTTTGTTTCATCCAAACAGAAGATATAACAAAGCAGACAAATTACCCTTACGTTAGATTTTCGTAGCATGGAGGACCAAACTGAAGTATACCATGAACAACTAGATACAGTGTTCTTACAATAAGCTAGAATACTTGAAAATCAAGAATGCCAAAAATTTAATACCTCGATAAATGTTTAACAGAATAATTCGTTGAACAAAATCAACATACATGCATTTAAAGCTCTTTTTTGCACCTAAAGTATGAATACTCAGCAAAAGGACAAACTCCAACAATATTGTTAAAGTTATTTCTAGCCATATAATAATGACACAAGCACTGGTAGAGAGCATGGAGTAAATTTCGAAAAAATTATTCGGATGTATAGGTGCAGATGATGCAGATAAAATAAATATGGATATAAATAATCTTTCCATCTCTTCACAAAAAATATCATATTTAGAAGCAAAAAGGACCTATATCGTTTGCTTGAACCTCAATAAAGAACATGTAAACTTAGAATAAAATAAAAGACATAACAAGAAGTAATAAAAAAATTAAAAAGCTTGACTAAAAAAGCAGCTGATTAGATAATATATAATGATAGTATAAATAATAAGATAATGGTAGTATAAAAGTTCCATATAAATAAGAAGTATAAATATAGACAAACTCTTCTGAAAATTCTCTATCTTTCAAGCTTAATTCGTAGAAAACGCTTACCAGTACAGTAAAATGCACGTCACAAGGGCCTTTTTATCTGCTAATAATACAGAATACACAACTATCTAAAATTTTTAATAAAATTAATTTCAATAAAAAAGGGCCGACACTACTTTGGGATGAAAAAAACTGTAACACCCGAATGCCTGGACAAAATGTCCAAGACTTTATTTACTATTCTGTCAACAGTAGCATTAAGAACTTGTCACATAACATTGTATAAGTCAACAGAAATTTGATGTAAGAAACTAAAAACCACTGAACAATGGTAAAACTGCGCATAAAAAACTACCGCAATACAAGTAGAGACAGTAATTGTATTCAAAGAAACGTCCAATGGTGGTACTGTCAAATTTTGTACTTATTAAAAAACAAAATGACGTTTCGGTTGTTTGGACAATGTTTCAGCCCTCATCAGGTACAAAAATTAATGAGTAATAAAAATTCTTTACAATACAAATTTCAATAGATACAATAAACGCAAATTAAGTAAAGTGTATGTTATACCTCGGACTCTTACGAAGGGGATGTCAAATCGTAATGTAGCCAGAGTTTCAAGTTTTGTTGCTTTTATACCTTGCCCATATACAACTGACACAATATACGTACACAATAAAATCAAATAAGAATTGGAAGCAGTTACTTGTGAGACATATGTAAACACATCATTTTTTCCTAATACCATAAATGAAAGGGGCCCTCAAATCATGTACATCGAGTTATCCTCCTTTTTCAATTGACTTAACGAGAGACTTGTAACAGTTTTTCAATTTTTCTGAAGCTAGTTGTCTATTAATATTAATATTAAAATAATGTACATTTAACATTTCGGAAAACAAGTGCTTTTTATAATTTTGTTCCGTGTCTAAAATTTTTATTTTTTCAAAATTGAAGTTGTGTGTAAATTCAATGCTATGTTGTCATAGTACAGATGTATCCTTACTTTTCTCTACGTCTCTTTTATGTTCTGCCATTCTTAATTTTAAAGCTCTCGATATTTGATCAGCATAACAGCAGTTGCAATTCGCACATGATATGTGTCAAACGGCATTGTTTTTATCGAGTGGCTCAATTACATCGTTTCCAAGTAGAAAGATCAAATTCAATTTATTATTTAAACTGTATAACAGATCAATGTGAAGCTTCTTACAAAAATATTTAATAGGATCGTGCAAGTGAAGAACATTCTGTAATAATAAGATTAGTTTACAATTATTATTGTATCTATTGCAAATGTCAATCATATTTATGTTGTTTAAGGTGTTATTTTTTTATTTAAAAATTTATTAATAAATCTTCGGGAATAGTTGTTAGCTAGTAAAAATTTATTGATCAATTTTAAATTATCGTTATGAAATTAAGCGTCTGCTAACTCAATTGAAGAGTCTACTAATGTGTGAATGAAACCCTTTTTTATGCTGTATTGAAAGGTGGGAGAGAAAATTTAAGTATCGGCCTGAATGTGTGGGTTTTTGGTACCAATAAGTTAACACTGTGTTATTTTGTTGAATAAAAATTTTTTAATCTAAGAAACTAATGCTATTGTTGTTGCATGTTTCAACAATGAATTGTAATTCCGGACAATAGCTATTGAAAATGTTTTTAGTATAGTTACGTATTCAGCAGGCACACATATGAGAATATCATCCACATACTGCACATACAGTGGAACATCAAAACAACTTCTATAAGCATGAAATTCCAAGTAAACGCATTACAACATCACACAGTACTGGACTACAGGGACTGCCCATTGAAGAGCTCAAATTTTGTTTATAAAATTTCTTGTTGAAATAAAAAAAAGTTAAATTTGAAATTAAAAATACAACTGTGCAAAATTAATTCAAAAAAACATTGATTTTACCATTCAAAAATTTACAAAAAATGTCTCATTGCATTTATGATTAAGGTTTGACTAGTATTATTGAATAAACTAACAACATCTGGACCAATAAAAGTGTATCTAGGTAAAATGATAATATCTTTTAATTTATTTTTCAACTTACAACTTTTTTTTACGTGTGATTTTACCAGTGAAATTTTCTTAATCAAAAAATCAGAAAGAAATTTAAAAAAAATGTAAGTGGGTAAATTCAGTGTCGAGACAATGATATGGATGAAAAAGTCCTTTATGTGTATTTTTATTAGTCCGTAGCATTAAGATAAGTTTTTTTTATAAATATCTTTATCAAACTTATTTAATTCATTAAAAATACCGCATTGATCTCAATTGCTTACAAAATTTTTTGTATCTTTAGTTGATTGCTTTGAGGGAATATGTTCTGGCTGTAAATAATACTTATCATCACTTAATAATTTTTTTATTTTATTAATGTAAGTTTTTTTGTCAATAAAAACAGTGATAATATCTTTGTCTGTTTTAGTAATTAAAATGTGCTTATTATTTTTAAGCAATACTCGTATTCGTTTTAAATTGTCTTGGAGAACTCCATCATTTTAAAAAAGACGAGCAGATACATTATGTCCATTGTTACTAATAATGTTAAGTAGTTATTTCTGACAGTCTCATATTCTCTCGAATATTTTAATGAATCTTCAACATTCTTAAAAAGTTGAAAATAATTACAATTATTAACATCAGAAACAAAATTAAATTTATTGTTTGGTTCTAATATGCTCGAGACACAATCTGGTAGCTGTGAGGTATAAAGGTTACATAGCCAGTTTTCTTTTATTTCACTTATGCCTTTTCTGTTGACAAATGCAAGGCACTAAACCGGGCCAGGGTCACTGACACTTATAGTTGGAAGTGTATCGTATACACCTTCGCACTCGGATCCTTCATGTGAGAAAAGGGCATAAAACTTTTTTTGTAATATATAACGATATTCGCGAAAAATGCTATTTAATTTTAATTCGTAACAATCAATAAACAAATTTATCGTATAAGATTTGCATCCATGACTTATTATTTTTTCTTTAATAAACTCTATTTCATTTTTTTTAAAAGTAGTTTTTTCGTACAAGTCCTCAGTTTTAGTATTTAAAATTAATTTATGTAATTTAAAAATAGATGATTTATGTTTTATGTTCGATCGAAAACCAAAACAAGTAACATAATTCAGTTTATGTGTACATTGTGTGATGCGTCTAGGAAAAACGTCATAAGTTCTACATTTATTTAAAAATTTTCGCTTTAATTCACTGCTTTTCAATTCCTACTGGACACAACTAAGCTTATAAAAACTAAAACTTACATTTTTACCGAAGCATGCGCGTATGAAGTCAAGCACCCTTGGAAGCGATTCAAACTTTCTACTGGTAAAGATGGTTAGTAATTGTTGCAATCTAGTGTTCTCCATAGGAGCACAGTGAAGATGCCGATGTAAATATAAAAAAATTATAAACACGTAACAAAATTAAAAAAAAGCGCCTGTTTTCCGAAATGTTAAATATACATTATTTTAATAATTATATTAATAGACAAAAAGATACAGAAAAATTAAAAAATTGTTACAAGTTTCTCGTTAAGTTAATTGAGACAGAAGGCTTACTTGATGTACATGATTTAAGGGCCCCTTTCATTCATGGTAGTAGGAAGACATGATCTGTTTACGTTTGTCTTACAAGTAACTGCTTGCGATTCTTATTTAATTGTATTGTGTGCATATATTGTGTCATTTGTATATGTGCAGGGTATAAAACCAACAAAACTTGAAACTCTGACAACATTACGATTTTACATCCCCTACGTAAGAGTCAGAGGTAAAACATACACTTTACTTGATTTGCATTTATTGTATCTATCAAAATTTGTATTGTAAAGAATTATTATTACTCATAAATTTTTGTACCTGATGAGGGCTAGGCATTGTCCAAACAACAAAAACGTCGATTTGTTTTTTAATAAATACAAAATTTGACAGTACCATCATTGGACGTTATTTTAATTATGAAGCAACTGTCATTGGACGTCTTTTATGATTATTTGTGGACGCTGGTGGAAGCTGTACGTCCTTTATATTCACATTGGCATCTTTACTGTGCTGCTATGGAGAACACCAGATTGCAAGAACTACTAACCATCTTTACCAGTAGGAAATTTGAATCGCTTTCAAGGGTGCTTGACTCCATACGTGCATGCTTCGGTAAAAATGTAAGTTTTGGTTTTTATAAGCTTAGTTGTATTCAGAAGACGTTTAAAATCAGTAAATTGAAGCGAAAATTTTTAATTAAATGTAGAACTTATGACTTTTTATAAGACATGTCATACAATGTACCAATAAACTAATTTTGTTATTTTTTTCAGTTTTTGATCACTTATGAAACATAAATTAGATTTTTCTAAATTACATAAATTATTTTTTAATAATGAAATCTTGGAACTGTACAAAAAAATAATTTTTTAAGAAGTAAAAAAGAATTCATTAAGAAAAAAATATTAGGTCATAGTTGTGAATCTTAAACGACAAATTTATTTATCGATTATTACGAATTGAAATTGAATAGCATTTTTTGTGAATGTCGTTATAAGTTAGAAAAAAAGTTCTATGCCCTTTTCTCACATAAAGAATCTGAATGTGAAGGTGTATACGATATACTTCCAGTTACAAGTGTCAGTGACCCTGGTTTGATTCGGTGCCCTGCATTTGTCAACAATGAAGGCATAAGTGAAATAAAAGAGAACTGGTTATGTATTCTGTCTTACATACGGCTACCAGATTGTGTGATGATTAAATCATTGTGAAATAAATAAATGGAAGAAATCTTATAATGCAAAAGCGTTAGCTGTAACAGAGAAAACCCTAGAAATTCTCGCAGTTAAAAAAACAAGTGTATTTTTGAAATGAAGCAACGGAGTTTGCCCGCCTTATAAAAAATAAACTACTACAATTGTCATTGCTTTAATTTTGTTCATTAATATTTCTATAGTCAAGTGAAATTCACCCAGTCATCGCGATTTCTGCAACATTATGAATAGTTAAACTATGAGGAACTCTAGCACCACCCATTTCTGACAAAGCAACAGATGAATTATTGCAAGAATACGATAACCTTTAATTTATAAGATATCGAACCGAAAACCGAAAAAAAGATGCTCGTTAGAAGTTTGACAACAATTTTCGTGAAAAAAAAAAATGAATAAAAAAACAACACCATGCTTATCAATAAGTTCTTCGCGTAAGTAGCAAGTTGTGCTCAAACGTTTCAAGTACTTAAAGTCTACAAGACAATTGGCAATGAAGAACCAAATCATATCGTTTTTTTTTTTTCCTTCACCTTCTTTTTAGCACTGCATAAGCCACAATTCTACAATGTAAGCATAAGTTATCACTACTTTTTTTACTACATGTCACTAAAATGATTCTAACTGCACCTTATTTTTAGAACTTTTATTATTATACAAACAAAAACTAGAATATACATACAAATGTATATATGTATATTTATTATATATGTACATATATATATACATATATACATAAACTAGTTAGGCTCCACCCCCCTGCGCACTCCACGTTTCAACCCCCCCTTTTACTGTGTTATAAGTGTAATTTTTTCAAAATAAGGTTTGTATTTATATTTTTTAAGGCCTTAAAAAATGATAAAATTAATTGTTAGTATAAAAATAAAATGCTAAAGTATATTTTAGAGGATTCGGAAGACTATGGCATTTTTCAAAAATACTCGGGAGTTAATTTTCTACGCTGGGGAATGATTACTGGTCTGCTTTTAAGGAAATATGAAAAATAAGCTGCTAATTCCAAATAAAAGTGGTAAGGTTTATATAGACAGAGAGATGTGCCGTTGACTTTTTGTTATTGAGCTTTATTATTTCTTCTAGTGGCTTCCTTTTTTAAATGAGCTGTCTATCCTGTATGTGTCAATAGATATTTCTGAGCTCTTATAACTATATATGCCCCCTGTGCTCTCCGCACACCAACCCCCGTAATTGCAAATTAGATTTACGAAGTATGAAAAAAAAAAATCAAATTATATTAATTGTTACTAAAAATTTACATATGTAATAGATGTATATTGATCATTATTAATTACATGAATTTTCAACAATCACTTTTTATTTTCCCTGACTAATGGCTAATTTTTATATATTTAAAACGACAACGTATTGAAAGATTTCAAATATCGTCAAAAATTACAAAATTACGTTATTGTTAGAATCACAAATTAATTTTGTTTTTACAGTATCGTTAGTTAATTGTTTTTTTTTTTTTAATTTTTTTATAACCAAAACTTTGGCCTATTGGTAAATTTCTGCAACCAAAATTTTGGCCAATTAGAATTTTTTTCTTCGTTTACTTTTTCTTTGTAATATCTTATATCTTTATTTATATGCTTTATATTATTTCTTTACATCATATCTAAGGAAGAACTTTTTTTATACATATAAGAACTGTTAAAGATATCACTTACAGTACGTATAAGGAAACAGCTATTTCTATGAGATTAGTAGAACACGATTTTTAAAACGATATAATTTTTGAAGAAGCATGTAACGTTATGCTGCCTTTCCAACTACGAAAATTTTCCGTATAGCTTATTATGTCTAAAAATTTTTTGGTAATATTATTTGGAACAAATACAAAAAATTTTTCATGGAAGATTGTAAAGATGATTGAAATAAAGCTCTTTTACATTTAAACAAAATTTTTAATTCTGAAAATATGTCTTATAAGGATTTCAGTTTACCAAAACCAACAGAAACGATAAAAAAAAATATCGATACTGACAATGATGAAAGAATATTTAGTAAACATCAATTCTATGAAATGCGTTCACAACTCAGTCATGATCAACGTCGAATTTTTCAAGAAATAATAAAATTTGAAAAAAAAATTTTTCTTATCGATGGTCCTGGTGGATCTGAAAAAACTTTTATATACAAAACATTAATTTTTTATTTCATATCAATTGAAAACAGAATTCTTACAATGACTTGGGCAGGTGTTGCTTCTATTCTGCTCCAAAAGAGAATGACCACTCACAAAACTTTCAGACTTCCTGTAGACTTGTAGACCTGTAGCACTATAGAAGGTGCATTCTTTTAGTTTGAGCAAGATAAACGAGAATTACGTAATGTAGAAGTAATTATTTGGGATGAAGCTTCTATGATACCGAAAAAAAGCATTAGAAATCGTTGATAGGACTTTAAGAGATTTATCTAGCAGTAATAAACCTTTTGGAAATGAAATAATAATTTTAGGTGGAGACTTTCGTCAAATTCTCCCAGTAGTGAAAAACGAAAGCAAAATTACTATTGTTTAAGAAATCATAAAATTTTCCAATTTTTGGCCTTTATTTCATAATTTTTATTTTAAAATAATGTACGTAAAATTTATAAAAAATTTTCTTCATTGCTACTGGATATAGGAGAAGGCCAAATCAGAACTTTTATAATTCCTCTGACATGGGAAACGAATGATGTATGTTCTTAAATTTTTAATAATGATGATGATTCTTTCATAAGTAAAGCTATATTAACATCTCACAATAAATACACTCATTTTTGAACAAAAAAAAAATAATAATAATATGGTAGGAACATTAGTAACGTACTATAGTATTGATAAAGCAATTCACAAAGGAGTAGATAAATCAGACGATAATATGTATAATAATTTCTCTACAGAATATTTAAATAGTATGAAGGAGGTCTTTCTCCACATAAATTGAATTTAAGAATTAACACTATTGTTATGTTGATACAAAACTTTAATATAGCTGAAGGAGTTTGCAATGGTAAAAGATTACAAATTACAAAATTATTTTAATACAACATTGAAGCTGAAATAATCACAGGTGAAAAAAAGGAAATAAAGTCTTTATTTCAAGAATAACACTACAAACAAACAATTCTTCTTCGCTACCATTCATATTGTACAGGAAACAATTTCCATTTACCTTAGCATTTTCTAAGACTATCAATAAATCTTAAGGTCAAAGTTTTGATGCCTTAGGATTATACCTAAGAAAACCATTATTTTCTCATGGGCAATTTATGTTGCATTGTCAAGATCTAGAAACCCAAAAAAAGTTCTTATCCAAATTAAATCAGAAAACAAATTTGAAATCAAAAATATTGATTGAAATGAGATTTTAGGGTAACAAAAAAACTTTTCTACAGTTCATTACTTTTTTTATACTTTTTTGAAAATTTTCTCTTTCATCAAAAAAGCAAATTTCTGTACCGTTTAGTACCCTGATTTATGTAATTATGAACAATCTGTTTTTTGTAATATGTATTCAGATATACCATTATAGATGCAAAATTTTATCAGTGTGACAAATGTAACTAAAAATTTTTAAATCAAGAGTGTCTATCATCGCACGAAAAAATTTACAAAAAAAAATTTTTTGTATGTGATCTGTGTAGCATTAAAATATTTGACAAAAAAAACTATTTGAGTCACACAAACGGATGCCAAACCATTAAAAAAAATTTTAAGTGTATTAAATGTCAAAAAAGATTCAAAAGAAATTTTAACTGACATGACATTTGAAAAGTCATGAAAAAAATGTCAAAATAACTATTTGTCAAGATTGTGGAAAAGGTTATGCAAGAGCAGAGCACCTAAGAAGACATTTTAGAGTATGTTATCAAAATAAACATTGAAAGTAAGACAATTGTAAAAAAATTTTTTGTTATGGTCAAATAAAATTATATGTGAAAATTCGACCACTTGTAACAGTACATAAGGCTTTATGAATATATATTTACATTATATATGGAGAAGCCGGGAAGAGTGGGGAGGGGAGCTGGGGGGGAGGAGGGTGGCGAGGGGGGAGCTAGCTTTTTTTAAAGAAGGTTTGTATTAATATTCTTTGAAGCCTTAAAAAATGATGAAATTAATTGTTAGTATGAAAATAATATGTTGAAGTATATTTTACAGAATTCAGAAGACTATGGCATTTTTCGAAAATACTTGGGGATAAATTTTCTACACTGGGGAACGATTACTGGTCTGTTTTTAAGGAAATATAAAGAACAAGCTGCTAATTTCAAATAAAAGTGGTAAAGTTTATACAGACAAAGAGATTTGCCCTTGACTTCTTGTTGGTGAGCTTTATTACTTCTTTTAGTGACTCCCTTCTTCAAATGAGCTGTCTACGCTGTATGTGTCAATAGATATACGTAAGCTCTTATTACTATTTATGCCCCCTGTGCACTTTGCGTACCAACCCTCGTAATTGCAAATTAGATTTACAAAGTATGAAAAAAAACCCGAATCATATTAATTGTTACTTTAAGTTTATATATGTTATAAGTGTATATTGATCATAATTAATAACATGAATTTTTAACAATCACTTTTTATTTTTCCTGACTAATGCCTAATTTTTATACATTAAAAACGACAACGTATTGAAAGATTTTAAATATCGTCAAAAATTACAAAATTACAATATGGTTAGAATCACAAATTAATTTTGTTTTAACGGTATCGTTAATTAATTGTTTTTTTTCTTTTAATTTTTCATAACCAAAATTTTGGCCCAAAGGTATAGCTTCTATTATGCTCCCAAAGGGAATGACCACTTACAGAACTTCCAGACTTTCTTTAGACTTAAGCACTATGGAAAGTGCATTCTTTTAGATTAAGCAAGATAAACGAAAATTACGTAATGTAAAAGTAATTATTTCGAATAAAGCTTCTATGATACCAAAAAAAAGCGTTAGAAATCGTTGATAGGACTTTAAGAGATTTATCTAGTAGTAATAAACCTTTTGGAAATGAAATAATAATTTTATGTGGAGACTTCCGTCAAATTCTCCCAGTAGTGAAAAACGAAAGCAAAATTACTGTTGTTTAAGAAATCATAAAATTTTCCAATTTTTGGCCTTTATTTCATATTTTTATTCAAAAAATGGTAAACGTTCGATTGATAAATAATTTTTTTCATTGCTACTGGATTTTTAATTCCTCAGACATGGGAAACAAATGATGTATGTTCTAAAATTTTTAAAAATGATGATGATTCTTTCATAAGTAAAGCTTTATTAACATCTTACAATAAAAACACTCTTTTTCAATTTAATAAAATTTTAAATGATGTGGTAAGAACATTAGTAACGTACCATAGCATTGGTTTGTTTGGATATATCAGTGCCCTTTGGTGAATTAGGAAATTCAAAGTGATCAGTGATCCGTTGAGGGTGAAATGTGAGAATATAAATAAATACAAGTAAAGTGTATTTAAATTTTCTTGCGTTGATTTATTAATGCACAACATTTTGCTGACAATATGCGTCAGCATCATCAGGCAACAAAATTAAAATTAAAAACACACAATGAGTGATCTGGAAGGCTCAAACACAAAATACAATAAATTTTAACGTAAATTGTTACCGCAGGTACGTGAGAATTCGTAAGATTAGTTGACTTACTCGTCACCTGTCGTGCTATCGACTGACAATAAATTACAACAAAAAGCCTGCGCTTATATAGGTGGAGCCGCAAAAGTAGACGGTAAAGGGCGATGAACTCAATCGGGACATTTAAACTTTGGTAGTTAAGGAAGGTATGCTCTATTGAAGGAAAGCACATCCTCCTTTCTATTGATGTTGTGTTTGTCGAGTTTTATATAAAGCATTTCGAAAATAATTCTTTTTTTGTAATAAGATTTTTTGTCAAGGATTTTAAGGTTATTCCAATCAAATTCATGGTCAAAATTGATTTGGTGTGCACAAACAACGGAATCAGAGTTTTTACTTTTCATATGTTCACTAATGCGGACCTCCGCCACTCTTTTTGTTTCACCAACATTTGACGCAGAAGAAAAACACAAACATAGTAATCATAACAGAAGCACTACGAACACCTACCCTCTCTGGAAAATTGGCATACCATACATTGACAATAATTTTGAAAAAATTTCAACCATGTTAAAACCCTACAATATTCACACTTACTTTTTTATTACCAATAGACTGCAGCATATCGTCCACTTAAGAAAAGATACAACGAATAAACATAAACAGACAAATGTAGTATATGAGTTTTATTGTAAAAATTGTCCTGCGTCATCTGTGGGTGAAACAAAGTGAACGGCGAAGGTCCGCATTTGTGAACATATGAAAAGTAAAAACTCTAATTCCGTTGTTTGTGTACACCAAATTAATTTTGACCATGAATTTGTTTGGGATAACTTTAAAATCCTTGACAAAGAATCCAATTACAAAAAAAAATTTATTTCCGAAAAGCTTTATATAAAACTCGACAAACACAACATCAATAGAAAGAAGGATGTGCTTTCCTTCAATAGAGCATACCTTCCTTTACTACGAAAGTTTAAATGTCCCGATCAAGTTCATCGCCCTTGACCGTCTACCCTTGCGGCTCTGCCTATATAAGCGCTGGCTTGTTGTTGTAATTTATTGTCAGTCGATAGCACGACAGGTGACGAGTAAGTCAACCAAACTTACGAATTCTCGCGTACCTGCGGTAACAATTTACATTAAAATTTATTGTATTTTGTGTTTAAGCCTTCAAGATTACTCAGTGTTTTTAATTTTAATTTTGTAGCCTGATAAGGTTGACGCATACTGTCAGCGAAACGTTGAGCATTAATAAATCAACGCAAGAAAATTTAAATACACTTTACTTGTATTTATTTATTTCCTCACATTTGGCCCCGAATGAGTCACTGATCACTTTGAATTTCCAAGTACCATAGTATTGATAAAGCAACTCACAAAGGAGTAGATAAATCAGACAATAACATTAATTATTATTTCCCTACAGAATATTTGAATAGTATCAAAGAAAGTCTTGCTCCACATGAATTAAATTTAAAATTAACGCTATTGTTATGTTGATACGAAACTTAAACATTTCTGAAGGACTTTGCAATGGTACCAGATTACGAATTACAAAATTATTCAAATACATTATCGAAGCTGAAATAATTATAGGTGAAAAAAAAGAAAATAAAGTCTTTATTCTAAGAAGAACACTACAGACAAACATTTTTTCTTCGCTACCATTTATATTATACAGAAAACAATTTCCATTTAGGAAACCATTATTTTTCCATGGGCAATGTATGTTGCATTGTCTAGATGTAGAAACCCGAAAAAAATTTTTGTCCCAATTGAATCAGAATACAAATTTGAAATTAAAAATGTTGTTTGGAATGAAATTTCAGAGTAACAAAAAAATGAAGTAAAAGCAATGCCTGTCAAACCCATAGATATATTCTTCTCCTTTTTTTACAAAAAATAAAAAAATAATTGTTTTGTATAAAATTGTTTTTACAGAACCTTATGGAACATCAATAAAGTATAGTTTTGCATCACTGTTAATAATTTTATTAAAAATTATTTTTTGATAACTATTAAGGCTAACAAATGAGTCCTTAAAATTCGTTTCTAAATTAATTACAGTTTTATTGTCCTTATTATTCCTATATCTTACTGTTTTGTAACGTACGGTAGTATAAGTGAGACTCTACGCTCCCTCTCCTTAAACCTCATAACGAGGGGCCCTAGGGCCGAGGGAAAGGAAGAGCGAGCAAGGAGAGAGTCTATTCGGGGAGTACACGACGAGCCTTTGTAGGGAACACACGCGCTATCTTGACTATGATTACAGTATCTTGAATGAAGGTCCTTGAAATAATAAGCGTTGATCATTCTCACGAAGCACCTCCTTACCAATATCTTACCTACGTAACAGTTTTTGGTGCTAAGTGTGGGGTACGGTAAAAGTCGGAATTTTTTTTTACTTTTATTTTATGCGTTTCAAAAAAAAATTCCGCCGAGAAGCACACATAGTGCAGTGCCGCGAGAACGCAACGATTTGAAATCAAGAAGCTGAGGATCCAACCAGAGGCAAGAGTACCAGTTTACAAGCAGCTGTTACAGCAGCCCGGAAGCCAACAGGACTGGGGTACTCGCTGATAATCACAAAATCAAGGGCACAAAAGACGAGGGAAATGGTCCCTAAAACCTTATTTCTATTAATGTGCATATCGACGAGCACGTGAGTACATATTTAATAAAATTAATTTTATTCCTTATCCCTAAGGCAAAATAGGAGAGGCACTAATTAGGTAGAGATAAGAGCGTTGTTTTCTTATTCTTTTATTCTTGATATATATATATATTATTTATCCGCCATATTTATATACATTATATAAATTAATTTATTATTTCGTCCGCTCCCCCTTTTAGTGTTTTTTCTTAAACGCAAAACATAAATTACGCGATAAAATAGACTTAAAACGCATTGGATTAGTAGAATTTTTGTTGAGAAAACGACTCACACGATAAAAGAATTCGAGAACGGGGGAAAAGTCAGTGACTCATAACGAAAAAACTCGATGAGTCGGTCGAAAACAGGAAATAGCAGAGACCACAGGGAAGAGAGAACAGCGTGTTAAGGAGAGTATAAGTGTCATAAATTGGAGCAAGCACGCAAAGAAGGGAAACTCTCTCGCCCGTCTAATCTTTCTCAAGCTGCTGCAGCTAGGTGAGAGGGACCAAATATTAGGACCTGAACATAACATAAATCGTATCGAGAGCTGGTAGAGGGACCCTCAACATTATCTCGTCTAATACAACAAACCCACGCGTCTACACTCACTCGGAGCCTACTACAGTGAGTCAGAGTGAGCTGAATGAACCATGAGTGAACCACAGACACAGAAAACGTCTGAAAATAATAATTCGCACCCATATTGGCTGAAGTATTTATCACTATTCTTACTGTTATCATTTTTTTTAACGAAAGCAAACGACAGATACCCCCAAAAAGATATTTCTTCCCATTTACCACCACAAAAATAAATCACAAAATTAAAGAAAGCAAGTGCAAGACGAATACCGCCCTATTACTTTCTCGTCCCGCCTCTTATTATTCTTTTGTCCGATTGTTATTAGGCCGGGACACAAGTAATTAAACGGAGGCAATTAACGAGGCGATTCAATAAGCTCCGTCAGAATAAAAGAGAAGTAAAAAAAAAAAAAAAAAAAGTGAGAGGAAAAATGATCCATCTCGGCGGCATTACCCATGAGTCAGAAAACGAAGGCCTGCTTAATATAATAACCGACATGTGCAGACCAGGGCCCAGTAAAAAACAGCAAAAGGAAAACATGAAGGAACAGACGTTGAGCTGGAACCAGAGGGGTGTGAGGAACTTGACGCTCTAGACGAGAAAACCAAGGCGATAGTAATGGGCCTGTTTTCAAAGATTAAGGCAAAGTTAAAGAAAGCGGAGGAAACAGATGCACAACACAGAACGGTCACAAAGACTGTCCGAAGTTTATCACCGGAAAAGATAAATCCCAAAGGTGTGTTTTGCGACACAGAAACAAACACGGGACTTGTGAACAGAGGGGCCGGTCTTCTTTCGGCGAACGAGTCATTGAGCAAAGCGTGAGAAGAACCGAGGAAATATACGGAGCTCGAGCAGACAGAACGAATACGCGGGAGACACAATGAGGCATGCCAGAGAGACAAGGGTGGTCGAATTTTACTGTAACTGGCTTTGAAAATAAATAAAGAGCCTGGGAATTCCGGGATAAGAGACTTACACAATCAACAACTACTAGACAATATAAAAAAGATGAGTAATGAACTGGATAGGAGGAAGGAAGTTGCGTTCACAACAGCGATACCACAACTAAATAGTAACTATACAAACCGAGTCGATTATGAGGCAAATTGGGATAGATTATGAGGTGACACAGACCACACTAGACCCCAATTCACGGACCACACACAAGCAACAAACATCTATAATCACCCACGCAGACCACAGAATGCGCAGCATAACATTCTGCCTTCGCTCGGTCATATGGCAAGAAACATCCCGTTTTTTGATGGTGATCCAATCAATCTGCCGCTATTTGAAAGGATGGTGAGGATGACCGCACTAATGGTGGGTCCAGAGAACAAACTATTTTTCCTTGGCATGCTTGCGAGCAGACTGAAAGGAAAAGTGGCCGAAAATTTTGCGCCCAGACGGCCCAATTTGGGACAGTGCGGGAATTTCTTCGGAAACTGTTGAGGAGATACGGCAGCATCAACAACACAGATACGCTGATGGCACAGCTGAAAATAATCAGGCAGCAAAGCCGAGAATCAATAGAGAACTACAGCGGAAGAGTACTTGGACTGTACAATAGGCTAACGATGCTGCACGACTTGAACCCAAACCTACTGCCTATCCAAAAACAAGTGCTGAAGGAAAACGTGGAAACAGAGGCAGTGAAACAATTTACTTATGGTCTACATCCAACCTATGGAGGTAAGATCACATGCTTGAACCCGAAGATCCTCTGCGAAGCAATCATAGAGGCGCTGAAAATAGAGAGTGACCTTAGTCTGCGGCATGCAATACCGGTGAGTGCACTGCCTACATATAATACGACGACCGAAACGGGACCACGAGTAAATCTAGCAAGCAAGAAAGAAAAAAAAACGGAGATTACTAATGGCGCACAAAGAGCAGCAGCGAGTGAAAAACGCTGTACATACTGCGACAGCCGAATCGGACACTCAGTCAAGAAATGCCGAAGATTGATGGCTTTGATAAATGACAGGAAAACATCGAAAGATAACGGGAGGGAACCAAAAGGAAATTGCAACTATTGTCAGAGACCGGGACACTACGCAAGAGACTGCTGCTCACGTAAGCAAGACAGAGAGGAGGAGGAGAGACAGCGTAACGAAGGATATAAACAACCCGTAGAAAATACCAATATCAACAGAAACGCCTATAATTTTAGGGGCAGAAATGATAAGTACAATAATTACAATAATTACAACAATTATAACAAGGGCTATAACAATGGCCCATCAGAGCCGTAAAACAGAAATAATAACTACTACAACAGAAACAACAATTACAACACTGGAAACAATGAAAACAGCAATTACAACAATAGGAATAACAATTATTATGATGGAAATGATTACAATAACGGGTACGATAACTATAATCCCACGGGCAGTATTTATTACTCCAACTGCGGCTACGGTGACCCTTATAATAATAACAACGGGGACACATCCAACCGTTATGAAAATGACTATACAAATCAGGACAGTAGGGACGGCTATAATAGAAACTTTATAAGACCTGGGCCACCACAACATAGGGGCCCACCGCAGCAAAGAAACATCGAATATGGCCCTGATAATAGAAGAGATGGATGGGCTGTTTTAAACTCGCAAGATGTTCGGCGTGGTCCCCAAACGCCAAGCATGAACTAGAGAGAGAGAGAGAGATGGAAAAAGCGTGTCCGGCAAAGAAGAAGGTGCGAGAGAAAAGCCGCAAAAGCTGGAGCAAGAAGTAGTGGAGGCGGAGACGCACACCAGTTTGAATACTAACGCAGTGTAGGAAAAAATAGAAAGTAATAAGGCAGAATGCGAAAATACTCCTAGTCAACGGGGGGGCAAACGTACAAAATGAGGGAGGAGAGCCAGCAAAAAGAGTAATCGGACAAGGGCGTCGGACACATATAGAGAGAATGATGAACCCAAGCTTTCAAAGTGTGACGAAGAAATAAAGCAGCTTCCCAGAAAAACTATAAAACTCGCGAGAACAGGGCATAGGCCACCATCGGTTGAGTTACAAGGACCACAGCTAAAAAACGGAAAGGCAACTTTTATGCGGATACCGGCGCGGAGATTTCTACTATAACGGTTAATTTTTTAAGCACTGACATGCTAATAGACACTAGGTATCACGTGGCTATTATTGGCGTGACTCACGGAGCACGCAAGACATTGGGCACAGTACAGGTTCAGTTGCAAGGGCTGAAGTGCACATTACGTCCCCTATGACTTCCCTATTGACACGGAAGGAACCATAGGGTGAAATATGCTCAAGCGATATTGGAGCCAGATAAGCGCCGCCAAGAATATAATTAAATTAGAAGATGTAGAGACACCACTGTTTAAGCCAGAGTGTCTTAAAATTCCTGCAAGATCGAAACAAATTATTCATACGCAAGTAAAAAATGATAGAAATAAAGCAGAAAATAGCTGGATACCCCTCCAAGAGATGAAGGAGGGGATATTATTTGGGAACTTTATAGCGACAAATATCAACGGGAAGATAGTTGCAGAATGTACTAATATGAGTGATGAGACAAGATATGTGCCTCTTCTGGAAGTAGAGCTGCTAAGTTACGAAGAAATTTATCGAAAGCACTCAGACGTTGACGGGGACAATGTCGAAAGCTTGAGGGAAGCGGTAATGAGGTTATTTAACGAAGAAATGGGAAGTGATGAAGAAAAAACAGATAATTTTAAAAGAGACGAAGAAGAGTTAGAGAAACTGAAACGGGTGGACAGAATAATGCAACTCATAGATCCAGATGGTTGCAACAATGAAGAAATAGAGCATGTGAGAGGACTAATCGAGTCAAACCCCTACGTATTTGGCCTTGAAGGAGAGCCTCTGAAAGCAACGCATCTTGTCAAACACCGTATGAAGACGACAACAAATAAACCAATAGTTGCAAAGAGGTATAGATACCCACCGTCGATCAGAGACCAAATGAGAATAGAACTAGAGAAAATGCTAGAGCAGGGAATAGAGGAACCATCTACCTCCCCGTATTGCTTAAACACTTGAATAGTAGCAAAACAACCGGATCCAAACAACGAAAAAAGAGTGAGGGTTGTCACAGATTTTCGTCTGCTAAACGAAGTCACGGTGAAATCGTGATATCCATTACCGTTTTAAAGTGATACTTCGGATAACCTAGCATCTGCGCGTTACATTACAGTAGTCGACCTTAAGTCAGGATTTTTTCAAATTGAAGTGCACGAAGACGACGCGTACAAAACGGCATTTTTGGGGCTGGGTGGGCATTACCAATACAAAATAATGCCCATGGGGTGTAAAGACTCGCCGAAGACATTTTTAAGGGCAATCGCGCTAGCACTCGCAGGCTTGCAAAGTCATGAGATCAAAGTATATCTTGATAACATAATGGTTTTTGCAACCAATCTTAAAGAGCATGGTGAGCATTTTACTAAATTATTGAAACGATTAGCAGACGCAAACTTGACTATCAAACCCAAGAAGTGCCAATTTTTGAAGAGGAAAGCAAAGGTGTTGGGCCATATCGTAGGCAATGGACAAATAAAGACCAATTCTTAAAAGATCGAAGCTGCCGAAAAATACCCACGTCCGACAAACGCAAAAAAGGTGAAACAATTTTTGAGATTTTCCGAATATTATAGGCGATTCATAAAAGGCTATGTGAAGATCGCCCAACCCCTATCTATGCTATTAAAGAAGGGTACAAAATTTACGTGGAGTGACAGCGAAGATAACGCATTCAAAACTCTTATCGAAATACTGTGTAGCGGACTAGTGCTCGCTGCCCCAGACTTGGAAAAACCCTTTATCGTCACGACAACCGCGTCAGATTACGCAATTGGAGCGATCCTTAGTCAGGGAGAGATCGGAAAAGATAGACCATGTAAGTACGCGTCTCGCTGCCTTGAAGGGAGTGAACTTTGCTACCCGACATACAACAAAGAGTTATTGGCGATCGTATTTGCAAAGGAGCATTTCAGACCGTATTTATACGGGCGCAAATTTACGGTGATTACAGACCGCGAGCCGCTGAAGCACTTTCACTCATTTAAAAAACCAGACATTCGTTCTAACAGGCTTAAAGCGGAACTGAGAGGATATGATTTCGAAGTTATATACCGCCCGGGCGTAAACAACGGACCACCAGACGCATTATCGCGAAACCCAATACTAAAAGAGGAAGAAGTGAATCCCAAACAGCCATGCTAAGAGCTATACCAGCTAGCAGACGAACAAGAGAATGAAGAACCGGCTGATAGCAACGGACCACCTGCGCGCATATTTAAAGTACGGGCAACTCGCAAGAAAAGAATTCAAGGCAACCCGAAGAAAATAAAAATCCATGGCACCGACTCAGGAAACTCGAATGGTACAACACAAAAAAAAACACGATATCGGGGCGAGAACAGCGAAAAAGGTTTAGATATGAGTACAGAAGGTCAAAAAAACGGTGATGCGGACTCTGAATCAGAGGAGCCTAACAAAAACAATTCGCCGCTGCAGCAAGCACTAAGGAATCAAAACGGGGGAAAAGTACGAGAGGTTGCAGAAAAAGGATAATTAACTTCGCAGAAGAAAGCAGACGGAAAATTGGGCTACATCAAGAAAGAGCCAGGCTTTAGAAAGAGAATAACTTCTACAAGTACGCCATCAATACTAGCACAAAGAGAAAAATTACGAAAGGCACGTAAACGACAACTTGACACTTTGCATAGACAGAAACCACGCTTTTCAACTACTCAACTGACGATGAATCGGTCAAGAGAAATAATAATAGCTAATTGTGATACACCATTAAATAACGTTACTAGCAAAAATCAGCAAGTAACTACAGAGGAACAGAAAACTACTACAGAAGGAAAGGAAAAAAGCATAAAACAAGCGAAGAAACTTTTAACAAATAAACAAGAAGAGCCGAACATACACGATTTATTAGAGGAAAGGTCCTATGAACTACGGGCTCTAGAAATGATAGACATTAAAAAGCGAGAGGTAGAAGGCAGACCGGGAATGAGGATAGATATGTGGGAGCCTAGTGAGATAATAACAACAGAGAAAGCAGCGTTACACACGTCAGCACACGAAAACAAAAACATCCATGACGGGGCGAACATGGTCTAGTCAAAGGAAAGTGAGAACGCGGTACGAGACGAACGCAATGATCAATCAGAAGTCGCACGCCCAAATAAATGGTTAGATTATTTAAAGGACAGAACGTGAAGAGAAGCTTGTGAATGCGCACAACCTGGTAGTACTCTGACAAAAATGTCGGAAATACCATCCGACCCACCTGGAAACTGTCTGTTTCACAGCCTTATATGGTTATACGAACTCGATATCTCAACTACTGAGTTACGAACGATTCTGCGCAATTCGAATTTATAACAAAAATGCAGAGAGCCAGATGAAACAAAAGAAATTTTGGAGTCACAAACAATGTACGGGAACAGCGATTGTACTTATTTGTTCTCCCAAGAATTTAAGAAAAATATTTGTGTACATTTTGCACTAACCAATGGAAATTACATTTACACTAATTACATTGCTACGACAGACGGTGAATTTAGCCATTTACATCTAGAAGGCGTAGGTGAAAATGCACATTATACGCCTCTTACCCAAGTTTCTAGCGCGATAAGTACAGAATATGAGTCAGGGACAGAGCCACAAAAAGACCGTAGCAGTTGTGAAGGAAGTGAGGAGCGTAAGCATGGGTCTGAACTAGACAAGAGAGTAGACAGAGGCAAGCGAGGGAAGAAGGACAAAAGTAATTAAGAAAAGGAGCAAGACACTCCCGAAAGTGCAGCGGATACAAGTAAGCATACGGAAAAATGGGGAGACAGCAGCGACAATGACAGCAATGAAAGTACAGTAGAAGAAGAAGGAGAGTAAGCCAACGAGTTGAATGACGCTTTATGCGAAAGAGGGAGCGAGGACGAAGCTAACACAGTCATACACTCACCATCGATAGAAAAATACAGAGTGTGCAGAACACGCCTACCAACGACAATGCTACCATGGGCACCGAAAGAGGAGGAAGATCCACCCCTACTACAAAAACTCAACAGTATCGAGGGCTACCCATTTAGGTACTTAGACAATCGAGCGTTTATGACGATAACAGAGGCAGTACCCAATACAGAGGTCATAAATGTGCTACACGAAAGGGGATTCATTAATCCAACACGCATGAATAACGAAGGAAAAAGCGTTGGAGAAACTAAAATAATAAATACAAGGAGAATAAAAATTATGCATATTTATGTGAAACAACATTTTGGAGAAACGGTGCTTGAATCAAACATTAAAAAATGTATTAAGGCTCTTAAAGAGATAGTAGTAGCAAACGAAAGAAAAACGATTGGAATTGTTGGAGAACTAGCGATTCTCAATCTAACCCAGTGGGGATACTTTGTCGATACCTTTAAAGAAATATTCAAACATATTAGACGAGCAGCAGTACTCTACACGAACACTCTGGTAATTCCACCAGCAGATCAAAGATTTAAATTCATTAGAGAATACCACAAAGTGGCAATAGGCGGACATAGTGGAATGAATAAAACATATAACAGAATCGCCAAAGACTACTATTGGAGAAACATGCGCCTAGATATAAGACAAGTCATCCTGGGATGTACATTATGCCAGACGAAAAAACTCGTCCAAATTAAAACAAAACAAGCAATGTTTATCATCGACACACCGAGTAGACCGTTCAAAAGAATCTCTATGGATTTCTACGGGCCCATCAGTAAACCCTTAGCAAATAAGTATACACATATTTTATCTCTACAAGACTGGCTCACAAAATTTATAGTTCTCACACCTATGAAGAAAGCAACAGCCGAAGAAACAGTAAGAGCGATAACAGATAAGTTTATAGTGTACTTGGGTTCGCTGGAACATTTATTATCGGACTAAGGCACACACTTTATGAATAAGAGTATGGACAAACTTGCAAGGCTGTTTAAAATAGACAAAATGGGCAGCACAGCGTTTCACCCACAAACAAACGGCGCCATTAAAAGAATGCATCATACTCTTACGGAATACATCAAGGCATACGTAGAACAAAATGATCACTGAGACGAACATTAACCTATGTACATGTACTCATACAATATCACGGACCATCAGAGTACGGGATACTCACCACACGAATTAGTTTTCGGACAAAGAGCTAGAACACCATCTAGTATCAGACTGCCACCTAAGGGCCAAACTTCGGATGAATATTTTAAAGAGTTAGTTGAGACCCTGACAGAGATGAGAGCCATTGCAGCAATGAACCAAGTTCAGGCGAAATACCGATCAAAGTATTACTATGACCACCAACTGAATACAAGATATTTCTTAGAGGGAGAAATGGTTTACGTGCTGAAAGAGCCATCAAAGGGCAAATATGATTCGCAATACGGGGGATTATATGAAATAACAGGCATTGATTACATCAACAAAAATGTGAAACTTCAGAGAGGTGACGAGATAAGAGTATCCCACGTAGATAAGATCAAAAAAACATGTATGGTAAAGGCACCACCAGAAAATGCTAACAGTGTGAAGCGCACGAAAGAACCTCCTCAAACATCTGATTGGACGTAAAATTTTCGTGTCCCCCGGACGCAGCGCAAAAATATAACAGAAAGGAGAAATCAATAAGATTTACGATAAAATTTTTTGCGGCCCCCGAACGCGCCGCGAACTACATATATACGTATACTGGACTCAGATTTGCAAGCTTACAGGAAAAAAAATACAATGGGGAGGCACGCATAAACAAAGCATTAATAACATCAATCAATAGTAGAATTTGCATTACATGAATTGGAAAAAAACAAAGCGAATGAGGGGCGCGTGTGGCACTCTCTAGTGAGGAAACATACTCCAATAAGCGTAGAATTAATTCATAGGACAAATGTACATATTATAGATGGTACAACAGGAAAAATTATTTATACGTATAGGCTAAGATAAACATATGAATTTAAATAAATATATGCGAGAGGTACGAAAAAAATTAATGTTAAATTAGCAAACGGAAAAAGTATGAACAAATAAAAATTCCTTTTTGTGGCCCATTGACATTATTATTGCATAAAAAAACTTATTTTAGCAATTATTGTTAGGTAAAGAGGAGCATGGAGGAATAAAAGTAAAATAAATCAAGCAATCGCAGGAAAATATTCATTCTTTAACAGGCCCATGAACTCACGTCAAGTATGACAGGTTGAACCTCCTTTTCTTCCCCCCCTTCCGTCATTTTTCACCAGTAACAATCCTACTCCTTTCATCATGATTCACTGACAATCAGAACTCCTGAAACAACATACACAGCCATCATAAAGTATCAAATCGACTGCCACGTCCAAGGTAACGAACAGACTGTTCGTCAAACCATCTTCCTCAAAGTCAGCATAATTTTGCAAAAACTACATGGACCAGTACTTAATCGTTCATGTAAGGGAGGCTAAAAATAATGCACTCAGATCACCGCTCGACTATCAAGAGGAATAATTGACCACACCCAGTGTGCGGCAGTGTTTCCGAGAACTTGGCCATCGAAGGACAACATTAATAGGTCACCCTCATTCAAAAAGGAACGTCGATACTGGAGGCATACGAATTTACAACCCGCATGCTTAACTAAAAGAAATAAAAGACGATTGCAATCACATAAGCTGTTACTTAGATAAAGACATTGCGCAACAGTGTACGCAAACTGCTCCTGCTTTTGAAAAAATAAAATTGCATTCATAAGGACCACACACGGAGATTCTACTGGCGCAAAAAGGAAAAAATCATGTTGTGACTCTAGAAGAGTTGAAACTCAGCTTTGAGAACTCAGTCAGCTGCGCAATCATCCTAAAAAGTCTTTTTCCTCTAGATATAAGAGAGGAAAAAAAAGCGAAAAAGCAGCCAACTAAATCAGCAAATACGTCTACGGCGTTGAGAGTGGAAGTCGACGAAAAAAATATCCTTATAATTCCTTCCCCAAAACTGACCCCATAAGAAAAGAGAGAGGAAGAGTATGAGGTAAATATTATACGTATAAGAAAATGTATGAATGAAAAATACTAAAAAAAAAAAATGTACGATACAGGTTAAAACTTCAATGCGGAATACACCGCCATAAAATGATTTTTTTTATTCATACCTCCAAGCTTGTCTCGACCAAAAAAAATACAAGTGAAATGTAAGGCAACCAATCGTCAAACTATCTGACTCTACAGTGTTCTTGAATATGTTATATGACCCCACAGGCAAAATAGGGCGCATAATATTATAACTGACTATTCACAAACTCAATAAGCTACTCATATGCGCACGTAGAGCTGATGCAAAATAAGGCATAACGTCACGAAACATATTTACGATTGAGAATTTTTTTTAACTAAGGGAATAATACCCACATTGACAAAAACACTAAGATAAATTACAATTATTATAGAAAAAAAGTAAAAAAAAGAAAATTAATACAACAAACCAGGGGGTATTAATGAGTCATAGGACCCACGGTAAGAACATAGTTCTTTAAACATGAGATGAGTATAGACACAATTTCTCAGGTAACAAGCGGGTCGTCAGACCCACAGGAAAAACGAAGCTCTGTTAACGTTAGTACTGCATTCATGTTGTTTACTAAAACAAAAACTTGAAAAACAAATAAAAAAATTAAAAAAAATTAGCTTACTACTCACGATGGTTGAACTTCGTGAGAACGTCGTGCATAAATCCAGTACTCACGAAGTTCAACCATCGTAAGTAGTTAACTATTTTTTTTTTTTTTTTTTTATTTGTTTTTCAAGTTTTCGTTTTAATAAACAACATGAATGCAGTACTAACGTTAACAGAGCTTCGTTTTTCCTGTGGGTCTGACGACCCCCTTGTTACCTGAGAAATTGTGTCTATACTCATCTCATGTTTAAAGAACTTCGTTCTTACCGTGGGTCCCATGACCCATTAATACCCCCTGGTTTGTTGTATTAATTTTCTTTATAATTTTTTTATTTGTTTTTTTTTTTTTTTTCAATTTCTTGTTTTATTTTTTTCTTTATTTTTTGTTTTAATTTTTTTTTTTCATTTCTTGTTTTATTTTTTTTGATATTTCATTTTTTTACATTTTTTTTCATTTTTTTGTATTTCCTTTAATAATTTTTGTTTTCTATTTTTAAATTTAATTTTTTTTTTTTTTCATTCCTTTTTTTATTTAATTTTTTTTCATTCCATTGTATTTATTCATGTCTTTTTTAATTTCATTACACTTTATTTTCATATTTCATTTCATTAATTTTGTTTGAAATTTTTTTTTAACTTATTTTTTTGCGTTTTTATAGCCCATGAATGCAATTTTTGTTTTATTTTAATGTAATTACTTAATGACATTGTGCTATTATTTGTTTATCAAATTCCAAAGAAGTTTCCTTAAAAACCATTAAAATAATATGAAACTCTAAATATATTTATATAATGATCTTACATAATTCATTTACCATTGATTTAATGAATTACTTTATTTATATAATTATGTGATAATGTAACATAATTTGTTTGTCGATTTGGAAATGAGCGCCTTTAAAAACCATTGATACGTTCTTCAGTTAATACGTTTTTCAACTCTACTCTACATGTTTATTTATTTTTTTTTATTTTTTTTTTTATTTTTTTTTTTTATTTTTTAGATGTATAATTACAAAAACAAATACATAATTTATAAAACAAATACATAATTTAATGTGTTATCAGTGAATACATTTAAAAATGGAATGTTATAGTTACGAAACACACCATAAGCATGAGAAACTGAGTTTCTATAGTCGGCAGCGCTCGTAGCAGAGTTGGTAAGGTACCGGACTCGTATGCAGGAGGTCGAGGGTTCAAATTACTTTATTGGAAAGTGTTTTTTTTTGTTTTTTTTTTTTTTCTTAGAATTGTAAAAGAAAAAATTCAAAGTGAAATAAAAATTATTGTGGGAAAATAAAATTGCTTGGGAGTGTGAGGGGTAATGGTGGGTAAGGGTATGTAGAAAAGTAACACGGAACGGTTGGCAGATATACATATATAGTGGAGAGAGGGGAAGTGTATAGAAAACAGTAGGTGAGGGGGACGGGGTAAGGGGGGAGACTTGAGAGAAAGAGACTTCGGGTGAGTTGAAAAAAAAAAAAAATCTGTCGGTTTTAAAATTCCAGCCCCCCGAGTAACGCGACATAAAGAACTTCGTTCTAAAAAGAGAATTAAAAGATATACGTTCATTATTATAAACTTTATATGTGAGGAGAGAGCCACACTTGCAGCTCAACGCTAACCGAATGAAGGGGAAATGTAAGAGAAAGGGTAAGTTACATACGGTAATACTTTTAAATAAATAGCTATCGATGGGATATAAATTGTGTTAGGATGAGTATTTACCACAGGTCTAAAGTGCGGACTCATAGGCAGGAACCAGGGTTGGCAACTAACAGTTAACAGCTTTATACATTACAGGGTTAATAAATTTGGCATGGGGCTTCTTTTTCTTATGTATAAGTGCCTTCTCCATCGGGGGGCCCTACTACTAATATGTTACAGGATGTTAACAGGTAAACAAAGAGCTCAAGAGGAAGCACGAGAATTGGCAGTAATCAAAGCCGCGCTAACAGTAGAACTCGGATCAGAAAGGCGACTGCAATCCTCTAGACGGATACTAGAATTGCCAGTGACCATGATACAAAATTAAAGTTCGTGAGCCTTGAGGATGAGCGCTGGGAGTCGCTTGACTGCATTGGGAGGCACAGTCCGAAGGACCAAACTAAAGAAGAATCCCCTTTTTTTCAATTTTTTGTATCGAAAAAGTCATTTTAAGCAAAAAAAAAAAAAAAAAAAAAAAAAAGAAATAAAAAAAAAATTGGTACTTGTAGCTGTAAAAATTATAATAATAAATAAAAGAATGATAGTAATAATAAACGAACGGACGTGAGCGCCAGGAGTCGCTCGACTATATCGGAGGGCGCAGTCTGTAGGACGATACTTATAAAAAATTTTTTCATCCAAAAATATGTAACAGCGAGAGTTAATATTAATAATAATGATGATGAGAGTGTGGACGAAAGGGAGCACCAGGAGTCGCTTGACTGTATTGGGGGGCGCAGTCTGGAGGATGAGATACAAAAAGATTTTTTTCGTTTACTTGAATACTAAAATAACAAGTTTGTCCATAAGTTTTTTTGTAATTAAACACATGCGGAAGTTAAAATAGAAACTACATTTTAAAACAAGATACAATATAAAGTAGTACTAAGTAAATGCCCACCTCACGGCAATTTTATACATGATTGTAATACAAGGCAAAGCGCATTCACAAACAATGTTACACGATGAAAACAAATTGAATAATTGACTGAGCAAAAATATTAATGCAAAAAAAAACAGTGGTTCTCTACAGTTAAATGGAAGAATAAGTTTGAAAGATAAAGCTACATTAACAACACAGACAACAGAATACAACACACACACATAAAGTCGAAAACAAGTATACAGACTCAACACTACATAAATTAAAAAGTCAGCGTCGTTGAGGACAACGACGTCACGGCCTTGGACGTGTAACGTACGGTAGTATAAGTGAGACTCTACGCTCCCTCTTCTCAAACCTCATAACGAGGGGCCCTAGGGCCAAGGAAAAGGAAGAGCGAGCAAGAAGAGAGTCTACTCGGGGAGTACATGACGAGCCTTTGTAGGGATCATACGCGCTATCTTGACTATAATTACAGTTTCTTGAATAAAGGTCCTTGAAATAATAAGTGTTGATCATTCTCGCGAAGCACCTCCTTACCAATATCTTCCCTACGTAACAGTTTCAGTTGGTTCTGGTAGTCCATGATTTTAACATGACTTTTCTTTAAATTAGAAGATTTTATTTAAATGTAATAAAGCATTATTTTGTTTATCGCCTTTTAAATTTTGAATAAAAAATTTTTAGGAGTGATTTTCAAATAGACTTACCACAAACGCCTTCAGACATAAAGAACCGCGTGAAAAATTTACTCAGTTAATATGGCAGCAGAACTTTACGAGCTCCTTTAAATATTCTATATATTTCAAAGTCGTGTTCAACTTAACTTGAAGCAAAAGCAGTATCTTTGAACGCACTGTAATATATGTTATCAACTGTTTTTAAACTTTGAAAAGCTTTATCTTCACTCACCCCATTTGAAATTAGAGTTCTTAGGGTTATCTCATTTTCAGTCACCCTGTTGTTGAATTACGTCTTACTCTTTCTTTTCTAACCAAAGTTTTTATCGTCAAATTAAAACAGTTATATTCTCGAATATTTTGGTATCCATTTTTTCTGCGAAAACATCTATTTTATTTTATTTAAACTAAGACGGTAATGCATTTTTAGAGTTTTCTATAGCTTTAAACACATTCTTCTTTTTTTTTAAAAGTTAATTTTGTTTATTTTAAAATGTGACTGGTAAATTAACTACAGAATGACTACGTCTTTACACAGGGAACTCTTACAATCGCTTTATTGCTTCAACGGGACATAAATAGCGGCGATCTTCATAATTTGATAATTCATAAGAAATTTTTACATCGTCTTCTTTACCACTTGTATCTGTTTTTGTTATTTTACGTTATGCTTTATTTTCTTATTTATGAATATGATCAAAAAAATGCTTTATACTTGGAACAGATGCACAATACTTAACATTAATGTGGCAATTAAATTTGGTTAACAAAAATGGATTGTATGATACTACCATTAAATTATTAACTAAGATTTTTCCATTTCTGTTTTTGATTCTATACATGTGATTATCCCATCTTTTGTCACTTCTTTTGTTATTTGGATATCCATTTTATAAAAACAGTATAATTCGTAAATTTTTTTGGAAACTTTTTTGTACAATTTTTAGATGCTTCGTAAGTCATCTTTACCATAAGGTCTATGAAGCATGTGTTTAATAACTTATTTATAATTTTTGTATTTGTGAATTAAGTAGAATTTCGCTGAAGTGTGTTCATCTATGTTTATAGTAGTAAATAATTGGTTTTTTACATGCAATGTTATAATAATATGAGAATTAGGTAATCCTCTTTTTTAACATTCAATGGTTTAAGCGTAAGCAATAACTTTTCCGAAAATATTGTGTTTAACTATATCGTCTAAAACAAATTTCAATTTTTTTAAAAATAATTTAACAGTTATATTGGGTTTATCTTGTGGAGTGGTACCTTCAGGGAAGATTTTTAAAATTTGCTTTATTTCTAACCAATTTGGGTTACATGTAACTGTAATGAAAAAATGAGCTTGTCCAAACTTTTGCATTATTACCATTGCATCTTGATAATGTTATTTTACTGCTTTCTATTATAAAATTTTGCATGCAAAAAAATTGATTTCCTTAATCTTCCAGCATAGAGTATGGGACTGAAAATTTTACTATTTGGTCGACAGAAAGTTCGATATAAGTAATATTCACGTAAGATTTTCTGCTTTTGTTAAAAATTTTTGTCCATCACATGTACTCCCTTCTTCATCTCCTACTGAAAATAACAAAGAAAAGAACATAGGATCAACATGCTGTATCCAGTACACAGCATCGATAATTCAACCTTTAATGGTGTTTATAAATCAGATCGTAAAATTTATATTAATTTTTCGGTAAAAGGGTTTAACAATATTTGCAAATGCTTGTCACCTCATGAACTGAAATTAAAAATAGGTACAATAAAAATGTTTATTCAAAATTTAAGTATATCCCATGGCTTATGTAACGGTCTACAATTGAAAGTTACTAAATTATTGGAGTAAAACGTAGAAGGCGAGATAGTTGGTAAAAAAGTTTTTATTTCAAGAAGTACATTAAATACTGGAACTTTATCATTACCTTTGGCTTAACATGGAAAACAATTCCCATAGGTTGTAGAATTTGCTATGACTGTGAACAAGTCTCCAGGTCAAAGTTTTGATAATGTGGGATTATACTTATAAAAACCATTATTTTCTCATGGTCAACTGTAAGTCGTTTTATTAACATGCAAAAAAAGGTAGAATTTTGGCTTAAATCAATAGATAAAACGTTTTATATATTGAAAAAGTTGTTTAGTAAGCAATTTTTGGTTATAAGTAATAATTTTTTCAATAATAACACCATAATTCAAATGTTCTCATGTGTATGGATAGAATGTTTTACCTTATAATACATCCTATGAATGTATGTTGTGTTCATCTATTGTACCAATTTAAACATAAATTTAAAACAGAATATAAAATTAAACTTAGTCATTGTGGTTTGAAAAAATTTTATAAGTTGTCTTATAAAATGAGTCATATTAATGCGAAACTTCCATAGTTTGTATTTCTTACAATTAAATGTAACTTACGCTTTGCGCAACGACTCCTTATGAATCAATTATGACTTAAAATTATGTGTACTTATGACAAAACTTTCTTATTGCTATGGCTTATCTCATCGTCAAAAAAAAAAGTTTTGTCTTCAGGTGATTTAGTAATAAAGCAGGTTAAAAATAAGAGATAAATATATGTACGACACGAACACGTCTGTATAAACATCAAGGCCAGAGAAAGACTGTGTGATGTCTGTCAGATTCCCCAAAAGTAGTGTGGGTATAGGGAGGAGGGGGCAGTGAAGGGTCACGAAAAATTATGTGGGTGTTGTAGAGGGTCTGTGAGATTCTGTAGGGGGCTATGATGGGTCTTGGAAAAAACTGCAATGTGTCAAAATTAGGAAGAAAATGACGGGTTTTCAACTTATTTTGTGGGGGGAGCCGCGGGTGGTGAAGGATGAATGGGGATCTGTAGGGGGCTGTTGGGGGTTGTGTGGAATGCCCTATAATATATATATATATATATATTTATATATGCGCGTGGTGGCTCAGTCGGCTAGGTCGTGGATTGGCACGCGGGAGACCGTGGTTTGATTCCCGGCCAGTGCGACTTATCGGGCAAGTACCCCTGTGATTTTTCATATGTGCTTTTTTACCACACAATGCTCTTCGAGGAGGGTTTGGGCGACCTTCTCGCAGCATAATTGCCTAATTTCCCCCTACCCCCCCTTCCAGTAATGGGAGGCCTCCCATCCCTCTTCCCTCCCTTCTCCAAAGTGCTAAGTGCCCATAGTAGTGCCTTTATTAAAGGAGCCTCACGTAGAGCACTATAATATAAAAAAAAAAAAAAATATATATATCTTTATAAATGGTGACTTATGCGGACATAATTGTGTAAAATAGGTTATTATTAAGATAAAATCGTACTTATGCAGACTGTCCTCATAACTTTTTAATTTTATTAGTTTGTATTCTTAAAGCACGTAAAGTCCTCATAAGTCACCTTATTTACATATATATATATACTAGTAGGGCTTTGCCCCTTGCGAGCTCTGCCCACCGATCCTCTAGTAACAGAGTAATCTCATAGTATCAGCAGTAAATTGCTAAGTTATAGGAGCTTGTGTTGCCACTCATTTATTAAGAGGACAATTAAGCTATTTTAATTTGGTAAAATTAAATTAGTAAAAAAGGGAAACTTACTCAGGGTAAGGTAGGCAGTTTTATAACCATACAACTATACATTTTTACCCTTCTGCCCGCTTAGTGTGCTGACCTTTCATAACCAGATCATGGTCAAATTAAAAAAACATTGTATTCAATGTACAACTTACCTTGGATTTGTTGAAATTTTAAAGCAATATGTAAATGTAAAGAGCTAAATGTATTTACTTATTTATTAAAATGATCCTTTAGAATTTAAAATTATTATTTTCATTGGCAAAGTGATAGTCTATGTTTGTACTTAAAAAATTCCAAAAACGTGGCTTACCACTTGCACAACTTTTTATAACGCTACACTATAACAATGAAATAATTCCATCTGAACGTATAACTAAAAGGATATCAGCTAAAATACCTTCAAATAATAAGAGAGTCGCCAAATTGTTTATTAAACACATACTTAACGGTCCTCACACTGAAATAAGCCCATGCTTAAGTACATGCAATGAAAATTGTATCAAAAATTTTCATAAACCATTTGCTGACATAACATCGTTAAAAACAATGGTTATCCTGAATATGTAAGAAAAAAACATATTTTGGAATATTATGTGTTTAAGACTAAAAATAAACATTAAATAACAGCTAACAATTAAATAGTTGTACCATATGATGAAATTTTGTTAACAAATATAGATGACACATAAACGTTAAATATTGTGTATCTATTTGAAGTATACAGCTTACTACATTTATAAAGTTGGTGACAAAGCTTCTATTAAAATTAAAAAATGAAGTTATTCTAATAATGAAATTTTAGATGAAATAAAAAACTATGTTGTCGTAGATATTTCAGTCCCATAGAAGCAGAATAAAGACAACAAAAATATTCAATTTGTTGCAGGAGTAACCAGGTCGTAAATCTTGCTGTTTACTTCATGAATGAACAAAAATTCATTTTTGAAGAAAATAAAGTTACAAAGATGATAAGAAAACAGCAGACCCATCCAATAGCTCAGTTTGAGTTAAATAAAACTAATAATTTTAAGAAATCTTCAAAATATATAACTATCCCACAAAACTGTATTTTTAGTAATCAACTAAAAATTTGGGGTAAAAAATTAAAAATTAGGAATACTGCAAAAAGCACATCAAATACAGTGTTATTCAAAGGTCATAAAAGACTCTTTTTAAATCTTACTAATATATAAAGAAAATTTGCTAAAACCTTTGTAATTACCATTCGTGAAAACTATTGAACCGGTATCACTTAAATTTTTCATACTGATTCTTGATAGTTCCAAGATGGTTTTCGCAAAGTTTTCTGAAAAAAATAATAACAACAACGATAAATAAGCTCCAAGTTTTGCTAAAATAAGCTAGCTACCCACTTTAGTTTAGTGGGATCCGCTAGGTGGCGTCAAGGTGGAATTGATGCCACCTGCAATCTAAGATACTGAAGAGTGGTTATAAGATGTCCCATCGAGTTTTTGATGATCGTAGTCGTTCATTGGCAGTACACTAAAAACAAAGTTGTTAGTCGTGCAGCTGGGCATTGAGGTTACCGATGACTCTCTTTTTTTATGGGCAAGCAAAATAAATCAAATCCACACTAGAGTGCCACGATAACTGAGTGCCACGGAAAAATAGGCGTTCAGAACATCAACGTCTCCAGTGGCCTACGAAGGAATGTGTCTAGCCTGGGCATAACCTGCTCCAACATCTCAGAGTTTTGCAGCCATTTAACCATCCGTCCTGGTGTCGTCAGAGAATTTTCTACTTTGAATGCATGCCAGGGAAGATAGCCATTAAGAGTACGGGTAGCCACAATGGCCTCCTTCTTAGTGGTCGTCCCAACAGCAAATTTACAGAAAAGGTATTCTCTACGCCAACTTTTCCGACTAATGGTGAGCAGTTGGTTATCCGGAGAACCACCTAAAGATGGGATATTCTTTGTTCAGCAGCGTACCTTCCTCCTGTATGGTCTCCGTACACAGAGACTCCAAGAATAAGACTCAATCTACCTGAAGCTGGCTCTTTATCATCTAGAATAATAACAAGGAATAACTGGAAATTTTACTACTGGCCCTTTTCAGGGCAATTATAAGTATTTATGTTCTCTACTAAACCATCAATCTCATCGGTTCTTTTAAGGGCTACCTAAGCTTAAACTATCTTTCCAATAATTATATTCTTGCTACAATTTCTGGAAACAATTCGTCAACTAAAAGACTATGTAAAGCCGACCACTATTAAACCAAGTCAGTCATTCTCTGGCAGACGTCACGAGCGGAGTTGTTTGTCACAAGACTTCGAACCCCGACGATCGATGACGCTATGTTACCCTCTCGACTCTAAGAATTCAACCAGAAATCACCGATCCTCTGCAAGGTCTGTACTGGGAGAACCTAGCAGCTATAAAAAAGAATAAACTTGAGCCAACGAAACTGTATCCAACAGGCAAGCATCACAAACCGATTCCTCCACTTTTAATCATTAAAATAAAGTCCCTAAAAAAAAGTGCTCTAGACACCAACGTCTTTGACGTTGTATCAGGAGACGTTGGAAAAAAGCTTTACAACTGGCTCCAAAGTTTCAAACGTTGTAGTTTTCCTCCTGATCAGTGTGGTGCTACGATAATAAATCAGAAAAGATCATCCTGAGGTATCCCGGCAGTCAAGTTTGCTGGAAACTTTAGTAGAGAGAGAGTTTATTTAAGAAGTTCACTGATCGTTTTAAGGGCCATAGGACGTTGAATTTCCTTGCCAACAAATATATTAGAACATACCAAATTTGCCAAAAAATAGTCTTTAGGGCTCACAAAAGTCTTAGCCATGCCAAAAGTCGTAAGAGGGTGGATTTGAAAGAAACTTTGAATGCATCTGATGCATACAATTTTACGCGTCAAGAAAATCACACTGAACATTTATCAAAATTAAAGCAACATCAAAATTGATGAATAAATAACGTGTTGAGTGAGAGATCAGCTGTTCACCGTAACTCTCATAGTAATCTCTTTAATCTTCCAGATTTTAAAACAGGTAGAATACGAATTTGCATTTTGATGGCGATAAAAAATGTAGAGATTAAGCTCCAGGACTTTGTTAATGTGGTTATAAAGTTGTAAGATAAGAAAAATTTTTTTTTCTAATTTTTTATATTTTTTGTGAGTTCTAAATCTGTATAGCTTAAAAAATAGCTCTGTTTATATATTATACGGGAGAAACTCCAAATCAACGGTCTTTTGGAGCCACTGATTATTTTATAGTCTCAGGAATGCACAGTAGTTTTAAGCATAATCATACTTTTTTAACTTTTCACAGATTCTTACTTAACCAAATAAACTGTATGGATTCTGAACAAATATGTTTTTAGTACGAACATTATTGTTTTGAGAAGTGTCAGAAATATATGTAAAAATTTTAACTGAAAACGTTTCAAGTTACATGTCAACACACTAAGGTGTTCCATCTAGTGAGTCTCGGGCAAAGCCGACGGGGGCCACTAGTTAATAATGAATCAAAGGAATGGTGCAATTTAATTTAAAGTATCCAAAATATACAAAGATATGATAACGCTTACAAATACTGCAACGGCTCTGGGCTTACTCAAATATAACTTACAGTTTAATAATATTTTCTAAAAAGCAAGAACTGTTATGCTGTCTTATCAATTAAAAAAATTTTTTTCATGGTTTTTTATATCATAAAATATACAATGTAATAAAATTTAGAAGAAGTAAAAATACTATTTTTGCAAAGATTTCATTTATTATAAAAACAACTGTGCTCTTTTGCACATCAACAAAATTTGTGCACTCGAATAATAAATCATTTATATCATTTAATTTACCTATACCAAATAAAATTGACCTTCAAAACAATAGTGACGCAGAAGAAGTTGAGTTCTATGTAAATATGCTAGATTTAAGGTATGCTCAGCTAATCAATAAACAAATTAATTGTTTTTTAAATTGTGTTTAAAAACGTTAAGAAAATTTATTTTATAGATGATCCTGGAGAATTAGGAGAAACTTTTTTGTATAAAACATTTATTTATCACTTTATATCATAATGCACAAAACTTTTTCAACGGCATCAACTAGCATTGCGTCAGTACTAGAAATAAAAGGTATGACAAGTCGTAAAAATTTTTCTCATACCTTCAGATTTTGATAACATTATTGAATCTGAAAAAAAAATTAACGTAGAATTGATTTAATAAATTAAGATAAAGCTTCTATGATTTCAAAGAAACTTTAGAGATAGTAGACAGAACTTTGCTTAATATATGTTGAAGGTGATCTCTGTCAGACAATTTTTTTTATAAAAATGGTAATAAAAGTATGCAAGGTTACTTTACAAACTAATAAATCATCAGTTTTTTCAAGGTTTTTTTCTATATTTTAAGATTAAATACAAACAATCGTTTCATTGATGAAAATTCTTCCAAATTACTTTTAGAAATTGGAGATTGACAAATAAAATTACTAATATTTATAAGAATTGATTAGTCAATAATGTAGGTTTAAAAAAATTAAGTAAAAATAACCAATTTTTATTAAATAGTATTTGTCTGACTTCTTATGATGTATATACTTTTTTTTTAATTGAAAAATTTCAAATGTAATGAAAGCAAATATGACAACTTCTTATAGAATGGATCATGCTAAGTTCAAGGGTGTCGATAAATTGGATGATAACATCTACATAAATTTCCGTATTGAAACACTCGAGAGTATTCGTGAAGTTGTTAAATAGTTGGTAATCGAACTAGTATAACCTGGACAGAGGCATGCAGCTCAGTGAGTGGGTACTACAAGTCAGAGAGGCTTGGAGGGGCTCACACAGGCGCACAATACCGCATCTGTAAATCTCATAATGTTGAGAACGTTTCAGATCCAGTTTGGTGTGTGTGTATGTTGGCCCTACTCTAGGCTCTCTCACTATCTCTCTCTTTAACTGAGACGGCTTGAGCTCCTTCTGAGCGAGTGCTTCGGCCAATTCCCTGGTTAGATGCCAACCAGTACGCAACTTCTTGGTTTGCTCGACTTCGCCAAAGGAAGCATGGCAATGTTATTCCTTTTTGCCCTTGTCGGCTCAAGTGCCTAACGCAGCCGCTCTCTCGCTCAGCCCAAGTTCGCCAGCCTCAGTCCAGGCATCAGTATTACAGCATAAGTAGTTTTTTTTGGATTATAATTAAATCAGCGAGGTCGTGTTTTATATCGACTTGTCGTCTTGAAGTCGTGTTTCATCAAATCTTCGTCTTGAATCAAACGAACGAGGTCATGGCTCCTATCGACTCGTCGTCTTGATTCAAGCAAAACTCCAATAGTTCCAGTTTAATTGTTTTAGATTCAGTTTTTAAGCTTTGTTTTCTTCGAATAAGAATTGTGCTCGCGTCATGGTTCTTTCCTCGCGCTGATGTAAGTCATTTTAATTTTAATTTTGCCTTTTTTTGCTACTAATAGTAAATTCCCGACTCGACTTACAAATTAATATAAAAGATTTGCACAAGTAATTCGAGGCTCGCTAAAGGCATCACTCTTTAGCCAAGCGAATTATAGCAAAATTTACAGTTGGTTAATAAGGAATCCGTGTATAGCAAACGATTTGTGCAATGGCACACGATTAGAGATTAAAAAATTATTTAAGTATAATAGTGAAGCTGAAATTATAACAGAAGAAAAACTTGGAAATAGAGTATTTATACCGAAAATCACTTCAAATACAGGTAATACCTTGTCCTTAGTTTTAATACTTTACAGACAGCAATGTCATTTAGTCTTGGCATTTGCTATGGCAATTAACTAAACCCAAGAGAAAAGTTTCGGTAAAATCAGTATATTCTTAAAAATGCCTGTGTTGTCTCTTAGACAACTATACGTATCGTTATTAAGGTGCAAAAGATAAGAAGGGATACCCATACTAATTAAACATTTAAATAATTCGGAAGTAGAAAACGTTATTAGAGAAGAAATTTTCAATTAAGAAGAGGTACACTTAAAAAAAAAAAAAAAAAAAAAAAACTGAACGTATTGAAAATTATCACACAAATTTAGACAACATTATTTAGTAGTAGCATATGACATAATGACATAATATGTTTGTATTTTATTATGTTACAGTTTCAAAATCATTGAAGCTAGAATTTCTATTCAGGATAACTATGAATAACATTTTTGAAATGAAACTTCTATAGCCGCGTATTGGAAGTCTAGAGGCGAGTAAAACCGGCTGATGCAACGCTAAAGTGTCCATCCGGTTCTTGGTGGTAAGGGGGGAGCGGAGAGCGGGGAGCGGGGCATGGGAGAGAGTAGCGCGCACGTGCATCAGAAGAAGCAGTTGGGAACTATACCTATATATACCGTATACCGTTAAGTAGATGTGCGGGGGGAGAGGATACGCTACGATGACGTACGACAACAGTTGACAGTTGACAGAGAGAGAGAGAGAGAGAGAGAGAGAGAGAGAAAGAGCATGGGCACGCGTGTACAAAAATATATATAGAAACGAATATATATATATTGTAAGACTCTTGGATGACTACATATATGTAGGAAATGTATGCTTCGAACTGGTAAAGGCTGCCATGGGTAATAGTTCATAAAGTGTGAATACATCTGTGATTGCTTAGAAAATTCAAGATTATTAGATACACAGAATAACGAGATTTAAATATTCGGAGTTGAGTGCTTGAACCCCCTACTATGTTGCCAAAGAATTGATGTTAGAAGTAGGACTATATTTAAAATTTAAGACAGTAGGCAGTCCTTTCTCCACTGCAAGAATTGTGGAGCGTAAAAGTATTCACACATTTAATTAGGGTAAATATTCTTACTGGGGAGGGGAGATTACTTCTAGTTATTTAAGAATCGTTAATCTTGCAACGGACAGCAGATATTCACTTAATTCTTTTTTGTATTTTATCAATATAATAATTGTGCATCAAGGAAAGCCTATACTAAGAACATATAATTGTTGTATGCAATTATTATTTCATAATAAACAAAAACATAATTTTGCGAAAGAACAGATACAGCTCTAACAAATAAAGTACAAACCCGATTATCTTGAAAAACAGTATAACTTTTTGGGTCATGGAGTACGATAAAAAGGTTATTTTTAAGAAATTTAAAATGGCCTATCTAAAATGGTACACAAATAACTTTATTTTGGTCAAATTTAATAAGAACTGCAAGCTAAGGGTTTTTTGGGTTACTGAGTACGATAAAAAAGTTATTATGAAAAAAATTTAAATGACTGATCCAAAATGGTGGACCAAAATCTTTCTTTGTTTATTGTAAAGTTGATAAAAACTGCAGTGTAAGGGTTTTTTGGAACGCTGAGTTTAATTAAAAGATTATTTTTAAGAAAGGCCAAATGGCTGATCCAATATGGTGGCCCAAACAATTTTTTTGTTTAAAAACTGATGAGAACTAAATTATAAGGATTTTTTTGTATTTAATTGATTTGATTGGTCTCAAAACCATCATTATTTCAACGGTTATTTAAATCATTTGTGCAAAGTGAGCTATCCAAGTATACTAGATTAAAGATACTGGAAATTATTTCTTTCGTATTAAACGAATGTCATAAGCACAACGTTTTGTGCTTGCGTTTTCAACATGCTTAGCAGACAAATTAAAATATAATATAATTAATTTGTGTTTTCAATGTTAAAAATAGATAAAATTTTAATAAGCTTTTTGGTAATCAAGATCACGTGAAATTCATAATTCAGAAATTTTTTTGTCAATTAGTGTCATGCAGATGTAGAGAAAAATTACTTTCAGATTTATTGTACGTAAATGATATTTCTTTGGTATTTAGTGAAAGTGATTGTAGAAAAATTAAGTAAATTTAATTTTAAATCTTGTAAGTGTTGTTAAAACAAAATACCACATACAACATAAATGATGAGCTGTTTTTTTTACTCGGATATATACTATTTATTTAATGATTAATTTTAACCATGTTTTCAATAATTCATTCAAGGAAGAATAATGAGATATAATTGTATATATGGTTTTTAAATCACGAAAATTATTGATGTTACTTTTATCTGGACGATGTATTGAAAACTAATGTACTTTTAATAATGTTTTTTTAACGCTGTCTTTGTGTTACAATTCATGCTCTTTTTTTTGACTATATAAATAAAGTTCCACGAGGTTTTGAATTAAATGTACAATAAGCTGGCTGCTACAGTAAAAGAAAATCTTCTTATTAACATTTAAAAAATTCAGAAAATTTTGAAAAAAATGGTTTTTCTTTTAACTTCTAGACGTTTTAAAATATTTTTTAACCTTTGGATTAGGACAAGCATATTTACATATCAACGTGAACGATGGTGTACAAATCTGCTCATCATAGTCCGTAGTTTTTAAAGTATTGAAAAACCTCAGTAAGATAGGAATTAATATAGTTTTGTTCTAAACTTTCTAAAGTTTTCTAATGTTGTGCAATTCTCGTATTTTGTTAATCAGGCTTAGATTACAATCCCGACAAGAATAACTTTAAACAATGAAAGAGTTAAGATAGGTCAGATTACAATAATTTTATTGTTTACTTTCAGGGGTTTATAAATTGCCTCACAACTTCGGATTACGATAAGTATGTTTGTATATCAACGCATATGATTGTATAAGAACTTGCTTTTTGTATTCTAAAGATTCTAAAAGATTTAAGAACCTTGGAAAGATAAGAAATTATACTATTCTTTTCAGAACTTTTTTCAGTTTTCGAACGTTTTAAAAATCTGCTTTTTTCATAATCAGGGTTTGATTACATCCCTGATAACGATCCCTTTACTAAAATGCCTGTTGCGTATTTTACTTTCGTGAAGTGGGCCTTTATATTTACAAAGCTGTCGCAATATTTATCATTTTCATAATTGGCTACTGAGAAACTTCATAAAAAGACTAAATAGCAGCTTTCGATGATATTTATTAAGGTACGGGATTTTGTATTACCGTAAATACTTTGAACATTACTTATTTACTCTTGTACATTCAAAGTTTTACACAACAATGTTTCTTGTGATACGATATCCATTTATCAATACTATTCAAAAAACGTACACCGTTTGATGTGTTTAAAGGAACTATGAAGATAGGCTGTGAGTTGTGAGCTGTATTTGTACTGTATGTTTAAGATGATTGTTTCTATTATTTTACTTTAAATGCTGAAGATTAAAAAACATGTGAAATTGAAGTTAACCCAATTACATAAAAACATTGTGAGCAAATACATCAGTAAATCCAGTAGCTCATCCATTATTTACGCAATCTCCAATGACGTAAATGTCACTGTTCATTTACGACTTCTGTTAACAATAACCAAACACTTGCTCATTAAACGTAACCTACAGTTAAAAAAAAAGGCTTAGCTTAAGTTTTGCATGCCCTGGAATTTTTGCTTGCTAAAGAGTGATGAAGGCAAAGAAGGCATTATTGAAGCATCTTTTTGTATTAAGCGTGAGCGAAAATGTTTGTTAAGTCAGAACTGTTTTAGGCGCACCACGGTTACTAAAACAGCTAAACGTACGTACGTATATACCTATACGTACTGTAACTTTGAATCTACCACATACGTATACAGTACATACCCGATATTATCTAAAATTCGTACCGAATCAATAGTGTGTGCATATATGTATGTAGGTGTATGTGACGTGCACTTGAGTGTGTATGTATGTTTACGTAATGTGTAAGTGTGCATTCATGTTTATATTATATACTTCTAAAGTAGGGAGACTTTTGACGTAAATCAAATCAACAATTAAGAAACATTGACTGAACGCTCAGCAGATTAATTCAAAAGCCAAATAATTGTTCACCAATTTTTTATTAAAACTTTAACTCAAAATATTGAATGAAAAAAGATATCTCGATCACAAAACGACTTCGATAAGAAATCACAACTTTTATGGCTTTTCTACACGAAAAAAAAATCTCCTTACGAAAATATTTAATAGCATATAAAATTTCGTTTACTGCAAAATAGTTACGGTAGACTATAGCTGTTTGACGAATAACAAAACAAGTTGTTTAATATATCAGGATAGTGTTAAAGGAGCATTATTAAATAGTTTTAATAATGATACAACGTACCTGGTGTATTAACGACAAATCCTGACAACTGTCATTTTAACACATTTCTGTATAGAATTTTGATCTACTTATTGTGAGATAAGAATGAGCTCACCATGCCAAGGAGGACGCCTCCGTAAAAGACCTAAAGTTAGTGTTAATTCAGGAAGGAGATGTATAAGTAATAGTGGCAAGTCTTAAGCTTTTATTCACTGCTGGGCTCTCGATATTACTAATGCTGTTGGAAACAATGTAGAAGTCTTACAGCTAGCTCTGAAGAAATCTAAGAAAAAAGTCTCAAGTCTCTCAAGAGAGAGCAGTAATAAGGGCAAAGGCATTAGGAAAATTTACTCAAGTAATTCTACATTGGCTTTTTATATCGAGCACGATTACAGTTAAAAAACACATGTTTAGCAACAATATACACGAGCATAGTTGCCTCATCTATCCATGTTATGATAAATGACATGAAGCAATGGAGCAGTACAAACCAGATAATTATATTATTTCCAAACTAGAAATTTTAGTACCCTTGCAGAGCTTGTTAAATAAAACTACTGAGCGTTTATAATAGCACTTTTCTACACTGGCCAGTAAATATCTTAAATAATTTAGAACTTTATGTTTCAGGACACACCACCAGTCATTAAAAATATGGGGATAAATTGTACGACGATTGTCAAGCCCAACATTGTCTGTTTTCTAGCAGCTGTCTGATAATGTGACTAACATGCACAACAAATCAAGGTACAGTTTGACGTTAAAATTTTTGTTTTGAAGCATTATCATTGTACCGTTAGCTTTAGTTATTAAAAACGCAGTAGACAATACAGTCTTACTATCGATAATTGGACATACAGTCGTGTAGTTAGTTTTTAATTTGAACAGCTACGACTTAAAAACTGTTTTATGAAGCATTTTTATAAATTATATTAAATTTACTTATGATATTAATTGCAACATACTGCATTCGTTTTTATTGTAAGAATGGTTTCAAAGTTATGAACAAAGTCTTTCACAAGTTAGTATTGAGTCATACGCTTCTGTTATACATTATGTGTTAAAACTCAAATTTCTCATATAATACCTCGGTGCGCAGGGCTTCTACGAGATTTTGTTAATGTCTCATATCATTGATCTCTAACTGTACGCAAAATTTAATACAATATCTAGTATTCTTTCCCCCTGACCACTACCGTACATATTTCTGAATAAAAGCTACACTTGTGTACTTCACAATAATGTAGTATTTTTTAGCTGATTTTTTATTTTAGTGTGGAAAAAAAGAAAATATTTAGCACACGTCAGCAATACATACTTCATTTATCATGATGGACGTAAGATCGTTAAAAAGTACCCCCCTGAGCTACAGATTTTGCAGACCTATAAGACTAGCCGTTAAAAAATAAGATACTAAGGCATCTGCACAGGAATATAATCGTTTGAACAATGAAATACATTGTCTAAGGAAAAATTAGTGAAAGTTTTATATTGTATTTTTAAAACTATATTAAATGGGAAAGTGTTAGCAGTATGGGATTAGGCAAGTGACTTGGCGAATAAAACACAGTGCAAATATCGAATTAAACTTAAAAAAACGTTTATTAATACTATCTTGAGGTTTGACTATCTTTACACTTTACTATCTTGAGTACAATGAATAAACGAACAGAAAAGGTAAAAGAAAAGCGAAGACAGAGAATGCGTGTGTGTACAGACTGGCTGACTGCGCGAGAGTGAACGAAAACCGAAGTTACTAGACGCTGAAGTGCAGCGTCACAGCGTCTCGTCTTCTTGCTGTTGCGCATGCGTAATAATTCAGTTACGAGCGCCAACAATACATCTAACACTCCCTCCCGTTCGTATCTGAATTTATTAAAAAAAATGAAAGAAAGGGATATATTTTAACGTAAACACTAAATATATATGGGTTTTGATCAGCCAATGATGCGGAGCACGTGGGCTTCTGGATCACTCATTGTGGTTGATTCCGACGAGCTAAAACCTACACAGAAAATACATTAATCAGCATGTCTACCATCATTGTCTATCTATTATTAATTAACTAGTTTTACTATCTCAAATCAAAATTTAATTATCATGCATTTTATGCTAATTAACATTCAAAATTTCTTTCGTTAGTCTTTCATGCAGTTCAAATGGCAGGGGTTTTGTAAATATATCTGCTAGTTGTTCCTTGGATGGAATCCATTTAACAATTATTTTTCCTCTGGATACACATTCTTTAACGTAGTGAGCCTTTATCTCGGTCATGAGTCTCAGCCTTTTGCCACCATCTATCTTAGCACTTGCTCCGGCAGCTTTGTTGTCACACCACAAATCCGCGGGCAACAAGGTGCGAGACAATATAATACTTATAGAGTGTTCCAATCCAATCAATTCTTGACTTGCGTCGCACATTGCCACATATTCTGCTTCGCAGGTTAAAATAGCAACATAATTCTGCTTTCTTGTTTTCCAAGCAACTGTATCCCCATACAGCCTTAGGAGATATCCGCCTGTTGTTATTGAGTCTTTACAATCTGCCAAACTCGCATCTGAATAGGCTTCTAATCCATCTTTACGGCCTCTGTAAGTTAATCCTAGAGTCCTTGTGTGTTGTAAATATCTAAATACTCGTTTGACCATTTTCCAATCATCTTCAGTTGGGCTGATTTGATGTCTACTCAGTACATTCACCGAGTATGAAATGTCTGGTCTAATTGTGTTGGCTAAATACAGCAGACTACCGACTGCTTCTCTGTACGGCACATTTACTCTCGTTATCGTGCTTAACTCTCCAGCATCTTCAGAATCTTCTCTATCTTTTCTTTGTCGATTCAAAACTTGATTTGTCACCATTGGTGTTCTTTGGGGTTTTGACTCGTTGAATCCAAATTTCTCTAACATTTTATCTATGTACGATGTTTGTGTCAGTGAAATTGTGTTGAGTTTTCTATCTCTTTCCACTTTGATGCCTAGAAATGTGCCAACCTCGCCAAGATCTGACATCTCAAACTCAGATTGCAGACCCGTCTTAATTTCATTCATTTTGCCTGCACAATTGCTGGCTATCATCATATCATCCACGTATAGGATCAGGACTAGAAAGTTATCGGCTTCTCTCCATGTGTATAGACAGGGCTCGCTCGTATGTGACTGTAGTCCTAATTTAGATGCAGTCTCGCGAAACCGCTCATTCCATCTTTTTGAGCTGATCTTAAGTCCATAAAGTGCTTTCTCCAATTTACAAACCTGAGCTTTCTTGAGACTATCACCATCAAGCAGGCCTTCAGGAATTTCCATATATATCTCTTCTTTAATAGATCCATTTAAGAAAGCTGTCTTGACATCAAGTTGGCAAGTCTCCAGATTGTATCTATTTATTATTGATATTACTGATCTTACCAGGGCCAAACCAGACACCGGGGCATAAGTTTCTTGCAGATCGTACTTGTTCCTATCTTTGAAACCACGAATCACCAACCTCGCTTTGAACTTCGTGTTTCCATCTTTATCTATCTTTTTTTTCAAGACCCACCTAGAGTCGATGATGTTGGGCTTGCCACCTTCAGCGTTCACGGTTGGTCTTTCTACAAGTTTCCACACTTGGTTTTTCCGCATTGATTCCAGTTCTTCATCAATTGCTCTGAGCCATTTATCGTGATCCGGAGATGCGACAGCTTCTTTTTAGTTTGCGGGATCTTTGTTCAGTCCAGCAATCAGGGCATGTGACATTTCATCTTCGACTTCTGCGATCAAACAGTCAACATCGCCCTTCGATTGGAGCAATTTATTCAACTTGTTTGTGTCGATGGCTCCTGCAAAACTGGTATCATTTATTCTAGCGAGTTGCTTAGAGCTTTCTCGATCAAGATCTTCAACTTTCTTGGGCCGACCGCACTTTCTCTTGACTATTGGTTCTCCCTCCATTTCCAATGACTCTTTAGGGCTAACCTTATCAAACTTAACGAACCATTCATCTTGTTTAATATCTGTCTTGTGGTTTCCCCAGTTTGCTATTTTGTCCTTTCCCTAGATATCTCTGAACACCAGTCTTTCTTGGAATTTTACATCTCGACTCTCATAAATTTTTCCATCTTCAGGTCTTAAGAAAGAATAGCCAGTGGGAGTATAACCAATCAGCACGACTCGTATCCCTTGTGGACCGAATTTGGTTCCAGTATTCCTTTGTATCTTGATAAAAGCGACGCAGCCAAATCTTCTGATTTGGGTTATGTCTATCTTCAGATTGGGCGCAAACTTTCCTAAAGGGGCTATCATATCATTAGACCTGTGAGGTGTCCGATTGTAGGCATATACTGCACTACCCAGGGCTAAGTCCCACATGTTCTCCCTGAGCCCGGAGTCGTACATGTAGGCTCGCACCTTGTTTTGCAAGGTACGATTAACTCGTTCCGAAACTCCATTATGCTGAGGAGTGTCTGGACAGGCCAACTGAAGTTCTGCTCCCAACCTCTGGAGAACTTCTACCGTTTGGCCTCCTGTAAACTCCGTGCCTTGATCGGTTCGAAGATAGCATATCTTTGCATCAAAACCTAACAGGTTTCGTGCGCTTGTCACAAAATTGTCCAAACAACGTCCTGCTTCGCATTTTGTCTTCACTGGGTATGCCATAGTCAATCTTTAGTAGTCGTCTGTGTAGACGATTATAAATTTATATCCTTTAGGGTAAGTAGCTGGGCTAATCGGTCCCATTGTATCAGCATGAACTATCTCAAGTGGTTTGGTTGCCCTTTCTCTTTTAGTATTGAAAGGCAATCTCTTGATTTTAGCAACTTGGCACACCTCGCATGTTGTAATGAAGCTGTCAAAGATGGCCTTACTCAAATCTTTATTGTCCGAATATTTTCTTTGTAGTGCCTTGAGATATTCTGCTGAGGCATGTCCGAATCTTACATGCCAGAGCATGGCTCTGTTATTTCTCTCAAATGTTCTGTATTTTTCTGTAAACGGGCTTTGAGCTTCTGGAATCTCACCAATCACAAGATTATCACAATTGTTGATTTTTCTATCTTTAATTGTTTTCTTAAACTCACTTTGATGAGAGCTGTGTGGACCAGCTCTTTCTGATTCATTACTTGAGATTCCAGGGCAGCTCCTATCATTAGTGCTGACTTGCTGAACCTTCTCAGTCTTTGCTTTTAGGGGATTTTCTACCATTAAGCAGTCTATAATTTCTTTGTACTTCTCATTATTATTTGTGTTCTGGCCATCTTGCAGTAGTTCTACTATCCAGTAAGGGCTCTTGTAGGCACCAGAAATTATAGTTCCATTAGAACGCGGATCAAATATATCTATCTTTGTGTTATCAAGGTAAATACTCATGCCCCTTTCAGCAAAACGGCGAAGCGACAGCAAGTTTCCAGCTAGTGCCTTAGCGCATACAACTCTATCTAGGATTATCTTATTTTGGTTATTTTTACCCGAAACGCACCCTTCTCCCTCCGCTCTCAAGTCCGCGGAGGAATCTTTGTTCGCGCATTTAATCAATTTATTTTTACATCCATTAAAATTTTTAAAATAGAGTTTAGAATAAGCAAAATGTTCTGTGGCACCTGAATCTGCTACGAACTCAATTTTCTCGCAACCACTATCTCGTGTTTCCTCCGCGCGCGTAGAGAGCAAAGTTTCGGGGTTAACAGCAAACAAACCACTGCATGCATTAGACCTAAGTATTTCTACATTATTATTTTCTTCTTCGCCTTGTTTCTTGTTATCGACCTTGGCTTTCTTGTTGTTGTGATTTGTGTGCTGTTTTTCATGCTTCCGTTTATTACTATCTTTAAAATTATTCTTATTGTTACCACCACCAGTATTGCGTTTAAAATCCCAATCGTTATTTTTATTAGTATTACCTCTGCACCTGCCTATGTGCTCTCGTAGGTTCTGTACAAACCGTTGGCAGGTGTAGCACCGCCTAAGGTTCTGCCCTTTTTTCGGGCAGTCCCTTGCGTAGTGCCCGTTGTCGTTGCACTCGTAGCACAGAGTGCTGGCGGTGGCCACGTTAGCAGCAGCTACGGTGGCTGGTCGAGAGCCTGCCCCACCTCGGCTTGGCCCAGCACCGGTCCCGGTCCCACCTCGACTCGGCCCTGCATTCGCTCCACCTCGGCTTGTTTCACCCATTGTTGGTCGTGGAAGTGATCCTTCTGATTCCTGTTTCAGGATATATTGTCTTAAGTACTTAAAGGACAAGCCATCCTCGCTTTCAAACAGCCTGTTAAAATCGGCTATTTTTACATCCGGTACTCCATCGATAATTGCATGATAGAAACTATCTCTTTTCTCATCTTCAGGGAAACTGTTAGTTTTACTAATTAATTCAAAATCTCTTACCAATGCATCAAAAAATTCACAAAATTTAGTAGCACTTTGCTTTTTGGGGTCGAATCTAATGGAATGTATTTTGTTACGTATTTGATATGCGCTCATCTTTATGTCACCCCTTTTCATATCTTTAATTTTTTGTATCATTGTTGATGGATCAGTAATGTGGTATACTTTGTTTTGGTAGTCTAGGGACAACCTACCTAGTATTACGTTTAGGGCCTGTTCTTTATCTTCTTCCATTTTTTCTTGAGTAATGTTCATGGTTGCTTCCATTTTTGAATCAATTGTGTGGAGCAATTTTTTACTTTTTAGTTCTGACTGCAATTGTTTTAAGAATAACTCTAGTTTTGTTGCATTAGTGAGGGAATAATTAAAACACCCTAGGCTATCTTTATTAATAACTTCTATCTTTAGACTATCATTAGGTGCAGCGCGTTGAAACGTCAGCGAATTATCAATGGAGTCGGAGTTTAAATTAATCAATTGTTTACTTAATTTAGGTCCTGGAGTAGATGTAGTAAATTTATTTACCTCTTGTATTCGACTCCTGGCCAGTTCTCGCTCAAGAGCCTCCATCTTTCTTTGTTGAGTGGCTATACGCTGCTCAAACTCAGCTCGAATTGCCTCTTGAGCCCTCCTATTTTCCTCTCTTTCCTTTTCCAGGGCCTTTTTATGTTGTGAAGCAACAACCTCAAACCTCATCGACATCCAGGAGCTTTGCTGATGCCTCTCTTGTTGTATCAGTTTCTTAATCTCCTCGATGTCTTTCTTTGAGGCTTCTGTAATTTCTTTTCGTGAGTATATAATTTCTTTAGGTTTGATGTTTTGACCTGTTCTTTTCATTAGTTCTTTCTTAAGTTCATAATTTGCATGCGCCATTTCTTTATGTAAGCTATCTAGCTCTTTCTTTAGATAATCTTTCCTATTTTGCAGGTCTTTAAATTGGCTATCAATTGAATCTAAATTTTTGCTTTTCAAATCTTTAACCTCGTTGGGAGTTGAGTTATCAGTAAAATTTTTCTTTCTATCTCTCAAATCTTTATTCTTATCTTTTGATGAGGTATTACTCGAATTTATTTTTCTATCTTTAGGGCCTTTATTCTTATCTTTAGATGAGGTATCAATCAAATTTATTTTACTATCTTTCAAGTCTTTATTCTTATCTTTAGATGAGGTATCAATCAAATTTATTTTTCTATCTTTAGAACCTTTGCGTTGGATACGCTGTTTGTGGACGAGTCGAATTTGTCCAGCACATTTTTCTATCAAATTAAACAGGTCTAACATATCTTGATTGCGATGTGCATCTCCTCCCAGATATGCAACGGTTTCATTATTTACGGAAAATATGGCCTGGTTGTTTTTACGAGTTACTACCACCTCGTCTAGTTCCCCTAGATCGTCTTCAATCTTTTTATATGCGTCATTTAGCATATTGAGGGCATTTTGACCTAAAATTAACAGGGAGTAAATGGGTAAAAGTATTTTATATTTTGTTATCGTGTGCGTTAGGCTATTAGTTTTCTTGTGGAAGTGACACGGAGATCGGGCGTAAGCAAATGTGAGGGAAAATGGCGCTAGCATCATGTGTGACATGCATAGAGAAAGAATTAAAATGGCCGATCAACATCGTTTACTACGACGCGCGCCACCAGCCGCAGCATGAGAGGACGCGCACACTCAGTTCAGCCGAACGCAAGCCATAACCAAGACGCGCATCCCCTCCTCGCCTCGAGGCGTCCCCCTCGGCGGTGACTGGCAGGTTTATCAAGAAACGCGCTTCCTTTGTCACGATGCGGGCCTCTCCCTCACATAAACAAACGCGTGCCGGCTCTCTCGAGTTCTGCGAATCTCCGTAAAAACAAAGGAAAGCCTTCTAATCAAGGGAATCTCAATCTTGCAATCTTAAGTGAGCTGTCTTGCTCCATTTTAAGGCAAGACACCAATTTTTGTCTTTAGAGATTTTAAGCGAACGTGACCCAACGACAACAACACCTCACGCAATTACCGAGTCCTCAAAACAATATCTATTTCTAGTACTTACTACTGCTCACTCTCTTCTTAACTTCCTCTCTTCTTACAGCTCCGCCCGAAGCCTCGATAGTAGGAGCGACGTCCGTATCTCGAGGCGATTCGGCCGTTGTGCCTCCATCTTGATCCCGATCCGCTGCCTCCTGGGGCTGTTCTTCTGCCGCTTCGGTGGTAGTCGGGGTGAGGGGACTGCCAAGCTCTTCCAGCTCGCAGTGCTCGCTGCCCGATACAGAGCTCCCGGTTGCTTCCGCCATTACGTTTCCCGCGTAAAAAACAGGTGAAAAAGGAAGCACACAGAGAACGCGCGACAAGCTCAAGCGCGGAGCGGAAAAAAAAATAAAAGAGAAGAAGAACACAAGACGCGATGGAACAGATTTCACACCCACACTACCAATTAGGGCCCATAACCTGTTAGCAGTATGGGATTAGGCGAGTGACTTGGCGAATAAAACACAGTGCAAATATCGAATTAAACTTAAAAAAAACGTTTATTAATACTATCTTGAGGTTTGACTATCTTTACACTTTACTATCTTGAGTACAATGAATAAACAAACAGAAAAGGTAAAAGAAAAGCGAAGACAGAGAATGCGTGTGTGTACAGACTGGCTGACTGCGCGAGAGTGAACGAAAACCGAAGTTACTAGACGCTGAAGTGCAGCGTCACAGCGTCTCGTCTTCTTGCTGTTGCGCATGCGTAATAATTCAGTTACGAGCGCCAACAATACATCTAACAGAAAGCTTTAACTGCTATTTTTGGTAAGAAATCGTCTGCTTCATGCCCAATGTGCTTAAAATCAAGTTATAAGTTTAAAAGTTTTTACATGGATTTTACGCGTGATGATTTGACACTGAAGCATGGTCTAAGTTAACTTTATTGTGAAATACGATTATTTAAACATTTGATTAATCTTGGTGTAAGAGTACGTCTTAATTTAAAAGAATGGGACATACCAAAATCTGAGAAAGAAATTTTTTCTCTAAAGTAATTTTTTGGAAGTAATCTATCTGTTTGTTAATAAATTTCTAACTTTAAAAAAAAACTATTTACAAAAGAAAGTGTTATTAAAGAAAAAGTTTCTCAACATTTTGATATCAGAAATAATTATATCTTTCAGGGTCACGGGAGCTTGAAGACGTAAGACGATGTTTTCAAAATCAGAGATTGTTTGCTGAATGTTTAAGAAAGGTAAAGTACCCAATTGTGGTCCCCTTACCCCAGTTAATGGTCCATATCTGAATTAACCATTAATAAATAATTGTTAATCAAGTTTAAAGCCTGTAAGTTAATAGTAAATCAAAACATAAGGCATTGAGCACAGAATTAAATAAATTTTCTCCAGATTATCATAAAATTAGCATGTTTTTCAACGTATTTATTATCGTCATATGCAGTGCGTACAGCAAGTCGGTTAAGTTGTGCAGGTGTTAATGCGCTTTTTGTTAACTTTGAAATACAGGTTTAAAATTTTGTATTATGTTTTGTGCAATGTTTTTCATATGAATCGAAAGCTTATAGTTTAAGGATTTGACGTATTACCAATAAAAAATTGAAAAAATAGAATTTCATTAAAAATTTCGATGGTCCATCAAAAGGTGTCCTTATGGTGAATGTACCCCAGTTTTTGGCCCGTCATATTACAACGGTCCATAATTACCGGCCCTTTTGCTCAGTCCCACTGTTCAAGCAAAGTACCCCAATTGTGAGAGTGTATTTTTTTTTAGTTTGCTGGTTACAATGATTTAATCGTCAGTAAATAAGTTTCAAAGTGCTACTGTAAGTATAATTTACCGTCTCAATCACACAATTGACTCAGTAATGATTGTTGTACGATTACTTAATATAAACAGATTTACATAACCCTACTTATGAAGAAGTTGCTAATGCTTTTAAGTTTTCATTAAATTCAAGCCTTTATTGATGATAAAAGTTCAAAAGATGCATGCACACTTTCAATTTTCCTTACTGTTTTTTACATAGGTACTTATATTTTCAGACAGAAATGGATTCAAAAGATGTTATCAAAGGCTTTAGAGAAAAAATAAAAGTTATTGCAGAAAAAATAAAAAAAGAAGAAATTATTTAAACTAAAAGAGGTTTGATCGAAGAGAAAAAGAGTATTAAAGATGATACATTTAGATTTGAAATGAAACTTAAAGATATTCAAAAACAGATTTATGATTTGCAGAACGATATAAAATCTGATGGTTAATTTCCAAATGTATCACGAGAACTTCTTGTAACTGTATACCTAAGTGTTCATTTTTTTAAATTAAATCTAGGTATATTTTGTAACATTACAATTTTACTGTGATATCATAACTTTAATAAATATTTAAAATAAAAGGCTATAATAGTAAATATAAATTACTAAATCTTTATAAAAAGCTCATAATATACTTGCTCTGCGTAAACAATGCGAAAATACACAGCGGTCCAATAATTGGGGTACGCAAGATCTTTGCCGTGGAATATGCATGGTCCAACAACTGGGGTACTTCGCCGTCTAGTCTCAAAAATATGGTCTTAAAGGTCTTATTTTTAAAAGCTAATTATTAAATAAATGAGCAAAAATTTTAAGTAAATTTTGTAAAGTTTCATTCCAAAAGGCATTTAAAATGAATTAAACAAATAACTTTTGCATACTATCGGTTTTTTGTGTGTGTAATATTTATTATATTGCTGACCTCAACATTTAGGGGACCACAATTGGGTACTTCACCTGATTTCAGAGCAACTTGTAAAAAATATTGCTTTGATTCTATCAGCATTCAAGAGTCGCAAAAAATTAAATTAAGAAGCGTTGAGAAAATTTGCAGAGGAACGTATGATTTGCATCGTACAATGTATCCATGGGCTAGAATAAGCCTTACGCTGCATAAGCTCTCACTTCATGGTTATGCAATAGTGCGACAGTTTCCGCCTCCTATGCGCTAGTATTCTGAAGAGGCCAACGCACCAAGGCACTAATTATATAGAAAAAACACGACTCTTATACGCGAGAAATATTAAGAGTAGCAAGAATAACTGATATTTTTCACAGAGCGATGTACACAAGTGATGTACTAATATCATTGATCTTAACTAAAGACAGAAGAACAGTAACGAAGCATGCAAATATTTTTTTACATGCAAACAGTTTCTTAGCAAAAAGGTAATAATAATATAAGAATGTCATATTTGTTTTAAAAGTATAATATGCGATACATGCATCTTAAGAATATTCAAGTGGATCTTCCCCCAAAATAAGATTCTGCTAAGTTTGAGACCGATACAGATATAAGCGTTAGTTTAAATGACGAAAGTGACTGAAACTGAATTATAAAATTAAACGCATTCTTGACATATTATATTGTATTTTTACATTAGTTTCAAAGTTCTGTATAATTATATTTTCTAAAAACTTCACTAATCTTAGGCACTTATCCATAACTATTTTTTAGTAATAAGTATATAAGCATCATGTAAATACTGGGATAGTACTAGATTTTCTTGAACTATAGTAAAAATACCTATTTTGAGGTTCTATTCTTATTCAAGGAGGTGAAAATACCATTATAAACTGTTTGTTCGGGCGTTTTGTGACCCGCGCGCTCTGGGTCTTAATTTTTACCTAAGCAATTAGTGCACTATCCTTCTCTCTCCCTTGACGCGCCGTCACCTTTTTGAGAGCTGAGTTTCGTCGCACCACCTGTTTTTCTCTGTGGCACAACAGGCCGCGCGGGCCTTGGTCAGTAGCGTCTCAACTGCGGGAGAGGTATTTTCGGCGTCCCACGTGTTGTACTGTAAGCGAGCGTGCGACTAATTAATCGGATAACAAACAAATGTATGCGAGTGCCCAGGCGCTGGGATAGATCAGTAGTGTGAGTGAGGCATGTGTGTGTTTGGCGTTACTCGGTGGGAGAAGGTGTCCACGGGTAATCGTGATCTTCTACGGCGAGCGCAACGCGGCAACAGAGTGTTGCCCGTCGTCCAAGCGTTTGGCAGCTCGAGACGTCGGGACGCGCTTGGACAGCCAGGTCTCGAATCTCCTGTGCGCTCCCGAGCCCCCTGCGGCACTTCTTCGACACCCATCCTCTGCGGTGCGGTGTTGGAGTATTTATTGTACGGACGGCGCAACTAAGGTAAGAGAGCTCTCTTTAGGTACTAAAGGATCCTCGCGAATCGTGTAGCGCGTTATCTTGTCACGTTGCAAGCGAAGCGTGTAAGGCGTAGCATTAAGGATACTTATTTCTTACAATTATAATTGTTCTGTACCTTTTTATTGATTGATTATATAAAAAAATTACGCTTACCCCGGTTTTCTCTCAATCCGCGAGAGTTTTATGCCTAGGTTAGTAGTGTCATTCCGCGAATAATTGTTGTTTTTATTTATAAAAGAACCCGCTCTCACTCGTCCATCCTACCTTTTATCACCCTGAATATTATAAATCGGCTGCATATGTTCGCGTTGTCTCAAAGGAGAGTTGACCTTGTGCACTGTAATAATGTTTTTGTAGTCTTTATTATTATTCTTAGGTAATAACAAATTGTTACAAAGTCTGAAAATGAATTTTATTTTTACTTTCATACTTTTTGTCTGGTATCTGAGGTACAATATCATTGTATATCACGTACGTCATAAGTAGGTTGTGATCAGAAATGAAATATATAAATCTGTTGATGCTTTTCTCTTCAGTTAATAGTCATAATCTATATCAGCATGTTTGAAAACAAGTTTTTTGTTAAATTAACAAACACAGAATCCTTAAGACTAGCCTCTGATTCGCAATCAGTGATCTGCAAAGAACCGTAGTACAGTTTACATTGGATTATGAGAAAGAAAAGATTCTATCTACCATTTTCCATCAGCCGTTTTTAATATGATTTAAATAATTTGCAACACAAAAACCAATGCAATGTTTTTTTTTTTTTTTTTAAACATCATTGTTTGTCGTTTTAGATCGGCCATATTAGGTTACTTATATCATACTTTTATTTCCTTATAGAAACCGATATAAGCCTTATATTTTAAATTCTAATAGGATGGAAAAAGAAATCTTGTCTGCCATCTTAAATCGCCTATGTTGTTTTTTATAAAAGTAACCTTTTTATCGTACTGAGCTACCCAAGAACTCCTGTACTGCAGTTCTTATCAATTTTTAAACAGAAAAAAATACTTTAGTTCTCCATCTTGGATCGGCCATTAATATTTCTCAAAAATAATTATTCCATCACACTCAGCTACCCAAAACATTCCTTCTACTGTAGATCTAATCATTTATTAAAAACAACATTCTTTTAGTCTACTATCTTAGATCAGCCGTTCTGAATTTCTGGAAATTTACCTTTTCATCGTACTAAGCCACACAAACGCAATTATACTGTTTTTCTTGTAAAACAAAAAAATTTTGAAGTCTGCTATCTTGGATTGACCATTTTAAATTTCTCAAATATAACCTTTTATTTATACTCAAACCCCAAAAAATTCTAATACTGCAGCTCTTATTGATTTTTCGTCAACAAAAACTTTATCTGCTATTTTGGATCAGTCATTTCAAATTTCTCAAAAATAATGTGATAATTATACTCAGTGACCCAAAAAGTCTTTATATTGCAGTTCTTATCAATTTTTAAAAGAAAAAAATCTTTATAATCTGTTATCTTAGATTGGCTATTTTAAATTTCTCAAAAATAATTTTTTTATTGTATAATCTGACCCAAAATCCCCTTTTACTGCCGTTCTTATCAACTTCTGAAAGCCAAATGGTTTTCTTAGTCCACTTTATCAAATTGGCCATATTTCATTTCCCAAAAACAACCTTCTTATTGTACTCAGCGGCCTAAAAAATCCTTAAACTGCAGTTTTTATTAGTTTTTTAACAAAAACTTTTTAGCCTGCCATCTTGGATCGGCTCTATGGAATTTCTTAACAATAACGTTTTTATCGTATTCAGTAACCTGAATAACTCTTATACTGCAGTTATTACCAATTTTGAAACAAACAAATTCTTAAGTCTGCCATCTTTGATCGGCCAAATTGTAATTCTTGAAAATAACTCTTTTATTATACTAAGCGACCTTTACAAAATTATTCAATTGCAGTTCGTAAAAATTTTTAATCAAAAAAGACTTTTTTAGTCTACCATTGTGCATCAGTTATTTTGAACTTCTTAAAAATAACCTGTTCATTGTAACTAGCGACCTTACAAGTCATCATACTGCATTTTTTATCAATATTTGAACAAAAAAATTATATTTTTACAAAACTACAAGTCCAAGTAATTTTTTATTAATTCTTAGAAGAAACTTGTTTGATAAATTAAAAATAGTTCATTAATTTGAAAAGTAAAAAAAGAGGTTCTTGATCTTTCCTATAGCAAAAGTCGAATTTCAAACGTTAAAGGTCCTCATAACCTTTCCGAGGTTTTTAACTTTGAATCTTATTTTGATTTGCGAAAACAATAAAAAACAAACATTTAAGGCCCCTAATGCATATGACTTTTAAATTAGTATCTTATAGTATGTTCCTCGCTTTGCAACAAAATTTTAATATTTTACAAATATACATGAAATTGACAAAAGCTTTTACAAATAATTAAAATCAGCCATGAGGGGACTACAGACTCCCAGTCGGGACGAAGTTTAAAAAAAAAATTTTTAACAAACATAAATTATACAATACATATTGACTTACATTGTATATATGCCATCCATATTTTTTAATTATGTTAATACACATAAAATTTTGTATAGCTGTATATACGGTTAGTATGCTTTAATAATGAGCATAACATATAAATGCACAAGCTCCAACGTGTGTATATATAGAGAGAGAGAGAGAAAGGAAGTGTCTAGTGGTGGGATAGTAAGCAATGAAGAAAGGTTATCATGTACTAAAAAAATAAAAAAAAAATAAGACAGAACAAGTCTTTGTGTCGCATTTGAACATAAGTAGATGTTAAAACATAGATATGGATATGTGCTACTATCTTTTGCTGCGTTCTGAAACATGCTACACGAAAAAATTTAATTTCTTGAAATGTTGTAAAAGTTGACCTTAAAATAGTAGTTGTGTCCTCAGTAAATGAAAAGAGCCTAATTGCATACCATATTTCTTATTAATAAAAAATATTTATTAATGTTAAAAAAGTACCAAAAAAAATCAAACTAAAAAAAACTTACAATATTATTCATTGCTAAGTGTGATTTTCATCGCTGTACAATAGTAATAACAATTATTTTGTGGTAGCTATAGTAAGAAATAAATGTTGAAGTTGCTATTTTATTTAAAAACATCGAAAAAATTCCGTCTATAGTCGTACCACCTATGGTAGTAGATTAATCTCGATTATCATTAATATGTAAATGTAAACTATCGTGAAGAAAAACTATTAAAGGCTGCGAATTTCCATTATAATTATTAATGTTTAAATCGCTTGAAACACTCATAGGCAAAGAATTATAACTTTTTTGCGATGTAGTAGAACTAATACTTAAATATGGAAGCAAATTAAACCGCAAAAAGCGAATAATTTTATTAATGTTAGTATTTGGGTAAATATATAAGCAGCAACGTGCTTAACAAGTAAGGTTATATTTATACACGTCAATTGTTACTGATGGACGCAAACTAATACACATGCACGGATGGACAGCAATTGTCATCTCTCTCAGTCTCTTCCTGTGGCTTGTAGACTACTCGCCTCACCTTTGGATTAGACAGACCAATATTTTTGTGGGTGGCAGCGTAAAAGGCAACACTGGCCACTTATTGGCCAGCAGCCGTGCACAACATGTGTGTGTGTGTGTATGTGTGCATGCACATGCATACTTAACTGGTTATAAAGGAAGATGATATAGTACATCTTTATATTTTGGCTGGCAGCAGCGTAAAGTCAGTGCTCCTCAGTAGAGAGAAAGAGAGTGCGGTATTGGTATATCTTTAAAGGCGTGACAGAAAAAGTGCTACGCTCTGAAAATTTTCACTGCCCAAGTGGAAATCCAAACCTCGTATAAAATGTTCTTACATGAAAAAAAAAAAAAAAAAAAAAAAATACCTAACATCACATGTCTAGATTGACAGTATGTGAAAGTTATAATTTTCTTACATCCACTTTGGATATTCTAATAAATCATAAAAGCTTCAGTCACATATCTGGCAAATTATACTCAAAATTATTCATACAAATTAATCCTATGTTTACCTATACACCAATATAACCATGTCCTTTATCCGCTAATACGTAGGAAACAAATGAAATTTAACGGCGTGATCTCATTTATCAAACACTGACTTGTACACTTACTTAATCAAGAATTTGAAGGAGCCACTATTTTTACTTACAAAAGTACATTCATAACAAACAAACAAAATGAAGGAACTGTTGAAACAATGGATGATGTATGCACGCTCACTTAGCATACTATTGCTGAAGCCGACTATCACTTGAAAAAAATTTTAACGGCTTTAGAGTAGTCCAGTCTATAATACAAGAACAATTTCTTATGGGTTATTATAGTTATCAGGTGGTCTTAAGTTTACCACACGAGGCAAAAGTTGTGGTTAACAGCTAATAATTAGCACTAACACTGCAGTATCTTATTGACTCGCTAAATTAATCACCAAATAAGGTAAGTTATCAAGCAACACCAGCAAGGTCCACAATTTACGTAGCCAAGGCAACATCAGAAAAATACAAGGAAGATGGAACAGTCCTAATTTACGATTTGTGGCACTGAATTCTACTGAAAATAAGATCAACGTTTTTGTAAAACAGCCTCACAGTACCGATTATATTCTTAACATTTTTGAACACAAACTTCCAATTAAGAATATTTATTTATCCAGCAAACCACAAAAACAGTAACATGTTATTCCTGTTCATACAACATAAAAGTGCTGAGTATACAAAAGACATACGCCACCTCATAGTATATTGCACTACTCAACATCAAAAATATTTAAACATAGGAAATACAAAAAGCTCAAATACCAGTATAAATACGAAGAATAAAATCAACACCAACGGCAATAATACTCCTACTGATTTCGATAAAAACTAGTATTAAAAATGCCAGCTATAACAAATTTAGATAAGTATACCCAGTTGTCAATCACGTTCAGTCCTTTAAGCAATTTAAACCAGTATCTGCTACACATCCCGCACAGCAAGGGGCAACAATTGTATCTAAATGTTTGCTACTTTTGTAATGAAAAATCTGCAACAAAAGCCCTCAACGTACTCACAATGAATGAAGTAAAATATTTAAATAAGAATAGTCGAAAGACCCTGGACACATTGCCTTATTCACTGTGTAGGAGGTTAATATACAAAACCACCCTTAAGTGCTCAGTTTTTTTGTACAAAACACAAATTAATTTTATAAAAATATTGGACAAACACAATTTCCTTCAGAATAAGAATTTTTTATGACTATTCTAAGGTCACAAGCTCAATATTCTGATTCATGAACTAAAAACTACAATTGTTTGCCAAGAGCAATATAAAGATTGAAATATCCGAGCCCTTACATAAAAAATAGTCAATGTAATAATACATTGTTATAGTAAAATACAACTAACATTTAATGAACTAAGGTTTTTACATTTTAAGTGAGTCTTATCATTTTAAGTAAGTCTTATCATTTTAAAAAACACAAGTATTAGAATATAAAAAATGGTTTACAGTATTTACCTTACAGTTAAATAATTATTTGAACAATCAAAAATATACTGTTTACAGCATTTTCGTGCGTATCCATTCAAATGTCACTTGTGCACTCTACATTATTAAAACCTATAGTTTGTTGAGCGTCTTAAAGGGGCTCCTACGACTACTGCTGAGGTCAAAGACAAACAAAAAATAAAGTTTTGTTTTTCAATAAACAAATGTGTCTGAAAATCATTATGATATTTTTAGTAACGTATGAAGTGGGAAAAATGATACTTATGTTTGTAGTTTAACTTTATACGAAAAATTAATTATTGTTTTGACCAGTCTAGTGCATACGAGGGTACACCACCAGACCAGACCACCTGTGTTGGTGTAGTATAGCGATGTAATATATAGGTATATGGTATATATATGTCGTGAACAAGTACGTCTGCTACCCACGTGACCTCCTGACCTCCCGGACACTATTTATTTATTTCCATCACAAATATCTCGCTAAAATGGTCCTTTATCCACAATTTTTAATACAGCATATTACAGAGGAAGACTTCATCTACAAAGCGTATATATTCAGTCTGCTAGGACATTCAATTAAGGTTTATTATAAACGAAAACAAATTGTTCTTCACGCTGCCCCATAGGAACACGTGCTAATAGTTACAACTTTGAGCTCGGATTTCTCAAAATTTTGACCCATTTGAAATATAATTTAGACCACCATTAAATTCAGTAGACTTTTATTCACAAGAAATAATATATCTCTGTTTGGGGACTTTCGTGAAGGAGCCCCCTTAAACATACAACTTTAATAAAACTCAACAGAATTTAGTATGCAATGTAAATTACTACATGAATTCTCAATTTCAATCAAAGCTACAGCTAACCTTTATTTATTATAAGTGTTTTGGACACTCACTAAAATTTTTTGTGTCAATTGATATATAACTTTTGAAACTGCATACCAAAACACTATTATAAACGTATGAGACATATTTAACGTTAATGAGGGTCTTTACTGTATCTCAATCACTCAGAGGACGCATAACTATTTAAAAATTATTTTTAATAAAAGTTGTATCTACCATGATAGGTAGAGTTCACTGTTCTTTGACGCTAGTGTTAAAGACAAGTAAAAAAACTATTAGCATTGTATTATAATACATTATAAAAAAAAAAAATAGTACATTACGATACTAGGGCGCGAGAAAGGCGATTGACGCACGCATGTGTCAATCATCTAACCTCTCGCACGTGTGGTGTATACAACTTTTCGACACATCATGCGCACGAAACGAGATTATGAGCCATCTAATGTGGCTCTAAAGATCTCGACGTACACACGAGCTCACACGAGTGCGCAGCACGAGTTTTGAGTCGCGTGTGTAATTCAAGGTCTTCAGAGCCACAACAGATGGCTCATTATCTCGTTCCCCGCGAACAGCATGTTGGAAATGTATTTGTACAATAATCTATTGCGAAAGAGCTCTTTCAACAGTGGTTTTATGTGTAACGTTTAACTTTGGAAAAAATACTTGATAAATATTGGATGCCCAGTAACTGTAATTTTGTAAAAATAAGTAGCACGATTTGGCACAGTATTACTGGCAGGACTAACTTGTAGTAAGTAAAATTATTGTATAGCATGAACTTATACGCAAACCAGTATCTTCTGATAGAGAAATACAATTTTGCTAATTTCTAATGGAATTCTACGTCTATTGTTTATGGGGAAAATTCGAAACATGTAATCCTATTGTAAAAATTGTGAAGGATGCTTATGAAGTAAATTTTTATGACAAATTTTGTTCAAAACGAAATATACATTTAGAATGACTTAAAAATGTCATATGCAACAGTTTAAATCATTTTAGCTACCCATGGCTTGGATATAAAATATTTTTAAGGAAGTTAATTAATCGTTTAAACACATCTAGTCGTTTAAATATATCAAAAATGCTTTTTGTACTTATATGCCATAAACACTGTTCTAGCAAAATTACTTTGTAAGTGATACAAAAAAAGTTATTCTGAGGCTAAACATTTTGAAACTGCACGAGTAGAGGTTGTTTTATAAGTTGTAAGAAATAAGGTGTTATTCTAATATTTTTTGTTTACGGTGCAGAAAGTGTCAAGAACATGTCTAATTAAAAACCCAGAATAACTTGTTTTCAGTCAACATTTATAGTCCATTTTTATTAATCACCCTTGCGTGTATATTGTTAGTCTGTGATCATCAGCAAGCATGGATCCATAATATCAAAGTGGACGAATCTCTATGCTTTTGTATTGTCCCACCTTACGTAGACATTTTATTTCCTTGTAAAACTTGCAATCGCTTCACACAGCGTTGGCAAAAACGTTAATAATTCATAAGATGTATTCACTTACATCTGAGATTTTTTTTTTGTGCTATCGTCTGTCATACGTTTTTCGGAACACAATTTTTGATCGTTTCCTCTTTTCACTAAATACTTGCAACTTTTGAGATTTGTGGTTAGTTATAACTTCAAGTAGTTTATTGCTGTTAAACAGCAATTATATCAACATCAGGTTTAGAACAAATTTTTGTTTTCGTATCTTATTCTAAATTTTGTCCATCGTCAAGTGCACCATTTATATAAGATATATTATCACGTATTTCTTCCAAACATAAGCAGACAGTAAGTTGCCTTAAGAGTATACAATTTTTTATGTTACAAATGTATTAATTAGTTCTCATGTCATCTAGCTTTGTACTATAGTATATTATTTCATTCCAGAGACTTAAAGATGACTGTATATCGTGTAAATGAAGTCTTGTTGCACATAAGTATATCAATAAATATTTAAACAAACAATTAAACATCATAGCCCTTGACTTATTTATTTATGTTAACTTCTTCTCTAGCTGTTCTTAGTTGCTTCATATTGAATACAATAAACAGAGACCTCTTCTTACAACTACTTCCTCGAGCATGACAGGGGTACTATCAACGAAAAAAAAATTTTAATTCTTCAAATTCTTTATCAATATCATTATAATTAATTTTTTTACGTACAGTATGTGTTTTACAAAGCATTTTGTTCGAAGAATGTTTCGCTCGATACTTATCTCTGTATAGTAATTAATTATTTACTACCTGATACTCCAGCAACTTTATAACTACATACTATGAGACTTCCTAGGCATTCTCGTAGATTAATGCCACAGAATGCTTTTTCTTGTTCCTACGAAAAAATGCTGACATTTGTTTCAACATTGATTGTGTAAGCTCAAATTCAACTGTACCTCTTATGAATATGATGTACTGAGCCGTCAAAATAATCATTATCTATTTGATCTTAAAAGACAATAGAAATCTCGTTCTATTTTCTTTTAAACTTAGATATATCCACATTTATTCAGGAGCTGCATAAGAGTTTGGTAGGTATAATGTTTTTAGCGTAAGATCAATAATATGTGAAAAGGACTACTCACTTTTCTTCTATCTCTTAACTATCTGATCTTACACTGTTAGGAATCATAAGGAAGCGAGTAATTTTTTAATATTATCCGATATTTATTTAGCTCACCTACGAATTGTTATTCGTGTTAGAAAAATGCAGTTATACTAAAGAAGCACCTCATTTCATTTAAAATGCTTTTGCAAAATTAACTAATTTACAACGTTTTCAAGATAAAAGCATCTTAAATGTTCTTATAATCATTAAACCCAAATTTATTTCTAAAATATTTGGGCAGTTTAATTGAAGAAGATTTGTAATTTATACATAAGTATTATTCATTGCTAATTTCGAGTAGCATTTGTCTTATAATAACTTACATATACATTCTAATATGTCTAAAAATTTTAGAACTTTCTTTGTCAATGTAAACTAAAACGTACTTTACAATAACAACACCGTTAACAATTTGACGAGTTCACATATATATATTCTGAACTTCATTAAATAAACCACAAAAGCATCTCTTTATTATTGTTTACGACGCATCTGCATAAACTAATCAGTTATGATACACCTAATACACTAGAGTTATACCAAATATGAAACTAATTATCACGTTTTTTTCTTTGTCAACGTACCTAAAAATGATGTAGAGAAACAAGTCAGTTGTACGGTTGGTTGATTTACTGATAAAAATGGTAATTTTTTTGACATAGATACATTTTTCATAATATTGGAGAGTAGGTAAACCATGGCGGTTCGAGCACCCCCCCATCTCCCCCCCTGAGGTAGTGGTGAGGAGAGAGGCTCTAGCTATAGCTGTGGGTGAAAAAGAGGCGGTGGTAGGGGGAAAGGCTAATCGTGCGGTAGAGGAGAGGCGGTGGTAAGGGGAGAGGCTGATCGGGCGGTGGGAGGAGGGGCACGAGCGGTAGGGGCGGTGGGTGGTGCAGACTACTCGGACGGTAACGTCAGGGGAAGGGGGCCTCTTCCGGATGCTGTGATGCCGGATGGTACTGACAGCTCCCTTCCTTTCCGACCGCGAATCAAGCTCCGACGTCATCAGGATGGGTCCGAAAGGTGTAGGTGTGACAAGCCCAACGTACAGCGCGAGAGAAAGATGATCAAGCATGAACGTGTATTTCTTATCAGTGGATGCATCGGATCGCGTACCCCGTTTAGCTGCAACCAACGATGGCTTCACAGCACAATGAGCTGAATCTAATTAGTGATTCATGCATTCGATATCATCCATACTGAATTGTAGCAAGAGTGTTGCTGCCCTGTTGGCTGCGTCTATTTTGACGAAGTCAACTAATTTGTTACTTAAAATTCAGGAGAAATCGCAGAACAAAAAAACTACTCAATTTACAAATGATTAATTAAAATCCTCCTAAAAAAAGACAATTTTGCTGAATTTATAGGAACGGAGGATGGTAACGAACTATAGGTGAAAAAAATTCAAAATGCACTGATTATGAGCCACGAACAAAGATATACTTTGTGGCTCAAGGGAAAAACTCCGAAAAAAAAAATCCAAGAGAAGAAAAATTAATGAAAAACACAAACGAGCGAGGTTGAACAATAAATTTAAGATAAACTTTCTGCAATCAAGAGTGTAAACTTGTGTATTGCGTGTAGAAAACGGATACGTGCGCGTCCGCACGTGTCTCGAAAAACTCACGAATCGCCAAACGTCGTACGGTCCATAAAGCGGATTTTCGCCGTGCTTTACTCGCAGCACATTGAGCTTCTCAAAGATGATGCAGATGACGATGATTATAGAAAATGGAAAGCGTGAGAGAAATTAACTCCATAAAATTGACTCCTAGATACACGTGTGCGTTATGATGATAAGGAAAGATGTAGAAACCAGTAGGACGAATATAATACCCAACTATGCCAGATGCTCGAGATCGCAGTTGACAACTGTAGACCGCTTTGTATAGACAGATAGTTCAAAACTGACCAAGTGCGCCCACCCAAAGTAGTCGCAAGACCCCCCTTCCCTTCTTAATCCTCCTACCTGCTGCAGTCGTCAGGACCCATCAATCCCTTACACCTTATGTAAAAAGCCGGGAAAAGAGAGAGAGAATGGTGTCAGCAATTAAGAGAGGGGGAGAGACCTATGACCCGAGGACACTTAATGGGAGCAAAGGAGATGGAGATGTAGGTGCATGATAGAAAAGGAGAGAAATGTTTAGCTAATAAAAGTATAGAGAGAGACTTAATGAGTTAGCGCAAGAGCGATTAATTGTACCGACTGACACAAAGGGAGAAAAAGGATGAGGGTAAGAAAGAAGTTGACCGGCGCTTGCATATGTGAATATGTGATGAATTTTGTGTAAACTCGGTGTGTTGCCACCTTAAGCGTGTTGCGAGGTTGATCCTTCACCGCTCACGAGGCGGTCTACGAATTTTTGTCATTTCGACTAAACATACTCCCCCCGTTGCAAAAGAAGGCGAGAAAATCGAAAACATTATATGCGTAGCGTATTCAACAAAGTGCTTACTCCGCGATTCGTACGATGGTGTAAGAGTGTAGTGGTGTGTAGGTGTGCTTACAATTCGAGCAATGTTTACACAAATCGGTTTAATATAAGATAGATAACACAATCAAAAATTTAGTCTTTTTGTGACGATGAGATCGGAAGTGGACACAACGATGTTACGTTGCGTTTTAAGCCCCCTTGCTCAGATTTAACAGTGACGACTCGTACGATGCCATCAGCGCCCGGGTGCATCTTAATGACAACCCCCAGCCGCCATCGCATGCAGGGTTAATTTCTACCGATAAGTAGGACGACGAAATCGATACCGATCTCGTAATAAGACTTTCTCCACTTTTGTCGACGTTGAAGTTCGTGCGTATATTCCAGGTGCCATCGCTTCCAAAAATCTTGTCGTGCTCTCGTAATGTAACGCCATGCTGACAATCGGTTACCTGAAGCACAAGAAAGGTCAGCTTCCGGAAAAAAATTCAACGGTCTTTCGATTAATAAATGTGCCGGCATAATGGCCGCTATATCATAAGGATCATTTGATATGCTATAAAGTGATTTAGAATTGAGAATGGCTTCGATTTTGATAACGAGGGTATTAAGTACTCCGAAGGTTAAAAGTTGTTATCTGATCACTCGCTTAAGATGGCGTTTAAACAATTTTACTGCCGACTCTCAAATCCTACCAAAGTGTGGTAAAAGCGGCGAATTAAAGTGTCAGATGATGTTTTTCTGGACTGCGAATTGATCAACATCGTCACGAAACTGGTCGGAGTGAAACAAAGCAAACGTTTCTTGTAATTCATTACTCGCTCCGAACAAATTCGTACCGTTGTCCGAAAACACGTGTTTGGAAATGCCGCATCGGCCGCAAAAACGCTTAAACGCGCCTCAAAATCCTCCGGTGGTTAAATTGCTTACTATTTCGATGTGTACTGATTTTAATGCCATACATACAAACACACCACCATGAACCTTGACGTGATTACGATTCCGCAGTTTCTTCTCTTTAATGTACATCGGCCCAAAAAAATCCATTTCCACGTAAGTAAACGCGCCTGACTTGGTAACGCGTGCTGATGGCTAATTTCTCATTCTACTATGAATTGGATGAGAGCAATAACGCACGCAATCTACGCATTTTTGTACGATTTTTCAAACTTGTTGTTTTCCGTCGAACAACCAAATGCTCTGTCTTAAAGTGTGTAATGTAGTTTGGATTTCCACATGCAAAGTACGATTGTGTGCATCTTGGATTATCAAATCGGATACACGATGGTGCAATGGTAATAAAATTTGATACCTTTGATCGAAGAAAATTTTCGCGTTTTTTAAGCGTCCGCTCACTCGTAAAATACCATGCTTTTCAAAAAATAGATTGAATGCTGCTAACCGTGCACTTTTTACCTTTTTAGATGCAGATACACGCATAATTTCTTTAGCCAACTGCTGTGCTTGAATTTATTTTAACACCCGACGCTCTGCTTCAAGATTTTCTTTAACGCTGATTGATTTCCCTCTGAACTTATTTAAACGAGGCATACGAAGACAATACGCAATCACGTTGACTAACTTAAGATATGAGAAAAATCGCGAAAAAATTCCTACCCCTAAATTTACTGAAAGACAAGTTTTGCTCTTAGGACCTGGTTATTTACTCGGTGACGTCATCGCCATTCTTGACCACTCGCTTTCGAATTTTTTCAACCACTCAGATCTATACAGCCACATTCGATTTTTTTTAAACTCGGTAGAAAATTGACCTCGGGACAGTGCATCAGCCGGATTATCTTTCGTTCGCACATGCATCTATTTATAAACGACGTCTAGCGCTTGAATTTTGCTAACTCTGTTTGCTTCAAAAACTTTAAGAGTTTCCGGTGATTTTTTACGCGATTGCAATACGATCGTTAAATTCGACCAGAGAACTACTTTATGAATTTTAAATTAAAGAAATAGACGCATTTAACTTCACAATCTCACGAGGAGCAGGGCACCGCATAGTTCCAGTTGCGGGATCGTTTTTGACTTTACCGAAACTACTCGAGACTCCGCACATACCAGACGCACAACGCAATTTTCATACCGATCTACTCAACGCAATTGAAAACATGCACTATAACCTAATAGACTCGCATCGCAAAATCCATGTTACTCAATTTTCGTAGGCCTATCGATAAGGATTTTCCGGTCTACTGCAAAATTGCGGATGAGAGACCGCTGGTTTGCAAACTCCACCCATCGCGAATACAACTCCTGCGGTACCGATTCGTCCCAATCACACTTTTATTTCCAACAGTCTTGAATAATTAATTTCGCGTACAGAACTACCAGCCCCAAAAAACCCGGTGGATTAAAAATCATTGCAATTTTAAAAAGTATATGGTGCTTCGTGATTTTATTTTGAATTATAATTTCTTCGACGGTATAAATAAACGTGTCCGCTCGTGAATTCCAAGTTACCCCGAGTGTTTTTGAAACTGCTTCCGTCTTTACGGCACAATCACTCTCAAAAATTTCATGATCTAGCGTATCGAACGCGTATTCATCGTTGGATGCTTATTGTCGAATATTAAATTTTTCGCGCCCCAAGATACCGATAATTTTGTCGTGAAGTATCGCAAGTTCTTCGATCGAATTTGCACCTGTTAACAGGTCATCAACGTATTAGTCGCGTTTCAAAATTTTCGATGCTCACAAAAAATCGCGCCCCTCATCGTCTGCCAACTGGTAAAGCGTTTGTATTGCGAGATAGGGAGCAGAGGCAACTTTAAACGTAACCGTGTTCAGTTGGTTTACCACGATCTCTTTCCTATGATTTCAAAAAATACGCTGATATTGCCTGTCGTCGGGATGCACTAAGACCTGCCGATACATTTTCTTTATTTCTGCGGTTAAGACGAACGCATAAGATCAAAATTGCATCAAATGTTCGAAAAGTTCCAGTTGAATGGTGGGGCCTACAAGTAGTTTTTTAATTAACGAGACGCCTCTGTCAATTTTCGCAGATGCGTCGAATATTACACGCACCTTTGTCGTCCTGCTCGACGATTTTACGACCGCATGATGTGGCATGTAGTATCCATCTGGTGTTTCATTTTGAAACAACGTCATATGTCCAAGTGCTATGTATTCGTCAAGTACCTTCGTATATTAACGATTGAGTTCATCGTCTGCTTGCAATTTCCAGCGAATCGCATGAAACCAACGAAGGGCTTGCGCGCGAGAGATTCCTAAATCCGCTACTTCGTCGTTAAGTGGAAGACGCACAATATACCAGTCGGTTCGATTGCATGTTGTACTTTTTACATAATGCCGTTCGCATAGAGACTCTGGATCTGATACGCCTACTACGTTTTTAACCTCTTCGATTTCCCGAAATTTCGCTTACTGTTCGGTTAAAGCACCTAATTTACACGTCACTGCTGATTTTCCAAAGTTGTCATTCACAATACCGCCCGCAATCAACCAACCTAATTGTGTTTTTTGCAATGTTAAATCGCTCCCGTTCGAAACGCGTATTTGGCCGACTGATAGAAGTGATAACGTGGCTTCGAAGCTGATAAGCATATTTACTTGACTCGGAATATGAAAACGGGGATCGGCAAGTTTCAAATTTGATGGGATCACTATTGACGACCGCGGAAAAGGCTCATCGGGTACGAAATAAGCTTTTTTAGGGATGATGAGAAAAGTTAAAGTTTTCGCGAAATCGCTTGTACGTGACCGGAAATTAATCTCGACCTAACACTCTCTAGTCGTTTTTAATGCGTTAATCGTGCCCACGGAGATAGAAGACGCATTTCACGTAAGTTTTTATACACACGCAAATATTTTGGTTATAAAATGGGCCGTAGCACATGTGTCAAGAAGCGCGCGTGCTTTGACGAAATTACCCTGCGCATTTTTGAATCGAATAACTGCGCTTATCATTAGCTGTGACTGTGCGGCTTGGGTGATCGTCTCTAGCTCGCCCACTTTAAGTCACGCGCTTGGTTTTGCATTCTTCGAGTCGCAATGGAGAGACGTGTGATGCCGCTCATCGCGTGTTTTACAGGACCCCGCTTTACAGTTCCCTGAGTGTACTCCTATGCAATTTTGGCACAATTTTTTTAGTTGAATATTTTCTCATCGCTCTTCGACGCTTACCTTGTTGTATTTCGGGCAAGAGTAGATGCGGTGGAACTCTCCGCCGCTCGAACATTTAAATGCATTCGTATTAGTGACCATCGTAGTCACCTATCCCGTGCTCTTCGCTCTTTTTGCAGCTGTCTCAAGTTCTCGGTCCCCTTGACACTTCGCCCCCTTTTTCTGATTCAACCGCCTGATTTCGAAAAGTCATTTTTTTTTTTTTGAAGCAACATTTTAATTTTCGACGCGACCGCAAAAAATTACAAAAATGCGTGAAAGGTTCTCGTTGATTCATATAATCAGAAGAAGGTTCTCACATCGTAACATTTAGATGCTCTGATGAATGTTATCATCAAACAGTTAGAGGTTGCCAACGCACAGGCGTTGTCAAGATAAGTCGATGACACACGTCAGCATCTGAATGTTTTGCATTCGTTAGGCATAAAACCGGGTGAATCAATGATCGTGCGATTTTAAAGCGGGCCATTCCAATCCCGATCAGACACAAAAGGGACGAGTCGTTAAATTTAAATGTTCTTCCAACGCTTGACCAGTTTTTCAAATTCATTCACACGACAACTTACAATTTGTCTACGATGGAGGACGAAATCCGGCGGTTGAATCAGAAAAAGGGGGCAAAACACCATAGGGACCGAGAATTTGAGACAGCTGCGAAAAGGGCGAAAAACACGGGACAGGCGACTGCGATGGTCACTAATACGAATGCATTTAAATGTTCGATGGGCGAAAAGGCACACTGCATCTACTCTTGCCTGAAATACAACAAGGTAAGCGTCAAAGAGCGATGAAAAGTTATTTAACTAAAAAAATTGTGCCAAAATTGCGTAGGAGTACACTCAGGGAACTGTAAAGCGGGGTCCTGTAAAACATGCGGCGAGCGGCATCACACGTCTCTCCATTGCGACTCGAAGAATGCAAAACCAAGCGCGTGACTTAAAGTGGGCGTGCTAGAGACGGCCGCACAGTCACAGCTAATGATGAGCGCAGTTATTCGATTCAAAAATGCTCAGGGTAATTTCGTCAAAGCACGCGCGCTTCTTGACACATGTGCTACGGCCCATTTTATAACCAAAAAATTCGCGCGTGAATTAAAACGTCCGTGAAATGCGTCTTCTATCCCCGTGGGCGCGATTAAAGCATTAAAAACGACTACAGTGTATCAGGTCAAAATTAATTTTCAGTCACGTACAAGCGATTTCGCGAAAACTTTAACTTTTCTCATCATCCCTAAAATAGCCAATTTCGTACCCGATGAGCCTTTTCCGCGGTCGTCAATAGCGATCCCACCAAATTTAAGACTTGCCGACCCCCGTTTTCATATTCCGAGTCCAGTATATATGCTTCTCGGCTTCGAAGCCACGTTATCACTTCTATCAGTCGGCCAGATACGCGTTTCGAACGGGAGCGATTTAACATTGCAAAAAACACAATTAGGTTGGGTAATTGCGGGCGGTATTGCGAATGACAACCTCGAAAAATCAGCAGTGACGTGTAAATTAAGTGCTTTAACCGAACAGTAAGCAAAATTTTAGGAAATCGAAGAGGTTGAAAACGTAGTAGGCGTATCAGATCCAGAGTCTCTATGCTAACGGCATTATGTGAAAAGTACAACACGCAATCGAACCGACTGGTATATTGTGCGTCTTCCACTTAACGACGAAGTAGCGGATTTAGGAATCTCTCGCGCGCAAGCCCTTCGTCGGTTTCATGCGATGCGCTGGAAATTGCAAGCAGACGATGAACTCAATCGTTAATATACAAAAGTACTTGACGAATACATAGCACTCGGACATATGACGTTGTTGCAAAATGAAACACCAGACGGATACGACATGCCACATCATGCGGTCGTAAAATCGTCGAGCAGTACGACAGAGGTGCGTGTAATATTCGACGAATCTGCGAATATTCACAGAGGCGTCTCGTTAAATCAAAAACTACTTGTAGGCCCCACCATTCAACTGCAACCTTTCGAACATTTGATGCGATTTCGATCTTATGCGTTCGTCTTAACCGCAGACATAGAAAAAATGTATCGGCACGTCTAAGTGCATCCTGACGACAGGCAATATCAGCGTATTTTTTTGAATCATGGGAAAAAGATCGTGGTATACGAGCTAAAAACGGTTACGTTTGGAGTCGCCTCTGCTCCCTATCTCACGACACGAACGCTTCACCAGTTGGCGGACGATGAGGGGCGCGATTTTCTGCGAGCATCAAAAATTTTAAAACGCGACTTATACGTTGATGACCTGTTAACAGGTGCAAATTCGATCGAAGAACTTGCGATACTTCGCGACAAAATTATCGGTATCTAGGGGCGCAGAAGATTCAATATTCAACAATAAGCATCTAACGATAAATACGCGTTCGATACGCTGAATCAGGAAATTTTTTAAAGTGAATGTGCCGTTAAGACGGAAGCAGTTTCGAAAACACTCTGGGTAACTTGGAATTCACGAGCATATACGTTTATTTATACCGTCGAAGAAATAATAATTCAAAATAAAATCACGAAGCACCATATACTTTTTAAAATTGCAATGATTTTTAATCCACCAGGTTTTTAGGGGGCCGGTAGGTCTGTACGCAAAATCAATTATTTAGAAGTGTTGGAAACAAAAGTGTGATTGGGACGAATCGGTACCGCAGGAGTTGTATTCGCGATGGGTGGAGTTTGCAAACCAGCGGTCTCTCATCCGCAATTTTGCAGTAGACCGGAAAATCGTCATTGATAGGTCTACGAAAATTGAGTTACATGGATTTTGCGATGCGAGTCTATTAGGTTATGGTGCATGTTTTAAATTGCGTTCAGTAGATCGGTATGGAAATTGCGTTGTGCCTCTGGTATGTGCGAAGTCTCAAGTAGCTTCGGTAAAGTCGAAAACGATCCCGCAACTGGAACTATGCAGTGCCCTGCTTCTCGTAAGATTGTACAGTGATATGCGTCCATCTTTATAATTTGAAATTCACAAGGTAGTACTCTGGTCGGATTCAACGATCGTATTGCATTGGCGTAGAAAATCACCGGAAACTCTTAAAGTTTTTGAAACAAACAGAGTTAGCAAAATTCAAGCACTAGACGTTGTTCATAAATAGATGCATGTGTGAACGAAAGATAAACCGGCTGATGCACTGTCCCGAGGTCAATTTTCTACCGAGTTTTAAAAAAAATCGAATGTGGCTGAATAGATCTGAGTGATTGAAAAAATGCGAAAACGAGTGGTCAAGAATAGCGTTGACGTCACCGAATGAATTACCAGGTTTTGAAAGCAAAACGTGTCTTTCAGTAAATTCAGGGGTAGAAATTTTTTCGCGATTTTCCTCATATTCCAAGTTAGTTAACGTAATTGCGTATTGTCTTCGTATGCGTCGTTCAAATAAGTTCAAAGGGAAATCAATCATCGTTGAAGAAAATCTTGAAACAGATCGTTGAGAGTTAAAATTAATTAAAGCAGAGCAATTGGCTAATAAATCTGCGCGTGTATCTGCATCTAAAAAGATAAAAAGTGCATGGTTAGCAGCGTTCGATCCATTTGTTAATGAGCATGGTATTTTACGAGTGGGCGGACGCTTAAAAAACGCAAAAATTTCCTTTGATCAGAGGTATCTAATTTTATTACCATTGCACTATCGTGTATCTGATTTAATAATCCGAGATGCACACAATCGTACTTTGCATGTGGGAATCCAAACTACATCACAAACTTTAAGACAGAGCATTTGGTTGTTCGACGGAAAACAACAAGTTTGAAAACTCGTACAAAAATGCGTAGATTGCGTGCGTTATTGCTCTAATCAAATTCATAGTAAAATGGGAAATTTGCCATCAGCACGCGTTACCGAGTCAGGCGCGTTTACTAACGTAGGAATAGATTTTTTTGGGCCGATGTACATCAAAGAGAAGAAACGGCGAAATCGTTATCACGTCAAGGTTTATGGTTGTGTGTTTGTATGTATGGCTTCAGAAGCAGTACATATCGAAATAGTGAGCAATTTAACCATTGGAGGATTTTAAGGCGCGTTTAAGCGTTTTTGTGGCTGACGCGGCATTTCCAAACACGTGTTTTCGGACAACGGCACGAATTTTGTCGGAGCAAGTAATGAATTACAAAAAATGTTTGCTCTGTTTTACTCCGACCAGTTTCGTGACGATGTTGATTATTTTGCAGTCCAGAGAAACATCATCTGACATTTTAATCCACCGCTTTCACCACACTTTGATAGGATATAAGAGTCGGCAGTAAATTTGTTTAAACGCCATCTTAAGCAAGTGATCAGAGAACAACTCTTAACCTTTGGAGTAATTAATACTCTCGTTATCGAAATCGAAGCCATTCTCAATTCTAGATCACTTTATAGCATATCGAATGATCCTCATAATATAGCAGCCATCATGCCGGCACATTTATTAATCGGAAGACCGTTGAATTTTTTTCCGGAAGCTGACCTTTCTTGTGCTCCAGGTAACCGATTGTCAGCATGGCGTTACATTACGAGAGCACGACAAGATTTTTGAAAGCGATGGCACCTGGAATATATGCACGAACTTTAACGTCGACAAAAGTGGAGCAAGTCTAATCACGAGATCGGTAACGATTTCGTCGTCCTCCTCATCAGTAGAAATTAACCCTGCATGCGATGGCGGCTAGGGGTTGTCATCAAGATCCACCCGGGCGCTGATGGCATCGTACGAGTCGTCACTGTTAAAACTGAGCAAGGGAGCTTTAAACGCAACGTGACATCGTTGTGTCCACTTCCGATCTTATTGTCACAAGAAGACCAAATTTTTTATCGTTTTATCTGTCTTATGTTAAACCGATTCGTGTGAACATCGCTTGAATTGTAAAAACACTCACACACCACTACACTCTCACACCATCGTACGAATCAGACAGTAAGCACTTTATCGAATACGCTACACATATAATGTTTTCAATTTGCTTGCCTTCTTTCGCAACGGGGGGAGTAAGTCTAGTCGAAATTGACAAAAATTCGTAGACCGCCTCGTGATCATTGGAGGATCAACCTCGCAGCACGCTAAAGGTGGCAACACACCGAGTTCACACAAAATTCATAACATATTTACATATGCAAGCGCCGGTCAATTTCTTTCTTACCTCCATCCTTTTTCTCCTTTTGTGTCAGTCGGTACAATTAATCGCTCTCGTGCCAACTCATTAAGTCCCTCTCTATTCTCTCATTAGCTAAACATTTCTCTCCTTCTCTATCATGCATCTACATCTCCATTCCCTTTGCTCCCATTAAGTGTCCTCGGGTCATAGGTCTCTCCCCCTCTCTTAATTGCTGACACCATTCTCTCTCTCTTTTCCCGGCTTTTCACATAAGGGGTAAGGAATTGATGGATCCTGACGACTGCAGCAGGTAGGAGGATAAAAAAGGAAAGGGGGGTCTTGTGACTACTTTGGATGGGTGCGCTGGGTTAGTTTTAAACTATCTGTCTATACAAATTGGTCTACAGTTGTCAACTGCAATCTCGAGTATCTGGCATAGTTGGGTATTATATTCGTCCTACTGGTTTCTACATCTTTCCTTTTTATCATCACGCACACGTGTATCTAGGAGTCACCTTTATGGGGCTCATTTCTCTCACGCTTTCCTTTTTTTATCATTATTGTCATCCGCATCATCTTCGATAAGCTCGGCGTGCTGCGAGTAAAGCACGGCGAAAATCTGCTTTATGGACCGGGCGACGTTTGTCGATTTGTGAGTTCTTCGAGACACGTGCGGACGCGCACGTATCTGTTTTCTACACGCAATACACAAGTATACACTTTTGATTGCAGGAAGCTTATCTTAAATTTATTTTCCAACCTCACTCGTTTGTATTTTTTATTAATTTTTTTCTTCTTTGGTTTTTCTTTTCGGAGTTTTTCCCTTGAGCCATGAGGTATATCTTTGTTCGTGGCTCATAATAAGTGCATTTTGAATTTATTTTACCTATAGTTTATTCCCATCCTCCGTTCCAATAAATTCAGCAAAATTGTCTTTTTTTGGGAGGATTTTAATTAATCATTTGTAAATTGAGTAGTTTATTTGTACTGCGATCCCTCCTTAATTTTAAGTAACAAATTAGTTGACTTCGTCAAAATAGACGCAGCCAACAGGGCAGCAACACTCTTGCTACAATTCAGTATGGATGATATCGAATGCATGAATCACCAATTTGATTTAGCTCATTGTGCTGTGAAGCCATCGTTAGTCGCAGCTAAACGGGATACGCGAACCGCTACATCCACTAATAAGAAATACACGTTCATGCTTGATTATCTTTCTCTCGCGCTGTACGTTGGGCTTGTCACACCTACACCTTTCGGACCCATCCTGATGACGTCGGAGCTTAATTTGCGGTCGGAAAGGAAGGGAGCTGTCAGTACCATCCGGCATCACAGCATCCGGAAGAGGCCCCCTTTCCCTGACGTTACCATCCGAGTAGTCCGCACCACCCACCGTCCCTACCGCTCGTGCTCCTCCTCCCACCGCCCGATCAGCCTCTACCCCCACCACCGCCTCTTCTTCACCCACAGCTATAGCTAGAGCCTCTCTCCCCACCACTACCTCAGGGGGGGAGCTGGGGGGTGCCAGAACCGCCATGGTTTACCTACTTTGGAGTCAAATATTAACCCTTCAAGGAAATAAATAACGTTTTCCTAAAAAAAAAAAAAAAAAAAGTTATTATTAAAAAATACACACGTTTCACAAATTCTGATTCGGGAGGCTGTTACTGACACTTTTACATCGTTTTATTAATTATTTACTAGCTTATTCTAAGTTAGTAAATGGTTGTACGCACCTTATCTCTTGTCTACGTACTTACTATTGTATTATGTACGACAAAGCATTGGGTCATTAATTTGTATGCGAACAAAACTTTATTTATGAGCAAATAATTACTATCATATGTAGTGAATCAATAAAACTATTGTAAGTAAGCTCCAATTTTTGATAACTTCTTTCTCCAAACGGTTTTGCCTTTACCTGCGAGCAATACATCAGTTGGAAAGGTTTTCGTAGAAAATGGACTTCTACGAGAACGAGTAAGCATTATTGATGTATTTTTGACCGCAGAATCTGAATCTGAAACTCGTTTATTCATAAAATTGCTCAAAAAACTGTTAATAACAATTTAAATGCTTATAACGTTATCGGCAACAGTAGGGGGCGTTTTTAAATATAATAACTAAACAGTTTGATAAGTAAACTCACCAGAAATGTGCCCGATCAAGAATTTTACAAGAATGTTGATCAGAGCCAGAGATATTGCAAATTTAGTGCAACAAGCTTAAAGAATGGAAGTTTTCGAAGCCTTTCCGCTCATAACTCAGCTTCTCTATAAGATATGGAGCTTCGAAACCTTTCATTTAAAAGCTGAAAATCTTTACTTAAATGTTAATTACAGAAGTGTCAAAAAATGACGTTTAGAAAAATGTCTAATTACTGTAAAGTAATATTCCATGAATTCTCTATGAAAATTAGTTCAGTAATTGATTTATAAGCGTTTTTACCATATATGCATAAGAAATATTACCATAATTATTTTTTACAGTTGTAGTACGATTTAAAACGAACATTTTGTTACTTTGAGGATGTATTTAGGCTAATTTGTCTCGGAGATATTACAATTTTTAGTTGTGCTTGTGGTGCGCACGTTGTAGCTGCTCCACGCGGTTACATGAGGCTCGAGAGGGTGGCTAACTAAAAATGTCTCCGGCTTTTTTTAAAAATTTAATATATTGAGTTTTATGGCCAACATATAAGCATGAATAATAAATATATGTTAATGTGTAAGATATAAAAGGTTAATAATAAATATAACCACTTAATGCGTAAAATAATTATATATTTTTTAGTCATTTTTTAACATTGTGAATTTTTTATCACGTATTAGTTGCACCATTCAGTCTTACATATTTTACAATTGTAATTTGCTTAAAGTTATGCTATTGGCACTGACGCATCACAATTTTTTTAGGTAACACTATATTTTCTAGTTTTTTATCCACCCAAAGTTCTGAGCATTGAGAATATGTAATTTAATGTAAAAAAATTGCAATAGTAACTTTTCAGATATAATTTTGTACTTTAAAAGCTATATCCTGTTAAATAATCATTATAATCCAAGTTGTCATACAATCTCATTGAAATAAGTAAGTACACAAAAAAATATACTTAAAAAAAAAAGAAATAAATTAGAAAGATAAAATAACATAATTTTTTGACATGTTCAGCAGCTTTTTAGTCATCATGGTACGTATTTATTATTTATATTTGTACATTTGGCGATGAAACTCGAGAGATTAAATTTAATTTTACATACGCAATTCACAACTGGTGCTTTGCACTTGTGCGAAGAATTGTTACACCACAAGTTCGAGAAGTTATGTGACTGACATACGTATGTTGTACACGAGAACCAGCGAGTGTGCAAGCTAACACGGGAAAGCTTATTGCCTTTCTCACGTACTAGGATCGTAATGTACTATGTTAATTATCTAATCGTCAGTGTTATCGGAATTGCTCTTTTTTATGTATTTTTCAGAGTTCATTTGTCTTTTCAGTTTTAATTCATTACTTTTAAGACGTATGCCAAAAACTTTACACCAGAAATCATCGGCCACAAATTATTTTGTACACAGCTATGGTAAAAAACAATAATTTTATTTTTTTAATATGTTATACTGACCCGTTGATATTTATGACTAAAGTAAGACATGCATAATAAAAACTGTCTTCTGAATGTATAGGGGTAACATGTATTAATGTAACTTTAGAAGCATCATAAAAAAAAGAAATTTTGAACATGACATAATACTAATTGCCTCCTGTAGTAAATAAGGTCTTTTTCTACAAACATTTCTATCTTCTATCGTATCCATCCATGTTTTGAACTGTATGCAACAAATATCATGTACATCGTATTTTCTTGCATTCACATAATAAATTTTGTATAAAAATATATGTTTATGTATTTTTAGTTATTACAAAACAATAATAAAAGTAAAAGATCAAATAATATGATTTTTCGAAATGGTATGGAAACGCCTGAAACATGCAATCCGCCGTACACAGGCCGTTATTGCACGTAAAACTGTATAAATAAGTAATTTTTTCTAACTGTCAATTATTGTTAAAAAATCTGTAAGTCATATATTACAACAACAGATGCTATGTAGATACTATAATATTTTTTTCAAATCGAAAAAACCGATAGAAATTAAACAATTGCAAAAAACACTAAATTGTTAATAACTATAGTTAAAAACATCGTATCGTAAAAATTTTTTTTGTAAATTTGTGTAAAAATATACACTATTAGATGAAACTAGTTCTACTTCTCCACAATAAAAAATGATCGAGTAATGTTAATTTGTTAAAATTGCAAAATTAAATTTTGTAAAAAATCGGGGTAAAAATTGAAAAAAAAAATTTTTTTTTTACAATATTGAAGTCCTTTGTATTTTGAATAAAATCCATTTTATAGTTTCAGTCTAGCTCAATTTTAACGATCAGGACAATCAAATGAATTTTTTTAATTAATTATAGTTTATTTACGTTATTTTTCATAATACAAGAAAAACCTTGGGCATGGCTTAAGATCTCTATAAGAGCTATCGAATACCAAATTTTGAAGCATTTTCATTAAACATTATAAAAGTTATAGATGTTTCAAAATGACAATTTATAACGACGATTTTTGCACTTTTTTGCAATATAACTTCGCGAAAAAAAGTCTTCCAATGATCTAACCTACACAGATCGGTAGATAATTAAATAACAAACGAAATATCTCTAGCTATTTTTGCAATCCGACAGCCACAAAAAAAGTTATATGAGAAAAACTAAGAAAAAAAATGGTAAATTTTTACTAATTGTTTAATAACAATTGAAGCCCGTGGTTTGGTTGGACAAAACTATTTTTCCATGTTTACAGACCATAATACGAAGCGATCTGCAAAGTTTGGACGCTATCTCTGATTTGTTCCTTATTGATTGCTTCAGCTACCGGACTACTGTTAAAGTTTATTGAGAGAGCAGGCATACAGATAATCTGAAAAATAATACCTATATGGTTCATGGTGTACTACTGTTGCGTCACGATATTTATTATATGATTATTGTACCCTTATTTAAAGATAAAAATAATATGTTCTTGATAATATCACAGTTTTAGAATGAATTAAACTCACTTATCTCATGATTTGCTGTGAATATATATATATAACTACAAATTTTACAACCATAATTGTTTTGTCATCAAATTTTCTACTTTTCTACTAAATAGACACTTTAAAAAATTTTTCTTTTATTGTGTATAATACACTAATGGTAACGAAGTACCAAAGAAATTTTTCTATTTTAAATAAATTTGGTCGACGTAAAAAAAAACTACCATGTCAATTCCATTGTAATAATGTTAAAACATAGATATAACGTAGCATACTAAAAAGCTGTTTGTTTAATTATGAATTAATTATCAGATCATTAGTTAATTAATTTCTTAAAGTGAAACTTCAAAGTGTTATAATAGAGTTCATTGTCAGTTTATAAGAACAATCGAGCTGTTGTGTTGACACAGTCGTAATTTATATTTTTATTTATTTCTGATCTTGTAGGACATCTGCCAACAACGAACATTATTTATTGGTGTCCGTGAACCTTATTAAGACTCAAATCGCTAGTTCACTCGGTCATTACATACTTATTTTTGTGATGTTTTTGATGTGAAACATCTCATAGCATGCAGCAAAGAGCGTTTGGAAAAGTATGCAACAAAAAATCTTGCCAACTCCTCCAATACTGTTTACCCCACCTCTGAACACGCCTTCTATATATATATATATATGTACACACGGAAGAGCTTGTATATTTATATGTTATGTTTATCAATAAAGTATACTAACCATATGTACGAGGTGTGTTCAAAAAGTAACGAGAATTTTTAAATTTCGCGGGTTTGGAGAGTCCGCCTGTAGAAAATTTTTTTCATTATGTTGGTACACATGCCCCTGAAGTCAGAGCCGTCTTTAGGCATGGGTCTACGGGGCCCGGGCCCAGGGTACCAGCTTACTGGACTGTAAGTAGGGGCCCAAAGTCTCAGCACATTTTTTTTGTTATTTATTTTGTATTCAAATAGAAATCATTATTTCAGAACAACCTCAATCACCGTAAATTCATACTGTCAAACTTTATTTTATTACAGCGAGAAAAATAAAAAATTATTGTTACAACTTTTGTCTCGATTTCTTAGCAGCAAAATCTGATATCAATTCTACAAAACTTAAGGCTTGTAAGAATTTTAATTCCAAACTTAAAATCGATAAATAGTTAAGTCTTGATTGTGTCATAGAATTTCGAAGAAAATTTTTTAACAATTTTAGTTTTGAAAAGGATCGCTCTTCAGTACAGACAGAGATCATTAGAGTTAAGTAAATTCTCAAGCATATTTTAATATTTGGAAGAGTTGACATTAGTAGATCCTTTCTTATTAATAAATATAAGTCAGGTATGGAAATGGTTTCTTCAGATTTCTTAACTTCACAAAGATAGCTTTTAAAATGCATGCATTTGGAAATTAAAACTTCTTTACATATGTCATCTTCGTATGAATTAGCTAAATTTGTACACGATTCTTCTATTTCATTATAATTCATGTTTTGTAAAACTGTAAAAAACGTGAATTTGTCGTTGAATTTCTTATAAGCCTCTTGTCTTGTTTTTAACTGATTTATTAAAGTATCAATCAAAGGTAAAAAAATTTTTATTTTTTATTTTTCTTCATAACTAAAATTGATCTCTTTACTGGGTCCTTCTTGTTGCATGAGTTTTGTACTCCTTTTTTTTATCCTTTGCTTAGGTATTTCAAAGTCATCAATTATATTTTTTGCTTTTTCTAAGCAAATTGAGAAATTTTCTCTTAAACTGGATATGTATGATTCTAATGACTTTAATAAATTGAAAGCGACGTGTAAATCCAAATTTTGTTTTTGCAAAATTTTATTTGTGTCGTTGATACGAGTCAGAATGTCAAACCATACTACCGTCAAAAATAAAGTTTGTAAATTTAACATCTTCTTAAGTAAAGATTGAGCCTCGTGTCTTGCTTCACTAGACATAGTAGTATCGTTTGATATTTTATTAAGAGCTTTCATAATATTCGTATAACCTTTATAAAGTGCAGTAATTGCATCAGCCCGGGCTGACCATCTTGTTGCAGATAATGCTTTTAAAACTAGATTTCCTGCTCCTAATTCAACTAATAAAATTCGCCATCTGTAGATTGACAAAGAAAAAAACGTATAAAGTTTCTGTACAAACATGAAATACGCAACTACAGGTTGCACGCATTCAGCTGCTTTTACACCGACTCAATTTAGCGAGTGTGCAGCGCAAGGAATATACTCGGCGTATTTATTCAATTTCTTTATCCTAGCTTGTAATCCTGAATATCGACCGGACATTTTCGACGCGTTGTCATAAGACTGTCCTCTACAATCCTTAATGTTCAAATCATTTTATTCTAAAAAATCGATTATTACAGTACTTAAATACTCTGCCCCGTGTCCTTCAATTGGAATGAATGTTAAAAAACGTTTAACAGGACCGGTATCTATTACATAACGGACTGTAAAAGTTAGTTAATTGGTATGGGTGATATCTGGAGTTGAATCAACAGATTTCGAGTAATATTTTGATTTTTTGAGTTCTTCGATTATAGATTTCAAAACATTTTTTCCCATTAATTCTATGAATTCTTCGCATATGTTTGCTGATAAGTATGATATTACACCATGACCTTTGCTTCCGTGACAACTAATATACTTTTTTAAAAAAGTATCATATTCGCTTAACAGTTCCAAGATTCCTAAATAATTTCCATTATGCTTTGATCCGAATATTTGGTTATCACCTCTAAAAGCAAGACCTCTACAGGCAAGAAACTTGATAACGTCAGTAATTCTTCTTAAAACTTTTATCCAATATTTTTTCTGGTCTTCGTATTGTACTGTTTACTGCGTATCAATTAAGTTTAATCCATTTTTTCTTTGACAGTAGATTGTTAAACTTTTTCTATGATTTTGACTTTGCTCATGTTCTGCAATATGGTTTGGATGCTTCCAGTCACAAAAACGTTGACTTGTAAATTTGTCTTGTTCTGAAGAAAAAAGACGACATACAAAACAGAATACCAACCCAGTCGATGGTGAATATAAAAGCCATTCACGTTCTACTACTTCGCCATTGTGTAATTTCATTTGAAATAATGATCTATGAAAAGTTCTGACTTTTTGTTTCTGTCCATCTTGATAAGTCTGAGCAGATTTGGTAAAATCGCTATTTTTATTGTTGCATAAGCTTGGCCCTTTTCGAAACCAATACAATTGTAGATAATTATCTATTTTTCCCCATAATGCTGGGTCTGATGAATAAAAAATCTCCGGAGTTTTCAGGTTATCCTCTTCTATGAGTGTTGAAACTGTTAAATGCAAAAAAAAAGTTGCTTTTATACAAATATAGATGTAATTTACTAATTTTTTTATTTACATAGATAAATATTTATTGTAAATTTTTTTTAATTTTTCTTTTGTATTAGTCAAAGTGCATATTTTGATGATGTTAATGTAAAAAAAACTATTATATTCATAAAAATTTTTACCTCACGAAACTTATATCCTAAAGAATTTAATATACTTTTTAAAACGTTTCGATTTTATTATTTGTTCAATGTTTATTTGTAATGTACAAGTATTTTTTTGTGTTATTATATTTATCTGGTACAAATTAAACGTGAAATATTATCTGTGTTGACTAAAAATTTTATCTGAAATCTCAAACATCCAAGACTCAAACACCGGCGTACAAGCTTTTTGGTCAGTCATTTTATTTATATGGATTTTTTATTGTTTAATTAGATAATACTTTTTAATCAAGTTATTTATTCTCAAAAAACTCATTTGAAAATAATTTAATAATCTGAATGATCTTTTAAACTTACACTCAAATCATTTAATATGACGCATTAGAATTATTTTTTATCATATCCTGGACAAAAGTACGAACTTTTGTCCCTGAGATCCCCTTTAGCAAGACTTATTATCTCTGCTGGTATGCACACAATTTATTCTACATTCTACTTCGCATAAATAGATAGATATACAAAAGTGCGCCGGTAGCAAGAGGGGTGGTAGCCAAATCAGGCTAGCCAGCTGACGGGATCAAAGAATTTGCTTGTAAACAAAAACCATAACCTTAAATACGATGTTGAACGTGTATATGCAAAAAGTATATACGTGAAATCAAGGTGGTTTTTTTGTATACATGTATGAATATCACAATTCACATTATTATGGCTTACCTAACAGTGCACGTACTTTTGCCCCCGTATGATAGAAAATCGTATACGCTACACTCGGGGCAAAAATACATCATTTCCAGGGTGTTTACCACCCTCGCCCCGAGGTAACAATTTCTTGTACTTTTTCCCCCCGTGGTGTAACATACTGGTTTTCTTTTATCGTACGTCACAATGCAAACTAAATATTCATATTTACCCGAAATACTACTGTCATCCTTTTCGAGACTCTGCAATTGTTCATCTTGTACTTGTAAATCTGAACTATCATTTATACTTTTCATATTCCCAATAGTCAAATTATTTTCTGTATTTATCAAAAGATTGTTTGATTATTTAAAGTATGATTCACAAAAATGTTTATTCTCGTAGACTTACCAATGACAGAGACATCGCATAGCTCACTTACAGCTTGTAATTTCGCAGCCTGATCCTTGCAAATAGCGTTGCACGTATTTACTAAGTGATCGGCAGAAGCGCTTGAATTGTTTGTATGACTAGTATCTAAGAATGTAGTTATTTTTGCAAATTTAGATATTTTTTCACATTCTTCTTTAACTTTTCGCTTTTTTGCAGCACCACTCAAATAAGAACGCTTCATAGTGTAGAAGTAATTGCGATGAGTTCTCTGAAGACTGCGTATGGAGTTTATCTTACAGGTTAATGCTTACTTTTTTAAAGCTGATCTTTCTGTTCTAACTTCTAACGTTCTACCAAGGCTATGTTTCACGTCCTCACAATACGAAATGTTTTGACAACAATCACAGCAAAGAATATAAGGTTATAATTTCACTTCAGTTTGCTGCAGTGGCACTCAACTCATGGATTCGTAGTCGTTCCAGGGGCTTTATTCATATATCGAATGGTCGAATGAAATTTTCAAGGAATCTCGATTCCGCAGTACCAACTCTACTTTACCATCTGCAGTGTAACGTGTGCTGGATGGTTATCGGTGATATAAAGTTAGTACTGCGGATTCGATATTTCATCTAACTTTCATTCAAATATTAGATGTATTATTTAACTGAATAAAGCTCCCCAGTTGCTGAATATCTTTTCATATAATGTACAGTGAATTAGTTTTTTTAAAGGCAAAAAATTAATTTTTTATTGTTAAATAACTTAAAAAGTGACAGATTTCCTTATCAAACTGAAATTTGGAAATAATTCAATTGTCATTTGAATAAAAATGTTTGGTGTAATTATTTTATATCACATTATTTAAACTTCGACGAAATCAAATAAATAATTGTTGAATTTCGGGAAAATTTCATCTATTATCTTTGACAGGAGTAAATTACTGTCCTTACAGGGGCCCCCTAACCACTCTGGCCCAGGGCCACTTCATTTTAAAAGACGGCTCTGCCTGAAGCATGATAAAATTTTCAGCAATATTCATTGCTTACTTTTTAAGTGTCAGCCGCTAACATTGGACGTATTTTTCGAGCTCGGTGATTATCCTTTGTAAAAATATGGATCAAAGAATTTGTATTCAATTTTGCGTAAAAAATGAAATGAAGTGTAGTGAAGTTTGTAGAATGTTAACAAAGGCATTTGGTAAGTCTGTTATAAGTAAAGCAAGTATTTACGAGTGGTACAAACTTTTAACTATAAGGTATAAGCTAAGTTTCCAAGATGGCCGCGAAAACATTGAAGATGACGAACGACCTGGACGCCCAAGCACATCAACAACCGATGAAAACGTGAAAAAAGTGGCATAGTACATCATGAATTCTTGCCACAAGGTCAAACAATCAATAAGGAGTACTACCTACAAGTTCAATGCTATTTGCGTGAAGCAATCCGAAAAAAACGCCTGAATTTGTGGCAAAACCATTCATGGCTTTTGCACCACGATAATGCACCTGCTCACACTTCATTGCTTGTTCGTCAATTTTTGGCCAAAAATAAAACTGTAACGATGCCTCAGCCTCTATATTCGCCAGATATGGCTCTATGTGACTTTTTTCTATTTTTAAAAATAAAGAGAACATTAAAAGGCCGTCGTTTTACAAGCATAGATAACATTGAAAGCGAATCGCTGAAAGAGCTAAAAGCTATTACAAAGATTGAGTTTTAAAAGTGTTTTGAGGATTGGACAAAGCGTTGGCACAAGTGTATTATATCTGAGGGGAATCATTTTAGAGGGGACATAATAGATGTTGATGAATAAATAAATTTTTTTTTTATTAAACGAACATTCTCGTTATATTTTCAACACACCTCGTATAGATGTACAGAAATCTGTGTGTAGGAACAAAATTAAAAAATGTTAATGGCGTGTATCTGTATACATAAATATAAATATACTTCTTGTCAGCTATAACTACAGTTAGTACTACATATATGTACACCTTCTATATTTTTTAATTATGTTTATACAGTTCCTGACTATGCTATGTTATATCTATGTTTTAACATGGTTAATTTAAAATTGACATGGTATTTTATTTTCTACGTCAATCAAAAGTTATTTAAAATAAAAAAAATTTTTTCTGGTATTGTGTTACCATAAGTGCATTATACACAATAAAAAATAAATTTTTTCAAGTGTCTTTTTGGTAGGAGAGTTTATGACAAAAAGATTTATGGTTGTACAATTTCTATACAAGCAACAGAAGCGGCGATGGAGGCAAAAAACTAACTAAACAATTAGTAATTGTTCATTAATTCGAAAACAAGTAAGTAAAGTCGATTTGTTATCCAAACAAAACATGTCTTTTTGAATGGCTGAGGACATTCTGTAAAAAAATAACCAATTCTTTCTCTACTGAAAAACATAGGAAAACAATTTTTTTGTATTTTGGCAATGGACTGAGCAGCCTTTTTGACAACTAGGAAAATCTGTGCAATCTGTGCAACAGCATAAGGTACTGAAATTACTGTCATTTTCAAAATATCTTTTTTTTAATTTTATTTCTTAAGTCACTGTGCAACATGTTGCCCGTACAAATTCAAAAAACAGTTTCAATCATACATGTTGTATGTTAGTCATAAATATCAATGGGTCAGTATAACATGTTATGGGAACAAAATTCCTTTTTTTCACCACGACTGTGTGAAAATTTAATTGTGTTCGATAATTTCTGGTGTGAAATTTTTGGCATATGTCTTAAAAGTAATATAATAAAAGTGAAAAGACATACAAACTCTGAGAAGCACGTAAAAAAGAGCAATGACGATAATACTGACGATATGAGGATTACCACAGTACATTACGATACTAGTGCGTGGGGAATGCAATTGACGCATCCGTGGTAGTTCGCACACTCACTGGTGCTGGTGTGATATGCGTGTGCCAGTCACATAACCTCTCGAATAAGTGGTGTATAAAACTTTTTGCACGAGTGAGCAGCACGAGCTGTGAGTTGCATGTGTAATTAACGGTTTCTAGAGCTACAAAAGATGGCTCGCAAGTGAGTCCCTAGTTATGGTGATGGCGTGTCGGAAAAGCATTACAGAAATGGCCTTATATTGTAAAACAAGGCTGTAGTTAAAATATTACTGCTGTGAATTCATTACAGACCTTGAATGGTGTACCATTTAGAGAAAGAAGTAATCGAGAATTGACACTAACTTACAACAGTTTCAATGATTCACTACATATGACATTGATTCAATGCTTGTAAGTGTAGATTTGTTCGCAAACATGTTAATGATTCAAAGCTAAATGGTTCATAATGCAACTGTAAGTACGTAATCAACGAACAGGTTCTGGACAACCATTTACGAACTTAGTAAAAGCTGGTAAACAATTAATAAAATGATATAAACGTGTCAGTAGCCTCCACGTTGATAAAAATTTTAGAGGTGTGTTATTTTTAATAGTCAATTTTTTTTTTTTTTTTTTTTTTTTTTTTTTTTTTTTTTTTTTTCAAATGTTCAATATATTTAACTCTATTATAAAAAAAATAAATCTATTCCAAAAAAATAAGTTTAAAACATTGTTAATAATGTGATAGTGCTGGCTCATACACAAAGGATAAGGTAGATTTTCAGAAGTAGAAAACTTTTAACTCTTATCGGTAAGTCGACTAATCTTACAACTAACTTTTTTTTCAACATTATTTCTAGGTATGCTGACGAGGAAAAAGAGGTAATTATGCGTTCTGTATGCGATGTAACTCTGGTGTACGAGGTAAATGGTTATTTATATGGTTATGCTGATGCGTTGAAAGCAATAATATAGAGATGCTTTAGTGGCATACGTATTGACGTTTAGAATATAATGTGAACTTGTACAAATAACCACTGTTTAATTATTGAACAGTACGGTTAAGCCGATGCTAGACTGACAAAAAAATTTCTAACAGGCTTAAAAACAAAATGTTTTTGTCCCCTACAGCACCTTTGTTCTCAAAACGCTGTTGAAGCATTGCCAAAACAATGCATTAATTTTCTAAATTAGATAAGGCACATAGCTCGAGGAAAAAAAGCGATCTTTAAAAAATCTAATAATTGTAACAATTAGATTTTTCAATTGCTTAGAGACTCCGTAAAACAAGGTCGCTCTTATGTCACGCCTACTTAGAAGATGGATGGCATTACAAACCGTTTTTTTAAAAGAATGCCAGAAGAGTTAACTGTCATCACAAACTTTTATGGACAAAATTCCACAGTATTTTTGAGATGCATTAACACACCTTATTATATACAAACACTTTACATTTATAGAATGTTCGTTCTCGATAATAGCTGCACTAAATGAGCAAATGCAGGCCAAAGCTTCAATTGCGCTAAAAAACTTGGATCCTATGTCTGATACATACATCATCTATCTGAAAATACTAAAAAAAATCGAAAATGTTGATAATTGCATCAATCGCTACAAAGTAACTTCCATGAATTCTGAGGATGAACCGTGGCACAAAAAAAATAAAGATCTTATTATTGAAATGCATATGTTAAATATTATACGCTAATAGATAATGACAATAGACAATACTTCTGTATGAATAACAAACTTTTCTTAAATAAACTGCGCAAATGTTTTAAGAAGAGATTTAGTTTTAATAATAACGAAAAGGTTTAAGATTCTCTCGTCTTGACAATGCTGTAAATAATTTTTTTTGCAACAATATCCCGATTGAAATAAAGTATTTCTTCGATTCAAGTGCATTTTTCTAACACAATAACAATTTTGTGCTCTGGCTTAATAAAGAGTAGGTAACATTAAAAAATTACTCATTTCCCAATGATTTCGAGAACAGTTTAACATCAGAAAATTAAAGGATGGAAAAACAAGCAGATGTTACTTTTAACATATTTTTAATTTAAGACTGCAAACATTATCCCTACCGGATTAGTATGCAGCTGTGTACTTAATGTGGAATAAACTGAATGTAAAAAAAAATTAAATGAGATGTCGATTGTTGTTTAAAACCACATGGACAACAATAATGTTGGCTGCTTAGTACGTCATATACATAAGAGGTAGAGTTACATTTGAGCCTACGTAATCGATGTTGGAAAAAATGCTCTCATTTTTTCGTAGAAATAAGAAAAAGCAAAAATGTTTCAATCAATGCCGCAAAAGTGGCATTAATTAAAGAGGATGCCATAGAATATTTATAGTATGTAATCATGGAGTTGGTGGAGTATGACGCAGTAAATAATAAATTACTATACAGAGATAAGAATCGTACTTTTTCGAAAGAAGCACTTAGTAAAACACATACTGTACGTAAAAAAATTAATTATTATGTCATTGGTAAAGAATTTGACACTTGATCATTTACCGAGAAAAATAGTATTAAATTTAATTAAAATTTTTCGGTAGTTGATAGTACCCCTGTCATGTTCGAGGAAGTAGTTGTAAGTAGAAGTCTCTGTTTATCGTATTTACAAGAAAGCAACCAAAAACAGTGAGAGAAGGAGATAACGTTAATAACTAAGTCAAGGGCTATGCTGTTTATATATTTACTGATATACGTATATGCAAGGACATTTTAACTACATGATGGGTAGTTAACTTTAAGTCGTTATAAAAATAAAATGCTACAGTAAAAAGCTAGATAACATGAAAACTAACAAATTGTAATGGAAAAAATTGTATAATTATTGCACAACTTATTGTCTGTTTATGATTTGAAGAAAAACGTTATTATTAAAATTATATCAATGGTGCACTTACCTACAGACAAAATTCAGATTGAGATAAGAAAATAAGAACTCATTTCAAACCTTATATTGTAACAAATGCTGTTTAACAGCAATAAACTACTTGCAATGATAACCAACCCAAAATCTCAAGAAGGACAAGTAATCAGTAAAAAGAGAAAGCAACAAAATTTGTCTGTCAAAAACCGTAAGGCAGACGATAGTATAGAAAAAGGAAAAAAATTCCGGTAGAAGTGAATTCATCTTATTGATCAACAACGTTCTTGCCAGTGCTGTATAAAGCAATTGCGAGTTTTACAAGGAAACAAAATATCTATTTACGGTGGGCCTACACAAGGGCATAGAAAAACGTTTACTTTGTAGTTATAAATTCATAGAAAACAGGATATTCTGAATTTATAATAAAAAATATCTTTGACAGTTTCCGCACCGTAAACAAAAATTAATAGAATATCACCTTGTCTTTCACAATTCAATGAACTTAAGCTTTTCTAGTGACTTTCTGAATGATGTGAAAACAGTCACAGTTTGGGATACTTTTAAGTTATACCATTCCGGATAAGCACCACCAACGGTGTAATTTGATAAGATCAGGTAGAGATACTATCAGTAAGACTAGAGAGTTAAAAAGTGTTTGAAAAGTAAGACAAACATCTTGACTTCTGAGGAATAAACAGCAGTAACAAATGAAATACTGTATACTATTCTAGATGATGAAGAAAGGAATGTTGTTTTCGGCCAAAACATAAGTAAGATAAAAAAGTATGAATGTGTCACCGTATTCTTAAAGCATGTGTATAATCTTAAACATAAATTTGCATGTTAGATGAAGCACCCAATTTAAGATTTTATTGTACAGTTACAAAATATTAGACGTATTCATGTACTAAGTAAAGTAGGCGAAATAAAAAAAATGTTATAAAATTTTTTTAAGATAAGAAAATTTTCCGATCAAAAACAGTAAAAAAGAGTAACAGAAATTAAAAAAAAAAAAAAATGGAGCAAAAAAACAAAAATACACGTTTAATATCATTTACTTTAGGTGTCAAAAAAATGATAGACTCTTAGTTCAAATCTTTACATAAAATAAAAAAATAAAATACATAATGAAGGGTAAAGTAAACATTGTAACAACTCACGTAGATGATAATCAACGCGTAAATATATTAATAGATTCAGAAAACCTGTTATATAGCACCAGAACTAATATGCGTGATAGTAGGCAGAAACCAGGAGTTGCGTCAGAATCTAATAAACTTATATGTATATATATCTTCCTATATTATACAGTTTGGAGGGCAAGGTTTTCCACACCCCCCTTGGCAAAATAAAGGAAAATTCGATTACTATCAATAATACTTTAACCCAACTAAGTAATAGCCAAAAGTCCACTAGCCCGCCCTGGCCTCCTAATTTCCAAAGCCCCTACGACCCCCCCCCCACAGCCCCTTGTAGCCCTGCCACAAAATAAGGTAAAATTCCGTGTTTTACCCTGTCACTTCGACCCATTCAAAATCTCTCTTATTTTATTGTAAGCCCCCCCCCCCACTGCTCTTTCGCTCCTCGTGGCCTTTGCCCCCTACATATTACTCATGCAGCACCCCTTATAATATGAGAGATAGTTCTACAGATTTGATGCAGCTCAGTTTATAGTACATCGATAGGCTATTAAATAAACTGTTAAGAGCTGGAACTAGCTGTAGCCAGCAATTAAAAGCGACAGCTCCTATAACTTACGAAAAGCAAGCTCTGAGCTATATATAGTTATCTCTTTTTTCACAGCACCCAGGAGGCAAAAAGATTTATCTTATACTCAGTAACAACAAGTATAAAAGACATCTAATGTATTTATCACATCATATGAATATTGATAATACAAAAGCTGAGGTGCACGGACCTTTTTTTTGTTTGTGGTATATCATTCTTACATTAAGCTTTGAATTGTTACGTGTAATTGTATACCATGATATAACTACACATATTTACCAAAACTCAAGTAGTAAAAAAATAAGAAAAACTGTGGTAGTCATCGACAGTAGCCTTATAAAAGCATGAAGGGACAAAACTCCCCCAATTTTCGATTTAAAGAAAAAAAATCCATCAGTAGAAAAAGTATATTAATAATAGTTTATTTATACTACTTTGCATTTACTTTGCATACTTTGCTAATAATACTTTTTTCTTAAGCAATTTATCTTTTTCAAACTTATTACTTTTCATAGATACAAATAAAAAAACAAATTTATAAAATGTGGTATACAAGAATATACGGCATTCACCTATCTTAATCGATGGGCAAGCATGAATACAAGTAATGGAATTGATCAAAATTTCCTATCCTATTATGAGATTGCCAAGAAAACTTGATTTTTTTTAGTTAAAACTACAATTTGTAGAAAAATTGTCATACGTAGCAAATAAAAACAATGGCAATGTAGCTACAAAAATAATTTAATGGCAAAGTAACTACAAAAATAAACCAATTTTTCTAAAGAACATAAAAAGAATGATGTTGCGTAGAGACACGGCCGATATAACATGGATTGCCTGGTCCAAATTCAAATTACAATCAATAGAAATGTAGGGGCTTACTACTGTATAAGAGTGTTAGTTCGAAAAAAATAATAAAAAAAAAAAAAAATACACCCAATAATAATTAGTACACTAACTAAAGTGGGAGAGATTGAATCAAATTAACGACGAAGGATTCCCAATGAATAAAAAAAAAATAATAAAAAATGGCCTAAAAAAATAAATTAAATTAATAAATTATAATACTAAAATTAACTATTATTAAATGTCTGAAATAAGCAAATAAAAGGGGAAAGGGATTAACACAATTATTAACAACTAATTAATGGGAAAAAGCCGGTGGCATAAAAAACCCAGATTTAGTAAAGCAACTAGGAGTGTATACAATTGAAGAACAGATTAAACTAATAATAACACCGACAACTGGAACGGTGGTAACCGTGTGTTGTGTTGATGCGTGAATGTGTAAGTGTCTGCGGGAGGACCTGGTGGTAACGACTCCTAGTGTGTGTGAATGCGAGACGAGAGAGTGAGAAGTGATCCCCTCTGCAAACCGGCAGGCCCTGCACGGTTGCACGAGTCAGCGCGAAGCTAGTGAAAGTGGGCTGACGCCCAGAAATCGAAGTTGACTACCACCTGCGGTAGTTTGCGATGACGGTTGTTATGAGTAGCGTGTTCGGGTAGGGACCCTGATTCCAGAACGAGAATCGGAATGAAGCGGACGAGATATGGAGTGATGATAGCGGGATGACAATGTGCACTGAATAAGGTGTAATAGATGTATGATATGTACGATATGTAGTAACAAGGTTAATTGCGGATGGATGGAGTGAAGACGATGTTAAGATGATGCTACGTGCATACAGAGATGCGAGATCAACGATGATGATTCGTATAACAGATGGGATGAATTATAAGGTGGTTAGTGGCGTGCTCGAGAAAGATCGTGAAGGTGGGTGGTGGTCGATGAAGTTGAGGTCAATGGAAGGTTGGACGATGGGGAGAGAGAGAAAGAGAATGTAGAGCAAGCGAATGGTGTCAAGGTGACAGGGGGGGGGCGTGCAAGGAAGGAAAAAATGATGAGCTTGTGTGATGATGACAAAGGTGGTTTCGAGAAAAGAAGGATTAATTTTAGGAAGAGGGAGACAGCATGAATAAGAGATGAAAAGTTTATGAAGTATGTAAGTATGAATAAGAGATTGACGGATGAGCGAATGAATTGGCGGTTTGTTGCAGAGGATGTTAAGAGGTAGCACGAGTACGCAAACGCAGTTAGTGGCGAATGTGGAAGCTGATAAAGCGTGGATGATGGACTAATTAGGTGAAGAAAGGTGTAAGAGAATGTCGATTCTATGAGTGAAGATAAAAATAGAAGGAAAAAAATATAAGAAAGACTTAACGTCTCAATGACGATGTCCTGAGTCCTGGGGCTCGATGACAGTGGCGAGCTCTTCTGCAGATGGTACAAACTGTAATCGGTAAAACAAGCACTAAGCGAGATATTAACGATGCTTCCAATTCGGCGTGTCAGACAAAAGAGAGCGTGCAACGGAAAAAGTAAAACTGTCAAGTCTTGAAACCTGAAGCCCCGCCCCTACCACCCCCGTACTGACGGAGCATGAGCCAATCAGTGGCAGGTGCAGGCGCGGGCAAGGCTCCAGAAGAAATTAGAGTGTTTTTGACACTGAGTAGCATGCGATTTCGCTCCAATTCCGTTTGTCGACAAAACAGGCTCCCCCCGTTGTGAGAGTATGCGAGCAAGATTGTCGTGTTCATGTGTGTGATGTGTAGTCGTGTGATGTGTATACACGGCGCAATGTTACATGGATTCCAGTAAAAGGCACAAATCGGTGATATTTCTTTCGTAGACTCCTGTTTTGGTTTTCAATTTGACAACTCTGATGACACCATCACTTCCCGGGTGAACCACTGTCACTACTTCCAGTGGCCAATGATTATTTGGATGATTTTTCTCAATTAGAATGACGACGGATCCGACCTTTATTTCACCTTTGCCTTCGAGCCATTTTGTTCGTTTTTGTAATTCATGGAGATATTCAGAATGCCAACGCTTTAAAAAATCCTGCCACGCCTTTACAATGAATTTCCATGCGGGAAGTCGATTATCTGAAACGGAAGTCAAATCGTGATCAGGCAACATCGTGAGAGGACGGCCAATAAGAAAATGCGCGGGAGTAAGGGCGGCTGGGTCATTTAGATCGCTTGACATGGAGCTAATGGGACGTGAACTTAAAATTGATTCTATTTCGATGCAAAGGGTGTTAAGCTGTTTAAACGTGAGTATTTGCTTTCCTACAACTCGTTTTAAGTGATGCTTAAACGATTTAACAGCAGACTCCCGTATCCCCCCAAAGTGCGGTGAATCTGGTGGATTAAAGTGCCAAATGATGTTATGAGTTACGGCGTAATTGTTGATTTTATCGCGGAACGACTCTGAATGAATGAGATTATAACTTTCGAGCAACTCGTTGTTCGCCCTGACAAAATTAGTACCGTTATCTAAATAAACATGGGATGAAATTCCTCGACGTCCTATAAACCTTTTGAAGGCTCCTATAAATCCTTCAGTTGTCATATCGCTTGCTATCTCTATGTGGACTGATTGGGTGAGCATGCAAATAAACACACAACCATACGCTGGCAAAACTACTCGATTCCTGAACTTTTTCTCCTTTATGTTAATTGGACCAAAATAATTTAGTCCTACGTGTTCAAAGATCGAAGCTTGTTGCACGCGCACTTGGGGTAAATCGCTCATTTTTGCCTGTAGGGTCACGGGTCTACGTCTGATGCACGTAACGTGATGTCTAACAACACGCCTAAGCTGATTCTTTCCATCTAGCAATTAAAAACGTTGACGAATCTTATATAACACCCCTTGAACTCCCACATACAACAACGAATGATGAACTTCCCTTATGAAGAGGTCGGTTACATGATGGTATGATGGCAGCAGTATCGGGTATTTCTGTCGGTCAGGGATTTTCGCACGTCGCAATCGGCCTCCTACTCGCAACAAGCCATTTGCATCTATAAAGGGGTCAAACGCGGCTAACTTCGTATTTTTCGTACTCCCCGTTTTCTCGATTTGATTTATCTCCCTTTTGAATTGCTCTTGCTGTATAAGCCTTAGTAGTCGAATCTCTGCTCTGGTTCTCTCAACAAGTGATGGTGGACCTTGAATTTGATCGGTTGAAAAACGCCAGCGGAGACAATACGATAAGGAATTGATTAACGCAAAATAAGATGACTGACGTTTGTAGAGAGGCTCGATTTGAGATGATTCCTGAAACGACAAATTTGAAGCAACTGGCGATGTAAACTGTGAAGGTTCCATAGTCGACATCAAACACGTGGACGCCCTCAACCTAGGTAAATTGACAACGCTGTTTCTTTCTGATTTTGGCCACTCCTTCTCTGGACTGTACAACCAAGGCATTTCCTCGCTCCATTACCTGTTCCTTATAAATTCAGCTGGATCCTGACCTCGAGAGAGAATATCGGCAGAGTTGTTTTTGCTTGACACATGACGCCATTCAACCGTTGTAGCCAGTTCCTGAATCTCAGCGACACGATTTCCTTCGAAGACCTTAAGAGCCTGCGGTGATTTTTTGATCCATTGTAGTACAATTTCAGAATCTGGCCAGAATACAACCCTGCTTATCGAAAACTGAAAAGACTCCCTAGATTCCTTGAATAACCTAACCAAAGTTAACGCGCCGCATAATTTGAGTCGGGAAAGTGTTGTTTGTTTAACTGGATCGATACGAGACTTTGAGCAAGCTAAGCGAACAAGAACCTGTCCAGACCTATCTACTGATCGAATGTACAAACATGCCTCATATTCTCGCTGACTCGCGTCACAAAATCCATGCAACTTAGTCGTCACTGTTTGTGGTAAAAGGAGATGTCTTGGAAATGAAACTTCCTCCAGCAATTCAATCTGCTCTGCAAACGTCGTCCACTTGGTATGGAGCTCCTGGGGCACTGACTCATCCCAACCGACCTTAGCTCTCCAACACTCTTGCATGACTAGCTTTGCCGTAAATACTACCGGCCCTAACAATCCTAGTGGGTCAAAAATTTAAGGTATTTCCGACAAAATATTCCTCTTCGTGATCGTCTTGGACAGTGAAATGGACTTAGTGGAATATAAAAATTGATCTATTTGTGGACTCCAAGACAAGCCTAGGGTTTTAACAACGGAATCTCCCTCTGTTGCAAAATTTATCCCAAAATTTCGCTCATCCAAACTGTCGAGTGCGTGTTGGTAATTTGATGCCCACTTTCATATTGTGAATCCTCCTCAAGCTAACAATTGGATCAAGTCATCATGAATTCGCAAAGCTTCTGGTAATAAATCAGTGCCATTCAAGAGATTATCTACGTAGAAATCGCGTTTCAATATTGTGCTAGCCAGTGGAAAATCTGCCCTTTCATCGTCCGCCAACTGATGAATTGTCCTAATAGCTCGAAAAGGTGCTGACGATATGCAGAAGGTAACGGTTTTCAATTCGAAGGTTCTAATCTTGCACTGATGTAGCCAAAAAATTCTTAGATAGTGTCGATCACAAGGATATACTAGAATCTGTCTATACATCTGTCCTATATCGGCTGTCAGTTCGTAGGTGTATGAGCAAAATCGAAGCAAATGAGTAAAGAGTTTTTGTTGAATTGTGGGACCTACCATGAGCACGTCGTTTAATGAAAGATTTTTTTCCGTTTTTGCCGACGCATTAAAGATGACGCGGGTTTTAGTAGTGGCGCTAGAGGGCTTAAGTACTGCATGGTAGGGCATATAAGAACCACTAACTGGGTCCTGATCGATCAACGTCATATGTCCTAATTCGATATACTCTTGCAAGACCTTAAAGTATTCTAGTTGAAGATTGGGGTTCGCCTAAAATTGGTGTCGCATAGCCTGCAATTGTCAGAATGCCTTGGAACGTGAATCACGGAATTGAGGATCTACTTCTCTAAAGGGTAACCTAACCATATATCTGCTGCTTGAAGTACGCCTCGTATTCCTAACATAATGTTCTTAACATGCCTTCTCCTCAGAAGAATACACCAATCTATTTCCAACCTCCTCTAACTCCCAAAATCTAGTCAACTCTGTGTCTAACTCAACTATACTGCAGGTAGCCTCAGACTTGCTATCTTGATTCAACCCCCCAACAATGATCCAACCTAACTGTGTTTTCTGGAGATATACGTCGTATTGATCTCGAGACAAATGGACCTGGCCAATGGATAAGAAGGACAAAGTTTCTCCAGAGCCTATAAGAACATCGACTGGACGGGGAATGTGGAATTGGGGATCAGCTAATCAAATTCCTTTCGGAAGGTCGATTAGCTCTCGTGGAAATGGTTCGCTTGGGATCGCACTGGTTATGGTTGGAACGACAAGACAGTCTAAAACCGTATGAAATTCACTAAAGCACGAGTGGATCTTGATTTGGATGCTACCCTTGGAACTAGTGCCAGCCCCTCCAAATCCTTTGATGGGAATTGCCTGATTCTGCACTGGAAGTCGAAGCCGTTGAGCGAGTTTTTCGGTTATAAAATGGTTTGTTGAGCAGGTGTCTAGTAAAGCACGACCCTCGATGAACTTTCCCTGATTCGACTTAACGTGAACATCAGCACTTATTAACAACTGAGATGTACGAGCTCCAGAGACAGCGCTAAACACGTCTAGTTCTAGTCACATCGATGAAAAACCACCTTCGCCACCACCATTGAAATTTCCGTTGGGCTGGACTGGATTATGGACTGGCCTTGAGTCTGTATGGAGCAAAGTGTTATGGTACCGATCGCAACGTTTACAATGACCCAACGTACACTTTCCCCCATGGGATCGCAGACAATTGAAACACAACCGGTGAGACCTAACGAAATCCCAACGACCTTGGACTGGTAACTTGTTGAACGCAGGGCATCAGAACAATGAATGCGACTCGCTACACTGCACGCATGATGGCTCAGATCTGGTTACGAAGACGCGCAGTCGTTCAGTTTCCACGCCTTTCGCATATCGAAATCCTGCTTGACCGTCGATTTCCCAGCTGCTGGCTCGCTGCCTCGTGGCACATCAGTCTCCATGGTATAAAGTCTGGATGCAATTTCATCTATAAGCCTGTAAAACTGTTCAAGGGTTGGAAGCTCATCTACCCCTAGCGAGTCCTCCCACTTCTGCCTAATAGAAGGGGGTAAAGCTCTCTCTAACAATCTGACAATCGTACGTGGAGACTCTGTCATGCCTAAGGATTCAAGAGTATTTAAATGCTGCTTGACATCATCCACCATCTTTGAGAGATCCTTGGACGTAGCGGATTAAAGAGGACAGATATCAAGAATAGCGTCGAAGTATTTTAATACTAAAATGCATTTTCGCTCGTACGAATCAATGAGAGTTTTCCAAGCGACACTGTGATTTTTTCTCACTCACGTCATAAATCGCGACCTTCTTTAATGCCTCACCCTGCAGCGTGTTCTTCAAGTACATGAACTTAACGAGATTATCTATATCATTACGCATGTGGATCATAGTGGGGAACAAGTTTTTGTAAGACAGCCATTCCTCGTGACCACCACTGAACTTGGGAAGCTCTGTGACGGGGAGCTTTAAGTGATGTTGCTTTTCGATGAAAGTCGACTGACCCATGGATGCTCCTATATTTGATGCCCCGATGCCTCCATTTCCCATTCCCGCGATCCTTCCCACAAGGTTATAGTATTTCTGAGAAACATCTGTCCAGCCCTCTACTTCTAGATCCTTTCCCTGTTCTACACTCAACGCGTCTGTCAGATCTTCAATCGCTTGAAACCTCTTAGTCAAATCTCCTAGTCTTAAATTTGCATTCGTGTCGTCTACCTGACCCTTTGCTATCAATTCGTCTAAACCCTTTAGTCGAGCTTCAAACAAATTAACCTTGACTACTAACTCTGAGGGGTCTTGGGAGGGATTATTGCCATCGTTGACCATGGTTACGAGTTAAGTTAAATCAAACAATAAATGGGTTTATTCCAATAAGTCAATGACGACAATACTTTAGCCTTGAATACTGTAATAGCGCTCGATGAAATTTAAAGGGGTCTTGATCGGAAACGCTTAATTAAATCTAATATGAAACACATTTTTTATAAAGGGAAATGAAACCAAGTGTCACAAGTTAACAATCTAAACAAATGACCAAAAAAAACTTAAATTGACTAAGCAGCGCAAAAAGGGGCTTAAATTATACTCATGCACTGACACTTATTATTATATTTTACCAGTTTAAGCAAAAAGAGACAAAATAAAGGTCACTTAGCTATAGAACTTGAAAAAATGTAGACAGGCTACGGCTGCTGGAAGAGAGGTGTCCGGTAAAGCGATGATGTTTTGCCAACGAAGAGATGATCTTGCAGCTTGACGATAAGTGATGAGAATGATGCGGCGTAAATTCTACTTCACAGGAGACACCAAAATAATACGTGGAGACACAGCCAATCCAACTTGAATTGCCTGGTCCAAATTCAAATTACAATCAATAAAAATATAGGGGCTTAGTACTGTATAATAGTGTGAGTTCAAAAAAAAAAATAAATAAATAAATAAATAAAAAATAAACCCAATATGATTAGTACACTAACTAGAGTGGAAGGGATTAAATTAAATTAACGACAAAGGATTCCCAATAAATGAAAAAAAAAATGATAAAAAATGGCCTAATTAAAAAAAGAGATTAAAAAAATTATTATACTAAAATTTACTATTATGAAATGTCTGAAATAAGCAAATAAAAGGAAGAAGGGATTGACACAATTAATAACAACTAATTAATGAGAAAAAGCCGGTGGCATAAAAAATATATATATGTATATTATATATAATCAGCACGTATGTACTCTACACATTAAACGCACACTCTCGTAGTCTGCTTACCTCTATACTGACTACGGCTATGGTAAACGATTTCTATACGTTACATCAGTACTTTCTAGTGCCAGACCTCTACGATTCTATACCTCATTACCTTCTCATACGTGCACACACACACGATCAGGCTTCGGATATATATATATATTGGTACTTGGGAGATATTTTAGCTGTACTTTTTCGGCACTCGGACAGAATTTGAGCAGCGGCACTTGGGCGGTACTTGGCAGAATTTGAGAAGCGGCACTTGTGCGGTACTTGGGCAATACGTGGGTGGCACTTGTGCAGTATTTTGGCTGTACTTTGTTGGCACTTGGGCATAATTTTAGCAGCGGCACTTGGGTGGTACTTGAGCGGTACTTGGACGGCACTTGGGCGGCACTTGGGTGGTACTTTGGTGGTACTTTGTCGGAATATGGGCAGAATTTGAGTTGCGGAACGTGGCGGTATTTAGGTGGCACTTGGGCGGTACTTAGACACAATTTGAGCAGCGGCACTTGGGCGGTACTTCAGCAGCATTAATGCGGTACTTGGACAATTCTTTGGCGGCACTTGGGCATTATTTGAGCAGCGGCACTTGGGTGGTACTTTGGTGGCACTTGGGTGGAATTCGAGCAGCGATACTTGGGCGGTACTTTGGCGGCACTTGGGCAGAATTTGAGCAGCAGCACTTGGGCAGAATTTAAGCAGCGGTACTTGGGCGGCATTTGAGCGGCACTTGGGCGGCACGTTGGCGGAACTTGGACAGTACTTTGGCGACACTTATGCGGTACTTTGGCGGCACTTGGGAAAAATTTGAGCAGCAGCCCTTCGGCGGTACTTAAGCGGCACTTGGGAAGTACTTTGGCTGTACTTTTTGGCACTCGGGCAGAATTTGAGTAGCGGCACTTGGGCGGTACTTCTGCTCAAGTGCCACCAAAGTACCGCCCAAGTGCCGCCCAAGTACTGCTCGAGTGCCGCTGCTCGATTCTGACAAAGTGCCGACAAAGTACCGTTTAAGTGCCACTTTTCACATTCTGCCTAAGTGCTGACAAACTGCAGCCAAAGTACCGGCCAAGTGCCGCTTTAGTACCGCCCAAGTTCCGCTGCTCAAATTCTGCTAAAGTGCCGACAAAGTACCACCCAAGTGCCGCTGCGCAAATTCTGCCCAAGTGCCAAAAAAGTACAGCCAAAATATCTCTCAAGTGCCGCCTAAGTACCGCCCAAGTGCTGCCTTAGTACCGCCCAAGTGCCACTGCTTAAATTCTGCCCAAGTGCCGCCAAAGTGCCATCCAAGTACTGCCCAAGCGCCACTGCTCAAGTACTACCCAAGTGCAGCCCAAGTTTCACCTGATAGCTGCTTAAGTTGAACATTTGTATTTATTATAAGTATTTATTATTATCATTTATGCTGTTTACAATTTTACTTCTTTCTTATATTATATTAATTATCATGTTTATTATCTTTATCATTATCATCATCATCTTCATCGTCATTGTCAATTTCATCGTTTGCAGAATGATCTCACAATAATATCTCGCGTTAACTAAATAACCTTTTCGTACGCTTATTTACTTGTTTTTACGTTTCTGATACTCAGTCCTTCATCTCTTTTTAATAATCTTATAGCTACACGTTCTTACTATTTTAATCACATTTGAGCGCCATCTCTTGCCCGCTAGGGGATCTATTCAGACTTTGTTTACTGACCTAGAGGTTTGTTGCTATAATGTTGCGATCGATGACACTGCTCTTCATGGCAGCCCGCGCCATTGAAATTGGCGTTCTAAGCATGCTGAAATTCAGCACTCTTGTAAATCCATTTACTTAATGAATAATTGTTAAAAAATCATTCTGTAAGCAGATTTTGACTCAGGGAAAGCTGATCTACACGCTGGTTCCCGCTCCTTAAGTGCTTAAGGATATCCCTGTATTTATATGTATATTATATATAATCAGCACGTATGTACTCTACACAGTAAACGCACACTCTCGTAGTCTGCTGACCTCTATACTGACTACGGCTATGGTAAACGGTTTCTATACGTTACATCAGTACTTTCTAGTGCCAGACCTCTACGATTCTATACCTCATTACCTTTTTATACGTGCACACACACACGATAAGGCTTCGGATATATATATATATATATATATATATATATATATATATATACTAGTGGGGCTAACGCCCCCCTGCGCGCACTGCGTGCCAACCCCCCAACTTTTGAATATTTTATAAGAAATACATTTTCATAATTCTTGTGTATTCATTTTTATTTATTCTTAACTTTTTTAGTTACACAGTAAAGTAATTGTTGGAAAATTATATCATCACGTCAAATTTTTAGTGAGAATTTGTGATTCCTGATGATTTGTAATGATTTGAAATTACAGCTTGGTTTGAATTAAATGAAGTAGATGATTTTGCAAAATCACTAAAATATGTTAACATTTCAGAACATTACATTTTTGACAATAAACTTAAAATTTAGAAAAAAAATGAAAATTATACTGAAAAATATTGCTGCAGGTAGATTGAGCATAGTATCTCCAAAAGATCATGAACGCTTTTTTTTAAAATTTATTTTCAAAAAATTACATGAAGCTACATCGTTTGAAGACGTTAAAAAATATAATGGAATAACATATAAAAATTTCAGGGATACTGCAATAGAAATGGGTTCAATAGAACATGATTCTGGAATCGACAATATTTTTAAAGAAGCCACAACAATTATGTTTCCATACCAGTTAAGACAATTTTTTGCTTGGTTTTTAATTTCAGAAAACATTTAAGGAGATAAGATATGCAATAAATATAAAAAATATTTTATGGAAGACTTCGATAATGATAATAATAATTGTGTTCTTCTACATATTAATCAAATTTTGGTATCGAAAGGTAAATAATGTGAGTCTTTTAGTTTACCGACACCAACTATTAGCAACTATATAAATAATTGCAATATTGAGGAAATATGTTTCAGCAAAAAAATGTTCAATATAATGTACACAAATTCAAATGAAGATTAAAGAAAAATTTTTAAACCTATTTGTGAACAAGATGAAAAAGTACATTTTATAGATGGTCCTGGTGGATCCGGAATAACCTTCTTATATAAGACACTTATTTATTACTTTATTTCTAGAGGTAAAAATATTTTTTCAATGGCTTGGACAGGAGTTGCATCTGTATTACTACAAAAAGGTATGACCAGTCATAGAACTTGTCGTTTACCTCTAGACTTAGATAATATTAAAAACGTATTTTTAGAATTTGAAACTGAAAAAAAAAATTAAGGGAAGTTGATTTAATAATATCGGACGATGCTTCTATGATTCCAAAAAAAGTTCTAGAAATTGTTGATAGAACGTTGAGAGACTTGTGTAATACAAAACTTTGCTTTGGTGATAAATTAATAGTATTAGGAGGAGATTTTTGACAAATCCTTCCAGTTATAAAAAACGGTAATAGAACTATAATAATAGAAGAAACTATTAAATCATGATTTATATGAAACTTCTTCAAAATTTTAAGATTACCAAATAACATCCGTTGTAGTAATAACGAATTTTCAAAACAATTGTTAAGAATTAGAGAAGGGGACATAGAAACATTTAACATTCCTAAATCCTGGATAACAGATGATGTCTGTACCAAAATATTTGGTAATTACAGCAACTGTTTTGACAATAACGTGATACTAACTTCACATAGTAAATATACTTTTTTTTTAAACAATAAGATTTTAAGTAAATAACATGGGGAAACTAAAACTTATTACAGCATCGATACTGCAACATATGAAGGTGTTGATAAATCAGATAATAATATTTATAAAAATTTTCTCGTAGAAATGTTAAACAACATTCGTAAAGGCTTGCCACCTCATGAACTCAAATAAAAAATAGGTACAATAGTAATGTTAATTCGAAATTTGAGAATATCAGACGGATTATGCAACAGCACACGATTGCGAATTACTAAATTACTGGAGTATAACGTGTGAGGTGAAATAGTAAAGAGAGAAAAAATTGGTAATAAATTTTTTACTCCAAGAATTACATTAAATACTGGAAATACTTTATCATTACCTTTTATTTTATATAGAAAACAATTCTCATTAGTTGTAGCATTTGCTATGACTATGAAAAAGTCTCAAGGTTAAAGTTTTGATAATGTGAGATTATACTTAAAAAAACCTTTATGTTCTCATGGTCAATTATATGTGGCTTTATCAAGATGCAAAAATAAAACTGAAATTTTTGTTGACATTGACAGGACTGGCAAAATGCAACGTTACAAAATGTTAACAAAAAAAGTCAGCCTACCAAAAACTTTATGCTTACAAAGAAACCAAGGGATTCAGGAAATCGAAATACAATTGATTTTATTTAAGTTCAGCCGATTATAGTATTGTGCAGTAATCTGTAACTATTTAATTAAATATTAAAACATACATTGTTATCATTTCATGAAGCCATACGTGGTTGAAACCCCTTGCTTGAATAAAGACTTATACTATACTTCTATACTATTTATATAATATTTTGCGGGGGGGCGGGGGGGGCCATGAAAAAATGTGTGGGGGGTCGGTGGGGGCTGTGGGGTGGCGATGGGGGGCTGTGGGGGTTTTGAGAAAAACTACGATATGTCAAAATAAGCTAGAAAATAACGGATTTTTACCTTATATTTTGGGGGGTTGGTGGGGGGGCGGTGGGGGACAAATGGGGTGGTGGGGGGTTTGTGTGGAATGCCCCACTGAGTTAACTATATAATATAGAAAGATAGATATATATATACTAGTGGGGCTTCACCACCCTGGGCGCTCCACGTGCCAACCCCCTACTATTCTAACTTAAAAGGAGAATCTTTGTATTTCATCTGTTAGTGGGGAAAGGTTGGTGCCCAGAATTTCGTAAGGAAGAAAAGTTTTTGATCTACATCGTTAAGCATTAGTTATACATTTATCAGTAAATTTTCTTACCACCCAGAAAGGACTATTGTGGTACGTTGAGAGTTTTCTTTAGAACTCTTTGTTATGTTTAGAGAAAAAAGGTATACATTAGTTTTTTAATGCTCAAATTCTAAACAACAAGAAGTTTTTATCACTTTAATTACATATAAATTATTTATATTTTATAAAACATATACCTTACACTATTTTTGTTACTATTATGCATTCTATATTTTATCAATTAATATAAGTGGTTAGAAAGAATTTTTCATTTTTAGATTGAATGATAAATATTGAAATAATTTCTTCACAGTGTTTCACACTATAAATTGAGAAAATTGTTTGTACTTTGTGCTGTTAAAATTTAATTTAAAATTAAACTAAAAATTTTTGAGATTTTTCAAAATAAACAATATAAAAGTTAGCATAAAAGGGGATGGAAATCGTTTATTCAGAGCTTTTTCTTATTTTCTGTATAGTGACAAAGATTTCCACATGAAAGCTCGTTCTTTAGTAATCAATAATGTTGTAAATAAATGGCAAAATTGTTATGAATTTATAGTAGAAAACGATTATTATAAAAATGTGAAAAGTAGTGATAAATATATTAACATAATGTGGGATAAAAAGTGGGACTTATGGTACAAATATTGAAATTAAAAGCTTCTCAGATTTATCACATGTTTACGTTATAGTTTATTTTTCCAACAATCATATTCTACTAACATATGAAAATTCAAAAAGTACTCTTAAACTAAAAATTAATCTTAAAGAAAAAATATAAAAAAATATTGCAATTCGTCGATTAAACATTGTATCTCCAAAAGATTATGAAAGATTTTTTTTTATACTTGTATTAAATGAAGTAACTCGTTCGACATTGTTTAAAGACATTAGAACGTATAAAGAAAGAACTTATGAAACTTTTAAAGATACTGCAACTGCAATGGATTTAATACACAATGATGAAAAAATCGATGATATTTTTTAAGAAGCAGTTGCTGTAACGTTTCCATATTAATTAATACAATTTTTTGCTTAGTTTTTAATTTCATAAAACGTTCAAGGTAATAAAATATGGAATGAATACAAATAATTTTTTAACGAAGGGTTTGCCTAATAATAAAGATAATTAAGCACCTTAACGTGTAAACCAAATTTTAGAATCAGAAGATAAATCATGTCGATGCTTTAATTTACCTACACCAAAAAAAATGAAGAGTAAAACAGAAGATGTAGATAATGAAATACGTTTCAGAAAAAAAATGTTCAACTTGATGTATAAAAGGTTAAATAATAATCAGAGAAATATATTTCATATTATTTGCGAACAAAAAAATAAAATTTTCTTTATAGATGGTCCTGAAGGGTCAGGAAAAACTTATTTATATAAAACGTTAGTTTATTTTTGTATTTCTCAGAATAACAAAATCATGTTAATGGCATGGACTGGCATAGCATCAATTTTGCTTTCAAAGGGAATAACTAGTCATAGAATTTTTTGACTTCTTTTAGATCTTAATAATATAGAGAGTGCATTTTTAGAATTCAAGTCAGATAAAAACATTTGGGATGAGGCTTGAATGATTCCAAAAAAAGCATTGGAAATAGTAGACAGAACGTTAAGAGATATATATATGTTATACTCAAAAATATTTTGGAAGTTAATTAATTATTTTAGAAAGTAATTTTTGTCAGATTCTCCCTGTGATAAAAAACAGTAATAGAAAAATTATACTTAAACAAACTATTAAATCTTTATTTTTATAGAACTTATTCCAAATTTTAAAATTAGAAATGAATGATCATTTTAATGATAAGAAATTTTTAAAATTATTAGTAACAATTGGGAGAGGGAAAATAAAAGCCCTAACCATTTCTGAAAATTGGATCTCAAATGATAAATGTTCTCCAATATTTTCTTATGTCTTTATTTGATCGAAGAATGGTAATATAGTTACTTTGCACTACAACAGCACCTTTTGTTTAAATAATAAAATTCTTAAAAAATTAACTAGAGAAATTAAAACCTACTATAGCATAGATAACGCAACTCATAAAGGGGTTGATAAATCAGACGATAATATTTATTTTAATTTTCTGGTGGAAATGTTAAACACTATTCGTAAAGGATAACCACCTTATGAACTAAATCTAAAAATTGGTACAATAGTGATGTTTCTGAGAAATTTAAGTATATCAGATAGACTCTGTAATGGAACATGCTTACGAATCACAAAATTATTACAGTATAGTATATAAAGAGAAATAATAACTGGAGAAAAAATTGGAAATAGAGTTTTCATTCTAAGAATAACTTTAGACACAGGAAACTCCTTAATATAACCGTTAATTTGTATCGTTAACAATTTCTAATCATTGTGGCATTTGCTATGACAATAAACAGATCCCAAGGACAAAGTTCCGGTGATGTAGGTTTAAATTTAAAAAAACCCTTATTTCCTCATGGTCAATTATATGTGGCTCTATCAAGATGCAAAGATAAAAATAATTCATTTATTTAAATAAAAGGGCAAAAAAATACAGTACTAGAAAATTTAGCTTGGAAAAAGATTTTTACATAATTTATTGACTTTTTTTGATGATTTTTAAAGATAAATCGGCATTATTTACTAATAAATTGAAAGTCACTTATTAATGTTTTATCATTCAACAAGTATACATGACATGATGTATAAAAAATTGGTGTGCGGAGGCTGTGGGGGGTCTGTGGAGGGACATGCAAAATTATGTGGGAAGGCTGTGGGGGGTCTGTGGAAGGGCTGTGGGGGGTCTACGGAAAAAGTTAGAAAATGTTTAATTAGTGATGAAAACTGTTGAATTACAACTTATTTGTGAAGGGTCCATGTGGGGGATCGTTAGGGGGGACTGTGGAGGGTCCGTCGGAGGGCTGTGGGGAGATATGTGGAATGCCCCACACAAATAACTATATCATATAGGGAGGTATGTATATACGTGTTATAAGTGGAACCAGTGATGCTTACAACCAAGAGTTCTCGCACACGCACGCAACGACTTTACCATCTTCACGTCAGGCAGGCACTGCCAGGCAGTGGAGGGAAAGCTTTTTCTACCGTTTCTTTAACATAAGCCGCACCCACTTTTATAGTTTGAATACAATCTAATGCTTCTACAAACCGTAGCTGTCATACTTGAGTTGACTAACTCTTTTGCCCGTGCGTTGAATCTCAAGAACTCAGGTTCAAGACACGCTGCCGAGCAAATTTTTTTTTTATTTCTTGTTACTACGTATACTTAAAATTCTTTTATGCTTCAATTTAATGCTGCAAATTAATATAAAATTACTAATACCAGTTTTTATAATTGCTTTTGTATTAAATAAAAATTACTTATGCAAAATATTTTGTTTAGAAATAAAGAGTAATAATCACGTAAAGAATAATACAGCTTTCACATCACCTTGTGGTAAGTAACTTGGTGCATTTGTTTTAATACAAAATGATGTTATTATTATAATTACTAGGGAGTTCAAGAGGAATACTTTAAATGAGATTAATATTTTAAAGAAATGTTTATGATTTGATGACTATTCTAGCTCTAAGTTTTTTTTTTCAATTGATTTCCCACGTAGGCCTATTTCACTTGTTATTATGCTTGTATCAATTTAGAAAGTAGTAAATTAATGGTAAAAAAGACGTTGAACGCAATTAATAAAATACTGATGTATGTTGCAAAATCTTAGTATCAATAAGCTGAGTTAGAGTGAACAATAAAATTGTTTTTACGTTATTGATTAAGACGTTTAGAATCTATTAATTAATTATTGAAGCGGAACGTCTTGACATGATTAGTAAATAAGCACGTGTGTAATAGCGCATTGACAAACAAAACACTCATTATAACATGCACACAAGGCAAACGAAGAAAGCAAAAAGTTAAAATAACATGGATCATAAGATGCGCATTTTGAGTCTGTTGAGTCTTCAAGCGAGATCCACCTGGCTCACGTATGTCCTATATACCTCGCACTTGCCAGGGAGATGTAATAGCACTGGAAGTCATACTATAGGCAGTATTTGAGGATGTAAAGTTCTCGTTAACCCCAACCACAAGTTAAAAAAAATAATAAATTGTTAAAATATAATATAGCACACTGGCTCGTCTTCTAGCTAACCTGTGTAACTACCCAGCCGCTCACACTAGTCCTACATGTAACACTACCTACTACTGACTTGCATAAACACTTAATACACTCATTCAAAAACTATTAAGTCCTGCACAAAGGATGCCATTTTAAAACACTGCTTCTTCACCTGAAAATGAAAAGAAAGGCGCCAACTTAGCATTGAGAAATCTCATGCAAGTACGTCACCTTTGTGACTTTACATTGGATTTTTTTTACTGAAAAAGGGAAATTAGTACCGGAGCTTCCTCGTTCAACAAGGAGAACTTTAACGCTAACACTAACAAATATCTTTAACTATTCCTATATTTAGTTATGTTACACGTTGCTGAACATTTGCTGAACCATTAAGAAATCATATAAATTGTAATAAATAGTTTTTCCAGATTTTGCATTGAGCAAGTGGTCCCCAATACAGCCAGCGTTGCTAAAAATTGCCTACTATAAGGCTGGTTGTTTTCATCTCACAGTAAAAAGAGATAGTCAATAGAGCTAGTTTGATGGTGGTCTTATAAAAAAATACGAAAGTCAGTTTTAACTCCCTATTTTTTATTTCTTTATGTGTAAACTTATTTAACTATTTTCGAAACAGCTTGAACATGGTCCATTATTCTTTAATTTCACAATAAAGTTAGAAAAGGACTTTTTTCTTTGCTTTTTAGTTACATAACTTTTACCAAAGGTTTTATTATAAGACTTTAACGAAATAAGTTGTATGTATACTAAAACTGCCATTTATGATAAACTCAGTATAAGCTCTTGAGTTAGGCAACGTTTGAGTTTCTGGTTCTCCGAGATCTTGTGAATGACTGTGGATTACGTAATTACCTAGGGCTTATTCCGAGATAGGGGAAAACCTATTTTCAAAACCTTCAAGTCAAAAATAAAGTTTCTTTTCATTTGAGGTAACACTATTCTTTCTTTTTTTTTTTTTTTTTTTTTTTTTAAAGCGTAAGTTAGAACTTTAAATTCTTTTTTAGAAAATCTTTAGATACTAAAGAGGTACAAAGCATTTTCCTATTAAATATTTTGGTACTCTACATAAGTTATTTTGGCACGTAGCAGGAAGTAAGCAAAAAGTAAGCTTCATGTATACACATACACAGAATATATAGTTCATCTTCTTTAATCTTGTTGGCTGGAGTCTTTGCTCCCTGGTACTATATAAGCCAAGCTTGCAAGGTGTCCATCAGCATACTAGTGTCATCAGTGCTCACAGGTATAATTTATGTACTTAAAACATTTTTTTAAATCTAAAATATGGTTTCGTTCTATCTCGTCGAGCTGCCTCAAATTAATTGGATGTAGTTTTTGCACGAGTACAGAAAGCCGAAATGATGATGATTCTGCCAGCATGCTTGATTTGAAACGCACGAGCTTATTTTTTCAAGCACTGGCTGATGTTCATTCCCACTATTTCACCACATTAGCCGTCATGATGCGTTATTATTCATCATTAGTTTAGCAACAAATTTCACCGATACAACGCAACAGTGCAGTTTTGACAGGAAATATACGTATAGAATTATAATCACTGCAATTTTTAACTATCTATGTTGTAAAATGGAACGTCAGAAGTATTTATGATGAAAAAATTATTTTAGCTTCTGCAGGTTGTACACAAAACTTTCTTCAAAATTTGTTATCAAATGAAAAACGTCCCTAATTGATATTGTGAAAGTTGTTTTGAAATTAAATTTCGCAATTAAGCTTTATTTTATAATTTAGCAGTGCCAACATTTTTCAAACTTGTTTACTGTACGTAAGTTATTAAAATTAGTATTCTTTAAAAATAGAATAATTTTAAGTACGATTTACTGTGACACACTATTTTATTAAAAAGTTGAGGAATTTTTAAGAAGTGCCTTTGTAATAAATAAATGCAATTTTGTTTTGTTATCCAATTATTATTTTTTTAGGGCTTGCGAGTCTCTGTATGGTTTTAACTTTCCAAATTATTTATTCACTTACATACCACTTTTTTTATTTGTTTCGATTTTAATATAATGCCACATGCTTCGTTTCCAATTGGGCAGGGCTCATTTGGTAGATATTTATAATACTTACAACTTTTTTTTTACTCAAGCTTGGCTGTAAAATCTTTGGTAAAAATTATCCAAAAAAAAAAAAAAAAAAAAAAAAAAAAAAAAGAAGCAGAAACCATTATTTTAGCTGCATCGCAGGATTAAACAAAAATGCATCATTTTCTAACTGTTAGAAAGTTGGTGCAATTAATATAAAAGAATGAGAAATGGCTGGGTTGGTAAAACTTACTTTTACATTTTTTTTATACAAAAACTTCTGGGTAACTAGTCTACCATGTATGTAATACTTGATATACGTATTAAATTTTAGCGTACTACACGTTAAAATTAAAAATATACATTTCACCATGCATGGGTCCTGACTCTTTGGAAAGAGAAGTAAAACATGTGAAGAGGGACATGAAGTTCACATTTGTGTTGGAATGAGGAGTCTGTTTGAAGGAATTGTTCTTTCTTACTCAAAGAGCACGATAGCTTTAATTTTGTGCCAGAGATGCTAACAATAGTGTTACTTTTCGAAAATGGGAGATTACAGGATATAGTACGTTCATCGGTCAGTCTCCCAAGAACGGTCCATTCCATGTCTTAGTCAATTACAGCATTGTGTAAAAAAAAACCAAATAGAATTTTTTTAACCATCATTGATTTCTTCTTTTGTTGGTGCAGCATAACTTAGATCGTACAAAAGTATTAATTTAGTTTAAGATACAAAAAAAGACTTAACAGCGTTATGGGCTTGTGTCTTACTTAAAATTTTTAATTTTAGCGATGACTAGAAATAAAATACAAATTTATGTTTTTTTTACGGGAACAAAAAAAACTACATCCAAGACATGGTTGGCATAAAAAAACTTAGAAGTTGTGGGAATAAAATTAGACAAATTCAAGATTTTAACATAAAATGTTCTTACAAATGCATAAAATTGAATTTTGGTGTTTCAATAAAAATATTATGTATTCTACGGAAGTCAAAGCTATCATAAAAACTTATTCTGATTTTTCTTTGACGAAGTACTAGTGCTACAGGCTTGCAAATAAGATAAGTAAAAACACACTTACAAAATTAAAGAATAAGAGCCCGTGATACTTAAGTGCAATGGCTAAGCTTAATTTTTGTTTGGTGTGTCACAACGTCAACGTTTAAACGTATTTATATAAGTCCATAATGCTCTATTTTCTTGCTACGAGCCTGAAACTTAATTTCGTAACGCTTTGCGTCTCCATTTTTTGTTAAATTATTGACTTGTATAGTGAATTGTTTAAATTTTAGTCATATGTACATGATATAAATGTAAGCAGAAGTCAAACTGACATCAAAAGCGCTTTTATCTTGGTTATGAAATGATTTTATATCAGCCCGTAATGCTTCTATTTCTCTTAAATAAATTAAAAAAGTCATCGTAAAAATTTTTTTTCGTGCAGATCAAAGGGATCAAATATTTTTTGTCTTCGTCACAGACAAGACAAAACAAAGATATATAAACAACTACAATTCTTTTCAAGTGTATATCCATTCCAGCCCTTAAAATGTGATGATTCTAATAAAATCACCCTTCTACAGTGCTTTTTGTCCATCTCTGTCAATACAGGTGCTACTATGGGATCCAAGAAAATGGAAGGATTAGAGACAAAATATGGTAGGCAAAGTTTTACCTTGACAACTAAATATATAGATTTTTTTTTTTTTAATATTATAGTGCTTTACGTCCGGCTCCTTTGATAAGGGCACTACACAGGGCACTTAGCACTTGGGAGAAGGAAGAAAAGAGGGATGGGAGGCCTCCCATCACTGGGGGTAGGAGAAAATTAGGCAATGGTGATGCGAGGAGGTCGCCTAAACCCTCCTCGAGGAGCATTGCGTGGTGAAAAAGCACATGTGAACAATCACAGAGGTACTTGCCCGAAAGTCGCACTGGCCGGGAATCGAACCACGGTCTCCCGTGTGCCAATCCACGACCTTGCCGACTGAGCCACCACACGCTCCTTAAATATATAAATAAATAAAGTCTTAACTACAGTATCATTAAATGTGCACTATGCGGAATAGAAAAATAATGTGAGTGTAGTAGATACCCTTGTAAAAAATTTGTCTTGTTTAAAGAGAAAGTAATAATAGATTTCCTTAAAGTGTTAAGTGGTTGAAACAAAAACCAATTTCAGAATTGAAGGATACAGTTACAGAAATTATTTTATCAATCGCTCATTTTTTTTCATTTTATTTCATAAAAAGTAATCAAATTCAAGAGTTATATGTACACTGTTAGAATTACATAACATTTTGAGAACATGTTCACAGATGAGTTAAATAAAGTTTAGTAATTTTGTAACTAAAAATATGATAAGCTACAGAAGTTTTTAATTTTTTACATGTTTTTATTAAATTTTATCGAAACCTTGTAAGTTGTAATAAATCATTCAACAAAAATTTTCCATCGCTAAATGATAACAAAAAGACAAAAAAAATATGAAGATTAAAAAAATTATTTCAAATATTTACTGTCACGTACAGTATGTATGGAACATACTACGTGGGATGGGCCTCAGCTATTAGTATTAGGAAGAAGCACAAGTGGGGGAAGAAAGAGCATAAAAAGGCTCGCAGCAGTGGGCACAGGGCTCTTAAACGTCGGGACTAGAAGGAGGAGAGTCACAATAAGTCACCCGGGACCGCAAGGCGCCTTTCCTCAAGGAATATAGCAATAAAGTGATTGATTGAGTTTAACTGCCGCGTTGTTATTAAGCATCCCGAACCTTTAGAATCCTACGTTACATTACATTGTCCAGCCGCACTTTTTCGTAAGAATGAATAAAAGTTTGTTAATAAGATTGTAAGACCTCATTTATTTAGCTTAAAAAAAAAACTTATGTTGTTTAAAGTAGTAAATGAGAATTATCAAAAATTTTTAAACAAAAACTACTCATGTGAAAATACGCTTTTTCGCCACATGAAAACTGAGAAAGTTATAAAAAATTAATTATTCGTCAGTATAATAATTTTTTAACTTTAAATAAAATATAAACACTACACTTACATTATTTATAATCATAAATGAAATTGCTATCTTACAATATCTTCTATTCATTACAAATATTTATACTCTTTATTTTTATTGTCAAGTAAAAACTAATAACAGCTCATTTACACATATATAAATTTGATTTATGTACTAAAAGGAAGATAAATGTTATTTTAAAAGTGTGTAATAAGCATTCTTACGATCTTACTAAGATAATTTTATTCAGAATAAGCACTTTTGCTTAACAAAGTATAAAAAATTTGTAAGTTTTATGAAATAAATCAAAATTTGTTGCACAATTTTCTCAATTTTGAATAATTTAATAAAAGCAAATTAAAATTATCTTATCATTCATGAGAAATTACCTCAAACTACTCAATATGCACAAACAAGTCCATGTTAATTTTACTACCTCTTTGAGACAGTATAATATAATAATTTAAGAATAAAAAAAGATAAGTGATAAATACAAAGATGTCTTACATTTTCTATTTAGCAGAAATTAAAAAAAATTTATAAGTAGGTACATACAATTTTATTCATAAAGTCTCAATAGAAACCAATGTTTTTGCAAAAATTTCAGGAGAACTAACCTAATTGTAGTAGGAAAATTTATTAGAATTAAAGTATTATTGCTCAAAGAAGTATTAAAGTTTTGTGAGACGTACAGAGTAAATTATGCCTGATAGAAGATGCTTAAACTTAAGAAATCTTTAAGAAACACTTGTACCTTAAGATTCACAGTTTAGTTACTCAAATAAATTTATCATATACTTTGCATTGATCTCAAAATGCAAATGCTACGTATAGTATCATGGCTACACGTACGTGTGCCCCCTCTGCCTTGGGCCTACTTAAGAGAATTGTAGTGGGAGAGAGCAGATGGATAAGTAGATAGGATGCTAAAGTTCACTTGCTCTCTGGTTAGAACTGGCAAGGACGAGAGTCTTTTACACGTGGCACGTTCTTCTCTCGTTTTGAATAAATAAAGAAGTTGATACTAGTTCCTTGACTATTTACTTTATGCGCAACCCATGGTCATAGAATCCCACGTAACAGTTTTGGCGCCAGAAGTGGGATGGTCATCGTGATTAAATAAAATAGAAGTAAGTTTTTTTCGGCCTTTGTCAACAGTAAAGTATTAGCTTTCGTGGTTCCTTTGAAATACACACAGTGTCGTGTCATGAAGTAAATAAGGAACTGCTACGAGAGAGATTGGTGAAACAAGGAGTGGCCGAAGTACAAAGAAAAGCCACTTTAAATTAATTCGTTACTATTCGATTCGTTATAAAATAAGACTGTAATTCTAAAACGTACAAAAAAACACAAATAATATAACAGGAACACACAAAGGCATACAGAAAGGCAGAATAAAACTCACGAGTCGTTAATTTATACAGCAGTTATATTATTTTGTATATTAAATGCATACACTTTTTTCTTCTCTCTCTTCTCATCTCTTTTCTTTTGTCATCTTCTTATGTATGCTCCCTCTTACGTCGCCGTCCTTGTCCCAGAGAAAGACGTTCGATGGCAAGTTTCTGGACCCCATCCACAAGCGAAGACAGAGGCAAGGAACCGGCAGTCCAGTCCAGCTTATCGAAGGAAATTGGAAGAGAACAGAACCCGTAAGATTTCACTACCAATCTCTTTCCCAGCTGAAAAAAGCCAATTTGTTTTACTCGAAGATTCAAAAGAAATATGATGAACGTTCAGAAATCAACACAACATAATACGTACTGCACAGTGAGACAGACAAATCATAAGGGCCATTGCCGTCGGCCTCTTGATCACCACAACTTGAGACCCACGAGTACGTCTGACAGAGAGCACTTGCCGGCGAATAAACAATAAGACAGACTGTAAGATGAACAAACGAAATGAATATATATACAGGAAAACTTACGGACATAGAAAAAAATACTCCCATAAAAGCAGCTGTATCACCTCAGAACCTCTTTCATCACAGAGCCCTTCAAGATGGAGTCGACCGCTACAAACAAGTGTTGTCGTACAGTAAGCTTGCAAAGTCACGCAGCCAGCACACAAAATCAATCAGACTCATAGAAGAAAGCGCCATTTTCGTAGGATAACACTAAAATAATACTGTTAAAGCAAAAAAAAGAGAAGTTAATAACGCCAAAACCAACACCCACCGAGTACACAGGATAAAAGGCAAGATTCACTAGAAACCAAGTAGAGAAGTTAACACTCCAGAGCCAAAGAAAGCAATAACAAAAAAAGACAAGCTATTTAACAATACTTTCTGTCCCATCCTCTCGAGAAAAAAAAAAAGGGGAAAGTTAGCATGAAAATAATAAGACAGGGGAACTTAGAGGAAAAGCATGTAAGACAACCACGGATCCGCAGTACTTTGTGCATCTTTCTGTTACAAATGACTCACAGGGCTGAACGTGCCGATAGACAGACGAGATACGATAATCTTGTCGCATAACGATAGATTGTTGTATATATATACATAGACCTCTGTCAACCACACCTTAAAAAGGGAAAGAAAGAAAAAATACATAATCAAAACAAAATGTATTAATCTAGCACACAAAATTTAATGGCATACATGGAAATCTCGGATTATAATCAACTTACAAGTGATGCAACATGTACAGGTAGAGCCACATTACCAGCTTGACTTGCAAAAATTGAATTTTATCCATTCGTAAGAATCATTGTTTTAGAGATTGCCATTGCCGGTATGAAATATTAGAATTTAAAGAGGGTATTTAGGAGCTGCATACCAGTCATACTCCTGGCATTTTTTTTTTCTTTTTTCTCTTTTTTTAAAAATAATCAAGAAATTAACTTACAAAAAGAGAAATGTAGGTATCATATAAAAAATATTCATTCTGTATTGGAGGGGTAAAGTCGTACCTATAGGAAAGCAACCGAAAGAAATAGAGCTATTCGAGAAAAATCCGAAGATATTAGTGAAAAATCTAGGACCAGCCCAATCAGTCAAATCAACATGGAATATAATATGGTCCGTAGATTGGGATCAAATATTAGGATAAATAGATGTATTTATAAAAGCAAGCAGGTAAGTAGAATAAAAATATAAAGTAACGAAAAGAAAAAAAGATGACTAAATAAGGTGCGTTTAAATGGTTACTCACAAGACCACGGAAGCGCTGCAAGATTTTAAAACAGCGTACAAAGCAGAAGTAGGGCAGGAAGCTCACAGCCAAGTAAAAACAGTAGAAGTACTACATGAGCAGATATCTGAATGTGATGAGGATAAGACAACAGGAGTTTGTGGAATCAGATTAAACAAGTACGACCAATACAACGAAATGCCTCAAAGAACAAATAAGAGTGGCAGCGTTTGGTGATCACGAACAAATACTACAAATGTTAAAGAAATAACGTAAAAGTCTTCATTTGGAACACTGCTATAAAATGTATGACCCCATATGAAATTAAAAAAAAAAATAAATATTAACAAAATATTGTGCGAATGTACAATAATAAAAAAATTTAGAATTAATTGGAATATACAATTGGAAAAAAACCTATTTATCAATTATTCTGTTAGTTAAAGCCATAAGAAAAAAGTAAAAATTATGGCTATTGAGAAGTTACGAAAGACATCGTTACATGACAAAAGAGAGTTAAATTTTCACGATTAATAATTGTGTGTTTTTTAAATATTTTTAAAGTTAATTAATAAAAAAAACTTGCTTAGGACAACCAATACTTCTTATTTGTTACTTTTCACCAATAAACTATCGAAAATGTTATAATTTTATTGTTCAAATAGCTTGTTCAAAGAGAGGTACACATGATTTACAAAGTGTCCCCCTTTTTCAAACGCTATTGATGATTGTTTCTGAGAGACAGCCCTGTGCTTCGCTGTTTGTCCCGTCTTTAAACGCATGTGCATAAAGACTTACGTACTCGACTTTTTTTAACAATTGAAGCACATTTTCATACAAAAGTGATCACGCAGAGTATTAATGTAATTGGTATTCACACACGTATTGCATGGAGAGTAAACAAAAGTACCTAGTAATCGTTGTTTTGTTAGTAAATAAAACTTAACCTACAAATGAATTCTGATGCATGCAAATCATAGTATAGTATTTACATATTTATTTATTTATTGATTGGTTTTGATTTAACAGAAGTATGGCAAAAGAAAAAGGGACAAATCAAAAAAATGAGAAGACAATGAAAGATAAAGAAAAAAAGGAAGTTAAAAAAAATAAAGGAATGAAAAAAATTTGACACAGTTGCAGCAAAGATGATCTCCAAGCAGCTGCTTTAGTGGTATGAAATGAATCTTCATTCAGACCAGCTAGTAGTATGCATAACATACCAGTGGCCAGTATTCATCGAGCTTTAAAAAATCTAACTTCACTGGAAAAAGAAAAAATAGCATCTGCAACGGCACTGACTGTGGAGGAAGAACAAGATATTGTGAATTGGATACTATGCAGAGCTTGAAATTGATTTCCGGTTACAAAGACAGAACTACTCGACAGTTTTCAAGCTTTTATAGTGAAATTCTAGAGAAAGAATATATTTACCAATAAAAAACTGGGTCATCACTGGTACGAGACATTTTATTCTAGGCATCCTAATTTGTCAGTCAAGACAGCACAGCATTTAACTTTGAATCGAGCTTCCATCACACAAGAGGATTTGAAAGTATGGTTTGGCGAAGTTAGTAAGTTCCTAGAGAGCCAAAATTGGCTGAACATCGATCCTTCGAGGGTATTTCACTGCAACGAAACCAATGTCCAGCTCCTACCAATGCCTGACAAAGTAACTGCTGAAAATAAATGTCACTTGACTTACAAGATTCTAAATGCCAATGAAAAGGAATATTTGACAGCTCTATTTATGCATGTTGGAGATAGAAGTAGAGCTCCTCCCATGGTCATGCTTAAATTTAAAAAAAGTATACCAAAGAGAATTGTTAGCAGTTTTCCGGCAGAGTTTTCCTTCAGAGAGTCTGATAATGGATGAATGACAGCCGAGACATTCTATAAATACATGAAAAATATATTTTATCCTTGGCTTGTGAAAGAAGGAGTTTAGTTTCTAGTTGTAGTATATTTAGACGGTCATTCCTCTTACATGAACACTCTTTAGGTTCAGTTTTGTCAAGATAAATCCATTGAACTTGTTATTTTCTTCCCCAACTCTACGCACATAATCTAGCCTCTTTATATTGCATTCTTTCATCCCTTCAAGAAGATTTGGAGGAAAGCTGTCGCAAAACGAAAGGAAAATAATTATATTAAAAAATTAAAACAAGAATATTTCGACCCAGTTTTAAAAGAAGCTTTGACACTGTTTAAAGACGAAAAGAAGTGCATTCAAATTGGCTTTAGGGCCCGTGGTTGAATGCCATTCAACGTGGATAATGTTGATATTGATGTTTTGCAAAAAAAAAAAAAAAAAAGTAATAATCAAGTTTTAAGTACACGAAAAAATGTAAATTGGAAGATGAAAATCAGAACATAAAGAAATCAGATAATTAAGACTTGATAAAAGTATTTAAACAAATTTTATCTTAGCATCTATTGTTGAAACTTGAGGCTGCTACAGCTTCTGGAGCATGGACCGACGACGTCAAAAATCTTGGTTTATTTCAGCACTTGCAACGCATGCAAAGTATTTGATAAAGTTTTTTCAATATTCTCACATTTTAAATAATCTTTTATTCATTGGATTTTTAAGTTCGATTCTTAAATTTTAATTAAATTTTATTTTTTATTGTATTTTTACGTTTTAAGTTAACACTATATGACTTTTTTTTACACTTTTTCTAAAAAATTTAATCTCGAGTACCTTGATTTGTTATTTTAGATTTTTTACTTTTTTTAAATTTCACTTTGATTTTGATATCATTTAATTGATTTTCAATTGAGTAACATTCGACGCTGTACTTTTAATACAGTTTCACACATTAAATTGATTTCTTATTTGTTTTGTCTTGTCATTTATATTGTTTTTCAGGTTTTATTAAAGCTGTGGGTAACGATATAAATAATATTAACGATAACGAATTTGTAATAAATAAATCGACAAATAACAGAACTGTAACTGAGATGAATGATATGACTACTGATGAACGTGTAATTGACTGTGATGAACTCAAACTTTCTATAGTTGATCTTGGTAATTTAAATGCAGATGTTATTATTGATATAAGCCCAGAATAACATGACGAATTAACAAGTATCATGCCACAAAAAAAGATAGCTTAGTCTGTTCATGAAATCATTGCTAGTATAACTTCTCTTGAAGTTGATGACAATTCGATTGTTGGACTGCATCAAAACGATACATTCAAAGTAAATGATAATACTGACCAAAATGACAGTGATTAAAATGCATGCACCAATGAAAAAAGTGAATCCACAAATGTTTTAGAGTTAGTTATTAGACTAGTTTCTTGCAACTCAAATAATAATACTGATTCAATTTCAAATGATATGAGAGCACAAACATCAAATTAATTACAACTTATATAGAAAAGCGAGCCTTGTATGAGTTAAAAGAAATAATACAGTTATAGTTAATACATCGGTCTTATATTTTTTAATTTATTTTATTTAGTTCAATAATAAACGACTGAAAATAAATAAAAAATTTTCTTTTTTCTTTATTTCCTGCTTCCTTACAGCAAACATTAATTATTATATAACTTTTACCAACACTTTAACGCATTTTTGTCTAGTAAATCCTTTTTTTCCGTGGAATTCTTGCAATAACGATGTGTTCCAAGCCAGTGACAACTACTATTTCATTGGAGGGACAAATGCAAATAACGTATTTAATTGGGGGTACACGTTACTACTTTTTTTAAAATTAATACATTTTTTTAAAAACTCAAATCTATGTATTTTTTAGACGTTAATCGAACGTTTTTCAATTATTTATGCATAAGATGTTCTTCCCACAAACAAGAATATGAAAATATTCTTTGTACATGATGATATTTTTAGTGTTTGTAAAACAGCGTTCCAAGCAGGGACTTCTACCTTACAAGAATAAGGCAGGAGAAGTAAAAGAAGAAAGGCTTAAAATATTTTAAGATTGGGTAAGCAGATATGATTGAATGTCAGAAATAATATAGAACTGAAGCGACTGGCTGATAAACTAGCAGTGAAGTTCGAAACAGCAACAAATATGATTAATTAAGCGAGTTAAGAAATATCGCATCTACCAGAAACAGCGTTAAGAACGATATTGGAGGCAGAAATATTAGTAAGGCAGCTCAGATCAGATCTCAGGTTCTCAGACGACAAAGGCACAATGACAAAGAAAAAACTAGGAAAAATATCAGAAATAGCGACGGTAGTACCTAATATGAACAAAGTATATCACATTAAAATAGCAATGGTAACGAAAGAAGAGTGAGACCTGCTCAGAATAACACCGTTACCCGTAAAGCAAGAAGGGTTCAGCATAACAAACATGATGGCATACTCAAAATTGACGTACGAACACATAGTAGGTAGCATGAGCAAAAAAAAAGTTTACTCTGATATCCTGACAAGCAGTCAACCAATGTAAAAAATTAGTCCACATAAATATATTCACACCAATAGAACCAACGCAAGAAGTAGAGAAAGATCACCCCTGCAAGATACGGTTCATTCTAGGACAAGCGAAAGACAACTTGAAAGAGTGTCCAATCGTCTCATCGAAGTCAAAAGGGATGTACGCCTCCACGCAAAAAATCCGCACGCGTTCAACACCAAAAGAGAAGAAAAGGTACATGTTCAATTCAAGCACACCAAACACGGAGCGATGAAGGTGTACCACGTGAGAGTAACAGACTTGGCAAAAGACTGCACAGCCCAAGCGTCAGAAGCGAGACTAGAATCAGGTAAGGAGAAAAGTAAGAGTCACGTCATTAATCTTGGAGGCCTGATACTGATCTTGAACAAAATTATACAAGAGATAAAAGGGCTGGAAGAAGATAAGTTTGTGAACCTTATACAAATGGTAATAGAAAGATACGGACTACAGGGGCTCGGTAACTAATAACACAGGTCCAAAGATAGATTAACGATAGGTACTAAGCTAAGGGACATAGTTCGAAGAGTACGTATAGTAGATCGAACATGTATAAGAGAAGAAAATAAACAAGCAATCGCTATGTCAATGATTATCATAGTGTTATACATACATACATTTGCATAAATCTGAGTTACCTTTGATAATTACAATTAAGCTACCATATTAACAAGCAAACAAAATTTTTTAGCGTAACATCTAATAGACTGGTCGTGCAGCCAATTGGAACAACGATATAACAGTAATAAAAATCATTAAAATAATCATCAGATAAGCAGTAGGAGGATAAGTAACATCATACAATACATAATAACATAGTGTAATACCATATTATACAAAATTGACTATCAATTACTTAAAGTAAAGTCAATTATTTGCAATAAGCAGTAGGACTTAGTAATAACCCTTGTCTGTTTAATTTTAAGGATTTTGTTACATAAAACAATGTAGTAAACGAGTTTAACAAAACAAAAATAACAAATGATTACGGCCATGTATTTAATGTCGAGTGATGCTTCATAACAAGTTAAAACAGTTTTAAGATTATTCACTCAAGGAATAAATAAACTGAAATTTTGCAAAACTGCACAATAACATAAAGAAAAAAAAAAAGTAAACAAGTACAATGAATGTTAACATGCAAAAAAAAATGATTAAATTAACGTTTAATGGTGGTACTGTCAAATTTTGTATTTATTAAAAAACAAAACGACATTTCAGCCGTTTAGACAATGTCATGGCCCTCATCAGGTACAATAATCCATGAGTAACAAGAAATTCTTTACAATACTAATTTTGATAAATACAATAAACGCAATTTGAGTAGAGTGTATAATATACCTCTGACTCTTACGAAGGGGATGTAAAATCGTAATGAAGTCAGCGTTTTAAGTTTTGTTGCTTTTATACTCTGCACATACACAAATAACACAATATAGGCACACAATACAGCAAGCAGCTCCTTGTAAGACATACGTAAACAGATCATGTTTTCCTAATACCATAAATGAAAGGGACCCTCAAATTATGTACATAGAGTTAGCCTCCCTTCTTAATCAATTTAACAAGAGACTTGTAAAATTCTTCAATTTTTCCGTATCTTGTTGTCTATTAATATTATTATTGAAATAATATAAATTGAACATTTTGGAAGATTTAAGATAATAGGAAAAACTGATCACATTTACGTATGTCTCACAAGGAACTGCTTGCGATTCTTATTTGATTGTTTTGTGTGCGTATATTGTGTCATTTGTGTATGTGCAGAGTATAAAAGCAACAAAACTTGAAACTCGGACTGCATTACGATCTCACATCCCCTTGGTAAGAGCCAGCGGTATATTATACACTTTACTCTATTCGCATTTATTGTACTTATCAAATTTGTTTTGTAAAGAATTTTTGTCTTACTCATAGATTTTTGTACCTAATGAGAGCCAGGACATTGTCCAAACGGCCGAAACGTCGTTTTGTTTTTAATAAATACAAAATTTGACAGTAGTACCTTTGAACGTTATTTTAATTATTAACCAACTGTCATTGGACGTCTTGTTTTATGAATTGTGGACGCTGGTAAAAGCTGTACGTTCTTTAAATTTACATCGGCATCGAAACTGTGCTGCTATGGAGATCACCAGATTGCAACAACTACTAACCATTTTTACCAGTAGGAAGTTTAAATCGCTTTGAAGGGTGCTTGACTCCATACGTGCATGCTTCGATAGAAATGTAAGTTTTAGTTCTTATAAGCTTCGACGTATTCAGAAAAAATTGAAAAGCGGTAAATCAAAGCGAAAATTGTTAATTAAATGTAGGACTTGGGACGTTTTTGAAAGACATATCACACAATGTACCAATAAGCTTAATTACGTTAACTTTTTTAGTTTTCAATCGAATATAAACCATAAATGAGCTATTTCTAAATTACATAAATTAATTTTAAATAATGAGAATTAGGACTCATACACGAAAGCAAATTGTTTAAGAAATAAAATAAAATTAACAAAAGAAGAAATATAAAGTAATAGCTGTGAATCTTATATGATAAATTTATTTCTGTATTATTACGAATTAAAATTGAATAGATTTTTTCTCAAATATCGTTTTAAATTAAAAAAAACGTTTATTACCCTGTCCATACATGAAAAATTTGAGCGCGAAGGTATATACGATACACTTTGAACTAAAAGTATCAGTGCCCTGGGCCCGGTTCGGTGCCCTGCATTTATCAACAATGAAGGCATAAGAGAAATAAAAGAAAACTGGCTATGTAACCTTCCTAACACACCGTTACCCGATTGTGTCTCAAGCATATTAGAGTTGGGCGATAAATTTAAGTTTGTTTCTAATGTTAATAAATGGGATCATTTTCAACTTTTCAAGAATGTTGAACATTTATTAAAATAATCAGGAGAGTTTAGGACTGTCAGAAGAAGACAACTTAACATTATTGGTAACAATAGAATCAATGTATCTACTCATCTTTCTTTAAATGATAGAATTCTCCAAGACAATTTAAAGCGGACATAAGTATTCCTCAAAAATAATAAACACATTCTAACTACTGGAGCAGACAAAGGTAATATCACTGTTGTCATTGACAAAGAAACTTACATTAATAAGGTAGAAAAATTATTAATTAATGATAAATATTATTGACAGCTGAAAAATAATCCTTTCAAGCGACTAATAAAAGATATAAAAAAATTTGTAAGCAAGTTGGATCAATGCGATATTTTTGATCAATTAACAAAGATTGATAAAGATGTGCATAATAGAAACTTATCTAAATGCTACGGACTAATAAAAATACACAAGAAAGACTTTCCTATCCGTATCATTGTCTCGACACTGAATTCACCTACTTATATTTTTTTTTAATTTCTTTCTGATTTTTTTTACTAAGAATATTCCACTGGCAAAATCGTACGTAAAAAAAAGTTATGAGTTAAAAAATAAATAAAAAGGTATTATTATTTCACTTGGTTACTCTTATTAGTCTAGACGTTGTTAGTTTCTTTACTAGTACTAGTGAAACCTTAATCATAAATGCAATAAGATATTTTTGGAAATTCTTAATTAGTGTTTCTCTTAATTAATTATGCACAGGTGTATCTTTGATTTTGAATTAAACTTTTTTCCATTTAGACAAGAAATTTTGTAAACGAAATTTTGGCTCTCCAGTGGGCAGTCCCTGTAGTCCAATACTGTGTGATCTTGTAATGCGTTTACTCGAAATTTCATGCTTAAAAAAGTTATGTTTTGATGTTTTACTGTATGTGCGGTATGTGGAAAATATTCTCATATGTGTGCCTACCAAATAAAATACCCATACTAAAAACATTTTTAATAGCTTATGTCCGAAATTAAAATTCACTGTTAAGACATGCAACAACAACAGCATTAGTTTCTTCGATATAATAATTATCATTCATCAAAATAACACAGTCCTTACTAATTGGTACAAAAACCCACACATTTAGGCCGATACTTGCATTTTTTTTCCTACTATTCAATACAACATAAAATAGGTATTATTTACACATTGGTTGACTTTTCCATTAAGTGAGCAGACACTCAATTTCATGCCGATAATTTAAAATTGATCAATAAATTTTTACGAGCTAACAACTGTCCTCAAAAAATTTATTGATTAATTTTTGAAGAAAAGAATAAATACCTTAAAAAACATGAACATGATTGAAATTTGCAAAAGAAACAATAATAATTATAAAGTAATCTTAGCATTATCATATATTCCCCACTTGCACGGTCCTATTAAATACTTTTGTAAGAAGCTTCACATTAATCTTGTATACAGTTTAGATAATAAATTAAATTCAATCTTTTTACTTCGAAAAGATGTAACAGAGCTACTCAATAAAAATAATGTGGTTTACCACACACCATGTGTGAATTGCAACTGCTGTTATGTCGGTCAAACATCGAGAGCTTTAAAATTAAGAGTGGCAGACCATAAGAAAGACATAGAGAAAAAAAATACATCTGTACTATCGCAACATAGCATTGAATTCACACACAACTTTTATTTTGATAAAATAAAAATTTTAGTCACGGAACAAAATTATAAAAAGCATCTGTTCTCCGAAATAATAAATATACATTATGATAATAATAATTTTAATAGACAATACGATACAGAAAAATTGAAAGATTGTTACAAGTCTCTTGTTGAATCAATTAAGAAAGAAGGCTAACTCTATGTACATGATTTGAGGGCCCCTTTCATTTGTGGTATTAGGAAAACATGATCTGTTTACGTGTGTCTTACAAGGAACTGCTTGCGATTCTTATTTGATTGTATTGTGTGCGTATATTGTGTCATTTGTGTATGTGCAGAGGATAAAAGCAACAAAACTTGAAACTCTGACTACATTACGATTTTATATTTCCTTCGAAAGAGTCAGAGGTATATTATACACTTTACTTAATTTGCGTTTATTGTATTTACCAAATTTGTATCATAAAGAATTTCTTATTACTCATAGATTTTCGTACCTGATGAGGTCCAGGACATTGTTCAAACGAACGTGTCCCGTCCGGTATCATAGCTACACGTCCGTGTGCGTCCTTTTCTTTTGGCCTACTGATGATAATCGTAGTGAGAGAGTGCGGAGGGATAAGTAGATATAGGGTGCTGAAGAGAGCTTGCTCTCTGGTGGGAACCGACAAGGTCAAGAGTTATGAAACGCGTTAAAACGCGCTTCAGCTGTTACTCATGTTGCCTTCCTAACCCTTGCCTTCACACAGCACACCTTCTGTCCCTATCAGATGAGAAAACTTTCTCGTTAATGAAAATTGTATCTTGCCACTGCTGATTTGTAAGATGAAGAAGATTGCGTGCAAATTCTCGTTTCACTGCCTTGTGCCCTATCAACAGATTTGTCTTTTTTGCAGCTTTGTAGCATTGTGGGTCTTTCCGGGCTGATACATTTTTCCGCAAAGTTCTGTAGCACACGTCTGGTCCCAAAGTCTCGAGTAAGCTCTTTAAGGATTCAAACGGATGCAGAATCATTTGCTTCAGGACTGGCCTTATTTGTTCATCAGTCATAATACAAATGGATCCATTAACTGTTAACAGATTTAAAGTGGGTATTGATTAAATCGTGTATAATGACATATACTGGAAAATAAAGACTTCGAATGTTGTCGGTTTTTTTTTTCAAATGCAAAATTTTTCTTACAATGCCTTTTATCTTGAGCCACAAAATCTTCAATTTCTTTTTCCATTTCAAAGTAAAGTGTCCACTTCATAGCCGTCTTATGGCAGCAATAAACCGTTGCGCAAATTTCTTGCAATTAAGCACTTCTTTCCCCTAATGTCCTCATCCAAGAAAAGGACGGGCACGGACGTGTAGCTATGATAACGTACGTGACACGGCCAAGGCCGTGCTCCTACCGTTGTTAAAGGCGTTATGCTCATTTAACTATAAGGTGTGTTTATGTTAGAGTATTGTAATTATGTAAGGTTGTTTTTGTTGCAGATGAGATTTTTGATATAGTAGTGAAAAGGGGAAAAAAATAAAATATCCTGTCCTTGCTCCTCCTTCACATAAATTTACTAATTTTTTTTTTTTTAAATAAGAGGTCCAATGACAGTTGGTTAATAATTAAAATAACGTCCGATGGTGGTACTGTCCAATTTTGTATTTATTAAAAATTAGACGACGTTCCGGCCGTTTGGACAATGTCCCGGACCTCATCAGGGATGAAAATCTATAAGTAATCAGAAATTCTTTAAAATACAAATTTGGTAAGTACAATAAACGCAAATTAAGTAAAGTGTATAATATACCTCTGACTCTTTCGAAGGAGATATAAAATTGTAATGTAGTCAGAGTTTTAAGTTTTGTTGCTTTTATACTATGCACATACACAAATGACACAATATACGCACACAATACAATCAAACATGGATCGCAAGCATTTCCTTGTAAAACACACGTACACATATCATGTTTTCCTGATACCATAAATCAAAGGTGCCCTCAAATCATGTAAATAGAGTTAGCCTCTTTTCTTAATTGATTTAACGAGAGACTTGTAACAATCTTTCAATTTTTATGTATCTTGTTGTCTATTAAAATTATTATTATTACAATGTGTATTTATTATTTCGGAAAACAGATGCTTTTTTATAATTTTGTTCCGTGACTAAGATTTTTATTTTATCCAAATAAAAGTTGTGTGTAAATTCAATGCTATGTTGTGACAGTACAGTATTTTTTTTCTTTATGTTTTTTTTATGTTCTGCCATTCCTAACTTTAAAGCTCTCGATGTGTGACCGACATAACAGCAGTTGCAATTCGCACATGGTATGTGGTAAACGACATTATTTTTATTGAGTGGCTCTGTTACATCTTTTCTAAGTGAAAAGATCGAATTCAATTTATTGTTTCAACTGTATACAAGACCTATGTGAAGCTTCTTACAAAAATATTTAATTGGATTGTGCAAGTGAGGAACATACTGTAATAATAAGATTAGTTTACAATTATTATTGTATCCATTGCAACTGTTAAACATGTTCATGTTGTTTAAGGTATAATTTTTTCATTTAAAAATTTATAAATGAATCTTTAAGAACAGTTATTAGCTAGTAGAAGTTTTCTGATCAAATTTAAATTATCGTTATAAAATTAAGCGTCTGCTAACTCAATAGAAGAGTCTTCTTACGTGTAAATAAAACTCTTTTTTATGCTGTATTGGAAGGTGGGAGAGAAAATTCAGGTATCGGCCTGAATGTGTGGGTTTTTGGTCCCAATAAGTTAGCACTGTGTTATTTAGTTGAATAATAATTTTTTAAACTAAGAAACTAATGCTGTTGTTGTTTTATATCTTAACAGCAAATTGTAATTCCTGACATTAGCTATTAAAAATGTTTTTAGTATAGTTATTATATTTGGTAGGCACACATATGAGAATATTATCCACATACCGCACAAACAGTGAAACATTAAAACATAACTTATCTAAGCATGAAATTTTAAGTAAACGTATTACAAGATCACACAGTATTGGACTACAGGGACTGCTCATTGGAGAGCTAAAATTTCGTTTATAAAATTTTTTGTTGAAATGGAAAAAAGTTAAATTCAAAATCAAAGAAACACCTGTGCAAAACTCATTGAGAGAAACATCGATTTTACCATTCGAGGATTTCCAAAAATGTCTTATTGCATTTATGATTATGGTTTCACTAGTACTAGTAAATAAACTAACAACATCTAGACTTATAAAAGTAACTAGGTGAAATAATAATACCTTTTAATGTATTTTTCAACTCATAACAATTTTTTACGTACGATTTTGCCAGTGGAATATTCTTAATCAAAAAATTGAAAAGAAATTTTAAAAAAATATAAGTAGGTAAATTCAGTGTCGAGACAATGAAAGTCACAAGGCAACGAGACTGGAATTTGCACGCAATTATATTCATCTTACAAATCAGCAGTGGCAAGATACAATTTTTAGTAACGAGAAAGTTTTCTCATCTAATAAGGACGGAAGGTGTACTGTGTGAAGGCAAAGGTTGGGAAGGCAACATGAGTATCAGCTAAAGCGTGTTTTAATGTGTTTCAACGCGCTATTTGGGCTGTTTGGCCCCGACCGTCTTAGCGCATTTCATACTGTTTTAACGCACTGTTTGCGCTGTTTGTCGTCCTGTCGTTTCAGCGCGTTTCAAACCTTTTCAACGCACTGTTGGAGGTGAAGTCTACACTACAACTACCTGCAGGCTGTAGCTGTTACATTTTTAGTTGGTATTGTCTCTGTTGGATTGAATTATTTCAAACAGTAAGTTTACCTATAATTGTTATAGTTATTCTCGAAATTTATGATTTAAAATGTTAATGCCTGCTTGCAGTAAGTTAATGCTAATGAATATACAATGCATGTGATATGTCTACGTGATATATGTCTCCATATGAATTTAATACACACCAAACTTGCTTAGTATTGTAAGTTGGATTTAAAACATTCTTTTGCAAAATATTAATAAATAATCATTGATTTAAATTAAATTTAATAGTTTCACATCAATATGATTGTTAAATTTTTAATGTTTTCTATGTGTAAGAAATCACACTAGATATGTGTTACATATTGGTTTATTTTTTATACGCATACAAGACTTAAAACTTTTTTTTTAAGGATCAATCTTGGGCTTATTTTTTTTGAAACACATACATTTTTATGCATATATTACACAGTACATAACACAAAAATTAGAAAGTACAGCTTTTTATTTTTATTCTTTTATATCGCAGTTTACATTTTATGATGAACAGGCCTAGTAGAATTGATTGGACCGGTTTTTCTAAACTGCGAGACAAAGACACGTTAAAGATAGTTGCTGTAGTTTGTCAACTTAGTGATCAGCTGTTTAGATCCATTTGTTTTCACACATTTGATACTCACAGGTAAATTTTATTCGATTCATATACAACTACATAACTACTATATATTCATTTACTATCAAACAACGATTTTTTTTCCTTTAAATTCAGCATAGTACAATTTAATAGCAAATGATGTGTAATTTAATCTTAAATAATATGACTTTCAATCTTCTAAACGTATAATGTATGATCTTAGACTTAATGTTACATCTTTGTTTGATTACTTTGCAGAAAAATATGTCCTAAGAGAAGCAACATTGCTACACATCAAGTATAAGAAGGTCCAGGTAATATTGCCGAACAACAAAGTGTAAGTTACATTTTCTTATAAATTTATATTGTTTTAAATAAACCACCATGCTCATTCTTTCGTAAACTTTGTCTCAGTCATGTCATAGAAGTTATACAATTTATAACTTTCGTAACGTCATACCTTTACACCCTTTTTCTGTATTCTTACCTACTCTAAGTCCCTTGCTTGTTGTGTAGAAGACAAAAGAAAACATGAGTGTCACATTTTTTAATGAATCACTTTTGGACCCACTAGAGTTTTTCCATAGAAGCCTACAATTAGTTACCACATGTAAGATTGGTTTGTTCCAAAGCCAAAATTTTTTTGAAATAACTTAACAAATGATCAATTTCTTAAGTTATACTACATGAATTCAAGAGACTGTCTACCAGCTCAATTGGCGTACTCGAAAAATCTTACCCATTAAAAAAATACCCCTGGATATCCACGCGGAAATCTAGCCATTTCCAGGTGGATTATCCAGATAATCTAGGTGGATTTCCTAGTCGTTCAGCTAAACTTTGCAGTCGCTCCAGGTAGAATTTATAGTCAATGCAGCTGGGTAATAGTCGATCTAGTTGGATAATCCAGTCCATCTTGCTAGATTATTCAGTGCATCCAGGTCGATTAAACAGTCGACCCAGCTGGGTTATTCGTTCAATCCAGATGGATTTTCAAGTTAATTCAGCGGGATTTCCCAGATGATTCAGCTGGTTCTTATAGTTGATACAGGTGGATCATCCAGCCAATTTAGTTAAATTTTCCAGTTGATCCATCTAAATTCTCCAGTCTATCTGGCTGGAATATTCAGTCAATCCAGGTCGATTTTACAGTTAATCTAGCTGGATTGTTTAGTCGATCCACATGGATTTTCCAGTCTATCCAGCGGGATATCCCAGTCAATCCAGCTGGTTTTATAGTTGATACAGGTGGATTATCCAGCCAATCCAACTTAATTCTCCAGTCTATCTGGCTGGCATATTCAGTCAATCCTGGTAGATTTAACAGTTAATCTTCCTGGATTATTTGGTCGATCCACATAAATTTTCCAGTTAATCCATCTTAATTTCCTAGCTGTTCCATGGCAAATTTCCATTCCATCCAGCTGAATCACTATATTACCAATCAAGATCAATTAGAAAATCCAGCTGAATCGACTGGATAATCTAGATCTAGCTGGGATGACTAAAATTCTACCTGAATTAACTGGATACTCCACCTAGAAATGGCTGGATTTTTGCATGGATATCCAGGTGAATTTTTTTTATAGGAACGCGATGCAGGCGATGTGCGCAAAAAAAATCTTTTGACTCCGCCTCTCTTAGCGTGAGAAAATCTGCAAAATAATTTAGTATATGCGAAAGCTTTTCGTTTGCGCGAAAATGGCTTTTTATCACGTACGCTAGTGTTGCAGTCTGTCATCATGTATGTGATACTCATTATTTGCATATGCTACATTTGGGCTGTAGCTGTGGTCTTTGTGTATACAAAATCAAACACCTTTTCTTTTGCGTACGCGAGGCATCCTATAAACCATGTATGAATGTAACTGCATCGGAAATAAAAGGTTAAGATATAATACCAACAATATATTTTGAGAAGTGAAAACTCTCTAGATGCCTTGGGCATTTCACATTAGAGGGCAAGATCATAGCTAGTTAACGCAACGCTGAGTAGCTAGCTATATTATCCAGTGGTTCCGTTGATTTATACATACGATTAATTTAAAATTGAAAAAAAAATATGAAATTCAGTAAATAATAAATTGCAAGTACGTATATGTATACATGTACAATGCAAAAGCGTCGTAGCAGCGACTCTTCATTGGTGTGCATAAGTGTAGCTTTATACATAGATATCATATTCTGATTTGTGTCATGTCTCGTACAGAATGTGCATGCTTATGCATTAAAAAAAAAACTGTTTCTGCCATATAACTTAAAAACATAATAATAAACGTCATATCCCGGAAGAAAAGCAAGATAAGCTAAAAACAAAAATTACGAAGGGCATCCTAAAGGAAAACAAGATCATCGAGACGGACAGGTTTTGGATGATTTGACAACCTCGATGTTACGTAATTAGTGCAATATCTTTAATAATATAGTGTATAACTTTGTAATTAAGTTATGGCATGTTCAGAACATTATTTTACACGTTGAGAATTAGTTTCAAAATTTTGTCTGACATAAGAACCTCAAAAACTTAAAATACCTATATCTCATAAACAAAGCCGGATAAATACAAAATAAAAATTGTCTTATAAACAAAGCCAGATAGATAAAAATTCAAATTGTCACGGGCTTCTCGAGAAGAACATAATTATTAAGACTCACAAAAAAAGAGGCTTTAGATGATATTAGGACATAACCTAGGTATGATTTAATTAGTAATACATCTTTGTAAGGTCAGCGTTTAAAATTGTAAAAAAATCATAGCATATTTAGGACATCATCATAAATGTTCAAAAACAGGTTTGAAATCATTGCATGACGATGTAACCTCAAAAAAATAAAAAAACATGATGTGTCTAATAGAAAGGCCATAAAAAGAAATTTATACAGAGGAAAATAAATCATCAAGACCCACAAAGAGAGTCGTTTTAAATAACTCTACGACATAATCTATAGATAATCTGATTATTACTAGGTCTTTATAAATCAAACGTGAAAAATGATTAAAAATTTTATCATAATTTGGACATTATTATTCGCCTTAGTAAACGCATTGGAAGCATCCCCCTCACAGCCACTTATGAAACCTGCTTAACTCATGTAAACAAAGCAGAATATCATGGGCAGGCATGGGCACACATTTTAAAATAATTTAATTTAATAAATATTTAATACTTGCAGAACACTAAATTATTTTATTTCAAGTAGAAATATTCATTTGTAATGGGTAATTTTTTTATCCAGTGTCCGAAACGAAATTCTTAAAAGGAGCAAACATTCTCCCTCTAGTCTCGAAAACAACCGTATGCATAGTACACCACTCCAGTCTTCTGATGTAGTGTACCTCAGTGTCAAATGTATGCCTAAAGTATCAACTCTCAATTGAAAAAAAAAAAATAATAAAAAACCATATAATCAATGAATTATGAATTATTACGTGCAAAGTCAGGAAACATGTTGGAAAACCTAAAGTATGGTTACTTAATTCTATCTGCCAGAAAAAGAGAAGCTATAATTTTTATTCGGGGTTGTACAGCTTTGACAGCTTTGCTTTGCATTTATACCTTGGCCCACTGATACAAATGTGCAAATACTTGATTAACAGGTTACATGCCTCACACGGGGGCCTAATTCACTTAATTTTTAATCACTCCTCGCATCGCAAAGTCTCTTTTCGGCCATGTGAAAGTGTATCCATACATGTAGTATACCAGATGACTATTCAGACTGCCGAAAGAATATTCGCTTCTTTTTAAAACTGCGTTTCAGAAAATGATAAAAAAATTGCTTATTACAATTAAATGCTTCTCCTACTTAAAATCACATGATTTAGTGTTCTGCGAATTTTAAATGTACATAAAGTTAAATAATTTTACAATGTGTGCCTATGTTATGCAATGCCTGCCCATGTTATTCTGCTTTGTTTACATGCGTTAGGCAAGTTTCATGAGTGGCTGCGAGAGGGGCGCTGCCAACGCGCTTACCAAGGTGAATACACACTTAAAATTTGGTCCAAAATCGTTGCATGACAACGTAACCTGCAAAAATTAAAAAAATCCGTCACCCCGAAGGGAAAGACAGATAGTCCAAAAATAACAATTTTTTCGGATTTCACAGTATATCAATGGAATCAGTCATTTAGTCTTTAAATAATGAACTTCAACTTTAAATTAACATTTATCTAAAGGTATGGTGTCGTGTTAAATTATAATATTTAAACAAGCAGACGATGAAGTATAGCATTAATAAAAGTTTATATTATATCTGTAGTTTTTTTTTAATTTACCGGTCAATTGCTAAACATTACATCTGATTTCTCACAACAGATATTACTTGGTTCTTAATCAATAATAGATTTTGTCTCGATTCTCGTAATGTTCTCGTTAAATACGTTTGCATAATCTTTAGTTAATTTGTAGTGCTATATCAAATTTAGTAACACACGGATTCAAATTTTCATTTTTAGTGGTGGTTCCAAGACCCACCCGTATTGTTACATAAAAAACTGTGTATAATTATTCAATAAAATGATGAGGATTATATAAAAACAAAAAGTAACTTTTGACAATCATTCTTCTTTACGAATAATAGAATTTTTGTATCATGTGCTACAAGAACATGAAGATGACATAAAACATAAGCATTTCACATGAAAAATTTCATTTGGTCCATCTTGTTGACTTTTCAAAATAATTAACACGCATTTTGTTTTTTTTTTAGCTGAAAACTTTAAAAGATATGACACCTTGAAGTTTCGCTACTTTTTATAGCTATATATATACTCCCTATGAATGTGACGTCACAATTGCACAATAAAAAACATACATTTTTGTTCTTACATCATAACTTAAGTAGAAATAAATATTTTTTCTTAAAAATTTTAGGAATACTTGGACTTGATGTTATTCTAATATGGTCTAATTTTCAACAAATTTTATTTTGCTGTTTTCATGTTATTCAAGGTTAAGTGAACGTTTGATTTTTTTTTTTAAATGCCGTATCTTTAAAAGTCTTACATCGTTTTTTATGTTTCTAGGCTCTTTTTTTTATAATTAATCGTAGAATATACGTGTCCAATGTATGCTTCATGTTTAATATATGTGGTATTTTTTGTAATTATTAAAAAATAATAACCTTAAGGTACTATCTTTTTTAATTTTCGTTTTTTGGACTAAAAAACAATACGTGTTGGTTTTTTAATAAAACTCTATAAGACAGACCAAATAAAACAAAATTTCTTTTTTCATGCAAAATCCCAATTAGTTACTTTATAATTTTAGCTCACACTTCTGTTGGCAGTCCTCAGTGACTGCCTGTTTTTTTTATTGTGTCTCTTGCAGTACAACATGGATAAATAGGTTTGTATAACACATGCATGAAATAAAAAAGTACATGTACATATGAGAACTTATACTTGATCAGGCTGGTTACACTAATTGTTTAAGTAACAAAGTGTTGCGATGATAAATTACATGTCGGTAGGAAACAATTCACAACATCGCTTGCTCTGTCACCAAATAAGCGCGTTATTCAAAAACACAAATCTAGTGCTAAACATAGTGAGTGATCATGATTATTTTCAACTTAATTGATGTTTGCAATGTAACTTTGTCAATAACCTAAACCTATCTCCAAAGGTTTTTATGAGCAGGAACTGCAAAAAACAAAAAATTCTAATATTAACCTGGTGAAAAAAGTTCTTCGAAGACGTGGACAGCAAGTTTTTGCAAACTGGTTGGGTTTCAACAACACTTACAATAGTTAGATTGATAAGCGTAAATTATGAAAAAAACTTTTTTTCATAATGAGTAAAGAAATATTTCTTATATAATTAATCAAATAAATTATTAAAATACAACTTTTTCAATTTTTAAAAAAATGTGTTTCGGAAATTTTGTTCAATGTAATGTATTAAATTTAATATTATATTATGAAAAAAATCGTTCTTACTGTAACAGGAAGTGTATTCAAGAAATAAATACTTTAAATTTAAAGGAAATTGTCATTTCATTTACTTATTCTAAATCATAAAAAAATACAATATGTTTTTCATTGAACATTAAAAATAATCTCAACTTATTAACAGCATCCAGCAGTTCGTCATAAAAGTCATCATTATTATACAGAGCTATGCATATTTTAACCGGTAAAAAGATTTGAAAATCGTCAGCCAACTCAGCTACTACTGTTGGCCCAAATCTAGTGTTGACCTTCCTCAGTTTGGTCACCATATATTTCTTATGTGGAATCATGTTGGAAATTTTTTTCTTCGACAGAAAACCTTAGTTAGCGATGTTATTGAGTTGTACAAGATCGATCTGTCACATTTTTCATGAATAATTTTTATTTTAGCTGTTCAAATTTTTTTTTTTTTTTTTTTTTAAGAAAAAAATTGAAAAAAAAATCATGCTTACCTGTGCGAAGTCTAGGCTTTTTACTTGGTGTAACGTAGTCAGAAACGGCTACTGATAGCGATAGGGGCTCTCGTTGTCTTTTCAATCCATTCCTATTTGAATCTCTGGCTAGTAGTATAATGAGCTCTGCTGACTTTGACATTTTCTTATATGGAGCTAGCCCCTCCACTGTGGCTTGCCCCTGCACTGCAACTTCCCCCTCTATTTTTTATGGCTTTAGATGAGCAGTCATTTCTCTTCCTGTTTCTTTATTCTGATTTGCTGTTTCGATCCCTACTTCTTCATTTTCGATCAGATTAACTGTCTTTCCCCCTTCTAGCTCTTTACCTTAGTTTACGCGATATATTAGCGGGACCACGGTATCTAAAATTAAAAAAAAATTGTACGCTTCATGATATAATATGTTAAGAAAAGTACACTTACTTTCCAGTGAGATGACAGTGATCTCTAACTCTTATATCATCCAAGCTGAATGGTTGGTTGCACACGTGACACAAAGAAGCTTCATTATATTTAAATTGTTTTTCAAGTGTCAAATTTGTCATTTTTATAGGGTTTTTGTATAATTCTTCTAGTTTTTAAGCAAGAAGATACAGAGAACAAACAAACTACTTTCCAGGTGTTTCATCATCATTTTCTTCACTTTTTCCATAACTCTTATATTCTGATTTGCTATCATCGTAAAAGCACTTAACAAAATAAGCAATACTGAATGCTCTATGACTTTAATAAGCACGACTGCTTTTCGTAGGTTCTAGGAAACACTCAAAGTCTGCATATACAATGAAATGTACTTTGTTTTTATACGTAAAATTTTTAAATTGTAGTAGATCATCTTTCTGATTTCTATTGGGCAGTATAATTGTACACTTATTTAGAATTTTTTAATCGCCTTCATGCTTTTCTAACTTTTGTTTTGACGAAAAATAGTGAAAGCAACGATTACATATATGTACTGCATGTCCATGTTTAGATAATTGTTTACATACCAAGCAGGATTAATTTTCAATCCCAACGTAATGATATTTGTATTCTTCGTTTAAATGATTATCACCTTAATTTATATTATCATCTTCTTCATGATCTACATAGAAGCTTTCAAGAAGTAAAAGATTCACATGGACTGCTATTTCATTTATTGTTAAGTGACTAGGAAAAACAATGCATACATCATTCCTCTTTTTTTTTAAATATAAATTCACCGATACTTTGTTTTGGTTTTTGAATTTTCTAACTTGCTTTAGGTTAACAGGAAAATCAATTCCATCAAAGTTTAACTCGTTTTCGTACTGAACATAGTTCGAGACCCGATTTGGACTTTTTTTTGTTCGATGTATTGCTGACAGTAGTCCGAATAGCCCATTGAAGCATTTTTGTTCTTCATGTAACCTGGCAAATTTATAAAAGAACTACCTCGCATAGGACTCAGTTTATTAATATTCACAACTAAATTTAAAATTCAGAGCAAAGACCAGCCTGATTCTTTGTCACTGAAATCATCCATATTTTTTCTTATTGGCTGTTGTACATTTACATCAAACCACTCATTCAAACCTGTTGTCTGGAATATAGCTTGTGATTTTGTATCAAAGTATTTTCAATCTACATTTTCAAAGTAACCTTTACCTATTACATATTCAGCTGCCAACACTGTACCTACTTTTAACGCTTCATATTTTTTAAGAGATCGATGAATCCATTTTACAAACTGATGTTTAGCGTCTTTTAAAAACTTTTTCAGATCTAGGTGTCTTAAATTTACGATCAAAGCTGTCGTAATGCGTTTTTCAAATGCACTATTAACGTCATTTAAATTTATTGATCTATCATTCTGAAGAACGGGAGCTGCTGTCGCTTCTATCATACCTTCATCTTGAATGCTTGTTGTAGGGCCCGTTTCTATCACACCTTTACTTTGGACGCTTATTACAAGGCCTGCTTTTTGCGTACTTTCTGGTATAAAAATTGCAGGTTCATTTTCGAATGCCTTGACTGCTGCTGTCACTTCTTGCTCACTGTCTGCCACAAAAATTTGAGGTTCATCTATAGTTATTCTCTCCACCTCTACTATTTCCAAATGGTCATAAAGAAATTGTGCGGTAGTTTCGAGTAAAGCCACAGCTACCTGAAATTATTGTTTTTTACAGGTTGTTAACCTGCAACTCTTACCAAACCTATCAGCATCTTTCAATGTTACAAGACTACAATCTAACAGTCTTTGAATTTGAGCAGCGTTTACTTTACTTTCAACAACTTGTTGGTATGATTGCCACAGGCAGGTAGCCGAATCCTTGAAATGCTGTACACTAGCCATAACTTCTTGCAGGAGAAAGCTAAGTAATCAAGTCACTCGATTAGAATGAACTGCTCTGTCAACGAAAACTCCTTTAAATACCTTTAGAGTTTAGCAAAAGGAAGTCAGTATGACAGCTATGATAATATTATAGATATTAGATAGCTTTTAACATCAAACAAAAAGTTAATTGATAATTACGGTAAAATCTTAAAAGAAGAGATACAATGTTTGTAAAAGTTTTTTTTCTTATCTAAAAAGAAGTTTAACATTATATTAAAATAAAAGATTTGATATTAAAAAAATTAAATAATATTTATTACATTCAATAATACAGTAATATTCTTATAAAATTACAAATATAATGTTTATTATTCAACTATAACTTTTTTTTTTACATTTATATATTTTTTTTTTTCATTTTTAAAAATTTCTCTTTTTCTTTTCTTTTCTTTCGATTCCATCGCTTTTTTTTAGCTGGGCAGCTTGACGCTTCTCTTTTTCTTCTAATTTTTTCGATTGAGGTAAATGTCCCTATCAAGGAATGTTGTCCCTATGGCGGAACGATTTCTTATTTTTTGTACCAAAATTTTTATTGCTTATTTATAAGTTTACAAAAATTACAATAAATAGCTTAAAATATCTTTAAAACTTTTTTAAAAATTTTATCCGAATTCACCGATATGAGAAGTTAATAAAAAATAATTTAAGAACGTGCACTTTCTGCATCTAAAATTATGAGGATAAGTGACACTTACTATGAAGAGAGAGGATTTCTTTACCCATGCTGTAATAATTATAAAGCATTATATGAGCTCGGAGTTAAATTTTTTTGCATGTATTTAAGCTATACTTTCGATTTATATGTATAGTTTGATGAAAAACTGAATATTTTTATTAATTTTCGCATGTTCCGTTCCATGTTTATTGTCGGTCAAAATGTACATGAAAAGGAACAGCCAAAATAACGCGTTCCTCATTACCTGCGTAAACAAGACATCTTGTCCCCATCGTGAAGCACACTTAACTCGTCGTCATTATAACGTATTGAACAATTTCGCAGTGTTAAAAGTACTATTTGTTTGTTTAATAAGATCAGATTTGTCATTGCTCATCTTAAATTAATTGGTAAGTAATGTTAAATCACAATAACTTGAAAACATAAAACTTAACCTTAAAACTCTATTTAACATAAAGTATCACTTATTTATTTTGGATTTAAGTACACAAAAATGGCAAACATGGGTGCCAAAAAAACAAAAAAAAATAAGCAGAGCCTTTAAATTTAAACTCTCCTGAGATACAGTTGCATTTCGACGCCTCGTACGAAGACCAGCACAGTTTAGATTTTGCAATGTTATTTAAAACGGGAAAATCTGAACTGTGCTGATCTTCGTACGAGACGTCAATACAACATTGCACCTTAACTTAGTATTTTAGACCCCTACAAATTATTTTGAATAATCACACAAGAATTTAAAAAAATATCTTTCTCTCTGTTTCTATTACTTTGTTTAAAACACTTTAAAATAATCCAACATACACGAAAGCAATAAATCTTTGGAAATGCTTAACAACATTTTTACACTGCCTGAAAAGTGTTTGCCAAAAAAAAAAGGAGAAAATTAAAGGAAAAGTAAAATTTGTCGCTCCATGCAAATCTGATCCGTGGTGTAACATCCATAAACAAAAGGAAGATAAGGAAGCTTAATAAAAAAGATGCAAGAAAAGAAGAATGATTTAGTTGTTAAAAAAAACAGATACAGAAATCAAGAAGATCGAAATCAAAATATTAAAAAAAACAGGTGATGGGAAAAAAAATTGCAGGAAGAAAAAAAGTCTTAGAATGATACAAAGAAAGAGTTAGACTTGCAAATTAAAGCTATTTTATTAAATATCAAACAAGAAAAACCGTAGATAGTTTATTATAATTTATTTGAATCTAAGATTTTATATCGAAATGAACTCAAACTGGAAATATTTTGATAAAAAAAAATTTAACTAATGTAAAAAGGAAATAAGAATAAACGATAATTTTAAGTAATAAAAAGAAATAAATACGAAATTTATAAAATAAGAAGTGGATTATATATATGTTTTACCTTGTCTTACCCCCTTTTATTTATTATTACCTTTAAATTACTCATAAATAATTTGAAAGTTCTATGTATATTGATTTCAAGTCATGTTCCGCGATAGGGACAATGACTGTGGAACAGTGCTGCCTAACTACTGCAGACGTTCCGTTTAATGTACATTTTGATCACCTTCTTATTTACCACATAAATTTTTTAATTCTGCTTAAATTTTGATATAAAACAGCAACTTACGTTCGAAAATAGATGACCCACCATTAATAATCGAAATTTTATGATCAAACATTAAAAAAAATTTTTTATCTGTAATAAATGTAAACGGCACCAAAATTCGTTCCGTGGTAGGGACATTTACCTTATTTTTGATTATTTTTAACCGTACCTTTATCATTTTTATGATTTCACCTGCCCTTATTTTTAACTCCTGCTGCTTTAGCAAGATTTGGACTCTCATATCCAGTTCTTTTTTATCATCTTCTGTCCATTTCTCAATATTCTCTGGCAGCGATTGAATCGACAATGGTAACTGCTGCTGCTGCTGCTGATGTGATGATGTTGGTGGTAGTGTTGGTGATAATGGTATTGGCGGTGATTCTTTAAATGGTGATGGTAGTGTCGGAGCTGGTGGTAGTAGTGATGTTAATGATGGAGGAGGTGGTCGTGGTTGCTTGTACAGCTCCATCCACTCGCTCCATGATATAGGAGATGGTAATGGTATATCCTTTACTTCTATTTCTTCTATTGTAGGTGGAATTAGAGGGACATCTTCTTCTTTTATTTCTGGCAACTTTAATTTTTCTTCTGATTGTGTTTGATTTTGATGAGATAATTTGTCGTCTTCCTCTTCATCAAAGAGCCACCACAAAGGACCATCTGATTGAATTGGTGAGACTGGTGGTGGCAGTGGGATAAAATTTTTGCACACTTGGTCAAAGATATCTTAAAACAATACTGGCAGCTGCTCTGTAAAAAAATTTTTGAATTTAAAAGTGATGTTACATTATGAGCAAGTAAAATTGGGAAAACTAAAAAATATCAAAAGATACCTTTTTCTATCTTTTGTGTTCCTTTTTCTTCCGCTGATTAATCCTTAGACCTTGATGTTAAATTTTGTCCTGAATGATAAGTCGATGTTGTCTTGACCATCGTAATGCTGTAAAAAAAATTAGAATACGTAAACGAACACTGCATTATGTATTATTTAAAAAACAAAAATACTTTTTTTTTCTATCTGAGAAATAGTTGACATTTATAGTAGGAAGTTCACAATCGCAGTAGAAAGTGAAAACATACTTTCACAATGCGTCGTAGAAAGAGAAAATAAAAGCAATTATTGTAATACAGACCTTGTAACTTACCTTTGCTGCTGCTGGATAGGTCTCATGGGATACCTTAGTCCTTGTAACCTTATGGCACACTGCTTGCTACTGTTTATTGTCGTAGCTATTTTCTTTCTAAAGCTAAAGCAGGTATAAGAGTTGTGTCGAGCTAAAACGAACAAGAATAATTTAAGTTTGCAAAATAAATAAAAAAATTGAAAGGCAGTGTGAATAAAACATATGTAGTAGGTGTTATGAATTACGTTAAAAGAAAAGTAATTTTCACTTTGAGAATAAAAATAAGTAAGCGGTGAATGTACCACGAAAAATATTTTCACTCGGAAAACTTTTTTTTAGAAATATTATTTTAGTTGAGTGCGTATAAGAAAAAGTAGAAAATAATTTATAAACAGCAGTTGGTATCAAACGTATGTAGATTAATATAATAAACTATGAGAAAAAATATTTTTAGTTTAAAAAAAAATTTTAGTAGCTACAGTGAAATGTGTCGTGAAAAAATATTTTCACTACAAAAAGTTTTAGTCAAGCGAGTAAGAAAAAAAGTAGAGATAATTTTAGAAGTACAGATTTGGTTAACTTTGTAAGAGAAAAATATTTTAGGATTTTAATATCGAAGCACTCTCACCTTTACTGCGACAAATCACGTATAAGAAAATAAAAAATAATTTATGAAAGGCACTTTGTATTAAACATTTGTAAATGGATATAATGAACTGTGAGAAAAAAATATTTTTAGTTAGAAAAAAAAAGATTTTTAGTACCTTAAGTAAAATGCGTCAGAAAAAAATTATAAAAAATATTTTCTCTACAAAAAGTTTTTTAGAGAGATAGTTTTAGTCGAGCAAATTTGGGAAAAAGTAGGAACAACTTTGGAAATACAGATTTAGCCAACTATGTAAGTGAAAAAAAAAAAGATTTTATGATTTAAAAATCGAGGTACTCTTACTTTTGCTGAATCAAATTTATGGACCACTTCCTTTACTGCTGCTTCTATTTCGGCTACTGTTGATATTCCTTTTCCTCCCTCCTTTTTTGCTGTTTTCCTCTTCCAGACTTGTTGCTTCCCTGAATGCTGTTGTAGAAGTGGGCAAATTTATTTTGCCACTCGAAGAAAATCAAGTTCATGACTAACTTGCGTACATACACATGTATGTATTAGGTGGGGGGTGGGTGTATTTTGGATGTGCATTCTCCCCCACTCATGAATTTTCGCACAATGATGATCCAATGGCTGCAAAACGCAGTTTCCCCCTACTCATAAACTTTTCTATGTGTAACGCTGTTTATATTTGTTGAAGAAGAGTGATTTATACAGTCATAATTGTATCCTTTTCTAATACAATTTTTCTTTACTCATGGATTTCTGTTCAATGATGGTCTAATAGATGCAAGACGCAGTTTTCCCTTCTTATGAATTTCTATATGTATGATGCTATTTGCATATAAAGAAGAGAGATAGTAGCAGACATAATTGTATCCTTTTCTAATACTAAAATTTTTCGGCGTAGCTGTTTGACTGCCTATTTAAACGAGGTGTCAGTCCCTCAGAAATTCATTCATTCATCGACATGGATTCTCACCAAGTATCTTTTACACCGACGGAGCGTTTGAAAATGGAAGTCTGCAAGCAGTTATTTGAGTCTTCACCAATCACCAACTCTCAGGATGCAGGACAAGTCGCCACTGCGCATCAATTGCTGCTGCAACCACATAACTCTCAGGGTGCAGGGCCGCTCATCAACAATCGCTTTTTCCCATCGCTGCCAGTTGAAGAATAGCTGGGTGAATTAGTTGAATATTTGCAAAGTGATGACCACAACGACGATGATTTTTTTTTTTGCAGAGATTAGACACTTACCCAATATCACCGTTATTACTCGATGAACCCTTTTCACCAATAACACCTATAAGTCCTACTTCTTCATTTACGAAGGAGTTCGATAAGCAGCATGAAATCGCTAGACGTCAGACATCACCAACACCTCCTGAACTGCCGCCCATAATTGACCTCACGTGGTAACGGGTAAAAAATCAGCGGTATCAAAGGCAACGTTGTCGAATGTTGACCCTATACCACCAGTTATACTAAATACAGTTTTGCCGTTGATATCACCATCGAGCCCAACTTCTTTATTTACGGAGGAGTTCAAAAAGCAGCATACTAGTCATCGGGCAAAATAACCGTCACCGCCACCCGCATCACCACCAATAATTGATCCTACATGATCACCGGTCAAACAATTGGTGATGTCCAAGGCAGTGTTGCCAATAGTTGGCCCGAATAGTGATTTATTGCAGCCTCTGGATTTATCAACTAAAAACCTCAGTTAACAGGATAATATGCCACTACCACTATTACCACCACCGCCACCAGTTGAACTTAAAAACTCGACAACCGTCAGCAAAAAAAGAAAGAGCAAGAGTAGCATCAATGGAGGGAAGAGGAAAAAAAAGTATGTCGAAATATTATACAACAAAAAGTATGTCGAAGTATGATACACAAATTAAATTTTATTAAAATTTTGTAAAACGAATATTCTTATAACTTGAAAAATAAATGGTAAAAAATTTTAAAAAAGTTCGTTCTTAACGAAACTTATTACCTTATAATCTAAAAATTCCATTTCCGTCCTCGGGTGGTTTTGGGAGGCTAGTACTTCCTCGGGCGAAAAAGCAGTTTTCCGGAACTCGTTCGAAAAGTCTCCTTTACGAACCTCGTTACGTCCCTCGCCTTCGGCTCGGGCCGCAAACCTCTCGGTTCGCAAACAGAGACTTTTCAAACTCGTAGGAAAACTACCATTCTTGTCCCATTCGTGTTTGTATCTATTCAGATAAGCCCTCCCTTAGTAATAAGTATTGGTTGTACTGCACGCGAAAGAGCGTATGACTGAGACTTTTTGGTCACCAATAAAAGATGATTCTGGCTGCTGATATACCCTACAGGTGAAATTAATGGCTTTTTCTTACCATGGGCCCAAAGTGCAACTGCCGCTTTGAGCCCTCGGGCCATACTTTGCGCCCTTGAAATCACTTTGGGCCTACGGGCAAAAAAATTTTTTGCGCCCTCCGGGCCCAAAGTGATATACTGGGTGCAAAGTGTGCCCCCGGACACAAAATTGAGCTTTGCACCCTCGGTAAAAAAACATTATACGCGACTCAGGCACCAACACACAACAATCGCGCCCTTCAGGCGCTTATGTTTGTACTTTGTGCCCTAGTGACGTAATGTACCATTTTCGACCTCGGGCGTTTTTGAGGGTCGGGTGTGCCCTCGGTAGGAAAAATAGGGATTTGCCACATAAGTGCCATTGATCCGCTGGTACCTTACGTTGATGGCGGCAGTCATTTGACAAAAACTACTTTCTATATTTATATTGTTATGTTTTAGAATCATGTGTGTATTTAATTACAGAGAATCTTGAAACTGCATAGCCCTCAATAGGAACACAAACGAATTAAAAGTTGTCGAATAGTACTCCAATAAAAAGAAAATTACTAACCCAGTTAGATGCCTTACGAAAGAAGATTCTACGTTCACAAAAAAAATTTCTGCAAAGCAGAAGTCAAAATCAAAAATTGTAACTTTAGACGATGTTTTACTTGATCGGGAGCAAACCAATCGCTTGATTGATAAAACAGTATTTCTCTCAGAGGCTACCAATTTTGTTAAAGCGCAAATCAATAACTCCAACAAAAAGCCTTAAGCTTACAGTTAAAATAAAGAATTTAAGCAGTTATGATTAAGCTTATATCATTCAGATCCAAAAGCCTAGAAAAATCTGAGAAAAAATTGAACCTGCTATGTGTTAGATTGTTACAAAAACTGGCAAGAAATATTTCATTCGTCTATGCCACAAATAATTATGTATTTGATATAATAAAGCTTAAAGCTGAAAACTTTAACAATTGTGATAAATACTGCAGTCTTTACATTGGCGAAATGTCTTTAAAGGCTAATTTAAGTTATGATTATAAGCATGATGAGGTGCAAGGTTTAGAAAATATAGGGGGCGAGAAAAGAGTCAAGCTGGCTTGTAGCGCGATTGTAGGTACGTAGCGCGGTATTGATAGTTCGTGGAAGCAGTTAATTGTTTATAACTTAGTATTTACGCAATGTACTTTCCAAAATTTTCAAAATATTATTATCTAGTGTATAAGAAAAACCAAAGACATAGGTTTAAAACTTGTAGCAGTAGTAAGCCATATGGGCTCAAATTTTATCCAAATAAGTAAAAATCTTGGTATTACCCAAGAAGACCCTACTTTCCAAATCGATGGAGAACGATACTTCTATATTTTCTATGTGCCTTATCTATGAAAGCTATAAGAAACTATTTAATGAGTAATTCTTTTCTTGTTGGCAATAAATATACATTGTGGGAATGTATTAAACAGCTTTACGAATTAGGAACAAATATGAGGAATCCACTAGCACCCAAGCTTACTATGAAACATACGTATCCAACCAATTTTACAAAAATGAAAGTAAAATGCACTACTCAAACTATTAGTAAGACTGTGCCAGCTTCCGTAGAGTTGCTTGTTGCATTGAAATTTTTTGAAGAGGGTGCTTTAATTCCATTGAACTTCATTCACGATTTTGATAACTTGTTTGATCTGTGTGATTCTTTATCAGTTACGAGTAGCAAAAAACACAAAGAAGCTTTTACGGGAACAAAATTTCAAATCAAATTTCTAAATAACAAAATAAATTTCATTTTTAATTTTAAAGTATTTAAGCAAAGCAATGGATCGTTAAGTATGTAACAAATAGCTTGGACTGCTTAGATAGCTAAATAGTCACTATTCGTTCGATCAAAGGTTTATGGAAAACATTGAAAAATAGTTGTTTCTCCGGTCTTTTTACACCACGTTTAAATCAAGATTCTTTAGAATCTTTTGTCGGAGCTGTCAGGGCTCAAAACGGTAACGCATTGAACCCGACTCTTCAGCAGTTTATAAATGCTGTTACGTGGGAAAACCGAAAGGTAAGGAGCTGCTTCGCGAGAACGATCAAAAACTTAGAACCTTAGAGACTTTTATTTAAAATACTTATTTATAAGGCAAAGACGCGTGTGTGTTTCCGATTAATTGCCTGATCTCTGACTCAAGTGTCTATCTAATCCACTTCTTCTCTCCGTTCTTTCTGTCCGTCTCTCCAAGTGTTCTCTTCGTTCTCTCTGTCTGTCCAAATCTTCTCTTCGTTCTCTCTGTCTGTCCGAGTCTTCTCTTCGTTCTCTCTGTCTGTCCGAGTCTTCTCTTCGTTCTCCCTGTCTGTCCGAGTCTTCTCTTCGTTCTCCCGGTTTTCAAGCTTGCCGGGCCTTATATTACCTTGTTCCCCTCCCGTCGGTACCCTCTTGATTAGGTAGCTTCGTGGTCACCAGGGGGAATTAGTATGATATGCCTAGCATATCGTACGTAACAATGCATTTAAGAAATTGTTTTTTTATGAACTACTAAACTATGGGAGAAGGTGAAAGCTGCGTGATTGGTTATGACGATGTTTTAATTAAATTTTCAGATGTTAATAACTTGAGTTCACCTTCTTTTTAATCGCATGATGATAATTTTTATCATTATGATGGTTTTATAAATGTTGCGTTTGATAATGGAGAGGAAGATTATACTAAAAAAGTTACCGAAGAAAATGTTTTTACATTTTTTGCTGGTATCTCTTAAAAAATGCTTAAAGCAACATTGCTGTGATAAGTCTGAGGCCTATGCCAAAGAAAGTTGTAATCTAAACTAAAATACTATTTATTGTTGTTACAGAGCGTATGATGGTTTAAGAAAAAATATTTTTGGCATCTTATGCAGGCCATCAAATTTTTTATTGTGTACATAAGAAAGTTGGAGGACAAATTTTTTGAAATGTTTTATGATTTTATTCAAAAACTGAAAGTTATCCAGTCCTACGTAGATCTAATTAAGAATTTTCCATTTTTTTTATCCATGCAATAGGTTTTCCTATAAATATTTAGTAACATTATTTGCTAGAGTCAGGCTATTTTTCACAATTAAATTTATAAATCGTCATTCTCAAACTCGAGAAGATTATGCCAAATATACTATACTAAATTGTGACTAGTTCCTTGGATATTCAATTAGTGTCCTATGAAAATATCAGCGTTTCTTATTATAAAGATTTTGTAAAATAAAATTTTTTTGTGGCTAGCCATCATATCTTGATTTTCAATTATTTCTTTGTTTGAAAAAGAAAAAATAAAAACCGAATAAGAATTAATTTGCCTAAATTACTAACAATGGCTTTTATTTACTAATACACTAGTTCATACGCTGGAATGTAAATTTAAGGTTCATGGAATTTTTGTTTATTTTCTTTGTTTCAGAGACATTTAAAAAATCCATGGAATTGGAGTATAACAGAAATGTATATGCGAAGAATCATAGTGCCTGATTTGTACACTTCTGCAATTTTCAAATATAGTTTTTATTAGGAAATGACTTAGGTTCTGTAAATATTTGTGTATTTTAAAACCTTACCTACGCTCTATACATGAATTACGTCGAAAATAAATTTAATAGAAAATTTTTTAATAAAAAAACCTTTACATTTGTTTTTTTATAATTATTTCATAATTCATTAAAAAACTTTATGAAAAAAGTTATTTGATAAATACAATACCTTATTCTTATATTGCTGAAACTTTGAAATTCAAAAAAACGAGTGTGACACAATCAAGAACATGGTGGTATATAAAAATTTATAGACGCTCTCCAGTTCTGAGTGTCGCAACTGTATAAACTGTGACAAGGCATAGTAATTTTTTTTTCAATGTAAAACGAGCTTAATAAGACTTTTGATTACTCACCCTCTCGTTACACTTCACCATCCCTTAATTTTTTTTACGCTTGAATGCCCCCCCCCTTATTCTTTCTCTACAATTTTCTTGAGTGATTCGAAAATTTTTTTACAAAAAGCAGTTTCTTCTTAGTGATCTATTCATTGAACACAATCAATACTTTTAAGTGTAGGTAAATAGAACAATTCAGAAGACTTTTTTTTCATAGCAAGAATTTAATGTACGTGCAGAAAAGTAAGATTTTTTCATTAGAAATAAAGTCCTCTGTCAAAAAAATTTTGTATTTATCCTAAACATTTTCTCGAAAAATATTTTTTAAAGTAAGAACCTCTGAAAAACTGTCGGAATTAATAAGGCAACATGAGAGTAGGAGCTTTCTTAAATAGATCATCAACTGGTGTGTCATATTTTATTAATTTAATCGCTATAGCAGCATCATTTATTGTTTTATTAATAGTTCCATCATATGTTCTGAAATTTTTTAATAGTCTGGCTTCTATGGAACGTTATGAATAATTAATTTAAAATACAAAGGTTGATTATTTTTTGGAAAAATAATATTTAATCTTTTAATAGCCGTAATTGATGAAATTTACTTATTGAGTGTGATTTCCAAATTAAATCCAAGTCTTATGAAGGTTTGGCACACAAAGTGTACAGGGGGCCAGGTCCACTAGTATAAAACTATATATATGGAGAATAAGACTTATGCAGACATTTAAATCTTTAAGGATGTATACCTAAAACATAAAAACATTATGCTAACTGTCAGCACAATTTTGATATTGTCAACATATATGCAACTGCAATTTATGTTTGTATGAATTAGTTCCAATTCAAGCTGTGGTGGTGCAAATCGATGTCACAATAAGAGTATATATGTTTAGCAGAGAAGAAAAAAGGCAGTATAATAAAAAAACTTGAAGAGCCAGAGCCTACACCCTGCCTTAATTACCAAAGATCTCTCCGGACGATCGCTTTCATTTTAGACATGTTGAGACCATTGAAGTAGTAAAAGTTTTTAGTTCTGCATATTCAAACGCAAATAGCTCGGATGATCTGAATCTAAAGTTTGATATAACCTGCCTTCAAACGATTCTCTTTGTTCTAGTAACCACATTTGACACTTCATTTCAATCAGGTATTGTTTGTGGAGCTACTAGAGAGTGGAATGACCGGCCTCCTGGTCTACGCAGCTCACTACTCACTTAAGCTAATAACTGACGTTTTAAAGTTATCAAAGAACGAGATCACCGTTTGAACGCTTAGTGATTAATCTCACATATGTGCTCTTATATACTTTTCGTGAGCTTATATACTTATGTAACTAATCTTGCCCCTATAGTACTTAATCGTTAACCTAGTTCTTCCGTTATCAATGATTTTATATTTTAATTGGACTTCTAAAAAAACCTGATCTTATTTTACCTAATAGTGACATTTCCAATATTTATTACGCGTAAAAATATATTTATTATACTTTTACTATAACTATTTATCGTATCATTTATTGGATTATGATTGTACATGTGTTCAGCGTATATCACGTCACAGAACTTATGTCCCAAAAAATCTGTGAGCTGTTTCCATCAGATATGTATAATATAACAAAGCTAATGGAAACCTAAAGTCTTAAACCTAACAAAATTACTCTACTCTATTATGCTCATTTTTTCTCATAGGCTTGAGTAGTTCTGTATAGTGAATCAATCGTATTGAAATTTCTATATTTAGTACCAATAGCTTTTTTCAATCATCACGGTTTAAATGATATTTCAATAAGGATACACTATAAATGACTTATTTAATACAAAACGTTTAATAAATACCATCTAATTGGTTGGGTTTTCTACTAAAGATTTGTTATAAGCAATTTTAAATATTGCGATTTCCAAATTTGACTCACATAAAACATGTCCTTAGCAGCTCCAGCCATTCAAATGCTTATTATTTTATTAGCTTTCATTTATGTATAAGATTCTAATGGCTATCATTTCATTGAATATTATTGAAATCATATAATATCTTTGGTGGAGACTACTACCAAGGCATTGAATTCAGTTATATGACAAGATACGATGGCAAAAAAAAATGATATTGTCAATTTAGTAAAAAGATATTTTTTACCTTGTTGAATAAAGGAAGGTATTGCTGAGTCTTTTTTTAAGCTTCGATGGATCTATACTGTTTCTTTAACGTCTATATTGATGAAACTATAACCAAAACATGTTTGCCACAGTCAAAGACTTTTGCGGTTTACTCAGCCAATTATATAAGAATATGAGGCCCATTAATGAAAAAAACTGCCTTCATAATCTGTTTTAGAAGGAAAGTCCAAAAAGAAGAATGTTTCAATAAAAAGATTTATCAAATTGCAAGCTGTTTAATAACTAACTGTTACAGAAGTATTCGTTGAAGTTGACAAGCCATTTACTAGATTCATGCAGAAATTAAAACCAGTGCCATCTGCACGATTAAAAATGCTAATAACTAATAGTTATGAATTGCCGCAAGACTTCAGTGGGACTGTTGCACGACTTTTTCAGGACTTATGTGGGGCTTTTTGAAGTCCCACGCAAGTCCCTCCGTAAGTCCTGCAAAAGTTGCTTCCACTCCATTCCTATGCAAGTACCACACAAGTTCTTCTCGTCTCTCAAGTGGAAGTGGAACTTGTGTAAATGTTGAGTGGTACTGCAGTTCTAGAGCAGAACTTCTGGAGCACTTGCGAAAAATTTAAGCGTGTATTAAGCAGAATTTTTGCAGGACTTGCGTGATACTTGACCACGACTTAAACAGGACTTGTGTGGCACTTGCATGGAACTTGCGCGGGGCTTCTGCTGGTCGTCAGTGGAACTTATGTGGCATTTGTGTTGTGCTTGCGTGGGAATAGTGCGAGACTCGAGCGAGACTTAGAGGTACTTGCGTGATACTTATGCGTGACTTGAGAGGGACTTGTGTGGTACTTGTGCAAGACTTAAGTGAGACATGCGTGAGACTAGAGTGGGACTTGTTTAAAAATTTCCTGGTACTTGCGTGGTAATTAAGCAGGACGTTGCGGAAAATAGGCAGTTCTTGAGAGGGACTTATGCGGAACTTGTGCGGTACTTGAGGGGATTCGTGTGGGACTTCTGCATGACTTAAGGGATAACTTGTATGGCACTTACGTAGTACTTTAAAGTTTTTATATTAAATTAATTTACATGGATTATTAGGTTAAGGACTCGTGGCTCGTTATAGCTTGAAAATTGATACAATACTGAAAATAAGGCCAAATCAGTGGGCACGCAGGCCACGTATATTAATAGTGCATACTCTGTGGAGTTTTTAAATCTAAATAATTATAAGAAGAAGAGTCGTGTTGTCAAATAGCCCCAAATAAGATTTTAAATCAATAATAGTAACCGACACATCGGTGACATCAACTCCTACGCATACGTCAAGTAGGTTGTTGACTGCCATAGCAAATAGAAAAGGGCCAAGAATACTGCCCTGAGGCACTTGGCAGTATTCTGACGTAGGTACAAAAAATTTTGATAGTTTGAGGATCTGGCACGATAGTAGTTCATTCTCGCGTTGCATACTGTCAGTCTTATTAAGTTGTGAAAGTGTTCATACTCAGAAGACCTGGCTTGGTCACTGCTCCGTCAATATGTGCGCTATGCTGCATTGTAAAATTAAATGAGACTCCTGATATACGGATTCATCCATCAAGAGGATTTATCCTTCGTTCTAACAGCCCTGCACCGATGGTGCCTGTCTGGGACCAACAGTGAGATGCTCTCAAACTCCTTATAGAAAGAGACGTTTTGCAGGCAGTTTAATTAAGTGTAGTCAATCGCTGACCTAAATATCCCTACTTTATAAGTATAGTCAAACGGCAGTCTCTCAGGAGAGGGAGATTTAAGAGATCTTCATAGAATTTTTGGTTGGAGTAATTCTTCACCCAATTAAGATTCAAATCACATATCAGTACAAAGTGGTCACAACCAATGTTACATTAGCACCATTGCTTCCTTTTCATTCCCTCAAAATGCGGTCTTGAAAGAGGAAGGCTGTATACGGTAGTAAACAGTGTGCAAAAAAATTAAATGCATATCTTCCCTTGGAGATAATCTGGATAAATGCTTTCAGCCCCTCGTTAAGGTAAGACATTATATAATCGGCACGTCATAAATCAACTTACATAAAGAGCAACACTACCATCTCCCCTTAAATTCCAGTCCTTATGCATAAGGGTATAATAATTGATGTGTACTAGCAAATTAGCTAGATGATTTTTGAGCAAAGACTCACTGATTCCAACGATGTTGGTCGTATAACTAAGTTAAATACTGTAGATACACTCATATACTGACGGTACCACCGGAGTAATTAAACGTTGGTGTAACCAATGATGAGTAGGTCATTACAACCATTCTTCACAATCAACGTTGCAAGATTTACACTCAACCTTTGCTCGAAGTATGCGACAAATGGTGCTATCGAGGGCAATATGCAATACGCTTTTGTGCTTGTTTTAATGGCACTTAATACGGTTCAGTTTCTCTCTCAATCTACCCAGCTTTGATTAGTAAGATTCAGACTATAACCTTCAGACCTCTTCCTCCTTGCAGGAACTGCATAAGTGTTCGAAGCCCAGGCACTTAGAGCATAAGATGATGCAAACATGGTCTGTGATATAGCACTCCAGCCAGCCTACGTAGACGAAGTGCAGTAAAAGAAAGTAACTCTAACTACGAGTATGATATAGGTAACGCAAGATCGATCCTTCTTTTTACCAGCCAGATCCATGTTAACAATAAAAACATTGTCCTAATTGCGATCAGGCAAATTGAAGTTGACAATACCCTCGGAGTTATCTTACTTCCCAAAGATTACAGATATCTATTGCACTTTAAAAGGGAGCTTTGAATATGTGAGAACATATAATGATTCATATTCAACAGAACTGTAATGTAAAGTAATAGGTAAACCACAGCCAGATGTCAGTAAGGCAGGCAGCTGCTGCGCTGAGCTCTAGTACAACCTGCACAAATGTGGTACCTGTAGATAGCGTCTTAAAAAACAACCTTAATCACTAAAAGATAACGGCACAAACGCTTATAATAATGAAAATAAAAAAATATCAATACTGATAGAAATAATAAACATACTAGGAAAACTAATTAAAGCAATAATAATGCTCATAATAATTGTAATAATAATAATTATGATCATGATGACGATAAAGATAATAATGATAAAAACGATGATAATTATAATGATAACAATAATAAAAATTATAACAAGAATAAGAATTATGATAAAGATGATAATAAAAATCACAATAATGAAAATAATGTTATTAGTAGATAGATACAAAAACAAGAACAATAAAAGTGACAACGATGATGATGAAGTGTTACGATAGTGCCAATGGCAACGATAATGACGATAACAATAAGAATAATAATGATGATAATAATAATGATGATAAACATAATAATAATAATAATAATATAAAAATGAGAATAATAGTAATTCAAATAATAAGGATGATAATAATAGTGGTCATTCTATTAATAATAGTATTAGCGATAAAAATTAGAACATTGATAATGATAGTAAATATGATAACGATTATGCTAGTGACAACAGAAATGACGATAACGATGATGATCATAATGAAAGAAATAAAAAAAAAACAAAAAAATAATAATAACCGTGGAAATATTAGTAGGAACAAGAAAAAAGATAATGATAACGATACAAATGATGATGATGATAATGATGATGATGATGATGATGATAATGACAGTGATTAAATTAATTATATGGAAGAGGATGAGAATAACTAAGAAAGGTCGGTAATTCTTATTGAAACGATAGTGACGATGATAACTATGATAATGATAATGATGTTATTGATGATAATAATGATATAGATGATGAGGATTATTAATAATGATGATGATAATGCAAATAATAATGACAGTATAAGATCCCTTATAAACATGATAGTGTTTACGACAACGACGATTAGGGTTATTGTTACGGAAATCATAATGCTGATATCAAGGAGAGTAATAATAATGTCAATGACGACAACAAGTACGGTTATTATCAGGAAAACAACAAATACGGTGATGATGATGATGGTGACAAGGATAATAATGATCTTAAAGATAATGCTAATATGATAAAGATGATAATGACGATGGTAACGATGACAACTTTTATTATTGTTATAAAAACAACGTTGACGGTACTAATGACCTTAAGATGATATTGATGATATTTATAACGACAATAACACCGGAAAGTATGTTTATTGTGACGGAAACGATAATGATGGTAAGAATATTAAAAATAATGATTGATGATGATGATTTTTATTTTGGCCATAGTTATAATAATTTCGATGAAATAAATGATAATGGCAATGACAATGACAGGCAAAGTTATTGATGTATTAACAATGTTGCCAATTATTATGTTAGTAATGATGAAAAAGATGATAACTATGATATTAATGATAATGTTAATAACAATTAAAACGACAAGTATAGTCAATCATACGAAAACGATGATGACGATAATTATGAAAAGAATAATAATTATATTAATGATGATAATGATAATAGAAGTTATAACAATGTGATAATAATAATATTTATAAGGTTAATAATGAAAGTGATAAAAACGACGATGATGATAAACATGATAATCATGATCATGAAGATATTGATAATAGTACAGACTAATAATTATCAATAATATAAAAATGATAAAAATAATCCTTGATAAAAAATTAAATATTGTATAAATCATGATTTATGTATTAACAACAATGAAATATAATTATTATTAATATTAAAAATACAGTAAATAAGAAGAAAAGAAATTCTGTTTAAATAAATTAACAGATTTATTGATAAAGAATTTAAAACCATTAAGGTTTGTTCGACAAATAAATTTTATCTTATAAATATAAATACATGATCAATAATATATATTAATAGTTTTATTGTTAAAAAATAAGTACCACTCAAATATAATAAGGAAATTCATTTTAAACAAATTTTGTAAGTTTGATTCCACAAATATCATTAAAATTAAATTTTTTAAATTAATGAAAAAAAATTAATTCTTAAAATTAAAAAATTTAACGGTAAAAAATGAAAAATTATAAATAAATATGTGACTCTAATGTTAGAATTAAATTTCATTAATTAGTTATGTCACACTCCATGAAAACAATATAGAAATGAATAAATATTATAGCGTGCTCTAAGAAATATTCTTTAAATCAAAATTAATAAAATTATCTTTCTTCATCTTAAAATAACTATAACAATTATAGTTTCTCTTAATCAATTCAAAGGAATAGGTGATGCCTTATTGTTTATACATAATAAAAATCAAAACATTATAAATGATAGTATAAATTAAACTATTCCCTTCTTTAATATTATATTTCGTCTTTTAGATCGTAAAAAAAAAAATTATCTCACACAAATATTCTTGAAGAACATAACCCATAAGCAATTATTATTAATTATCCCACATAATACCCTCAAATTTTTATAGAAAATAATCCAAATAATGTTATTTTTATATGCACAACAGAAAAATTAGCAAAAATAATTTTTATATCATAATGTCAAAAACACAAAAATCTTAAACATATTTTTGCAAAAAATTGTAAGATTATAATCAAATCTTCAAAAATTAAAAAATTTATATTCATTATTATTACTATTCGATATAACCCATATCCACCTGATTTTAATATAATTTCTGCAAAAATTATTGAACAAATAACTGGAACTTCAACATGAGCCTTAGGGAATCAATTATAAAATAAAAATAATGATAATTGTACTAGAAATGCTCTAAACATTGAAAAATAAAAAATAATTATTTAAAACTTATTGAATAAAATAATTTTTACAAATATGAAACAACTTATTGAATAAAATATTTAAAGAAAAAAAAATAATATAATTAATAGGGGTAAGAAAAAAAATATTGTATAAAATAATATATATACATAGATACTTTTAGCCGTTCAGGTTAATACCCTCAGCCTATAATTAATCAAAAGGGAAAAATTAATCTAAATTTAAATCTAAAACAAAATACAAATAAATTAATAAATATAAATCTTATTAGGAAAACTAATATTAAAACAACTAATAAAAACAAATGAATTGATAAATTAAATTTTTTTTTTCTCACTATAATTACTAACCTCAATGATAATTAAGTCAATATTTCTATTATGAATCTAATTTCTTTGAGTTTAAAATTAAAATAATTATTGTGATTGAAAAATAGAATATAAATTTAAAAAGATTAAAAAATTAAAATTTTGAAGAACAAATATAAATTAATACAAAAAATATTACAAGTTAAAATTAATGTAATTAAATAAGTTAAAAGTTTAATCATTAATTTAATAATAGAAATTTAAATCTATATTTTCCTTTATTTTGAATTAATAATAATAATAAAGTCAACCCTAAAACTTTTTTACAAACAACAAAAATTAAATAATATAACATAAAATTGCATAAATTTACTGTGTTAATTATCAATATTTTAAATATTTATAATCTTAATATGAAAAATTTTAATCTAATTACATTAAATATTACATTTTTGTATAAACAAAAATATAAAAGAAATAAAATAATAAATATTAAAATGTAAGAATAATAATTTAAATAAATAATCCTAAGAAAATTAAATTTATCATTAATCTCCAAAATTAATATTTTAAATTCAAAATATTTCTAAATAATTATTAATTTTAATAAAATAATAACTTTGTCAGTTAAATTTATTTATTTCTATTTTATTTTATTAAATGAGTATAAAAATTTTAACCAATATGTTTTTAGTGAATAAATTTTTATTATTGTTAATTTTATTGATTAATTGTTTATTACCTTCTTATTTTATCCTTTAATTTTAGGGTTAATTATTTTGTTTTACAATATACAACGTTCATTTAAGTTATCAATTTTTAATAGAAATAATCGATAATCGTATACTTATATTTTTATTTTTTACTATTATAATATTGAATAACAATGAATTTTTAATTTGATATAACAATTATTGTAAAATTTCTCGGATATTTATACTAAATAAATAGAATTTAATACAGATTAAAATTAAAACAAGTATAGTTATTGACATATAAACAATAATGACGTATATTATGTTGTTAATGATGATATCAATAAAGATAATGGTAACAATATTAAAGATTATGTTGAAGACAATAACAATAAGTTAAGTTTTTCTTATGAAAACAATAATGACGTTGATAACGATAACGATAATAGTAAGAATAATGATAAAGATGGTAATTGTGGTATAATGACATCTTAATAATAATATTTATAAAGTTGATAGTAAAGATAATAAGAAGGACAATGATAATGATGATGATAGTGATGATGATAATAACAATTTTGATGATGATGTTGATAATAGTCATGGTATAACCTAAATAATGATCATGATAGTGTTAACGACAAAGGCAACTAAAGATATTATTACGGAAACGATAGTGCTGACAATAGAGATAATAATGATAATGTCAACGACAACGACAAGCAAGGTTATTCAAATGAAAGCGGCGGTGTTGATTATAGAAAAAAATAATAATAATAAGAATGATAATGACAATGAAACAAATAATAAACACAATAAAAATGACAAAATTGATTATTGTTATTAAAACAAAGATGACGTTGATAAAAATATATAAAATAACTATACTAATAAATATAATAATAAAAATGGTATGATTTCGATAATATTTATAATAATCTGAATGACTATAACAAGTATGCTAAGAGTTATGTAATCGATAATGACGTAAATAATGATGACGAAAACAATAAGAATAATGATATTATTATTATTAAGAATAAGTGTATGAAAATTTTAATAATTATCTCACGATGATGATAATAATAACATGCAGCATAATAATAATAATGATGTTGATAATGACGGTGATAATTTTAATGATAATAATTATGATAACATTGATGACGATAATTATGACAATAATGATTATGATGATAATAATGATAATAATGACAATGATAATGATGACACTAATAACACTGATGATTTCACTTATATTCGGTGTTGATGTTACTAATGATAGTAATTGTTATTATAATGACCATGATGATAATGATAATAATAATAATAATAATGATAATAATCATGATAATAATTAATGATGATAATAATGATGATGGTAACGTTCATAATGATTTCGATTTATATTGGTGATATTATTACTGATTGCAAAAATGGTTATAATGATAATGATGATGATAATAACGATGATGACGATAGTAATGATGTTGATGGTGATAGAGATAACGATAATAATGATGGTAATGATGATAATTATGATGATAATACTGATAATGATCATGATAAATTCAACTTTTTTGGTGTTGATGTTACTGTTAGGAGTAGTTGATTAAATGATAGTGATGATGCTGATAATGATAGTGATAATGATGATAATTTCGATGATTGTTCGTAATAATGTTACTGACGGAAGGAGTTGTTCTAATGATAATGATGATGATGATATAAATGATGATTTTAATAATGATGATAATGAAGATGATAATGATGTGAATATTAATGTTTGTCGATAATGATGTTACACATAGTAGTAATTAAATCAATGATAATAATGATGACAACGACGATAATAAAAATCATGATGAAACTATGATGATGATAATAATGATGATTATGATGATGCTGATAATGATGAAAATGATGCAGATGTGAATTTTAACGTTTGTCGGTGATGATGTTACTAATAGTAGTGATTAAAATAATAATTATGATGATGATTATGATAACGATAAGTATAATAATGATGATTATGATGATAGTGATAGTGATAATATCAATATAGTGATGATGATAATAATAGTGTTGGTGATTCTGATGGTGATAGTGATGATAATGATAAAGATAATGGTAATGATGATGATGTATATGACGCTGTGAATGGTGATGTTAATAATGATAATTGCGATGTTTGTCGGTAATGAGGTAACTGATCAAAGTAATTGTTATAATAATGATAATGATAATAATATTGATGAAAATGATGATAATGAGAATTATGATCTTAGAAATGATAAATATGTTGATGATAGAAATAATTGTAATGATTATGATGATCTCGATTTTGTTCAGTGTTTATGTTACCGATGGTAATAGTTGTTATAATGATAATAATAATAATTATAATAATAATTATAATGATTATGATAGTGGAGATAATAATAAGGTTAATTTTGATAATTGCTAGTGATGATGTTACGATAAGTAGTAATTGTTATTTTAATAATGATAACGATTATGATGCTGATGATGATGATGATGATGACGATGATAATAATTCCGATTTATGTGAATCATGATGTTGCTACTAGTGATCAGACTTATAATGATGATGCTCATAATTGTGTGATGATGATAATGATAATAAAGATGATGATTATGATAATAATGATAAAAATGATGATCATTATGATGACGATCCTTATAGTAATAGTTTAAGTAATAATAATAATAACAATGATGATAATAATTATGATTATGACATTATCGATGAATAAGGATAAAAATGTTGACGATGGTAACAATTATACTGTTTAAAAATTATTTAAGTAATATCGTTATTCATTGTAGTTATGGTTATAATAATGATAATCATGATGATGATAATAATAGGGATAACAATAATAATGACACTAATACTAATTATTTAATGGTTTTAGTGTTGATGTTACTAATGGTAGAAGTTGTCATGATGATAATGATAATGATTATGTTAATTATGATCATATTGATGATAGTGATAAATATTAAAGTAAAGACGATGATAATAATAATGATTTTGAGGATCATGGTGATGAGAATGATTATTTAGATGATTGTAGGTGATAATGTTACTGATAGTAGTGATTGATATAATAATAATTACAATTGTTATGATAGTGTTAAAAATAATGATAGTGAAAATATAAATGACAATAAAGACAAAAATGATGATAACGATGATACTTAAAAGATGTACGGTACTTTAATAATAAATGATATTAATAATGATAATGATAATGATGATGATAAGGATGATGCTGATGATAATGATGATAATGATAATAGTGATTATGATAATAATGATGATTTTTATTGATTTTGGTGTTAATATTACTAATGGTAGTAGTTGTTGTAATGAAAATGATGATTATGATGGTGTAGATGATAATGTTGACAGTAATAATGATTATAATTATAATTATACTAATTAATAATAATGAAGATGATGATTATGGTGCTGTTAATAATAATTCCTATTTATATCAGTGATACTGTTACTGACTGCAGTTAGGGTTATAACGATCATGATTGTAATGATTATGTTAACGATGATGATGATATTGATGATAATGATAATAATAAAAGTGACTTTTAAAATAGTGGTTGTTATCCCGATGGCGATGGTATTAATGATTGTTATGATGATGATGATAGTGGTAATAATAATAGTGATAAAGACCCTGATGGTAATGGTGATCATAATTATAACAAAAATAAAAATAATAATAAAGATGAAAAAGATTATGATAATAATAAAAATAATGATGATAATGATGATGGTGATTATGATAATGATCATACTAATGATAATGAGGATGATGATGATAACGATGATTAAAATGATGATGATCCTAATTTGAATCAGAAATTATGATAATAATGTTGATGATGTTGACGATTATAACGTTCTCGATTTATGTTTTGCAATATTTTTATTCATTGTGGTAATAGTTATAATGATGATAACGATAAGTATAATGATGATGATAATGATGATGATGAAGATGATGATTATAATAATCATGATGATCAAAATAATTGTGATTGAAGATTATAAAGATGATGATGATAGTGACGCTGATAATGATTCTAATTTATTATGTTGATATTGTTACTGTTTACAGTAAGGGTTATAATGATATTTATTGTAATAATCATAATAACGATGATATTGAAGATAATGATGATGATGATGAAGATGACGATGATGATAATAGTGATGGTAATGCTAGTAATAGTGATCTGGATTGCGATGCTGTTGATAATAATGATAATGATGCTTGTAATAATGATGATGATAATCATGATAAAAAGGATGATGATAACGATAATAATGTCAAAAATTATTAGGATAGTAATAATAAATGATATTAATAATGATAATAATGGTTACGATGATAATGTTTTCAATTTATGTTGGCAATATTGTTATTAATTGTGGTAATGATTATAATGAAGAGGATAATAACAATGATAATATTGATGATACCAATTATAGTGATAGGGATAACAATGATGTTAATGATGATAATAATGATGTAGGTGATGATGACAATAATAATGATGATGATCAAAATAATACTGATTAAAGATTATAAAGTTGATGAAGATAGTGACATTGATAATGATTCTGATTGATGTCGGTGATATTGTTACTGATTGCAGTAAGGTTTCTTATATTAATAATTGTGATCGTGATGATAACGATGATGATTATAATAATGATGATCATAATAATAAAAACTATGACGATGTAAATGATAATAAAATTGATAATCATAGTTGTGTTTAAGATAATCTCAATGTTTGTAGGTGATGATGTTTCTATTGGTGGTAATTTTACAGTTACTGTTACTGTTAGTTGTAATTTCTATAATAATGATAATTATAATTATGTTGATAGTGATTATAATAATATTAGGTGGTGATGATGATTAAAATAAATATGTACGGTACTGTAATAATTAAAGGTATTAATAATGAAAAAAAGAGATAATGAATATGATAATAATGATTATGATAATGATAATTATAATGACGTTAGCGATAGTGATAAAAATAATGACAATGATAATGATGATAATGAATATGATAATGCTAATGATAATAAAGGAGATGCAGATAACGATGATGATGATAATCAAGATGTTGATAACGATGATGAGAATAGTGATAAAGATAATTTCGACTGTTTACGGTGTTGATCTTATAAATAGTAGTAGTTGTAATAATTATAAAAATGATGATAATGACAATGGATATAATGATAATGATAATCTTGAAGTTTGGTGGTAATAATGATAGCGATGATATCGAAGTTTGGTGGTGATAATTATACTGATAGTAGTGATAGTTATAATAATTATAATGATGATCATAACTTTTATATTTATGATGATAATGATTATGATGATAATAATGACGATGATAAAATTGATCATAATCATAATCATAGCGATGAATGTTGATAATGATTATGATGTAGACGATAATAATGTCTTGATTTTTGTCGGTGATATAATTATTGATAGTAGTAATGGTTCTCATAATAATAATGATGACAATGACGATGATGTCAACAATGATGATCTTAAAAATGATAACAAAGGTGATGATAATGGTGATGGTAATAATGATGAAAATAATGATGATAATAAAGGTGGTTATAGTAAAAATGATGCTTATAAGGATGACGCTATTAATAAAGATAAGAATGATGATGATGATAATAATGGAGCTAATGGTCATGGTGATAATAATAATTACGATGCTTGTCGTTAATAATGTTACTTCAAGTACTAATTGTTTCCCTGATAATAATGATAATAATGATGATGATAATGATAACAATAATGATGATGATAATAATATTAATAGCTAATAATGATAACGATGATGTTAATAGTGATGATAATGATGATGATGATAATTTTGATTTTTGTTGGTAATGATGTCAATCATAGTAGTAATTGTTATAATGATGATAATAATGCATATGATAATGATTATAATTATGATGATAACGATGATGACCATGATGATGATTAGATGATGATGATGATGATCATGATGATGATGATTATCATAATATTGATGGTAAATAGAATAATAATGATAAATCATGATAATGATAATGATGAGGGTTACATTGTTTGTTGGTTATAATGTTACTGATAGTAATAAACGTAATAATGATGATTATGATGATAATGATTATGGGAATTCTGATAATGATGGTGATAATACGAAGGATGATGAAGATAATATTGTTAATCATGATGATAATAAGAATAATTAAGATGTTCACTACACTAATAATTAATATCATAAATGATGATTATAATGTTCATAAGTATAATCATGATGATTGTGATGTGGGTAACTATGATAATGATGACGATGATGATAATGATGGTAATGATGCTGATAATGGTGATGATCATTATGATAATGATGATTATGATGATTTTGATTTTTTTCGGTGTTAATATTACTGATGGTACTAGTATTTATAATGTAGTTGTTAAAATAATAATGATGATGATGTGATTATGATAATAATTATGAAAATTATAATGAGATTAATTAATGTTCTCTACTACGATGATAAATAATATTAATGATGATAGTAATGATACCGATGATATTAATAATGATAATAATGTGATGGGGAAAATGATGATAATAGTGATAATGATAATAAAAATAATAGTCATGATAGTAATGTTTAATGATGATAAAGGCGATATTCAAGGTAACAGTTCTGATTTATGTGGATGATGAAGTTACTGCTAGTAGTAATAGTTATAGTGATGATGACTATGACGCTGATGATGATAATGATGATGATGATAATAGTGATGTGGATGGTGATAGTATGGATGATAATAACGATGATCATAATAATAATATTTACAATAACGATAATGATAATTCCAAATCACGTAAGTGATGATGTTACTACTTGTAGTCAGAGTTATGACAATGGAGCTTATAATATTAATAATGATAATAAAAATAAAGATAAGAATTATGATACTGATGATAATGACGATAGTAATTATGATATTGATGATGATTCTGATAATGATAATGTTTTTGATTTATGTAGGCGATATAGTTATTCATTGCAGTAACGGTTAGAATTATGATGAAGATAACAATGATGATGATGATAAGGATGATGATGGTGATGGGAATAATGATAATAATGTAATGTTACTGATGATTTAATTTTATTCCAGTGTTGATGTTACTGATCGTAGTAGTAGTTATAATTATGACGATGATGATCATGATGACGATGATTGTATAAATGATGATAATAATAAAAGTTATGACGATTTTGATAATAATGATGATTATCGTGGTGATCATGATGATGTTCAGATGGTAGTAGGTGATGATGTCACTGATAGTACTAATTGTTTTAATAATGATCATGATTATGATGATTATTGTAAAAATAATAATGACAATGAAAATGATAATAATGATCACGATGATAATCATGATAATAAAGACGTATGGTACTTTGATAACACAGCTCCACAAAAAAAAATATAAACTTCTGACCAGACCATGTAAGTCTTTGATTTTTTGGGTCGCTTAATTAAAATCTGAGATCTATTTCATTCCTACACCCTAGGATTATTCATTACCTTAAAAAATTAGCCTAAAAATTCGGTCCCTTCTCCTTTATTCAATATATTTATTTTTCAATACAAAAAACCATGTGCACTTAATCCCTAATTCCCTTGATCCAGGAAAACTCTAACCATATATTACTTTAACCCAAAAACTTCATAACTATGCAACCCTTCAACCCCATAAACAACTTAACTCCATGATCCCACCCCCTGAAAAATGAACAAAATGTTTTTTTGACTATGCCATGGTATTCTTATTTTTTTTTAAGTCGCTGAATTTAAATCCGAGGTCTGTTCAACTCTATAGCTTCAGCGTTTCTTGTCATCTTAAAAATGAACTTAAACATCTCATAACTTTTTCTAACTGACATCCGATTCTTCAATACAAAAAAATATTAAAACATCCAATCCTCAAACTCCTTGACTCGATGACACCTACAGCTCAATGTCCTAATTAAACTGCCTAACCTTAAAAAATAAATTTCAAGAGAATCAGAAATATTTTATTGCTTTTCTGATGTTATTGTTGTAGCATTATTGTTCTCATTTGTTTTTGAATGCAAAGTAAATTTTTTTATTAGTTGCTCACTTCCTTTATGTGGCTGCGCTTAGGGCACCTCCATATGGTGACGGTGGACAACGGAGTAAATCCATGATCTGGCAGAGTTCCTGGGTTGTGGATTTAACGCCGTCTTCCTAGGCACACGGAGAAAGTGGGTTACGATGCAGGGAGTCAGAACTCCAGTTTTGGCGGCTGGTCAGTGTGGGAGAGCGGGCCCGCAGGCGTCGTCATCAAGCACTCGCAGCTCAACGATAGTGGGTTACTTGGCCAGCGTTGAGTTTAAAACTACAAGAAACTTTTATGGGGTTTAATGTAAAAATGATCCAAACATTTTTTGTGCATGTTTGTGCTGATTTTGTTGTTAAAAAAATCGTAGGAAAATAAACGACAAAGTGGAGAGCATGTACGTGGAATGATTTGAGACTTAAATATCCGATAATATTACAGAATCGACACCAATCTTTATTTGTTCAGCTTGTTACGCGATGTGTCATCGCTGGCATGCCAATAAGGACAAAAGCAAGCTACTTATTTCAGTTTCAGCAAAATGGAGCAAGCCCAAATCTAAAAAATATTGTTACTTCTGTCAAAAAAATGTTGAGGGTATCAACCAATCAAAACGATGTATAATTGTGTATCCAAACGTTAGTAGCATGTTGAAACCTAAATACACGAAACAACTTTTCTAAAATGAAGATTTAACAACCGATAGTGTTAATACAGAATATAAGGACAAAGATGACGGAAACATGAATTACACCAGCGAAGATGAAGAGGACGAAGAAGAAGAAAGAGAAGTAGAAGATGGTGATTCTGATGATGATTTTATAAAAGAAAACAAGAAAGACAATATAGTTATACAGAAATATACACAAGCTGAACTAAACTATCTTGTCAAAAATTTAGGTTTGTCAAAGAAAGCTGCGGAGTCTTTAGCTTCTGATTTAAAACAAAGAAATCTTACAGTAGACACGAAAATGACAACATATCGAAACAAAGAACAAAGTTTTAGAAAATTTTTTCTCATAATGCTGATTTATTATTATTCAACTGTAGTAATATGATATTAATTCGAAATAAAGAAAGAGACAGATTTAAATTTTTATTAATAAATTTATGATAAAATTTTTAATTTATTTAATTATATTAATTTTAACTTATATTTTTTTTTATATAAATATATTTATTTTTAAGAATTTCAATTTTTATATTTTTATTTATTAATATTTTATTATTTAACTATAATAATTATTTTATCATAATTTATTCTAATTTGATAATTAATAAAATTAGATTCATAATACTTATATTAACATTATTATTATTTAGATTAGTAATTATAGTAAGAAAGAAAAATTTCAATATATTAATTTGTTTATTTTTGTTAATTATTTTAATATTAGTTTTATTAATAAGATTTATGTTTATTAATTTATTTATATTTTATTTCATATTTGAATTTAGTCTTATTCCTACTTTTTTATTAATTATAGGTTGGGGATATCAACCTGAACGACTTAAAGCATCTTTATACATATTATTTTATACATTTTTTTTTCTCTTCCTTTGTTAATTTTATTATTTATTTTTTTTAAAATATTTAATTCAATAAGATTTTTATATTTTCAGAAATTATTTTATTAAAAGAATTCTGAATAGTTATTTTTCATTTTTTAGTATTAGGAGCATTTTTAGTAAAATTACCTATATTTTTATTCCATAATTGATTACCTAAAGCTCATGTAGAAGCTCCTGTTATTGGTTTAGTAAATTTTAGCAGGAATTATATTAAAATTAGGAGGATACGGATTGTATCGAATAATTGTAAAAATATTTATTAATTTTTTTATTTTTAATGATTCAATTATGATTTAAAGATTTTTTGGAATAATATTTTTAAGATTTTTATGTCTTCGACATTATAATATAAAAATTATTGTTGCTTATTCATCAGTCGTCCATATAAGAATAATATTAATTAGATTATTTTCAATAAAAATTTGAGAATACTATGGTGGATTAATAATAATAATTGCTCATGGGTTATGTTCATTGAGAATATTTGTTTTAGTTAATTATTTTTATTTACGATCTAAAAGTCGAGATATAATAATAAATAAGGAAATAGTGTATTTTACACCATCAATAATAATATTCCGATTTTTATTATGTATAAATAATATAGCTTCACCAATTTCTTTAAATTTATTAAAATAAATCATAATTGTTATAATCATTATAAGATGGAGAAAAATAATTATAATAACTTTAATTTTAAAAATATTTTTTAGAGCATGTTATAATATTCATTTATTTCAAAATTGTTTTCATGGAATATAAAATAATAAATTAATTTAATTAAATTCTAACAGTATAGTTGAATATTTAATATTAATATTTCCTTTTACCTTTAAATTTATTAATATAAAAACTAATTTTTTTTATTTATTTAAATAATTCAATTAAAAATATTGATTTGTGTAATCAAACTTACAAAATTTGTTTTTAATACATTATTTGAAACTATTTAAGAGGAATTTATTTTTTAATAATAAGATTATTAATATTTATTTTAGGTCACATATTTACATTTATATAATTAAACTTATTTATTGAATGAAATTTAATAATTATAAACTCTTTATCAATAAATATACTAATTTATATAGATTGAATTACTATATTTTTTTTATTTACTGTGTTTTTAATTTTTTTAATAATTATATTTCATTGTTGTGAATATATAGATCATGATTTATACAATATTCGATTTTTTTATTTAGTATTTTTTTTTATTATTTCTATATTGTTGATAATTATTAGACCAAATATAATTTCTTTAATTTTAGGATGAGGCGGTTTAGGGTTAGTTTCTTATTGTTTAGTAATTTATTATCAAAATTTGTATTCTTATAATTCTGGAATATTAACAATTTTAATAAATCGAATTGGAGATATTATAATTATATTATCCATTAGATGAATAATAATTTATGGGTCTTGAAATTTTATAAATTTAAATTTCAATGATAAAATATTATTAATTTTAGTTATAATTAGAGCTTTTACTAAAAGAGCTCAATTTCCTTTTTCTTCTTGACTTCCAGCAGCTATAGCTGTTCCAACTCCAGTATCATCATGTGTTTATTCATCTACTTTAGTAACGGCAGAAATTAATATTTTAATTCGATTTTATAATTTAATATATAAAAATAGGATATTATTATTTTATATTACTTTTACTAAAATTATTACTATACTAATAGCTGGTTTATCAGCAAATTTTGAATATAATTAAAAAAATTTATGCATATTCTACTCTCTCACAATTAGGATTAATATTCGTAATTTATAAAATAAAATTAAATCTTTTAGCTTATTTTCACTTAATTATTCATGCTATATTTGAATCAATAATATTTATATGTTAAGGAATTATTATTCATTTAATAAATAATTATTAAGATATTCGTTTTATAGGAAATTTAATAAATTTAATGCTAATAACCATAATACTAATAGAAATTTCTAATTTTTCTTTATGTGGTATGCCATTTTTTTCTGAATTTTATTCTGAAGATTTAATTTTAGAAAAAATTTTTATAAATTATTTTTTTTTAATCTTATATTTTATATTTATTATCAGAACAATATTAACAGTTAAATATTCTATTCGATTAATTTATTATTTAATAAATAAAAAAATTAATTTGATAAATTACTTTAATTGTAACGATGGTAAAATTATAAATTTTTCTATAATAATCTTGATAATTAATTCAATTATATTTGGAAAATATTTTTTTATAATAATATTCATAAATATTAAAGAAATTTTTTTATTAAAATTTTAAAAAATTAAAATTTTATTTTTGTCTGATTTCAATTATTCTAAGATTTAATTTATTTCAATTAAAACATGTTAAAGAATAATTTTATAATATTTTTTTTGAAAAAATATATTTTTTAATTTATTTAAATTTTTATTTGAATTTTTTTTTATGAAAAATAATAAAAAAATATTATTTCTTGATTAATTAAGGAATAATTAATTTAATCTCTAGAAATTTAATTATTAAAATTTTAAAATTAATAAATTTTAAAATTTATATTAATAGTTTAATAATAAATTCAATAATAATAATTAGATAATTTATTTTATTTACAAGAATAATTTAAATTTAAATAGTTTATTTTAAAATTTAATAATGAAAATATTAAGAAAATATTTATATTTTTTAATATTTATAAAAATTATTTTCATTTTTATATTGAAAATGTTATGTTTTATAAATTTAAACTATTTTAATAAATAAAAACATGAATTTTTTTTACTAATCATTAAAATATTGGAATATTATATTTTACTTTTGGAATATGATCTGGAATTGTAGGTTTAGGATTAAAAATTTTAGTTCGAACAAAATTGGGAAATCCTGGATCTTTAATTGGAAATGATCAAATTTAAAATTCTTTAGTTACAGCTCATGCATTTATTATAATTTCTTTTTTTTTGTTATACCTGTTATAATAGGAGGATTTAGAAATGATTTAATTCCTATAATTATAGGAATTCCTGATATAGCTTTCTTTCGAATAAATAATATGAAATTTTGATTACTTCCTCCAAGAATCATACTATTAATTTCTAGAATAATTGTTGGATTTGGAACAGGAACAGGTTGAACTGTTTATCCTCCTGTATCTTTTAATTTATCACATATAGGTCCATCCGTAGATTTATCAATTTTTTCTTTACATATTGCAGGAGCCTCATCTATTATAGGATCTATTAATTTTATTTCAACAATTTTAAATATAAAAATTTTTAAATTAGAAATATGACCTTTATTTGCTTGAGCAATATTATTTACAGCAATTTTATTATTATTATCTCTACCTGTCTTATCAGGAGCAATTACTATATTATTATTTGATCGTAATCTCAATACTTCTTTTTTTTATCCAGTTGGAGGGGGAGATTCAGTATTATATCAACATTTATTTTAATTTTTTGGTCATCCAGAAGTTAATATTTTAATTTTACCAGGATTTGGTTTAATTACTCATATAATTTGTAATGAAAGAATAAAAAAAAAAGTATTTGGCATTATAGAAATAATTTATGCTATAATTACTATTGGACTATTAGGTCTTATTGTTTGAGCTCATCATATATTTACTATCAGAATAGATGTAGATACACGAGCATATTTTACTTCTGCAACAATCATTATTGCTATTCCTACTGGAATTAAAATTTTTAGATGATTGGCATCATTAAATGGAATAAAACTTAAATTAAATATTACAAATTTATAATTATTAGGGTTTATTTTTTTATTCACTTTAGGAGGATTAACAGGAATCATACTTTCTAATTCTTCTATTGATATTGTTCTTCATGATACTTATTATGTAGTAGCTCATTTTCATTATAGTTTATCTATAGGAGCAGTATTTGCAATTTTTGGGAGATTTATTTATTAATATCCATTGATTTTTGGAGTTTTATTAAATAAAATAATATTAAAAATTCAATTTTTTTTAATATTCTTAGGAGTAAATATAACTTTTTTTCCCCAACATTTCTTAGGCTTAAGTGGAATACCACGACGATACAGAGATTATCCTGATTCATATGTATGTTGAAATATAATTTCTTCAATAGGATCTTTAATTTCATCAATAAGAACATTAATATTTTTTTACATTATCTTAGAAAGATTTATAAAAATACGTTCAATTTTATTTATAAAAATTTCTAATAATTCAATTGATTGAATATTCTCTTATCCCCCTAGATCTCATTCTTTTTATGGAATCCCAAAAACTTCTTTTTAATTAAATTAAATTTTTAATATGGCAGATTAGTGCAATAAATTTAAGATTTATTTATATAAATTATTTTATTTTTAGAAGTTATAAAATTTTTAATAAATTTTTAATTGATTTCTTCATGAGCAAACATTATATTTCAAGATTCTAATTTTTTTATTTTAGAAAATTTAATTATGTTTCATGATCATGCGATAATTATTATTGTAATAATTATAATTTTGATTATATATATATTAATTTTTATATTATTAAATAAATTTTTTAATTAATTTATATTTAAAGGTCATTTAATTGAAATTATTTGAACTATCGTTCCAATTTTTTTTTTAATTTTCTTAGCTATTCCATCTTTAAAAATTTTATATTTGAGAGATAAGATTTTCAATCCGTACTTATCAATTAAAATCTTAGGTCATCAATGATATTAATTATATGAATACTCGGACTTCAAGGATTTAATATTTGATTCTGTTATAATTTCTGATATAGAAAATTTTAATTTTCGATTATTAGATGTTAAATATTTATTAATTGTTCCAATAAATTTTAATTTACGATTTATAATTAGATCAATAGATGTCATTCATTCATTTACTGTTCCGAGATTAGGGATAAAAGTAGATGCAATCCCAGGACGATTAAATCAAATTAGAATAAATTTAAATCGTCCAGGATTATTTTACGGTCAATGTTCAGAAATTTGTGGAGTTAATTATAGATTTTTACCAATTGTATTAGAATCAAATACATTTAAAAATTTTAGAAATTGAATTAATAATAATTAATATTTTATTTAAAGTAAAACTTACTATTTGTAATTAAAAAAATCAATTCTATAAATTTAAGATACCAAATAAAATAAAAATTTAGTTAATTTTATAACATAAATCTGTCGAATTTAAATAATTGATTAATTTAATAATTCTTAATTTCTCAAATAAGACCAATAATATAATTATCATTAAACTTATACTTTTCAATTTTATTTTCTTTCATAATAATTATTGTTTTTTATATTAATCATTTTAACACTATTAATAATAACAATAATAAGAAAAATTATTTTAAAATTATTTTTTTTAATAAATAATAAATAATTTATTTTCAATTTTTGATCCTTCTTCATCTATAAATTAGTCATTAAATTGAATAAAAAGAATTTATGTTTTTTTATTTATTCTTATGATTTATTGATTTATCTCCTCTCGAATGAATTTAGCACTGAATAATGTAACTAATATTTCATATTTTGAATTTAAAATATTATTAAATAAAAAATTAAATTTTGTAAATTTATTAATCTTAATTAGATTATTTATAATAATTTTATTTAATAATTTTATAGGAATACTTTGTTATATTTTTACTAGATCAAGACACTTAGTAATAAGAATATCATTATCATTAAGATTATGATTATCTTTTATATTATTTGGATGAATTAAAAATACTAATTATATATTAATTTATTTAGTTCCTCAAGGAACTCCAAATATTTTGATACCTTTTGTAGTAATTGTAGAATCCTTAAGAAATATTATTCGATTTGGAACATTAAGAGTACGGCTATCAGCTAATATAATTGCTGGGCGTTTATTGATAACTTTAATTTCTTCAACTGTTCTTTATTAAGAATAATATTATTAATTATTATATTAATAAGACAAATATTATTAATAATTTTAGAATTAAGTGTTTCAATAATTCAAGCTTATGTATTTTCAGTATTAAGAGTTTTATATAGAAGAGAATCAAATTATGAAAAAAATATTACTCCAACCTTTCCACTTAGTCACTTTGAGGCCTTGACCTATTTTGATATCATTTTTAATTTTTTAATTTATTAATTAGATATGTATATTGATCGAATTTTATAGATTATAAATTAATTTTTTTGAGTATAATTTAGTCTATTATTATCTCATACCAATGATGACGAGATGTAGTTCGAGAAAGAATATATCAAGGTTATCATACATTTAAAGTATTAAGAGGATTAAAATAAGGAATAATTTTATTTATTATTTCTGAAATTTTTTTCTTTTTTACAATTTTTTGATGTCATTTTCATATATTTTTATCTCCAAGAACTGAAATTGGAGAAAATTGACCTTCTCAAAATATTATAATATTTAATCCTTATAAAATCCCTTTATTAAATACAGTTATTTTTTTATCTTCAGGGATTTTTATAACATTATGCCATCATTCATTAATTAATTTAAATTTTAAACAAAGAAAATTAAGATTAATTATTACTATTTTTCTAGGATCAATTTTTTCTTCATTCCAATTAAAAGAGTACTTATCTGCTTACTTTACTTTGAGAAATTCAGTATACGGATCAATTTTTTTTATATCTACAGAATTTCATAGATTTCATGTATTAATTGGAACAATTTTTTTATTAATTAATTTTTTTCGATTAAATATTAAAAATTTTTCAAGAATCCATCATTTTGGGTTCGAAGCTGCTGCTTAATACTGACATTTTGTTGATGTAGTTTAATTATTTTTATATAATTCAGTTTATTTTTGATCTTATTAATTTAATTATCATAATATAAATAAGTATATTTAATTTCCAATTAAAAAGTTTAAAATTTAATGTCAATAATAATAAAAATAATTCTATTTTTATTTTCAATTATTCTAATTATCATAATAATATTAAGATTAAATTTTATTTTATCAAAAAAAATATTTAAAGAACGTGAAAAAATATCAAGATTTAAATCTAGGTTCAATTTAATTTTAAATAATCGACTACCCTTTTCTTTGCAATTTTATTTAATTTCGATTATTTTTTTAATTTTTGATATTGAAATTGCAATTGTACTCTAACTTTTGTTTATAAATTTTTTAAATTATTATTATTTAATTTTATTAGTTAATTTTGTTTTTTTTATTTCAATTTTAGGATTATATATGAAATGATTTAAAAAAGCTTTACTTGGATTTAAATAAATAAATAAATTTGAAAAATTAAATTTTTATTTCGACTTAAAATTTTGATAAATATAATCCATTAATTGAAAAAAAATCTAATAATTTATTTAAAAATATTAAATTGCAAATTTAAATAAATTATTTTTATAATAATTTTGATTTGAAGATACAAATAATTTTATATTTATATAATGAATTAGTAATTTAAATATCTTAATATCCTAATTTATGTATAAAATAAAATAAATTATTTTCGTAAATTTTAAAAATTCAAATGTATTAAGCAATTTCATATGAAGTAATAACGAAATAAAATTTATTAATAAATTTACAATTTATCTGCTTTAATTAGCTACATTATTGATTGGAAATTAAATTTCAATAAAATTATTAACAATAATTCACCTCTATTTTGGTTTCAATTAATAATAAAATTAATTAATTTATAATTGAATATTTTAATCTCTCTAAATAATCCTTTAATTAGGCTATCCCTTTAATTTTTAGATATTATTATTTTTCTATTCCTATGATTTTTTTTTCTAATTTTCTAATTTTTTTTTCTAAATTATTTTATTTTATATAAATAGTAATAGAATTAAATGTATTATGTTTCATTCTTTCTATTTATATATTTGAACGAATAAATATTTAAATTTTAATAAATTATATTTCATTCAATCATTTATTTCTCATTTATTTTTATTTTTATCATTATTTATAATAAATTTTGATTTTTTTACTAAAGAAATATTATTATCTTCAATAATAAGGATAATAATTAAAAGAGGTCTTCCCCCTTTTCATATGTAATACATCAAAATAAATAAATATTTAAATTGAATTTTTTTTAATTTAAATTCTTCAGTAAAAAAACTTATTTCTTTAATAATTTAATTTATTTATATAAGAAAAATTTACTATTTAATAACAATAATTAATTTAATTTGGATTCCTTTAATAAGAATTAAGAGATATTCTTTGAAAATTATTAAAAATTTTTTTCACTAATTCAAGTATTTTGAATTTTGATATTAATATTATTTAATTGAAAAATTCAAATAATTTTCTTTTTATTTCATAATTTTATTACTTTAAATATATATATATATTTTTGTATTTTTAATTTAATCTTACTTATAAATTAGGAAATAAAATTTTTCTAATTCTATATTTTATTTTTTATTATTAATAATTTTATCATTAGCAATAATTCCTCCTTTTACTAGGCTTATAAATAAATGAATATTTATGAATGATTACTTTAATATAAGATTAATTTATTTACTAATATTTATAATAATAATTTCTTTACTTAATTTATTATTTTACAGTCGAATCATTTATTATTTTTCTTTAATATATTCTTATTCAATAAATTCAAATTTTTAATTCATTAATTTTCAAATATTAAATATCAATAATTTAAATTTAAAATTTTTATCACTATCAATATTTATTTTTATTTATGAGATTGTATGAAAATTTTAAGTTAAATTAAACTTAAAACCTTCTAAGTTTTATATATATTTAGTAAATATAAATTTAATAAATTAATTAATAAATTTAATTAAATAAATGAATAATAAAATTTATTTTTCCTTTATTTATTAAAATAAATTAAACTTGAATACATTAATTACATACCTTGTAAGATGAATGATCAATATTTTACAGTATACTCTTCAAAATTTCTTCGTTTAATAATATTTTTTAGATAGAATCCTGCCCCATTGGTACCTACCTTAGAATATTTTATACGGGTACATTAATTAAATACCTTGTAAGAGAAATGATCAATATTTTGCAGTATACTCTTCAAAATTTCTTCGTTCAATAATATTTTTTAGATAGAATCCTGCCCCAACGGTACCAACCTTAAAATATTTAATACAGGTACATTGATTACATACCTTGTAAGAAAAATGATTAAGATTTTGCAGTATACTCTTCAAAATCTCTTCGTTAAATGATATTTTTGAGATAAAATTCTGCCCCAACGGTACCTCCCTTAGAATATTTTATACGGGTACATTATTTACATACCTTGTAAGAGAAATGATCAATATTTTGCAGTATACTCTTCAAAATTTCTTCGTTTATGAATATTTTTTAGATAAAATCCTGCCCCAACGGTACCTACCTTAAAATATTTTATACGAAGACATTGATTACATACTTTGTAAGAGGAATGATCAATATTTTGCAGTACACTCTTTAAAATTTCTTCGTTTATTAATATTTTTTAAATAGAATCCTGCCCCAACGGTACCTACCTTAGAATATTTTATACGGGTAAATTGATTACATACCTTGTAAGAGGAATGATCAATATTTTGCAGTATAGATTGATGGTTATGATAATAATAATAATTTGATAATGATGACGATAATATTAATGTTGACGATGATTATGATAATGACGACAATGATAATGTTGTTCAAAATAATAATAATAATGATGATCGGCAAGAAGGGTGATGCTTATAATGACGATTCTGATAATCATATTGATGGTAACAACGATGGTTATTTTATCTTACGTGGGTAATAATGTTACTTCTAGTGATAAGAGTTTTTTGATAATGGTTATTATATGATTCATTCACCATTGTTAACATTATCATTATTATCATCATCATGATTATCGCAACAATCATCATTGCCATCATGTTTATAATATTTATGGTAATAATACAAATAATAAAGATAGTAAATATTATAAAAGCGAATGACAATGATGCTGATGATGATGATGATTATTATGATGATGATGATGATGATGATAAAGATGATGATGATGATGATGATGATGATAATGATGATGATACTGATGATGAAGATGATATTATTTATAATTATGATAACGGTGCTGTTAATCATGACAATAATACTCATAATTGTATTTTTATTCAGTGTGTATGGTCCTAATGGTGGGCATTGTCCTAACGATGTTAATAATTCTAATAATAATAAACAGATAATAATGACTATAATTAAAATAATGTTCATGATGGTGATGTTGATTATCATAATGATGATAATGATGATGATTGTAATGATAATTATGATGATGTTAATAATAAAAATAATAACGATGATAATGATAATGATGATGATGATAAGCATGATAATGATGACGATGACGATCATGATACTGATAATCATAGTAATAGTTCTAATAACGAAGTTTTTATTTGGTGTTAATGGTCCTGATTGTCGTTATTGTTAAAACAGTCATAAAGATTATCATAATTAGGAAAAACGAGTAATAATGACGATAATTTCGATGATGAATATGATGATCATTATTTTAAAAATAATAACGACGATAATGTAATGCTAATAATGATGATTTCGATTGTGAAATTAATGAAAACAACGATAATAATTTTAATTTCCGTAGGTTATCTTGTTTCTACTAGTTTTAAGAGTTATATAACGATAGTTATTTGAATAGTTTTTTAACCGTCGTCAAAGTTATCATTGTCATCATCACCATCAAAATCACTACCATTTTGATGAACGTCATTACTATTAAAACATTTATGATGATGATAAAAATAATAAAGATAATGAATATGGTAATAACAAACAACAATGATAATGATCATTACAATAAGAATAATGATGTGTTTAAAATAATTATGATAATAATGATGATGACTATGATGAGGATTACGATAATTATGATAATCTAATTATTGATAATGATTTTAATTTTACTCGGTAATAATGTAACTAATAGTCGTATTAGTTATATTTATATTGATAATTATGTTGTTAATGATTATGATTAATAATCTAATAATAGAAATAAGAAAAATGATAATGATCGTGATCATCGACAATAATGGTATGGCTCATAATGATGATCCTGATAACAATATTGATGGTAACAATAGAGGTGATTCTTATTTATGTGTGTACTATTGTTACTACTAGAGGTAGAAGTTTTATAATAATAGTTCTTATATAATTTAATAACTATTGTCAACAACATCATTATTATTATCATCATGATCATTACCAATATCACTATCGCAAACATTATTATAATATTTATGATAATGATAAAACTAATAGAGATAGTAAATATTATATTAGCGAACGACGGTGATAATAATGATAATGATGTTAAGAGAATGATAATGATGACGATCAGGACGATAACGATTATGATGATAAAGATAATAATGATCATGATGAGAATGATGATGATGATCACAATAATGATGATGATATTGATAATGCCGATGATAATAATAATAATGACCAGGCTAGTAATGATTGATGATAATAATGATGATGATACTAATCATGATAGTAATAATTAATTAGGATAATTAAAATGATGATAGTGATTTTAATGATGATTTTAATTTTTTGCGGGGATAATGTTGCTAATAGTAGTTAGTGTGATGTTAAAAAATAATGATGATGAGAATTCCCACTTTAATTATGGTCGTTACAGGTGTTATTAATAGCTGTAGTTGTTTATAAAGATATTGATAATAATGCTGTTAATGATGATAATAGTGTCAATGATGATAGCGGCAATGATGATGTTAATAATGTTGTTGGTTATAATAATGATGATGATGATGCTAATAATGGTTATGTTGATAGCGAAAATTATGATGATAATGATGGTGATGGTTATCACAATGACGACAATGATGATGATGATGATGATGATGATGTTGATAATGATGATTATAACGATGATGATGACAACAATAATAATGATTCGATAATCATGTCAAAAACGATGATGATGATAAAGACGATTATAATAATAATGATGATCATAATGATAATGGTAATAATAATAATTATAATAGAAATAATTTAAATTTTTTTCGGTGTTTATGTTACTTATGAAGTGGTTGTTATAATAATGGTGATGACGGTAATGATGTTGATGTTTATGATAATAATGATAATGATGATGATAATAATGATAATAATGATGAGGTCGATTGTGGTAATGATAATTATGTACTTATTGATGATGATTTGAGCTTTTCTTGTAAAAGATGTTTCTTATCATTAAAGATGTTATAAAATTAATGATAATAATGCTAATGATGACAACGATAATGATGATGGTGATAGCGGAAATGTAGATAATAATAAAGGTTATGGTATAATAATTATAGAGAAGATGATGATAATTAAAATAATGTGATAATGATGGTGATAATAATTATGTTGTCGATAATAATGACGATAAGGATGCTTATGTTAGTGATCATGAATATGATGATAATGATCATTGTAATAACGACAGTAAAGATTAATATAATGATAATAAACAGATAATGATGACTATAATTATAATGATGACGAATATGATTATTATCATGATAATAATAACGACGATAAAGTTATGATGATAATACCGATTATGATGATGATAAAAATGTGATGATGGAGACCATAAAAATGATGTTGACGATAAAAATAATGATGACAACGATAATAATGTTAGTGGTAATGATGATGGTGATAATGGTGATAACGATAATAATGATAATGATGTTATTGGTGATGATGATTATGATTATGATGATGATGTAGATAATGGTGATGATCTAATTATTGATAATGATTTTAATTTTGATTTGTGATAATATAACTTATAGTTGTAATCGCTGTAATTATATTAATAATTATGTTGTTGATGATTATTATGATAAATCTGATAATGAAAAAAGTGAAGATGATGATGATGATGATCGACAATAATGGTAATCCTAATAATAATGATCCTGATAATATTATAAGTTTACGTAGGTACTACTGTTACTACGAGTAATAAGAGTTATATAATAATGGTTATTGATATAATTGATTAACAATTGTCAACAACATTATTACCATAATTACAATAATTATTAGAAACATCGTCATCGTCATTATTATTATAATATTTTTAATAATAATGGTAATAATCAAGATAGTAAATATAATAATAGCGAACGACGAAGGTGATGATGATGATGATGATGATAATGATGATGATAATGATCCCAATATAAATACTGATGATTGCGATTTCATTCGTAGTTACTGGTCCTAAAGGTACTAATTGTCGTAACGACAATAAAGATGAATATAATGGTAATAAACAGATAATGATGACTATAATTATAATGATAATGATGATAATCATAATCATGATAATAATGACAACGATAATGTGATGATGATAATGTTAATTATGATGATGTTAAAAATGTTATAATGACGACCATAATAATGATGTTGACGATAATGATCATGATGACAAACGATGATTATGTTAGTTGTGATGATGATGGTGATGATGGTAATAACGATGATAATGATAATGATATTATTGGTGATGATGATTATGATGATGATGATGATGATGATAATAGTGATGATGTTGATAATGACGATAATAATGATATTGACAATAATAATAATTATGACGATGATAAGGTTGGTGATAATAATTAAAATAATAATAAGGATGATCGTAATTGTATGCAGAGTTAATGTTAATAATGGTAGCAATAATAATCAACAATAATAGTGATGCACATAATAATGATTTTGATAATGATTATAATAATGTTGATGGTAACAACAATGATGATTTTAAGTTATGTGAGTATTCTTGTTACTACTAGTGGTAAGAGCCCTATAATAATAGTTTTTCATATTGTTCATTAACCATCGTCAAAGTTATCATTGTCGTTATCCTCAAAATCATCACCATCATCTCTAACGTCATAACTTTCATAATATTTATGACAATGATGTAGATAATAGAGATACTAAATTTGGTAATGGCGAACGACGATGATGATAATGATGATGATATAAATATCGATGATGATGACGATAATGTGATTATGATAATAATAATGATGATGATGATGATTATGATGATGATGAGGATTACGATAATGATGATAATCAAATTTTTAATAATGATTTTAACTTTGCTCGTAAATAATGTTTATTTATAGTCGTTATTGCTATAATTTTATTGATCATTATGTTTTTGATGATTATAAAGATAAATGGGATAATTAAAATAGTGAAGATAATGATGATGATGATTGACAATAATGGTAATGCTCATAATGTCGATCCTGATGATAATATTAATGGTAACACCGATGAGAATTTCATTTTAGGTGGGTCATATTGTTACTATGAGTGTTAAGAGTTATATAATAATGGTAACTAATGTAATGCATTAACAATCGTCAACAACATCATCATCTCCATCATTATAATTGTCAGAAGCATCATCACCGTCATTATTATTAAAATGTTTATAATGATAATAAAAATAATAAAGATAGTAAATATGATAATAGCGAAAGGCTATAATGATAATAATAAGAAAAATAATGATGAACAGGTCGACACGATGATGATGATGAAGATAATGATGATAATGATGATAATGATACTAATGATGATAATAAAAATGTGATAATAATAATGATACAGACAATGACAAGGATTACTACAATTATGATGATCTAATTATTAATAATGATTTCGATTTTACTCGGTGATAATGTTTCTGATAGTCGTATTCGTTATAATTATATTCATAATTATGTTAATAATGATTATGATTATAAATCTGATAATAAGAATAGTGAAGATGATAATGATTATGATAATCGACAATAATGTTGACGCTCAAAATGATGATCCTGATAACAATATTGATGGTAACAACAAAGATAATTATTTTTTATGAGAGTAATATTGTTTTTACTAGGGGTAAAAGTTTTATAATGATGGTTATTATATAATTAAATAACTATCATTATCAACATCATTATTATCATCATCATGATTATTACCAACATCATTATCGCAATCATTATAAGAATATTTATGATGATGATAAAAATAATTAAAATAGTAAATATCATAATAGCGAACGACAAAGGTGATGATGATGATGATGATGATAAAGATGATGAAGATGATGATGACGATAAAAATAATAATGATTATGATGAGAATGATAATGATGATCACAATAATGATGATGATATTGATAATGCCGATGATAATAATAATAATGACCAGGCTAGTAATGATTGATGATAATAATAATAATGATACTTATCATGATAGTAATAATTAATTAGGATAATTAAAATGATGATAGTGATTATAATGATGATTTCAATTTTTGCGGGGATAATGTAGCTAAAAGTAGTAAGTGTGATGTTGAAGAATGATGATGATGAAAATGCCCACTTTAATTATGGTCGTTACAGATGTTTTCAATACCTGGAGTTGTTATAAAGATATTGATAATAATGCTGATAATGATGACAATAATAGTTATAATGATAGCGGCAATGATAATGTTAATAATATGGTTGATAATAATAATGATGATGATGATGCTGATAATGGTAATAAGGATTGCAAAAATGATGATGATAATAATGTTGATGGTTATTACAATACGACAATGATGATGATGATGATGATGATTATGATGATGATGTTGATAATGATGATTATGATATGATGATGACAATAATAGTAATGATATGATTATCAGGTCGATAACGATGATGATGATGAAGACGTTGATTATAATAATGATGATCATAATGATAATGGTGATAATAATAATTATGATAAAAATAATTAAAATTTTTTTCGGTGTTTTTGTTACTTGTGAAAGTGGTTGTTATAATAATGGTGATGACAGTAATGATGTTGAAGATTATGATAAAAATGATAATGATGATGATGATAATGATAATAATGATGTAGTTGTTTATAGTGGTAATGATTATGTACTCCTTGGTAATGACTTTAGTTTTTGTTGTAATAGATGTTTTTTATCATTGAAGATGTGATAAAGATAATGATAATAATGCTGATAATGACAGCGATAATGGTGATAATGATAGCAAAAATGTTGATAATAATGGAAGTTATTTTTATAATAATTATGAAGAAGATGATTATGATTATAATAATGGTATGATGATAGTAATAATAATTATGTTGTCAATAATAATATTAATGATAACTATGCTAATGTTAGTGATCATAAATATAATGATGATGATTGTATTAACGACAGTTAAGATTAATATAATAATAATAAACAGTTAATGATGACTACAATTATAATGATGACGATAATGATCATAATCATGATAATAATAACGACAATAATATTATGATAATAATGGTGATTATGATGATGACAATAATGTGATGATGGAGACCGTAAAAATAATGTTGACGATAATTATAATGATGACAATGATGCTGTTGTTGGTAATGATGATGATGATGATGATGATAATGATAATGATGCAGATAATAATGATGATATTGGTGATGATTATAATGATAATTATGAGGATTACGATAATGATGATAATCTGATTATTGATCATGATTTTAATTTTTATTTGTGAGAATATTACTAATAGTTTTAATCACTGTCATTGTAATAATGATTATGTTGTTGATGATTGTTATGATGAATTTGAAAATAAAAAAAGTGTAGATGATGATGATGATGATGCTCGACAATAATAGTAATCCTCATAATAATGATCCTGATAATAATATGAATGGTAACACCGATGAGGATCTCATTTTAGGTAGGTAATAATGTCACTACGATTGTTAAAAGTTATATAATGGTCGTTATTGATATTATGCAATAACAATCGTCAACAACATCATTATTTCCATTATTATAATTATCAGAAGCATCATTATTGTCATTATTATTATAAAGTTTATAATGATGTAAAAATAATAAAAATAGTAAATATGATAATAGCAAAAGGCTATAATGTGATAATAATAATAATAATAATGATGAACAGGTCAACACGATGATGATGATAAAGATAATAATAATAATGATGATAGCGATAGTGATAATGATAATAGTTATGTGATAATAATGATAATGATATGATTAGGATAACGACAATCATGATAATCTAATTATTGATAATGATTTCGATTTTGCTCGGTGATAATATTTCTGATAGTCGTATTCGTTATAATTATATTGATAATTATGTTGTAAATGATGATGAATATAAATCTGATAATAAAAATAGTGAAGATGATAATGATGATAATAATCGACAATAATGGTAACGAACAAATATCATAATAGCGAACGACGAAGGTGCTGATGATGATGATGATGATAATGGTAATGATGATGATGATGATAATGGTAATGATGATGATGATGATTTTTTATATTGTATGCAAAGTTGATGTAACTAATGGTAGCAATAATAATCGACAATGTCAGTAATGGCGTAATAATATTCCTAATTACAATAATTTAATATGGATGGTGAAAATGATGGTGATTCTAATTTATGTGTGTAATAATGTTACTTCTTGTGGTAAAAGTATATAGTAATGGTTATCAAACAATTGATAAACCGTTGTCTTTAATATCATTATTATTATCATCATGTTCATAACAAACATCATTACCGCCATTATTATTATTACATTTATGATAATAATAAAAATAATAAAGATAGTAAATATTATGAAAGCGAATGACAATGATGCTGATGATAATGATGATTATGATGATGGTAATGATGATGATAATAATGATGATGATAATGATGATGATATTGATGATGAAGATAATGTTATTTATAATTATAATAACGGTGCTGTTAATCATGACAATGATACCCATAATTGTATTTTTATTTAGTGTGTATGGTCCTAATGGTAGTCATTGTCATAACGATGTTAATAATTCTAATAATAATAAACAGATAATAATGACTATAATTATAATACTGATCATGATGGTGATGTTGATTAGTTCATATTATAATAGAGAACAACGATGATGATAATAATAATGATGATAATAATAATGATGATGATGATGATTATTAGGACGATAACAATGATGATGATAAAAGTAATAATGATAATGACGATGATCATGATGATGATGACAATGGTGTTGATAATAATTTTAATGCTGTTGATCATGATAAAATACTTATAATTGCGTTTTCATCCGGTGTTAATGATCCGTGTAGTATTAATTGTTATAATGATGATAAAAATAATTATCATGATAATAATAACCAGATAATGATGACGATAATAAAAATGATGATGATGACATGAGGATTATTATCATGATAAAGATGGTGATGATGATGAGGATAATGATGACGAAGGTAATGATTATGATAATGATGATAATAATGATGATGATGATAATGATAATAATGATGATGATGGTAATGATGAGGATGATGCTGATGATAATGAAAGATGATGATAATAATGATTGTGGAAAATAATATGTTGATGATAATGATAACAAAAATAATAATAATAACTACGATGGTGTTGATGATAATTTCTATTTTTTGGAGTGACAATGTTACCAATAGTAGTGATTGTTATCATAATAATAGCGATTAGAATGATAATAAACATATAATAAAGACAATAATTATAAGGATAAAGATGATGATAATGATAATAATAATGATGACGATAATGGTGTGGTGATAAGATTGATGGTTATGATAATAATAATAATTTGATAATGATGACGATAATATTAATGTTGACGATAATTATGATAATGACGACAATGATAATGTTGTTCAAAATAATAATAAAAATGATGATCGGCAAGAAGGATGATGCTTATAATGACGATTCTGATAATCATATTGATGGTAACAACGATGGTTATTTTATCTTACGTGGGTAATAATGTTACTTATTGTGATAAGAGTTTTTTGATAATAGTTATTATATGATTCATTCACCATTGTTAACATTATCATTATTATCATCATCATGATCATCGCAACAATCATCATTGCCATCATGTTTATAATATTTATAGTGATAATACGAATAATAAAGATAGTAAATATTATGAAAGCGAATGACGATGATGCTGATAATGATGATGATTATTATGATGATGATGATGATGATGATGAAGATGATGATGATGATGATGATGATGATAATGATGATGATACTGATGATGAAGATAATGTTATTTATAATTTTGATAACGGTGCTGTTAATCATGACAATAATACTCATAATCGTATTTTTATTCGGTGTGTATGGTCCTAATGGTGGTCATTGTCCTAACGATGTTAATAATTCTAATAATAATAAACAGATAATAATGACTATAATTAAAATAATGTTTATGATGGTGATGTTGATTATCATAATGATAATAATGATGATGATTATAATGATAATTATGATGATGTTAATAAAAAAAATAATAATGATAATAATGATGATGATGATGATGATAAGCATGATGATGATGACAATGACGATCATGATGCTGATAATCATAGTAATAATTCTAATAACGATGTTTTTATTTGGTGTTAATGGTCCTGATCGTCGTTATTGTTATAACGGTCATAAAGATTATTATAATTTAAAAAAAACGGGTAATAATGACGATAATTTCGATGATGATCATGATGATCATAATTTTAATAATAATAATAACGACGATAATGTAATGCTGATAATGATGATTTTAATTGTTAAATTAATGAAAACAACGATGATAATTTCAGTTTTCGTAGGTTATCTTGTTTCTTCTAGTTTTAAGAGTTATATAATAATAGTTATTTGAGTAGTTTTTTTAACCGTCGTCAAAGTTATCATTGTCTTCATCTTTAAAATCACTACCAATTTAATGAACGTGATCACTTTTAAAATATTTATGATGATGATAAAAATAATAAAGATAATGAATATGGTAATAGCGAACAACGATGATAATGATCATTACAATAACAATTCTGATATGTTGATAATAATTATGATGATAATGATGATGACTATGATGGGGATTACGATAATTATAATAATCTAATTATTGATAATGATTTTAATTTTACTTGGTAATAATGTAACTGATAGTCGTATTAGTTATATTTATATTGAAAATTATGTTGTTAATGATTTTGATTAGAAATCTGATGATGAAAATAGTGAAGATGATAATGATGATTATAATCGACAATAATGGTAACGCTTATAATGATGATCCTGATAAAAATATTGATGGTAACAACTGAAGTGATTATTATTTATGTGACTAATATTGTTGTTACTAGTGGTAAGAATTTAATTATGATAGTAATTAAATAATTTAGTAACTATCGTCATTAACATCATTATCATTATAATCATGATTATTACTTTCATAATTATCGCAATCATTATTATAATATTTTTTAAGATAATAAAAATAATAGAAAAAGTAAATATTATAATAGCGAACGACGGTGATAATGATAATAATAATGTTAATGAAAATGATGATGATGATGATCACGACGATAACGATGATGATGATAAAAATAATAATGATGATAATGATGATGACCATTAAGATGATTATGATGATAAAGATAATGATAGTTACGATAATGATAATAATATGAAATTACGATGATAATAATAATAACGACCAAGTTGAAAAGGATTGATGATAATAATGGTGATGTTACAATCATGATAGTAATTGTTGACTATGATACTTATACTAATAATAATGATATTAATGTGTTGATGATAATGAAGATAATAATGATGTTGACTATAATAATGATGATGACAATAATGATGTGAGTAATGATGATAATGATGATAATAATGATTTACATTGTACGCAAAGATGATGTAACTAATGGTAGCAATGATAATCGACAATATCAGAGATGGCATAATGATAATCCTAATAACTATAATTATAATATGGATGGTAAAAATGATGGTGATTCTAATTTAAGTGGGTAATAATGTTACTTCTAGTGGTAAAAGTATATAATGATGGTTATCAAACAATTTATTAACCATCGTCTATAATATCATTATCATTGTCATCATGAATATCACAACATTATCACCGCCATTATTATAATTACATTTACGATAATGATGAAAATAATAATGATAGTTCATAACATAATAGCAAACGACGATAAAGATGATGATAATGATAATAATAATAAGGATGATGATGATGATGAGGATAATTATCATGATGAAGATGGTGATGATGATGATGATAATGTAATTGATGATAATGATAATGTAAATGATAATAATAATAATGATAATGATAATGATAATAATAAGGACAATATTGATAATAATAATGATAATAATGATAATAATGATTATAATAATGATTATAATAATGATATCATGATAGTAATAATAGCAATAATAATAATAATAACAACAATAGTGTTGATGATAATTTCTATTTTTAGGAGTGATAATGTTACCAATTGTAGTAACTGTTATCATGAAAATAGTGATTATGATAATAATAAACATATAATGACGACGATAATCATAATAATCAAGATGATAATAATGTTGACGATAATGGTGTGATGATGAGAATGATGGATAACCATCATTCTCATAAGATAATAATAATAATTTGATAATGATAACGATAGTAATAATGTTGACGACGATTTTGATACTGACGACGATGATAATGTTGATCAAGATAATAATAATGATGATAATCGGCAAGAATGATTATGCTTATAATGACGATTCTGATAATCATATTGATAGTAACAACGATGGTTATTTTATCTTATGTTAGTTAAAATGTTACTTCTAGTGGTAAGAGTTTTTGATAATGGTTATTATATTCATTAACCATCGTAAACAACATCATTTTTATCATCATCATGATCATCACAAACATCATCATTGCCATCATTTTTATAATATTTATGGCGAAGATACAAATAATGAAGATAGTTCATATTATAAAAGTGCATGACGATGATGCTGATGATGATAATGTTGATGATAATGATAACGATGTTGATAAATATAATAATTATGATGAAGATCAAAAATATTTAAAATGCTTATAATGATGATTTTGATAATAATATTGATGGTAACAACAAAAATAATTTTATTGTATGTGATTGATCTTGTTACTACTAGTGGAAAGAGTTACATTATAATGGTTATGCATATAGTTCTTTAACCATCGTAAAAGTTATCATTGTCATTTTCATCAAAATCATCACCATCATTATCAACGTCATCACTATTCTAATATTCATGATGATAATAAAAATAATAATGATAATAAATATGGTAATGGCAAACAAGGATAATAATGATGATAAGAATAATGGTGATGATGAAAATGTGATAATGATAATGATGATAATGATGAAGACAAGGATAACGATTATCATGATGATCTAATCATTGATAATGATTTTGATTTTGCTCGGTGTAAATGTTACTGATAGTTGTATTTTGTATAATCATTTTAATAATTATGATATTAAAAATTTTGATTATAAATCTGATAATGAATATAGTGAAGATGACAATGATTATGATAATTGACAATAATGGTAACGCACATAATGATGATCCTGATAACAATACAGATGGTAACAACAAAGTTGATTATTATTTATGTAAGTAATATTGTTTCTTCTAGTTGTAAAAGTTTAATAATGATAGTTATGATATAATTTAATAACTATCGTCATTAACATCATTATTATTATCATCATGATCATTACCAACATCATTATCGCAATTATTATCATAATATTTATAATGAAGACAAAAATGATAAGGATAGTAAATATTATAAAAGCGAAGGACATTAATGATAATGATAAAAATGTTAATGACAATGATAATGATAATGATCACAATAATGATGATAAAGTTGATAATGCCGATGATAATAATAATAATGCTCATGCTAGTAATGATTAAAAATAATGATGATGATAATACTTATAATGATAGTAATGATTTAATAGGATAATTGAACTAACGATGGTGATAATGATGATGATAATGGTGTTGATGGTAATTATGATGCTCATGATCATGATCATAATACTTATAATTTCTATCTTAGTAGGTGGTGATGGTCCTGATAGTGAAAGTAATCGTTATATCGATGGAGAAGATAATAAAAATGATAATAAACAGATAATGACTATTATTATAATGATTAAATGATGATCATAATATTGATGACAATCTTAATGTTGGTGATCATGATAATAATAATAATAATGATAATGATAATGATACTTATAAAAATGTGATAATAGTGATGATTATAAAAATGTGATAATAATGACGATAATATTGATGTTAAGGATAATAATAATAATGATAATTATGATGTTGGTGGTAATAACGATGATGATGATAATGATGATTATGACAATAATAATAATATTATAATTATGTTGATGATAATAAAAATAATAATTATTATGATGATAATGAAGACGATGATATGAACGATAACAATGATGTGATAATGATGATAATGATGATGATGATGACGATGATAACAATGATGACGATAATGATAAAGTTAGGGATAATGATGATGATAATTGTTATAATGATGTTGATAAATATAATAGTAATGATAAAAATTAAAAATGAATATAATAATTATAATAATGATATCGATAGTAATATTGAAGGTAACAACAATAATAATTCTTTTTTATGTTGTCGATCTTGATACTACTAGTGGTACGAGATATATTATAATGGTTATTTATATAGTTCTTTAATCATCGTAAAAATTATCATTGTTATTATCATCTTATAGTCGTATTCGTTATAGTTGTAATGATAATTATGTTGTTAATGATTATGATTATAAATCTGATAATGAAAATAGTGACGATGATAATGATAATGATAATCGACAATAATGTTAACGTTTATAATGATGATTCTGATAACAATATTGATAGTAACAACAAAGGTTATTATTTTTTATGTAAGTTATATTGTTTATACTAGTAGTAAAAGTTTTATAATGATAGTTATTATATAATTTAATAACTATCGTCAACAACATCATTATTATCATTATCATGATTATCACGAACATTATTATCGCAATCATTATTAAAATATTTATGATAATGATACAAATAATGAAAATAGTAAATATCATAATAGCGAACGACATAGGTGATGATGATGAAGATAATGATAATGATGTCGAAGATGATGATGACGATAAGGATAATGATCATGATGTAAATGATAATGATGATCACAATAATGATGATGATATTAATAATGCCAATGATAATAAAAATAATGACATGGCTAGTAATGATTGATGGTAATAATGATAATGATACTTATCATGATAGTAGCGATTAATCAGGATAATTAAAATGATGATGGTGATTATAATGATAATTTCAATTTTTTGCGGGGATAATGTTGCTATTAGTAGCAAGTGTAATGTTAAAGAATGATGATGATGAGAATGCCCACTTTAATTGTGAATGTTACAGATGTTTTCAATAGCTGTAATTGTTATAATGATATTGATAATAATGCTGATAATGATAATAATAATGGTTATGATGATAGCGACAATAATGATGTTAATAATGTTGTTGGTTATAATAATGATGATGATGCTGATAATGGTAATGATGATAGCGAAAATAATGATGAAAATAATGGGGATGGTTATTACAATGCCGACAATGATGACGATGATGATGATGATGATGATGATGATGTTGATAATGATAATTATAACAATGATGATGACAATAATAGTAATGATATGATTATCAGGTCGATAACGATGATGATGATAAAGACGATGATAATAATAATGATGATCATAATGATAAAGTTGATAACAGAAATTATGATAAAAATAATTAAAAATAATTTTTTTCGGTGTTTATGTTACTCATGGAAGTGGTTGTTATAATAATGGTGATGACGGTGAAGATGTTGATGATTATGATAATGATGATTATAATGATGATGATAATGATAATAATGATGTGGTCGATTATGGTGATAATGATTGTGTACTTATTGTTAATAATTTCATTTTTTGTTGTAAAAGATGTTTCTTATCATTGAAGATGTTATAAAGATAATGATAATAATGCTGATGATTACAGCGATAACGGTGTCGATCTAATTATTGATAATGATTTGAATTTTTATTTGTGATAATATAACTAATAGTTGTAATTGCTGTCATTATAATAATGATTATGTTGTTGATGATTATTATGATAAATCGAAAAATAAAAAAAGTGAAGATAATGATGAAGATGATAATCGACAATATTGGTGATGCTCATAATAATGATCCTGATAATAATATTAATAGTAACACCGATGAGGATTTTATTTTATATTGGTAATAATGTTACTACGAGTGTTGAGGGTTATATACTGATGGTTATTGATGTAATGCATTAACAATCGACAAAAACATCATTATTTCCATTGTTATATTTATCAGAAGCATCATTATTGTCATTATTATTATAATGTTTATAATGATGATAAAAATAATAAAGATAGTAAATATGATAATAGCGTGAAAACGATAATACGTAAATATAATAATAAAAATAGTAAAGATGATAATGATGATGATAATCGACAATGATGGTAACGCTCATAATGATGGTCCTGATAACAGTATTGATGGTAATAACTTAAGTGATTATTATTTATGTGAGTAATATTGTGACAAAAGTTTTTTAAAAATGGTTATTATATGATTTATTAACCGTCGTTAACAACATCATTATTATCATCATCATGATCGTCACAACTGTCATCATTGCCATCATGTTTATAATATTCATGGTGATGATACAAATAATAAAGATAGTAAATATTATGGAAGTGAATGACGATAATGCTGATGATGATGATGATGATGATAATGATGATAATTATAATGATAATAATAATGATGTTAATGGTGAAAATGATGATGATAATAATGATAATGATATGATGATGAGCATGATGATGATGACGATGACTATTATGATGCTGATTATCATTGTAATAATTTTAATAACAAAGTTTTTATTTAGTGTTAAAGGTCCTAAGCGTCGTTATTGTTATAACGATAATAAAAATTATTATAATTAAAATAAATTGGTAATAATGACGATAATTTTGATGATGATTATGATGATCATGATTATGATAATAATGACGTTGATAATGTCATGATGATAATGTCGATGATGATAATGATGATGATGATGATGATATAAATGATAATGATGATAAAAATCTGTTATAATTATAATGCTGTTAATGATGATTTTGATTGTAATATAAATGGAAACAACGATAATAATTTAAATTTTTGTAAGTTTTCTTATTTCTACTAGTGGTAAAAGTTATATAATGATAGTTGTTTTAATAGTTTTTTAACCGTCGTCGAAATTATCATTGTCATCATTATAAAAATCACTACCATTATAATCAACGTCATCACTATCAAAATATTTATGATGATGATAAAAAAAAATAAAGATAATAAATATGGTAATGTCGAACGACGATGATGATGACCAAGATAATAAGAATAATGATTTGTTTATGATAATGATGATGATAATGATGATGACTCTAATGAGGATTACGATGATCATGATGATCTAATTATTGATATTGATTTTGATTTTGTTCGGTGATAATATTACTGATAGTCGTATTCTCTATATTTATATTGATAATTATGTTGTTAATGATTATGATTATAAATCTAATAATGAAAATAGTAAAGATAATAATGATGATTATAATTGACAATAATGGTAACGCTCATAATGATAATCCTGATAACAATATTGATAGTAAAAACTAGAGTGATTATTATTGATGTGAGTATTATTGTTGCTACTAGTGGTGAGAGTTTAATAATGATAGTTATCAAATAATTCAGTAACTATTGTCATTAACATTATTTTCATTATCATCATAATTATTACCAACATCATTATAGCAATCATTAATATAATATTTTTGATGATAATAAAAATGATAGAAATAGTAAATATCATAATAGCGAACGACGGTGATAATGATAATAATAATGTTAATGAAAATGATGATGATCATGAACGACAACAACAATGATGATAATAAAGATAATAATGATGATGATGATGATGATGATGCCCATAAAAATGATAATGATGATAAAGAATATGATAATAACGATAATAATGACGATATGCAATGACGATAATAATAATAATAACGACCAAGCTAGGAAAGATTGATGATAAAAATGATGATGATACAATGATGATAGTAATTATCGACTATAATAATTATAATGATAATGATAATAATAATGTGTTGATAATGATATTAATGACGTAGATTATAATAATGATGATGACAATAGTGATGTTGGTAATGATAATGATGATGAAAATAATGATGATTTATATTGTCTGCAAAGATGATGTAACTAATGGTAGCAATAACAATCAACTATATTAGTGATGGCATAATGATAATCCTAATAACAATGATTATGATATGGATGAAAAAATCGATGGTGATTCTAATTTATGTGGGTAATAATGTTACTCCTAGTAGTAAAAGTCAATAATGATGGGTATCAATCAATTTATTTACCGTCGTCTTTCATATCATTATCATTATCATCATGATTATCACAAACATCATCACTGCCATTATTATAATAACATTTATAATGATGATAAAAATAATATTAATAGTTCATATTATGATAGCGAACGACGATGATGATAATGATAATATAAATAATGATGATAATGATAATATAAATGATGATGATAATGATAATGAGGATGATTATCATAATAAAGATGGTGATAATGATGATGATAATGATGATATTGATAATAATAATGATGATAATAATGATGATAATTAGGACAAAATTAATAATAATAATGTTAATAATAATGATTATGATGATATTAATAATTATTACAATGATATGATAATAATAATGATAATGATAATGAAATGATAATAATAATAATGTTGATGATAATGATAATAATAAGGACAATATTAATGATAATAATGATAACAATGATGATAATAATAATAATAATATGATGATAATGAAAACAATAATAATGATAACTACGATGGTGTTAATGATAATTTCTATTTTTAGAAGTGATAATGATTCCAATAGTAGTAATTGCCATCATGATAACAGCGAATATGATGATAATAAACATATAATGTTTGCGATAATCGAAATGCTTGAGTTGATAATGATAATGACGATAATGGTGTGATGATAAGAATGATGGTTATGATAATAACAATAATTTGATAATGATGACGATAATCATAAAGTTGACGATGATTGTGATAATGATGACGATGATAATGTTGATCAAGATAATAATGGTAATGATGATCAACAAGAATGATGATGCTTATAATGACGATTCTGATAATCATATTGATAGTAACAACAATGGTTATTCTATCTTATGTGGGTAATAAGGTTACTACTAGTAGTAAGATTCTTATGATAATGGTTATTATATGATGTATTAACTATCGTTAACAACATCATTATTATCATCATCATAATCATCACAAACATTATCATTGCCATCATTTTTATAATATTCATAGCGATAATACAATTATTTGTATCTTTATAATTTGAGATAGTAAATATTATGAAAGTGCATGACGATGATGCTGATAATGATGATGTTGATGATGATAATGATAAGATGTTAATGAGTATAATAATAATGATGAAGATCAAAAATAATTATAATGCGTATAATGATGATTTTGATAACAATATTGATGGTAACAACGAATGCGATTATTATTTATGTGAATAATATTGTTTCAACTAGTGGTAAGAGTCTTATAATGATAGTTATTTTGTAATCCAATAACTATCGTCAACAACATCAATATCATTATCATCAAAATTATTACCAACATCATTATCGCAATTATTATTATAATATTTATGATGATAATAAAAATGATTAAGATAGTAATTATCATAATCGCGAACGACGGTGATAATGATAATAATGATGTTAATGACAATGATAGTGATAATCAGGACGATAACGATGATGATGATAAACATGATGATTATGGTGATGGTGATCAAAATAATAATGATGATATTGATTATGCCGTTGATAATAATAAAAATGACCAGGCTTGTAATGATTAATAATAATAATGATGATAATACTTATCATGATAGTAATGCTTCTTTAGGATAATTAAAATAATGATGGTGATAATGATGATGATTATGGTGATGATGATAATTATGATTCTGATGATCATGATAATAATACTTATAATTGCGATTTTCTTTGGTGGTGAAGGTCCTGAAAGTAAAAGTACTTGTTATAACGATGTTAGAGATAACTAAAATAATAATAAACAGATAATGATCAATAAACAGACAACAATCATAATGATGAAATGATGATCATAATAATAATAACGATGTTGATGTTGCTGATGATACTAATAATGATAATAATAATGATTGTAAGTTTATGCGAAGTATGTTACAAATGGTAGCGATAATGATCGACAATAATGGTGATGCTCATATTAGTGATCCTGATAATAGTATTGATGGTAACAACAATAGTTATTCTAATTAATGTAGGTAATAATATTACTACTATAGGTGAAAGTTTTATAATGATGGTTATTATACAATTCAATAACCATCGTCATCAAAATCATTATGATCATCATCAAAATTATCACAAAAATCATCATCGCCATCATTATTATAATATTTATAATGATGATGGAAATAATAAAGACAGTAAATACGATAATAGCTAAAGACGATGATAATGATAATAATGATGATAATGATGGTAATGATGATATCGACGATGATAATGATAATGATGATATTGATGATGATGACTTAGATGAGGATAACGATTATCATGATGATCTTAATAATATTATATTAAGATCATCAAAATAATATCTCATTCTTGATAATATTTTTGATTTTGCTTGGTAATAACATTACTAATAGTCGTATATGTTATAATTATATTGATGATTATGTTGTTGATAATTATGATTACTAATCCGATAATGAAAATAGTGAAAATGATAATGATAATGATGGTCGACAATAATGGTAACGCTCACAATAATGATCCTAAAAACAATGTTAATGGTAACAACGATATTTATTATTATAATAATCAAAAACATTATTATCGTCATTTATATTATATCATTTATAATAAAAATAAAAGTCATAAAGTTAGAAAATATAATAACAAACAACGATGATAATAATGACGATGATGATGATAATGATAAACAGATAATATTGACAACTATTTTGAAGATGACGATGATGAGGATGATAATGATAATGATGACGTTAATGACAAAAATCATGAATAACTTTTATTGTTTAACTCTTACTACTAGCAGTAACGAGATCGACCACATATAATAAAATCATTATTGTTGTTACCATCAATTTTATTATTCAAAGCATGATTATAAGCATTATAATTAATTTTGATCTTTATCATTATCATTATATTTATCAACATCATTGTCATTATTATTATTATTATTATCACCAACTTTATTATCATTGTCATCATTATTATTGTCATCATTATTATTATCATTATCATCGAATTGATCATCATCATGATTATCATTGTTATCCTTCATATCAGAATCCTCATTATTATCATTTATATTATTATTCTTATCATCATCATCAACATAATTATAATATTATCATTATTGTCATAATTATCATCATCATCATCATCGTTATCACCACCAACATCATTATTATAAACAACATTATTATTATTTTCAACATTATTATCACCGTCATTATCATCACATTTTTATCATCACCATTATCATCACTATCATTATCACATTATCGTCGTCATTATTATCATAATTAAAATCATCATCTTTATCATTAATATTATCGTCATTATTACCTGTTTATTATTTTTATAATTATCTTTATCATCGTTATGACAACATCTACTATCAGGATAATGATGATGATGATGAACAGATAATATTGACAATTATTAAGAAGATGATGATGATGAGCATGATGAAGATAATGATGACGATGATGATGATAACAGTAATAATGCGGATAATGATAATTATAATGATCTAAATAAAGATTATAATTATAAGTACTGTCGTTAAAGATGTGACTGATAGTTGTAGTCGTTATAATGATGTTACGATGTTACTAATAATATTGAAGAATGTTGATGTCGAGAATTTCCACTTTAATAATTTTCGTTGAAGACCTGTTAAACAGTTGTATTTGTTATAAGGATAACGGTCAGAATGCTGATGACAATGATAATAATTGTGAGTATGATATCGGAAATAATAATTTTAATAATGGTGATGGTTATAATAATGATGATCATAATCATCATAATGATGACGATAATAACGATAATTATAATGATGATGATATAAATAATAATAATAATAATCATGATCTATGATGATGATAATTATTATGATAGGGACGATAATAATGATAATGATGATCATTATGATGATCATAATAATGATGTTAATAATGAAGATGATGACCATAATGATAATGACGATGATGATGATGATGATGCTGCTGATGATAATAGTAATGATGATTATATTGATGACGATTATAATTTGATGATCCCAATAATAATTCTGTTAATTGCGATTCTATTTAGAGTTAATGGTCCTGATGGTACTAATTCTAATAACGGCAATGAACATAAATATAATGATAATAAACAGATAATGATGACTATAATTATAATAATAATGATGATCATAATCATGATGATAAAGACGACAATAATGTGATGATGATTATGGTAATTATTATGATGATAAAAATGTGATAATTACGACCGAAAGAATGATGTTGACAATAATAATAATGATGACAATGATAATGATGATGTTAGTGATGATGTTGATGATGATAATAATGATAATAATAATAATGATAATGATGATGATGACGATGATGATAATGACGATGATAACAATGACGATGATGAAAAAGATGATGATGTCGATCATGACGATAATAATGATATTGACAATTATAATAATTATAACGATGATGAGGTTGGTGATGATAATTAAAATAATGATAATGATCGTAATTGTATGCGGAGTTGATAATAAGCAATAATGATAGTAGCAATAATGATTGACAAAATAAAAGTGATGCTCATAATAATAGTATAGATAATAATTATTATAATGTGAATCGTAACAACAATGATTTTTTTAATTTATGTGAGTGATCTTGTTACTACTATTTTTATGTTACTAATATATATATAATAATAATAATAATAATAATAATAATAAAAATAATAATAAAAATAATAATGATTATAATAATAATAATAACAATAATAATGAATTTATTAATAATAATGAAATAATTAAAATATAAACAATAATAATATATAAAATTTAAGATTATTGTATATTATATATTTTTTATATTAATATATTCTTTTTTTTAAACAAATAAATATTTAATTATTATTTTATTAAATTTTTAAATTATTTATTTTTTAAGTATATATGTGTTCTTAATAAATAAATATTTTATAATTAATAAATTTATATATATACGTATATACTATTAAACGTAAAACATAAATTTAAATTAAAAAAAAAAAAAATTAACAGTAATTTAACTAAATAGTTAAAATTAATGAAATTTAATTTTAAAAATTAAATTAATAATATTTGATAAATTAACAGAAATAATAATATTAATCAAATTTAATTTACTATCTATAGTTCTTTTTTTTTAAAAAGATATTCATTATTATATTGTATAAATATTTTTTAACCTATAATAAAATTTATTGAAAAAATAAATAAATAAATAATAAATTAGAAAAATTTTTAATATGATATATTATCAATATATTCGTATAGAATATTCTAGTGTAGGTACCGTTGGGGCAGATTCTATCTGAAAATTTTATTAAACTAAGAAATTTTGAAGAGTATACTGCAAAATATTGGATATTCCTCTTACAAGGTATGTATTCAATGTATCCGTCTAAAATATTCTTAGGTAGGTACCAATAAAACAGGATTCTATGTAAAAAATATTATTGAACAAAGATATTTTGAAGAGTATACTGCAAAATATTTATCATTCCTCTTACAAGGTATGTAATCAATGTATCCATATAAAATATTCTGAGGTAGGTACCGTTAAGGCAGGATTCTATCTAAGAAATGTTATTAAACAAACAAATTTTGAAGAGTATACTGCAAAATATTGATCATTCCTTTTACAAGATATGTAATCAATGTATCCGTATAAAATATTCTAAGGAAGGCACCATTGGGGCAGGATTATATCTAAAAAATATTAATAAACGAAGAAATTTTACAGAGTATAATGCAAAACATTGATCATTCCTCTTACAAGGTATGTTATCAATGTATCCGTATAAAATATTTTAAGAAAGGTACCGTTGGATCAGGATTCTGTCTGAAAAATATTATTAAACGAAAAAATTTTAAAGAGTATTCTGCAAAATATTGTTCATTCCTCTAACAAAGTATGTTGTCAATGTATCCGTATAAAATATTCTAAGGTAAGTACCGTTCTGGCAGAATTCTATCTAAGAAATATTATTAAACGAAGAAATTTTAAGGAGTATATTGCAAAATATTGATCATTTCTCTTACAAGGTATGTAATCAATGTATCTGTATGAAATATTATAAGTTAGGTACCGTTGGGACAGGATTCTATCTAAAAAATGTTATTAAACGAAGAGATTTAAAAGAGTATACTGCAAAATATTAATCATTTCTCTTTTAAGGTATGTAATCAATGTATCTGTATAAAATATTATATGGTAGGTACCGTTGGGGTAGAATTCTATCTAAAAAATATTATTAAACGAAGAAATTTTAAAGAGTAGACTGCAAAATATTAATCATTTCTCTTTTAAGGTATGTAATCAATGTATCCGTCTAAAATATTCTTAGGTAGGTACCAATAAAACAGGATTCTATCTCAAAAATATTATTAAACGAAGGAATTTTGAAGAGTATACTGCAAAATATTGATCATTCCTCTTACAAGGTATGTAATCAATGTATCCGTATAAAATATTCTGAGGTAGGTACCGTTGAGGCAGGATTCTATCTAAGAAATGTTATTAAACAAAGAAATTTTAAAGAGTATACTGCAAAATATTGATCATTCCTCTTACAAGGTATGTAATCAATGTATCCGTATAAAATATTCTAAGGAAGGCACCATTGGGGCAAATTATATCTAAAAAATATTAATAAACGAAGAAATTTTAAAGAGTATAATGCAAAATATTGATCATTCCTCTTACAAGGTATGTAATCAATGTATCCGTATAAAATATTCTAAGGTAAGTACCGTTCTGGCAGAATTCGATCTAAAAAATATTATTAAACGAAGAAATTTTGAGAAGTATATTGCAAAATATTGATCATTTCTCTTACAAAGTATGTAATCAATGTATTTGTATAGAATATTATAAGTTAGGTACCGTTGGGACAGGATTCTATCTAAAAAATGTTATTAAACGAAGAGATTCTAAAGAGTATACTGCAAAATATTAATCATTTCTCTATTAAGGTATGTAATCAATGTATTTGTATAAAATATTATATGGTAGGTACCGTTGGGGTAGAATTCTATCTAAAAAATATTATTAAACGAAGAATATTTGAAGAGTATACTGCAAAATATTAATCATTACTCTTACAAGGTATGTAATCAATGTATCCGCATAAAAAATTCTAAGGTAGGTACCGTTATGGCAGGATTCTATCTAAAAAATATTATTAAACGAAAAAATTTTAAAGAGTTTAATGCAAAATATTGATCATTCCTCTTACAAAGTAAGTAATCAACGTATTTGTCAAAAATATTCTTAGGTAGGTACCGTTAAGGCAGGATTTTATTTAAAAATTTTATCAAACGAAGAAATTTTAAAGAGTATACTGCAAAATATTGATCATTCCTCTTACAAAGTATGTATTCAATGTATCCGTATGAAATATCCTAAGGTAGGTACCGTTAGGGCAGGATTCTATCAAAAAAATATTATTAAATGAAGAAATTTCAAAGAGTATACTGCAAAATATTGATCATTCCTCTCACAAGGTATGTAATCAATGTATTTGTCTCAAATATTGTGAGGTAGGTACCGTTAAGGCAGGATTCTATCTTAAAAATATTATTAAACGAAGAAATTTTGAAGAGTATACTGCAAAATATCGATCATTCCTCTTTCAAGGTATGTAATCAAAGTATCCGTATAAAATATTCTGAGGTAGGTACCGTTGGGGCAGGATTCTATCTAAAAAATATTATTAAACGAAGAAATTTAAAAGAGTATACTGCAAAATATTGATTATTCCTCTTACAAGGTATGTAATCAATGTATCCGTCTAAAATATTCTGAGGTAGGTATTGATAAAACGGGATTCTATCTAAAAAATATTATTAAACGAAGAAATTTCAAAGAGTATACTGCAAAATATTAATCATTCCTCCAACAAAGTATGTTATCAATGTATCCGTATAAAATATTCTAAGGTAGGTACCGTTATGGCAGCATTCTATCAAAAAAATATTATTAAACGAAGAAATTTTGAGGAGTATATTGCAAAATATTGATCATTTCTCTTACAAGGTATGTAATCAATGTATCCGTATGAAATTTTCTAAGGTAGGTACCGTTAAGGCAGGATTCCATCTAAAAAATATTATTAAACAAAGATATTTTGAAGAGTATACTGCAAAATATTGATCATTCCTCTTACCAGGTATGTAATTAATGTATCCGTATAAAATATTTTAAGGTAGGTACCGTTGGGGCAGGATTCTATCTAAAAAATGTTATTAAACAAAAAAATTTTAAAGAGTATACTGCAAAATATTAATCATTCCTCTGACAAGGTATGTAATCAATGTATCCGTATATAATATTCTAAGGTAGGTACCGTTATGTCAGGATTCTATCTGAAAAATATTATTAAACGAAGAAATTTTGAAGGGTATACTGCAAAATATTAATTATTTCTCTTACAAGGTATGTAATCAATGTATCCGTTTAAAAAATTCTAGGGTAGGTACTGTTGGGGCAGGATTCTATCTAAAAAATATTATTATACGAAAAAATTTTGAAGGCCTTACTGCAAAATATTGATCATTCCTTTTACAAGGTATGTAATCAATGTATCCGTCTAAAATATTCTAAGGTAGGTACCGTTGGGGCAGGATTCTATCCAAAAAATATTATTTAACATATAAATTTTGAAAAGTATACTGCAAAATATCGATCATTCCTCTTACAAGGTATGCAATCAATGTATTCATATAAAATATTCTAAGGTAGGTATTGTTGGGGCAGGAGTCTATCTAAAAAATATTATTAAACGAAAAAATTTTAAAGAGTATACTGCAAAATATTGATCTTTCCTCTTACAAGGTATGAAATCAAAGTATCTGTATGAAATATTCAAAGGTAGGTACCGTTGGGGCAGGATTCTATCTGAAAAATATTATTAAACGAAGAAATTTTGAAGAGTATACTGCAAAATATCGATTATACCTCTTACAAGGTATGTTGTCAATGTATCCGTATAAAATATTCTAAGGTAAGTACCGTTCTGGCAAAATTCTATCTAAGAAATATTATTAAACGAAAAAATTTTAAGGAGTATATTGCAAAATATTGATCATTTCTCTTACAAGGTATGTAATCAATGTATCTGTATGAAATATTATAAGTTAGGTACCGTTGGGACAGGATTCTATCTAAAAAATGTTATTAAACGAAGAGATTTAAAAGAGTATACTGCAAAATATTAATCATTTCTCTTTTAAGGTATGTTATCAATGTATCTGTATAAAATATTATATGGTAGGTACCGTTGGGGTAGAATTCTATCTAAAAAATATTATTGAACGAAGAAATTTTAAAAAGTAGACTGCAAAATATTAATCATTTCTCTTTTAAGGTATGTAATCAATGTATCCGTCTAAAATATTCTTAGGTAGGTACCAATAAAACAGGATTCTATCTCAAAAATATTATTAAACGAAGGAATTTTGAAGAGTATACTGCAAAATATTGATCATTCCTCTTACAAGGTATGTAATCAATGTATCCGTATAAAATATTCTGAGGAAGGACCGTTGAGGCAGGATTCTATCTAAGAAATGTTATTAAACAAAGAAATTTTAAAGAGTATACTGCAAAATATTGATCATTCCTCTTACAAAGTATGTAATCAATGTATTTGTATAGAATATTATAAGTTAGGTACCGTTGGGACAGGATTCTATCTAAAAAATGTTATTAAACGAAGAGATTCTAAAGAGTATACTGCAAAATATTAATCATTTCTCTATTAAGGTATGTAATCAATGTATTTGTATAAAATATTATATGGTAGGTACCGTTGGGGTAGAATTCTATCTAAAAAATATTATTAAACGAAGAATATTTGAAGAGTATACTGCAAAATATTAATCATTACTCTTACAAGGTATGTAATCAATGTATCCGCATAAAAAATTCTAAGGTAGGTACCGTTATGGCAGGATTCTATCTAAAAAATATTATTAAACGAAAAAATTTTGAAGAGTTTAATGCAAAATATTGATCATTCCTCTTACAAAGTAAGTAATCAACGTATTTGTCAAAAATATTCTTAGGTAGGTAGCGTTAAGGCAGGATTTTATTTAAAAATTTTATTAAACGAAGAAATTTTAAAGAGTATACTGCAAAATATTGATCATTCCTCTTACAAAGTATGTATTCAATGTATCCGTATGAAATATCCTAAGGTAGGTACCGTTAGGGCAGGATTCAATCAAAAAAATATTATTAAATGAAGAAATTTCAAAGAGTATACTGCAAAATATTGATCATTCCTCTTACAAGGTATGTAATCAATGTATTTGTCTCAAATATTGTGAGGTAGGTACCGTTAAGGCAGGATTCTATCTTAAAAATATTATTAAACGAAGAAATTTTGAAGAGTATACTGCAAAATATCGATCATTCCTCTTTCAAGGTATGTAATCAAAGTATCCGTATAAAATATTCTGAGGTAGGTACCGTTGGGGCAGGATTCTATCTAAAAAATATTATTAAACGAAGAAATTTAAAAGAGTATACTGCAAAATATTGATTATTCCTCTTACAAGGTATGTAATCAATGTATCCGTCTAAAATATTCTGAGGTAGGTATTGATAAAACGGGATTCTATCTAAAAAATATTATTAAACGAAGAAATTTCAAAGAGTATACTGCAAAATATTAATCATTTCTCCAACAAAGTATGTTATCAATGTATCCGTATAAAATATTCTAAGGTAGGTACCGTTATGGCAGCATTCTATCAAAAAAATATTATTAAACGAAGAAATTTTGAGGAGTATATTGCAAAATATTGATCATTTCTCTTACAAGGTATGTAATCAATGTATCCGTATAAAATTTTCTAAGGTAGGTACCGTTAAGGCAGGATTCCATCTAAAAAATATTATTAAACAAAGATATTTTGAAGAGTATACTGCAAATTATTGATCATTTCTCTTACCAGGTATGTAATTAATGTATCCGTATAAAATATTTTAAGGTAGGTACCGTTGAAGCAGGATTCTATCTAAAAAATGTTATTAAACAAAAAAATTTTAAAGAGTATACTGCAAAATATTAATCATTCCTCTGACAAGGTATGTAATCAATGTATCCGTATAAAATATTCTAAGGTAGGTACCGTTATGTCAGGATTCTATCTAAAAAATATTATTAAACGAAGAAATTTTGAAGAGTATACTGCAAAATATTAATCATTTCTCTTACAAGGTATGTAATCAATGTATCCGTTTAAAAAAATTCTAGGGTAGGTACTGTTGGGGCAGGATTCTATCTAAAAAATATTATTATACGAAAAAATTTTGAAGGCCTTACTGCAAAATATTGATCATTCCTTTTACAAGGTATGTAATCAATGTATCCGTCTAAAATATTCTAAGGTAGGTACCGTTGGGGCAGGATTCTATCCAAAAAATATTATTTAACATATAAATTTTGAAAAGTATACTGCAAAATATCGATCATTCCTCTTACAAGGTATGCAATCAATGTATTCATATAAAATATTCTAAGGTAGGTATTGTTGGGGCAGGAGTCTATCTAGAAAATATTATTAAACGAAAAAATTTTAAAGAGTATACTGCAAAATATTGATCTTTCCTCTTACAAGGTATGAAATCAAAGTATCTGTATGAAATATTCTAAGGTAGGTACCGTTGGGGCAGGATTCTATCTGAAAAATATTATTGAACGAAGAAATTTTGAAGAGTATACTGCAAAATATCGATTATACCTCTTACAAGGTATGTTGTCAATGTATCCGTATAAAATATTCTAAGGTAAGTACCGTTCTGGCAGAATTCTATCTAAGAAATATTATTAAACGAAGAAATTTTAAGGAGTATATTGCAAAATATTGATCATTTCTCTTACAAGGTATGTAATCAATGTATCTGTATGAAATATTATAAGTTAGGTACCGTTGGGACAGGATTCTATCTAAAAAATGTTATTAAACGAAGAGATTTAAAAGAGTATACTGCAAAATATTAATCATTTCTCTTTTAAGGTATGTTATCAATGTATCTGTATAAAATATTATATGGTAGGTACCGTTGGGGTAGAATTCTATCTAAAAAATATTATTGAACGAAGAAATTTTAAAAAGTAGACTGCAAAATATTAATCATTTCTCTTTTAAGGTATGTAATCAATGTATCCGTCTAAAATATTCTTAGGTAGGTACCAATAAAACAGGATTCTATCTCAAAAATATTATTAAACGAAGGAATTTTGAAGAGTATACTGCAAAATATTGATCATTCCTCTTACAAGGTATGTAATCAATGTATCCGTATAAAATATTCTGAGGAAGGACCGTTGAGGCAGGATTCTATCTAAGAAATGTTATTAAACAAAGAAATTTTAAAGAGTATACTGCAAAATATTGATCATCCCTCTTACAAGGTATGTAATCAATGTATCCGTATAAAATATTCTAAGGAAGGCACCATTGGGGCAAATTATATCTAAAAAATATTAATAAACGAAGAAATTTTAAAGAGTTTAATGCAAAATATTGATCATTTCTCTTACAAGGTATGTAATCAATGTATCCGTATAAAATATTCTAAGGTAAGTACCGTTCTGGCAGAATTCGATCTAAAAAATATTATTAAACGAAGAAATTTTGAGGAGTATATTGCAAAATATTGATCATTTCTCTTACAAGGTATGTAATTAATGTATTTGTATGTAATATTATAAGTTAGGTACCGTTGGGACAGGATTCTATCTAAAAAATGTTATTAAACGAAGAGATTCTAAAGAGTATACTGCAAAATATTAATCATTTCTCTATTAAGGTATGTAATCAATGTATCTGTATAAAATATTATATGGTAGGTACCGTTAGAGTAGAATTCTATCTAGAAAATATTATTAAACAAAGAAATTTTGGAGAGTATACTGCAAAATATTAATCATTACTCTTACAAGGTATGTAATCAATGTATCCGTATAAAATATTCTAAGGTAGGTACCGTTATGGCAGGATTCTATCTAAAAAATATTATCAAACGAAAAGATTTTGAAGAGTTTAATGCAAAATATTGATCATTCCTCTTACAAAGTAAGTAATCAAGGTATTTGTCAAAAATATTCTTAGGTAGGTACCGTTAAGGCAGGATTTTATTCAAAAATTTTATTAAACGAAGAAATTTTAAAGAGTATACTGCAAAATATTGATTATTCCTCTTACAAAGTATGTATTCAATGTATCCGTATGAAATATCCTAAGGTAGGTACTGTTAGGGCAGGATTCTATCAAAAAAAAATTATTAAATAAAGAAATTTCAAAGAGTATACTGCAAAATATTGATCATTCCTCTTACAAGGTATGTAATCAATGTATTCGTCTCAAATATTGTAAGGTAGGTACCGTTAAGGCAGGATTCTATCTTAAAAATATTATTAAACGAAGAAATTTTGAAGAGTATACTGCAAAATATTGATCATTCCTCTTTCAAGGTATGTAATCAATGTATCCGTATAAAATATTCTGAGGTAGGTACCGTTGGGGCAGGATTCTATCTAAAAAATATTATTAAACGAAGAAATTTAAAAGAGTATACTGCAAAATATTGATTATTCCTCTTACAAGGTATGTAATCAATGAATCCGTCTAAAATATTCTGAGGTAGGTATTAATAAAACGGGATTCTATCTAAAAAATATTATTAAACGAAGAAATTTTAAAGAGTATACTGCAAAATATTAATCATTCCTCCAACAAAGTATGTTATCAATGTATCCGTATAAAATATTCTAAGGTAGGTACCGTTATGGCAGCATTCTATCAAAAAAATATTATTAAACAAAGAAATTTTGAGGAGTATATTGCAAAATATTGATCATTTCTCTTACAAGGTATGTAATCAATGTATCCGTATAAAATTTTCTAAGGTAGGTACCGTTAAGGCAGAATTCCATCTAAAAAATATTATTAAACAAAGATATTTTGAAGAGTATACTGCAAAATATTGATCATTCCTCTTACAAGGTATGTAATTAATGTATCCGTATAAAATATTTTAAGGTAGGTACCGTTGGGGCAGGATTCTATCTAAAAAATGTTATTAAACAAAAAAATTTTGAAGAGTATACTGCAAAATATTAATCATTCCTCTGACAAGGTATGTAATCAATGTATCCGTATAAAATATTCTAAGGTAGGTACCGTTATGTCAGGATTCTATCTAAAAAATATTATTAAACGAAGAAATTTTGAAGAGTATACTGCAAAATATTAATCATTTCTCTTACAAGGTATGTAATCAATGTATCCGTTTAAAAAATTCTAGGGTAGGTACTGTTGGGGCAGGATTCTATCTAAAAAATATTATTATACGAAAAAATTTTGAAGGCCTTACTGCAAAATATTGATCATTCCTTTTACAAGGTATGTAATCAATGTATCCGTCTAAAATATTCTAAGGTAGGTACCGTTGGGGCAGGATTCTATCCAAAAAATATCATTTAACATATAAATTTTGAAAAGTATACTGCAAAATATCGATCATTCCTCTTACAAGGTATGCAATCAATGTATTCATATAAAATATTCTAAGGTAGGTATTGTTGGGGCAGGAGTCTATCTAAAAAATATTATTAAACGAAAAAATTTTAAAGAGTATACTGCAAAATATTGATCTTTCCTCTTACAAGGTATGAAATCAATGTATCTGTATGAAATATTCTAAGGTAGGTACCGTTGGGGCAGGATTCTATCTGAAAAATATTATTAAACGAAGAAATTTTGAAGAGTATACTGCAAAATATCGATTATACCTCTTACAAGGTATGTTGTCAATGTATCCGTATAAAATATTCTAAGGTAAGTACCGTTCTGGCAGAATTCTATCTAAGAAATATTATTAAACGAAGTAATTTTAAGGAGTATATTGCAAAATATTGATCATTTCTCTTACAAGGTATGTAATCAATGTATCTGTATGAAATATTATAAGTTAGGTACCGTTGGGACAGGATTCTATCTAAAAAATGTTATTAAACGAAGAGATTTAAAAGAGTATACTGCAAAATATTAATCATTTCTCTTTTAAGGTATGTTATCAATGTATCTGTATAAAATATTATATGGTAGGTACCGTTGGGGTAGAATTCTATCTAAAAAATATTATTGAACGAAGAAATTTTAAAGAGTAGACTGCAAAATATTAATCATTTCTCTTTTAAGGTATGTAATCAATGTATCCGTCTAAAATATTCTTAGGTAGGTACCAATAAAACAGGATTCTATCTCAAAAATATTATTAAACGAAGGAATTTTGAAAAGTATACTGCAAAATATTGATCATTCCTCTTACAAGGTATGTAATCAATGTATCCGTATAAAATATTCTGAGGTAGGTACCGTTGAGGCAGGATTCTATCTAAGAAATGTTATTAAACAAAGAAATTTTAAAGAGTATACTGCAAAATATTGATCATTCCTTTTACAAGGTATGTAATCAATGTATCCGTATAAAATATTCTAAGGAAGGCACCATTGGGGCAAATTATATCTAAAAAATATTAATAAACGAAGAAATTTTAAAGAGTATAATGCAAAATATTGATCATTCCTCTTACAAGGTATGTAATCAATGTATCCGTATAAAATATTCTAAGGTAAGTACCGTTCTGGCAGAATTCGATCTAAAAAATATTATTAAACGAAGAAATTTTGAGGAGTATATTGCAAAATATTGATCATTTCTCTTACAAGGTATGTAATCAATGTATCTGTATGTAATATTATAAGTTAGGTACCGTTGGGACAGGATTCTATCTAAAAAATGTTATTAAACGAAGAGATTCTAAAGAGTATACTGCAAAATATTAATCATTTCTCTATTAAGGTATGTAATCAATGTATCTGTATAAAATATTATATGGTAGGTACCGTTGGGGTAGATTTCTATCTAAAAAATATTATTAAACAAAGAAATTTTGAAGAGTATACCGCAAAATATTAATCATTACTCTTACAAGGTATGTAATCAATGTATCCGTATAAAATATTCTAAGGTAGGTACCGTTATGGCAGGATTCTATCTAAAAAATATTATTAAACAAAAAAATTTTGAAGAGTTTAATGCAAAATATTGATCATTCCTCTTACAAAGTAAGTAATCAACGTATTTGTCAAAAATATTCTTAGGTAGGTACCGTTAAGGCAGGATTTTATTCAAAAATTTTATTAAACGAAGAAATTTTAAAGAGTATACTGCAAAATATTGATCATTCCTCTTACAAAGTATGTATTCAATGTATCCGTATGAAATATCCTAAGGTAGGTACTGTTAGGGCAGGATTCTATCAAAAAAAAATTATTAAATGAAGAAATTTCAAAGAGTATACTGCAAAATATTGATCATTCCTCTTACAAGGTATGTAATCAATGTATTCGTCTCAAATATTGTAAGGTAGGTACCGTTAAGGCAGGATTCTATCTTAAAAATATTATTAAACGAAGAAATTTTGAAGAGTATACTGCAAAATATTGATCATTCCTCTTTCAAGGTAAGTAATCAATGTATCCGTATAAAATATTCTGAGGTAGGTACCGTTGGGGCAGGATTCTATCTAAAAAATATTATTAAACGAAGAAATTTAAAAGAGTATACTGCAAAATATTGATTATTCCTCATACAAGGTATGTAATCAATGTATCCGTCTAAAATATTCTGAGGTAGGTATTAATAAAACGGGATTCTATCTAAAAAATTTTATTAAACGAAGAAATTTTAAAGAGTATACTGCAAAATATTAATCATTCCTCCAACAAAGTATGTTATCAATGTATCCGTATAAAATATTCTAAGGTAGGTACCGTTATGGCAGCATTCTATCAAAAAAATATTATTAAACGAAGAAATTTTGAGGAGTATATTGCAAAATATTGATCATTTCTCTTACAAGGTATGTAATCAATGTATCCGTATAAAATTTTCTAAGGTAGGTACCGTTAAGGCAGGATTCCATCTAAAAAATATTATTAAACAAATATATTTTGAAGAGTATACTGCAAAATATTGATCATTCCTCTTACAAGGTATGTAATTAATGTATCCGTATAAAATATTTTAAGGTAGGTACCGTTGGGGCAGGATTCTATCTAAAAAATGTTATTAAACAAAAAAATTTTGAAGAGTATACTGCAAAATATTAATCATTCCTCTGACAAGGTATGTAATCAAGGTATCCGTATAAAATATTCTAAGGTAGGTACCGTTATGTCAGGATTCTATCTAAAAAATATTATTAAACGAAGAAATTTTGAAGAGTGTACTGCAAAATATTAATCATTTCTCTTACAAGGTATGTAATCAATGTATCCGTTTAAAAAATTCTAGGGTAGGTACTGTTGGGGCAGAATTCTATCTAAAAAATATTATTATACGAAAAAATTTTGAAGGCCTTACTGCAAAATATTGATCATTCCTTTTACAAGGTATGTAATCAATGTATCCGTCTAAAATATTCTAAGGTAGGTACCGTTGGGGCAGGATTCTATCCAAAAAATATTATTTAACATATAAATTTTAAAAAGTATACTGCAAAATATCGATCATTCCTCTTACAAGGTATGCAATCAATGTATTCATATAAAATATTCTAAGGTAGGTATTGTTGGGGCAGGAGTCTATCTAAAAAATATTATTAAACGAAAAAATTTTAAAGAGTATACTGCAAAATATTAATCATTTCTCTATTAAGGTATGTAATCAATGTATCTGTATAAAATATTATATGGTAGGTACCGTTGGGGTAGAATTCTATCTAAAAAATATTATTAAACAAAGAAATTTTGAAGAGTATACTGCAAAATATTAATCATTACTCTTACAAGGTATGTAATCAATGTATCCGTATAAAATATTCTAAGGTAGGTACCGTTATGGCAGGATTCTATCTAAAAAATATTATCAAACGAAAAAATTTTGAAGAGTTTAATGCAAAATATTGATCATTCCTCTTACAAAGTAAGTAATCAACGTATTTGTCAAAAATATTCTTAGGTAGGTACCGTTAAGGCAGGATTTTATTTAAAAATTTTATTAAACGAAGAAATTTTAAAGAGTATACTGCAAAATATTGATCATTCCTCTTACAAGGTATGTAATCAATGTATCCGTATAAAATATTCTAAGGTAAGTACCGTTCTGGCAGAATTCGATCTAAAAAATATTATTAAACGAAGAAATTTTGAGGAGTATATTGCAAAATATTGATCATTTCTCTTACAAGGTATGTAATCAATGTATCTGTATGTAATATTATAAGTTAGGTACCGTTGGGACAGGATTCTATCTAAAAAATGTTATTAAACGAAGAGATTCTAAAGAGTATACTGCAAAATATTAATCATTTCTCTATTAAGGTATGTAATCAATGTATCTGTATAAAATATTATATGGTAGGTACCGTTGGGGTAGAATTCTATCTAAAAAATATTATTAAACAAAGAAATTTTGAAGAGTATACTGCAAAATATTAATCATTACTCTTACAAGGTATGTAATCAATGTATCCGTATAAAATATTCTAAGGTAGGTACCGTTATGGCAGGATTCTATCTAAAAAATATTATCAAACGAAAAAATTTTGAAGAGTTTAATGCAAAATATTGATCATTCCTCTTACAAAGTAAGTAATCAACGTATTTGTCAAAAATATTCTTAGGTAGGTACCGTTAAGGCAGGATTTTATTTAAAAATTTTATTAAACGAAGAAATTTTAAAGAGTATACTGCAAAATATTGATCATTCCTCTTACAAAGTATGTATTCAATGTATCCGTATGAAATATCCTAAGGTAGGTACTGTTAGGGCAGGATTCTATCAAAAAAAAATTATTAAATGAAGAAATTTCAAAGAGTATACTGCAAAATATTGATCATTCCTCTTACAAGGTATGTAATCATTGTATTCGTCTCAAATATTGTGAGGTAGGTACCGTTAAGGCAGGATTCTATCTTAAAAATATTATTAAACGAAGAAATTTTGAAGAGTATACTGCAAAATATTGATCATTCCTCTTTCAAGGTATGTAATCAATGTATCCGTATAAAATATTCTGAGGTAGGTACCGTTGGGGCAGGATTCTATCTAAAAAATATTATTAAACAAAGAAATTTAAAAGAGTATACTGCAAAATATTGATTATTCCTCTTACAAGGTATGTAATCAATGTATCCGTCTTAAATATTCTGAGGTAGGTATTAATAAAACGGGATTCTATCTAAAAAATATTATTAAACGAAGAAATTTCAAAGAGTATACTGCAAAATATTAATCATTCCTCCAACAAAGTATGTTATCAATGTATCCGTATAAAATATTCTAAGGTAGGTACCGTTATGGCAGCATTCTATCAAAAAAATATTATTAAACGAAAAAATTTTGAGGAGTATATTGCAAAATATTGATCATTTCTCTTACAAGGTATGTAATCAATGTATCCGTATAAAATTTTCTAAGGTAGGTACCGTTAAGGCAGGATTCCATCTAAAAAATATCATTAAACAAAGATATTTTGAAGAGTATACTGCAAAATATTGATCATTCCTCTTACAAGGTATGTAATTAATGTATCCGTATTAAATATTTTAAGGTAGGTACCGTTGGGGCAGGATTCTATCTAAAAAATGTTATTAAACAAAAAAATTTTGAAGAGTATACTGCAAAATATTAATCATTCCTCTGACAAGGTATGTAATCAATGTATCCGTATAAAATATTCTAAGGTAGGTACCGTTATGTCAGGATTCTATCTAAAAAATATTATTAAACGAAGAAATTTTGAAGAGTATACTGCAAAATATAAATCATTTCTCTTACAAGGTATGTAATCAATGTATCCGTTTAAAAAATTCTAGGGTAGGTACTGTTGGGGCAGGATTCTATCTAAAAAATATTATTATACGAAAAAATTTTGAAGGCCTTACTGCAAAATATTGATCATTCCTTTTACAAGGTATGTAATCAATGTATCCGTCTAAAATATTCTAAGGTAGGTACCGTTGGGGCAGGATTCTATCCAAAAAATATTATTTAACATATAAATTTTGAAAAGTATACTGCAAAATATCGATCATTCCTCTTACAAGGTATGTAATCAATGTATTCATATAAAATATTCTAAGGTAGGTATTGTTGGGGCAGGAGTCTATCTAAAAAATATTATTAAACGAAAAAATTTTAAAGAGTATACTGCAAAATATTGATCTTTCCTCTTACAAGGTATGAAATCAATGTATCTGTATGAAATATTCTAAGGTAGGTACCGTTGGGGCAGGATTCTATCTGAAAAATATTATTAAACGAAGAAATTTTGAAGAGTATACTGCAAAATATCGATTATACCTCTTACAAGGTATGTAATTAATGTATTTGTAAAAGATAGTCTAAGGTAGGTACCGTTGGGGCAGGATTCTATCAAAAAAATATTATTTTACTAAATTTTTAATTAGTTAAATAATAAAATTTTAAGAAATAGACTAATTTTAAGTCTTTTAATTCATAATCTAAAAATAAATAAATTTTTTTCTTAAAATTAAAATTTTAGTTTATTGAAAATTTTTTTTTTACATAAAAAAAAAAATTATAAAAATTAAATTTTATAAATTTTAATTAAGTTAAAAATTTATTGTTTTTAATTTGTATATATAAAATTTAATGATATAAGTAAATTTAAATAATCAATATTAAACTTAATATATAGAACTATTAATTCTCAATAAGTTTATAAATAGATATAAAATTAATATAAAATTACTTCGTGCCAGCATTTGCAGTTATACAAATTATAGAAATAATTTAATTTATATAAATAAATTAATGGATATTATTTATTATAAATAATTTAAATAAAAATTTAAAAATAAAATTTTAAATTTTTATTGAAAATTATTTTCTAACAATTAATTAAAGATAATTATAAAAATATTATAAAAACTAAGATTAGATACCCTACTATTTTATTTAAAAACAATTTTATAAATTATTTATTTCAAAAAAATTAAAATTAAAATTTATGACGGTATTTTAATTTATTAGGGGATTTTGTTTTTTAATTTTATATTTCACGATAAAATAAACTGATATTGTTAAATTTATGTATGTTTGTAAGAAATTTATATCTCTAAAAATTTGATAATTAAAATATTTATAAAATAAAATTCTAAATCAATATGTTATTATATGTAAGAATATAAATTAAATACAATAAATTAAATCCATTCAAATCATTAAAATTATTATTTTGAAATTAGATTTAAAAGTAAAGAAAAAATTATTTTTCTTGAATTCAATTCAAAATATGTACAAATTGCCCGTCACTTTTAGAAACTATTTAGAATAAGTCGAAACAAAGTAAATATACTAAAAAGTGTATTAAGTAATAGAAATATAGTTAAATTTATAACGTTTATTTTGCTAATAAAAATTATTTAAATATATTATTTTGAAACAATAATTTAAATAAATCTTGAAGATTCTTAATTTTAACTTTTTTTAAATTATTAATGAATATGTAAGTAATTTATTTTTAAAAAATTAAATAATTTAATATTTTCAGTATTGAAAAAGAAAATAAATTTAATTAACTAAATTTACAAATTTATTATTTTTTACCTTTCTATCAGGGTTAAATAATATTAAAAAATTAATTTTATTCTTTCGAAAAAAATTTAATTAAATGAATATAAAAATTATTAAAAATAAATATTTTTAATATTTTTATTATTATCATATGTTATTCATAATTGTTAATATCTTATTATTTTATTATTAAATTAAATGAAGTTAAAAATTAATATTTAAATCATTTAAAAAATTTTATTTTATTTAAAAAAAAAATTCTTAGGAATAAGCTTAAAAATTATTTTAATAATTATAAAAATAAATTAATTTTAAAAATATAATTAACAATTTTTATTTTTTTATAATTTATAATAATAAATTTAATACATTCAAATTATTTAAATTATATTTAAATATCTATAAAGTTATTTTATTTAATATAGAAATTAAATTAATAATGATGAAATTAGTAAAAATTGAATTATAAAATTTTAAAATTTTAAAATTAATTCAATGAATGCGGCAATAATTTTATTTATCTGTTTGATGAAAACATAGTTTATTAAATTAATAATAATAAATAATTTCTGCTTCATGAAAATTTTTTTAAATAGCTGCATTTTTATACTAAGGTATCATAATCACTTGGCTTTTTAATAAAGTCTAGAATAAAAGAATAAATAAAATAAAAACTTCATGAAATTAAATAATTAAATTTTATATTTAAGTAAAAATCCTTGAATATTTGAAAAAGACGAGAAGACCCTATAGAATTCTATATTAATAATTTATAATCAATAAATAAAAATTTTTACAAATTAAAAATATTATATAGGTAATACAAAAAAATTTAAATAAATTTCTTATTAATTCATTATAAGTAAATTATATCTAAGAATTCAATTATAATAATTAAAATAAATTACTTTGGGGATAACAGCGTTATTTCTTATATTAGTTCATATTGGTAAAAAAGATTGCGACCTCGATGTTGAATTAAGATAAATTAATAATGAAGAAATTTATAAATTAAGTCTGTTTGACTTTTTAAATCTTACATAATTTGAGTTTAAATCGGTGTAAACCAGATAGAATTTTATCTTTATAATTTTAAAAGATATTTGTACGAAAGGACTTAATTTTTTTAATAATTGAATTATTTAAAAATAAAAATCAATATTTTGACAGATAAGTGTGAGAAATTTAGAATTTATTTATGAAATTTTTTCTCAAATAATAATTATATATATGTATATATATTTAAATTTTTTTATAAGAAGATTAAATATAATTTTAATAGTTTTAATTTAAGTAGCTTTTATGACATTATTAGAACGTAAAGTTTTAGGGTATATTCAAATTCAAAGAGGTCTAAATAAAAATAGAAAAATGGAATTATTTCAACCTTTTAGTGATGGAATTAAATTATTTAATAAAGAAATCTCGTTAATTTTTAAATCTTATTATTTATCTTATTTAATAAGTCCTTTATTAAGTATATTTTTCATATTAGTTTTATGAAATTTAATTCCTTACTTAAATATAAAAATTTTAAGTAAAATAAATTAAATATTAATTTTATATTTCATATGTTTAAGAGTTTATCTTATAAAAATTGGAAGATGATCATCCAATAGAATTTATTTATTGTTAGGAGAGGTGCAAAGAATTGCTCAAACTATTTTTTATGAAGTAAGAATAATTTAAATAATTTCATCAATTTTATTATTAAGGAAAATTATTCAATTATTTAATTTAATGAATTTACAAAAATATTCTTAATTTTTTTTTTTCAATTTTCCAATAATATTAATTTTTTTTGTTAGATTATCAGCAGAAATAAATCGAACACCTTTCGATTTTTCTAAAAAAGAATCAGAATTAGTATCAGGGTTTAATATTGAATATATAAGGGAAAGATTTGCATTAATTTTTATTGAAGAATATGAAATAATTATATTTATAATAAATTAATTTATATTTATTTATATGGGAGGAAATTTATTTAAAATAAAGTTTTATTTTATTTATTCAATAATCTTATTTTTAGTTATTTGAATTCGAGAAACATTTCTAGATTTCGATATAATAATTTAATATATTTAACTTGAATGAGTTATTTACCTGTAAGATTAAATTATTTAATATTTATTTTATTAATTAAAATTTTAAATTATTAAAAAAATTTATTTTTTCACATATGTATTCAAAACATATAGTTTAAAAAACTAAATAATTATTTATTTAAATATGAATGAGATTTTTGAGAAATATAAAAATGTATGAAAAAATATAAGAAACAAAAAATTGATTAAATTTGTCCAATAAAAATATATGAATTTTTAACTGGACGGGCTCCAATCCAAGTTAAAATAATAAATAATCCAAAAAAATTTTCAAATAAAATTTGATTTAAAAAATAAAATTTAAATGATTTTACATAATATTTAAAATTAAATAGTATAATTAACAAAATTGAAATTGATAATAATAAAGCAATAACTCCTCCTAATTTATTAGGAATAGAACGAAGAATTGCATAAGCAAATAAAAAATATCATTCAGGTTGAATATGAATGGAGGTAAATATAGAGTTAGCTTTATTGGAATTTTTGGAATCTGATAATCCATAAGGTATTGATAAACAAATAAATAAAAAAACAATAGAAAATAAAACAAATCCTAAAATATCTTTAACTGAAAAATAAGGATTAAAAGGAATTTAATAAAAATTTCTATTTAATCCTAAAAGATTAGAAGAACCAGTTTCTTAAAGAAATATTAAATAAAGAATATCTAAAGCTAACACTACAAATGGTATAATAAAATAAAACGAATAAAATCAATTGAATGTAGCATTATTAATTAAAAACCCTCCTCATAGTCATAAAACTAAAGAATTTCCAATGTAAGGGATAGTTAAAAGTAAATTTGTAATTACTGTTGCTCCTCAAAAAGATATTTGTCCTCATGGTAATACGTTACCTAAAAAAGCTGTTATTATAGTAATTAAAAAAATGAAAATTTCTGAGTTTCAAGTTTTATAGAAAAAAAATGAATTATAATAAATTCCACGTCCAATATTAATAGATAAACAAATAAAAAATATTAAAGCCCCGTTTATATGGCATAATCGGAAAAATTATCCATGATTTACATCTTGTATAATATGAATAATTCTATTAAATGCTAAATCAATATTAGGGCAATAATTTAAAAAGAGTAATAATCCTGTGATCAATTGAATGATCAAACAAATTCCTAATAATAAACCAAAATTTTATATAATAAAAATATTTAAAAAAGTAGGTAAAATTACAATTATTAAATTAATAATTCTTAATAATTTATTTGATTTCAAAATTAATTTTTTCATTTAATTTATTTTACGTAAAGTAAATTTATTTAGAATAATTAATTTTTCAATTAATCTTAAACCTATTAAAATATAAATAATAGAAATTAATAAATTTGAATTTATATTGTATTTATATATATAATAATATTGAATTTATATCAATTGAATTTAATTTATTTAATATAAATACCCTAAGAATTTCGTTAGAATTCTTGTACCAAATTAAAAATTTATTAACATTTAAAATTATGGAAAAAAAAAATTAAAATATAATTATTGGTTGAATAATAAAATTTTAAAAAAATATTTTTTTTTTCAAATTATATTATTAATAAATCTAGTAAAATATAAAAATAAAATTATTATTCCCCCTACAGTTATTAAGAATCTAATGTATGAGCATCAATTATTTTAATTAAAAATTGATAAATTTAATAAACATATTATATTGTGTAATAAAAAAATTGACCCTTTAATTATAGAATAAAATATTTTATAATAAGAAGGTAAGGAATAAATAATTAATAAAATTTAAGGTAAAAGAAACAAATTCATTATAAATATATTAATTAAAAATTTTATTGTTATTCAAGTATATAAAATTAAAATTTATAAATTTAATTTACAAAATCAATATTTTACTTAAATGAATAATTAATTAAAAATAGTTTATTTTTAATATAATAATTTTGAAAATTAATAATAAATTTTTTTTTTTTTTTCATTATTTTTTTAAATTATTATTTATATATTTTAAATTCATTATTTCATTGTTTCGATACTTCTGCTTATATAAAAACTTAATATTAAATTTAATAAGATAAGAATTTATAATATTAATATTATTAATATTTTTGATATTAATAGTAAATACGATGAATCTTATAAATTAAATAATATTCTATTAAATTTCTGTTGTTTGTAAAAGAGTTTTAGGTTGGACTTTATTATTATTATTATCAATTCGAAATAAAGAAAGAGACATATTTAAATTTTTATTAATAAATTTATGATAAAATTTTTAATTTATTTGATTATATTAATTTTAACTTATAATTTTTTTTATATTGATATATATTTATTTTTAAGAATTTCAATTCTAATATTTTTATTTATCCATATTTTATTATTTAATTATAATATTTATTTTATAATAATTTATTTTAATTTTATGATTAATAAAATTAGATTTTTAATAATCACATAACCATTATTATTATTTAGATTAGTAATTATAGTAGAAAAAAAAATTTCAATATATCAATTTATTTATTTCTGTTTATTATTTTGATATTAGTTTTATTAATGAAATTTAATTTATTAATTTATTTATATTTTATTTTATATTTAAATTTAGTCTTATTCCTACTTTTTTATTAATTATAGGCTAGGGGTACCAACCTAAACGACTTAAAGCATCTTTATACATATTATTTTATACACAATTATTTTCTCTTTCTTCATTAATTTTATTATTCATTTTCTTTAAAGTATTTAATTCAATAAGATTTATTAATTTTTAGAAATTATTTTAATTAATAAATTTTTAATTGTTATTTTTGATTTTTTTATTTTCAAAGCATTTTTGGTAAAATGAGCTATATTTTAAATTCATAATTGATAACCTAAAGCTCATGTAGAAGCTCCTGTTATTGATTTGATAATTTTAGCAGGAATTATATTAAAATTAGATAGATATGGATTGTATCGAACAATTATGATGATAAATATTAATTTTTTAATTTTAAATGATTTTATTTATAATTTTAAGATCTTTTAGAATGATATTTTTAAGATTTTTATGTCTTCGACATTATGATATGAAAATTATAGTTGCTTATTCATTTGTCGTCCATTTAAGAATAATATTAATTGGATTATTTTCAATAAAAATTTGAGGGTACTATGGTGAATTAATACCAATAATTGCTCATGGGTTATTTTTATTAAAAATATTTGTTTAAGTTAATTATTTTTATTTACGATCTAAAAGTTAAAATATAATAATAAATAAGGGAATAGTGTATTAAATACCATTTTTAATTATATTTTAATTTATATCATGTATAAATAATATAGCTTAACCAATTTCTTTAAATTTATTAAAAGAAATCATAATCGTTATAATTATTTTAAGATAAAAAAAAATAATTGTTTTAATTTTAATTTTAAATATTTTTTTTTAAGCATGTTATAACATTTATTTATTTTTATATTGTTTTCATGAAATATGAAATAATAAATTCATAAAATTTAATTCCAACATTAAAGTTAAATATTTAATATTAATTTTTCATTTTTCACCTTTGAATTTCTTAATTTAAGAAACTAATTTTTTTTATTAATTTAGATAATTTAATTGAAAATATTGATTTGTGGAATCAAACTTACAAAATTTGTTTTAAATACATTTTTTTATACTATTTAAAAGAAATTTATTTTTTAATAATGAGATGAGTAATATTTATTTTTGGTCACATATTAATATTCATAAAATTAAATTTATTTTTTAAATAAAATTTAATAATTATAAACTCTTCGTTAATAAATATATTAATTTATATAGATTAAATTACTATTTTTTTTCTATTGACTGTATTTTTAATTTTTTTAATAATTATATTTTATTGTTGTAATTATATAAATTTTGATTTATACAATATTTGATTTATTTATTTAGTATTTTTTTATTATTTCTATATTGTTAATAATTATTAGACCAAATATAATTTCTTCAATTTTAAGATGAGACGGTTTAGGGTTAGTTTTTTATGGTTTAGTAATTTAATATTGAAATTTTAATTCTTATAATTCTCGGATATTAACAATTTTAATAAATCGAATTAGAGATATTATGATTATACTATCTATAAGATTAATAATAATTTATGGGTCTTAAAATTTCATAAATTTAAATTTTAATAATAAAATATATTTCAGTTATAATTAGAGCTTTTACTAAGAGAGCTCAATTTTTTTTTTGCTTCTTAACTTCCAGCAGCTATAGCTGCTCCGACTCCAGTATCATCATTAGTTCATTCATCTACTTAAGTAACATCAGGAATTCATATTTTAATTCGTTTTTATGATTTAATACATAAAAATAGAATATTGTTATTTTATATTATTATTACTGAAATAATAACTATACATATAGCTGGTTTATCAGCAAATTTTTAATATAATTTAAAAAAAATTATTGCATATCCTACTCTGTCACAATAAGGATTAATATAAGTAATTTATGGGATGAAATTGCATCTTTTAGCTTATTTTCACTTAATTATTCATGCTATATTTAAATAAATAGTATTTATATGTTCAGGAATTATTATTTATTTGATAAATAATTATCAAGATATTCGTTTTATAAAAAATTTAATGAATTTAATGCCAATAACTTTAATAATAATAATAATTTCTAATTTTTCTTTATGTGATATACCATTTTTTTCTGGATTTTATTCTAAAGATTTAATTTTTGAAAAAATTTTCATAAATTATTTTTTTAATCTTATATTTTATAACAATTATTAAAACAATGTTAACAGTTATATATTCTATTAGATTAATTTACTATTTATAAAATAAAAATGAATTTTATAAATTACTTTAATTATAATGATAATAAAATTATAAATTTTTCTATGATAATTTTAATAACTGATTTCATTATATTTGAAAAATATTTTTTTATAATAATCTTTATAAATATTAAAAAAATTTATTTCTAAAAATTTAAGAAAATTAAAATCTTATTTTTATGTCTGATTTCAATTATTTTGAGATCTAATTTATTTAAATTAAAACATTTTAAAAATAATTTAATAATATTTTTTTTTGAAAAAATATATTTTTTATATTATTCAAATTTTCATTTGAATTTTTTTTTTTATAAAAATAATAAAGAATTATTATTTTTTAATTGATAAAGGAATAATTAATTTTATCTTTGAAAATTTCATTATTAAAATTTAAAAATTTTTAAATTTTAGAATTTATTCTTATAGTTTAACGATAAATTTAATAATAATAATTAAATTATTTATTTTATTTATAATAATAATTTAAATTTAAATAGTTTATTTTAAAATTTAATAGTGAAAATATTGAGAAAATATTTATATTTTTGAATATTTATAAAAATTAATTGTATTTTCATATTAAATATATAATAATTTTAAAATTTGAACTATAAAAATAAATGAAAACATAAATTTTTTCTACTAATCATAAGAATATTGGAATATTATATTTTATTTTTGGAATATGATCTGGAATTGTAGGTTTAAGATTCAGAATTTAAGTTCGATTAGAATTAGGAAATCCTGGATCTTTAATTGAAAATGATCAAATTTATAATTCTTTAGTTACAGCTCATGCATTTATAATAATTTTTTTTTTGTTATACCTGTTATAATAGGAGGATTCGAAAATTATTTAATTCCTATAATTATAGGAATTCCTGATATAGCTTTCTCTCGAATAAATAATATAAGATTTTGATTACTTCCTCCAAGAATCATACTATTAATTTCTAGAATATTTGTTGAATCTGGAACAGAAACAGGGTGAACTGTTTATCCTTCTTTATCTTCTAATTAATCACATATAGGTCAATCAGTAAATTTATCAATTTTTTCTTTACATATTGCAGGAGCTTCATCTATTATAGGATCTATTAATTTTATTTCAACAATTTTAAATATAAAAATTTTTAAATTAGAAATATCACCTTTATTTGCTTGAGCAATATTATTAACAGCAATTTTATTATTATTATCTATTCCTGTTTTAGCAGGAGCAATTACTATATCATTATTTGATCGTCATCTTAACACATTTTTTTTTTATCCAGTTAGAGGGGAAGATCCAGTATTATATCAACATTTATTTTAATTTTTTGGTCATCCAGAAGTTTATATTTTGACTTTACCAGGATTTGGTTTAATTTCTCATATAATTTGTAATGAAAGAATAAAAAAAGAAGTATTTGGCATTATAGAAATAATTTATGCTATAAATTCTATTAGACTATTAGGTTTTATTGTTTGAGCTCATTATATATTTACTATCAGAATAGATGTAGATACACGAGCATATTTTACTTCTGCAACAATAATTATTGCTAATCCTACTAAAATTAAAATTTTTAGATGATTTGCATCATTAAATGGAATAAAACTTAAATTAAATATTACAAATTTATGATTATTAGGGATTATTTTTTTATTCACTTTAGGAGGATTAACAGCAATTATACTTTATAATTCTTCTATTGATATTGTTCTTCATGATACTTATTATGTAGTAGCTTATTTTTATTATGTTTTATCTATAGGAGCAGTATTTGCAATTTTTGGGAGATTTATTTATTGACATCTATTGATTTTTGGAGTTTTATTAAATAAAATAATTTTAATAATTCAATTTTTTTTAATATTCTTAGGAGTAAATATAACTTTTTTTCTTCAACAATTTTTGGGCTAAAGTGGAATACCACGACGATACAGAGATTATCCTGATTCATATGTATGTTGAAATAAAATTTCTTCGATTGGATCTTTAATTTCATTAATAAGAACATTAATATTTTTTACATTATCTTATTAAAATTTATAAGAATACGTTTAATTTTTTTTATAAAAATTTCTAATAATTCAATTGATTAAATATTTTCTGATCTCCCTAGATCTCATTCTTTTTATGAAATCCCAAAAATTTCTATTTAATTAAATTAAATTTCTAATATGGCAGATTAGTGCAATAAATTTGAGATTTATTTATATAAATTATTTTATTTTTAGAAGTTATAAAATTTTTGATAAATTTTTGATTGATTTTTTCATGAGCGAACATTATATTTCAAAATTCTAATTTTTTAATTATAGAAAATTTAATTATTTTTCATTATCATGCAATAATTATTATTGTAATAACTATAATTTTAAATATGTATATATTAATTTATATATTATTAAATAAATTTTTAAATAAATTTATATTTTAATGTCATTTAATTAAAATTATTTGAACTATCGTTCCAATTTTTTTTTTAATTTTCTTAGCTATTCCATCTTTAAAAATTTTATATTTAAGAGATGAGATTTTAAATCCGTACTTATCAATTGAAATTTTAGGTCATCAATGATATTGATCATATGAATACTCAGCGTTCAAAGATTTAATATTTGATTCTTTTATAATTTCTGATATAGAAAATTCTAATTTTCGATTATTAGATGTTGATAATTTATTAATTGTTCCAATAAATTTAAATTTACGATTTATGATTAAATCATTAGATGTAGTTCATTCATTTACTGTTCCGAGATTAGGGATGAAAGTAGATGCAATTCCAGGACGATTAAATCAAATAAGAATAAATTTAAATCGCCCAGAATTATTTTACGGTCAATGTTCAGAAATTCGTGGAGTTAATCATAGATTTATACCAATTGTATTAGAATCAAATACATTTAAAAATTTTATAAATTGAATGAATAATGATTAATATTTTATTTGAAGTAATAATTACTATCTGTAATTAAAAAAATCAATTTTTTAAAATTAAAATACCAAATTAAATAAAAATTTAGTTAATCTTATAACATAAATTTGTCAAATTTAAATAATTAATTAATTTAATTATTTTTAATTCCTCAAATAAGACCAATAATATGATTATCATTAAATCTATACTTTTCAATTTTATTTGCCATAATAATAATTAAAATTTCTTATATTATTAATTTTAATACTATTAATAATAATAATAATAGGAAAAAATATTTTAAAATTATTTTTTTTAATAAATGATAAAGAATATATTTTTAATTTTTGATCCTTCTTCATCTATAAATCATTCATTGAATTAAATGAGAAGAATTTAAATTTTTTTATTTATCCCTATGATTTATTATTTATTTCCTCTCGAATAAATTGAGCACTAAATAACGTAATTAATAATTTAAATATTAAATTTAAAATACTGTTAAATAAAAAATTAAATTTTATAAATTTATTAATTTTAATTAGATTATTTATAATAATTTTATTGAATATATCTATAGGAATATCTCCTTATATTTTTACTAGATCAAGACACTCAGTAATAAGAATATCATTATTATTAGGATTATGATTATCTTTTATATTATTTGGATGAATTAAAAATACTAATTATATTTTTATTTATTTAGTTCCTCAAGGAACTCCTAATATTTTAATACCTTTTATAGTAATTGTAGAATCCTTAAGAAATATTATTCGATTTGGGACATTAAGAGTACGGCAATCAGCTAATGTTATTGCTGGACATTTATTAATAACTCTAATTTCGTCAACTAGATCTTCATTAAAAATAATATTATTAATTATTATAATAATAAGACAAAGATTGATAATTATTTCGGAATTAAGTGTTCCAATAATCCAAGCTTATGTATTTTCAGTATTAAAAGTTTTTTATAGAAGAGAATCAAATTATGAAAAAAATATTATTCCAACCTTTCCACTTAGTCACTTTAAGGCCTTGACCTATTTTGATATGATTTTCAATTTTTGATTTAATAATTAGATATGTATATTGATTTAATTTTATAGAATATAAATTAATTTTTTTTAATTTAATTTTATCTATTATTATTTTATACCAATAATGACTTGACGTAGTTCGAGAAAGAATATATCAAGGTTATCATACATTCAAAGTATTAAGAAGATTAAAATAAGGAATAATTTTATTTATTATTTCTGAAATTTTTTTCTTTATTAAAAATTTTGGATGTTATTTCCATATATTTTTATCTCCAAGAATCGAGATTGGAGAAAATTGACCTTCTCAAAATATCATAATATTTAATCCTTACAGAATCTCTTTATTAAATACAGTAATTCTTTTATCTTCAGGGATTTCTATAACATAATGCCATCATTTATTAATTTATATAAATTTTAAACAAAGAAAATTGAGATTAATTATTACTATTTTTCTAGGGTTAATTTTTTCTTTATTTCAATTGAAAAAGTACTAATCTGCTTATTTTACTTTTAAAAATTCAGTATATGGATTAATTTTTTTTATATCTACAGGATTTCATGGATTTCATGTAATAACTAGAACAATTTTTTTATTAATTAATTTTTTTCGATTAAATATTAAAAATTTTTCAAGAATTCACCAGTTTGGGTTTGAATCTGCTGCTTGATACCATCACATTGTTGATGTAGTTTGATTATTTTTATATATTTAAGTTTATTTTTGATCTTATTAATTTAATTTAATTAACATAATATAAATAAGTCTATTTGATTTCTTATTAAAAAGTTTAAAATTTAATGTAAATAATAATTAAAATAATTTTATTTTCATTTCTAATTATTCTTATTATCATAATAATATTAAGGTTAAATTTTATTTTTTGAAAAAAAATATCTACAGAACGTGAAAAAATATCAAGATTCAAATGTGGATTTGATTCAATTTCAAATAATCGACTACCCTTTTCTTTACAAATTTATTTAATTTTAATTACTTTTTTAATTTTTAATATTGAAATTGCAAGTGTACTTCCATTTTTAATTATCAATTTTTTTAAATTATTATTATTCAATTTTGTTGGTTAATTTTGTTTTTTTTATTTTGGTTTAAGAATTATATATAGAATGATTTAAAAAGGCTTAACTTTGATTTAAATAAATAAATTAATCTAAAGAATTAGATTTTAATTTCGACTTAAAATTTTAATAAATATTATCCATTTCTTTAAAAAAAATCTTATAATTTATTTGAAATATTAAATTGCAAATTTAAATTGATTATTTTTATAATAGTTTAGATTTAAAGATATGAATAATTTAATATTTATATAATGAATTAGAAATTTAAATATCTCAATATCTTAATTAATGTATAAAATAAAACTAATTATTTTCTTAAATTTCAAAAATTTAAATGTATAAAACAATTTTGTATAAAATAATAATGAAATAAAATTTATCAATAAATTTCCAATTTATTTGCTTTAAGTAGCTACATTATTAATTGTAAATTAAATTTTAATAAAATTATTAACAATAATTAACCTCATTTTTTAATTTTAATTATTAATAAAATCAATTAATTAATAATTAAATATTTTATTCTATCAAAATAATTTTTTAATCAGGCTTTCCATTAAATTTTTAGATATTATTATTATTTTTCTATTCCCATAATTTTTTTTTCTAATTTTCCAATTTTTTTTTCTAAATCATCTTTTTTCATATAAATAGTGAAAGAATTCAATTCATTGTGTTTTATTTTTTTTATTTACATATTTAATCAAATTAATATAAAAATTTTAATGAATTATTTTTAATTTTATCATTTGATTCTTATTTATTTTTTTTTTCTTCATTATTCATAATCACTTCAAATTTTTTTAATAAAGAAATATTATTTTTAATAATGAGAATGATAATTAAAATAGGTCTTCCTCCTTTCCATTTGTGATATATTAAAATAAATAAATATTTAAATTGAATTTTTTTTTATTTAGATTCTTAAGTACAAAAATTCATTACTTTATTGATTTTATTTATTTATATTAAAAAAAATTTACTTTCTTCAATTATAATTAATTTAATTTGAATTCCTTAAATGAGAATTAATAGGTATTTCAAAAAAATTATTATATCTTTTTTTTGAATAATTCAAGTATTTTTAATTTTAATATTAATATTTTTTAATAAAAAAGTTTAAATAATTTTATTTTTATTTTATCATCTTATGACTTCGAATATATATATATTTTTATATTTTTAATTTGAATTTTACTATTGAAATAAGAAATATAAAGTTTTCTAATTCTATATTTTATTTTTTATTATTAATAATTTTATCATTAGCAGTAATTTCTCCTTTTACTGGATTTATTAATGAATAAATATTTATGAATAATTAATTTATTATAAGATCAATTGATTTACTAATATTTATAATAATAATTTTTTTACTTAATTAATTTTTTTACAGTCAAATCATTAATTATTTTGCTATAATATATTCTTATTCAATAAATTTAAGTTTCAAATTTGTTAATTTTGAAATATTTGATATTAATAATTTAAATTTAATATTTTTTTTTTATATCAATATTTATTTCTATTGATGAGATTGTATAAAAATTTTAAGTTAGATTAAACTTAAAACCTTCAAAGTTTTAAATATAATTATTAAATATAAATTTTATAAATTAATTTATAAATTTAATTAAATAAATAATAAAATTTATTTTTCCTATATTTATTAAAGTAAATTAAACTCAATGACATTGATACCATACCTTTTGAGAAAAATAATCGATATTTTGCAGTATACTCTCCAAAATTTTTTTATTTAATAATATTTTTTAAATAGAATCCTGCCCCAACTATACCTTTCTTAGAATATTTAATACTAATACATTGATTATATACCTTGTAAAAAGAATGATCAATATTTTGCAGTATACTCTTCAAAATTTCTTCGTTTAATAATATTTTTTAGATAAAATCCTGCCCTAACGGTACCTACCTTAGAATATTTTATATGGATACATTGATTACATACCTTGTAAGAGAAATGATCAATATTTTGCAGTATACTCTTTAAATTTTCATCGTTTAACAATATTTTTTAGATAAAATCCTGCCCCAACGGAACCTACCTTAGAATATTTAATACAGATACATTAATTACATACCTTGTAAGAGTATACTGCAAAATACTGATCATACCTCTTACATAGTATGTGATCAATGTATATGTATGAAATATTCTAAGGTAGGTACCGTTGGTGCAGAATTCTATCTTAAAAATATTATTAATCGAAGAAATTTTGAAGAGTATACTGCAAAATATTGATCATTCATCTTACAAGGTAAGTAATCAATGTATCCTTATAAAAAATTTTAAGGTAGGTACCGTTGGGGCAGGATTCTATCAAAAAAATATTATTAAACGAAGAAATTTTGTAGAGTATACTGCAAAATATTGATTATTCCTCTTACAAGGTATGTAATCAATGTATCCGTATAAAATATTCTAAGGTAGGTACCGTTAGGGCAGAATTCTATCTAAAAAATATTACCGAACGAAGAAATTTTAAAAAGTATAATGCAAAAAATTGTAAATTCCTGTTACAAGGTATGTAATCAATGTATCCGTATAAAATATCCGAAGGTAAGTACCGTTAGGGCAGGATTCTATCCAAAAAATATGATTAAACGAAGAAATTTTGAAGAGTATACTGCAAAATATTAATTATTACTTTTACAAGGTATGTAATCAATGTATTCGTATAAAATATTCTAAGGTAGGTACCGTTGGGGCAGAATTCTATCTAAAAAATATTATTAAACAAAGAAATTTTAAAAAAAATTATGCAAAAAATTGATCATTCCTTTTACAACGTATGAAATCAATGTATCCGATTTAAATATTCTAAGGTAGGTACCGTTGGGGCAGGATTCTATCTAAAAAATTTTATTAAACGAAGAATTTTTTAAGAGTATACTGCAAAATATTGATCATTCTTCTTACAAGGTATGTAATCAATGTATTCGTATAAAATATTCTAAAGTAGGTGCCGTCGGGGCAGCATTCTATTTAAAAAAAATATTACTAAACGAAGAAATTTTGGAGAGTATACTGCAAAACATTGATTATTCCTCTTACAAGGAATGTAATCAATGTATCTGTATAAAATATTCTATGGTAGGTACCGTGAGGGCAGGATTCTATCTAAAAAATATTACGAAACGAAGAAATTTTGAAGAGTATACTGCAAAATATTGATCATTCCTCTTACAAGGTATGTAATCAATGTATTCGTATAAAATATTTTAAGGTAGGTACCGTTGGCGCAGAATTCTATCTAAAAAATATTATTAAACGAAGAAATTTTAAAAAGTATAGTGCAAAAAATTGATTAATTCTCTTACAAGTTATGTATTCAATCTATCCGTGTAAAATATTTTAAGGTAGGTGCCATTGGGGCAGCATTCTATCAAAAAAGTATTATTGAACGAAGAAATTTTGAAAAGTATACTGCAAAATATTGATCATTCCTCTAACAAGGTATGTCGTCAATGTATCTGTATAAAATATTTTAAGGTAGGCACCGTTAGAGCAGGATTCTATCTATGAAATATTATTAAACGAAGAAATTTTGAAGAGTATACTGCTAATTTTAATCATTCCGTTTACAAGGTATGTAATCAATGTATCCGTATAAAATATTTTAAGGTAGGTACCGTTGGAGCAGGATTATATCTAAAAAATATTATTAAACGAAGAAATTTTAAAGAGTATATTGCAAAATATTGATCATTCCTCTTACAAGGTATGTAATTAATGTATTCGTATAGAATATTATAAGGTGGGTACCGTTAAGGCAGAATTCTATCTAAAGAATATTACGAAACGAAGAAATTTTGAAGAGTATATACTGCAAAATATTGATCATTCCTCTTACAAGGGATGCAATCAATGTATCCGTATGAAATATTCCAAGGTAGGTACCGTTGGTGCAGAATTCTATCTCAAAGATATTATGAATCGAAGAAATTTTTAAGAGTTTACTGCAAAATATTGATCATTTATCTTACAAGGTAAGTAATCACTGTATCCTTATAAAAAATTTTAAGGTAGGTACCGATGGAGCAGGATTCTATCTAAAAAATATTATTAAACGAAGAAATTTTGTAGAGTATACTGCAAAATATTAATTATTTCTCTTACAAGGTATGTAATCAATGTATTTGTATAATATAATTTAAGGTAGGTACCGTTGGGGCAGGATTATATCTAAAACATATTATTAAACTTAGTAATTTTAAAGAGTATATTGCAAAATGTTGATCATTCCTCTTACAAGGTATGTAATTAATGTATCCGTGTAGATAATTCTAAGGTAGGTACCGTTAGGGCAGGATTTTATCTAAAAAATATTACTAAACAAAGAAATTTTGAAGAGTATACTGCAAAATATTAATCATTCCTCTTACAAGGTATGTAATTAATGTATTTGTATAAAATATTCTAAGGTAGGTACCGTTGGGGCAAGATTTTATCTAAAAAATATTATTAATCGAAAAAATTTTAAAGAGTTTACTGCAAAATATTGATCATTCCTCTTACAAGGTATATAACCAATGTATCCGTATAAAATATTCGAAGGTAAGTACCGTTGGGGCAGGATTCTATCTGAAAAATATTATCAAACAAAGAAATTTTTAAGAGTATACTGCAAAATATTGATTATTTCTCTTATAAGGGATGTCATCCATGTATCCGTATAAAATATTATAACGGAGGCACCGTTAGGGCAGGATTTTATCTATAAAATATCATTAAACAGAGAAATTTAAAAGAGTATACTGCAAATTATAATTATTTCTCTTACAAGGTATGAAATCAATGTATCCGTATAAAATATTTCAAAGTAGGAACCGTTGGGGCAGGATTATATCTAAAAAATATTACTAAACGAAGAAATTTTGAAGAGTATATTGCAAAATATTATCATTCCTCTTTCAAGGTATGTAATCAATGTATACGTATAGAATATTCTGAGGTAGGTACCGTTAGGGCAGAATTCTATCTAAAAAATATTACTAAACGAAGAAATTTTGATGAGTATACTGGAAAATATTGATCATTTCTCTTACGAGGTATGTAATCAATGTATCCGTTCAAAATATTCTAAGGTAGGTACCGTTGGGGCAGGATTTTATCTAAAAAATATTATTGATCGAAAAAATTTTAATGAGTATACTGCAAAATACTGATTATTCCTCTTACAAGGTATGTAATCAATGTATCCGTATAAAATATTCGAAGGTAAGTACCGTTAGGGCAGGATTCTATCGAAAAAATATCATTAAACGAAGAAATTTTGAAGAGTATACTTTAAAATATTGATAACTCCTCTTACAAAGTATGTAATCAATGTATCCGTATAAATTATCGTAAGGTAGGTACCGTTGGTGCAGGATTCTATCTAAAAAATATTATTAAACGAAGAAATTCTAAAGAGTACACTGCAAAATATTGATCATTCCTCTTACAAGGTATGTAATCAATGTATCCGTATAAAATATTCTAAGGTAGGTACCGTTGGGGCAAGATTTTATCTGAAAAATATTATTGAACGAAAAAATTTTAAAAAGTATACTGCAAAATATTTATCATTCCTCTTACAAGGTCTGTAATCAATGTATTCGTATAATATATTCAAAGGTTAGTACCGTTGGGGCAGGATTCTATCTTAAAAATATTATTAAACAAAAAAATTTCGAAGAGTATACTGCAAAATATTGATAACTCCTCTTACAAAGTATGTTATTAATGTATCCGTATAGAATCTTCTAAGGTAGGTAGCGTTGGTGCAGAATTGTATCAAAAAAATATTATTTGACGAAGAAATTTCGAAAAGTATACTGCAAAATATTGATAACTCCTCTTACAAAGTATGTAATCAATGTATCCGTATAAAATCTTCTAAGGTAGGTAGCGTTGGTGCAGGATTCTATCTAAAAAATATTATTAAACGAAGAAATTTTGAAGAGTATACTGGAAAATATTAATCATTTCTCTTACAAGGTATGTAATTAATGTATCCGTATAAAATATTCTAAGGTAGGTACCGTTGGGGCAGGATTTTATCTAAAAAATATTATTAAACGAAAAAATTTTGAAAAGTATACTGCAAAATATTGATCATTTCTCTTACAAGGTATGTAATCAATGTATTTGTATAAAATATTCTACGGAAGGTACCGTTGAGGCAGGATTCTATCTAAAAATATTATTGAACGAAGAAATTTTGAAGAGTATACTGCAAAATATTTATTAATCCTCTTACAAGGTATGTAATCTATGTATCTGTATAAAATATTCTTAGGTAGGTGTCGTTGGGGCAGGATTCTATCTGAAAAATATTATTAAACGAAGATATTTTTAAGAGTATACTGCAAAATATTGATCATTCCTCTTATAAGGTATGTCATCAATGTATCCGTATAAAATATTCTAAGGTAGGCACCGTTGGAGCAGGATCCTATCTATAAAATATTATTCAACGAAGAAATCTAAAAGAGTATACTGCAAATTTTAAACATTCCTCTTACAAGGTATGTAATCAATGTATCTGTATAAAATATTTTAAGGTAGGAACCGTTGGGGCAGGATTATATCTAAAAAATATTATTAAACGAAGAAATTTTGATGAGTATACTGCAAAATATTAATCATTCCTCTTACAAGGTATGTAATCAATGTATCCGTATAAAATATTCAAAGGTAAGTACCGTTGGGGCAGGATTCTATCTTAAAAATATTATTAAACAAAAAAATTTCGAAGAGTATACTGCAAAATATTGATAACTCCTCTTACAAAGTATGTAAATAATGTATCCGTATAAAATCTTCTAAGGTAGGTAGCGTTGGTGCAGAATTCTATCTAAAAAATATTATTTAACGAAGAAATTTTGAAAAGTATACTGCAAAATATTGATAACCCCTCTTACAAAGTATGTAATAAATGTATCTGTATAAAATCTTCTAAAGTAGGTAGCGTTGGTGCAGGATTCTATCTAAAAAATATTATTAAACGAAGAAATTTTGAAGAGTATACTGAAAAATATTAATCATTCCTCTTACAAGGTATGTAATTAATGTATCCGTATAAAATATTCTAAGGTAGGTACCGTTGGGGCAGGATTTTATCTAAAAAATATTATTAAACGAAAAAATTTTGAAAAGTATACTGCAAAATATTGATCATTTCTCTTACAAGGTATGTAATCAATGTATTTGTATAAAATATTCTACGGAAGGTACCGTTGAGGCAGGATTCTATCTAAAAATATTATTGAACGAAGAAATTTTGAAGAGTATACTGCAAAATATTTATTAATCCTCTTACAAGGTATGTAATCTATGTATCTGTATAAAATATTCTTAGGTAGGTGTCGTTGGGGCAGGATTCTATCTGAAAAATATTATTAAACGAAGATATTTTTAAGAGTATACTGCAAAATATTGATCATTCCTCTTATAAGGTATGTCATCAATGTATCCGTATAAAATATTCTAAGGTAGGCACCGTTGGAGCAGGATCCTATCTATAAAATATTATTCAACGAAGAAATCTAAAAGAGTATACTGCAAATTTTAAACATTCCTCTTACAAGGTATGTAATCAATGTATCTGTATAAAATATTTTAAGGTAGGAACCGTTGGGGCAGGATTATATCTAAAAAATATTATTAAACGAAGAAATTTTTATGAGTATACTGCAAAATATTAATCATTCCTCTTACAAGGTATGTAATCAATGTATCCGTATAAAATATTCAAAGGTAAGTACCGTTGGGGCAGGATTCTATCTTAAAAATATTATTAAACAAAAAAATTTCGAAGAGTATACTGCAAAATATTGATAACTCCTCTTACAAAGTATGTAAATAATGTATCCGTATAAAATCTTCTAAGGTAGGTAGCGTTGGTGCAGAATTCTATCTAAAAAATATTATTTAACGAAGAAATTTTGAAAAGTATACTGCAAAATATTGATAACCCCTCTTACAAAGTATGTAATAATTGTATCTGTATAAAATCTTCTAAAGTAGGTAGCGTTGGTGCAGGATTCTATCTAAAAAATATTATTAAACGAAGAAATTTTGAAGAGTATACTGAAAAATATTAATCATTCCTCTTACAAGGTATGTAATTAATGTATCCGTATAAAATATTCTAAGGTAGGTACCGTTGGGGCAGGATTTTATCTAAAAAATATTATTAAACGAAAAAATTTTGAAAAGTATACTGCAAAATATTGATCATTTCCCTTACAAGGTATGTAATCAATGTATTTGTATAAAATATTCTACGGAAGGTACCGTTGAGGCAGGATTCTATCTAAAAATATTATTGAACGAAGAAATTTTGAAGAGTATACTGCAAAATATTTATTAATTCTCTTACAAGGTATGTAATCTATGTATCTGTATGAAATATTCTAAGGTAGGTGTCGTTGAGGCAGGATTCTATCTAAAAAATATTATTAAACGAAGATATTTTGAAGAGTATACTGCAAAATATTGATCATTCCTCTTATAAGGTATGTCATCAATGTATCCGTATAAAATATTCTAAGGTAGGCACCGTTGGAGCAGGATCCTATCTATAAAATATTATTCAACGAAGAAATCTAAAAGAGTATACTGCAAATTTTAATCATTCCTCTTACAAGGTATGTAATCAATGTATCTGTATAAAATATTTTAAGGTAGGAACCGTTGGGGCAGGATTATATCTAAAGAATATTATTAAACGAAGAAATTTTAAAGAGTATACTGCAAAATATCATTCATTCCTCTTACAAGGTATGTAATCAATGTATCCGTATAAAATATTCAAAGGTAAGTACCGTTGGGGCAGGATTCTATCTTAAAAATATTATTAAACAAAAAAATTTCGAAGAGTATACTGCAAAATATTGATAACTCCTCTTACAAAGTATGTAAATAATGTATCCGTATAAAATCTTCTAAGGTAGGTAGCATTGGTGCAGAATTCTATCTAAAAAATATTATTTAACGAAGAAATTTTGAAAAGTATACTGAAAAATATTGATAACCCCTCTTACAAAGTATGTAATCAATGTATCCGTATAAAATCTTCTAAAGTAGGTAGTGTTGGTGCAGGATTCTATCTAAAAAATATTATTAAACGAAGAAATTTTGAAGAGTATACTGAAAAATATTAATTATTCCTCTTACAAGGTATGTAATTAATGTATCCGTATAAAATATTCTAAGGTAGGTACCGTTGGGGAAGAATTGTTTCTAAAAAATATTATTAAACGAAAGAATATTGAAAAGTATACTGCAAAATATTGATCATTTCTCTTACAAGGTATGTAATCAATGTATTCGTGTAAAATATCCTAAGGTAGGTACCGTTGGGGCAGGATTTTATCTAAAAGATATTATTAAACGAAAAAATTTTGAAAAGTATACTGCAAAATATTGATCATTCCTCTTACAAGGTATGTAATCAATGTATCTGTATAAAATATTTTACGGAAGGTGTCGTTGGGACAGGATTCTATCTAAAAAATATTATTAAACGAAGATATTTTGAAGAGTATACTGCAAAATATTGATCATTCCTCTTATAAGGTATGTCATCAATGTATCCGTATAAAATATTCTAAGGTAGGCACAGTTGGAGCAGGATCCTATTTATAAAATATTATTAAACGAAGAGATCTAAAAGAGTATACTGCAAATTTTAATCATTTCTCTTACAAGGTATGTAATCAATGTATCTGTATAAAATATTTTAAGGTAGGAACCGTTGGGGCAGGATTATACCTAAAAAATATTAATAAACGAAGAAATTTTGATGAGTATACTGCAAAATATTAATCATTCCTCTCACAAGGTATGTAATCAATGTATCCGTATAAAATATTTAAAGGTAAGTACCGTTGGGGCAGGATTCTATTTAAAAAATATTATTAAACAAAAAAATTTCGAAGAGTATACTGCAAAATATTGATAACTCCTCTTACAAAGTATGTAATTAATGTATCCGTATAAAATCTTCTAAGGTAGGTAGCGTTGGTGCAGAATTCTATTAAAAAAATATTATTTAACGAAGAAATTTTGAAAAGTATACTGCAAAATATTGATAACTACTCTTACAAAGTATGTAATCAATGTTTCCGTATAAAATCTTCTAAGGTAGGTAGCGTTGGTGCAGGATTCTATCTAAAAAATATTATTAAACAAAGAAATTATGAAGAGTATACTGAAAAATATTAATCATTCCTCTTACAAGGTATGTAATTAATGTATCCGTATAAAATATTCTACGGAAGGTACCGTTGAGGCAGGATTCTATCTAAAAATATTATTGAACGAAGAAATTTTGAAGAGTATACTGCAAAATATTTATTAATCCTCTTACAAGGTATGTAATCTATGTATCTGTATAAAATATTCTAAGGTAGGTGTCGTTGGGGCAGGATTCTATCTAAAAAATATTATTAAACGAAGATATTTTGAAGAGTATACTAAAAAATATTGATCATTCCTCTTATAAGGTATGTCATCAATGTATCCGTATAAAATATTCTAAGGTAGGCACCGTTGGAGCAGGATCCTATCTATAAAATATTATTCAACGAAGAAATCTAAAAGAGTATACTGCAAATTTTAATTATTCCTCTTACAAGGTATGTAATCAATGTATCTGTATAAAATATTTTAAGGTAGGAACCGTTGGGGCAGGATTATATCTAAAAAATATTATTAAACGAAGAAATTTTGATGAGTATACTGCAAAATATTAATCATTCCTCTTACAAGGTATGTAATCAATGTATCCGTATAAAATATTCAAAGGTAAGTACCGTTGGGGCAGGATTCTATCTTAAAAATATTATTAAACAAAAAAATTTCGAAGAGTATACTGCAAAATATTGATAACTTCTCTTACAAAGTATGTAAATAATGTATCCGTATAAAATCTTCTAAGGTAGGTAGCGTTGGTGCAGAATTCTATCTAAAAAATATTATTAAACGAAGAAATTTTGAAAAGTATACTGCAAAATATTGATAACCCCTCTTACAAAGTATGTAATCAATGTATCCGTATAAAATCTTCTAAAGTAGGTAGCGTTGGTGCAGGATTCTATCTAAAAAATATTATTAAACGAAGAAATTTTGAAGAGTATACTGAAAAATATTAATCATTCCTCTTACAAGGTATGTAATTAATGTATCCGTATATAATATTCTAAGGTAGGTACCGTTGGGGAAGAATTGTATCTAAAAAATATTATTAAACGAAAGAATATTGAAAAGTATACTGCAAAATATTGATCATTTCTCTTACAAGGTATGTAATCAATGTATCCGTGTAAAATATCCTAAGGTAGGTACCGTTGGGGCAGGATTTTATCTAAAAAATATTATTAAACGAAAAAATTTTGAAAAGTATACTGCAAAATATTGATCATTCCTCTTACAAGGTATGTAATCAATGTATCTGTATAAAATATTTTACGGAAGGTACCGTTAAGGCAGGATTCTATCTAAAAATATTATTAAACGAAGAAATTTTGAAGAGTATACTGCAAAATATTAATCATTCCTCTTACAAGGTATGTCATCAATGTATCCGTATAATATATTCTAAGGTAGGCCCCGTTAGGGCAGGATTCTATCTGAAAAATATTATTAAACGAAGGAATTTTGAAGTGTATATTGCAAAATATTGATCATTCCTCCTACAAGGTATGTAATTAATGTATCCGTATAGAATATTCTAAGGTAGGTACCGTTAGGGCAGGATTCTATCTAAAAAATATTACTAAACGAAGGAATTTTGAAGAGTATACTGCAAAATATTGATCATTTCTCTTACAAGGTATGTAATCAATGTATCCGTATGAAACATTCTAAGATAGGTACCGTTGGGGCAGGATTCTATCAAAAAAATATTATTAAACAAAGAAATTTTGAAGAGTATTCTGCAAAATATTGATCATTCCTCTCACAAGGGATGTAATCAGTGTATTCGTATAAAATATTCTAAGGTAGGTACCGTTGGAACAAAATTCAATCTAAAAAATATTATCAAACGAAGAATTTTTAAAAAGTATAATGCAAAAAATTAAAAATTCCTCTTACAAGGTATGTATTCAATGTATACGTATAAAATATTCTAAGGTAGGTGCCGTTGGGGCATCATTTCATCTAAAAAATATTATTAAACGAAGAAATTTTGAAGAGTATACTGCAAAATATTGATCATTCCTCTTACAAGGTATGTCATTAATGTATCCGTATAAAATATTCTAAGGAAGGCACCATTGGGGCAAATTATATCTAAAAAATATTAATAAACGAAGAAATTTTAAAGAGTTTAATGCAAAATATTGATCATTTCTCTTACAAGGTATGTAATCAATGTATCCGTATAAAATATTCTAAGGTAAGTACCGTTCTGGCAGAATTCGATCTAAAAAATATTATTAAACGAAGAAATTTTGAGGAGTATATTGCAAAATATTGATCATTTCTCTTACAAGGTATGTAATTAATGTATTTGTATGTAATATTATAAGTTAGGTACCGTTGGGACAGGATTCTATCTAAAAAATGTTATTAAACGAAGAGATTCTAAAGAGTATACTGCAAAATATTAATCATTTCTCTATTAAGGTATGTAATCAATGTATCTGTATAAAATATTATATGGTAGGTACCGTTAGAGTAGAATTCTATCTAGAAAATATTATTAAACAAAGAAATTTTGGAGAGTATACTGCAAAATATTAATCATTACTCTTACAAGGTATGTAATCAATGTATCCGTATAAAATATTCTAAGGTAGGTACCGTTATGGCAGGATTCTATCTAAAAAATATTATCAAACGAAAAGATTTTGAAGAGTTTAATGCAAAATATTGATCATTCCTCTTACAAAGTAAGTAATCAAGGTATTTGTCAAAAATATTCTTAGGTAGGTACCGTTAAGGCAGGATTTTATTCAAAAATTTTATTAAACGAAGAAATTTTAAAGAGTATACTGCAAAATATTGATTATTCCTCTTACAAAGTATGTATTCAATGTATCCGTATGAAATATCCTAAGGTAGGTACTGTTAGGGCAGGATTCTATCAAAAAAAAATTATTAAATGAAGAAATTTCAAAGAGTATACTGCAAAATATTGATCATTTCTCTTACAAGGTATGTAATCAATGTATTCGTCTCAAATATTGTAAGGTAGGTACCGTTAAGGCAGGATTCTATCTTAAAAATATTATTAAACGAAGAAATTTTGAAGAGTATACTGCAAAATATTGATCATTCCTCTTTCAAGGTATGTAATCAATGTATCCGTATAAAATATTCTGAGGTAGGTACCGTTAGGGCAGGATTCTATCTAAAAAATATTATTAAACGAAGAAATTTAAAAGAGTATACTGCAAAATATTGATTATTCCTCTTACAAGGTATGTAATCAATGAATCCGTCTAAAATATTCTGAGGTAGGTATTAATAAAACGGGATTCTATCTAAAAAATATTATTAAACGAAGAAATTTTAAAGAGTATACTGCAAAATATTAATCATTCCTCCAACAAAGTATGTTATCAATGTATCCGTATAAAATATTCTAAGGTAGGTACCGTTATGGCAGCATTCTATCAAAAAAATATTATTAAACAAAGAAATTTTGAGGAGTATATTGCAAAATATTGATCATTTCTCTTACAAGGTATGTAATCAATGTATCCGTATAAAATTTTCTAAGGTAGGTACCGTTAAGGCAGGATTCCATCTAAAAAATATTATTAAACAAAGATATTTTGAAGAGTATACTGCAAAATATTGATCATTCCTCTTACAAGGTATGTAATTAATGTATCCGTATAAAATATTTTAAGGTAGGTACCGTTGGGGCAGGATTCTATCTAAAAAATGTTATTAAACAAAAAAATTTTGAAGAGTATACTGCAAAATATTAATCATTCCTCTGACAAGGTATGTAATCAATGTATCCGTATAAAATATTCTAAGGTAGGTACCGTTATGTCAGGATTCTATCTAAAAAATATTATTAAACGAAGAAATTTTGAAGAGTATACTGCAAAATATTAATCATTTCTCTTACAAGGTATGTAATCAATGTATCCGTTTAAAAAATTCTAGGGTAGGTACTGTTGGGGCAGGATTCTATCTAAAAAATATTATTATACGAAAAAATTTTGAAGGCCTTACTGCAAAATATTGATCATTTCTTTTACAAGGTATGTAATCAATGTATCCGTCTAAAATATTCTAAGGTAGGTACCGTTGGGGCAGGATTCTATCCAAAAAATATCATTTAACATATAAATTTTGAAAAGTATACTGCAAAATATCGATCATTCCTCTTACAAGGTATGCAATCAATGTATTCATATAAAATATTCTAAGGTAGGTATTGTTGGGGCAGGAGTCTATCTAAAAAATATTATTAAACGAAAAAATTTTAAAGAGTATACTGCAAAATATTGATCTTTCCTCTTACAAGGTATGAAATCAATGTATCTGTATGAAATATTCTAAGGTAGGTACCGTTGGGGCAGGATTCTATCTGAAAAATATTATTAAACGAAGAAATTTTGAAGAGTATACTGCAAAATATCGATTATACCTCTTACAAGGTATGTTGTCAATGTATCCGTATAAAATATTCTAAGGTAAGTACCGTTCTGGCAGAATTCTATCTAAGAAATATTATTAAACGAAGTAATTTTAAGGAGTATATTGCAAAATATTGATCATTTCTCTTACAAGGTATGTAATCAATGTATCTGTATGAAATATTATAAGTTAGGTACCGTTGGGACAGGATTCTATCTAAAAAATGTTATTAAACGAAGAGATTTAAAAGAGTATACTGCAAAATATTAATCATTTCTCTTTTAAGGTATGTTATCAATGTATCTGTATAAAATATTATATGGTAGGTACCGTTGGGGTAGAATTCTATCTAAAAAATATTATTGAACGAAGAAATTTTAAAGAGTAGACTGCAAAATATTAATCATTTCTCTTTTAAGGTATGTAATCAATGTATCCGTCTAAAATATTCTTAGGTAGGTACCAATAAAACAGGAGTCTATCTCAAAAATATTATTAAACGAAGGAATTTTGAAAAGTATACTGCAAAATATTGATCATTCCTCTTACAAGGTATGTAATCAATGTATCCGTATAAAATATTCTGAGGTAGGTACCGTTGAGGCAGGATTCTATCTAAGAAATGTTATTAAACAAAGAAATTTTAAAGAGTATACTGCAAAATATTGATCATTCCTTTTACAAGGTATGTAATCAATGTATCCGTATAAAATATTCTAAGGAAGGCACCATTGGGGCAAATTATATCTAAAAAATATTAATAAACGAAGAAATTTTAAAGAGTATAATGCAAAATATTGATCATTCCTCTTACAAGGTATGTAATCAATGTATCCGTATAAAATATTCTAAGGTAAGTACCGTTCTGGCAGAATTCGATCTAAAAAATATTATTAAACGAAGAAATTTTGAGGAGTATATTGCAAAATATTGATCATTTCTCTTACAAGGTATGTAATCAATGTATCTGTATGTAATATTATAAGTTAGGTACCGTTGGGACAGGATTCTATCTAAAAAATGTTATTAAACGAAGAGATTCTAAAGAGTATACTGCAAAATATTAATCATTTCTCTATTAAGGTATGTAATCAATGTATCTGTATAAAATATTATATGGTAGGTACCGTTGGGGTAGATTTCTATCTAAAAAATATTATTAAACAAAGAAATTTTGAAGAGTATACCGCAAAATATTAATCATTACTCTTACAAGGTATGTAATCAATGTATCCGTATAAAATATTCTAAGGTAGGTACCGTTATGGCAGGAGTCTATCTAAAAAATATTATCAAACAAAAAAATTTTGAAGAGTTTAATGCAAAATATTGATCATTCCTCTTACAAAGTAAGTAATCAACGTATTTGTCAAAAATATTCTTAGGTAGGTACCGTTAAGGCAGGATTTTATTCAAAAATTTTATTAAACGAAGAAATTTTAAAGAGTATACTGCAAAATATTGATCATTCCTCTTACAAAGTATGTATTCAATGTATCCGTATGAAATATCCTAAGGTAGGTACTGTTAGGGCAGGATTCTATCAAAAAAAAATTATTAAATGAAGAAATTTCAAAGAGTATACTGCAAAATATTGATCATTCCTCTTACAAGGTATGTAATCAATGTATTCGTCTCAAATATTGTAAGGTAGGTACCGTTAAGGCAGGATTCTATCTTAAAAATATTATTAAACGAAGAAATTTTGAAGAGTATACTGCAAAATATTGATCATTCCTCTTTCAAGGTAAGTAATCAATGTATCCGTATAAAATATTCTGAGGTAGGTACCGTTGGGGCAGGATTCTATCTAAAAAATATTATTAAACGAAGAAATTTAAAAGAGTATACTGCAAAATATTGATTATTCCTCATACAAGGTATGTAATCAATGTATCCGTCTAAAATATTCTGAGGTAGGTATTAATAAAACGGGATTCTATCTAAAAAATTTTATTAAACGAAGAAATTTTAAAGAGTATACTGCAAAATATTAATCATTCCTCCAACAAAGTATGTTATCAATGTATCCGTATAAAATATTCTAAGGTAGGTACCGTTATGGCAGCATTCTATCAAAAAAATATTATTAAACGAAGAAATTTTGAGGAGTATATTGCAAAATATTGATCATTTCTCTTACAAGGTATGTAATCAATGTATCCGTATAAAATTTTCTAAGGTAGGTACCGTTAAGGCAGGATTCCATCTAAAAAATATTATTAAACAAATATATTTTGAAGAGTATACTGCAAAATATTGATCATTCCTCTTACAAGGTATGTAATTAATGTATCCGTATAAAATATTTTAAGGTAGGTACCGTTGGGGCAGGATTCTATCTAAAAAATGTTATTAAACAAAAAAATTTTGAAGAGTATACTGCAAAATATTAATCATTCCTCTGACAAGGTATGTAATCAAGGTATCCGTATAAAATATTCTAAGGTAGGTACCGTTATGTCAGGATTCTATCTAAAAAATATTATTAAACGAAGAAATTTTGAAGAGTGTACTGCAAAATATTAATCATTTCTCTTACAAGGTATGTAATCAATGTATCCGTTTAAAAAATTCTAGGGTAGGTACTGTTGGGGCAGAATTCTATCTAAAAAATATTATTATACGAAAAAATTTTGAAGGCCTTACTGCAAAATATTGATCATTCCTTTTACAAGGTATGTAATCAATGTATCCGTCTAAAATATTCTAAGGTAGGTACCGTTGGGGCAGGATTCTATCCAAAAAATATTATTTAACATATAAATTTTAAAAAGTATACTGCAAAATATCGATCATTCCTCTTACAAGGTATGCAATCAATGTATTCATATAAAATATTCTAAGGTAGGTATTGTTGGGGCAGGAGTCTATCTAAAAAATATTATTAAACGAAAAAATTTTAAAGAGTATACTGCAAAATATTGATCTTTCCTCTTACAAGGTATGAAATCAATGTATCTGTATGAAATATTCTAAGGTAGGTACCGTTGGGGCAGGATTCTATCTGAAAAATATTATGAAACGAAGAAATTTTAAAGAGTATACTGCAAAATATCGATTATACCTCTTACAAGGTATGTTGTCAATGTATCCGTATAAAATATTCTAAGGTAAGTACCGTTCTGGCAGAATTCTATCTAAGAAATATTATTAAACGAAGAAATTTTAAGGAGTATATTGCAAAATATTGATCATTTCTCTTACAAGGTATGTAATCAATGTATCTGTATGAAATATTATAAGTTAGGTACCGTTGGGACAGGATTCTATCTAAAAAATGTTATTAAACGAAGAGATTTAAAAGAGTATACTGCAAAATATTAATCATTTCTCTTTTAAGGTATGTTATCAATGTATCTGTATAAAATATTATATGGTAGGTACTGTTGGGGTAGAATTCTATCTAAAAAATATTATTGAACGAAGAAATTTTAAAGAGTAGACTGCAAAATATTAATCATTTCTCTTTTAAGGTATGTAATCAATGTATCCGTCTAAAATATTCTTAGGTAGGTACCAATAAAACAGGATTTTATCTCAAAAATATTATTAAACGAAGGAATTTTCAAGAGTATACTGCAAAATATTGATCATTCCTCTTACAAGGTATGTAATCAATGTATCCGTATAAAATATTCTGAGGTAAGTACCGTTGAGGCAGGATTCTATCTAAGAAATGTTATTAAACAAAGAAATTTTAAAGAGTATACTGCAAAATATTGATCATTCCTCTTACAAGGTATGTAATCAATGTATCCGTATAAAATATTCTAAGGAAGGCACCATTGGGGCAAATTATATCTAAAAAATATTAATAAACGAAGAAATTTTAAAGAGTATAATGCAAAATATTGATCATTCCTCTTACAAGGTATGTAATCAATGTATCCGTATAAAATATTCTAAGGTAAGTACCGTTCTGGCAGAATTCGATCTAAAAAATATTATTAAACGAAGATATTTTGAGGAGTATATTGCAAAATATTGATCATTTCTCTTACAAGGTATGTAATCAATGTATCTGTATGTAATATTATAAGTTAGGTACCGTTGGGACAGGATTCTATCTAAAAAATGTTATTAAACGAAGAGATTCTAAAGAGTATACTGCAAAATATTAATCATTTCTCTATTAAGGTATGTAATCAATGTATCTGTATAAAATATTATATGGTAGGTACCGTTGGGGTAGAATTCTATCTAAAAAATATTATTAAACAAAGAAATTTTGAAGAGTATACTGCAAAATATTAATCATTACTCTTACAAGGTATGTAATCAATGTATCCGTATAAAATATTCTAAGGTAGGTACCGTTATGGCAGGATTCTATCTAAAAAATATTATCAAACGAAAAAATTTTGAAGAGTTTAATGCAAAATATTGATCATTCCTCTTACAAAGTAAGTAATCAACGTATTTGTCAAAAATATTCTTAGGTAGGTACCGTTAAGGCAGGATTTTATTTAAAAATTTTATTAAACGAAGAAATTTTAAAGAGTATACTGCAAAATATTGATCATTCCTCTTACAAAGTATGTATTCAATGTATCCGTATGAAATATCCTAAGGTAGGTACTGTTAGGGCAGGATTCTATCAAAAAAAAATTATTAAATGAAGAAATTTCAAAGAGTATACTGCAAAATATTGATCATTCCTCTTACAAGGTATGTAATCATTGTATTCGTCTCAAATATTGTGAGGTAGGTACCGTTAAGGCAGGATTCTATCTTAAAAATATTATTAAACGAAGAAATTTTGAAGAGTATACTGCAAAATATTGATCATTCCTCTTTCAAGGTATGTAATCAATGTATCCGTATAAAATATTCTGAGGTAGGTACCGTTGGGGCAGGATTCTATCTAAAAAATATTATTAAACAAAGAAATTTAAAAGAGTATACTGCAAAATATTGATTATTCCTCTTACAAGGTATGTAATCAATGTATCCGTCTTAAATATTCTGAGGTAGGTATTAATAAAACGGGATTCTATCTAAAAAATATTATTAAACGAAGAAATTTTAAAGAGTATACTGCAAAATATTAATCATTCCTCCAACAAAGTATGTTATCAATGTATCCGTATAAAATATTCTAAGGTAGGTACCGTTATGGCAGCATTCTATCAAAAAAATTTTATTAAACGAAGAAATTTTAAGAAGTATATTGCAAAATATTGATCATTTCTCTTACAAGGTATGTAATCAATGTATCCGTATAAAATTTTCTAAGGTAGGTACCGTTAAGGCAGGATTCCATCTAAAAAATATCATTAAACAAAGATATTTTGAAGAGTATACTGCAAAATATTGATCATTCCTCTTACAAGGTATGTAATTAATGTATCCGTATTAAATATTTTAAGGTAGGTACCGTTGGGGCAGGATTCTATCTAAAAAATGTTATTAAACAAAAAAATTTTGAAGAGTATACTGCAAAATATTAATCATTCCTCTGACAAGGTATGTAATCAATGTATCCGTATAAAATATTCTAAGGTAGGTACCGTTATGTCAGGATTCTATCTAAAAAATATTATTAAACGAAGAAATTTTGAAGAGTATACTGCAAAATATAAATCATTTCTCTTACAAGGTATGTAATCAATGTATCCGTTTAAAAAATTCTAGGGTAGGTACTGTTGGGGCAGGATTCTATCTAAAAAATATTATTATACGAAAAAATTTTGAAGGCCTTACTGCAAAATATTGATCATTCCTTTTACAAGGTATGTAATCAATGTATCCGTCTAAAATATTCTAAGGTAGGTACCGTTGGGGCAGGATTCTATCCAAAAAATATTATTTAACATATAAATTTTGAAAAGTATACTGCAAAATATCGATCATTCCTCTTACAAGGTATGTAATCAATGTATTCATATAAAATATTCTAAGGTAGGTATTGTTGGGGCAGGAGTCTATCTAAAAAATTTTATTAAACGAAGAAATTTTAAAGAGTATATTGCAAAATATTGATCATTCCTCTTACAAGGTGTGTGATAAATATATCCGTATAGAATATTCTAAGGTAGGTACCGTTAAGGCAGGATTCTATCTAAAAAATATTACGAAACGAAGACATTTTGAAAAGTATACTGCAGAATATTGATCATACCTCTTACAAGGTATGTAATCAATGTATCCGTATGAAATATTCTAAGGTAGGTACCGTTGGGGCAGGATTCTATCAAAAACATATTATTAAACGAAGAAATTATTAAGAGTATACTGCAAAATATTAATTATTACTTTTACAAGGTATGTAATCAATGTATTCGTATAAAATATTCTAAGGTAGGTACCGTTGGGGCAGAATTCTATCTAAAAAATATTATTAAACAAAGAAATTTTAAAAAAAATTATGCAAAAAATTGATCATTCCTTTTACAACGTATGAAATCAATGTATCCGATTTAAATATTCTAAGGTAGGTACCGTTGGGGCAGGATTCTATCTAAAAAATTTTATTAAACGGAGAATTTTTTAAGAGTATACTGCAAAATATTGATCATTCTTCTTACAAGGTATGTAATCAATGTATTCGTATAAAATATTCTAAAGTAGGTGCCGTCGGGGCAGCATTCTATTTAAAAAAAATATTACTAAACGAAGAAATTTTGGAGAGTATACTGCAAAACATTGATTATTCCTCTTACAAGGAATGTAATCAATGTATCTGTATGAAATATTCTATGGTAGGTACCGTGAGGGCAGGATTCTATCTAAAAAATATTACGAAACGAAGAAATTTTGAAGAGTATACTGCAAAATATTGATCATTCCTCTTACAAGGTATGTAATCAATGTATTCGTATAAAATATTTTAAGGTAGGTACCGTTGGCGCAGAATTCTATCTAAAAAATATTATTAAACGAAGAAATTTTAAAAAGTATAGTGCAAAAAATTGATTAATTCTCTTACAAGTTATGTATTCAATCTATCCGTGTAAAATATTTTAAGGTAGGTGCCATTGGGGCAGCATTCTATCAAAAAAGTATTATTGAACGAAGAAATTTTGAAGAGTATACTGCAAAATATTGATCATTCCTCTAACAAGGTATGTCGTCAATGTATCTGTATAAAATATTTTAAGGTAGGCACCGTTAGAGCAGGATTCTATCTATGAAATATTATTAAACGAAGAAATTTTGAAGAGTATACTGCTAATTTTAATCATTCCGTTTACAAGGTATGTAATCAATGTATCCGTATAAAATATTTTAAGGTAGGTACCGTTGGAGCAGGATTATATCTAAAAAATATTATTAAACGAAGAAATTTTAAAGAGTATATTGCAAAATATTGATCATTCCTCTTACAAGGTATGTAATTAATGTATTCGTATAGAATATTATAAGGTGGGTACCGTTAAGGCAGAATTCTATCTAAAGAATATTACGAAACGAAGAAATTTTGAAGAGTATATACTGCAAAATATTGATCATTCCTCTTACAAGGGATGCAATCAATGTATCCGTATGAAATATTCCAAGGTAGGTACCGTTGGTGCAGAATTCTATCTCAAAGATATTATGAATCGAAGAAATTTTTAAGAGTTTACTGCAAAATATTGATCATTTATCTTACAAGGTAAGTAATCACTGTATCCTTATAAAAAATTTTAAGGTAGGTACCGATGGAGCAGGATTCTATCTAAAAAATATTATTAAACGAAGAAATTTTGTAGAGTATACTGCAAAATATTAATTATTTCTCTTACAAGGTATGTAATCAATGTATTTGTATAATATAATTTAAGGTAGGTACCGTTGGGGCAGGATTATATCTAAAACATATTATTAAACTTAGTAATTTTAACGAGTATATTGCAAAATGTTGATCATTCCTCTTACAAGGTATGTAATTAATGTATCCGTGTAGATAATTTTAAGGTAGGTACCGTTAGGGCAGGATTTTATCTAAAAAATATTACTAAACAAAGAAATTTTGAAGAGTATACTGCAAAATATTAATCATTCCTCTTACAAGGTATGTAATTAATGTATTTGTATAAAATATTCTAAGGTAGGTACCGTTGGGGCAAGATTTTATCTAAAAAATATTATTAATCGAAAAAATTTTAAAGAGTTTACTGCAAAATATTGATCATTCCTCTTACAAGGTATATAACCAATGTATCCGTATAAAATATTCGAAGGTAAGTACCGTTGGGGCAGGATTCTATCTGAAAAATATTATCAAACAAAGAAATTTTTAAGAGTATACTGCAAAATATTAATTATTTCTCTTATAAGGGATGTCATCCATGTATCCGTATAAAATATTATAAAGGAGGCACCGTTGGGGCAGGATTTTATCTATAAAATATCATTAAACAGAGAAATTTAAAAGAGTATACTGCAAATTATAATTATTTCTCTTACAAGGTATGAAATCAATGTATCCGTATAAAATATTTCAAAGTAGGAACCGTTGGGGCAGGATTATATCTAAAAAATATTACTAAACGAAGAAATTTTGAAGAGTATATTGCAAAATATTATCATTCCTCTTTCAAGGTATGTAATCAATGTATACGTATAGAATATTCTGAGGTAGGTACCGTTAGGGCAGAATTCTATCTAAAAAATATTACTAAACGAAGAAATTTTGATGAGTATACTGGAAAATATTGATCATTTCTCTTACGAGGTATGTAATCAATGTATCCGTACAAAATATTCTAAGGTAGGTACCGTTGGGGCAGGATTTTATCTAAAAAATATTATTGATCGAAAAAATTTTAATGAGTATACTGCAAAATACTGATTATTCCTCTTACAAGGTATGTAATCAATGTATTCGTATAAAATATTCGAAGGTAAGTACCGTTAGGGCAGGATTCTATCGAAAAAATATCATTAAACGAAGAAATTTTGAAGAGTATACTTTAAAATATTGATAACTCCTCTTACAAAGTATGTAATCAATGTATCCGTATAAATTATCGTAAGGTAGGTACCGTTGGTGCAGGATTCTATCTAAAAAATATTATTAAACGAAGAAATTCTAAAGAGTACACTGCAAAATATTGATCATTCCTCTTACAAGGTATGTAATCAATGTATCCGTATAAAATATTCTAAGGTAGGTACCGTTGGGGCAAGATTTTATCTGAAAAATATTATTGAACGAAAAAATTTTAAAAAGTATACTGCAAAATATTTATCATTCCTCTTACAAGGTCTGTAATCAATGTATTCGTATAATATATTCAAAGGTTAGTACCGTTGGGGCAGGATTCTATCTTAAAAATATTATTAAACAAAAAAATTTCGAAGAGTATACTGCAAAATATTGATAACTCCTCTTACAAAGTATGTTATTAATGTATCCGTATAGAATCTTCTAAGGTAGGTAGCGTTGGTGCAGAATTGTATCAAAAAAATATTATTTGACGAAGAAATTTCGAAAAGTATACTGCAAAATATTGATAACTCCTCTTACAAAGTATGTAATCAATGTATCCGTATAAAATATTCTAAGGTAGGTACCGTTGGGGCAAGATTTTATCTGAAAAATATTATTGAACGAAAAAATTTTAAAAAGTATACTGCAAAATATTTATCATTCCTCTTATAAGGTATGTCATCAATGTATCCGTATAAAATATTCTAAGGTAGGCACCGTTGGAGCAGGATCCTATCTATAAAATATTATTCAACGAAGAAATCTAAAAGAGTATACTGCAAATTTTAAACATTCCTCTTACAAGGTATGTAATCAATGTATCTGTATAAAATATTTTAAGGTAGGAACCGTTGGGGCAGGATTATATCTAAAAAATATTATTAAACGAAGAAATTTTTATGAGTATACTGCAAAATATTAATCATTCCTCTTACAAGGTATGTAATCAATGTATCCGTATAAAATATTCAAAGGTAAGTACCGTTGGGGCAGGATTCTATCTTAAAAATATTATTAAACAAAAAAATTTCGAAGAGTATACTGCAAAATATTGATAACTCCTCTTACAAAGTATGTAAATAATGTATCCGTATAAAATCTTCTAAGGTAGGTAGCGTTGGTGCAGAATTCTATCTAAAAAATATTATTTAACGAAGAAATTTTGAAAAGTATACTGCAAAATATTGATAACCCCTCTTACAAAGTATGTAATAATTGTATCTGTATAAAATCTTCTAAAGTAGGTAGCGTTGGTGCAGGATTCTATCTAAAAAATATTATTAAACGAAGAAATTTTGAAGAGTATACTGAAAAATATTAATCATTCCTCTTACAAGGTATGTAATTAATGTATCCGTATAAAATATTCTAAGGTAGGTACCGTTGGGGCAGGATTTTATCTAAAAAATATTATTAAACGAAAAAATTTTGAAAAGTATACTGCAAAATATTGATCATTTCCCTTACAAGGTATGTAATCAATGTATTTGTATAAAATATTCTACGGAAGGTACCGTTGAGGCAGGATTCTATCTAAAAATATTATTGAACGAAGAAATTTTGAAGAGTATACTGCAAAATATTTATTAATTCTCTTACAAGGTATGTAATCTATGTATCTGTATAAAATATTCTAAGGTAGGTGTCGTTGAGGCAGGATTCTATCTAAAAAATATTATTAAACGAAGATATTTTGAAGAGTATACTGCAAAATATTGATCATTCCTCTTATAAGGTATGTCATCAATGTATCCGTATAAAATATTCTAAGGTAGGCACCGTTGGAGCAGGATCCTATCTATAAAATATTATTCAACGAAGAAATCTAAAAGAGTATACTGAAAATTTTAATCATTCCTCTTACAAGGTATGTAATCAATGTATCTGTATAAAATATTTTAAGGTAGGAACCGTTGGGGCAGGATTATATCTAAAGAATATTATTAAACGAAGAAATTTTAAAGAGTATACTGCAAAATATCATTCATTCCTCTTACAAGGTATGTAATCAATGTATCCGTATAAAATATTCAAAGGTAAGTACCGTTGGGGCAGGATTCTATCTTAAAAATATTATTAAACAAAAAAATTTCGAAGAGTATACTGCAAAATATTGATAACTCCTCTTACAAAGTATGTAAATAATGTATCCGTATAAAATCTTCTAAGGTAGGTAGCATTGGTGCAGAATTCTATCTAAAAAATATTATTTAACGAAGAAATTTTGAAAAGTATACTGAAAAATATTGATAACCCCTCTTACAAAGTATGTAATCAATGTATCCGTATAAAATCTTCTAAAGTAGGTAGTGTTGGTGCAGGATTCTATCTAAAAAATATTATTAAACGAAGAAATTTTGAAGAGTATACTGAAAAATATTAATTATTCCTCTTACAAGGTATGTAATTAATGTATCCGTATAAAATATTCTAAGGTAGGTACCGTTGGGGAAGAATTGTTTCTAAAAAATATTATTAAACGAAAGAATATTGAAAAGTATACTGCAAAATATTGATCATTTCTCTTACAAGGTATGTAATCAATGTATTCGTGTAAAATATCCTAAGGTAGGTACCGTTGGGGCAGGATTTTATCTAAAAGATATTATTAAACGAAAAAATTTTGAAAAGTATACTGCAAAATATTGATCATTCCTCTTACAAGGTATGTAATCAATGTATCTGTATAAAATATTTTACGGAAGGTGTCGTTGGGACAGGATTCTATCTAAAAAATATTATTAAACGAAGATATTTTGAAGAGTATACTGCAAAATATTGATCATTCCTCTTATAAGGTATGTCATCAATGTATCCGTATAAAATATTCTAAGGTAGGCACAGTTGGAGCAGGATCCTATTTATAAAATATTATTAAACGAAGAGATCTAAAAGAGTATACTGCAAATTTTAATCATTTCTCTTACAAGGTATGTAATCAATGTATCTGTATAAAATATTTTAAGGTAGGAACCGTTGGGGCAGGATTATACCTAAAAAATATTAATAAACGAAGAAATTTTGATGAGTATACTGCAAAATATTAATCATTCCTCTCACAAGGTATGTAATCAATGTATCCGTATAAAATATTTAAAGGTAAGTACCGTTGGGGCAGGATTCTATTTAAAAAATATTATTAAACAAAAAAATTTCGAAGAGTATACTGCAAAATATTGATAACTCCTCTTACAAAGTATGTAATTAATGTATCCGTATAAAATCTTCTAAGGTAGGTAGCGTTGGGGCAGGATTCTATCTAAAAAATGTTATTAAACGAAGGAATTTTGAATAGTATACTGCAAAATATTGATTATTCCTCTTACAAGGTATGTCATCAATGTATCCGTATAAAATATTCTAAGGTAGGCACCGTTGGAGCAGGATTCTATCTATAAAATATTATTTAACGGAGAAATTTTGAAGAGTATACTGCAAATTTTAATTATTCCTCTTACAAGGTATGTACTCAATGTATTCAGAGAAAATATTTTAAGGTAGGTACCGTTGGGGCAGGATTCTATCTAAAAAATATTATTAAACGAAGAAATTTTGAAGAGTATATTGCAAAATATTGATCATTCCTCTTACAAGGTATGTAATCAATGTATCCGTATGAAATATTACAAGGTAGGGACCGTTAGGGCAGGATTCTATCTAAAAAATATTACTAAACGAAGAAATTTAGAAGAGTATACTGCAAAATATTGATCATTCCTCTTACAAGGTATGTAATCAACGTATTCGTATAAAATATTCTAAGGTAGGTACCGTTGGTGCAAGATTCTATCTAAAAAATATTATTAAACAAAGAAATTTTAAAAAGTATACTGCAAAATATTGATCATTCATCTTACAAGGTATGTGATCAATGTATCCGTATAATATATTTTAAGGTAGGTACCGATGGGGCAGTATTCTATCTAAAAAATATTATTAAACGAAGAAATTTTGAAGAGCATACTGAAAATATTGATCATTCTTCTTACAAGGTATGTAATCAATGTATTTGTGTAAAATATTCTAAGGTAGGTGCCGTTGGGGCAGCATTCTATTTAAAAAAAATATTAATAAACGAAGAAATTTTGAAGAGTATACTGCAAAATATTAATTATTCCTCTTATTAGGTATGTCATTAATGTATCCGTATAAAATATTCTAAGGTAGGCACCGTTGGGGCAGGATTTTATCTATAAATTATTATTAAACGAAGAAATTCAGAAGAGTATACTGCAAATTTTAATCATTCCTCTTACAAGGTATGTAATCAATGTATCCGTATAAAATACTTTAAGATAGGTACCATTGGGGCAAGGTTTTATCTCAAAAATATTATTAAACGAAAAAATTTTAAAGAGTATACTGCAAAATATTGATCATTCCTCTTACAAGGTATGTAATCAATGTATCCGTTTAAAATATTCAAAGGTAAGTACCGTTGGGGCAGAATTCTATCTTAAAAATATTATTAAACGAAGAAATTTTGAAGAGTATACTGCTAAATATTGATCATTCATCTTACAAGGTATGTGATCACTGTATCCGTACATTATATTCTAAAGTATATACCGTTAGGGCAGGATTCTATCTAAAAAATATTACTTAATGAAAAAATTTCGGAGAGGATACTGCAAAATATTGATCATTCCTCTTACAAGGAATGTAATTAATGAATCTGTATACTATATTTTGAGGTAGGTACCGGTGGGGCAGTATTCTATCTAAAAAATATTATTTAACGAAGAAATTTTGAAGAGTATACTGCAAAATATTAATAACTCCTCTTACAAAGTATGTAATCAATGTATCCGTATAAAATGTTCTGAGGTAGGTACCGTTGGTGCAGGATTCTATCAAAAAAATATTATTAAACAAAAAAATTTTGAAGAGTATACTGCAAAATATTGATCATTCATCTTACAAGGTAAGTAATCAATGTATCCGTATAAAATATTCTAAGGTAGGTACCGTTGGGGCAGAATTCTATCTAAAAAATATTATCTAACGAAGAATTTTTAAAAAGTATAATGCAAAAAATTGAAAATTCCTCTTACAAGGTATGTATTCAATGTATCCGTATAAAATATTCTAAGGTAGGCACCGTTAGGGCAGGATTCTATCTAAAAAATATTATTAAACGAAGAAATTTTGAAGTGTATATTGCAAAATATTGATCATTCCTCTTACAAGGTATGTCATCAATGTATCCGTATAATATATTCTAAGGTAGGCACCGGTAGGGCAGGATTCTATCTAAAAAATATTATTAAACGAAGAAATTTTGAAGTGTATATTGCAAAATATTGATCATTCCTCTTACAAGGTATGTAATTAATGTCTCCGTATAGAATATTCTAAGGTAGGTACCGTTAGGGCAGGATTCTATCTAAAAAATATTACTAAACGAAGAAATTTTGAAGAGTATACTGCAAAATATTAATCATTCCTCTTACAAGGTATGTAATCAATTTATCTGTATGAAACATTCTAAGATAGGTACCGTTGGGGCAGGATTCTATCAAAAAAATATTATTTAACAAAGAAATTTTGTAGAGTATTCTGCAAAATATTGATCATTCCTCTCACAAGGTATGTATTCAATGTATACGTATAAAATATTCTAAGGTAGGTGCCGTTGGGGCATCATTTTATCTAAAAAATATTATTAAACGAAGAAATTTTAAAGAGTATACTGCAAAATATTGATCATTCCTCTTACAAGGTATGTCATCAATGTATCTGTATAATATTTCCTAAGGTAGGCACCGTTAAGGCAGGATTCTATTAATAAAATAATATTAAACGAAAAAATTTTGAAGAGTATACGGCAAATTTTAATCATTTCTCTTGCAAGGTATGTAATCAATGTATTTGTATAATATATTTTAAGGTAGGTACCGTTGGGGCAGGATTATATCTAAAAAATATTATTAAACGAAGAAATTTTGAAGTGTATATTGCAAAATATTGATCATTCCTCCTTCAAGGTATGTAATTAATGTATTCGTATAGAATATTCTAAGGTAGGGACCATTAGGGCAGGATTCTATCTAAAAAATATTACTGAACAAAAAAATTTTGAAGAGTATACTGCAAAATATTGATCATTCCTCTTACAAGGTATGTAATCAATGTATCTGTATAAAATAATTCAAGGTAAGTACCGTTGGGGCAGGATTCTATCTAAAAATAAATTTTTAAACGAAGAAATTTTGAAGAGTATATAGCAAAATATTAATAACTCCTCTTACAAAGTATGTAATCAATGTATCCGTATAAAATATTCTGAGGTAGGTACCGTTGATGCAGGATACTACCAAAAAAATATTATTAAACGAAGAAATTTTGAAGAGTATACTGCAAAACATTGATCATTCACCTTACAAGGTAAGTAATCAATGTATCCGTATAAAATATTCTAAGGTAGGTACCGTTGGGGCAGAATTCTATCTAAAAAATATTATCTAACTAAGAAATTTTAAAAAGTATAATGCAAAAAATTGAGAATCTCTCTTACAAGGTATGTATTCAATGTATCCGTATAAAATATTCTAAGGTAGGTGCCGTTGGGGCATCATTCTATCTAAAAAATATTATCTAACTAAGAAATTTTAAAAAGTATAATGCAAAAAATTGAGAATCTCTCTTACAAGGTATGTATTCAATGTACCCGTATAAAATATTCTAAGGTAGGTGCCGTTGGGGCATCATTCTAACTAAAAAATATTATTAAACGAAGAAATTTTGAAGAGTATACTGCAAAATATTAATCATTCCTCTTACAAGGTATGTCATCAATGTATCCGTATAATATATTCTAAGGTAGGCACCGTTAGGGCAGGATTCTATCTGAAAAATATTATTAAACGAAGAAATTTTGAAGTGTATATTGCAAAATATTGATCATTCCTCCTACAAGGTATGTAATTAATGTATCCGTATAGAATATTCTAAGGTAGGTACCGTTAGGGCAGGATTCTATCTAAAAAATATTACTAAACGAAGGAATTTTGAAGAGTATACTGCAAAATATTGATCATTTCTCTTACAAGGTATGTAATCAATGTATCCGTATGAAACATTCTAAGATAGGTACCGTTGGGGCAGGATTCTATCAAAAAAATATTATTAAACAAAGAAATTTTGAAGAGTATTCTGCAAAATATTGATCATTCCTCTCACAAGGGATGTAATCAGTGTATCCGTATAAAATATTCTAAGGTAGGTACCGTTGGAACAGAATTCAATCGAAAAAATATTATCAAACGAAGAATTTTTAAAAAGTATAATGCAAAAAATTAAAAATTCCTTTTACAAGGTATGTATTCAATGTATACGTATAAAATATTCTAAGGTAGGTGCCGTTGGGGCATCATTTCATCTAAAAAATATTATTAAACGAAGAAATTTTGAAGAGTATACTGCAAAATATTGATCATTCCTCTTACAAGGTATGTCATCAATGTATCCGTATAATATTTTCTAAGGTAGGCACCGTTAGGTCAGGATTCTATCAATAAAATAATATTAAACGAAAAAATTTTGAAGAGTATACTGCAAAATATTGATCATTCCTCTTACAAGGTATGTAATAAATGTATTTGTATAAAATATTCTAAGGTAGGTACCGTTAGGGCAGGATTCTATCTAAAAAATATTACTAAACGAAGGAATTTTGAAGAGTATACTGCAAAATATTGATCATTTCTCTTACAAGGTATGTAATCAATGTATCCGTATAAAACATTCTAAGATAGGTACCGTTGGGGCAGGATTCTATCAAAAAAATATTATTAAACAAAGAAATTTTGAAGAGTATTCTGCAAAATATTGATCATTCCTCTCACAAGGGATGTAATCAGTGTATCCGTATAAAATATTCTAAGGTAGGTACCGTTGGAACAGAATTCAATCTAAAAAATATTATCAAACGAAGAATTTTTAAAAAGTATAATGCAAAAAATTAAAAATTCCTCTTACAAGGTATGTATTCAATGTATACGTATAAAATATTCTAAGGTAGTTGCCGTTGGGGCATCATTTCATCTAAAAAATATTATTAAACGAAGAAATTTTGAAGAGTATACTGCAAAATATTGATCATTCCTCTTACAAGGTATGTCATCAATGTATCCGTATAATATTTTCTAAGGTAGGCACCGTTAGGGCAGGATTCTATCAATAAAATAATATTAAACGAAAAAATTTTGAAGAGTATACGGCAAATTTTAATCATTTTTCTTGCAAGGTATGTAATCAATGTATTTGTATAATATATTTTAAGGTAGGTACCGTTGGGGCAGGATTATATCTAAAAAATATTATTAAACGAAGAAATTTTAAAGTGTATATTGCAAAATATTGATCATTCCTCTTACAAGGTATGTAATTAATGTATCCGTATAAAATATTCTAAATTAGGTACCGTTAGGGCAGGATTCTATCTCAAAATATTACTAAACGAAGAAATTTTGAAGAGTATACTGCAAAATATTGATCATTCCTCTTACAAGGTATGTAATCAATGTATTTGTATAAAATATTCTAAGGTAGGTACCGTTGGGGCAGGATTTTATCTAAAAAATATTATTGAACGAAAAAATTTTAAAGATTATACTGCAAAATATTGAACATTCCTCTTACAAGGTATGTAATCAATGTATTCGTATAAAATATTCTAAGGTAGGTACCGTTGGGGCAGAATTATATCTAAAAAATATTATTAAACGAAGAAATTTTAAAAAGTATAATGCAAAAAATTAATCATTTCTCTTACAAGGTATGTAATCAATGTATCTGTATAAAATATTCTAAGGTAGGTGCCGTTATGGCAGCATTCTATCAAAAAAATATCATTAAACGAAGAAATTTTAAAGAGTATACTGCAAAATATTGATTATTCCTCTTACAAGGTATGTCATCAGTGTATCCGTATAAAATATTCTAAGGTAGGCACCGTTGGAGCAGGATTCTATCTATAAAATATTATTTAACGGAGAAATTTTGAAGAGTATACTGCAAATTTTAATTATTCCTCTTACAAGGTATGTACTCAATGTATTCAGAGAAAATATTTTAAGGTAGGTACCGTTGGGGCAGGATTCTATCTAAAAAATATAATTAAACGAAGAAATTTTGAAGAGTATATTGCAAAATATTGATCATTCCTCTTACAAGGTATGTAATCAATGTATTCGTATAAAATATTCTAAGGTAGGTACCGTTGGTGCAGGATTCTATCTAAAAAATATTATTAAACAAAGAAATTTTAAAAAGTATACTGCAAAATATTGATCATTCATCTTACAAGGTATGTGATCAATGTATCCGTATAATATATTTTAAGGTAGGTACCGATGGGGCAGTATTCTATCTAAAAAATATTATTAAACGAAGAAATTTTGAAGAGCATACTGAAAATATTGATCATTCTTCTTACAAGGTATGTAATCAATGTATTTGTGTAAAATATTCTAAGGTAGGTGCCGTTGGGGCAGCATTCTATTTAAAAAAAATATTATTAAACGAAGAAATTTTGAAGAGTATACTGCAAAATATTGATCATTCCTCTTATTAGGTATGTCATTAATGTATCCGTATAAAATATTCTAAGGTAGGCACCGTTGGGGCAGGATTTTATCTATAAATTATTATTAAATGAAGAAATTCAGAAGAGTATACTGCAAATTTTAATCATTCCTCTTACAAGGTATGTAATCAATGTATCCGTATAAAATACTTTAAGGTAGGTACCATTGGGGCAAGGTTTTATCTCAAAAATATTATTAAACGAAAAAATTTTAAAGAGTATACTGCAAAATATTGATCATTCCTCTTACAAGGTATGTAATCAATGTATCCGTTTAAAATATTCAAAGGTAAGTACCGTTGGGGCAGAATTCTATCTTAAAAATATTATTAAACGAAGAAATTTTGAAGAGTATACTGCTAAATATTGATCATTCATCTTACAAGGTATGTGATCACTGTATCCGTACATTATATTCTAAAGTAGATACCGTTAGGGCAGGATTCTATCTAAAAAATATTACTTAATGAAAAAATTTCGGAGAGGATACTGCAAAATATTGATCATTCCTCTTACAAGGGATGTAATCAATAAATCTGTATACTATATTTTGAGGTAGGTACCGTTGGGGCAGTATTCTATCTAAAAAATATTATTAAACGAAGAAATTTTGAAGAGTATACTGCAAAATATTAATAACTCCTCTTACAAAGTATGTAATTAATGTATCCGTATAAAATGTTCTGAGGTAGGTACCGTTGGTGCAGGATTCTATCAAAAAAATATTATTAAACAAAAAAATTTTGAAGAGTATACTGCAAAATATTGATCATTCATCTTACAAGGTAAGTAATCAATGTATCCGTATAAAATATTCTAAGGTAGGTACCGTTGGAACAGAATTCAATCTAAAAAATATTATCAAACGAAGAATTTTTAAAAAGTATAATGCAAAAAATTAAAAATTCCTCTTACAAGGTATGTATTCAATGTATACGTATAAAATATTCTAAGGTAGGTGCCGTTGGGGCATCATTTCATCTAAAAAATATTATTAAACGAAGAAATTTTGAAGAGTATACTGCAAAATATTGATCATTCCTCTTACAAGGTATGTCATCAATGTATCCGTATAATATTTTCTAAGGTAGGCACCGTTAGGGCAGGATTCTATCAATAAAATAATATTAAACGAAAAAATTTTGAAGAGTATACGGCAAATTTTAATCATTTTTCTTGCAAGGTATGTAATCAATGTATTTGTATAATATATTTTAAGGTAGGTACCGTTGGGGCAGGATTATATCTAAAAAATATTATTAAACGAAGAAATTTTAAAGTGTATATTGCAAAATATTGATCATTCCTCTTACAAGGTATGTAATTAATGTATCTGTATAAAATATTCTAAATTAGGTACCGTTAGGGCAGGATTCTATCTCAAAATATTACTAAACGAAGAAATTTTGAAGAGTATACTGCAAAATATTGATCATTCCTCTTACAAGGTATGTAATCAATGTATTTGTATAAAATATTCTAAGGTAGGTACCGTTGGGGCAGGATTTTATCTAAAAAATATTATTGAACGAAAAAATTTTAAAGATTATACTGCAAAATATTGAACATTCCTCTTACAAGGTATGTAATCAATGTATTCGTATAAAATATTCTAAGGTAGGTACCGTTGGGGCAGAATTATATCTAAAAAATATTATTAAACGAAGAAATTTTAAAAAGTATAATGCAAAAAATTAATCATTCCTCTTACAAGGTATGTAATCAATGTATCTGTATAAAATATTCTAAGGTAGGTGCCGTTATGGCAGCATTCTATCAAAAAAATATCATTAAACGAAGAAATTTTAAAGAGTATACTGCAAAATATTGATTATTCCTCTTACAAGGTATGTCATCAATGTATCCGTATAAAATATTCTAAGGTAGGCACCGTTGGAGCAGGATTCTATCTATAAAATATTATTTAACGGAGAAATTTTGAAGAGTATACTGCAAATTTTAATTATTCCTCTTACAAGGTATGTACTCAATGTATTCAGAGAAAATATTTTAAGGTAGGTACCGTTGGGGCAGGATTCTATCTAAAAAATATAATTAAACGAAGAAATTTTGAAGAGTATATTGCAAAATATTGATCATTCCTCTTACAAGGTATGTAATCAATGTATCCGTATGAAATATTACAAGGTAGGTACCGTTAGGGCAGGATTCTATCTAAAAAATATTACTAAACGAAGAAATTTAGAAGAGTATACTGCAAAATATTGATCATTCCTCTTACAAGGTATGTAATCAATGTATTCGTATAAAATATTCTAAGGTAGGTACCGTTGGTGCAGGATTCTATCTAAAAAATATTATTAAACAAAGAAATTTTAAAAAGTATACTGCAAAATATTGATCATTCATCTTACAAGGTATGTGATCAATGTATCCGTATAATATATTTTAAGGTAGGTACCGATGGGGCAGTATTCTATCTAAAAAATATTATTAAACGAAGAAATTTTGAAGAGCATACTGAAAATATTGATCATTCTTCTTACAAGGTATGTAATCAATGTATTTGTGTAAAATATTCTAAGGTAGGTGCCGTTGGGGCAGCATTCTATTTAAAAAAAATATTATTAAACGAAGAAATTTTGAAGAGTATACTGCAAAATATTGATCATTCCTCTTATTAGGTATGTCATTAATGTATCCGTATAAAATATTCTAAGGTAGGCACCGTTGGGGCAGGATTTTATCTATAAATTATTATTAAATGAAGAAATTCAGAAGAGTATACTGCAAATTTTAATCATTCCTCTTACAAGGTATGTAATCAATGTATCCGTATAAAATACTTTAAGGTAGGTACCATTGGGGCAAGGTTTTATCTCAAAAATATTATTAAACGAAAAAATTTTAAAGAGTATACTGCAAAATATTGATCATTCCTCTTACAAGGTATGTAATCAATGTATCCGTTTAAAATATTCAAAGGTAAGTACCGTTAGGGCAGAATTCTATCTTAAAAATATTATTAAACGAAGAAATTTTGAAGAGTATACTGCTAAATATTGATCATTCCTCTTACAAGGGATGTAATCAATAAATCTGTATACTATATTTTGAGGTAGGTACCGTTGAGGCAGTATTCTATCTAAAAAATATTATTAAACGAAGAAATTTTGAAGAGTATACTGCAAAATATTAATAACTCCTCTTACAAAGTATGTAATTAATGTATCCGTATAAAATGTTCTGAGGTAGGTACCGTTGGTGCAGGATTCTATCAAAAAAATATTATTAAACAAAAAAATTTTGAAGAGTATACTGCAAAATATTAATCATTCCTCTTACAAGGTATGTAATCAATGTATCCGTATGAAACATTCTAAGATAGGTACCGTTGGGGCAGAATTCTATCTAAAAAATATTATCTAACGAAGAATTTTTAAAAAGTATAATGCAAAAAATTGAAAATTCCTCTTACAAGGTATGTATTCAATGTATCCGTATAAAATATTCTAAGGTAGGCACCGTTAGGGCAGGATTCTATCTAAAAAATATTATTAAACGAAGAAATTTTGAAGTGTATATTGCAAAATATTGATCATTCCTCTTACAAGGTATGTCATCAATGTATCCGTATAATATATTCTAAGGTAGGCACCGGTAGGGCAGGATTCTATCTAAAAAATATTATTAAACGAAGAAATTTTGAAGTGTATATTGCAAAATATTGATCATTCCTCTTACAAGGTATGTAATTAATGTCTCCGTATAGAATATTCTAAGGTAGGTACCGTTAGGGCAGGATTCTATCTAAAAAATATTACTAAACGAAGAAATTTTGAAGAGTATACTGCAAAATATTAATCATTCCTCTTACAAGGTATGTAATCAATGTATCCGTATGAAACATTCTAAGATAGGTACCGTTAGGGCAGGATTCTATCAAAAAAATATTATTTAACAAAGAAATTTTGTAGAGTATTCTGCAAAATATTGATCATTCCTCTCACAAGGTATGTATTCAATGTATACGTATAAAATATTCTAAGGTAGGTGCCATTGGGGCATCATTTTATCTAAAAAATATTATTAAACGAAGAAATTTTAAAGAGTATACTGCAAAATATTGATCATTCCTCTTACAAGGTATGTCATCTATGTATCTGTATAATATTTCCTAAGGCAGGCACCGTTAAGGCAGGATTCTATTAATGAAATAATATTAAACGAAGAAATTTTGAAGAGTATACGGCAAATTTTAATCATTTCTCTTGCAAGGTATGTAATCAATGTATTTGTATAATATATTTTAAGGTAGGTACCGTTGGGGCAGGATTATATCTAAAAAATATTATTAAACGAAGAAATTTTGAAGTGTATATTGCAAAATATTGATCATTCCTCCTTCAAGGTATGTAATTAATGTATTCGTATAGAATATTCTAAGGTAGGTACCATTAGGGCAGGATTCTATCTAAAAAATATTACTGAACAAAGAAATTTTGAAGAGTATACTGCGAAATATTGATCATTCCTCTTACAAGGTATGTAATCAATGTATTTGTATAAAATATTCTAAGGTAGGTACCGTTGGGGCAGGATTTTATCTGAAAAATATTATTAATCGAAAAAATTTTAAAGATTATACTTCAAAATATTAAACATTCCTCTTTCAAGGTATCTGATCAATGTATCCGTATAAAATATTCAAAGGTTAGTACCATTGGGGCAGGATTCTATTTAAAAAATTTTATTAAACGAAGAAAAGTTTAAGAGTAGACTGCAAAATATTGATCATTCATTTTACAAGGTATGTGATCAATGTATTCGTATAAATTATTCTAAGGTAGGTACCGTTGGGGCAGAATTATATCTAAAAAATATTATTAAACGAAGAAATTTTAAAAAGTATAATGCAAAAAATTGATGATTCCTCTTACAAGGTATGTAATCAATGTATCTGTATAAAATATTCTAAGGTAGGTGCCGTTATGGCAGCATTCTATCAAAAAAATATTATTAAACGAAGAAATTTTGAAGAGTATATTGCAAAATATTGATCTTTCCTTTTACAAGGTATGTAATCAATGTATCCGTATGAAATATTACAAGGTAGGTACCGTTAGGGAAGGATTCTATCTGAAAAATATTACTAAACGAAGAAATTTGGAAGAGTATACTGCAAAATATTGATCATTCCTCTTACAAGGTATGTCATCAATGTATCTGTATAATATTTTCTAAGATAGGTACCGTTGGGGCAGGATTCTATCAAAAAAATATTATTAAACAAAGAAATTTTGTAGAGTATTCTGCAAAATATTAATCATTCCTTTCACAAGGGATGTTATCAATGTATCCGTATAAAATATTCTAAGGTAGGTACCGTTGGGGCAGAATTCTATCTAACAAATATTATCAAACGAAGAATTTTTAAAAAGTATAATGCAAAAAATTAAAAATTCCTCTTACAAGGTATGTATTCAATGTATACGTATAAAATATTCTAAGGTAGGTGCCGTTGGGGCATCATTTTATCTAAAAAATATTATTAAACGAAGAAATTTTAAAGATTATACTGCAAAATATTGATCATTCCTCTTACAAGGTATGTCATCAATGTATCTGTATAATATTTTCTAAGGTAGGCACCGTTAGGGCAGGATTCTATTAATAAAATAATATTAAACGAAGAAATTTTGAAGAGTATACGGCAAATTTTAATCATTTCTCTTGCAAGGTATGTAATCAATGTATTTGTATAATATATTTTAAGGTAGGTACCGTTGGGGCAGGATTATATCTAAAAAATATTATTAAACGAAGAAATTTTGAAGTGTATATTGCAAAATATTGATCATTCCTCTTACAAGGTATGTAATTAATGTATTCGTATAGAATATTCTAAGGTAGGTACCATTAGGGCAGGATTCTATCTAAAAAATATTACTAAACAAAGAAATTTTGAAGAGTATACTGCGAAATATTGATCATTCCTCTTACAAGGTATGTAATCAATGTATTTGTATAAAATATTCTAAGGTAGGTACCGTTGGGGCAGGACTTTATCTGAAAAATATTATTGAACGAAAAAATTTTAAAGATTATACTGCAAAATATTAAACATTCCTCTTTCAAGGTATTTGATCAATGTATCCGTATAAAATATTCAAAGGTTAGTACCATTGGGGCAGGATTCTATTTAAAAAATTTTATTAAACGAAGAAAAGTTTAAGAGTATACTGCAAAATATTAATCATTCCTTTTACAAGGTATGTAATCAATGTATTCGTATAAAATATTCTAAGGTAGGTACCGTTGGGGCAAAATTATATCTAAAAAATATTATTAAACGAAGAAATTTTAAAAAGTATAATGCAAAAAATTGATGATTCCTCTTACAAGGTATGTAATCAATGTATCTGTATAAAATATTCTAAGGTAGGTGCCGTTATGGCAGCATTCTATCAAAAAAATATTATTAAACGAAGAAATTTTTAAGAGTATATTGCAAAATATTGATCTTTCCTTTTACAAGGTATGTAATCAATGTATCCGTATGAAATATTACAAGGTAGGTACCGTTAGGGCAGGATTCTATCTGAAAAATATTATTAAACGAAGAAATTTTAAAAAGTATACTGCAAAATATTGATCATTCATCTCACAAGATATGTGATCAATGCATCCGTGTAATATATTTTAAGGCAGGTACCGTTGGGGCAGTATTCTATCTAAAAAATATTATTAAACGAAGAAATTTTAAAGAGCATACTAAAAATATTGATCATTCTTCTTACAAGGTATGTAATCAATGTATTTGTATAAAATATTCTAAGGTAAGTGCCGTTGAGGCAGCATTCTATTTAAAAAAAATATTATTGAACGAAGAAATTTTGAAGAGTATACTGCAAAATATTGATCATTCCTCTTATTAGGTATGTCATTAATGTATCCGTATAAAATATTCTAAGGTAGGCACCGTTGGGGCAGGAAATATATTTTAAAAATATTACTAAACGAAGAAATTTTGATGAGTATACTGCAAAATATTGATCATTCCTCTTACAAGGTATGTAATCAATGTATTTGTATAAAATATTCTAAGGGAGGTGCCGTTGGGGCAGCATTCTATTTAAAAAAAAATATTATTAAACGAAGATATTTTGAAGAGTATACTGCAAAATATTGATCATTTCTCTTATAAGGTATGTAATCTATGTATCTGTATAAAATATTCTAAGGTAGGTGTCGTTAGGGCAGGATTCTATCTTAAAAATATTATTAAATGAAGAAATTTTGAAGAGTATACTGCAAAATATTGATCATTCCTCTTACAAGGTATGTAATCAATGTATCCGTATAAAATATTCTAAGGTAGGTACCGTTGGTGCAGGATTTTATCTGAAAAATATTATTAAACGAAAAAATTCTAAAGAGTATACTGCAAAATATTGATCATTCATCTAACAAGGTATGTAATCAATGTATTTGTATAAAATATTCTAAGGGAGGTGCCGTTGGGGCAGCATTCTATTTAAAAAAAAATATTATTAAACTAAGATATTTTAAAGAGTATACTGCAAAATATTGATCATTTCTCTTATAAGGTATGTCATTAATGTATTTGTATAAAATATCCTAAGGTAGGCTTCGTTGAAGCAGGATCCTATCTATAAAATATTATTAAACAAAGAAATTTAAAAGAGTATACTGCAAATTTTAATCATTCCTCTTACAAGGTATGTAATCAATGTATCCGTATAAAATATTTTAAGGTAGGAACCGTTGGGGCAGGATTATATCTAAAAAATATTATTAAACAAAGAAATTTTAAAGAGTATATTGCAAAATATTGATCATTCCTCTTACAAGGTATGTTATCAATATATACGTATAGAATATTCAAAGGTAAGTACCGTTGGGGCAGGATTCTATCTTAAAAATATTATTAAACAAAAAAATTTTGAAGAGTATACTGCAAAATACTGATAACTCCTCTTACAAAGTATGTAATTAATGTATCCGTATAAAATCTTCTAAGGTAGGTAGCGTTGGTGCAGAATTCTATCTAAAAAATATTATTTAACGAAGAAATTTTGAAAAGTATAATGCAAAAAATTGATCATTTCTTTTACAAGGTATGTAATCAATGCATCCGTATAAAATATTCTAAAGTAGGTACCGTTTATGCAGGATTCTATCTAAAAAATATTATTAAACGAAGAAATTTTAAAGAATATACTGAAAAATATTAATCATTCCTCTTACAAGGTATGTAATTAATGTATCCGTATAAAATACTCTAAGGTAGGTACCGTTGAGGCAGGGATGTATCTAAAAAATATTAGTAAACGAAAAAATTTCAAAAAGTATACTGCAAAATATTGATCATTCCTCTTACAAGGTATGTAATCAATGTATCCGTGTGAAATATTCTAAGGTAGGTGTCGTTGGGGCAGGATTCTATCTGAAAAATATTATTAAACGAAGAAATTTTGATAAGTATACTGCAAAATATTGATCATTCCTTTAACAAGGTATGTAATTAATGTATCCGTATAAAATATTTTAAGGTAGGTACTGTTTGGGCAGGATTCTATCTAAAAAATATTATTAAACGAAGAAATTTTAAAAAGTATACTGCAAAATATTAATTATTTCTATTACAAGGTACGTCATCAATGTATCCGTATAAAATATTCTAAGGTAGGTACCGTTGGGGCAGGATTCTATCTAAAAAATATTATTAAACGAAAAAATTTTAAAGAGTATACTGCAAAATATTGATCATTTCTCTTTTAAGGTATGGAATCAATGTATCTGTATAAAAACAATTTAAGGTAAGTACCGTTGGGGCAGGATTCTATCTAAAAAATATTATCAAACGAAGAAATTTTTAAGAGTATACTGCAAAATATTGATACCTCCTCTTACAAAGTATGTAATCCATGTATCCGTATAAAATATTCTGAGGTAGGTACCGTTGGTGCAGGATTCTATCATAAAAAAAATTATTAAACGAAGAAATTTTGAAGAGTATACTGCAAAATATTGATCATTCCTTATACAAGGGATGTAGTCAATGAATTCGTATAAAATATTTTAAAGTAGGTACCGTTGGGGCAGTTTTCTACCTAAAAAATATTATTGAACGAAGAAATTTTTAAGAGCATACTGCAAAATATTGATCATTCCTCTTACAAGGTATGTAATCAATGTATCCGTATGAAATATTCTAAGGTAGGTACGGTTGGGGCAGGATTCTATCTTAAAAATATTATTAAACAAAGAAATTTTGAAGAGTATACTGCAAAACATTGATCATTCCTCTTACGAGGTATGTAATCAATGTATCCGTATAAAATATTCTAAGGTAGGTACGGTCGAAGCAGAATTTTATCTTAAAAATATTATTAAACAAAAAAATATTTAAGAGTATATTGCAAAATATTGATCATTCCTTTCACAAGGTATGTAATAAATGTATCCGAATAAAATATTCTAAGGTTGGTACCGTTGGAGCAGGATTCTATCTAAAAAATATTATCAAACGGAGAAATTTTAAAAAGTATTATGCAAAATATTGATTATTCCTCTTACAAGGTATGTAATCAATGTATCCGTATAAAATATTCTAAGGTAGGTACCGTTGGGGCAGGATTCTATCTACAAAATATTATTCAACGAAAAAATTTTAAAGAGTATACTGCATAATATTTATCATTCCTCTTACAAGACATTTTATCAATGTATCCGTATAAAATATTCTAAGGTAGGTACCGTTGGGGCAGGGTTTTATCTAAAAAATATTATTAAAAGAAGAAATTTTGAAGAGTATACTGCAAATTATTGATCATTCCTTTTACAAGGTACGTCATCAATGTATCCGTATAAAATATTCTAAGGTAGGTACCATTGGGGCAGGATTCTATCTAAAAAATGTTCTTAAACAAAGAAACTTTGAAGATTATACTGCAAAATATTGATCAATCCTCTGACAAGGTATGTAATCAATGTATCTGTATAAAATATTTTAAGGTAGGTGTCGTTGGGGCAGGGTTTTATCTAAAAAATATTATTAAAAGAAGAAATTTTGAAGAGTATACTGCAAAATATTGATCATTCCTTTTACAAGGTACGTCATCAATGTATCCGTATAAAATCTTTTAAGGTAGGTAGCGCTGGTGCAGAATTCTATCTAAAAAATATTATCAAACGAAGAAATTTTGAAAAGTATACTGCAAAATATTGATAACTCCTCTTACAAAGTATGTAATCAATGTATCCGTATAAAATTTTTTAAGGTAGGTAGCGTTGGTGCAGGATTCTACTTGAAAAATATTATTAAACGAAGAAATTTTGAAAGGAATACTGCAAAATATTGATCATTTCTCTTGCAGGGTATGTAATTAATGTATCCGTATATAATATTCTAAGGTAGGTACAGTTAGGGCAAGATTCTACCTAAAAAATATAATTTAATAAAAAAATTTCGAAGAGGATACTGCAAAATATTAATCATTACTCTTACAAGGGATGTAATCAATGAATCCGTATGAAATATTTTAAGGTAGGTACCGTTGGGGCAGTATTCTATTTAAAAAATATTATTAAACGAAGAAATTTTAAAGAGCATACTGCAAAATATTGATCATTACTCTTACAAGGTATGTAATCAATGTATCCGTATAAGTAATTTTAAGGTAGGTACCGTTGGGGCAGAATTCTATTTAAAATATTGTTAAACGAAGAAATTTTAAAAAGTATAATGCAAAAAATTGATCATTTCTCTTACAAGGTATGTAATTAATGCATCCGTATATAATATCCTAAGGTAGGTACCGTTTGGGCAGGATTCTATCTAAAAAATATTATTAAACGAAGAATTTTTAAAAAGTATAATGCAAAAAATTAAAAATTCCTCTTACAAGGTATGTATTCAATGTATACGTATAAAATATTCTAAGGTAGGTGCCGTTGGGGCATCATTTTATCTAAAAAATATTATTAAACGAAGAAATTTTAAAGATTATACTGCAAAATATTGATCATTCCTCTTACAAGGTATGTCATCAATGTATCTGTATAATATTTTCTAAGGTAGGCACCGTTAGGGCAGGATTCTATTAATAAAATAATATTAAACGAAGAAATTTTGAAGAGTATACGGCAAATTTTAATCATTTCTCTTGCAAGGTATGTAATCAATGTATTTGTATAATATATTTTAAGGTAGGTACCGTTGGGGCAGGATTATATCTAAAAAATATTATTAAACGAAGAAATTTTGAAGTGTATATTGCAAAATATTGATCATTCCTCTTACAAGGTATGTAATTAATGTATTCGTATAGAATATTCTAAGGTAGGTACCATTAGGGCAGGATTCTATCTAAAAAATATTACTAAACAAAGAAATTTTGAAGAGTATACTGCGAAATATTGATCATTCCTCTTACAAGGTATGTAATCAATGTATTTGTATAAAATATTCTAAGGTAGGTACCGTTGGGGCAGGACTTTATCTGAAAAATATTATTGAACGAAAAAATTTTAAAGATTATACTGCAAAATATTAAACATTCCTCTTTCAAGGTATTTGATCAATGTATCCGTATAAAATATTCAAAGGTTAGTACCATTGGGGCAGGATTCTATTTAAAAAATTTTATTAAACGAAGAAAAGTTTAAGAGTATACTGCAAAATATTAATCATTCCTTTTACAAGGTATGTAATCAATGTATTCGTATAAAATATTCTAAGGTAGGTACCGTTGGGGCAAAATTATATCTAAAAAATATTATTAAACGAAGAAATTTTAAAAAGTATAATGCAAAAAATTGATGATTCCTCTTACAAGGTATGTAATCAATGTATCTGTATAAAATATTCTAAGGTAGGTGCCGTTATGGCAGCATTCTATCAAAAAAATATTATTAAACGAAGAAATTTTTAAGAGTATATTGCAAAATATTGATCTTTCCTTTTACAAGGTATGTAATCAATGTATCCGTATGAAATATTACAAGGTAGGTACCGTTAGGGCAGGATTCTATCTGAAAAATATTATTAAACGAAGAAATTTTAAAAAGTATACTGCAAAATATTGATCATTCATCTCACAAGATATGTGATCAATGCATCCGTGTAATATATTTTAAGGCAGGTACCGTTGGGGCAGTATTCTATCTAAAAAATATTATTAAACGAAGAAATTTTAAAGAGCATACTAAAAATATTGATCATTCTTCTTACAAGGTATGTAATCAATGTATTTGTATAAAATATTCTAAGGTAAGTGCCGTTGAGGCAGCATTCTATTTAAAAAAAATATTATTGAACGAAGAAATTTTGAAGAGTATACTGCAAAATATTGATCATTCCTCTTATTAGGTATGTCATTAATGTATCCGTATAAAATATTCTAAGGTAGGCACCGTTGGGGCAGGAAATATATTTTAAAAATATTACTAAACGAAGAAATTTTGATGAGTATACTGCAAAATATTGATCATTCCTCTTACAAGGTATGTAATCAATGTATTTGTATAAAATATTCTAAGGGAGGTGCCGTTGGGGCAGCATTCTATTTAAAAAAAAATATTATTAAACGAAGATATTTTGAAGAGTATACTGCAAAATATTGATCATTTCTCTTATAAGGTATGTAATCTATGTATCTGTATAAAATATTCTAAGGTAGGTGTCGTTAGGGCAGGATTCTATCTTAAAAATATTATTAAATGAAGAAATTTTGAAGAGTATACTGCAAAATATTGATCATTCCTCTTACAAGGTATGTAATCAATGTATCCGTATAAAATATTCTAAGGTAGGTACCGTTGGTGCAGGATTTTATCTGAAAAATATTATTAAACGAAAAAATTCTAAAGAGTATACTGCAAAATATTGATCATTCATCTAACAAGGTATGTAATCAATGTATTTGTATAAAATATTCTAAGGGAGGTGCCGTTGGGGCAGCATTCTATTTAAAAAAAAATATTATTAAACTAAGATATTTTAAAGAGTATACTGCAAAATATTGATCATTTCTCTTATAAGGTATGTCATTAATGTATTTGTATAAAATATCCTAAGGTAGGCTTCGTTGAAGCAGGATCCTATCTATAAAATATTATTAAACAAAGAAATTTAAAAGAGTATACTGCAAATTTTAATCATTCCTCTTACAAGGTATGTAATCAATGTATCCGTATAAAATATTTTAAGGTAGGAACCGTTGGGGCAGGATTATATCTAAAAAATATTATTAAACAAAGAAATTTTAAAGAGTATATTGCAAAATATTGATCATTCCTCTTACAAGGTATGTTATCAATATATACGTATAGAATATTCAAAGGTAAGTACCGTTGGGGCAGGATTCTATCTTAAAAATATTATTAAACAAAAAAATTTTGAAGAGTATACTGCAAAATACTGATAACTCCTCTTACAAAGTATGTAATTAATGTATCCGTATAAAATCTTCTAAGGTAGGTAGCGTTGGTGCAGAATTCTATCTAAAAAATATTATTTAACGAAGAAATTTTGAAAAGTATAATGCAAAAAATTGATCATTTCTTTTACAAGGTATGTAATCAATGCATCCGTATAAAATATTCTAAAGTAGGTACCGTTTATGCAGGATTCTATCTAAAAAATATTATTAAACGAAGAAATTTTAAAGAATATACTGAAAAATATTAATCATTCCTCTTACAAGGTATGTAATTAATGTATCCGTATAAAATACTCTAAGGTAGGTACCGTTGAGGCAGGGATGTATCTAAAAAATATTAGTAAACGAAAAAATTTCAAAAAGTATACTGCAAAATATTGATCATTCCTCTTACAAGGTATGTAATCAATGTATCCGTGTGAAATATTCTAAGGTAGGTGTCGTTGGGGCAGGATTCTATCTGAAAAATATTATTAAACGAAGAAATTTTGATAAGTATACTGCAAAATATTGATCATTCCTTTAACAAGGTATGTAATTAATGTATCCGTATAAAATATTTTAAGGTAGGTACTGTTTGGGCAGGATTCTATCTAAAAAATATTATTAAACGAAGAAATTTTAAAAAGTATACTGCAAAATATTGATCATTTCTCTTTTAAGGTATGGAATCAATGTATCTGTATAAAAACAATTTAAGGTAAGTACCGTTGGGGCAGGATTCTATCTAAAAAATATTATCAAACGAAGAAATTTTTAAGAGTATACTGCAAAATATTGATACCTCCTCTTACAAAGTATGTAATCCATGTATCCGTATAAAATATTCTGAGGTAGGTACCGTTGGTGCAGGATTCTATCATAAAAAAAATTATTAAACGAAGAAATTTTGAAGAGTATACTGCAAAATATTGATCATTCCTTATACAAGGGATGTAGTCAATGAATTCGTATAAAATATTTTAAAGTAGGTACCGTTGGGGCAGTTTTCTACCTAAAAAATATTATTGAACGAAGAAATTTTTAAGAGCATACTGCAAAATATTGATCATTCCTCTTACAAGGTATGTAATCAATGTATCCGTATGAAATATTCTAAGGTAGGTACGGTTGGGGCAGGATTCTATCTTAAAAATATTATTAAACAAAGAAATTTTGAAGAGTATACTGCAAAACATTGATCATTCCTCTTACGAGGTATGTAATCAATGTATCCGTATAAAATATTCTAAGGTAGGTACGGTCGAAGCAGAATTTTATCTTAAAAATATTATTAAACAAAAAAATATTTAAGAGTATATTGCAAAATATTGATCATTCCTTTCACAAGGTATGTAATAAATGTATCCGAATAAAATATTCTAAGGTTGGTACCGTTGGAGCAGGATTCTATCTAAAAAATATTATCAAACGGAGAAATTTTAAAAAGTATTATGCAAAATATTGATTATTCCTCTTACAAGGTATGTAATCAATGTATCCGTATAAAATATTCTAAGGTAAGTACCGTTGGGGCAGGATTCTATCTACAAAATATTATTCAACGAAAAAATTTTAAAGAGTATACTGCATAATATTTATCATTCCTCTTACAAGACATTTTATCAATGTATCCGTATAAAATATTCTAAGGTAGGTACCGTTGGGGCAGGGTTTTATCTAAAAAATATTATTAAAAGAAGAAATTTTGAAGAGTATACTGCAAATTATTGATCATTCCTTTTACAAGGTACGTCATCAATGTATCCGTATAAAATATTCTAAGGTAGGTACCATTGGGGCAGGATTCTATCTAAAAAATGTTCTTAAACAAAGAAACTTTGAAGATTATACTGCAAAATATTGATCAATCCTCTGACAAGGTATGTAATCAATGTATCTGTATAAAATATTTTAAGGTAGGTGTCGTTGGGGCAGGGTTTTATCTAAAAAATATTATTAAAAGAAGAAATTTTGAAGAGTATACTGCAAAATATTGATCATTCCTTTTACAAGGTACGTCATCAATGTATCCGTATAAAATCTTTTAAGGTAGGTAGCGCTGGTGCAGAATTCTATCTAAAAAATATTATCAAACGAAGAAATTTTGAAAAGTATACTGCAAAATATTGATAACTCCTCTTACAAAGTATGTAATCAATGTATCCGTATAAAATTTTTTAAGGTAGGTAGCGTTGGTGCAGGATTCTACTTGAAAAATATTATTAAACGAAGAAATTTTGAAAGGAATACTGCAAAATATTGATCATTTCTCTTGCAGGGTATGTAATTAATGTATCCGTATATAATATTCTAAGGTAGGTACAGTTAGGGCAAGATTCTACCTAAAAAATATAATTTAATAAAAAAATTTCGAAGAGGATACTGCAAAATATTAATCATTACTCTTACAAGGGATGTAATCAATGAATCCGTATGAAATATTTTAAGGTAGGTACCGTTGGGGCAGTATTCTATTTAAAAAATATTATTAAACGAAGAAATTTTAAAGAGCATACTGCAAAATATTGATCATTACTCTTACAAGGTATGTAATCAATGTATCCGTATAAGTAATTTTAAGGTAGGTACCGTTGGGGCAGAATTCTATTTAAAATATTGTTAAACGAAGAAATTTTAAAAAGTATAATGCAAAAAATTGATCATTTCTCTTACAAGGTATGTAATTAATGCATCCGTATATAATATCCTAAGGTAGGTACCGTTTGGGCAGGATTCTATCTAAAAAATATTATTAAACGAAGAAATTTTAAAGAGTATACTGAAAAATATTGATCATTACTCTCACAAGGTATGTAATTAATGTATCCGTATAAAATATTCTAAGGTAATTACCGTTAGGGCAGAATTGTATCTAAAAAATATTATTAAACGAAAAAATTTTGAAAAGTATACTGCAAAATATTGATCATTTCTCTTACAAGGTATGTAATCAATGTATCCGTGTAAAATATCCTAAGGTAGGTACCGTTGGGGCAGGATTTTATCTAAAAAATTTTATTAAACGAAGAAATTTTGAAGAGTATACTGCAAAATGTTGATTGATCCTCTTACAAGGTATGTTATCTATGTATCTGTATAAAATATTCTAAGGTAGGTGTCGTTGGTGCAGGATTCAATCTAAAAAGTATTATTAAACAAAGAAATTTTGATAAGTATACTGCAAAATATTAATCATTTCTCTAACAAGGTATGTAATCAATGTATCCGTATAAAATATTCTAAGGTAGGTACCGTTTGGACAGGATTCACCAAAAAAAATATTATTAAACGAAGAAATTTTGAAGAGTATACTGCAAAATATTAATTATTTTTCTTACAAGGTACGTCATTAATGTATCTGTATAATATATTTTAAGGTAGGTACCGTTGGGGCAGGATTCTCTCAAAAAAATATTATTAAACGAAAAAATTTTAAAGAGTATACTGCAAATATTAATCATTCCTCTTTTAAGGTATGTAATCAATGTATCTGTATAAAAAAATTAAGGGTTAGTACCGTTGGAGCAGGATTCTATCTAAAAAATATTATTAATCAGAGAAATTTTGAAGAGTATACTGCAGAATTATGATACCTCCTCTTATAAAGTATGTAATCAATGTTTCCGTATAAAATATTCTGAGGTAGGTACCGTTGGGGCAGGATTTTATCTACACAATATTATTAAACGAAGAAATTTTGAAGAGTATACTGCAAAATATTAATTATTTTTCTTACAAGGTACGTCATTAATGTATCTGTATAATATATTTTAAGGTAGGTACCGTTGGGGCAGGATTCTCTCAAAAAAATATTATTAAACGAAAAAATTTTAAAGAGTATACTGCGAATATTAATCATTCCTCTTTTAAGGTATGTAATCAATGTATCTGTATAAAAAAATTAAGGGTTAGTACCGTTGGAGCAGGATTCTATCTAAAAAATATTATTAAACAGAGAAATTTTGAAGAGTATACTGCAGAATTATGATACCTCCTCTTATAAAGTATGTAATCAATGTTTCCGTATAAAATATTCTGAGGTAGGTACCGTTGGGGCAGGATTTTATCTACACAATATTATTAAACGAAGAAATTTAGAATAGTATACTGCAAAATATTGATCAATCCTCTTACAAGGTATGTAACTATTGTATCCGTATTATATATTTCAAGGTGGTACCGTTGGGGCAGGACTCTATCTAAAAAATATTATTAAACGAAAAAATTTTAAAGAGTATGCGGCAAAATATTGATCATTCCTATTACGAGGTATGTAATCAATGTATCCGTATAAAATATTCTAAGGTAGGTACCGTTGGGGCAGGCTTCTATCTACAAAATATTATTTAACGAAGGAATTTTGAAGAGTATACTGCAAAATATTTATCATTTCTCTTACAAGGTATTTTATCAATGTATCCGTATAAAATATTCTAAGGTAGGTACCTTCGGGGCAGAATTCTATCTAAAAAATATTATGATACGAAGATATTTTGAAGAGTATACTGCAAAATATTGATCAATCCTCTTACAAGGTATGTAATCAATGTATCTGTATAAAAAATTCTAAGGTAGGTGTCGTAAGGGCAGGATTCTAGCTAAAAAATATTATTAAAAGAATATATTTTAAAGAGTATACTGCAAAATATTGATCATTCCTCTTACAAGGTATGTAATTAATGCATCCGTATAAAATATTCTAAGGTAGGTAACGTTGAGGCAGGACTCTATCTACAAAATATCATTTAACTAAGAAATTTTGAAGAGTATACTGCAAAATATTCATCATTTCTCTAACAAGGTATGTAATCAATGTATCCGTATAAAATATTCTAAAGTAGGTACCGTTTGGGCAGGATTCTATCCAAAACATAATATTAAACGAAGAAATTTTGAAGAGTATACTGCAAAATATTAACTATTTCTCTTACAAGGTACGTCATTAATGTATCCGTATAAAATATTCTAAGGTAGGTACCGTTGGGGAAGGATTCTCTCTAAAAAATATTATTAAACGAAAAAATTTTAAAGAGTATACTGCAAATATTGATCATTCCTCTTTCAAGGTATGTAATCAACGTATCTGTATAAAATAATTTAAGGTAAGTACCGTTGGGGCAGGATTCTATCTAAAAAATATTATTAAACGAAGAAATTTTAAAGAGTATACTGCAGAATATTGATACCTCCTCTTATAAAGTATGTAATCAATGTTTCCGTATAAAATATTCTGAGGTAGGTACCGTTGGGGCAGGATTCTATCTACAAAATATTATTTAACGAAGTAATTTTAAAAAGTATACTGCAAAATATTTATCATTCCTCTTACAAGGTATTTAATCAATGTATCCGTATAAAATATTCTAAGGTAGGTACCTTTGGGGCAGGATTCTCTCTAAAAAATATTATTAAACGAAAAAATTCTAAAGAGTATACTGCAAATATTGATCATTCCTCTTTCAAGGTATGTAATCAATGTATCTGTATAAAATAATTTAAGGTAAGTACCGTTGGGGCAGAATTCTATCTAAAAATTATTATTAAACGAAGAAATTTTGAAGAGTATACTGCAAAATATTGATCAATCCTCTTACAAGGTATGTAACTATTGTATCCGTATTATATATTTTAAGGTGGTACCGTTGGGGCAGGACTCTATCTAAAAAATATTATTAAACGAAAAAATTTTGAAGAGTATACGGCAAAATATTGATCATTTCTATTAAAAGGTACGTAATTAATGTATCCGTCTAAAATATTCTAAGGTAGGTACCGTTGGGGCAGGCTTCTATCTACAAAATATTATTTAACAAAGAATTTTTGAGGGTATACTGCAAAATATTTATCATTTCTCTTACAAGGTATTTTATCAATGTATTCGTATAAAATATTTTAAGGTAGGTACCGTTGGGGCAGGATTCTATCTAAAAAATATTATTAACTGAAGAAATTTTGAAGAGTATACTGCAAAATATTGATCAATCCTCTTACAAGGTATGTAATCAATGTATCTGTATAAAATATTCTAAAGTAGGTACCGTTTGGGCAGGATTCTATCCAAAACATAATATTAAACGAAGAAATTTTGAAGAGTATACTGCAAAATATTAACTATTTCTCTTACAAGGTACGTCATTAATGTATCCGTATAAAATATTCTAAGGTAGGTACCGTTGGGGAAGGATTCTCTCTAAAAAATATTATTAAACGAAAAAATTTTAAAGAGTATACTGCAAATATTGATCATTCCTCTTTCAAGGTATGTAATCAACGTATCTGTATAAAATAATTTAAGGTAAGTACCGTTGGGGCAGGATTCTATCTAAAAAATATTATTAAACGAAGAAATTTTGAAGAGTATACTGCAGAATATTGATACCTCCTCTTATAAAGTATGTAATCAATGTTTCCGTATAAAATATTCTGAGGTAGGTACCGTTGGGGCAGGATTCTATCTACAAATTATTATTTAACGAAGTAATTTCAAAAAGTATACTGCAAAATATTTATCATTCCTCTTACAAGGTATTTAATCAATGTATCCGTATAAAATATTCTAAGGTAGGTACCTTTGGGGCAGGATTCTCTCTAAAAAATATTATTAAACGAAAAAATTTCAAAGAGTATACTGCAAATATTGATCATTCCTCTTTCAAGGTATGTAATCAATGTATCTGTATAAAATAATTTAAGGTAAGTACCGTTGGGGCAGAATTCTATCTAAAAATTATTATTAAACGAAGAAATTTTGAAGAGTATACTGCAAAATATTGATTAATCCTCTTACAAGGTATGTAACTATTGTATCCGTATTATATATTTTAAGGTGGTACCGTTGGGGCAGGACTCTATCTAAAAAATATTATTAATTGAAAAAATTTTGAAGAGTATACGGCAAAATATTGATCATTTCTATTACAAGGTACGTAATTAATGTATCCGTATAAAATATTCTAAGGTAGGTACCGTTGGGGCAGGCTTCTATCTACAAAATATTATTTAACAAAGAATTTTTGAGGGTATACTGCAAAATATTTATCATTTCTCTTACAAGGTATTTTATCAATGTATTCGTATAAAATATTTTAAGGTAGGTACCGTTGGGGCAGGATTCTATCTTAAAAATATTATTAACTAAAGAAATTTTGAAGAGTATACTGCAAAATATTGATCAATCCTCTTACAAGGTATGTAATCAATGTATCTGTATAAAATATTCTAAGGTAGGTGTTGTTAGGGCAGGATTCTAGCTAAAAAATATTATAAAACCAAGAAATTTTAAAAAGTATACTGCAAAATATTGATCATTCCTCTAACAAGGTATGTAATTAATGTATTTGTATAAAATATTTTAAGGTAGATACCGTTGGAGCAGGATTTTGTCTAAAAAATATTTCTAAACAAAGAAATTTTTGAGAGTATACTGTGAAATATTGATCATCTATTTTACAAGGTATGTAATCATTGTATTCGTATAAAATATTCTAAGGTAGGTACCGTTGGGGCAGGATTTTATCTAGAAAATAATAATATTAAACGAAAAAATTTTGAAGAGTATACTGCAAAATATCGATCAATCCTCTTACAAGGTATGTAATCAATGTATTTGTATAAAATATTTTAAGGTAGGTGTCGTTGGGGCAGGATTTTATCTGAAAAATATTATTAAACGAAAAAATTTTGAAGAGTATACTGCAAAATATTGATCATTTCTCTTACAAGGTACGTAATCAATGTATCCGTATAAAATCTTCTAAGGTAGGTACCGTTAAGGCAGGATTCTATCTAAAAAATGTTATTAAACGAAGGAATTTTGAATAGTATACTGCAAAATATTGATCATTCCTCTTACAAGGTACGTTATCAATGTATTCGTATAAAAACTTCTAATGTAGGTACCGTTGGGGCAGGATTTTATAAAAAAAATATTATTAAACAAAAAAATTTTGAAGAGTATACTGCAAATATTGATCATTTCTCTTACAGGGTATGTAATTAATGTATCCGTATAAAATATTCTAAGGTAGGTATGGTTGGGGCAGGATTCTAGCTAAAAAATATTATTAAACCAAGAAATTTTAAAAAGTATACTGCAAAATATTGATCATTCCTCTAACAAGGTATGTAATTAATGTATTTGTATAAAATATTTGAAGGTAGATACCGTTGGAGCAGGATTTTGTCTAAAAAATATTTCTAAACGAAGAAATTTTTGAGAGTATACTGTAAAATATTGATCATTTATTTTACAAGGTATGTAATCAATGTATTCGTATAAAATATTATAAGGTAGGTACCGTTGGGGCAGGATTTTATCTAGAAAATAATATTAAACGAAAAAATTTTGAAGAGTATACTGCAAAATATCGATCAATCCTCTTACAAGGTATGTAATCAATGTATTTGTATAAAATATTTTAAGGTAGGTGTCGTTGGGGCAGGATTTTATCTGAAAAATATTATTAAACGAAAAAACTTTGAAGAGTATACTGCAAAATATTAATAATTTCTCTTACAAGGTACGTAATCAATGTATCCGTATAAAATCTTCTAAGGTAGGTACCGTTGGGGCAGGATTCTATCTAAAAAATGTTATTAAACGAAGGAATTTTGAATAGTATACTGCAAAATATTGATCATTCCTCTTACAAGGTACGTTATCAATGTATTCGTATAAAAACTTCTAATGTAGGTACCGTTGGGGCAGGATTTTATCAAAAAAATATTATTAAACAAAAAAATTTTGAAGAGTATACTGCAAATATTGATCATTTCTCTTACAGGGTATGTAATTAATGTATCCGTATAAAATATTCTAAGGTAGGTATGGTTGGGGCAGGATTCTATCTTTAAAATATTATTAAACAAAGAAATTTTGAAGAGTATACTGCAAAATATTGATCATTCCTCTTTCGAGGTATGTAATTAATGTATCCGTATAAAAACTTTTAATGTAGGTACCGTTGGGGCAGGATTTCATCAAAAAATTATTATTAAACAAAAAAATTTTGAAGAGTATACTGCAAATATTGATCATTCCTCTTACAAGGTATGTAATCAATGTATTCGTATAAAATATTTTAAGGTAGGTATGGTTGGGGCAGGATTCTATCTTAAAAATATTATGAAACGAAGAAATTTTGAAGAGTATACTGCAAAATATTGATCATTCCTCTTTCGAGGTATGTAATTAATGTATCCGTATAAAATATTCTAAGGTAGGTACGGTTAGGGCAGGATTCTATCTTAAAAATATTAGTAATCGAAAAAATTTCGAAGAGTATATGGCAAAATATTGATCATTCCTCTCACAAGGTATGTAATAAATGTACCCGTATGAAATATTCTAAGGTAGGTACCGTTGGGGCAGGATTTTATCTAAAAAATATTATTTTATTGAATTTTTAATTAGTTAAATAATATAATTTTAAGAAATAGTTTAATTTAAAGTTTTTAAATTCATAATTAAAAAATAAATATATTTTTCATCTTAAAATAAAAATTTTAGTTCATTGAAAATTATTTTTTTATGAAAAGAAAATTATTTAAATTAAATTTTATAAATTCTAATTTAGTTAAAAATTTATATATTTAAATCGTTTGTTTAAAATTTCATAATATAAGTAAATTTGAAAAATTTATGTTAAACTTAATATATGGAATTCTTAATTATCAATAAGTTAATCAATAGATATCAAATTAATATGAAATTACTTCATGCCAGCATTTGCGGTTATACAAAGCATATAAATAATTAAATTTATATAAATAAATTTATAAATATTAATTCATATTAATAATTTAAATGAAAATTTCATAATAAAATTTTGAATTTTTATTAAAAATTATTTTTATTAAATTAAATAAAGACAATTATAAAAATATAATAAAAACTAGGATTAGATACCCTACTATTTTATTTTAAAACAATTATATAAATTATTTATTTTAAAAAAATTAAAACTAAAAATGATGACCGTATTTTAATTTATTAGAAGGTTTTGTTATTTAATTTGATATTTCACAATAAAATAAACTTATACTATAAAATTTATGTATGTTTGTAAGAAAATTATGTTTCTTAAAATTTAATAATTAAAATATTTATAAATAAAAATTATAAATCGATAAGTAATTGTATATAAAAATATAAATAAAATACAATAAATTAAATTTATTTGAGTTATTAAAATTATTATTTTGAAATTAGATTTAAAAGTAAAAAAAAAATTTTTTTTTTGAATTAAATTTAAAATATGTAAAAATTGCTCGTCAATTTCAAAAACTATTCAGAATAAGTCTTAACAAATTTAATATACTGGAAAGTGTATCTAGTAATAAAAATATAGTTAAATCAATAACATTTATTTTGCTAATTAAAATTATTTTAATATATTATTTTAAAATGATAAATTAAATTAATTTTAAAGATTTTTTATTTTAACTTTTTCTAAATTAGTAATAAATATGTAGGTAATTCATTTTTAAAAAATCAAATACTTTAATATTTTAAGTATTGAGAAAAAAAATGGATTTAATTAAATAAATTATAAATTTATTATTTCTTAGCTTTTTGTATCAGGGTTAATTGAAATTTAAGAAATTAATTTTATTTGTTTCAAAAAAATTAAATTAAATAAATGTAAAAATTGTTAAAAATCAATATTTAAAATATTTTTATTAAAATTACATGTTATTCATAATTATTATTATCTCATTCTATAATTAAATTTAATTTAGTTTAAATTTAAAATTTAAATTAATTAAAAAATTTTAATAAATTTTTTAAAAAAATATTTAGGGATAAGCTTAAAAATTATTTTAATAATTAAAAAAATAAATTAATATTATAAATAAAATCAAAAATTTCTTTTTTTCTATAATTTATAATAAAAAATTTATTACATGGAAATTATTTAGATTATATTTTAATATCTATAAAATTATTAAATTTGATAAAAAAATTAAATTAATAATAATTGAATGAGTAAAAATTAAATTATAAAATTTTAAAATTTAAAAATTAATTTAATGAACTCGGCAATAATTATTTTTATCTGTTTAATAAAAACATAGTTCATTTAATTAATAATAATTAATAATTTCTGCTCCATGAAAATTTTTTCAAATAGCTGCATTATTGTACTAAGGTAGCATAATCACTCGGCTTTTTATTAAAGTCTAGAATAAAAAAATAAATGAAATAAAAACTTTATAAAATTAAATGATTAAATTTTATATTTTAGTTAAAAATCTTAAATATTTATAAAAGACGAGAAGACCCAATAGAATTTTATATTATTAATTTATGATCAATAAATAAAAATTTTCATAAATTTAAAATATTATATTGGGGATATAAAAAAATTTAAAGTAATCTTTTATTAATTTATCAATGGATAAGTTACATTTAAAAATTTAATTATAATAATTGAAATAAATTACCTTGGGAATAACAGCGTTATTTTTTATATAAGTTTATATTGGTAAAAAAGATTGCGACCTCGATGTTAAATTAAGATAAAATATTAATGAAGAAATTAATAAACTAAGTCTGTTCGACTTTTTAAATCTTACATGATTTGAGTTAAAATCAGGGTGAACCAGATTGGATTCTATCTTTATTATTTTTAAAAAATATTTGTACGAAAGCACTTTATTTTTTTAATAATTGATTTATTTAAAAATAAAAATAACTATTTTGACAGATAAGTGTGATAAATTTAGAATTTATTAATAAAATTTTTTCTCAAATAATAATTATACATATGTATATATATTCAAATTTTTTTGTTAGAAGATTAAATATAATTTTAATAGTTTTTATTAGAGAAGCTTTTATTACATTATTAGAACGTAAAGTTTTAGGGTATATATTCAATTTCGAAGAGGTCTAAATAAAGTTAGAAAAATGGAGTTATTTCAACCTTTTAGTGATGAAATTAAATTATTTAATAAAGAAATCTCGTTAATTTTTAAATCTTATTATTTATTTTATTTAATTAGTCCTTTATTAAGTATATTTTTCATATTAGTTTTATGAAATTTAATTCCTTACTTAAATATAAAAATTTTAAGTTAAATTAATTAAATATTGATTTTATATTTCATATGTTTAAGAGTTTATCTTATAATAATTGGAAGATAATCATCCAATAGAATTTATTTATTGTTAGGAGAGGTGCAAAGAATTGCTCAAACTATTTTTTATTAAGTAAGAATAATTTAAATAATTTTATCAATTTTATTATTAAGGGAAATAATTCAATTATTTAATTTAATGAACTTACAAAAATATTCTTAATTTTTTTTTTCAATTTTCCAATAATATTAATTTTTTTTGTTAGATTATTAGCAGCAATAAATCGAACACCTTTCGATTTTTCTAAAAAAGAATCAGAATTAGTATCAGGGTTTAATATTGAATGTATAAGGGAAAGATTTGCATTAATTCTTATTGCAGAATATGAAATAATTATATTCATAATAAATTTATTTATATTTATTTATATAGGAGGAAATTTATTTAAAATGAAATTTTATTTTATTTATTCAATAATCTTATTTTTAGTTATTTGAATTTGAGAAACATTTCTAGATTTCGATATAATAATTTAATATATTTAACTTGAATAAGTTATTTACCTGTAAGATTGAATTATTTAATATTTATTTTATTAATTAAAATTTTAAATTATTAGAAAAATTTATTTTTTCACATATGTATTCAAAACATATAGTTTAAAAAACTAAATAATTATTTATTTAAATATGAATTAGATTTTTGAGAAATATAAAAATGTATGAAAAAATATAAGAAATAAAAAATTGATTAAATTTGTCCAATAAAAATATATGAATTTTTAACTGGACGGGCTCCAATTCAAGTTAAAATAATAAATAATCCAAAAAAATTTTATAATAAAATTTAATTTAAAAAATAAAATTTAAATGATTTTATATAATATTAAAAATTAAATAGTATAATTAACAAAATTAAAATTGATAAAAATAAAGCAATAACTCCTCCTAATTTATTAGGAATAGAACGAAGAATTGCATAAGCAAATAAAAAATATCATTCAGGTTGAATATGAATGGAGGTAAATATAGGGGTTAGCTTTATTGGAATTTTCGGAATCTAATAATCCATAAGGTATTGATAAACACATAAATAAAAAAACAAAAGAAAATAAAATAAATCCTAAAATATCTTTAACTGAAAAATAAGGATTAAAAGGAATTTTATAAAATTTTTCTATTTAATCCTAAAAGATTAAAAGAACCAGTTTCATGAAGAAATGATAAATGAAGAATATCTAAAGCTAACACTACAAATGGTATAATAAAATGAAACGAATAAAATCGGTTTAATGTAGCATTATTAATTGAAAACCCTCCTCATAGTCATAAAACTAAGGAATTTCCAATGTAAGGGATAGCTAAAAGTAAATTTGTAATTACTGTTGCTCCTCAAAAAGATATTTGTCCTCATGGTAATACGTTACCTGAAAAAGCTGTTATTATAGTAATTAAAAAAATGAAAATTCCTGAGTTTCAAGTTTTATAGAAAAAAAATGAATTATAATAAATTCCACGTCCAATATTAATAAATAAACAAATAAAAAATATTAAAGCCCCGTTTATATGGCATAATCGAAAAAATCATCCATGATTTACATCTTGTATAATATAAATGATTCTATTAAATGCTAAATCAATATTAGGGCAATAATGTAAAGATAGTAATAATTATGTGATTACTTAAATGATTGAACAAATTCCTAATAATGAACCAAAATCTCATATCATAGAAATATTTAAAAAAGTAGGTAAAATTACAATTATTAAATTAATAATTTCTGATAATTTATTTGATTTTAAAATTGATTTTTTTATTTAATTTATTTTACGTAAAGTAAATTCATTTAGAATAATTAATTTTACAATTAATCTTAAAACAATTAAAATATAAATAATAGTAATCAATAAATTTAAATTTATATTGTATGTATATATATATATATATATATAATAATAATAAAGAATTTATATCAATTAAATTTAATTTATAGAATATAAATATCCTGAAAATTTCGTTAAGATTATTGTACTAAATTAAAAATTTATTAACATTTAAAATTATAATAATAGAAAATAGAAATATAATTATTGATTTAATAATAAAATTTTTTTAAGATATTTTTTTTATTAAAGTAATTATATTATTATTAAATCTAGTAAAATATCAAAATAAAATTATTAATCTCCCTACAATAATTAAAAATCTAATGTGTGATTATCAATTATTTCTATTAAAAATTGATAAATTTAATGAACATATTATATTGTATAATACAAGAATTGACCCTAAGATTATAGGATAAAATATTTTTTTATAAGAGGGTAAAGAATTAATGATTAATAAAATCAAAGGTGATAAAAATAAATTTATTATAAATATATTGATTAAAAATTTTATTGTTATTTGATTATATAAAATAGAAATTTATAAGTTTAATTTACAGAATCAATATTTTACTTAAATTTATAATTATTAAAGAACAGTTTTATTTTAAAATAATAATTTTGGAGATTAATGATAAATTTATTTTTTTGCTGAATTATTTTTTTAAAATATTATTTATATATTTTTATATTTACTATTTCATTGTTTCTATATTCTTGCTTATATAAAAACTTCTTATTAAATTTAATAAGATTAGGATTTTTAATATTAAGATTATCAATATTTCCAATATCAATAGTAAATACAATAAATCTTTTACATTTAATATTCTTTTATTTAATTTTTGTTGTTTGTAAAAGAGTTTTAGGTTTAACCTAATTATTATTATTCATTCGAAATAAACAAAGAGACAGATTTAAATTTTTATTAATAAATTTATGATAAAATTTTTAATTTATTGAATTATATTAATTTTAACTTATAATTTTTTTTATATTGATATTTATTTATTTTCTTAAATTTCAATTTTCATATTTTTATTTATTTATATTTCATTATTTAATTATAATAATAATTTTATAATAATTAATTCTTATCTTATAATTGATAAAATTAAATTTATAATAATTATATGAACATTATTATTATTTAGATTAGTAATTAAAGTGAGAAAAAAAATTGCAATATAATAATTTATTTATTTTTGTTGATTATTTTAATATTAGTTTTATTAATGAGATTTATATTTACTAATTTATTTATATTTTATTTTTTATTTGAATTTCAACTTATTCCTACTTTTTTTATTAATTATAGGCTGGGGGTACCAACCTAAACGACTTAAAGCATCTTTATACATATTATTTTATACATTATTTTTTCCTCTTCCTTTATTAATTTTAATATTCATTTTTTAAAAAATATTAAATTTAATAAGATTTTTATATTTTCAGAAATTATTTTATTAAATAAATTTTGAATAGTTTTTTTCATTATTTAATATTCAGAGCATTTTTAGTAAAATTACCTATATTTTTATTCCATAATTAATTACCTAAAGCTCATGTTGAAGCTCCTGTTATTGGTTCAATAATTTTAGCAGGAATTATATTAACATTAGGAGGATATGAATTGTATCGAATAATTATAATAATAAATATTAATTTTTTAATTTTTAATAATTTTATTATAATTTTAAAATTTTTTGAAATGATGTTTTTAAGATCTTAATGTCTCCGACATTATAATATAAAAATTATTGTTGCATATTTATTTATCTGTCGTCTATATAGGAATAATATTAATTGAATTATTTTCAATAAAAATTTGAGGGTACTATGGTGGATTAATAATAATAATTGCTCATGGGTTATGTTCATCAAGAATATTTGTTTAAGTTGATTATTTTTATTTACGATCTGAAAGTCGAAATATAATAATAAATAAGGGAATAGTGTATTTTATACCATCATTAATTATATTTTGATTTTTATTATGTATATATAAGATAGCTTCACCAATTTCTTTAAATTTATTAAGAAAAAACATAATTGTTATAATTATTTTAAGATAAAGAAAAATAATTGTTTTAATTTTAATTTTAAATATTTTTTTTAAAGCATGTTATAACATTTATTTATTTTCATATTGTTTTTATAAAATTTGGTATAATAAATTATTAAAATTTAATTTTATCAATAAAATTAAATATTTAATATTAATTTTTTATTTTTTACCTTTAAATTTATTAATTTTAAAAACTAATTTTATTTTAATAATTTAAATAATTTAATTAAAAGAATTGATTTGTGAAATTAAACTTACAAAATTTGTTTTAAATTCATTATATTATACTATTTAAGAGAAATTGATTTTTTAATAATAAGATAATTCGTATTTATTTTTGGTTACATTTATATTTTTAAAATTTAATTCATTTAATAAATTAAATTTAATTATTATAAACTCTTTATCAATGAATATATTAATTTATATAGATTAAATAACTATATTTTTTTTTTTACTGTATTTTTAATTTTTTCAATAATTATATTTTATTGTTGTGAATATACAAATTATAATTTATACAATATTTGATTTCTTCATTTAGTATTTTTTTCTATTATTTCTATATTGTTAATAATTATTAGACCAAATATAATTTCTTCAATTTTAAGATGAGACGGTTTAGGGTTAGTTTCTTATTGTTTAGTAATTTATTATTAAAATTTTTATTCTTATAATTCTGGGATATTAACAATTTTAATAAATCGAATTGGAGATATTATGATTATACTATCTATAAGATTAATAATAATTTATGGGTCTTAAAATTTCATAAATTTAACTTTTAATAATAAAATATCATTAATTTCAGTTATATTTAGAGCTTTTACTGAAAGAGCTCAATTTCCTTTTTCTTCTTGACTTCCAGCAGCTATAGCTGCTCCAACTCCAGTATCATCATAAGTTCATTCATCTACTTTAGTAACGGCAGAAATTTATATTTTAATTCGATTTTATAATTAAATACATAAAAAAAAAATATTATTATTTTATATTATTATTACTGGAATAATTACTATACTAATAGCTGGTTTATCAGCAAATTTTGAATATGATTTAAAAAAAATTATTGCATATTCTACTCTGTCACAATTAGAATTAATATTCGTCATTTATGGGATAAAATTCCATCTTTTAGCTTATTTTCACTTAATTATTCATGCTATATTTGAATCAATAATATTTATATGTTCAGGAATTATTATTCATTTAATAAATAATTATCAAGATATTCGTTTTATAAGAAATTTAATAAATTTTATGCCAATAACTATAATAATTATGATAATTTCTAATTTTTCTTGATGTGGTATACCATTTTTTTCTGGATTTTATTCTAAAGATTTAATTTTAGAAAAAATTTATATGAATTATTTTTTTTTCTTATATTTTTTAATCTTATATTTTATATTAATTATAAGAACAATATTAACAGTTATATATTCTATTCAATTAATTTATTATTTAATAAATAAAAAAATAAATTTTATAAATTACTTAAACTGTAACAATAATAAAATTATAAATTTCTCTATGATAATTTTGATAATTAATTAAATTATATTTAAAGAATATTTTTTTATAATGATTTTTATAAATATTAAGGAAATTTATTTAGTAAAATCGAAAAAAATTAAAATTTTATTTTTGTCTGATTTCAATTACTCTAAGATTCAATTTATTTAAATTTAAACATGTTAAAAATAATTTTATAATATTTTTTTTAGAAAAATATATTTTTTATATTATTTAAATTTTCATTTGAATTTTTTTTTTTTTTAAATAATAAAAAAATTTTATTTTTCAATTGATAAAGAAGTAATTGATTTTATCTTTAGGAATTTAATTATTAAAATTTAAAAATTTATAAAATTTTAAAATTTATTCTATTAGTTTAATAATATATTTAATAAAAATAATTAAATTATTTATTTTATTAATAATAATAATTTAAATTCACATAGTTCATTTTAAAATTTAATAGTGAAAATATAAAGAAAATATTTATATTTTTAAATATTCATTAAAATTAATTTTATTTTTATATTAAAAATATAGTGTTTCAAAAATTGAAACTATATAAATAAATGAAAACATAAGTATTTTCTACTTATCATAAGAATATTGAAATATTATATTTTATTTTTGGAATATGATCTGAAATTGTAGGTTTAAGAATAAGAATTTTAGTTCGATTAGAATTAGGAAATCCTGGATCTTTAATTGAAAATAATTAAATTTATAATTCTTTAGTTACAGCTCATGCATTTATTATAATTTTTTTTTTGTTATACCTGTTATAGAAAAAGGATTCGGAAATTATTTAATTCCTATAATTATAGGAATTCCTGATATAGCTTTCCCTCGAATAAATAATATGAGATTTTGATTCCTTCCTTAAAGAATCATACTATTAATTTCCAAAATATTTGTTGAATCTGGAACAGAAACAGGTTGAACTGTTTATCCTCCTCAATCCTCTAATTCATCACATATAGGTCCATCAGTAGATTTATCAATTTTTTCTTCACATATTGCAGGAGCTTTATCTATTATAGGATCTATTTATTTTATTTTAACAATTTTAAATTTGAAAATTTTTAAATTAGAAATATTACCTTTATTTGCTTGAGCAATATTATTAACAGCAATTTTATTATTATTATCTCTTACTGTTTTAGCAGAAGCAATCACTATATTATTATTTGATCGTAATCTTAACACTCCTTTTTTTGATCCAGTTAGAGGGGGAGATCCAGTATTATATCAACATTTATTTTGATTTTTTGGGCATCCAGAAGTTTACATTTTAATTTTACCAGGATTTGGTTCAATTTCTCATATAATTTGTAATGAAAGAATGAAAAAAAAAGTATTTGGTATTATAGGTATAATTTATGCTATAATCTCAATTGGACTATTAGGATTTATTGTTTGAGCTCATCATATATTTACTATTGAAATGAATGTAGATACACGAGTATATTTTACTTCTGCAACAATAATTATTGCTATTTCTACTAGAATTAAAATTTTTAGATTATGAGCATCATTAAATGTAATAAAACTTAAATTAAATGTTACAAATTTATGATTGTTAGGATATATTTTTTTATTCACTTTAGGAGAATTAACAGAAATTATACTTGCTAATTCTTCTATTGATATTGTTCTTTATGATACTTATTATGAAGTAGCTCATTTTCATTATGTTCTATCTATAGGAGCAGTATTTGCAATTTTTAAAAGATTTATTTATTGATATCCATTGATTTTTAGAGTCTTATTAAATAAAATAATATTTAAAATTCAATTTTTTTTAATATTCTTAGGAGTAAATATAACTTTTTTTCCCCAACATTTTTTAGGCTTAAGTGGAATACCACGACGATACAGAGATTATCCTGATTTATATGTATGTTTAAATATAATTTCTTTAATTGGATCTTTAATTTCATTAATAAGAACATTGATATTTTTTTACATTTTCTTAGAAAGATTTATAAGAATACGTTTAATTTTATTTATAAAAATTTCTAATAATTCAATTGATTGAAAATTTTCTTATCCCCCTAGATCTCATTCTTTTTATGAAATCCCAAAAATTTTTATTTAATTAAATCAAATTTCTAATATGGCAGATTAGTGCAATAAATTTGAGATTTATTTATATAAATTACTTTATTTTTAGAAGTTATAAAATTTTTAATAAATTTTTAATTGATTTCTTCATGAGCGAACATTGTATTTCAAAATTCTAATTCTTTTATTATAGAAAATTTAATTATTTTTCATGATCATGCAATAGTTATTATTGTAATAATTATAATTTTAATTATGTTTATATTAATTTTTATATTATTAAATAAATTTTTAAATAAATTTATATTTTAAGGTTATTTAATTGAAATTATTTGAACTATTGTTCCAATTTTTTTTTTTTTTTTCTTAGATATTCCATCTTTAAAAATTTTATATTTAAGAGATGAAATTTTTAATCCGTACTTATTAATTAAAATTTTAGGCCATCAATGATATTGATCATATGAATACTCAGATTTCACAGATTTAATATTTGATTTTTTTATAATTTCTGATGTAGAAAATTTTAATTTTCAATTATTAGATGTTGATTATTTATTAATTGTTCCAATAAATTTAAATTCACGATTTATAATTAGATCAATAGATGTAATTTATTCATTTACTGTTCCGAGATTAGGGATAAAAGTAGATGCAATTCCAGGACGATTAAGTCAAATTAGAATAAATTTGAATCGCCCAGGATTATTTTACGGTCAATGTTCAGAAATTTGTGGAGTTAATCATGGATTGAAACCAATTGTATTAGAATCAAATACATTTTAAAATTTTATAAATTAAATTAATAATAATTAATATTCCTTTTAAAGTGCTAATTACTATCTGTGATTTAAAAAATCAATTCTTTAAAATTAAGATACCAAATAAAAAAAAAATTAAGTTGATCTTGTAACATAAATTTGTTAAATTTGAATAATTAATTAATTTTATAATTTTTAATTTCTCAAATAAAACCAATAATATGATTATCATAAAATCTACACTATTCAATTTTATTTGCTATAATAATAATTATTATTTTTTATATTATTAATTTTAATACTATTAATAAGAATAATAATAGGAAAAAATATTTTAAAATTACTTTTTTTAATAAATGATAAATAATTTATTTTTAATTTTTGATCCTTCTTTATCTATAAAATGTTCATTAAATTAAATAAGAAGAATTTAAATTTTTTTATTTATCCCTATGATTTATTGATTTATTCCTTATCGAATAATTTGAGCACTTAATAACGTAATTAATATTTTAAATATTGAATTTAAAATATTGTTCAATAAAAAATCAAATTTCATAAATTTATTAATTTTAATTAGATTATTTATGATAATTTTATTAAATAACTCTATAAGAGTATTACCTTATATTTTTACTAGATCAAGACACTTTGTAATAAGAATATTATTATCATTAGGATTATGATTATCTTTTATATTATTTGGATAAATTAAAAATACTAATCATATATTTATTCATTTAGTTCCTCGAGGAACTCCAAATATTTTGATACCTTTTATAGTAATTGTAGAACCTTTAAGAAATATTATTCGATTTGGAACATTAAGAGTACGGCTATCAGCAATTATAATTGCTGGGCATTTATTAATAACTTTAATTTCTTCAACTGGATCTTCATTAAAAATAAAATTATTAATTATTATTTTAATAGGACAAAGATTATTAATTATTTTAGATTTAAGTGTTTCAATAATCCAAGCTTATATATTTTCAGTATTAAGAGTTTTATATAGAAGAGAATCAAATTATGAAAAAAATATTACTCCAAACTTTCCACTTAGTCACTTTGAGGCCTTGACCTATTTTGATATCATTTTTAATTTTTAATTTATTAATTAGATATGTATATTAATCGAATTTCATAAATTATAAATTAATTTTTTTAAGTTTAATTTAGTCTATTATTATCTCATACCGATGATGACGAGATGTAGTTCGAGAAAAAATATATCAAGGTTATCATACATTTAAAGTATTAAGAGGATTAAAATTAGGAATAATTTTATTTATTATTTCTGAAATTTTTTTCTTTATTAGAATTTTTGGATGTTATTTTCATATATTTTTATCTCCAAGAATTGAAATTGGAAAAAATTGACCTTCTTAAATTATTATAATATTTAATCCTTATAGAATCCCTTTATTAAATACAGTTTTTCTTTTATCTTCAGGGATTTCTATAACATAATGCCATCTTTCATTAATTAATATAAATTTTAAACAAAGAAAATTAAGATTAATTATGACTATTTTTCTAGGATCAATTTTTTCTTTATTCCAATTAAAAGAGTACTTACCTGCTTATTTTACTTTTAGAAATTCAGTATACGGATCAATTTTTTTTATATCTACAGGATTTCATGGATTTCATGTATTACTTGGAACAATTTTTTTATTAATTAATTTTTTTCGATTAAATATAAAAATTTTTCAAAAATCCATCATTTTTGGTTTGAAGCTGCTGCTGAATACTGACATTTTGTTGATGTAGTTTGATTATTTTTATATATTTCAGTTTATTTTTGATCTTATTAATTTAATTTACATAATATAAATAAGTATATTTAATTTTAAATTAAAAAGTTTAAAATTTAATGTCAATAATAATAAAAATAATTTTATTTTTATTTTTAATTATTTTAATTATCATAATAATATTAAGATTAAATTTTATTTTCTCAAAAAAAATATTTAAAGAACGTGAAAAAATATCAAGATTTAAATCTAGGTTTGATTGAATTTCAAATAATTGACTTCCCTTTTCTTTACAATTTTATTTAATTTTGATTATTTTTTTAATTTTTAATATTGAAATTGCAATTGTACTTCCACTTTTATTTATAAATTTTTTAATTTATTATTATTACTTAATTTTAACAGTTAATTTTGTTTTTTTTATTTTGATTTTAGGATTATATATAGAATGATTTAAAGAAGCTTTACTTTGATTTAAATAAATAAATGAATCTAAAGAATTAGATCTTGATTTCGACTTAAAATTTTGATAAATATTATCCATTTATTTAAAAAAAATCAAATAATTTATTTAAAATATTAAATTGCAAATTTGATTAAATTATTTTTATAATAATTGAGATTTAAAGATATAAATAATTTAATATTTATATAATGAATTAGAAATTTAAATATCTCAATATCTTAATTAATATATAAAATGAAATAAATTATTTTCTTAAATTTCAAAAATTTAAATGTATAAAACAATTTTATATAAAATAATAATAAAATAAAACTCATCAATAAATTTACAATTCATTTGCTTTAATTAGCTACATTATTAATTAAAAATTAAATTTCAATAGAATTATTAACAATAATTTACCTCTATTTTGGATTCAATTAATAATGAAATTTATAAATTAATAATTAAATATTTTATTTTATCAAAATAATCCTTCAATCAGGCTTTCAATTAAAGTTTTAAATATTATTTTTTTTTATTCCAATAATTTTTTTTTCTAATTTTCTAATTTTTTTTCTAAATCATCTTTTTTCATATGAATAGTAATAGAATTAAATTTATTATGTTTTATTTTTTTTATTAACATATTTAATCAAATAAATATGGAAATTTTAATAAATTATTTTTTAATTCAATTATTTAATTCTTATTAATTTCTATTTTCTTTATTATTTTTAATCAATTTAAATTTTTTTATTAAAGAAATATTATTATTTTTAATAATAAGAATAATAATTGAAATAGGTCTCCCTCCTTTTCATATGTGATATTTAAGAATAAATAAATATTTGAATTAAATTTTTTTTTAAAAAATTCTTCAGTACAAAAATTTATTCCTTTAAAAATTTTATTTCTTTATATTAAAAAAATTTACTTTTTTATAATTATAATTATTTTAATTTAAATTCCTTTAATAAGAATTGATAGATTTAATTTAATTTATTTTTAATTCTTTAGAAATTATTATATCTTTTTCTCCAAAAATTCAAGTATTTTAAATTTTAATATTAATATTCTTAAATAAAAAAATTTAAATGATTTTCTTTTTATAATATAATTTTATTACTTTAAATATATATATAAATTTTTATATTTTTAATTTAAATTTTACTTTTGAAATAAAAAATATATAATTTTCTAATTCTATATTTTATTTTTTATTATTAATAATTTTATCATAAGCAATCATTCCTCCTTTTATTGAATTTATTAATGAATAAATATTTATAGATAATTACTTCAATATAGGATCAATTTATTCACTATTATTTATAATAATAATTTCTCCACTTAATTTATTTTTTTACAGTCAAATCATTTATTATATTTCTATAATATATTCTTATTCAATAAATTTACATTTAAAATTTATTAATTTTAAAATATTTAATATCAATCATTCAAATTGAATATTTTTATTTATATCGAAATTTATTTTTAGTTATGAGATTGTATAAGAATTTTAAGTTAAATTAAACTTAAAACCTTCAAAGTTTTAAAAATATTTATCAAATATAAATTTTATAAATTAATTAACAAATTAAATTAAATAAATAATAAAATTTATCTTTACTATATTTATTAAAATAAATTAAACCTAATTACATTGATTACATACCTTGTAAGACGAATGATCAATATTTTGCAGTATACTCTTCAAAATTTCTCTGTTTAATGATATTTTGAAGATAAAATCCTGCACCAACAGTACCTACCTTAGAATATTTTATACGGATACATTGATAACATACCTTGTAAGAGGTATGATCAATATTTTGCAGTATACTCTTCAAAATTTCTTCGTTAAATAAAATTTTTTAGATAGAATCCTGCCCCAACGGTTCCTACCTTAGAATATTTTATACGGGTACATTGATTACATACCTTGTAAGAGGAATAATCAATAATTTGCAGTATACTCTTCAAAATTTCTTCGTTTGATAATATTTTTTATATAGAATTCTATCCCAACGGTACGTACCTTAGAATATTTTATACGGATACATTGATTACATACCTTGTAAGAGGAATGATCAATATTTTGCAGTATACTCTTCAAAACTTCTTCGTTTAATAATATTTCTTAGATAGCATCCTGCCTCAACAATACCTACTTTAAAATATTTTTTACGGATATATTGATAATATATCATATAAATAAAAATTATAATTCATTATTTATTTATTTATTTATTTAATAAATTTTATTTATAAGTTTAAAAATATTTATATAATATAATAATAAATATCTATTTAAAAAAAAAATTATAGATAGTGAATTTAATTAAAATAATATTATTAATTTTATAAATTTATTAAATATCATTAATTTAATTTTTAAAATGAAATTTTGTTAATTTTAACTATTTTATTTGAATTACTATTAATTTTTTTTTTCTAAATCTGAATTTATGTTTTTACGTCAAATAGTATATATATATATATAAATTTCTTCATTACAAAATATTTATTTATTGAGAACACATATATAATTAAAAATAAATAATTTAAAAATTTAATATCATAATAATTAAATATATATTTGTTTAAAAAACAAAGTATATTAATATAAAAAAATTATAATATATAAAAATCTTAAATTTTATATATTTCTATTTTTTATATTTTAATTATTTAATTAATATTAATTAATTTATTTAATATAACAATAATAATAATAATAAAAATTATAATAACGATAATAATAATAATAATCATAAAAATAATAATAGTAATAATAATAATATTAATAATTATATATATATATATATACTACGATGGTGTTAATAATTTCTATTTTTAGAATTCATAATGATTCCAATAGTAGTATATGGTATCATGATAATAGCGATTATGATAATAATAAACATATAATGACGGTAATAGTCGTAACGCTTAAGTTGATGATAATAAAGACGATAATGTTGTGATGATAAGAATGATGGTTATAATAATAACATTAATTTGATAATACTGACAATAATCATGATGTTGATGATGATTGTGATAATGATGACGATGATAATGTTGATCAAGATAATAATGATAATGATGATCGGCAAGAATAATGATGCTTTTAATGACGATTCTGATAATCATATTGATAGTAACAACAATGGTTATTCCATCTTATGTAAGTAATAAGGTTACTACTAGTGATAAGAGTTTTATGATAATGGTTATTATATGATGTATTAACCATTGTTAACAACATTATTATTATCATTATCATAATTATCACAAACATTATCATTGCCATCATTTTTATAAGTATTCATAGCGATAATACAATTATTTGTATCTTTATTATTTAAGATAGTAAATATTATGAAAATGCATGACGATGATGCTGATGTTGATGATGATAATGATATGATGTTAATGAGTATAATAATAATGATGAAGATTAAAAATAATTAAAATGCTTATAATGATGATTTTGAAAACAATATTAATGGTAACAACGAATGTGATTATTATTTATGTGAATAATATTGTTTCTACTAGCAGTAAAAGTTTTATAATGATAGTTATCGAATAATTCAGTAACTATCGTCAAGAACATCATTATCATTATCATCATGATCTTTACCAACATCGTTATCGCAATCAATAATATAATATTTTTGATGATAATTAAAATAATAAAAATAGTTAATATCATAATAGCGAACGACGGTGATAATGATGATAATGATGTTAATTATAATAATAATAATCACGACGATAACGATGATGATGATAAAGATAATAAAAAAGATGATGATGATAACCATGAAGATGATTACATTAATGATAATTATATGTAGTGACAATGATAATAATAATAACTACGAAGTGAAAAAAGATTGATGATTATAATGACGATGATACAATCGTGATAGTAATTATTGACTATGATAATTATATTAATAATGATGATATTAATGTGTTGATGATGATGAAAATAATAATAATGTTGACTATAATAATGATGATGACGATACTGATGTAAGTAATAATAATAATGATGATAATGATGATTTACATTGTACGCAAAGATGATGTAACTAATGGTAGCAATGATAATCGACAATATCAGAGATGGCATAATGATAATCCTAATAACTATAATTATAATAAAAATGGTAAATATATTGGTGATTTTAATTTATGTGAGTAAAAATGTTACTCCTAGTGGTAAAAAGTATATAATGATGGTTATCAAACAATTTATGATTCACCGTCTATAATATCATTATCATTATCATCTTGATTATCACAAACATCATCACCACCATTATTATTATTACATTTATAATAATAATAAAAATAATAATAATAGTTTATATTATAAAAGTGAACGACGATGATGATGAGGATAATAATGATAATAATAATGATGATAATGATGAGGATAATTATCATGCTAAAGATGGTGATGATGATGATGAGGAAAATAATGATAATAATAATGATGATAATGATGAGGATAAATATCATGCTAAAGATGGTGATGATGATGATGATTATAATGATGATAATAATAATGTAAATGATAATAATAATAATGATAATAATAATGATGATAATAAGGACAATATTGATGATAATAATGATAATAATAATAATACCAATAATAATGATAATTATAATAATGATAGGATGATAATAATGATAATAATAATAATACCAATGATAATGATAATTATAATAATGATAGGATGATAATACAAACAATAATAATAATGATAACGACGATGGTGTTGATAATAATTTTTAATTTTTAGAAGTGATAATGATACAAATAGTAGTAATTGTTATCATGATAATAGCGATTGTGATGATAATAAACATATAATGACGGCGATAATCCTAATGCTTAAGATGAAATGAAGTGTGTGTGGTCCTAATGGTAGTCATTGTCATAACGATGATAATAATTCTGAAAAACATAAGCAGATAATAATGACTATAATTATAATAATAATCATGATGATGATGTTTATTTTTATGATAGTAATAATGTTGATAAGTATAATAATAATAATGATGATGTTAATAATGAAAATGATGATGGTGATAATGATGATGATGATGAATAAATGCATGATGATGATGACGATGACAATTATGATGCGGATGATCATAGTGATAATTCTAATAACGAAATTTTTATTTCGTGTACATGGTCCTTAACGTCGTTATTGTAATATCAATAATGGAGATTATTATAATTAAAATAAATGGGTAAAAACGATGATGATTTTGATGATGATTTTAATGATCATAATTGTAATAATAATGACGACGATACTGTAATGATAATAATGGAGATAATGATGATGGTGATGATGTTGATATAAACGAGAATGATGATAAAAATCTAGGACAATTATGATTCTAATAATAATGAATTGATTAAAATATTAATTAAATCAACGATAATAATTTTAATTTTTGTAGGTTATCTTGCTTTTACTAGTGGTAAGCGTTATATAATGATAGTTATTTAAATAGTGTTTTAACCGTCGTCAAAGTTATCAATGTCATCATCATCAAAATTACTACCATCATAATAAACGTCATCACTATTTAAATATTTATGATAATGATAAAAAATAATTAGGATAATAAATATGGTAATGCCGAACAACGATGATGATGATCAAGATAATATGAATCATGACTTTCTCATGGTAATGATGATAATAATGATGATGACTACAATGAGGATTACGATAATCATGATGATCTAATTATTGATAATGATTTTGTTTTTGTTCGGTACTAATGTTACTGATAGACGTATCCTCTATATTTATATTGATAATTATGTTGTTAATGATTTTGATTTTAAATCGTATAATGAAAATAGTGAAGATGATAATGATGATTATAATCAAAAATAATAGTAACGCTCATTATGATGATCCTGTTAACAGTATTTATGGGAACAACTAAAGTAATTATTATTAATTATGTGAGTAATATTGTTGTTACTAGTAGTGAGACTTTAATAATGATAGTTATCGAATAATTCAGTAACTATCGTCAAGAACATTATTATCATTATCATCATGATCATTACCAACATCGTTATCGCAATCAATAATATAATATTTTTGATGATAATTAAAATGATATAAATAGTTCATATCATAATAGCGAACGACGGTGATAATGATGATAATGACGTTAATTATAATTATAATAATCACGACGGAAACGATGATGATGATAAAGATAAAAAAGATGATGATGATAACCATAAAGATGATTACATTCATGATGATTATATGTAGTGACAATGATAATACTAACTACGAAGTAAAAAAAGATTGATTATTATAATGACGATGATACAATCGTGATAGTAATTAATGACTATAATAATTAAAATGATAATGATGATATTAATGTGTTGATGATGATGAAAATTATAATAATGTTGACTACAATGATGATAATGACAATAATGATGTAAGTAATAATGATAATGTTGATAATGATGATTTACATTGTACGCAAAGATGATGTAACTAATGGTAGCAATGATAATCGACAATATCAAAGATGGCATAATGATAATCCTAATAACTATAATTATAATATAAATGGTAAATATAATGGTAATTCTAATTTATGTGGGTAATAATGTTACTCCTAGTGGTGAAAGTATATAATGATGGTTATCAAACAATTTATGAATTACCGTCTATAATATCATTATCATTATCATCATGATTATCACAAACATCATCACCGCCATTATTATTATTACAATTATAATAATCATAAAAATAATAATGATAGTTTATTTTATAAAAGTGAACGATGATGATGATGATGAGGATAATAATGATAATAATAATGATGATGATGACGAGGATAATTATCATGCTAAAGATGGTGATGATGATGACGACAATGATGATAATAATAATGTAAATGATGATAATAATAATGATAACGATAATGATGATAATAAGGACAATATTGATAATAATAATGATAATAATAATGATACCAATGATAATGATATTTATAATAATGATAGGATCATAAAATAAACAATAATAATAATGATCACTATGATGGTGTTAATAATAATTTTTATTTTTATAAGTGATAATGATACAAATAGTAGTAATTGTTATCATGATAATAGCGATCATGATGGTAATAAACATATAATGACGGCGTTAATCCTAATGCTTAAGATACAGATAATGATGATAGAGATGATAATAATGGTGATAAAAATGATGACGATGATGGTGTTATAATGAGAATGATGGTTTTAATAATAATAATAATTTGATAAGGATGACGTTAATAATAATGTTGACGATGATTATGATAATGACGAAAATGATAAAGTTAATCAAGATGTTAATAATAATGATGATCGGCAAGAATGATGATGCTTATAATGTCGATTCTGATAATCATATTGATGGTAAAAACAATGTTTATTTTATCTTATGTGGGTAATAATGTTACTACTAGTGGTAAGAGTTCTCTAATAATGGTTATTATCCGATTTGTTAATAACATTGTTATTATTTTCTTCATGATCATCACAACTATCATTATTGCTATCCTGTTTATAAAATTTATGGTAATGGAACAAATAATAAAGATAGTAAATATTATAAAAGTGAATGACGATAATGCTGATGATGATGATGATGATGATAATGATGATAATGATGATAATGATGATGATGATGATGATGATGATGAGATGATGATGATGATGATAATAATGATGATAATGATGATGATGATGATGATGATGATGATGATGATAACGATGATGATGATTATGATAATAAGAATGATGATGATACTGATGATAAAGATGATGATAATTATAATTATAATAACGGTGCTGTAAATCATGACAATAATACTCATAATTGCATTTTTATTCAGTGTGTGTGGTCCTAATGGTAGTTATTGTCATAACGATGTTAATAAATCTAATAATCATACAGATAATAATGACTATAATTATAATAATAATTATGACGATGATGTAGATTTTCATGATGATACTAATGTTGATAAGTATAATAATAACAATGATGATGTTAATGATGAAAATGATCATAATAATGATGATGATGATTAAATACATGATGATGATGACGATGACAATTATGATGCGGATGATCATAGTGATAATTCTAATAACGAAATTTTTATTTGGTGTTCATGGTACTTGACGTCGTTATTGTTATATCGATAATGAAGATTATTATAATTAAAATAAATAGGTAATAACGATGATAATTTTGATGATGATTATAATGATCATAATTGTGATAATAATGACGACAATAATGAAATGATAATAATGTTGATAATGATGATGGTGATGATGTTGATATAAACGAGAATGATGATAAAAATCTAGGACAATTATGATGCTGATAATGATAAATTAATTGTAATATTAATTGAATCAACGATAATAATTTTAATTTTTGTAGGTTATCTTGCTTCTACTAGTGCTAAGCCTTATATAATGATCGTTATTTGAATAGTTTTTTAACCGTCGTCAAAGTTATCAATGTCATCATCTTAAAAATTACTACCGTCATAATAAACGTCATCACTATTCAAATATTTATGACAATGATAAAAAATAATTAAGATAATAAATATGGTAATGTAGATTGACGATGATGATGATCAAGATAATATGAATGATGGTTTTCTTATGGTAATGATGATGATAATGAAGATGACTACGATGAGGATTACGATAATCATGATGATCTAATTATTAATAATGATTTTGATTTTACTCGGGACTAATGTTACTGATAGACGAATTCTTTATATTTATATTGATCATTATGTTGTTAATGATTTTGATTTCAAATCTTATAATGAAAATAGTGAAGATGATACTGATAATTATAATCGACAATAATGGTAACACTCATTATGATGATTCTGTTAACAGTATTGATGGTAACAACTAAAGTAATTATTATTATTTATGTAAGTGATATTGTTGCTACTAGTAGTGAGACTTCAATAATGATAGTCATCAAATAATTCAGTAACTATCGTCATGAACATCATTATCATTATCATCATGATCATTACCAACATCATTATCGCAATCAATAATATAATATTTTTGATGATAATTAAAACGATGAGAATAGTTAATGTCATAATAGCGAACGACGGTGATAATGATGATAATGATGTTAATTAAAATAATTATAATCACGACGATAACGATGATGATGATAAAGATAATAAAAAAGATGATGATGATGACCATAAAGATGATTACATTAACCATGAATATATTTAGTGACAATGATAATAATAATAACTACTCAGTAAAAAAAGATTGATTATTATAATGTCGATGATACAATCGAGATAGTAATTATTGACCATGATAATTATAATGATAATGATGATATCAATGTATTAATGATGATGAAGATAATAATGATGTTGACTATAATAATGATGATGACAAAAATGATGTAAGTAATAATGATAATGATGATAATGATGATTTACATTGTACGCAAAGATGATGTAACTAATGGTAGCAATGATAATCGACAATATCAGAGAAGGCATAATGATAATCATTATAACTATAATTATAATATGGATGGTAAAAATAATGGTGATTCTAATTTATGTGGGTAATAATGTTACTCCTAGTAGTAAAAGTATATTATGATGGTTATCAATCAATTTATAAATCACCGTCTATAATATCATTATCATTCTCATCATGATTATCACAAACATCATCACCGCTATTATTATTATTACATTTATGATAATAATAAAGATAATAATGATAGTTTATATTATAAAAGTAAACGACGATGATGATAAGAATAATAATGATAATAATAATGATGATGATGATGAGGATAATTATCACGCTAAAGATGGTGATGATGATGATGATAATGATGATAATAATGATGTAAATGATGATAATAATAATGATAATGATAATAATAATAATAAGGACAATATTGATAATAATTAAATTATAATGATACCAATGATAATGATAATTATAATATGGATAGGATAATAATAAAAACAATAATAATAATGATAACTACGATGGTGTTGATAATCATTTTTATTTTTAGAAGTAATAATGATACAAATAGTAGTAATTATTATCATGATAATAGCGATTATGATGATAATAAACATATAATGACGGCCATAACCCTAATGCTTAAGATGATGATAATGATGATAAAAATGATAACGATGATGGTGTAATAATGAGAATGATGGTTTTAATAATAATAATAATTTGATAAGGATGACGTTCATAATAATGTTGACGATGATTATAATAATGAGGAGAATAATAAAGTTAATCAAGATGATAATAATAATAATAATGATCAGCAAGAATGATGATGCTTATAATGACGATTCTGATCATCATATTGATGGTAACAACGATGTTTATTTTTTCTTATGTGGGTAATAATGTTACTACTAGTGGTAAGAGTTTTTTGATAATGGTTATTATACGATTTGTTAATAACATTGTTATTATTTTCTTTATGATCATCACAACTATCATTATTGCCATCCTGTTTATAATATTTATGGGAATGATACAAATAATAAAGATAGTAAATATTATGAAAGCGAATGACGATAATGCTTATGATGTTGATGATGATGATAATGATGATAATGATAATGATGATGATGATGATGATGATGATGATGATGATAATGAGTTGATGATTATGATGGTAATAATGATGATAATAATGATGATGATGATGATGATGATGATGATGATAACGATGATGATGATGATGATTAAATGCATGATGATGATGACGATGACAACTATGATGCGGATGATCATAGTGATAATTCTAATAACGAAATTTTTATTTGGTGTTCATGGTCCTTTACGTCGTTATTGTTATATCGATAATGAAGATTATTATAATTCAAATAAATGGGTAATAACGATGATAATTTTGATGATGATTATAATGATCATAATTGTAATAATAATAATGACGATAATGTAATGATAATAATGTTGATGATGATGATGGTGATGATGTTGATACAAACGAGAATGATGATGAAAATCTAGGACAATTATTATGCTGATAATGATAAATTGATTGTAATATTAATTGAATCAACGATAATAATTTTAATTTTTGTAGGTTATCTTGCTTTTACTAGTGGTAAGCGTTATATAATGATAGTTATTTAAATAGTTTTTTAATCGTCGTCAAAGTTATCAATGTCATCATCATCAAAATTACTACCATCATAATAAACGTCATCACTTTTCAAATATTTATGATAATGATAAAAAATAATTAAGATAATAAATATGGTAATGTCGAATGACGATGATAATGATCAAGATAATATGAATCATGGATTTCTCATGGTAATGATGATGATAATGATGATGACTACGATGAGGATAACGATAATTATGATGGTGTAATTATTGATAATGATTTTGATTTTGTTCGGTATAATGTTACTGATAGACGTATTCTCTATATTTATATTAATAAATATGTTGTTAATGATTTCGATATTAAATCTTATAATGAAAATAGTGAAGATGATAATGATGATTATAATCGACAATAATAGTAACGCTCATTATGATGATCCTGTTAACAGTATTGATGGTAACAACTTAAGTAATTATTATTTATGTGAGTAATATTGTTGCTACTAGTAGTGAGACTTTAATTATGATAGTTATCAAATAATTCAGTAACTATCGTCAAGAACATCATTATTATCATTATCATGATCATTACCAACATCGTTATCGCAATCAATAATATAATATTTTTGATGCTAATTGAAATGATAAAAATAGTTAATATCATAATAGCGAACGACGGTGATAATGATGATAATGATGTTAATTAAAATAATGATAATCACGACGACAACGATGATGATGATAATTATAATAAAAAAGATGATGATGAAGACTAAAAAGATAATTACATTAATGATGATTATATGTAGTTACAATGATAATAATAATAACTACGAAGTTAAAAAAGATAAATTATTATAATGACGATGATACAATCGTGATAGTAATTATTGACTATGATAATTATAATGATAATGATGATATTAATGTGTTGATGATGATAAAGATAATAATGATGTTGACTATAATAATGATGATGACAATAATGATGTAAGTAATGATGATAATGATGATAATAATAATAATGATGATGATGATGAGTATAATTATCATGATAAAGATGGTGATTATGATGATGATAATGATAATAATGATAAAAAGGACAATATTGATAATAATAATGTTTATAATGATAATAAAGATAATAATAATAATGATAATGATAATGTAAATGATAATCATAATAATAATAATTTTAATGATAGTAATAAGGATAATATTGATCATAATAATAATAATAATGATCATGATTGTGATAATGATATAATGATGATAATGACAACAATAATAATCATGATAACTACGATGGTCTTGATGATAATTACTATTTTTGGGAGTGTTGCAATAGTACTTGTTGTAATCATAATAGAACTGATTATAATGATAATAAACATATAATAACGACGATAATCATAATGATCAAAATAATGATAATGATGACGATAATGATCTGATGATAAGAATAATGGTTATGATAATAATTATTTGATGAAGATGACGATAATCATAATGTTGACGAAGATTGTGATAATGACGACAATAATGTCATTATTATTAATGTCAACGCCATTTTTACCGTTATTATTATCACAATTTTATCATCACCATCATCATCATTAACATTATCGACATTATTACCTGATTATTATAATTAAAATTATCCTTATCATCGTTATAACAACATCTACATTCAGGATGATGATGATGATTAGAAACAGATAATATTGACAATTATAATGAAGATAATAAAGATGAGCATGATGATTATAATAATGACAAGCATGTTGATAACAGTGATGATGCCGATGATGTTAATAACAATGATGTAAGTAAAGATTAGGATTACAATTTTTGTCGTTCAAGGTGTTACTGATATTTGTAGTCATTATAATGATAATAAGATGTTACTAATAATAGTAAAGAATGATGATGTCGAGAATTCCTACTTCAATAATTGTCATTTAAGACCTTTTTAATAGTTGTATTAGGTATAAAGATAATGGTTGGAATGATTATGATAATGATAATAATAGTGAGTACGATAGCGGAAATGATAATGTTAAAAATGGTAATGGTTATAATAATGACGACAATGATAATGATGATGATCAAGTTGATAATGATGATTATAACGATCATGACAATAATAATAATGAAATGATGATCAGGTCGACAACGATGGTGATGATGAAGACCATGATAATAATTATGATAAAAATAATTTAAATATTTTTCTGTGTTTTTGTTACTCATGGTAGTGGTTATTATAATAATAGTGATGACGGTAATGATGTTGATGATTACAATAATGGTGATAATGATGATGATGATAATGATAATAATGATGAGGTCGATTATGGTGCCATTGATTATGTATTTATTGATGATGATACTAGTTTTTGTCGTAAAAAATGTTTCTTATAATTGAGGATGTTATAAAGATAATGATAATAATGCTGATGACGACAACGATAATGTTGATGATGATAGCGAAAATGTTGGTAATAATGAAGGTTATGGTTAAAATAATTATGATGATGATGATAATAATAATAATGTAATGATGATGGTAATAATAATTATGTTGTTGATAATAATAATGATAACTATGCTGATAACTATGCTGATCATGATAACAATATTGATAATGTTGATTGTAATTACATCGGGAGTTGATGTTACTGATGGTAGCAATAATGACTGACAATAATAATAATGCTTACCATGATAATCCTGATAATAATATTGATGGTAACAACAAAGGTAATTCTCATTTATGTGAGTAACATTGTGACTACTACTAATGAGAGTTTTATAATGATAGTCATTAGATAATTAAATTATCGTCGTCGACAACATCATTGTCATCATCATGATCATTACCAACATTATTATTGCCAATATTATAATAATAATAAGGGTCATTTCTATAGTTCTTTAACCATCGCAAAAGTTATAATTGTCATCATCATCTAATAGTCATATTCGTTATTGTTATATTGATAATTATGTTGTTAATGATTATGATTATAAATCTGATAAAGAAAATAGAGAAGATGATGATGAAGATAATCGACAATTATGGTAACGCTCATAATAATGATCCTGATAACAATATTGATGGTAACAACGAAGGTGATAATCATTTATGTGAACAATATTATTTCTACTAGTAAAAAAAGTCTTATAATGATAGTCATATTATAATTCATTTACTATCGTCAACGACATAACTATCATTATCATCATAATTATTACAAACATCATCATCGCAATTATTATAATATTTATGATGATGATAAAAATGATAGTGATGGTAAATATCATATTGCGAACGACGGTGATAATGATAATAATAATGTTAATGACAAAGATGATAATCAGGACAATAACGATGATGATAAACATGATGATGATGGTGATGATGATCAAAATAATGATAATGATATTGATTATGCCGTTGATAATAATAATAATGACCAGGCTTGTAATAATTGTAAATAATAATGATGATTATACTTATTATGATGGTAATGCTTCATTAGGATAATCAAAATTGTGATGGTGATAATGTTGATGATAATGGTGATGATGATAATTATCAAGCTGATGATCATAATAAAAATAGTTGTAATTACGATATTATTCGATAGTCCTGATAGTAGAAGTGTGTAATAACAATGTTGAAGATAATTAAAATTTAAATAAACAGATAATGATGACAATAATTATAATGATCAAATGATGATTATAGTAATATAACGATTTTGATGTTGCTGATGATGATAATAATGATAATAATGATGATTGTTATTATATGCAAAGTATGTTACTAATAATAGCAATAACGGTCGACAATAATAGTAACGCTCTTAATAATGTTCCTGATATTAATAATAATATAATCGTCAACAACATTATCGTCTTCATTATTATAATTATCAAAAACATTATCATCGTCATTCTTATTATAATATTCATAATGAAAATAAAAATCATGAAGTTAGGAAATATAATAACGTACAACGATGATAATGATGAAGATGATAATGATGATAATGATAAACAGGTAATATTGACAATTATAAAAATGATGATGATGAGGATGATAATGATAATGATTACGACGATGTCAAAATCATAAATAACTTTTATTGTATAACTCTCACCACTAGTAGTAACATGATTGACCACATGAAATAAAATCATCGACAATTAGGATGATGATGATGATGATAAACAGATAATATTGACAATTGTAATGAAGATGATGAAGATGAGCATGATGATTATAATGATGACAAGCATGTTGATAACAATGATGATGCCGATGATGTTAATAATATTGATGTAAATAAAGATATGATTATAATTTTTGTCGTTAAAGATGTTACTGATAGTTGCAGTTGTTATAATGATAATAGGATTATACTAATAGTGAAGAATGATGATGTCGAGAATTCCTACTTCAATAACCGTCGTTTAAGACCTTTTTAATAGTTGTATTTGGTATAAAGATAATGGTAAGAATGATAATCATAATTAAAGTGATTATGATAGCGGAAATGATAATGTTAATAATGGTGATAGTCATAATAAAGAAGATCATGATCAAAATAATGAAGATGATCATAACGATACTTATAATAATAATGATACAAATAATAATAATAATAATGATGATTGATGATGATGATGATGATAATAGTGGTGATGATTATTTTGATGACAATTATGGTTTAATGATCCCAATAATAATACTGATAATTGCGATTCTATTCAGAGGCAATGGTCCTGATGGTACTAATTGTGATAACGGCAACGGAGATTAATGTAATGATAATAAACAGTTAATAATGACTATATTTATAATGATGATGATGATGATCATGGTAATTATAAGGATGACAAAAATGTAATGAGGACGACTATAATAATGATGTTGACGATAATAATAATATTGATAATGATAATGATGATGTTGGTAATGATGTTATTGATGGTGATAATGATGATGATGATGATGATGACGATGATGAAAATTAAGATGATAAAAATACTGATGTCGTTATTAACGATAATAATGATATTGACAATAATAATAATTAAAACGATGATAAGGTTTGTAATGATAATTAAAATAATGATAATGAGAAGCCGTTAAGACCGACGTCCAATAGGCCAAAAGTGATGCTTATGATAATGATCTTAATAATAATAATGATAATAATGTGCATCGTAACAAGAATGATTTTTTTAATTTATGTGGGTGATCTTGTTACTACTAGTGGTATAAAATATATAATAATGGTTATTCATATAGTTCTTTAACTATCGTCATAGTTATTATTGTCATTATCATCAAAATCATCACCATCTTTTGAGAATAATAGTAATACTTATAATAATGATCCTGATCATAATATTTATGGTAACATCAACAAGGATTTTAATTTACGTGGGTAATAATGTTACTACGTTTGTTAAGAGTTATGTAATAATTGTTATTGATAAAATTCATTAACAATCGTCAGCAACATTATTATCTTTAATACTTAAATCTTCAGAAACATCGTCTATGTCATTATTTTTATAATTTTTTAATGATGATGAAAATAATAAAGATAGTAAATATAATAAGATGGATCGACGAAGGTGATAATGATAATGATAATAATGATGTTGATAAACAGATAATATTGTCAATTAATGTATGAGGATGATAATGATGAAGATGATAATGATAATGATAATGATGATGATAATGATTTTGTGTAATTGATAATGATAATAATGATGTTGACGAAAATAATAATGATGACGATATTGATGTTGGTAATAATCATGGTGATGATGATGATGATAATGATGATAATGATAATGCTGAAAATGATTATCATGATGACGATTAGTATTCTGATGATCACGATCATAATAATAATAATTGCAATTTTATTTAGTGGTAATGTTCTGGATTATAGTAATTGTCATAATAATAATAAAGTACAATGTAATAGTAATGTACGGGTATGATGGCGATAATTTTAATGATGATGATAATGATAAAAATCATGATAGTAATGACAAAGATGACGTAATGATGATAATGATGATCATGATAAGTATAATAATGATGATGATAATTGAAAATAATTATAATACTTATAATGATGATTTTAAATATAAAATTGTTGGTAACAAAATGATGATTTTGATTTATGTGGGTAATCTTGTTCCTACTAGTGGTAAGAAATACTTGATGGTTATTCAAATACAACCATCGTCAAAGTTATTACTGTCATCATCATCAAAATCATCACCATCATCATCAAGGTGATAACTATCATAATATTTATGATGATGATGTACATCATGAAGATAATAATAAGGTAGTGGAGAACGACGATAATGATGATGATGACAATGATAAGAATAATGATGATAATAATGATGATGTGATGATAATAATAATGATGTGGATGGTCATAATGATGATGATGTTGATCATGATAATGATGATGATGATGATGATGATAATAATGATGATGATGATGAAGATGATGATCATGATGATGATAATGATGATGATAATGACGATGATGATGATGATGCTACTAATGATGATGATAATAATAATACTGAAAATAACGATAATTGTGATGATGATAAGGACGATAATGATGATAACGGTGATAATTATTATGATGTTGATGATTACAGTATTAATTTCTATCATTGCAATTTTTTTTGCGCTAAGGTCCTAATGATTGTTATAGTCATAACTATAAAAAAGATAATTATAATGACAATAAACGGTTATTGATGACGATAATTTCAATGATGATGATGATGATCATAATATTGATTGTAATAACGACGATACTGGTGATGATGATAATGTGACGATGATGATGACAATCATTATGATAATGATAATAAGGATTACTATATTGATGATGATCTAATTATGATTAACGATTCTAATTTTGCTCGTTGACAATGTTTTTGATACTCATATTCGTTATGAATAAGATCATTATGTTGTTGACGATTATGATAATAAATCTGATTATAAAAATAGTGATAAAAATGATGATAATGGTACCGCTCATAATGATAATCCTGAGAACACTATTAATAGTCATACCGATGAGGATTTTATTTAAGGTGGGTAATAATGTTACTACGAGTGTTAAGAGTTATATAATGATGGTTATTGATATAATGCATTAACAATCGTCAACAATATCATTATCTCCATTATTATAATCATCAGAAACATCATCATCGTCATTATTATTATAATATTTGTAATGATGACAAAGATATTAATGCTAGTTAATATAATAATTGCGCAAGGCTGTGATGATGATAATAATGATAATAATGATGAACATGTCAACACGATAATGATAATGAAGATAATGATAATGATGATGATAATGATGATGTGATGATGATAATGATGATTTGATGATGATAATGATAATGATGATGATGACTATAATAATAATTTTGACGATAATTATAATGATGACGATGAAGATGAAGTTAGTGTTGGTAATGATGATAGATTGCTGATGATGATGATGATGATGATGATGATGATTACGATAGCTTTGATGATATAATTCTTGATAATGATTTTGATTTCGCTCAATAATAATGTTACTGAAAGTTGTAATCGTTATAATTATATTAATGATTATGTTGTTTATGCTTATAATAATAAACCTGATAATTGTGACGTTGTTAATAATTATGATGATCGACAATACCGTTAAAACTCATAATGATGATCATAATGATAATATTAATGGTAACATAGATGAGGATATTACTTTAGGTGAGTAACAATGTTACTACAAATGTTGAGAGTTATATAATGATGGTTATTGATATAATGTATTGACAATCGTCAACACTATTATAATCTCCATTATTATAATCATCAGAAACATCATCATCGTCATTATTATTATATTTATAATGATGATAAAAATATTTAAGATAATTAATATTATAATAGCGAAAGGCTATGATTATGATGATAATGATAATAATAATGAACAGGTCGACACGATGATGATGATCGAGATAGTGATATGATGATGATAATCATAATGATGATGATAATGATGATGTGATGATGATAACGATGATGACATTAATAAGTATAATAATAATAATAATGGTTGTAATTACGAGAATACTAATGATGATGATCATTCTAATGATGATTGATGGTAATAATGATGATGATGTTTCGGATTGTAAATTTTCTGATTTTTGTCGTGCTTGTTGCTTTTGAATGTAGTAATGGTCAAAGTAACGATGTCGTTTTTAATCATAAAATGATGCTGATGATAATAATAATGAAACGTATAACGATATTATAGTAATAATGATGATGATATTGAAAAAATAATAATGATGTTGATGATGGTGATGAAGATAATAATAATAATAATAATGATAATGTTGGTAATGACGATGATGATAAGAACGATAATGATGATAATAATCTTGATGAATGTGATAATAATGATGATGTAATGATGATAATGTTGATGTGATGATAAACATGAAGTTGATGATGACTATAATAATAGTGAAGATGTTGATAATTATGATGATCGACAATATTGGTAAAACTAATAATGATGATCCTGATGATAATAATGAGGATGATGATGACTATAATAATAGTGAAGATGTTGATAATTATTATGATCGACAATATCGGTAAAACTCATAATGATGATCCTGATGATAATATTGATTGTAACATCGATGAGAATATTAATTGAGGTGAGTAACTACGAGTGTTAAAAGTTACATAATTATGGTTATTGATTTATTTCATTAACAATCGTCAACAACATCATGATCTTTATTATTATAATAATCAGTTACATCATAATCGTCATTATTATTATAATATAGATATTGATGATAAAAATACTAAAGATACTAAATATGGTATTGGCTAACGAAGATGATCATTATGATAATGATGATTAGAATAATGATGGTGATAATGATGATAAGAATAATGATGATGATAATGATGATGGGATGATCATAATAAAGATGATCTTAATGATAACAAAGACGATTACGGTAATGATGATGATCTAATTATTGATAACGATTTTAATTTTGCTCAGTGATATTGTTACTGAAAGTCGTAATCGTTATAATTATATTGATAGTTATGTTATTGTTGATTACAATGATAAAGCTGATAATAATAATAGTGGAGTTGATAATAATGAATCATGTGTGGGGACCCGACATTGCTGCGATATTATCTGTGCCGGGTAAGTGATCGATCTCTGTGGAATATTGAGAGATGAAGCACAGCTGTCGACACTGACGAGGAGATGCCTTGTCAGCCTTTTGCGCGAAAGCATAAATCAGGGGTTCATGGTCAGTGACGATTTTAAAGAACTACCCTCAGGAAAATTTTTAAGTACTTTATGGACGTGTAAATGGCAGTGAGTTCTTTATCATAAGCGCTATATTTGCACTGAGCCGGAGAGAATTTTTGCGAGAAAAACCCTAAAGGGTGCCAAGTTCCATCAGTCCACTGCTCGAGGGCTGCACCCATGGCAAAGTCTGAGGCATTGGTTACAAGACGCGTAGGAGCAGTGGAAGAGGGATGCACGAGATGACAAGCGTTAATAAGACTATTTTTGGTGTCCTCGAAAGCCTTGATGAATTCTTCCGCCCAATCAATTAGCCGGCGATCGTTTTTTTTGGAGTCGTGCGTGAATGAATAGTGAGGAGCATGAACAGATGCAGCATTGGAAAGGCTGCGCCGATAAAAATTTACAAGGCCCTAAAACCTTCGGAGCTCGAGAACCGTCTTGGGTCTGGGGAAATCGGCAATGGCCTGAGTTTTCTCTTAGCACGACCTTGAGCCATTCTGATCGATGAGGTGGCCAAGAAAAACGATTTCTGATTTGTGAAATTCGCATTTGGCTAGATTAAGGCGGAGGCCGAATTGTTTGAGACGTTAAAAAACCGTCTTGAGATGAGTCTCGTGTTCCTCAGGAGAGGAAGAGAAAACTAAAATGTCATCAAGATAAACAAAAATAAAGTTTAGATCACCCAAAGCCTGATTGATATATCTTTGAAATGACTGCGACGCGTTGCGGAGGCTAAAAGGCATGAAAACATACTCAAACAAACCAAACGGGGTCGTGACTGCAGTCTTAATAATGTCCGTAGGCGCAATAGGGATCTGGTAATAGGTTCTGTAAAGGTCAAGTTTTGAAAAGACTTTTTTACCCTCTAAGAGAACAGAATAATTGTGTAGGTAGGGTATAGGGAACTTATCGGGAACCGTGCGAGAGTTTAGACGGCGATAGTCCCCGCAGATTCTCCAAGAGCCATCCTTCTTACGCACCATGTGAATTGGGCTGGCCCAGGGGCTCTTGGAGTAGCGGCAAGTACCATTTCTGACAAGCTGCTCGAATTCCTCATTGGCTATTTGGTATTTTTCGGGATCGAGACGACGCATGCGTTCGGTGACCGGTGGACCGTGAGTTTCTATATGATGAAAAACGTCTTTAGCCGTAATAAACTGAGCAGGTTTTTCACCTGTAACTTTAGGGAAGTCAGCAAGAATTTGAGAAATTCGAGAGCTAGAGGAAAAGAGACTGACTATGGGCGAGTCGGCCTCTCTGAAACAGCCAATTAAGTAGAAGTTCGAGTGAGGGTCAATGAGCCTGCGGCGCGAAACGTCAACGATAAGACCATAAAAGTGCAGGAAGTCTGCCCCCAAAATAGGGCTAGGAACGTCGGCACGATGGAATTTCCAGGGGAAACGGCGTTTCAAGCGCAGATTAAGCGCGAGGTCTACCTCACCGTAAGTGTGGATTACGGAATCATTGGCTGCGAACAATTTAAAGTCAGTTAATATAGCTGAAGGATCAGTCTTGGGCAGCAAGGAGATTTCTGCTCCTGTATCAACAAGTAAAAGAAAACCAGACGAGATGTCGCGGATATGGAAGCGTCTTGCTCCAGAAGAAACCTCGCTCACAGCTTCCACACGAGGAGGAGAACCTAGTTTTCCTGTGCCTTAGGCCAAGAGCAGTTGCCCTTGCAGCGAAAAGCCCTAGCGCCATACTTGCGATGGATGTAGCAAAGACCATCAGAATTGGGGCCGGGGTTGAAAATATGATAATAATCATCGTCATTATTTGGATTAAGAACTATGATAATGATACTTTAAAAGTACTGATTATAATGTTAATGATGATGATGCTAATGCCAAAAATAATGATATTGATTACGATGATAGTGATGATGATAATGACAATGATGATGATGATGCTAATGATAATGATAATGATAAAGATGATTTAAATTAAAATCAATAATATTGTCACTAATGAAAATATTGACGATAATGTTGATGTTGATGATGGTAATGATGATGATGATAATGATAATGCTGATGCTAATGTTCACAATAATGATGGTGATGGTAATGGTGATGACGATAGAAATGATGATGATGATCAAATTGATGATGATGATATTGATAATGATGATGATGATAATGATGTAGATAATAATGATGATGATAATCATGATGACAATGATCATGATGATGATAATTATGATGATGGTGATGATAATGATGTTGATCATGATGATGATGATAAAAGTGATGCTTCCAATTAAAGTCAATGATTATGTTACTGATAAAAGTATGGATGATAACTTTGTGACGTGGCACTATTTTTTTTACAATTTCGCATGTTACTGTCGATGCCCCTATTGCCCCTATTGCGTCAATGCTCAAAACCAATTCGTAATCTTAATGGGATTTTCGCATAACCGCAATTTTCGTGTGTTTTAGAAACGCCTAACAGTAAGCCTAAAATGGAGACACACACCTAGACCAGAAATGTAGTGAGCGTACGATGAATGTAACGATGTAAGTGTCGAAGCACCAGCACGTAAGAATGATTCGGATGATAATGTAGGGACCAGGTAGGTTGGTCAGAAAATAGTTAGTTGACCTACCAAGCGATGATTTAGGGATGGACGCGACTGATGAGTTCAGTGGGTGTGAGCTTACCAAGCGCGAAGTTTATTTAGATTAAAGTCAATGATAATGTCTCTGATAAAAGTATTAATGTTATTGTTGATAATGATAATGATGATTATGATAATTTTGATGATGATAATCATGATAATTATAATTTTGAAGATGATGATTATAATTATGATGCTGATAATAATAATGATAATAATGATAATAATAATGGAAATAATAATTTTAATTAAAGTCAATGACAATGTTTCTAATAAAATTGTCGATCAGAATGCTCACAAAGCTTATGATAATTGTGATTATATGAAAATTAATGATGATGGAGATGATGACAATGAAGATAATAATAATCAGGACAATGATTATGACAATGCTGTTAATGATACTGATAATAATGATAATGATATTGATAATTATAATTATTATGATGATAATAATGACAATGATAATAACAATAATAATGACAACAATCGTGATTTTTTAAATCAAAGTCTATAATATTGTTACTAATAAAAGTATTAATAATAATGATAATGATGATACTGCTAATGCTGATTATGATACTAACGATAACGAATTTGGTGATAATGATAATAGTGATGATCATGATGATTATAATAAGAGTAATGGTGATAATAACGTTGATGATAGTGATGGTTAAGATAATATAAATAATGATGAGTATCATAACGATAATGATTATAATAATATTGAGGAATTAAATTAAAGTCTATGATAATGTCATTATTCAAAGGACTCATTTTTTAATGCTGATGGTTATGATGATTATAATGATGATGATAATAATAATTCCGCCGATGATGATAATAATGGTAATAATTTTATTTAAATTAATTATATTGTCTCTAATAAAATTAAAGAATATAATGTTAATGATGATAATGGTGATGGTGATAATAATAATGAAAATTATGATAATTATCACGATGATAATGATTATGATAATGACAATTATAACGTTGACGATGATGATGATGGTGATTCCTCTGAATAAAGTTTATGATAATGTGTTGCAAACAAGCATTTATGATGATGTTGATGATAATAATGATAAAAATAATGATGATATAATAATAATAATAATTATAATGATAATAATAATATTTATCATAATCATGATGATGACGAAAGTAATCATTTTGATGAAAGTGAATGACAATGTCACTGACGAATATTTTGATGATGATGTACATAATAATAATAAAGACGATAAAGATAATAAAGATTCTGGTGCTGATAATGGTGATAATTATGATGATAATAATGATGATAACAATGATGATGATGATGATGATGATAATGATAATAATGATTATGATAATGATGATGATGATGAGGATGATGATGATGATAACGATGATGATGATGATGATGATGGTGATAATGTTGATACAAACGAGAATGATGATAAAAATCCAGGACAATTATGATGCTGATAATGATGAACTAATTGTAATATTAATTGAATCAACGAAAATAATTTTAATTTTTGTAGGTTATCTTGCTTCTACTAGTGGTAAGCGTTATATAATAATAGTTATTTAAATAGTTTTTTAACCGTCGTCAAAGTTATCAATGTCATCATCATCAAAATTACTACCATCATAATAAACGTCATCACTTTTCAAATATTTATGATAATGATGAAAAATAATTAAGATAATAAATATGGTAATGTCGAATGACGATGATGAAGATCAAGATAATATGAATCATGATTTTCTCATGGTAATGATGATGATGATGATGATGATGACTACGATGAGGATTACGATAATCATGATGATCTAATTATTGATAATGATGTTGATTTTGTTCGGTACTAATGTTACTGATAGACGTATTCTCTATATTTATATTGATAATTATGTTGTAAATGATTTTGATTTTAAATCTCATAATGAAAATAGTGAAGACGATAATGATGATTATAATCGACAATAATGGTAACGCTCATTATGATGATCCCGTTAACAGTATTGATGGTAACAACTAAAGTAATTATTATTATTTATGTAAGTAATATTGTTGCTACTAGAAGTGTAACCAGATGGTCTTGATGATAATTACTATTTTTTAAAGTGTTACCAATAGTACTTGTTGTTATCATAATAATACCGATTATAATGATAATAAACATATAACGACGATAATCATAATGATCAAAATAATGATAATGATGACGATAATGATCTGATGATGAGAATAATGGTTATGATAATAATTATTTAATGAAGATGACGATAATCATAATGTTGACGATGATTGTGATAATGACGACAATAATGTCATTATTATTAATGTCAACGCCATTTTTACCGTTATTATCATCACAATTTTATCATCACCATCATCATCATCATCATTAACATTATTGACATTATTACCTGATTATTATAATTAAAATTATCCTTATCATCGTTATAACAACATCTACATTCAGGATGATGATGATGATAATAAACAGATAATATAGACAATTATAATAAAGATGATAAAGATGAGCATGATGATTATAATGAGGACAAGCATGTTGATAACAGTGATGATGCCGATGATGTTAATAACAATGATGTAAATAAAGATTATGATTACAATTTTTATCGTTCAAGGTGTTACTGATATTTGTAGTCATTATAATAATAATAAGATGTTACTTATAATAGTGAAGAATGATGATGTCGAGAATTCCTACTTCAATAATTGTCGTTTAAGACCTTTTTAATAGTTGTATTAGGTATAAAGATAATCGTTGGAATGATCATGATAATGATAATAATAGTGATTACGATAGCGGAAATGATAATGTTAAAAATGGTAATGGTTATAATAATGACGACAATGATGATGATGATGATCAAGTTGATAATGATGATTACAACGATCATGACAATAATTATAATGAAATGATGATCAGGGCGACAACGATGGTGATGATGAAGACCATGATAATAATTATGATAAAAATAATTCAAATTTTTTTCTGTGTTTTTGTTACTCATGGTAGTGGTTATTATAATAATGGTGATGACGGTAATGATGTTGATGATTACAATAATGGTGATAATGATGATGATGATAATGATAATAATGATGAGGTCGATTATGGTGCCAATGATTATGTATTTATTGATGATGATATCAGTTTTTGTCGTAAAAAATGTTTCTTATAATTGAGGATGTTATAAAGATAATGATAATAATGCTGATGACGACAAAGATAATGTTGTTGATGATAGCGAAAATGTTGGTAATAATGAAGGTTATGGTTAAAATAATTTTGATGATGATGATAATGATAATAATGTAATGATGATGGTAATAATAATTATGTTGTCGATAATAATAATGATAACTATGCTGATAACTATGCTGATTATGACAACAATAATGATAATGTTGATTGTAATTACATGAGAAGTTAATGTTACTGATGGTAGCAATAATGACTGACAATAATAATAATGCTAATCATGATAATCCTGATAATAATATTGATGGTAACAACAAAGGTTATTCTCATTTATGTGAGTAACATTGTGACTACTACTAATGAGAGTTTTATAATGATAGTCATTAGATAATTAAATTATCGTCGTCGACAACATCATTGTCATCATCATGATCATTACCAACATTATTATTGCCAATATTATAATAATAATAAGGGTCATTTCTATAGTTCTTTAACCATCGCAAAAGTTATAATTGTCATCATCATCTAATAGTCATATTCGTTATTGTTATATTGATAATTATGTTGTTAATGATTATGATTATAAATCTGATATAGAAAATAGAGAAGATGATGATGAAGATAATCGACAATTATGGTAACGCTCATAATAATGATCCTGATAACATAATTGATGGTAACAACGAAGGTGATAATCATTTATGTGAACAATATTATTTCTACTAGTAAAAAAGTCTTATAATGATAGTTATTTTATAATTCAATTACTATCGTCAACGACATAACTATCATTATCATCATAATTGTTACAAACATCATCATCGCAATTATTATAATATTTATGATGATGATAAAAATGATAAAGATGGTAAATATCATATTGCAAACGACGGTGATAATGATAATAATAATGCTAATGACAAAGATGATGATAATCAGGACGATAACGATGATGATAAACATGATGATGATGGTGATGATAATCAAAATAATGATGATGATATTGATTATGCCGTTGATAATAATAATAATGACTAGGCTTGTAATAATTGATCATAATAATGATGATTATACTTATCATGATGGTAATGCTTCATTAGGATAATCAAAATAGTGATGGTGATAATGTTGATGATAATGGTGATGATGATAATTATCAAGCTGATGATCATAATAATAATAGTTGTAATTACGATATTATTCGATGGTCCTGATAGTAGAAGTGTGTGTAATAACAATGTTGAAGATAATTAAAATTTAAATAAACAGATAATGATGACAATAATTATAATGATCAAACGATGATTATAATAATATAACGATTTTGATGTTGCTGATGATGATAATAATGATAATAATGATGATTGTTATTATATGCGAAGTATGTTACTAATGGAAGCAACAACGGTCGACAATAATAGTAACGCTCTTAATAATGATCCTGATATCAATATCAGTGGTAACAACAATAAGGATTTTAATTTAGGAGAGTAATAATGTTACTCTGAGTGTTAAGAGTTATATTTTGATCGTTATTGATTTAATTTATTAACAATCGTCAACAACATTATAGTCTTCATTATTATAATTATCAAAAACATTATCATCGTCATTCTTATTATAATATTTATAATGAAATCAAAAATCATGAAGTTAGGAAATATAATAACGAACAACGTTGATAATGATGAAGATGATAATGATGATAATGATAAACAGGTAATATTGACAATTATAAAAATGATAATAATGAGAAAGATAATAATAATAATTACGACGATGACAAAAATCATGAATAACTTTTATAGTATAACTCTTACCACTAGTAGTAACATGATTGACCACATGAAATAAATCATCGACAATTAGGATGATGATGATGATGATAAACAGATAATATTGACAATTGTAATGAAGATGATAAAGATGAGCATGATGATTATAATGATGACAAGCATGTTGATAACAGTGATGATGCCGATGATGTTAATAATATTGATGTTAATATAGATATGATTATAATTTTTGTCGTTAAAGATGTTACTGATAGTTGCAGTCGTTATAATGATAATAATATGATACTAATAATAGTGAAGAATGATGATGTCGAGAATTCCTACTTCAATAACCGTCGTTTAAGACCTTTTTAATAGTTGTATTTGGTATAAAGATAATGGTAAGAATGATAATCATAATGAAAGTGATTATGATAGCGGAAATGATAATGTTAATAATGGTGATGGTCATAATGAAGAAGCTCATGACCAAAATAATGAAGATGATCATAACGATACTTATAATGATAATGATATAAATAAAAATAATAATAATGATGATTGATGATGATGATGATTATGATAATAGGGACAATAATAAAGACAATAATGATAATGACGATGATGATGACGATAATGCTGATGATGATAATAGTGATGATGATTATTTTGATGACAATTATGGTCTGATGATCCCAATAATAATACTGATAATTGCGATTCTATTCGGAGACAATGGTCCTGGTGTTACTAATTGTAATAACGGCAATGGAGATTAATGTAATGATAATAAACAGATAATGATGACTATATTCATAATGATGATGATGATGATCATGGTAATTATAAGGATGACAAAAATGTGATGAGGACGACTATAATAATGATGTTGACGATAATAATAATAATGATAATGATAACGATGATATTGGTGATGATGTTATTGATGATGCTTATGATGAAGATGATGATGATGACGATGATGAAATTTAAGATGATAAAAATACTGATGTCGTTATTGTCGATAATAATGATATTGACAATAATAATAATTAAAACGATGATAAGGTTTGTAATGATAATTAACATAATGATAATGATCGTAATTGTTTGCGGAGCTGATGGAAAGCAATAATGATGGTTGCAATAATGTTCGACAATATAATAGTGGTAATCGATTTTTTTTTTTTTTTAAATTTATTAAGCCGTTAAGACCGAAGTCCAATAGGCCAAAAGTGATGCTTAATATAATGATCTTAATAATAATAATTATAATAATGTGGATCGTAACAAGAATGATTTTTTTAATTTATGTGGTTGATCTTGTTACTACTAGTTGTAAGAAACATATAATGATGGTTATTCATATAGTTCTTTAACTATCGTCATAGTTATCATTGTCATTATCATCAAAATCAACACCATCTTTTGACAATAATAGTATACTCATAATAATGATCCTGATCATAATATTAATGGTAACACCAACAAGTATTTTAATTTAAGTGGGTAATAATGTTACTACGTTTGTTAAGAGTTATATAATAATGGTTATTGATGAAATTCATTAAGAATCGTCAGCAATAATATTATCTTCAATACTATAATCTTCAGAAACATCGTCTTTGTCATCATTATAATAATTTTTTTAATGATGATAAAAATAATAAACATAGTAAATATAATAAGATGGATCGACGAAGGTGATGATGATGATGATGATGATGATGATGATGATAATGATGATGATGATGATGATGTTGATGATGATGATGACGATGATGAAAATTAAGATGATAAAAATACTGATGTCGTTATTAACGTAAATTATGATAATGACAATAATAATAATTAAAACGTTAATAAGGTTTGTAATGATAATTAAAATAATGATAATGATCGTAATTATTTGCGGAGCTGATGGTTGCAAAAATGTTCGACAATATAATAGTGGTAATCAATTTTTTTTTTTTTTTAAATTTATTAAGCCGTTAAGACCGAAGTCCAATAGGCCAAAAGTGATGCTTATGATAATGATCTTAATAATAATAATTATAATCATGTGGATCGTAACAAGAATGATTTTTTTAATTTATGTGGTTGATCTTGTTACTACTATTGGTAAGAAACATATAATGATGGTTATTCATATAGTTCTTTAACTATCGTCATAGTTATCATTGTCATTATCATCAAAATCATCACCATCTTTTGACAATAATAGTAATACTCATAATAATGATCCTGATCATAATATTAATGGTAACACCAACAAGTATTTTAATTTACGTGGGTAATAATGTTACTACGTTTGTTAAGAGTTATATAATAATGGTTATTAATAATATTCATTAAGAATCGTGAGCAATAATATTATCTTCAATACTATAATCTTCAGAAACATCGTCTTTGTCACCATTATAATAATTTTTTTAATGATGATAAAAATAATAAACATAGTAAATATAATAAGATGGATCGACGAAGGTGATGATGATGATGATAATAATGATGTTGATAAACAGATAATATAGTCAATTAGTATGAGGATGATGATGATGATGATGATGATGATGATGATGATGATGATGATGATGATGATGATGATGATGATGATGATGATCATTATGATGATAATAATGATGATGATAATAAGAATGATGATGATACTGATGATGAAGATAATGATGATTATAATTATTATAACGGTGCTGTTAATCATGACAATAATACTAATAATTGCATTTTTATTCAGTGTGTGTGGTCCTAATGGTAGCCATTTTCATAACGATGTTAATAATTCTAATCATCATAAACAGATAATAATGACTATAGTTATAATAATAATCATGATGGTGATGTTGATTATCATGATGATGATAATGTTGATAAGTATAATAATAATAAAGATAATGTTAATGATGAAAATGATGATGATAATAATAATGATGATGATGATTATATGCATGATGATGATGACGATGACAATATTATGATGCGGATGATCATAGTACTAATTCTAATAACGAAATTTTTATTTGGTGTTCATGGTCCTTAACGTCGTCATTGTTATAACAATGATGAAGATTATTATATTTAAAATAAATAGGTAATAATGATGACAATTTTGAGGATGATTATAATGATCATAATTGTGATAATAATGACGACGATAATGTAATGATATTAATGTTGATGATGATGATGGTGATGATGTTAATATAAACAAGAATGATGATAAAAATCTAGGACAATTATGATGCTGATAATAATGAATTGATTGTAATATTAATTGATTCAACGATAATAATTTCAATTTTTGTAGGTTATCTTGTTTCTACTAGTGGTAAGCGTTATAAAATAATAGTTATTTGAATAGTTTTTTAACCTTCGTCAAAGTTATAAATGTCATCATCATCAAAAATACTGCCATCATAATAAACGTCATCACTATTCAAATATTTATGATAATAATAAAAAAAAATTAAGATAATAAATATGGTAATGTCGAACGACGTTAATGATGATCAAGATAATATGAATCATGACTTTCTCATGGTAATGATGATGATAATGATGATGACTACGATGAGGATAACGATAATCATGATGATTTAATGATTGATAATGATTTTGATTTTGTTCGGTACTAATGTTACTGATAGACGTATTCTCTATATTTATATTGATAATTATGTTGTTAATGATTTCGATATTAAATCTTATAATGAAAATAGTGAAGATGATAATGATGATTCTAATCGACAATAATGGTAAAGCTCTTAATAATGTTCCTGATATCAATATCAATGGTAACAACAATAAGGATTTTAATTTAGGAGAGTAATAATGTTACTCTGAGTGTTAAAAGTTATATTTTGATGGTTATTAATTTAATTTATTAACAATCGTCAACAACATTATTGTCTTTATTATTATAATTATCAAAAACATTATCATCGTCATCCTTATTATAATATTCATAATGAAAATAAAAATCATGAAGTTAGGAAATATAATAACGAACAACGATGATAATGATGAAGATGATAATGATGATAATAATAAACAGGTTATATTGACAATTGTAAAAATGATGATGAGGAGGATAATGATAATGATTACGACGATGTCAAAATCATGAATAACTTTCATTGTATAACTCTCACCACTAGTAGTAACATGATTGACCACATGAAATGAAATCATCTACAATCAGGATGATGATGATGTTGATAAACAGATAATATTGACAATTGTAATGAAGATGATGAAGATGAGCAAAATGATTATAATGATGACAAGCTGATGCCGATGATGTTAATAATATTGATGTAAATAAAGATATGATTATAATTTTTGTCGTTAAAGATGTTACTGATAGTTGCAGTTGTTATAATGATAATAAGATGATAGTAATAGTGAAGAATGATGATGTCGAGAATTCCTACTTCAATAACCGTCGTTTAAGACCTTTTTAATAGTTGTATTTGGTATAAAAATAATGGTAAGGATGATAAACATAATAAAAGTGATTATGATAGCGGAAATGATAATGTTAATAATGGTGATAGTCATAATAAAGAAGATCATGATCAAAATAATGAAGATGATCATAACGATACTTATAATGATAATGATATAAATAATAATAATAATAATGATGATTGATGATGATGAAGATGATAATAGTGATGATGATTATTTTGATGACAATTATGGTCTGATGATCCCAATAATAATACTGATAATTGCGATTCTATTCGGAGTCAATGGTCCTGATGGTACTAATTGTAATAACAGCAATGGAGATTAATGTAATGATAATAAACAGATAATGATGCCTATATTCATAATGATGATGATGATAATCATGGTAATTATAAGGATGACAAAAATGGGATGAGGACCACTATAATAATGATGTTGACGATAATAATAATAATGATAATGATAACGATGATATTGGTGATGATGTTATTGATGATGATTATGATGATGATGATGATGATGACGATGATGAAAATTAAGATGAAAAAAATACTGATGTCGTTATTAACGATAATAATGATATTGACAATAATAATAATTAAAACGATGATAAGGTTTGTAATGATAATTAAAATAATGATAATGATCGTGATTGTTTGGGGAGCTGATGGAAAGCAATAATGATGGTTGCAATAATGTTCGACAATATAATAGTGGAAATCAATTTTTTTTTTTTTTTTAATTTATTAAGCCGTTAAGACCGAAGTCCAATAGGCCAAAAGTGATGCTTAAGATAATGATCTCAATAAAAATAATTATAATAATGTGGATCGTAACAAGAATGATTTTTTTAATTTATGTGGTTGATCTTGTTACTACTAGTGGTAAAAAACATATAATGATGGTTATTCATATAGTTTTTTAACTATCGTCATAGTTATCATTGTCATTATCATCAAAATCATCACCATCTTTTGACAATAATAGTAGTACTTATAATAATGATCCTGATCATAATATTAATGGTAACACCAACAAGTATTTTAATTTACGTGGGTAATAATGTTACTACGTTTGTTAAAAGTTATATAATAATGGTTATTGATGAAATTCATTCAGAATTGTCAGCAATAATATTATCTTCAATACTATAATCATCAGAAACATCGTCTTTGTCATCATTATAATAATTTTTTTAATGATGATAAAAATAATAAACATAGTAAATATAATAAGATGGATCGACGAAGGTGATGATGATGATGATGATGATGATGATAATGATAATTACAATTATTATAAAGGTGCTGTTAATCATGACAATAATACTCATAATTGCATTTTTATTCAGTGTGTGTGGTCCTAATGGTAGTCATTTTCATAACGATGTTAATAATTCTAATAATCATAAACAGATAATAATGACTATAGTTATAATAATAATTATGATGGTGATGTTGATTATTATGATGATGATAATGTTGATAAGTATAATAATAATAAAGATAATGTTAATGATGAAAATGATGATGATGATAATGATGTTGATGATGATGATGACGATGATGAAAATTAAGATGATAAAAATACTGATGTCGTTATTAACGTAAATTATGATAATGACAACAATAATAATTAAAACATTAATAAGGTTTGTAATGATAATTAAAATAATGATAATGATCGTAATTGTTTGCGGAGCTGATGGTTGCAATAATGTTCGACAATATAATAGTGGTAATCAATTTTTTTTTTTTTTTTAATTTATTAAGCCGTTAAGACCAAGGTCCAATAGGCCAAAAGTGATGCTTATGATAATGATCTTAATAATAATAATTATAATCATGTGGATCGTAACAAGAATGATTTTTTTAATTTATGTGGTTGATCTTGTTACTACTAGTGGTAAGAAACATATAATGATGGTTATTCATATAGTTCTTTAACTATCGTCATAGTTATCATTGTCATTATCATCAAAATCATCACCATCTTTTGACAATAATAGTAATACTCATAATAATGATCCTGATCATAATATTAATGGTAACACCAACAAGTATTTTAATTTACGTGGGTAATAATGTTACTACGTTTGTTAAGAGTTATATAATAATGGTTATTAATAATATTCATTAAGAATCGTGAGCAATAATATTATCTTCAATACTATAATCTTCAGAAACATCGTCTTTGTCACCATTATAATAATTTTTTTAATGATGATAAAAATAATAAACATAGTAAATATAATAAGATGGATCGACGAAGGTGATGATGATGATGATAATAATGATGTTGATAAACAGATAATATAGTCAATTAGTATGAGGATGATGATGATGATGATGATGATGATGATGATGATGATGATGATGATGATGATGATCATGATGATGATGATGATCATTATGATGATAATAATGATGATGATAATAAGAATGATAATGATACTGATGATGAAGATAATGATGATTATAATTATTATAACGGTGCTGTTAATCATGACAATAATACTAATAATTACATTTTTATTCAGTGTGTGTGGTCCTAATGGTAGCCATTTTCATAACGATGTTAATAATTCTAATCATCATAAACAGATAATAATGACTATAGTTATAATAATAATCATGATGGTGATGTTGATTATCATGATGATGATAATGTTGATAAGTATAATAATAATAAAGATAATGTTAATGATGAAAATGATGATGATAATAATAATGATGATGATGATTATATGCATGATGATGATGACGATGACAATATTATGATGCGGATGATCATAGTACTAATTCTAATAACGAAATTTTTATTTGGTGTTCATGGTCCTTAACGTCGTCATTGTTATAACAATGATGAAGATTATTATATTTAAAATAAATAGGTAATAATGATGAGAAGTTTGAGGATGATTATAATGATCATAATTGTGATAATAATGACGACGATAATGTAATGATATTAATGTTGATGATGATGATGGTGATGATGTTAATATAAACAAGAATGATGATAAAAATCTAGGACAATTATGATGCTGATAATAATGAATTGATTGTAATATTAATTGATTCAACGATAATAATTTCAATTTTTGTAGGTTATCTTGTTTCTACTAGTGGTAAGCGTTATAAAATAATAGTTATTTGAATAGTTTTTTAACCTTCGTCAAAGTTATAAATGTCATCATCATCAAAAATACTGCCATCATAATAAACGTCATCACTATTCAAATATTTATGATAATAATAAAAAAAAATTAAGATAATAAATATGGTAATGTCGAACGACGTTAATGATGATCAAGATAATATGAATCATGACTTTCTCATGGTAATGATGATGATAATGATGATGACTACGATGAGGATAACGATAATCATGATGATTTAATGATTGATAATGATTTTGATTTTGTTCGGTACTAATGTTACTGATAGACGTATTCTCTATATTTATATTGATAATTATGTTGTTAATGATTTCGATATTAAATCTTATAATGAAAATAGTGAAGATGATAATGATGATTCTAATCGACAATAATGGTAAAGCTCTTAATAATGTTCCTGATATCAATATCAATGGTAACAACAATAAGGATTTTAATTTTGGAGAGTAATAATGTTACTCTGAGTGTTAAAAGTTATATTTTGATGGTTATTAATTTAATTTATTAACAATCGTCAACAACATTATTGTCTTTATTATTATAATTATCAAAAACATTATCATCGTCATCCTTATTATAATATTCATAATGAAAATAAAAATCATGAAGTTAGGAAATATAATAACGAACAACGATGATAATGATGAAGATGATAATGATGATAATAATAAACAGGTAATATTGACAATTGTAAAAATGATGATGAGGAGGATAATGATAATGATTACGACGATGTCAAAATCATGAATAACTTTCATTGTATAACTCTCACCACTAGTAGTAACATGATTGACCACATGAAATGAAATCATCTACAATCAGGATGATGATGATGTTGATAAACAGATAATATTGACAATTGTAATGAAGATGATGAAGATGAGCAAAATGATTATAATGATGACAAGCTGATGCCGATGATGTTAATAATATTGATGTAAATAAAGATATGATTATAATTTTTGTCGTTAAAGATGTTACTGATAGTTGCAGTTGTTATAATGATAATAAGATGATAGTAATAGTGAAGAATGATGATGTCGAGAATTCCTACTTCAATAACCGTCGTTTAAGACCTTTTTAATAGTTGTATTTGGTATAAAGATAATGGTAAGGATGATAAACATAATAAAAGTGATTATGATAGCGGAAATGATAATGTTAATAATGGTGATAGTCATAATAAAGAAGATCATGATCAAAATAATGAAGATGATCATAACGATACTTATAATGATAATGATATAAATAATAATAATAATAATGATGATTGATGATGATGAAGATGATAATAGTGATGATGATTATTTTGATGACAATTATGGTCTGATGATCCCAATAATAATACTGATAATTGCGATTCTATTCGGAGTCAATGGTCCTGATGGTACTAATTGTAATAACAGCAATGGAGATTAATGTAATGATAATAAACAGATAATGATGCCTATATTCATAATGATGATGATGATAATCATGGTAATTATAAGGATGACAAAAATGGGATGAGGACCACTATAATAATGATGTTGACGATAATAATAATAATGATAATGATAACGATGATATTGGTGATGATGTTATTGATGATGATTATGATGATGATGATGATGATGACGATGATGAAAATTAAGATGAAAAAAATACTGATGTCGTTATTAACGATAATAATGATATTGACAATAATAATAATTAAAACGATGATAAGGTTTGTAATGATAATTAAAATAATGATAATGATCGTGATTGTTTGGGGAGCTGATGGAAAGCAATAATGATGGTTGCAATAATGTTCGACAATATAATAGTGGAAATCAATTTTTTTTTTTTTTTTAATTTATTAAGCCGTTAAGACCGAAGTCCAATAGGCCAAAAGTGATGCTTAAGATAATGATCTCAATAAAAATAATTATAATAATGTGGATCGTAACAAGAATGATTTTTTTAATTTATGTGGTTGATCTTGTTACTACTAGTGGTAAAAAACATATAATGATGGTTATTCATATAGTTTTTTAACTATCGTCATAGTTATCATTGTCATTATCATCAAAATCATCACCATTTTTTGACAATAATAGTAGTACTTATAATAATGATCCTGATCATAATATTAATGGTAACACCAACAAGTATTTTAATTTACGTGGGTAATAATGTTACTACGTTTGTTAAAAGTTATATAATAATGGTTATTGATGAAATTCATTCAGAATTGTCAGCAATAATATTATCTTCAATACTATAATCATCAGAAACATCGTCTTTGTCATCATTATAATAATTTTTTTAATGATGATAAAAATAATAAACATAGTAAATATAATAAGATGGATCGACGAAGGTGATGATGATGATGATGATGATGATGATAATGATAATTACAATTATTATAAAGGTGCTGTTAATCATGACAATAATACTCATAATTGCATTTTTATTCAGTGTGTGTGGTCCTAATGGTAGTCATTTTCATAACGATGTTAATAATTCTAATAATCATAAACAGATAATAATGACTATAGTTATAATAATAATTATGATGGTGATGTTGATTATTATGATGATGATAATGTTGATAAGTATAATAATAATAAAGATAATGTTAATGATGAAAATGATGATGATGATAATGATGTTGATGATGATGATGACGATGATGAAAATTAAGATGATAAAAATACTGATGTCGTTATTAACGTAAATTATGATAATGACAATAATAATAATTAAAACGTTAATAAGGTTTGTAATGATAATTAAAATAATGATAATGATCGTAATTGTTTGCGGAGCTGATGGTTGCAATAATGTTCGACAATATAATAGTGGTAATCAATTTTTTTTTTTTTTTTAATTTATTAAGCCGTTAAGACCAAGGTCCAATAGGCCAAAAGTGATGCTTATGATAATGATCTTAATAATAATAATTATAATCATGTGGATCGTAACAAGAATGATTTTTTTAATTTATGTGGTTGATCTTGTTACTACTAGTGGTAAGAAACATATAATGATGGTTATTCATATAGTTCTTTAACTATCGTCATAGTTATCATTGTCATTATCATCAAAATCATCACCATCTTTTGACAATAATAGTAATACTCATAATAATGATCCTGATCATAATATTAATGGTAACACCAACAAGTATTTTAATTTACGTGGGTAATAATGTTACTACGTTTGTTAAGAGTTATATAATAATGGTTATTAATAAAATTCATTAAGAATCGTCAGCGATAATATTATCTTCAATACTATAATCTTCAGAAACATCGTCTTTGGCACCATTATAATAATTTTTTTAATGATGATAAAAATAATAAACATAGTAAATATAATAAGATGGATCGACGAAGGTGATGATGATGATGATAATAATGATGTTGATAAACAGATAATATAGTCAATTAGTATGAGGATGATGATGATGATGATGATGATGATGATGATGATGATGATGATGATGATGATGATCATGATGATGATAATAATGATGATGATAATAAGAATGATGATGATACTGATGATGAAGATAATGATGATTATAATTATTATAACGGTGCTGTTAATCATGACAATAATACTCATAATTGCATTTTTATTCAGTGTGTGTGGTCCTAATGGTAGCCATTTTCATAACGATGTTAATAATTCTAATAATCATAAACAGATAATAATGACTATAGTTATAATAATAATCATGATGGTGATGTTGATTATCATGATGATGATAATGTTGATGAGTATAATAATAATAAAGATAATGTTAATGATGAAAATGATGATGATAATAATAATGATGATGATGATTATATGCATGATGATGATGACGATGACAATATTATGATGCGGATGATCATAGTACTAATTCTAATAACGAAATTTTTATTTGGTGTTCATGGTCCTTAACGTCGTCATTGTTATAACAATGATAAAGATTATTATATTTAAAATAAATAGGTAATAATGATGACAATTTTGAGGATGATTATAATGATCATAATTGTGATAATAATGACGACGATAATGTAATGATATTAATGTTGATGATGAAGATGGTGATGATGTTAATATAAACAAGAAAGATGATAAAAATCTAGGACAATTATGATGCTGATAATGATGAATTGATTGTAATATTAATTGATTCAACGATAATAATTTCAATTTTTGTAGGTTATCTTGTTTCTACTAGTGGTAAGCGTTATAAAATAATAGTTATTTGAATAGTTTTTTAACCTTCGTCAAAGTTATAAATGTCATCATCATCAAAAATACTGCCATCATAATAAACGTCATCACTATTCAAATATTTATGATAATAATAAAAAAAAATTAAGATAATAAATATGGTAATGTCGAACGACGTTGATGATGATCAAGATAATATGAATCATGACTTTCTCATGGTAATGATGATGATAATGATGATGACTACGATGAGGATAACGATAATCATGATGATTTAATGATTGATAATGATTTTGATTTTGTTCGGTACTAATGTTACTGATAGACGTATTCTCTATATTTATATTGATAATTATGTTGTTAATGATTTCGATATTAAATCTTATAATAAAAATAGTGAAGATGATAATGATGATTCTAATCGACAATAATGGTAACGCTCTTAATAATGTTCCTGATATCAATATCAATGGTAACAACAATAACGATTTTAATTTAGGAGAGTAATAATATTACTCTGAGTGTTTAAAGTTATATTTTGATGGTTATTGGTTTAATTTATTAACAATCGTCAACAACATTATTGTCTTTATTATTATAATTATCAAAAACATTATCATCGTCATTCTTATTATAATATTCATAATGAAAATAAAAATCATGAAGTTAGGAAATATAATAACGAACAACGATGATAATGATGAAGATGATAATGATGATAATAATAAACAGGTAATATTGACAATTGTAAAAATGATGATGAGGAGGATAATGATAATGATTACGACGATGTCAAAATCATGAATAACTTTCATTGTATAACTCTCACCACTAGTAGTAACATGATTGACCACATGAAATGAAATCATCTACAATCAGGATGATGATGATGTTGATAAACAGATAATATTGACAATTGTAATGAAGATGATGAAGATGAGCAAAATGATTATAATGATGACAAGCTGATGCCGATGATGTTAATAATATTGATGTAAATAAAGATATGATTATAATTTTTGTCGTTAAAGATGTTACTGATAGTTGCAGTTGTTATAATGATAATAAGATGATAGTAATAGTGAAGAATGATGATGTCGAGAATTCCTACTTCAATAACCGTCGTTTAAGACCTTTTTAATAGTTGTATTTAGTATAAAGATAATGGTAAGAATGATAAACATAATAAAAGTGATTTTGATAGCGGAAATGATAATGTTAATAATGGTGATAGTCATAATAAAGAAGATTATGATCAAAATAATGAAGATGATCATAACGATACTTATAGTGATAATGATATAAATAATAATAATAATAATGATGATTGATGATGATGAAGATGATAATAGTGATGATGATTATTTTGATGACAATTATGGTCTGATGATCCCAATAATAATACTGATAATTGCGATTCTATTCGGAGTCAATGGTCCTGATGGTACTAATTGTAATAACGGCAATGGAGATTAATGTAATGATAATAAACAGATAATGATGCCTATATTCATAATGATGATGATGATGATCATGGTAATTATAAGGATGACAAAAATGGGATGAGGACCACTATAATAATGATGTTGACGATAATAATAATAATGATAATGATAACGATGATATTGGTGATGATGTTATTGATGATGATTATGATGATGATGATGATGATGACGATGATGAAAATTAAGATGATAAAAATACTGATGTCGTTATTAACGATAATAATGATATTGACAATAATAATAATTAAAACGATGATAAGGTTTGTAATGATAATTAAAATAATGATAATGGTCGTAATTGTTTGGGGAGCTGATGGAAAGCAATAATGATGGTTGCAATAATGTTCGACAATATAATAGTGGAAATCAATTTTTTTTTTTTTTTTAATTTATTAAGCCGTTAAGACCGAAGTCCAATAGGCCAAAAGTGATGCTTAAGATAATGATCTCAATAAAAATAATTATAATAATGTGGATCGTAACAAGAATGATTTTTTTAATTTATGTGGTTGATCTTGTTACTACTAGTGGTAAAAAACATATAATGATGGTTATTCATATAGTTTTTTAACTATCGTCATAGTTATCATTGTCATTATCATCAAAATCATCACCATCTTTTGACAATAATAGTAATACTCATAATGATGATCCTGATCATAATATTAATGGTAACACCAACAAGTATTTTAATTTACGTGGGTAATAATGTTACTACGTTTGTTAAGAGTTATATAATAATGGTTATTGATGAAATTCATTCAGAATTGTCAGCAATAATATTATCTTCAATACTATAATCTTCAGAAACATCGTCTTTGTCATCATTATAATAATTTTTTTAATGATGATAAAAATAATAAACATAGTAAACATAATAAGATGGATCGACGAAGGTGATGATGATGATGATAATAATGATGTTGATAAACAGATAATATTGTCAATTAGTATGAGGATGATGATGATGATGATGATGATGATGATGATGATGATGATGATGATGAAGATGATGATGATGATGATGATGATGATGATGATGATGATGATGATGATGATGATGATGATGATGATGATGATCATTATGATGATAATAATGATGATGATAATAAGAATGATGATGATACTGATGATGAAGATAATGATACTTATAAATATTATAACGGTGCTGTTAATCATGACAATAATACTCATAATTGCATTTTTATTCAGTGTGTGTGGTCCTAATGGTAGTCATTTTCATAACGATGTTAATAATTCTAATAATCATAAACGGATAATAATGACTATAGTTATAATAATAATCATGATGGTGATGTTGATTGTCATAATGATGATAATGTTGATAAGTATAATAATAATAAAGATAATGTTAATGATGAAAATGATGATGATAATGATGATGATGATGATGATGACGATGATGAAAATTAAGATGATAAAAATACTGATGTCGTTATTAACGAAAATTATGATATTGACAATAATAATAAATAAAACGATAATAAGGTTTGTAATGATAATTAAAATAATGATAATGATCGTAATTGTTTGCGGAGCTGATGGTTGCAATAAAGTTCGACAATATAATAGTGGTAATCAATTTTTTTTTTTTTTTTAATTTATTAAGCCGTTAAGACCGAAGTCCAATAGGCCAAAAGTGATGCTTATGATAATGATCTTAATAATAATAATTATAATCATGTGGATCGTAACAAGAATGAATTTTTTAATTTATGTGGTTGATCTTGTTACTACTAGTGGTAAGAAACATATAATGATGGTTATTCATATAGTTTTTTAACTATCGTCATAGTTATCATTGTCATTATCATCAAAATCATCACCATCTTTTGACAATAATAGTAATACTTATAATAATGATCCTGATCATAATATTAATGGTAACACCAACAAGTATTTTAATTTACGTGGGTAATAATGTTACTACGTTTGTTAAGAGTTATATAATAATGGTTATTGATAAAATTCATTAAGAATCGTCAGCAATAATATTATCTTCAATACTATAATCTTCAGAAACATCGTCTTTGTCATCATTATAATAATTTTTTTAATGATGATAAAAATAATAAACACAGTAAATATAATAAGATGGATCGACGAAGGTGATGATGATAATAATAATGATGTTGATAAACAGATAATATTGTCAATTAGTATGAGGATGATGATGATGATGATGATGATGATGATGATGATGATGATGATGATGATCATTATGATGATAATAATGATGATGATAAAAAGAATGATGATGATACTGATGATGAAGATAATGATAATTATAATTATTATAACGGTGCTGTTAATCATGACAATAATACTCATAATTGCATTTTTATTTAGTGTGTGTGGTCCTAATGGTAGTCATTTTCATAACGATGTTAATAATTCTAATAATCATAAACAGATAATAATGACTATAGTTATAATAATAATTATGATGGTGATGTTGATTATTATGATGATGATAATGTTGATAAGTATAATAATAATAAAGATAATGTTAATGATGAAAATAATGATGATGATAATGATGATGATGATGATTATATGCATGATGATGATGACGATGACAATATTATGATGCGGATGATCATAGTAATAATTCTAATAACGAAATTTTTATTTGGTGTTCATGGTCCTTAACGTCGTCATTGTTATAACGATGATGAAGATTATTATATTTAAAATAAATAGGTAATAATGATGACAATTTTGAGGATGATTATAATGATCATAATTGTGATAATAATGACGACGATAATGTAATGATAATAATGTTGATGATGATGATGGTGATGATGTTAATATAAACAAGAATGATGATAAAAATCTAGGACAATTATGATGCTGATAATGATGAATTGATTGTAATATTAATTGATTCAACGATAATAATTTCAATTTTTGTAGGTTATCTTGTTTCTACTAGTGGTAAGCGTTATAAAATAATAGTTATTTGAATAGTTTTTTAAACTTCGTCAAAGTTATAAATGTCATCATCATCAAAAATACTGCCATTATAATAAACGTCATCACTATTCAAATATTTATGATAATGATAAAAAAAAATTAATTCAAATAAAACGTCCAATGACAGTTGGTAAATAATTAAAAACAACGTCCAACGGTGGTACTGTCAAATTTTGAATTTATTAAAAAACAAAACGACGTTTCGGCCGTTTGGACAACGTCCCGGCCCTCATCAGGTACAAAAATATTTCTACCAAAGCGTGTACTTATGGAGTCCAGCACCCTTGAAAGAGATTCGAACTTTCAACTCGTAAAGATGGTTAGTAGTTGTTGCAGTCACGATACTAATGATATTAATAATAATATTAATTAAATCGATGATAAGGTTTGTTATGATAATTAAAATAATGATAATGATCGTAATTGTTTGCGGAGCTGATGAAAAGCAATAATGATGGTTGCAATAATGTTCGACAATATAATAGTGGTAATCAATTTTTTTTTTTTTTTTAATTTATTAAGCCGTTAAGACCGAAGTTCAATAGGCCAAAAGTGATGCTTATGATAATGATCTTAATAATAATAATTATAATCATATGGATCGTAACAAGAATGATTTTTTTAATTTATGTGGTTGATCTTGTTACTACTTGTGGTAAGAAACATATAATGATGGTTATTCATATAGTTCTTTAACTATCGTCATAGTTATCATTGTCATTATCATCAAAATCATCACCATCTTTTGACAATAATAGTAATACTCATAATAATGATCCTGATCATAATATTAATGGTAACACCAACAAGTATTTTAATTTACGTGGGTAATAATGTTACTACGTTTGTTAAGAGTTATATAATAATGGTTATTGATAAAATTCATTAAGAATCGTCAGCAATTATATTATCTTTAATACTATAATCTTTAGAAACATCGTCATTGTCATCATTTTTATAATTTTTTTAATGATGATAAAAATAATAAACATAGTAAATATAATAAGATGAATCGACGAAAGTGATGATGATGATGATAATAATGATGTTGATGAACAGATAATATTGTCAATTAGTATGAGGATGATGATGATGATGATGATTATGATGATGATGATGATGATGATGATGATGATGATGATGATGATGATGATGATGATGACGATGATGATGATGATGATGATGATGATGATGATGATGATGATCATTATGATGATAATAATGATGATAATAATAAGAATGATGATGATACTGATGATTAAGATAATGATAATTATAATTATTATGACGGTGCTGTTAATCATGACAATAATACTCATAATTGCATTTTTATTCAGTGTGTGTGGTCCTAATGGTAGTCATTTTCATAACGATGATTATGGTGATGTTGATTATCATGATAATGATAATGTTGATAAGTATAATAATAATAAAGATAATGTTAATGATGAAATTGATGATGATGATAATGATGATGATGATGATTATATGCATGATGATGATGACGATGACAATATTATGATGCGGATGATCATAGTAATAATTCTAATAACGAAATTTTTATTTGGTGTTCATGGTCCTTAACGTCGTCATTGTTATAACGATGATGAAGATTATTATATTTAAAATAAATAGGTAATAATGATGACAATTTTGAGGATGATTATAATGATCATAATTGTGATAATAATGACGACGATAATGTAATGAAAATAATGTTGATGATGATGATGGTGATGATGTTAATATAAACAAGAATGATGATAAAAATCTAGGACAATTATGATGCTGATAATGATGAATTGATTGTAATATTAATTGATTCAACGATAATAATTTTAATTTTTGTAGGTTATCTTGTTTCTACTAGTGGTAAGCGTTAAAAAATAATAGTTATTTAAATAGTCTTTTAACCTTCGTCAAAGTTATAAATGTCATCATCATCAAAAATACTGCCATCATAATAAACGTCATCACTATTCAAATATTTATGATAATGATAAAAAATAATTAAGATAATAAATATGGTAATGTCGAACGACGTTGATAATGATCAAAATAATATGAATCATGACTTTCTTATGGTAATGATGATGATAATGAAGATGACTACGATGAGGATTACGATAATCATGATGATCTAATTATTAATAATGATTTTGATTTTGTTCGGTACTAATGTTACTGATAGACGTATTCTCTATATTTATATTGATAATTATGTTGTTAATGATTTCGATATTAAATCTTATAATGAAAATAGTGAAGATGATAATGATGATTATAATCGACAATAATGGTAACGCTCATTATGATGATCCTGTTAACAGTATTGATGGTAACAACTAAAGTAATTATTATTTATGTGAGTAATATTGTTGCTACTAGTAGTAGGACTCTAATAATGATAGTTATCAAATAATTCAGTAACTATCGTCATGAACATCATTATCATTATCATGATGATCATTACCAACATCATTATCGCAATCAATAATATAATATTTTTGATGATAATTAAAATGATAAAAATAAGTAATATCATAATAGCGAACGACGTCGATAATGATAACAATGATGTTGATTAAAATAATGATAATCACGACGATAACGATGATGATGATAAATATAATAAAAAAGATGATGATGAAGACTAAAAAGATAATTCCATTAATGATGATTATATGTAGTTTTAATGATAATAATAATAACTACGAAGTTAAAAAAGATAAATTATTATAATGACGATGATACAATCGTGATAGTAATTATTGACTATGATAATTATAATGATAATGATGATATTAATGTGTTGATGATGATAAAGATAATAATGATGCTGACTATAATAATGATGATGACAATAATGATGTAAGTAATGATGATAATGATGATAATGATGATAATAATAATAATGATGATGATGATGAGTATAATTATCATGATAAAGATGGTGATGATGATGATGATAATGATGATAATGATAATAAGGACAATATTGATGATTATAATATTTATAATGATAATAAAGATAATAATAATAATAATAATGATAATGTTAATGATAATAATAATAATGATGATTTTAATGATGATAATACGGATAATATTGATCATAATAATAATAATAATGATCATGATTGTGATAATGATATATTGATGATAATGACAACAATTATCATCATGATAACTACAATGGTCTTGATGATAAATACTATTTTTGGGAGTGTCACCAAAAGTACTTGTTGTTATCATAATAACACCGATTATAATGTTAATAAACATATAATGACGACGATAATCATAATGATCAAGATAATGATAATAATGACGATAATGGTCTGATGATGAGAATAATGGGTATGATAATAATTATTTTACAATGATGACGATAATCCTAATGTTGACGATGACTGTGATAATGACGACAATAATGTTATTATTATTACTGTCAACGCCATTTTTACCGTCATTATCATCACAATTTTATCATCACCATCATCATCATTATCGTAAACATTATCGACATTATTACCTGTTTATTATAATTAAAATTATCTTAATCATCGTTATAACAACATTTACATTCAGGATGATGATGATGATAATAAACAGATAATATTGACAATTATAATGAAGATGATAAAGATGAGCATGATGATTATAATGATGACAAGCATGTTGATAACAGTGATGATGTCGATGATGTCAATAACAATGATGTAAATAAAGATTATGATTACAATTTTTGTCGTTTATGGTGTTACTGATAGTTGTAGTCATTATAATAATAATAAGATGTTACTAATAATAGTGAAGAATGATGATGTCGATAATTCCTACTTCAATTATTGTCGTTAAAGACCTTTTTAATAGTTGTATTAGGTATAAAGATAATGGTTGGAATGATCATGATAATGATAATAATAGTGATTATGATAGCAGAAATGATAATGTTAAAAATGGTAATGGTTATAATAATGACGACAATGATGATGATGATGATCAAGTTGATAATAATAATTATAACGATCATGACAATAATAATAATAAAATGATGATCAGGTCGACAACGATGGTGATGATGAAGACCATGATAATAATTGTGATAAGAATAATTAAAATTTTTTTTGGTGTTTTTGTTACTCATGGTAGTGGTTATTATAATAATGGTGATGACGGTAATGATGTTGATGATTACAATAATGATGATAATGATAATGATAATAATGATAATAATGATGAGGTCGATTATGGTGATAATGATTATGTATTTAATGATGATGATACCAGTTTTTGTCGTGAAAAATGTTTCTAATAATTAAAGATGTTATAAAGATAATGATAATAATGCTGATGATGACAACGATAATGTTGATGATGATAGCGAAAATGTTGGTAATAATGAAGGTTATGGTTAAAATAATTATGATGATGATGATGATAATAATAATAATGTAATGATGATGGTAATAATAATTATGTTGTCGATAATAATAATGATAACTATGCTGATAACTATGCTGATCATGATAACAATAATGATAACGTTGATTGTAATTGCATGCGGAGTTGATGTTAAGATGGTAGTAATAATGACTGACAATAATAATAATGCTTACCATGATAATCCTGATAATATTATTGATGGTAACAACAAAGGTTATACTCATTTATGTGAGTAACATTGTGACTACTACAAATGAGAGTTTCATAATGATAGTCATTAGATAATTTAATTATTGTCGTCGACAACATCAGTGTCATCATCATGATCATTACCAACATTATTATTGCCAATATTATAATAATAATAAGGGTCATTTATATAGTTCTTTAACCATCGCAAAAGTTATAATTGTCATCATCATCTAATAGTCATATTCGTTATAGTTATGTTGATAATTATGTTAATGATTATGATTATAAATCTGATAAAGAAAAAAGAGAAGATGATGATGATGATAATCGACAATTGTGGTAACGCTCTTAATAATGCTCCTGATATCAATATCAATGGTAACAACAATAAGGATTTTAATTTAGGAGAGTAATAATGTTACTCTGAGTGTTAAGTGTTATATTTTGATGGTTATTGATTTAATTTATTAACAATCGTCAACAACATTATTGTCTTCATTAATATATTTATCAAAAACATTATCATCGTCATTCTTATTATAATATTCATAATAAAAATAAAAATCATGAAGTTAGGAAATATAATAACGAACAACAATGATAATGATGAAGATGATAATGATGATAATGATAAACAGGTAATATTGACAATTATAAAAATGATGATGATGAGGAGGATAATGATAATGATTACGACGATGTCAGAATCATGAATAACTTTTATTGTATAACTCTCACCACTAGTAGTAACATGATTGACCACATGAAATGAAATCATCTACAATCAGGATGATGATGATGATGATAAACAGATAATATTGACAATTGTAATGAAGATGATGAAGATGAGCATGATGATTATAATGATGACAAGCATGTTGATAACAATGATGATGCCGATGATGTTAATAATATTGATGTAAATAAAGATACAATTATAATTTTTGTCGTTAAAGATGTTACTGATAGTTGCAGTTGTTATAATGATAATAAGATGATACTAATAGTGAAGAATGATGATGTCGAGAATTCCTACTTCAATAACCGTCGTTTAAGACCTTTTTAATAGTTGTATTTGGTATAAAGATAATGGTAAGGATGATAATCATAATAAAAGTGATTATGATAGCGGAAATGATAATGTTAATAATGGTGATAGTCATAATAAAGAAGATCATGATCAAAATAATGAAGATGATCATAACGATACTTATAATGATAATGATATGAATAATAATAATAATAATGATGATTGATGATGATGATGATGATAATAGTGATGATAATTATTTTGATGACAATTATGGTTTAATGATCCCAATAATAATACTGATAATTGCGATTCTATTCGGAGTCAATGGTCCTGATGGTACTAATTGTGATAACGGCAATGGAGATTAATGTAATGATAATAAACAGTTAATGATGACTATATTTATAATAATGATGATGATGATCATGGTAATTATAAGGATGACAAAAATGTGTTTAGGACAACTATAATAATGATGTTGACGATAATAATAATAATGATAATGATAATGATGATGTAGGTGATGATGTTATTGATGATGATAATGATGATGATGATAATGACGATGATGATGATTACGATGATAAAAATACTGATATCATTATTGACGATAATAATGATATTGACAATAGTAATAGTTATAACGATGATAAGGTTTGTAATGATTATTAAAATAATGAAAATGATCGTAATTGTATGCGGAGCTGATTGAAAGCAATAATGATGGTTGCAATAATGTTCGACAATATAATAGTGGTAATCATTTTTTTTTTTTTTTCAATTTATTAAGCCGTTAAGACCGAAGTCCAATAGGCCAAAAGTGACGCTTATGATAATGATCTTAATAATTATAATAATGTGGATCGTAACAAGAATGATTTTTTTAATTTATGTGGATTATCTTGTTACTACTAGTGGTAAAAAATATATAATGATGGTTATTTATATAGTTCTTTAACTATCGTCATAGTTATTATTGTCATTATCATCAAAATCATCACCATCTTTTGACAATACTAGTAATACTTATAATAATGATCCTGATCATAATATTTATGGTAACATTAAAAAGGATTTTAATTTACGTGGGTTATAATGTTACTACGTTTGTTAAGAGTTATATAATAATGGTTATTGATAAAATTCATTAAGAATCGTCAGCAATTATATTATCTTTAATACTATAATCTTTAGAAACATCGTCATTGTCATCATTTTAATAATTTTTTTAATGATGATAAAAATAATAAACATAGTAAATATAATAAGATGAATCGACGAAAGTGATGATGATGATGATAATAATGATGTTGATAAACAGATAATATTGTCAATTAGTATGAGGATGATGATGATGATGATGATTATGATGATGATGATGATGATGATGATGATGATGATGATGATGATAATGATGATGACGATGATGATGATGATGATGATGATGATGATGATGATGATGATCATTATGATGATAATAATGATGATAATAATAAGAATGATGATGATACTGATGATTAAGATAATGATAATTATAATTATTATGACGGTGCTGTTAATCATGACAATAATACTCATAATTGCATTTTTATTCAGTGTGTGTGGTCCTAATGGTAGTCATTTTCATAACGATGATTATGGTGATGTTGATTATCATGATGATGATAATGTTGATAAGTATAATAATAATAAAGATAATGTTAATGATGAAAATGATGATGATGATAATGATGATGATGATGATTATATGCATGATGATGATGACGATGACAATATTATGATGCGGATGATCATAGTAATAATTCTAATAACGAAATTTTTATTTGGTGTTCATGGTCCTTAACGTCGTCATTGTTATAACGATGATGAAGATCATTATATTTAAAATAAATAGGTAATAATGATGACAATTTTGAGGATGATTATAATGATCATAATTGTGATAATAATGACGACGATAATGTAATGATAATAATGTTGATGATGATGATGGTGATGATGTTAATATAAACAAGAATGATGATAAAAATCTAGGACAATTATGATGCTGATAATGATGAATTGATTGTAATATTAATTGATTCAACGATAATAATTTTAATTTTTGTAGGTTATCTTGTTTCTACTAGTGGTAAGCGTTAAAAAATAATAGTTATTTGAATAGTTTTTTAACCTTCGTCAAAGTTATAAATGTCATCATCATCAAAAATACTGCCATCATAATAAACGTCATCACTATTCAAATATTTATGATAATGATAAAAAATAATTAAGATAATAAATATGGTAATGTCGAACGACGTTGATGATGATCAAAATAATATGAATCATGACTTTCTCATGGTAATGATGATGATAATGATGATGACTACGATGAGGATAACGATAATCATGATGATCTAATTATTGATAATGATTTTGATTTTGTTCGGTACTAATGTTACTGATAGACGTATTCTCTATATTTATATTGATAATTATGTTGTTAATGATTTCGATATTAAATCTTATAATGAAAATAGTGAAGATGATAATGATGATTATAATCGACAATAATGGTAACGCTCATTATGATGATCCTGTTAACAGTATTGATGGTAACAACTAAAGTAATTATTATTTATGTGAGTAATATTGTTGCTACTAGTAGTAGGACTCTAATAATGATAGTTATCAAATAATTCAGTAACTATCGTCATGAACATCATTATCATTATCATGATGATCATTACCAACATCATTATCGCAATCAATAATATAATATTTTTGATGATAATTAAAATGATAAAAATAAGTAATATCATAATAGCGAACGACGTCGATAATGATGACAATGATGTTGATTAAAATAATGATAATCACGACGATAACGATGATGATGATAAATATAATAAAAAAGATGATGATGAAGACTAAAAAGATAATTACATTAATGATGATTATATGTAGTTACAATGATAATAATAATAACTACGAAGTTAAAAAAGATAAATTATTATAATGACGATGATACAATCGTGATAGTAATTATTGACTATGATAATTATAATGATAATGATGATATTAATGTGTTGATGATGATAAAGATAATAATGATGTTGACTATAATAATGATGATGACAATAATGATGTAAGTAATGATGATAATGATGATAATGATGATAATAATAATAATGATGATGATGATGAGTATAATTATCATGATAAAGATGGTGATGATGATGATGATAATGATGATAATGATAATAAGGACAATATTGATGATTATAATATTTATAATGATAATAAAGATAATAATAATAATAATAATGATAATGTTAATGATAATAATAATAATGATGATTTTAATGATGATAATACGGATAATATTGTTCATAATAATAATAATAATGATCATGATTGTGATAATGATATATTGATGATAATGACAACAATAATCATCATGATAACTACAATGGTCTTGATGATAAATACTATTTTTGGGAGTGTCACCAAAAGTACTTGTTGTTATCATAATAACACCGATTATAATGATAATAAACATATAATGACGACGATAATCATAATGATCAAGATAATAATAATAATGACGATAATGGTCTGATGATGAGAATAATGGGTATGATAATAATTATTTTACAATGATGACGATAATCCTAATGTTGACGATGACTGTGATAATGACGACAATAATGTTATTATTATTACTGTCAACGCCATTTTTACCGTCATTATCATCACAATTTTATCATCACCATCATCATCATTATCGTAAACATTATCGACATTATTACCTGTTTATTATAATTAAAATTATCTTAATCATCGTTATAACAACATTTACATTCAGGATGATGATGATGATAATAAACAGATAATATTGACAATTATAATGAAGATGATAAAGATGAGCATGATGATTATAATGATGACAAGCATGTTGATAACAGTGATGATGTCGATGATGTCAATAACAATGATGTAAATAAAGATTATGATTACAATTTTTGTCGTTTATGGTGTTACTGATAGTTGTAGTCATTATAATAATAATAAGATGTTACTAATAATAGTGAAGAATGATGATGTCGATAATTCCTACTTCAATTATTGTCGTTAAAGACCTTTTTAATAGTTGTATTAGGTATAAAGATAATGGTTGGAATGATCATGATAATGATAATAATAGTGATTATGATAGCGGAAATGATAATGTTAAAAATGGTAATGGTTATAATAATGACGACAATGATGATGATGATGATCAAGTTGATAATAATAATTATAACGATCATGACAATAATAATAATAAAATGATGATCAGGTCGACAACGATGGTGATGATGAAGACCATGATAATAATTATGATAAGAATAATTAAAATTTTTTTTGGTGTTTTTGTTACTCATGGTAGTGGTTATTATAATAATGGTGATGACGGTAATGATGTTGATGATTAAAATAATGATGATAATGATAATGATAATAATGATAATAATGATGAGGTCGATTATGGTGATAATGATTATGTATTTAATGATGATGATACCAGTTTTTGTCGTGAAAAATGTTTCTAATAATTAAAGATGTTATAAAGATAATGATAATAATGCTGATGATGACAACGATAATGTTGATGATGATAGCGAAAATGTTGGTAATAATGAAGGTTATGGTTGAAATAATTATGATGATGATGATGATAATAATAATAATGTAATGATGATGGTAATAATAATTATGTTGTCGATAATAATAATGATAACTATGCTGATAACTATGCTGATCATGATAACAATAATGATAACGTTGATTGTAATTGCATGCGGAGTTGATGTTAAGATGGTAGTAATAATGACTGACAATAATAATAATGCTTCCCATGATAATCCTGATAATATTATTGATGGTAACAACAAAGGTTATACTCATTTATGTGAGTAACATTGTGACTACTACTAATGAGAGTTTCATAATGATAGTCATTAGATAATTTAATTATTGTCGTCGACAACATCAGTGTCATCATCATGATCATTACCAACATTATTATTGCCAATATTATAATAATAATAAGGGTCATTTATATAGTTCTTTAACCATCGCAAAAGTTATAATTGTCATCATCATCTAATAGTCATATTCGTTATAGTTATGTTGATAATTATGTTAATGATTATGATTATAAATCTGATAAAGAAAAAAGAGAAGATGATGATGATGATAATCGACAATTGTGGTAACGCTCTTAATAATGCTCCTGATATCAATATCAATGGTAACAACAATAAGGATTTCAATTTAGGAGAGTAATAATGTTACTCTGAGTGTTAAGTGTTATATTTTGATGGTTATTGATTTAATTTATTAACAATCGTCAACAACATTATTGTCTTCATTAATATATTTATCAAAAACATTATCATCGTCATTCTTATTATAATATTCATAATGAAAATAAAAATCATGAAGTTAGGAAATATAATAACGAACAACAATGATAATGATGAAGATGATAATGATGATAATGATAAACAGGTAATATTGACAATTATAAAAATGATGATGATGAGGAGGATAATGATAATGATTACGACGATGTCAGAATCATGAATAACTTTTATTGTATAACTCTCACCACTAGTAGTAACATGATTGACCACATGAAATGAAATCATCTACAATCAGGATGACGATGATGATGATAAACAGATAATATTGACAATTGTAATGAAGATGATGAAGATGAGCATGATGATTATAATGATGACAAGCATGTTGATAACAATGATGATGCCGATGATGTTAATAATATTGATGTAAATAAAGATACAATTATAATTTTTGTCGTTAAAGATGTTACTGATAGTTGCAGTTGTTATAATGATAATAAGATGATACTAATAGTGAAGAATGATGATGTCGAGAATTCCTACTTCAATAACCGTCGTTTAAGACCTTTTTAATAGTTGTATTTGGTATAAAGATAATGGTAAGGATGATAATCATAATAAAAGTGATTATGATAGCGGAAATGATAATGTTAATAATGGTGATAGTCATAATAAAGAAGATCATGATCAAAATAATGAAGATGATCATAACGATACTTATAATGATAATGATATGAATAATAATAATAATAATGATGATTGATGATGATGATGATGATAATAGTGATGATAATTATTTTGATGACAATTATGGTTTAATGATCCCAATAATAATACTGATAATTGCGATTCTATTCGGAGTCAATGGTCCTGATGGTACTAATTGTGATAACGGCAATGGAGATTAATGTAATGATAATAAACAGTTAATGATGACTATATTTATAATAATGATGATGATGATCATGGTAATTATAAGGATGACAAAAATGTGTTTAGGACAACTATAATAATGATGTTGACGATAATAATAATAATGATAATGATAATGATGATGTAGGTGATGATGTTATTGATGATGATAATGATGATGATGATAATGACGATGATGATGATTACGATGATAAAAATACTGATATCATTATTGACGATAATAATGATATTGACAATAGTAATAGTTATAACGATGATAAGGTTTGTAATGATTATTAAAATAATGAAAATGATCGTAATTGTATGCGGAGCTGATTGAAAGCAATAATGATGGTTGCAATAATGTTCGACAATATAATAGTGGTAATCATTTTTTTTTTTTTTTCAATTTATTAAGCCGTTAAGACCGAAGTCCAATAGGCCAAAAGTGACGTTTATGATAATGATCTTAATAATTATAATAATGTGGATCGTAACAAGAATGATTTTTTTAATTTATGTGGATTATCTTGTTACTACTAGTGGTAAAAATATATAATGATGGTTATTTATATAGTTCTTTAACTATCGTCATAGTTATTATTGTCATTATCATTAAAATCATCACCATCTTTTGACAATACTAGTAATACTTATAATAATGATCCTGATCATAATATTTATGGTAACATTAAAAAGGATTTTAATTTACGTGGGTTATAATGTTACTACGTTTGTTAAGAGTTATATAATAATGGTTATTGATAAAATTCATTAACAATCGTCAGCAACATTATTATCTTTAATACTTTCTATCTTCAGAAACATCATCTATGTCATCATTATTATAATTTTTTAATGATGATAAAAATAATAAAGATAGTAAATATAATAAGATGGATCGACGAAGGCGATGATGATAATGATAATAATGATGTTGATAAACAGATAATATTGTCAATTAGTATGAGGATGATAATGATGAGGATGATAATGATAATGATAATGATGATGATAAAGATTTTGTGTAATTGATAACGATAATAATGATGTTGACGAAAATAATACTGATGACGATATTGATGTTGGTAATAATCATGGTGATGATGATGATGATAATGATGATAATGATAATGCTGAAAATAATTATTATGATGACGATTAGTATTCTGATGATCACGATCATAATAATGATAATTGCAATTTTATTTAGTGGTAATGTTCTTGGTGGTAGTAATTGTCATAATAATAATAAAGTACAATGTAATAGTAATGTACGGGTATGATGACGATAATTTTCAATGATTATGATAATGATAAAAATTATGATAGTAATGACAAAGATGACGTGATGATGATAATGATGATCATGATAAGTATAATAATGATGATGATAATTAAAAATAATTATAATACTCATAATGATGATTTTAAATATAAAATTGATGGCAACAAAATTATGATTTTGATTTATGTGGGTAATCTTGTTTCTACTAGTGGTAAGAAATACTTGATGGTTATTCATATACAACCATCGTCAAAGTTATTACTGTCATCATCATCAAAATCATCACCATCATCATCAAGGTGATAACTATCATAATATTTATAATGATGATGTACATCATGAAGATAATAATAAGGTAGTGGAGAACGACGATAATGATGATGATGATAATGATTAGAATAATGATGATAATAATGATGATGTGATGATAATAATAATGATGTGGATGGTCATAATGATAATGATGATGATCATGATAATGATGATGATGATGATGATTATGATGATCATGATGATGATGATAATGATGATGATAATGACGATGATGGTGATGATGCAACTAATGATGATGATAATAATAATACTGATAATAACGATAATTATGATGATGATAAGGACGATAATGATGATAACGGTGATAATTATTATGATGTTGATGATTACAGTATTAATTTTTATTATTGCAATTTTTTTTGCGCTAAGGTCCTAATGATCGTTATAGTCATACCTATAAAAAAGATAATTATAATGACAATAAACGGTTATTGATGACGATAATTTCAATGATGATGATGATGATCATAATAATGATTGTAATAACGACGATACTGGTGATGATGATAATAAGGATCACAATATTGATGATGATCTAATTATTATTAACGATTTTAATTTTGCTCGTTGACAATGTTTTTGATAGTCATATTCGTTATGAATAAGATCATTATGTTGTTGACGATTATGATAATAAATCTGATTATAAAAATAGTAATGAAAATGAAGATAATGGTACCGCTCATAATGATAATCCTGAGAACATAATTAATGGTCATACCGATGAGGATTATATTCAAGGTGGGTAATAATGTTACTACGAGTGTTAAGAGTTATATAATGATGGTTATTGATATAATGCATTAACAATCGTCAACAATATTATTATCTCCATTATTATAATCATCAGAAACATCATCATCGTCATTATTATTATAATATTTGTAATGATGACAAAGATATTAATGCTAGTTAATATAATAATTGCGCAAGGCTGTGATGATGATAATAATGATAATAATGATGAACATGTCGACACGATAATGATGATGAAGATAATGATAATGATGATGATAATGATGATGTGATGATGATAATGATGATTTGATGATGATAATGATGATGATGATGATGACTATAATAATAATTTTGACGATAATTATAATGATGACGATGATGATGGAGTTAGTGTCGGTAATGATGATAGATTGCTGATGATGATGATGATGATGATGTCGATTACGATAGCTTTGATGATATAATTCTTGATAATGATTTCGATTTCGCTCAACAATAATGTTACTGAAAGTTGTAATTGTTATAATTATATTAATGATTATGTTGTTTATGCTTATGATAATAAACCTGATAATTGTGACGTTGTTAATAATTATGATGATCGACAATAGCGTTAAAACTCATAATGATGATCCTAATGATAATATTAATGGTAACATAGATGAGGATATTACTTTAGGTGAGTAATAATGTTACTACAAATGTTGAGAGTTATATAATGATGGTTGTTGATATAATGTATTGACAATCGTCAACACTATTATAATCTCCATTATTATAATCATCAGAAACATCATCATCGTCATTATTATTATAATATTTATAATGATGATGAAAATATTTAAGATAGTTAATATTATAATAGCAAAAGGCTATGATTATGATAATAATGATAATAATAATGAACAGGTCGACACGATGATGATGATCGAGATAGTGATATGATGATGATAATCATAATGATGATGATAAAGATGATGTGATGATGATAACGATGATGACATTAATAAGTATAATAATAATTATAATGGTTGTAATTACGAGAATACTAATGATGATGATCATTCTGCTGATGATTGATGGTAATAATGATGATGATGATGTTTCGGATTGTAAATTTTCTGATTTTTGTCGTGCTTGTTGCTTTTGAATGTAGTAATGGTCAAAGTAACGATGTCGTTTTTAATCACAAAATGATGCTGATGATAATAATAATGAAACGTATAACGATATTATAGTAATAATGATGATGATATTGAAAAAATAATAATGATGTTGATGATGGTGATGAAGATAATAATAATAATAATAATGAAAATGTTGGTAATGACGATGATGATAAGAACGATAATGATGATAATAATCTTGATGAATGTGATGATAATGATGATGTAATGATGATAATGATGATTTGATGATAAACATGAAGATGATGATGACTATAATAATAGTGAAGATGTTGATAATTATGATGATCGACAATATTGGTAAAACTCATAATGATGATCCTGATGATAATAATGAAGATGATGATGACTATAATAATAGTGAAGATGTTGATAATTATGATGATCGACAATATCGGTAAAACTCATAATGATGATCCTGATGATAATATTGATTGTAACATCGATGAGGATATTTATTGAGGTGAGTAACTACGAGTGTTAAAAGTTATACAATTATGCTTATTGATTTATTTCATTAACAATCGTCAACAACATCATGATCTTCATTATTATAATAATCAGTAACATCATAATCGTCATTATTATTATAATATAGATATTGATGATAAAAATACTAAAGATACTAAATATGGTATTGGCTAACGAAGATGATCATTATGATAATGATGATTAGAATAATGATGGTGATAATGATGATAAGAATAATGATGATGATAATGATGATGGGATGATCATAATAAAGATGATCTTAATGATAACAAAGACGATTACGGTAATGATGATGATCTAATTATTGATAACGATTTTAATTTTGCTCAGTGATATTGTTACTGAAAGTCGTAATCGTTATAATTATATTGATAATTATGTTATTGTTGATTACAATGATAAAGCTGATAATAATAATAGTGGAGTTGATAATAATGAATCATGTGTGGGGACCCGACATTGCTGCGATATTATCTGTGCCGGGTAAGTGATCGATCCCTGTGGAATATTGAGAGATGAAGCACAGCTGTCGACACTGACGAGGAGAGGCCTTGTCAGCCTTTTGCGCGAAAGCATAAATCAGGGGTTCATGGTCAGTGACGATTTTAAAGAACCACCCTCAGGAAAATTTTTAAAGTACTTCATGGACGTGTAAATGGCAGTGAGTTCTTTATCATAAGCGCTATATTTGCACTGAGCCGGAGAGAATTATCGCGAGAAAAACCCTAAAGGGTGCCAAGTTCCATCAGTCAACTGCTCGAGGGCTGCACCCATGGCAAAGTCTGAGGCATTGGTTACAAGACGCGTAGGAGCAGTGGAAGAGGGATGCACGAGATGACAAGCGTTAATAAGACTATTTTTGGTGTCCTCGAAAGCCTTAATGAATTCTTCCGCCCAATCAATTAGCCGGCGATCGTTTTTTTTGGAGTCGTGCGTGAATGAATAGTGAGGAGCATGAACAGATGCAGCTTTGGGAAGGCTGCGCCGATAAAAATTTACAAGGCCCTAAAACCTTCGGAGCTCGAGAACCGTCTTGGGTCTGGGGAAATCGGCAATGGCCTGAGTTTTCTCTTAGCATCGCCTTGAGCCATTCTGATCGATGAGGTGGCCAAGAAAAACGATTTTTGATTTGTGAAATTTGCATTTGGCTAGATTAAGGCGGAGGCCGAATTGTTTGAGACGTTAAAAAACCGTCTTGAGATGAGTCTCGTGTTCCTCAGGAGAGGAAGAGAAAACTAAAATGTTATCAAGATAAACAAAAATAAAGTTTAGATCACCCAAAGCCTGATTGATATATCTTTGAAAGGACTGCGACGCGTTGCGGAGGCCAAAAGGCATGAAAACATACTTAAACAAACCAAACGGGGTCGTGACTGCAGTCTTACTAATGTCCGTAGGCGTGATAGGGATCTGGTAATAGGTTCTGTAAAGGTCAAGTTTTGAAAAGACTTTTTTACCCTCTAAGAGAACAGAATAATTGAAGGTAGGGTATGGGGAACTTATCGGGAACCGTGCGAGAGTTTAGACGGCGATAGTCCCCGCAGATTCTCCAAGAGCCATCCTTCTTACGCACCATGTGAATTGGGCTGGCCCAGGGGCTCTTGGAGTAGCGGCAAGGACCATTTCTAACAAGCTGCTCGAATTCCTAATTGGCTATTTGGTATTTTTCGGGATCGAGACGACGCATGCGTTCGGTGACCGGTGGACCGTGAGTTTCTATATGATGAAAAACGTCTTTAGCCGTAATATACTGAGCAGGTTTTTCACCTGTAACTTCAGGGAAGTCAGCAAGAATTTGAGAAATTCGAGAGCTAGAGGAAAAGAGACTGACTATGGGCGAGTCGGCCTCTCTGAAACAGCCAATTAAGTAGAAGTTCGAGTGAGGGTCAATGAGCCTGCGTCGCGAAACGTCAACCATAAGACCACAAAAGTGCAGGAAGTCTGCCCCCTAAATAGGGCTAGGAACGTCGGCACGATGGAATTTCCAGGGGAAACGGCGTTTCAAGCGCAGATTAAGCGCCAGGTCTACCTCACCGTAAGTGTGGATTACGGAATCATTGGCTGCGAACAATTTAAAGTCAGTTAATCTAGCTGAAGGATCAGTCTTGGGCAGCAAGGAGATTTCTGCTCCTGTATCAACAAGTAAAAGAAAACCAGACGAGATGTCGCGGATATGGAAGCGTCTTGCTCCAGAAACCTCGCTCACAGCTTCCACGCGAGGAGGAGAACCTAGTTTTCCTGTGCCTTAGGCCAAGAGCAGTTGCACTTGCAGCGAAAAGCCCTAGCGCCATACTTGCGTTGGATGTAGCAAAGACCATCAGAATTGGGGCCGGGGTTGGAAATATGATAATAATCATCGTCATTATTTGGATTAAAAACTATGATAATGTTACTTTAAAAGTACTGATTATAATGTTATTGATGATGATGCTAATGCCAAAAATAATGATATTGATTACGATGATAGTGATGATGATAATGACAATGATGATGATGATGCTAATGATAATGATAATGATAAAGATGATTTAAATTAAAGTCAATAATATTGTCACTAATGAAAATTTTGACGATAATATTGATGTTGATGATGGTAATGATGATGATGATGATGATAATGCTGATGCTAATGTTCACAATAATGATGGTGATGGTGATGGTGATGACGATAAAAATGATGATGATGGTCAAATTGATGATGATGATATTGATAATGATTATGATGATAAAAGTGATGCTTCCAATTAAAGTCAATGATTATGTTACTGATAAAAGTATGGATGATAACTTTGTGACGTGGCACAATTTTTTCTACAATTTCGCACGTTACTGTCGATGCCTCTATTGCCCCTATTGCGTCAATGCTCAAAACCAATTCGTGTTCTTAATGGGATTCTCGCATAACTGCAATTTTCGTGTGTTTTAGAAACGCCTAACAGTAAGCCTAAAATGGAGACACACACCTAGACCAGAAATGTAGTTAGCGTACGATGAATGTAACGATGTAAGTGTCGAAGCACCGGCACGTAAGAATGATTCGGATGATAATGTAGGGACCAGGTAGGTTGGTCAAAAAATAGTTAGTTGACCTACCGAGCGATGATTTAGGGATGGACGTGACTGATGAGTTCAGTGGGTATGAGCTTACCAAGCGCGAAGTCTATTTAGATTAAAGTCAATGATAATGACTCTGATAAAAGTATTAATGTTATTGTTGATAATGATAATGATGATTATGATAATTTTGATGATGTTAATCACGATAATTATAATTTTAAAGATGATGATTATAATTATGATGCTGATAATAATAATGATAATAATGATAATAATAATGGAAATAATAATTTTAATTAAAGTCAATGACAATGTTTCTAATAAAATTGTCGATCAGAATGCTCACAAAGCTTATGATAATTGTGATTATTAGAAAATTAATGATGATGGAGATGATGACAATGAAGATAATAATAATCAGGACAATGATTATGACGATGCTGTTAATGATAATGATAATAATGATAATGATATTGATAATTATAATTATTATGATGATAATAATGATAATGATAATAACAATATTAATGACAACTATCGTGATTTTTTAAATTAAAGTCTATAATATTGTTACTAATAAAAGTATTGATAATAATGATAATGATGATACTGCTAATGCTAATTATGATACTAACGATAACGAAGTTGGTGATGATAATAATAGTGAATATAATGATGATTATAATAAGAGTAATGGTGATAATAACGCTGATGATAGTGATGGTTATGATACTATACATAATGATGAGTATCATAACGATAATGATTATAATAATATTGAGGAATTAAATTAAAGTCTATGATAATGTCATTATTCAAAGGACTCATTTTAATGCTGATGGTTATGATGATTATGATGATGATGATAATAATAATTCTGCCAATGATGATAATAATGGTAATAATTTTATTTAAATTAATTATATTGTCTCTAATAAAATTAGAGAATATAATGTTGATGATGATAATGGTGATGGTGATAATAATAATGAAAATTATGATAATTATCACGATGATAATGATTATGATAATGACAATTATAACGTTGACGATGATGATGATGGTGATTCCTCTGAATAAAGTCTATGATAATGTCTTGCAAACAAGCATTTATGATGATGTTGATGATAAAAATGATAAAAATAATGATGATAATAATAATAATAATTATAATGATAATAATAATATTTATCATAATCATGATGATGACGAAAGTGATCATTTTGATGAAAGTGAATGACAATGTCACTGACGAATATTTTAATGATGATGTACATAATAATGATAAAGACGATAAAGATAATAAAGATTCTGATGCTGATGATGGTGATAATTATGATGATAATAATAATGATAACAATGATGATGATGATGATGATGATGATGATAATGATGATGATGATGATGAGAATGATTATGACGACGATAATCATGATTATAAAAATGATGATAATTATGATGACTAAGATCATCATAATAATAATCAGTATGATGATTATAATAATAATTATAATCATGATGATAACAATAATGATGATCATATTGATGATGGTGATGATTTTTTTCAGAATCAATGATAATATCGCTAATCAAAGTAATGAAAATTATGTTGATTAACATGATGATAATGATAATGACAATTATGACGATAACAACGATGACAATAATGTTAATTATGATAATGATTGTTATGACGAAGATGGTGATCATTAGGATTACGATGACGATAAAGTCAATGATAGAAAGGATTTAGATTCACGTCGGTTATCATGTTACTAAAGGTAGTTATAATATTGATTTATATAATAAAGATGATGACAATGACATGGATAATGATTATGATGATGATATTAATAATGATAATGATAATAATAATGATAATGATGAAGATAATAATGATGAAAATAATGATAATGATGATAATGATAATAAAAATGATGATAATAATAACGATAACAATAATATTGATAACGATGTTAATCAATTTTATTAGAGTCTATGATACTGTCACTGATAAAATTATTAATAATAATGTTGACATGAATATTGCTAATGCTGATAATAATTATTACCATGATGATGATGATTATGATAATGAGGTGATGATGACGATGATTATAATAATAGTGTTTGTATAATGACGTTAAATGATAATAGTATTGATAATGTTAATTCTGATAAAGTTTATAACGTAGACAATGATAATAATAGTGATGATTTAAATTAAAAACAAAAATATTGTCACTTACAGAATTAAAGACTATAATTTCGATGATAATGATAAAGATAATGATGATGCCAATAATAATGCTGATGCTAATTACAACGATTATAATGATGATTATGGTGGTGATAATGATGATGACTACGATGAGGATTACGATAATCATGATGATCTAATTATTGATAATGATTTTGATTTTGTTCGGTACTAATGTTACTGATAGACGTATTCTCTATATTTATATTGATAATTATGTTGTTAATGATTTTGATTTTAAATCTTATAATGAAAAAAGTGAAGATGATAATGATGATTATAATCGACAATAATGGTAACGCTCATTATGATGATTCTGTTAACAGTATTGATGGTAACAACCAAAGTAATTATTATTATTTATGTGAGTAATATTGTTGTTACTAGTAGTGAGACTTTAATAGTGATAGTTATCAAATAATTTAGTAACTATCGTCAAGAACATCATTATCATTATCATCATGATCATTACCAACATCGTTATCGCAATTAATAATATAAAATTTTTCATGATAATTAAAATGATAAACATAGTTAATATCATAATAGCAAACGGCGGTGATAATGATGATAATGATGTTAATTAAAATAATGATAATCAAGACGATAACGATGATGATGATAAAGATAATAAAAAAGATGATGATGATGACCATAAAGATGATTACATTAATGATGATTATATGTAGTGACAATGATAATAATAATAAATACGAAGTAAAAAAAGATTGATTATTATAATGACGATTATACAATCGTGATAGTTATTATTGACTATGATAATTATAATGATAATGATGATATTAATGTGTTGATGATGATGAAGATAATAATGATGTTGACTATAATAATGATGATGACAATAATAATGTAAGTAATAATGATAATGATGATAATGATAATGTACATTGTACGCAAAGATGATGTAACTAATGGTAGCAATGATAATCGACAATATCAGAGATAGCATAATGATAATCCTAATAACTATAATTATAATACGGACGGTAAAAATGATAGTGATTCTTATTTATGTGGGTAATAATGTTACTTCTAGTGGTGAAAGTATATAATAATGGTTATCAATTAATTTATGAATCACCGTCTTTAGTATCATTATCATTATCATCATGATTATCACAAACAATATCACCGCTATTATTATTATTACATTTATACTAATAATAAAAATAATAATGATAGTTTATAATTTAAAAGTGTACGACGATGATGATAAGAATAATAATGATAATAATAATGATGATGATGAGGATAATTATCACGCTAAAGATGGTGATGATAATGATGATCATGATAATAATAATAATGTAAATGATGATAATAATAATGATAATGATAATGATGATAATAAGGACAATATGGATGATAATAATGATAATAATAATGATACCAATGATAATGATAATTATAATAATGATAGGATGATAATAAAAACAATAATATTAATGATACCAATGATAATGATAATTATAATAATGATAGGATGATAATAAAAACAATAATAATAATGATAACTTTGATGGTGTTAATAATAGATTTTATTTTTAGAAGTGATAATGATACAAATAGAAGTAATTGTTATCATGATAATAGCGATTATGATGATAATAAACATATAATGACGGCGATAATCCTAATGCTTAAGATGATCATAATGATGATAAAAATGATAACGATGATGGTGTAATAATGAGAATGATGGTTTTGATAATAATAATAATTTGATAAGAATGACGTTAATAATAATGTTGACGATAATTATGATAATGACGAGAATGATGAAGTTAATCAAGATGATAATAATATTGATGATCGGCAAGAATGATGTTGCTTAAAATGACGATTCTGATAATCATATTGATGGTTACAACGATGTTTATTTTATCTTATGTGGGTAATAATGTTACTACTAGTGGTAAGAGTTTTTTAATAATGGTTATTATACGATTTCCTAATAACATTGTTATTATTTTCTTTTCGATCATCACAACTATCATTATTGCCATCCTGTTTATAATATTTATGGTAATGATACAAATAATAAAGATAGTAAATATTATGAAAGCGAATGACGATGATGCTGATGATGTTGATGATGATGATAATGATGATAATGATGATGATGATGATGATGATGATGATGATGATTATGATGACGAGATAATGATTATAATGGTAATAATGATGATAATAATAATGATGATGATGATGATAATGATGATGATAACGATGATGATGATGATGATGGTGATGATGTTGATACAAACGAGAATGATGATAAAAATCTAGGACAATTATGATGCTGATAATAATGAATTGATTGTAATATTAATTGAATCAACGATAATAATTTTGTTTTTGTAGGTTATCTTGCTTCTACTAGTGGTAAGCGTTATATAATGATAGTTATTTAAATAGTTTTTTAACCGTCGTCAAAGTTATCAATGTCATCATCATCAAAATTACTACCATCATAATAAACGTCGTCACTTTTCAAATATTTATGATAATGATGAAAAATAATTAAGATAATAAATATGGTAATGTCGAATGACGATGATGATGATCAAGATAATATGAATCATGATTTTCTCATGGTAATGATGATGATAATGATGATGACTACGATGAGGATTACGATAATCTTGATGATCTAATTATTGATAATGATTTTGATTTTGTTCGGTACTAATGTTACTGATAGACGTATTCTCTATATTTATATTGATAATTATGTTGTTAATGATTTTGATTCTAAATCTTATAATAAAAATAGTGAAGATGATAATAATGATTATAATCGACAATAATGGTAACGCTCATTATGATGATCCTGTTAACAGTGTTGATGGTAACAACTAAAGTAATTATTATTATTTATGTAAGTAATATTGTTGCTACTAGAAGTGTAACTTTAATAATGATAGTTATCAAACAATTCAGTAACTATCGTCAAGAACATCATTATTATTATTATCATGATCATTACCAACATCGTTATCGCAATCAATGATATAATATTTTTGATGCTAATTAAAATGATAAAAATAGTTAATATCATAATAGCGAACGACGGTAATAATGATGATAATGATGTTAATTATATTAATAATAATCACGACGATAACGATGATGATGATAAAGATAATAAAAAAGATGATGATGATAACCATGAAGATGATTACATTAATGATGATTATATGTAGTAACAATGATAATAATAATAACTACGAAGTAAAAAAAGATTGATTATTATAATGACGATGATACAATCGTGATGGCAATTATTGACTATGATAATTATAATGATAATGATAATATTAATGTGTTGATGATGATGAAAATAATAATAATGTTGACTATAATAATGATGATGACATTAATAATGTAAGTAATAATGATAATGATGATAATGATAATGTACATTGTACGCAAAGATGATGTAACTAATGGTAGCAATGATAATCGACAATATCAGAGATGGCATAATGATAATCCTAATAACTATAATTATAATACGGACGGTAAAAATAATAGTGATTCTTATTTATGTGGGTAATAATGTTACTTCTAGTGGTAAAAGTATATAATAATGGTTATCAATCAATTTATGAATCACCGTCTTTAGTATCATTATCATTATCATCATGATTATCACTAACATCATCACCGCTATTATTATTATTACATTTATACTAATAATAAAAATAATAATGATAGTTTATAATTTAAAAGTGAACGACGATGATGATAAGAATAATAATGATAATAATAATGATGATGATAAGGATAATTATCACGCTAAAGATGGTGATGATAATGATGATCATGATAATAATAATAATGTAAATGATGATAATAATAATGATAATGATAATGATGATAATAAGGACAATATGGATGATAATAATGATAATAATAATGATACCAATGATAATGATAATTATAATAATGATAGGATGATAATAAAAACAATAATATTAATGATACCAATGATAATGATAATTATAATAATGATAGGATGATAATAAAAACAATAATAATAATGATAACTTTGATGGTGTTAATAATAGATTTTATTTTTTGAAGTGATAATGATACAAATAGTAGTAATTGTTATCATGATAATAGCGATTATGATGATAATAAACATATAATGACGGCGATAATCCTAATGCTTAAGATGATCATAATGATGATAAAAATGATAACGATGATGGTGTAATAATGAGAATGATGGTTTTGATAATAATAATAATTTGATAAGAATGACGTTAATAATAATGTTGACGATAATTATGATAATGACGAGAATGATGAAGTTAATCAAGATGATAATAATATTGATGATCGGCAAGAATGATGTTGCTTAAAATGACGATTCTGATAATCATATTGATGGTTACAACGATGTTTATTTTATCTTATGTGGGTAATAATGTTACTACTAGTGGTAAGAGTTTTTTAATAATGGTTATTATACGATTTCCTAATAACATTGTTATTATTTTCTTTTCGATCATCACAACTATCATTATTGCCATCCTGTTTATAATATTTATGGTAATGATACAAATAATAAAGATAGTAAATATTATGAAAGCGAATGACGATGATGCTGATGATGTTGATGATGATGATAATGATGATAATGATGATGATGATGATGATGATGATGATGATGATGATTATGATGACGAGATAATGATTATAATGGTAATAATGATGATAATAATAATGATGATGATGATGATAATGATGATGATAACGATGATGATGATGATGATGGTGATGATGTTGATACAAACGAGAATGATGATAAAAATCTAGGACAATTATGATGCTGATAATAATGAATTGATTGTAATATTAATTGAATCAACGATAATAATTTTGTTTTTGTAGGTTATCTTGCTTCTACTAGTGGTAAGCGTTATATAATGATAGTTATTTAAATAGTTTTTTAACCGTCGTCAAAGTTATCAATGTCATCATCATCAAAATTACTACCATCATAATAAACGTCGTCACTTTTCAAATATTTATGATAATGATGAAAAATAATTAAGATAATAAATATGGTAATGTCGAATGACGATGATGATGATCAAGATAATATGAATCATGATTTTCTCATGGTAATGATGATGATAATGATGATGACTACGATGAGGATTACGATAATCTTGATGATCTAATTATTGATAATGATTTTGATTTTGTTCGGTACTAATGTTACTGATAGACGTATTCTCTATATTTATATTGATAATTATGTTGTTAATGATTTTAATTCTAAATCTTATAATAAAAATAGTGAAGATGATAATAATGATTATAATCGACAATAATGGTAACGCTCATTATGATGATCCTGTTAACAGTGTTGATGGTAACAACTAAAGTAATTATTATTATTTATGTAAGTAATATTGTTGCTACTAGAAGTGTAACTTTAATAATGATAGTTATCAAACAATTCAGTAACTATCGTCAAGAACATCATTATTATTATTATCATGATCATTACCAACATCGTTATCGCAATCAATAATATAATATTTTTGATGCTAATTAAAATGATAAAAATAGTTAATATCATAATAGCGAACGACGGTAATAATGATGATAATGATGTTAATTATATTAATAATAATCACGACGATAACGATGATGATGATAAAGATAATAAAAAAGATGATGATGATAACCATGAAGATGATTACATTAATGATGATTATATGTAGTGACAATGATAATAATAATAACTACGAAGTAAAAAAAGATTGATTATTATAATGACGATGATACAATCGTGATAGCAATTATTGACTATGATAATTATAATGATAATGATAATATTAATGTGCTGATGATGATGAAAATAATAATATTGTTGACTATAATAATGATGATGACATTAATGATGTAAGTAATAATGATAATGTTGATATGATGATTTACATTGTACGCAAAGATGATGTAACTAATGTTAGCAATGATAATCGACAATATCAAAGAAGGCATAATGATAATCCTAATAACTATAATTATAAAATGGATGTTAAAAATAATTGTGATTCTAATTTATGTGGGTAATAATGTTATTCCTAGTTGTAAAAGTATATAATGATGGTTATCAAACAATTTATGAACCATCGTCTATAATATCATTATCATTATCATTATGATTATCACAAATACCATTCCGCCATTATTATTATTACATTTATAATAATAATAAAAATAATAATGATAGTTTATATTATAAAAGTGAACGACGTAATGATGAGGATAATAATGAAATTAATAATAATTATGATGATGATAAGGATAATTATCATGATAAAGATGGTGATGATGATGATGATAATGATGATAATGATAATAAGGACAATATTGATGATAATAATAATGATAATGATAATGACGATAATAAGGACAATATTGATTATAATAATGTTGATAATAATGGTGATGATGATAATAATGTTTATTATGAAAATAATTATCATAATAATAATGATAATGGTAATGTAAATGATAATAATATTAACGATGATCATGATTGTGATAATGATATAATGATGATAATGACAACAATAATAATCATGATAACTGCGATGGTCTTGATGATAATTACTATTTTTGGGAGTGTTACCAATAGTACTTTGTTGTTATCATAATAATACCTATTATAATGATAATAAACATATAATAACGACGATAATCATAATGATCAAAATAATGATAATAATGACGATAATGATCTGATGATGAGAAAAATGGTTATGATAATAATTATTTGATGAAGATGACGATAATCATAATGTTGACGATGATTGTGATAATGACGACAATTATGTCATTATTATTAATGTCAACGCCATTTTTACCGTTATTATCATCACAATTTTATCATCACCATCATCATCATTATCATTAACATTATTGACATTATTACCTGATTATTATAATTAAAATTATCCTTATCATCGTTATAACAACATCTACATTCAGGATGATGATGATGATAATAAACAGATAATATTGACAATTATAATGAAGATGATAAAGATGAGCATGACGATTATAATGATGACAAGCATGTTGATAACAGTGATGATGCCGATGAAGTTAATAACAATGATGTAAATAAAGATTATGATTACAATTTTTGTCGTTCAAGGTGTTACTGATATTTGTAGTCATTATAATAATAATAAGATGTTACTAATAATAGTGAAGAATGATGATGTCGCGAATTCCTACTTCAATAATTGTCGTTTAAGACCTTTTTAATAGTTGTATTAGGTATAAAGATAATGGTTGGAATGATCATGATAATGATAATAATAGTGATTACGATAGCGGAAATGATAATGTTAAAAATGGTAATGGTTATAATAATGACGACAATGATGATGATGATGATAAAGTTGATAATGATGATTATAACGATCATGACAATAATTATAATGAAATGATGATCAGGGCGACAACGATGGTGATGATGAAGACCATGATAATAATTATGATAAAAATAATTTAAATTTTTTTCTGTGTTTTTGTTACTCATGGTAGTGGTTATTATAATAATGGTGATGACGGTAATGATGTTGATGATTACAATAATGGTGATAATGATGATGATGATAATGATAATAATGATGAGGTCGATTATGGTGCCATTGATTATGTATTTATTGATGATGATACCAGTTTTTGTCGTAAAAAATGTTTCTTATAATTGAGGATGTTATAAAAATAATAATAATAATGCTGATGACGACAACGATAATGTTGATGATGATAGCCAAAATTTGGTAATAATAAAGGTTATGGGTAAAATAATTATGATGATGATGATAATGATAATAATGTAATGATGATGGTAATAATAATTATGTTGTCGATAATAATAATGATAACTATGCTGATAACTATGCTGATCATGATAACAATAATGATAACGATGATTGTAATTGCATGCGGAGTTGATGTTACTGATGGTAGTAATAATGACTGACAATAATAATAATGCTTACCATGATAATCCTGATGATATTATTGATGGTAACAACAAAAGTTATACTCATTTATGTGAGTAACATTGTGACTACTACTAATGAGAGTTTTATAATGATAGTCATTAGATAATTTAATTATTGTCGTCGACAACATCATTGTCATCATCATGATCATTACCAACATTATTATTGCCAATATTATAATAATAATAAGGGTCATTTATATAGTTCTTTAACCATCGCAAAAGTTATCATTGTCATCATTATCTCATAGTCATATTTGTTATAGTTATATTGATAATTATGTTGTTAATGATTATGATTATAAATCTGATAAAGAAAATAGAGAAGATGATGATGATGATAATCGACAATTATGGTAACGCTCATAATAATGATCCTGATAACAATGTTGATGGTAACAACGAAGGTGATAATTATTTATGTGAACAATATTATTTCTACTAGTGAAAAAAGTTTTATAATGATAGTTATATCATAATTCAATTACTATCGTCAACGACATCACTATCATTATCACCATAATTATGACAAACATCATCGCAATTATTATAATATTTATGATGATGATAAAAATGATAAAGATGGTAAATATCATATTGCGAACGACGGTGATAATGATAATAATAATGTTAATGCCAAAGATGATGATGATAATCAGGACGATAACGATGATGATAAACATGATGATGATGGTGATGATGATCAAAATAATAATAATATTGATTGTGCCGTTGATAATAATAATAATGACCAGGCTTGTAATGATTGATCATAATAATGATGATTATACTTATCATGATTGTAATGCTTCATTAGGATAATCAAAAAAATGATGGTGATAATGTTGATGATAATGGTGATGATGATAATTATCAAGCTGATTATCATAATAATAATAGTTGTAATTGCGATATTATTCGATGGTCCTGATAGTAGAAGTGTGTGTTATATAATGTTGAAGATAATTAAAATTAATAAACAGATAATGATGACAATAATTATAATGATCAAATGATGATTATAATAATATAACGATTTTGATGTTGCTGATGATGATAGTAATGATAATAATGATGATCGTTATTATATGCAAAGTATGTTGTTAATAATAGCAATAACGGTCGACAATAATAGTAACGCTTTTAATAATGCTCCTGATATCAATATCAATGGTAACAACAATAAGGATTTTAATTTAGGAGAGTAATAATGTTACTCTGAGTGTTAAGTGTTATATTTTGATGGTTATTGATTTAATTTATTAACAATCGTCAACAACATTATTGTCTTCATTATTATAATTATCAAAAACATTATCATCGTCATTCTTATTATAATATTCATCATGAAAATAAAAATCATGAAGTTAGGAAATATAATAACGAACAACGATGATAATAATGAAGATGATAATGATGATAATGATAAACAGGTAATATTGACAATTATAAAAATGATGATGATGAGAAGGATAATGATAATGATTACGACGATGTCAGAATCATGAATAACTTTTATTGTATAACTCTCACCACTAGTAGTAACATGATTGACCACATAAAATGAAATCATCTACAATCAGGATGATGATGATGATGATAAACAGATAATATTGACAATTGTAATGAAGATGATGAAGATGAGCATGATGATTATAATGATGACAAGCATGTTGATAACAATAATGATGCCGATGATGTTAATAATATTGATGTAAATAAAGATATGATTATAATTTTTATCGTTAAAGATGTTACTGATAGTTGCAGTTGTTATAATGATAATAAGATGATACTAATAGTGAAGAATGATGATGTCGAGAATTCCTACTTCAATAACTATCGTTTAAGACCTTTTTAATAGTTGTATTTGGTATAAAGATAATGGTAAGAATGATAATCATAATAAAAGTGATTACGATAGCGGAAATGATAATGTTAATAATGGTGATAGTCATAATAAAGAAGATCATGATCAAAATAATGAAGATGATCATAACGATACTTATAATGATAATGATATGAATAATAATAATAATAATGATGATTGATGATGATGATGATGATAATAGTGATGATAATTATTTTGATGACAATTATGGTTTAATGATCTCAATAATAATACTGATAATTGCGATTCTATTCGGAGTCAATGGTCCTGATGGTACTAATTGTGATAACGGCAATGGAGATTAATGTAATGATAATAAACAGTTAATGATGACTATATTTATAATAATGATGATGATGATCATGGTAATTATAAGGATGACAAAAATGTGTTCACGACGACTATAATAATGATGTTGACGATAATAATAATAATGATAATGATAATGATGATGATGGTGATGATGTTATTGATGATGATAATGATGATGATAATGACGATGATGATGATTACGATGATAAAAATACTGATGTCGTTATTGACGATAATAATGATATTGACAATAGTAATAGTTATAACGATGATAAGGTATGTAATGATTATTAAAATAATGAAAATGATCGTAATTGTATGCGGAGCTGATTGAAAGCAATAATGATGGTTGCAATAATGTTCGACAATATAATAGTGGTAATCATTTTTTTTTTTTTTCAATTTATTAAGCCGTTAAGACCGAAGTTCAATAGGCCAAAAGTGACGCTTATGATAATGATCTTAATAATTATAATAATGTGGATCGTAACAAGAATGATTTTTTTAAATTATGTGGGTGATCTTGTTACTACTAGTGGTAAAAAATATATAATGATGGTTATTTATATAGTTCTTTAACTATCGTCATAGTCATTATTGTCATTATCATCAAAATCATCACCATCTTTTGACAATAATAGTAATACTTATAATAATGATCCTGATCATAATATTTATGGTAACATTAACAAGGATTTTAATTTACGTGGGTAATAATGTTACTACGTTTGTTAAGAGTTATATAATAATGGTTATTGATAAAATTCATTAACAATCGTCAGCAACATTATTATCTTTAATTCTTTTATCTTCAGAAACATCGTCTATGTCATCATTATTATAATTTTTTCATGATGATAAAAATAATAAAGATAGTAAATATAATAAGATGGATCGACGAAGGTGATGATGATAATGATAATAATAATGTTGATAAACAGATAATATTGTCAATTAGTATGAGGATGAAAATGATGAGGATGATAATGATAATAATAATGATGATGATGATGATTTTGTGTAATTGATAACGATAATAATGATGTTGACGAAAATAATAATGATGTCGATATTGATGTTGGTAATAATCATGGTGATGATGATGATGATAATGATGATAATGATAATGCTAAAAATAATTATTATGATGACGATTAGTATTCTGATGATCACGATCATAATAATGATAATTGCAATTTTATTTAGTAATAATGTTCTTAATGGTAGTAATTGTCAGAATAATAATAAAAGACAATGTAATAGTAATGTACGGGTATGATGACGATAATTTTAATGATGATGATAATGATAAAAATTATGATAGTAATGACAAAGATGACGTGATGATGATAATGATGATCATGATAAGTATAATAATGATGATGATAATTAAAAATAATTATTATACTCATAATGATGATTTTAAATATAAAATTGATGATAACAAAATTATGATTTTGATTTATGTGGGTAATCTTGTTCCTACTAGTGGTAAGAAATACTTGATGGTTATTCATATACAACCATCGTCAAAGTTATTACTGTCATCATCATCAAAATCATCACCATTATCATCAAGGTGATAACTATCATAATATTTATGATGATGATGTACATCATGAAGATAATAATAAGGTAGTGGAGAACGACGATAATGATGATGATGATAATGATAAGAATAATGATGATAATAATGATGATGTAATGATAATAATAATGATGTGGATGGTCATAATGATAATGATGATGATCATGATAATGATGATGATGATGATGATTTAGATGATCGTGATGATGATGATAATGATGATGATAACGACGATGATGATGATGATGCTACTAATGATGATGATAATAATAATACTGATAATAACGATAATTATGATGATGATAAGGACGATAATGATGATAACGGTGATAATTATTATGATGTTGATGATTACAGTATTAATTTTTATCATTGCAATTTCTTTTGCGCTAAGGTCCTAATGATCGTTATAGTCATAACTATAAAAAAGATAATTATAATGACAATAAACGGTTATTGATAACGATAATTTTATTGATGATGATGATGATCATAATAATAATTGTAATAACGACGATACTGGTGATGATGATAATGTTACGATGATGATGATAATCATTATGATGATGATAATAAGGATAACAATATTGATGATGATCTAATTATTATTAACGATTTTAATTTTGCTCGTTGACAATGTTTTTGATAGTCATATTCGTTATGAATAAGATCATTATGTTGTTGACGATTATGATAATAAATCTGATTATAAAAATAGTAATAAAAATGATGATAATGGTACCGCTCATAATGATAATCCTGAGAACATAATTAATGGTCATACCGATGAGGATTTTATTTAAGGTGGGTAATAATGTTACTACGAGTGTTAAGAGTTATATAATGATGGTTATTGATATAATGCATTAACAATCGTCAACAATATTATTATCTCCATTATTATAATCATCAGAAACATCATCATCGTCTTTATTATTATAATATTTTTAATGATGATAAAGATATTAATGCTAGTTAATATAATAATTGCGCAAGGCTGTGATGATGATAATAATAATAATAATGATGAACATGTCGACACGATAATGATGATGAAGACAATGATAATGATGATGATAATGATGATGTGATGATGATAATGATGATTTGATGATGATAATGATAATGATGATGATGACTATAATAATAATTTTGACGATAATTATAATGATGACGATGATGATGGAGTTAGTGTTGGTAATGATGATAGATTGCTGATGATGATGATGATGATGATGATTACGATAGCTTTGATGATATAATTCTTGATAATGATTTTGATTTCGCTCAATAATAATGTTACTGAAAGTTGTAATCGTTATAATTATATTAATGATTATGTTGTTTATGCTTATGATAATAAACCTGATAATTGTGACGTTGTTAATAACTATGATGATCGACAATAGCGTTAAAACTCATAATGATGATCCTAATGATAATATTAATGGTAACATAGATGAGGATATTACTTTAGGTGAGTAATAATGTTACTACAAATGTTGAGAGTTATATAATGATGGTTGTTGATATAATGTATTGACAATTGTCAACACTATTATAATCTCCATTATTATAATCATCAGAAACATCATCATCGTCATTATTATTATAATATTTATAATGATGATGAAAATATTTAAGATAATTAATATTATAATAGCGAAAGGCTATGATTATGATAATAATGATAATAATAAAGAACAGGTCGACACGATGTTGATGATCGAGATAGTGATATGATGATGATAATCATAATGATGATGATAATGATGATGTGATGATGATAACGATGATGACATTAATAAGTATAATAATATTTATAATGGTTGTAATTACGAGAATACTAATGATGATGATCATTCTACTGATGATTGATGGTAATAATGATGATGATGATGTTTCGGATTGTAAATTTTCTGATTTTTGTCGTGCTTGTTGCTTTTGAATGTAGTAATGGTCAAAGTAACGATGTCGTTTTTAGTCATAAAATGATGCTGATGATAATAATAATGAAACGTATAACGATATTATAGTAATAATGATGATGATATTGAAAAAATAATAATGATGTTGATGATGGTGATGAAGATAATAATAATAATAATAATGATAATGTTGGTAATGACGATGATGATAAGAACGATAATGATGATAATAATCTTGATGAATGTGATGATAATGATGATGTAATGATGATAATGATGATTTGATGATAAACATGAAGATGATGATGACTATAATAATAGTGAAGATGTTGATAATTATGATGATCGACAATATTGGTAAAACTCATAATGATGATCCTGATGATAATAATGAAGATGATGATGACTATAATAATAGTGAAGATGTTGATAATTATGATGATCGACAATATCGGTAAAACTCATAATGATGATCCTGATGATAATATTGATTGTAACATCGATGAGGATATTTATTGAGGTGAGTAACTACGAGTGTTAAAAGTTCTATAATTATGGTTATTGATTTATTTTATTAACAATCGTCAACAACATCATGATCTTCATTATTATAATAATCAGTAACATCATAATCGTCATTATTATTATAATATAGATATTGATGATAAAAATACTAAAGATACTAAATATGGTATTGGCTAACGAAGATGATCATTATGATAATGATGATTAGAATAATGATGGTGATAATGATGATAAGAATAATGATGATGATAATGATGATGGGATGATCATAATAAAGATGATCTTAATGATAACAAAGACGATTACGGTAATGATGATGATCTAATTATTGATAACGATTTTAAATTTTGCTCAGTGATATTGTTACTGAAAGTCGTAATCGTTATAATTATATTAATAATTATGTTATTGTTGATTACAATGATAAAGCTGATAATAGTAATAGTGGAGTTGATAATAATGAATCATGTGTGGGGACCCGACATTGCTGCGATATTATTTGTGCCGGGTAAGTGATCGATCTCTGTGGAATATTGAGAGATGAAGCACAGCTGTCGACACTGACGAGGAGATGCCTTGTCAGCCTTTTGCGCGAAAGCATAAATCAGGGGTTCATGGTCAGTGACGATTTTAAAGAACTACCCTCAGGAAAATTTTTAAAGTACTTTATGGACGTGTAAATGGCAGTGAGTTCTTTATCATAAGCGCTATATTTGCACTGAGCCGGAGAGAATTTTTGCGAGAAAAACCCTAAAGGGTGCCAAGTTCCATCAGTCAACTGCTCGAGGGCTGCACCCATGGCAAAGTCTGAGGCATTGGTTACAAGACGCGTAGGAGCAGTGGAAGAGGGATGCACGAGATGACAAGCGTTAATAAGACTATTTTTGGTGTCCTCGAAAGCCTTGATGAATTCTTCCGCCCAATCAATTAGCCGGCGATCGTTTTTTTTGGAGTCGTGCGTGAATGAATAGTGAGGAGCATGAACAGATGCAGCATTGGGAAGGCTGCGCCGATAAAAATTTACAAGGCCCTAAAACCTTCGGAGCTCGAGAACCGTCTTGGGTCTGGGGAAATCGGCAATGGCCTGAGTTTTCTCTTAGCACGGCCTTGAGTTATTCTGATCGATGAGGTGGCCAAGAAAAACGATTTCTGATTTGTGAAATTCGCATTTGGCTAGATTAAGGTGGAGGCCGAATTGTTTGAGACGTTAAAAAACCGTCTTGAGATGAGTCTCGTGTTCCTCAGGAGAGGAAGAGAAAACTAAAATGTTATCAAGATAAACAAAAATAAAGTTTAGATTACCCAAAGCCTGATTGATATATCTTTGAAAGGACTGCGACGCGTTGCGGAGGCTAAAAGGCATGAAAACATACTCAAACAAACCAAACGGGGTCGTGACTGCAGTCTTAATAATGTCTGTAGGCGCGATAGGGATCTGGTAATAGGTTCTGTAAAGGTCGAGTTTTAAAAAGACTTTTTTACCCTCTAAGAGAACAGAATAATTGTGAAGGTAGGGTATGGGGAACTTATCGGGAACCGTGCGAGAGTTTAGACGGCGATAGTCCCCGCAGATTCTCCAAGAGCCATCCTTCTTACGCACCATGTGAATTGGGCTGGCCCAGGGGCTCTTGGAGTAGCGGCAAGTACCATTTCTGACAAGCTGCTCGAATTCCTCATTGGCTATTTGGTATTTTTCGGGATCGAGACGACGCATGCGTTCGGTGACCGGTGGACCGTGAGTTTCTATATGATAAAAAACGTCTTTAGCCGTAATAAACTGAGCAGGTTTTTCACCTGTAACTTTAGGGAAGTCAGCAAGAATTTGAGAAATTCGAGAGCTAGAGGAAAAGAGACTGACTATGGGCGAGTCGGCCTCTCTGAAACAGCCAATTAAGTAGAAGTTCGAGTGAGGGTCAATGAGCCTGCGGCGCGAAACGTCAACGATAAGACCATAAAAGTGCAGGAAGTCTGCCCCCAAAATAGGGCTAGAAACGTCGGCACGATGGAATTTCCAGGGGAAACGGCGTTTCAAGCGCAGATTAAGCGCCAGGTCTACCTCACCGTAAGTGTGGATTACGGAATCATTGGCTGCGAACAATTTAAAGTCAGTTAATATAGCTGAAGGATCAGTCTTGGGCAGCAAGGAGATTTCTGCTCCTGTATCAACAAGTAAAAGAAAACCAGACGAGATGTCGCGGATATGGAAGCGTCTTGCTCCAGAAGAAACTTCGCTCACAGCTTCCTCGCGAGGAGGAGAACCTAGTTCTTCTGTGCCTTAGGCCAAGAGCAGTTGCCCTTGCAGCGAAAAGCCCTAGCGCCATACTTGCGATGGATGTAGCAAAGACCATCAGAATTGGGGCCGGGATTGGAAATATGATAATAATCATCGTCTTTATTTGGATTAAAAACTATGATAATGTTACTTTAAAAGTACTGATTATAATGTTAATGATGAAGATGCTAATGCCAAAAATAATGATATTGATTACGATGATAGTGATGATGATAATGACAATGATGATGATGATGCTAATGATAATGATAATGATAAAGATGATTTAATTTAAAGTCAATAATATTGTCACTCATGAAAATATTGACGATAATGTTGATGTTGATGATGGTAATGATGATGATGATGATGATAATGCTGATGCTAATGTTCACAATAATGATGGTGATGGTGATGGTGATGACGATAAAAATGATGATGATGATCAAATTGATGATGATGATATTGATAATGATGATGATGATAATGATGTAGATAATAATGATGATGATAATCATGATGACAATGATCATGATGATGATAATTATGATGATGGTGATGATAATGATGATGATCATGAAGATGATGTTAAAAGTGATGCTTCCAATTAAAGTCAATGATTATGTTACTGATAAAAGTATGGATGATAACTTTGTGACGTGGCAAAATTTTTTTTACAATTTCGCACGTTACTGTCGATGCCCCTATTGCTTCTATTGCGTCAATGCTCAAAACCAATTCGTGTTCTTAATGGGATTCTCGCATAACCGCAATTTTCGTGTGTTTTAGAAACGCCTAACAGTAAGCCTAAAATGGAGACACACACCTAGACCAGAAATGTAGTTAGCGTACGATGAATGTAACGATGTAAGTGTCGAAGCATCGGCACGTAAGAATGATTCGGATGATAATGTAGGGACCAGGTAGGTTGGTCAAAAAATAGTGAGTTGACCTACCGAGCGATGATTTAGGGATGGACGCGACTGATGAGTTCAGTGGGTGTGAGCTTACCAAGCGCGAAGTTTAGGTGAGAGTACGTGGCGCGAGAGAGACGAGAGTATAGCGCTTATTAAGTGCGAGAGAGAGAGAGAGAGAGCGATAGTGAGAGTGAGAAGGAAGAAGGACCCGGAAAAATAAGCCTGATCCTGACCCATCTGACCCTGAATGGTGGCCATCTTGAGACGAAGCGTCCTTCCGTGACGACTCGAGCCGAGCCCAACGTGAGAGGTTTACCAGACAGCCGGTGAGAGAGGCCCAGGTATCCCACAGCGTCGACTTCCTGGACTCTAACCCTTGTTGCTCATGGTGGACTGGTCTTACTCTAAGGAAACACGGGATTCGCTCATGTACAGTGTGTAGGTTACGCGGGGACGCGGGTGAGATTGTCGGCTATAGCGATAGACGAGGGAGAGCGAGAGAGGAAGAAAAGGGCGAGTTAGACCGAGAGCGAGTGAGTAGTCACATAGCCGTGGTGTAAGGGCGGGATGGATCGAGAGCCGGCGTTGGGGCGCTGTGAGTTGTAATGCGTGTTTGTGACCGTCTCCAGTCACGACGGCAATCTACGCCCGGGATCTATAGGTTACGCTGAGTGTGAGTGTGAAGACGCGAAGGCGAAGAAGGGCCACCTCAGAGGGACGAGCTCAATCGCGGCTCTGAAGGACACAGCTGGGAGGGCGAAGCACAACCAAGTGATGAGACCCAACACATGGACATGCCCTGGATGGATAGGATCTTTGCGGTATCAAGGAGAGAGGAGTATAAGCGGGACCAGAGAATGGTGACGGAGGAGAAAATGGATAAGGTGTTTCGGACCCCAAAAACTCCTTCCCCCAAAACCTCATCCTACGAGATAGAGCAAATGATCTGACATCCGACGCGCAGCCAAATGGTGACGTAGTTACCCGCTTACCGAAAGTGAGAGCGGCCCCGAACGAGTAAGTGGGATTTTAAGAGTGGTGACAGAAAGGAAGACAAACAGAGAAAGAAGGGAAGATGAGATTTACCCGGATTCCAGAGCGGGAAGGAGACAGGGTAAACCAGTAGGCAGACATCCGACACCGAGGGGTAGGTCCCCAAGTATCCCGAGACATCAGCCTCGGAGGACAGGGCATAGACATGAATATAGTACCATGAAACTTTCTGTAGCTAGTGAATCCTGTACATAGGAATACAGAAAAATTACTAGAAATATTTTCCAGAGGTTTCCTAACCTATAAAACTGTTGGAATCACGTGAAAAGTTGTTATTTTTTTAATTTAAAATGTAAACCTATCAGACTAACAAATATAGAACCATAAGACATCTTGGAGCTAGTAGCTCCAGTATCAAGGAATAGAGAAAAATTATTAGAAATATTTTTCAGAGGTTTCCTAACCTATAAAACTGTTGGAATGACGTGAAAAATTAGCATTGTTTTATGTAAAAATGTAAATCTCTTAAACAAATACTGATAAAACGATATAACTTTACCTAGCTAGTAGCTTTTAAAATGAGGAATATAAGAAAATCGTCCAAAATTCTTTTTATATTGTTATAGAATATTTTTATTGGACATAATTCTTTGTATGATTATCTTCCAAGTAATTATAAGACTCTAGCGTTAAAATAACTTAATAATTTCAAATTGTAAACTAATAACTATTCAACGAACAGAGATGCGCTACGTTTGGTTCTCAATAGACAATAGATGAAGAAATACGTTTATTGCATTAATGAGATTGTTTCTGCAGATCATTCTAAATAATAAGTTTGAAAGGTATACAGTAACTGATACTGTGTAGTCTGGTTCCAAAATTTCAGGTATTTTAAGAACCCTGAACGGTGTATTTATTTTATGTTACTTTCAATCATTTTGTTTTAAAGACATATACTAAAGAATGATTTATTATATTACTATAACGGGCATAAAATTAATATTTGTTTCTTGTGTTATTTCAAAAACGCACTTAATATGCTTAAATTTTAACTTATGTAGATACATTTTTTTTTTTAAGTTGCCGATGTACACTAAAAAGATAATGGTGTTTATTACATGGTAATTGTGTTATTTTTTTGTCTCCCTTGATATACAGGCTGATAGCTTGAACCCATAGATAAACCAAGTTGTAATACTTGAGCAACGCAGAAAAGTATTATGAGTCCGAAAATAGTATAGTATTACAGTTTAAGATTTGGCTTTGATCATGATAATCTGGCATAATGGCCAAAAAAGCTAAATTTAACTTCTTTAATTTCTACAAAGTAAGAAACTGGGCAATTTAATACTCGATTCATAGGAATACAATTGTAAAAAGGTGTCATTTATTATTAACGATTGAAACTAAGATTTTGAAAATAAGGAGTATAAAAGAAAACTTCCCTGTAGTGATTTGAGAAAATAATTAAATAATTTAATAATTAATTAAAATTAACTATTAATTTTCGGAATTTCCAACTCTCTTTACGACATGCTTCAAAGATTTTATCATCGTATCTTAATTCTTTTTGAAAATTACAATTAGGAAATGAACAAATGGTTGTATTTTATAAAGGGAATGGCTTTACAGTAATCTGTATAAGTCTTATATATTTTTAATGACATGGGCTATAAGCTCTTATAAGTTTTATTAAATCCAACGTTTTCTACGTTCTAGGGTTGCATAATTCAAAATAAAGGAAAGACTTTGTCTCTGTTTCTTGCAGTTATAGGATCTTAAATGACGAATTTCTTGTACATGTAAAAATTTTATTACATATTTATTTTTATAAATTACAAGCTCCCAGAGATTTTATTATCATACCATAATTAATTGAAAGAAGATTTAATTTTAAGTAAAAATATATTCTATTGCTCGAAATTCTAGAAAACATATTTGGTTAGGAAAAAGCTAAAGGAAAGTGTCAGAAACCTTCCTTTTTTTTATTATATAAACAGTATGCTTTTAAAATTTCCATTGTAGATTCATTTGTTAATGATTTTCCCGATTTTTTATAAAATAAGCCATTTTTTCACGGGATCCTAACAGTTTTGTAGGTTAAGAAATATCTGAATAATATTTCTAATGATTTTTCTCTATTCCTTAATACTGGAGCTACTAGCTCCAAGAAGTTTTATGGTTCTATATTTATTTGTCTAATAGATTTACGTTTTAAATTGAAAAAATAACAACTTTTCACGTGATTCTAACAGTTTTATAGGTTAAAAAGCCTCTGGAAAATATTTCTAGTAATTTTTCTGTATTCCTTTAAACAATATTTACTAGCTACAGAAAGTTTCATGGTACTATATCCATGTACTTGAGAGATTTACGATTTTAATTGAAAAAATATCAATTTCCCACGTGATTCCAACAGTTTTATAGGTTAGGAAACCTCTGAAAAATATTTCTAGTAATTTTTCTGTATTTATTTCTACAGAATTTACTAGCCACAAAAAGTTTCATGGTACTATATTCATGTGCTTCATAGATTTACGATTTTCATTGAAAAAATAACAACTTTTCACGTGATCCCAACAGTTTTATAGGTTAGGAAACCTCTGGAAAATATTTCTAGAAAATTTTTTTTATTCCTTGATACAGGAGCTACTAGCTCCAAGAAGTTTTATGGTTCTACATTTATTTCACTAATAGATTTACGTTTGGGATTAAAAAAAATAACATTTTTCACGTGATTTCAACAGCTTTTGTAGCTTAGGAACAAACTCGCCAGTATTGACTATAGTTTTTCTCTATTCCTAGTTCAATAAGCTATAAGCTCCAAAAAGTAATATCGTTCTATCTTTCTCCGTTCTATAGATTTACGATTTAAAGAAAAAAAAACCCGATTTTTCCCATTGTGAGGCATTGTGGTGACGATCGAGGGCCTGCGCCATGGCATTAGGACCGAGAGGAGGTACGTAAAGAGATTGTAGATAGTGGTTGTGTTTATTCCAACGAATCTATAAAATAGAGTACACATCGCCTTTTGTGCTCATTTGCCCGGACACCAATCCCGTTTTGAGACAGGTCCAGTGAAGGGGCGAGTAGGAAGAGCGTTGTCAAGCAGAGACGTACGAGGGAGAATAATTTCAATATTTTCTCTCTAACGGTAAGTCACCCTGGAAAATGTAAAATATACGTAATAATGTTGATGATGATTGTAATGATAATGATGATGATGATTATGATGATGATGACGACGATGATAATGCTGATGCTGATGATAATGATGATAATAATGATGATGATCATAATGATGATAATGATAATGATAATGATGTTAATAATAAAAATGATAATGATAATGATAATAATGATAATGATGATGATGATGATAAAAATGATAATGATGATAATAATGATGATAATGATAATAATGATGATGATGTTTAATGATGATGATGATGATGATGATAATAAAAATGATAATCATGATGACAAAGATCATGATGATAATAATCATGATGATGATTATAAAAATGATGATCATGATAATAACGATAATGATGATCATGATGATGATGGTGATCATTTTCTTTAGAGTCAATGATAATACTATTATCAAAGTATTAATAATTCTGTTGATTATCATAATGATAATATTAATGACGATGATGACGATAATGATGATAATGATGATGTTAATAATAATAATGATTGTTATGACGAAGATGGTGATCATTAGGATTACGATGACGATAAAGTCAATAAGAGTAAGGATTCAGATTTACGTCAGTAGTGATGTTACTAATGATGATTATAACATTGATTTAAAATAATGGTGATAACGATGATATTGATAATAATGATGATGATATTGATGATGATATTGATAATAACAATGATAATAATAATGATGATAATTATAAAAATGATGATAATGATAATAATGATAATGAAAATGATGATAATAATCATGATAATAACAATGATGATGATAACAATGTAAATTAATTTTATTAAAGTCTATGATACTGTCACTGATAAAATTATTAATAATAATAATGTTGACAAGAATAATGCTCATGCTGATGATAATAATATCGATATTGAATATGATTATGATAATGATGGTTATGATGATGATGATTATAATAATAGTGTTTGTTATAATGACGTCATATAATGATTGTGATGATAATGATAATATGATAATGTTAATAATGTAGATAATGATGGTTATAGTAATTATTTAAATTAAAGTCAATAATATTGTTACTAACACTAAAATATAGACGATAATTTTCATGATAATATTGAAGATGATTATGATGATAATAATGATGCTGATGCTAATGATAAAGATTATAATGATAATGATGGTGGTGGTAACGATGATGATTATGATAATGATAGTCATATTGACGATGATGATGATGATTGTGATAATTTTAAATTAAGTGGAAGATAATGCAACTGATAAATGTATCGATGACAAATTATATGACGATGACAATGATGATGATGATAAAGATAATGATGATGATGATGATAATGATAATAATAAAAGTGGTAATGATGATAATTGTAATAAGAGTGAGGGTGATAATGACGTTGATGATGATGATAGCGAGAATAATAATAATGATGATGATGATGATGCTGATGCTGATGTTAACGATAGCGTTGATGATGATGGTGATGGTGGTGACGAAAATGATGATGATGATCATAACGATGATGATAATAACAATTGTAATGATTTAACTTTTAGGTAAACTTAATGTTACTGATTCAAAGATTAATTATAATATAAATAATAATAATAATAATAATGATGATAATGAAGATGACGATGTACATGATGATGATGATGATAATGGTAAATAATGATAATGACGACGACGATTATGATGCTAATGATCATGAGGATAACGATGATAATTACGATGGTAGTTAGGATGATAATATTGTTGATGACGATAATAACAATGATGATAACGATTATGGTAATGATTTTGATTAAAGTAAAACATAATGTCACTGATGACTGCATTGATGCTTATGTGAATGATGGTAATAATAATGATAATGGCGATGGTGATGTTGGTGATGATCATGATGACTATGATAATAATGTTTGTGATGATGATGGTTATGATAATGGTGATAATAATTATGACGTCGAAAATAAAGATAGTGATATTAAGGATAACGATAATCATGATTATGATCGTGACGATAATAATAATAGTAATGATGTAAATAACGATGAATATAATGACAATAGTTATGATTGTAAGGTCTTTAATATTGTCACTGATAATATATTAATAATAATGTTGATAATGATAATAATGATGATTGTAATGACGATCAGGATGCTGATGCTGATGATAATAATAAAGGGGAAGATAATCATAATCAGAATGATAATGATAATGATAATTGTAAGGATATTTATGCAACAAAACGGTTATGTCACTAATAAATGTTTTGATGACAGATGTAAGTAAGATGATAACAATGTTAATGACAAAGCAGATAACGATGATAGTAATTTTCACGATGATAATAATGTGAGAGATGATAATGAAAATGATAAAAAATAATAAAGATAATGTTAATGATTATGATAAAGATAACGATAATAATTGTATTAATGATAATAATTATGATAATAATGATAATAATTATAATGATGGTGATAATGATTATGACGTCATGAATAATGATAGTGATTAAAGTGATGATGGATATGATCATTATAATGATAATAATAATAATCATGATAATAATAATGATGATGATGATAATAATAATGATAATGATAACGGTGATGATCATAGTAATGATGATTATTTAGATTAAAGTCAATGATAATGTCTCTGATAAAAGTATTAATGTTATTGTTGATAATGATAATGATGATTATGATAATTTTGAGGATGATAATCATGATAATTATAATTTTAAAGATGATGATTATAATTATGATGCTGATAATAATAATGATAATAATGATAATAATAATGGAAATAATAATTTCAATTAAAGTCAATGACAATGTTTCTAATAAAATTGTCGATCAGAATGCTTACAAAGCTTATGATAATTGTGATTATTAGAAAATTAATGATGATGGAGATGATGACAATGAAGATAATAATAATCACGACAATGATTATGACGATGCTGTTAATAATAATAATAATAATGATAATGATATTGATAATTATAATTATTATGATGATAATAATGATAATGATAATAACAATAATAATGACAACTATCGAGATTTTTTAAATCAAAGTCTATAATATTGTTACTAATAAAAGTATTGATAATAATAATAATGATGATACTGCTAATGCTGATTATGATACTAACGATAACGAAGTTGGTGATGATGATAATAGTGATGATGATGATGATTATAATAAGAGTAATGGTGATAATAACGTTGATGATAGTGATGGTTATGTTAATATAAATAATGATGAGTATCATAACGATAATGATTATAATAATATTGAGGAATTAAATTAAGGTCTATGATAATGTCATTATTTAAAGGACTCATTCTAATGCTGATGGTTATGATGATTATGATGATGATGATAATAATTATTCCGCCGATGATGATAATAATGGTAATAATTTTATTTAAATTAATTATATTGTCTCTAATAAAATTAGAGAATATAATGTTGATGATGATAATGGTGATGGTGATAATAATAATGATAATTATGATAATTATCACGATGATAATAATTATGATAATGACAATTATAACGTTGAAGATGATGATGATGGTGATTCCTCTGAATAAAGTCTATGATAATGTCTTGCAAACAAGCATTTATGATGATGTTGATGATAAAAATGATAAAAATAATGATGATAATAATAATAATAATTATAATGATAATAATAATATTTATCATAATCATTATGATGACGAAAGTGATCATTTTGATGAAAGTGAATGACAATGTCACTGACGTATATTTTGATGATGATGTACATAATAATGATAAAGACGATAAAGATAATAAAGATTCTGATGCTGATGATGGTGATAATTATGATGATAATAATGATGATAACAATGATGATGATAATGATAATAATGATGATGATAATGATGATGATGATGATGATGATGATAATGATGATGATGATGATGATAATGATTATGACGACGATAATCATGATAATAAAAATGATGATAATTATGATGACTAAGATCATCATAATAATAATCAGGATGATGATTATAATAATAATTATAATCATGATGATAACAATAATGATGATCATATTGATGATGGTGATTATTTTCTTCAGAATCAATGATTATATCGCTAATCAAAGTAATGATAATTATGTTGATCAACATGATGATAATGATAATGACAATTATGACGATAACAACGATGACAATAATGTTAATTATGATAATGATTGTTATGACGAAGATGGTGATCATTAGGATTACGATGACGATAAAGTCAATGATAGAAATGATTTAGATTTACGTCGGTTATCATGTTACTAAAGGTAGTTATGATATTGATTTATATAATAAAGATGATGACAATGATATGGATAATGATTATGATGATGATATTAATAATGATAATAATAATGATAATGATAATGATGAAGATAATAATGATGAAAATAATGATAATGATGATAATGATAATGAAAATGACGATAATAATAACGATAACAATGATATTGATAACGATGTTAATCAATTTTATTAGAGTCTATGATACTGTCACTGATAAAATTATTAATAATAATGTTGACAAGAATATTGCTAATGCTGATAATAATTATTACCATGATGATGATGTTTATGATAATAAGGTGATGATGACGATGATTATAATAATAGTGTTTGTATAATGACGTTAAATAATGATAGTATTGATAATGTTAATTCTGATAAAGTTTATAACGTAGACAAAAATAATAATAGTGATGATTTAAATTAAAAACAAAAATATTGTCACTTACAGAAATAAAGACTATAATTTTGATGATGATGATAAAGATAATGATGATGCCAATAATAATGCTGATGCTAATTACAACGATTATAATGATGATTATGGTGGTGGTAATGATGATGATTATAATTATGATAGTCATACTGACGATGATGATAATGATTGTGATAATTTTAATTTAAGTGGAAGATATTGTAACTGATAAATGTATAAATGACAAATTTAATGACGATGACAATGATGATGATGATAATGATAATGTTAATGATAATAGTGGTAATGATAATAATCGTCATAATAGTGATAGTGATAACAACTATGATGATAATAATAGCGAGAATAATAATAACGATGATGATAATGATGATGCTAATGCTGATGTTAACAATAACGTTGATGGTGATGGTGATGGTGGTGACGATAATGATGATGATCATACAGATGATGATAATAATAATAGAAATAATTTTTAATTTTAGTGAAACATAATGTTACTGATTAAAAGATTAATCATAATATGAATAATAATAATTATAATGATGAGGATGATAATGATGATGTCGATGAAGATGATGATAAAAATGGTGATAATTATAATGACGATGACGATTATGATGCTGTTAATGATGATGATGTCATCATTGATGCTGATGCAGATGTTAACAATAACGTTGATGATGATGGTGATGGTGGTGACGATAATGATGATGATCAAACCGATGATGATAGTAATAATAGTAATAATTCAAATTTTAGTGAAACATAATGTTACTGATTAAAAGATTAATTATAATATGAATACTTATAATAATAATGATGATGATGATGATGATGTCGATGATGATGATGATAATAATGGGGATAATGATAATGAAGATAACGATTATGATGCTGATTATGATGATGATGATGATGATGATGATTCTACTAAAAATGATGATATTGGTGATGACGATAATTACAATGATTATTATGATAAAGGTAATGTTTTTTATCAAAATTAAAGATGATTTTACTGATAACTGCATTGATGGTTATGTTAATGCTGGTAATGATATTGATAATGGCGATGCTGATGCTGGTGATAATCATGATGACTATAATAATAATGATTATAATGATGATGATTATGATGATGATGATAATAATAATGATGATAATATCGATGATGATAATGAAACTAATTATATTAATAAAAGTCAATGATAATTTTTTAATAAAATTATCGCCCTTAAAAATAACAAAGTTTATGATAATTGTGATGATTAGATAATTTATGATAATAGAGGAGATGACGAAGATGATTATGATAATCAGGATAATGATAATGACGTTGCTGATGATAATGATAATAATAATGTGAATTATATTATTAATAATGATTATTATGATGACAATGATAATTTTACCGATGTTGATAATGATGGTAATAATTTAAATTAAATCAATTATACTGTCACTAATAAAATTATAAAATATAATATTGATAATGATAATGGTGATGGTGATAATAATAATAAGAATAATGATGATCATCACTATGATAATGATAATGATAGTGATAAATTTAATAAAAGTTAATAATAAAGTCCCTAAATAAAGGATTGATGATAATAATAATGATGATGATGATGATAATAATAATAATGCTGATGATGATAATAATAATAATGATGATAATAATTTTAATGATGACAATAATAATAACGATGATAACAATAATGATGACAAGCATAATGATAATGATAATTATAACGTTGACGATGGTGATGATGGTGATGTGTTTGATTCAAGTCTATTATTATGTCTCTAAAACAAGCATCTTACTAATATATAAAGCAAAGTCGCTAAAACCGTTGTAATCGCTAACCGCGAAAACTACTGAACCGATTTTGCTGAAATTTTGCACACTGATTCTTGATACTTCCTAGATGGTTTTAGTATAGTTTTTATCTTAAAAAATTTAATAACAATAGCAATAAATGAGCTCAAAGTTTTGCAAAAATACGCCGGCTTTTCACTTTAGTTCAGTAAAATCCGCTAGGTGGCGTCGACATAAAATCGAAGCTACCTGCAACATAATTAAATAAGTGTGGTTATAATAGGCCGGAGCGTATCGTTAGCTGTATAGACGAGCTTCGACAGCTCATCAAGCTGTTCAGAGAATGCCGGTGATAGTCCTGCAGCTGGGTATCCCGGTTACGGACGACACTCTTCTCTAAGGGGGAAGGAACCCAAGTGTCCCTTCACCCTGAATCTCGACGAGTGCGATCAAAGAAAAATAAATTAATTCCAACCGATGCCGACTCTGCCAGAATACCAGGAGACATATCTAGCCAGAGCACAATCTGCACCAACTCTTCAGAGATGTGTGGCAGTCCCACCATCCCACCTGGTGTAGTTAGAGAATTTGTGGCTACAAATGTAAGCAAGGAAAAACAGCTCTGATGGGCACGGGAAGCCACAACGGCTACCTTCTTGGTAGTCGCGTCCCCAACGCGCTTACCCACATGTTCCCGTCTAAAGATGAGCAATTGAGCAGTTGGTTATCCGGGGAACGACCCGAGACGAGATATTCTTTGGTCAGCGGCGTACCTCCCTCCATCACAGTCTCCGTACATCGAGACTCCCAGGGTAAGAATCAAGCAACCCGTAGCCAGCTCTTCATCATCAGGAATAATAATAAAGAATAGCCTGGAAGTTTCACCACTGGCGCTTTTTAGGGCCATTATAAGTATTTACGTTCCATACTTAACCATCAATTTCATCGGTTCTTTTTAGGGGCCACCTTAGTGTAAACTACCTTGCCAACAAATACATTTTTATTACCATTTCCGGAAGCGATTCGTCAACTAAAAGACTATATTAACTAAAGACGGGCACTATTAAACCAAGTCAGCTATTCACTGGCAGACGTCACCTGCGGAGTTGTTCTTCGCAGGGCTGGGAAACCCGATGACCGACGACTCTATATTACCCTCTCGACTCTAAGCATTCAACCAGGAATCACTGATCCTCTCCAAGGTCTGCGCTGGGCAAACCTATAACAGCTATAAAGGAAAAAAAAACTTGAGCCAACGGGACAGCCTCCACTGGACAAGTATCACTAACCAATCTCCCTATCTAAGATCACCAAAACAACTAAATCTGCAAAATAAAAAAGGTGCTTTAGACACCAACGTCTTTGACGTTATACCGGGAGACGTTGGGAAAGAGCACTACAACTAGCCCCAAAGCTTCGGACTTAGTAATTTTTCTCCCAATCAGTCTGGGTCTTCAACAGTAAGCCAGATAAGATCACCCTGAGGTATCCAGGCAGTCACAATTGCTGTTAACTGCAGTCAAAAAAGAGTTAACTTCAGAAGCTCACCGGTCTTTTTTAGGGCCATCGGACGTCGAACTACCTTGCCAACAAATGTATTAAAATTAACAAAGTTGACTGAAAATAGCCTTTAGGGGTCATAAAAGTCGTAAGCATACCAATAGTCGCAAAAGGGTATATTGGAAAGAAAACCTCAAATGTATCTAATGAATACAATTTGAGGCGTCAAGAAACTGACGCAGAAAATTTATCGAGATTGAAACAGCAGCGTCAAAATCGTCAACTTAAGAGTCCATTACGTGAGAGATCAGCTTTTCATTGTACCCTCACAGCAATCTTTGAAATCTTTAAAGATCCTACTTCAGATTTTTTAATGAGTAGAAAATGTATTTGTGTTTTTGTGGCAATAAAAATGTTGGGTTTAAGGTCCAGGACTTTGTTGCTCTGGTAATAAAATTGTGAGATATGAGAAAAAACAATTTTTTTTTAATATAAATTTTTTGGGGGTTTTAAATCTTAACAGCTTTAAAAAATAGCCCTTTTCGTGAATTACACAGAAGAAACCAAATCAACAACTTCTTATAGCCATCGATTATTTTATTGCATAAAGAACGCATAGTACTTTTCAGCATAACTATTTTTTTGAATTTGTACACATTATTATTTGACCAAATAAACTATATGGATTCCGAAAAAATATGTTTTTAATAAGAAGATTTTCGTTCTGAGATGTATCGGGAATATGTGTAAAATTTTCTAACTAAAAATGTTTCACATTACGTGTCAACACACTACGGTGTTATATTTAGTAAGTCTCGGGCGAAGCCGAGACGGGGGGCTGCTAGTTTATGATAATGTTGATGATAATAATGATGATAATAATGATAATAATGATAATAATAATAAAAATGATAAAAATAATGATAATAATAATTATGATAATAATGAAAGTGATCATTTTGATAAAAGTCAATGATAATGTCACTGACAAAATTTTTGATGATGATGTTCATACTGATGATGAAGCCGATAATGATAATGATGATGCTGATGCTGCTGATGGTGATGATTATGATAATGATGATATGATTACAATTATGATGATAGTGATGTTAATTATTTTGGTCAAATTCTATGATAAAGTCACTGATAAAAGTTTTTATGATTACGTTGATGGAAGTCATGCTCATGTAAATGATAATCAAAACGACGATAATAATGATGTTGATAATGATGGTAATAATGATGTTAGTAATGATTTTAATGAAAGTAAATGATAATGTGACTGATAAATGTATTAATGACAAATTTAATGATGATGATGATGACGATAATGATGATAATAATAAAGATGATGATAACGATAGTTATAATAATAGCAATAATGATTATGGAAATAATAATAATGAATATGATGATGTTGATGATAATAATGATGATAATGCTGGTGCTGATGGTAATGATGATGATGATGATAATAATGATAATAATAATAATGATAATACTGATAATTATAATGATGATGATGATGATTATAGTGGTGGTAATAATGATGATAATGACGTTGATAATAATGATAATGATAATAATGACAATAATGGAAATAATTATAATAATTACAATAATGCTTATGATAATAATAAAATTAATGGTAATAATTATGATTTAAGCCAATGATTATGTCACTGGTAAAAGTATTGATGATAAGATTAATAAAGATGAAAATAAAGTTGATAACAATGCAGATACTGATAATAAAAATGACCATGACAACAATGAAAATGACGATAACAATGATAATGATAATCATAATAATTTTAATAATACTAATTAAAAAATAAATGTCTATCGGTTTCAATGTTACTCATGGGAGGTTTAACAATAATAACTCTGATAGTTATAATGACGATGAAGATGATGCTGTTGATAATAATGATAATAATAATGATAATAATGATGAGAATTACCAGGGCCTAAATAAAGCTCTAGTAGAAGAAAGTGATAACAGCCTTATCGAAGAAAGAAAAACTTTTGATAAGACGGGCATAATTGAAAAGTATAGAGTATATAGCGAGACCTTCGCTCAAAGTCAACTGGTTGATTTATTAGACGTTGGCTTCGCTTGCTCCAACTTTAATGATTATTGTTTAAATAACTTTCTCATCTAACTAGTTTTAGCCAGATGTATCTACTTTGTCTTTCTCATTCTTTCGTATAAAATTTCTTTGTCTCCTTTTACGCATCTTATGTATGCAGGCCATTGGCGCGTTAAAGTCTTTGGGATTGTCCCTCTCTGCTTATCCGCGAGCTTACACAGCTTGTAGCGTAACAGCTCTGGATCACCCTCCTTTTCTTTTATCATTGGGTTACCAGACAGGGCATCTGGTACCTTGTTTAATTTTTCTGGGTCCGTAAACTACTATAAACTCGTATTCTCGGAGTTCTGCCTTCAACCTGGTGAATTTTAAGTCCGGCTTCTTTGATGTGTGAAAATGCTTGAGCAGTTCGTGGTCTATTACAACTGTAAATTTACAACCAAATAAATATGGTTCAAATTGCTCTTTGTCGTACACTATCGCCAAAATATCCTCATTGTATGTCAGGTACAGTAGTTTGCTGCCTTTCAAACATTTGGCTGCGTGCTTCTAAGGGTGATCAGAGCCTATTTCTCCTTGGCTTAAAATTGCTTTAATGGTATAGAGATACTCGTCAGTTGTTTTTATAAATAGTTTACTTATATCTGGGGCTACAAGCAGTGGCTTGCTACATAAAGCATTTTTGAGTCTTACAAATGCTTGTTCCTCTACTTCCCCCCTTTTAAAATCAAAAGTTTTTTTTGTCATCTTCGAAAGTGGTTGGGCTATTTCTGCATTGTTCCTTATAAACCGTCTGTAGTATCTCGAAAGCTTAAGAAATTATGTATTTTATTGGTATTTGATGGTCTTGGGAATTCTTTTACGGACTTAATCGTCTAGGGTTTGTCTTTATTTCTCCGTTCTCAAGAATGATTCCCCAGTACCATTACCTCATGCTTGAAAATTTGGCGTTTCTTTAGCTTTATCATTAAATTTGCGCCCGATAGCCTTTGCAACGTTCTCTCATCTATGGATGCTATGCTATTTTAGATTTTCCCTAAATACCACAATATCATCCATATATATTTTAATTTTGTGGCCTTGCAGTCCTGCAAGCGCTAGTGTTATCACTCGTACAAAGGTATTTAGTAAATTATGGCATTACATCAGCATTCTTTTATATTGGTAGTGTCTTTTTGAGCCTGAGAATGTTGTCTCATGTGTGTCATCTTCACGTATTTCTACCTGGAAAAATGTGCTTTTCAAGTCAGTTACAGTTACGTTTCGCGTGGTGGCCATATTTTTTAACATTACGTTTTGAAATGGTAATGGGTAGCATGAGCCTATTACCACCTTATTTAATAGCTTACAGTCTGTGATGACTCTCTAGCGTTTTTTCTCATTTCTTAGCCTGAGTTCTTTCACACAATCCATGCGTTGGAGTGACATGGTGATTTTGGTGGCATGATTATACCTTCCTTTGATAATTTATCCAGTTCCGTCTGCATCTGTTTCCCTAATTTAAGAGGGTATCTGGCTTTTTTGGTAGTTATGGGTCTACCTGTCGTTGTTTGTATTCTGTGTTTTAATAAATTTGTTGCCTTTAGCGGTTCACTTTCTATTTCAAGAACAAGGGCGTTGAATTCTATTAGTTTTTTGTACGTGCCTGATGTCTTTTTCATTGCAGCTTCATGTGTCAACAACTTTCATTATTTCTTCAACCCGTGCTCGCATTTTTGCTTTTTGGCTAGTTGTTGACACGATTGCTCAATGTTGCTAGGGAGTTTTGTAACCCACGTGTTTGAGATTTCTGTAACACATGCTCTGTCAGCTCTATGGCGTGATTTTTCGTACGTTTGTACCTATTGCCTGTTTGGTATGTACAATGTGTGTCTACAAAGTCGTGTGTATCTGTTCTATTGTGTTTTTTATGATTTCTAATTAAATTGTTATTCTTGATTGTTGCATCATTGTTTTGAGGGAAAGATAATGTCTCCCAAGTGTTTGATTGAGCCCATGTTTCTTCGCCGATCGCTGTCGTTCTCAAATCGTGCATAGCACTACTTCTGTTGTTTCAGGTTAATAGGGCTAATGTATAATGTGTTTCGGGATTGCCGCATGTTTCGTCGTAGAAGGAATTTCTCGCTATTTTGCGTCCACCAGGATTCCCTGACTTTCCAGATTCGTTTTCTGTCTTATTATGATCAGTGTGAGTTTTTTCATTATCTTTATCATGAACAGCTTTGTTTTCTTACTCACCTTCTTCCACTCTGATAATAATTCTGGATCATGTTCTAAGCTAATTGATATCACGTCATCGTCTATGTCGTCCCATCTTACTTTGTGTATGTTCGTGTGCTAACCGTCTTCTCGTCCTCCTTCTTCTAATATAGTGTTCGCTTCCACGATACTCATTCTGTTTGCCTCTATTTTTTTGTATGTAGTTAGCCTTGTCGACTCGTATATTTTTGTGTTTAATCGCAAGACACCTTAGTTATTGTGTATTTTGGGTTATTGGGCTTGATAGATATGAGCACTTTCAGCTAGCATTAGTCGATAGCCTTTTTTCTGTCGTTGCTTTTGGTTAACTTCTTCTTTTATTTATTGAATAGTTAATTTTAGAAATTTTTTTTTTATGAGACGTTCGTCAGTGTATTTGTATGTGCAATAATGTTTCTCTACCAATGTCGTTAGAGTTTCCAATTTCGTTATAATATCGATGCATAAACATTACCTCCCTAAGTGCGTATTTCTCTTAGGGGTCATGAGTAATAAAAATCAACTAACGAGATCTTTGTTTTAATAGTTAGTATGATGATAATCCTATATAGGTCCATAAGTTGGTCTTTGGTTCCTTCAGTGAATTGACCTGCCACTGCTTTTCCTTGTTGTTTCCCTCTATTTTATAGTGTATCGCGTGTCCCGTCTTATGCTGTTGTCTGGGCTCAGTGCACTGTGTTTATTTTGTGTCCATATTTCCCTGAATTTAGTGATCAGTAGTTGCCTCTAGTATTCTGGTATGTTATTCCACTGGCTTCATATGCGATTATTTTCTTTTATTGCTGCACTGGCCTCACAGCAGTGTAGATAACTTTTTTTTTGATTATTTCTCTCTTTCGTCCCTCGCTTTTTCCAGTTTTCCTTTATTTTGATGCTTGACACGCTAAATTTGGCATCTGGCACTTATGATACTTTCTTCGATTAGCTTTTTTTTGTGTTTTGTTTTACTTTATAACGTTCATTAATTTTAGAAAAAAATTTCTCTGTTCCGCAAGACAAAGTGGTTTAAAGTGGCAATTAAAGTGGCAGTTAAAGTGGCAATTAAAGTGGTTTCCGTGCACAAAACAGAGCATAAAACTATTTTGTCTGTATTCCACTTCTGACACCAGCTTTTACGTAGATTTCTCGTTGCAGGAATAAATAAAAGCACTATTTGTGGTCAACTTATACTTTATAAGAACTACTTATATTTAAGGGAGGTTGCATGTTTATTCCACTCTTGCGGGCCTGGTCCTTTTACTCTTAAGTTTCTGGCTAACATTCCCTTTACTCTCTTGCTTACTCTCTGTACTTTCTTCTCTGTCTCCTCTCTTTTCTATTCTCCTACCTTATAGGCGTACGCCAGTGTGGGCACACACCTTCATAGTTACATAGTTATATTGTACGTAACACTACGAGTAAGATGATAGAAATTTAATTTAAGAAGTCATAGATTTTTTATGATAATTTTTGAAATTTTATGACTTATTTTACTGAAGAAAAAACTATTAGGGTCTTCTTTAGTAACTATTATTCTCTTTAGTTGTGAGTATTCAAGAAATTAAAAATGGCTATCGTACAAAGCGTGCTTATAAGAGCTTATGTATATTTTCGATTTGACTTTATAACACATTATATAAAAAAAACCAAGATACATAAATTAAACTAATTTATACTATATTCACTAATTTTTTTAATTTGCTTATCTCTTTCAAACTTTTTTTCAATTTACGTTAATGCAAAATCTTTTTTATATATTTTATAATCAGCATTTTTAGAAGTACAAAGAAATTAAGGTATGTTAAAAATTTGTCCAACCCTAACTAATGTAAGTTATGAAAATGCATTAAGTTTAACATTTTTACATAATAAAATTGAAAACTAAAATACGTGAGCTTCCACCTTCTATCATTAAATGTTGGATTGTTAATCTAATATCTCAGAAAAACTTACACTTTTCTCATAATTAGTTTAGAAACTGGATTTATAGTTAAGTAGGTTTTCAAGCATTTTTTGTATTTTTCTTTGCTAACGATTTAAGTCTGTTTAAATAGTAATACATTCCCTATCACTTCTGAAGACGGTTTACAGAATAAATTAGAAAAATGATGTTTTCTTATACTAAATTACAATTTTTGTAAGGTATTTTTACAGTTTCATTATAAAGTTATCATTTATGTATATCTTAATCTTTAACATTCACTTAAATCATAAGTTCATTTGATTTGCAAGTTTTTAGTGGCAAGGTTATCTTAGTATTCTAAGAACATGGATTTTTAAAACAAAAATTTTATTATTTAAAACATATTAAAGATTAAATTCGTATTGTTGTCACTACTATAAATACGTATGATCTTTGGTTTTTTCATAAATATCTTTGCCAGTATATAATGGGATGACTTTCTCTTGCTGCAGAAAAAGGCTAAATTAATTTTATTTAACCATCGTGTTTCGAAGTCTAATATTAGAAGAAAGTTAAGCCCTTTACTTGATACAAGCTAGGTATACATTTTGTATGACAAAAGTTCCTAATGATGATTTGTTGTCAATATTTATTATTAAGTATACGATACATGTTCTAAAGTAAATTCTTGGTAACTCTTCTTTTCAATTCATCAGATGCACAATAAAACGCCTGTAAAACTGTTCAATTTGTAGCTTTCATAATAATAATTTTATATTGAATAAAATTGCGTTACATTAGCAGATTGCAGTTCTATTTGACCCATTTTGAACTGTAATTTTCGTAACCAATGGAAATAGTATGATCTAAGCCCTCGTTCAGAATAATCCATGTCTAAATTGGCATGTGAGTATGCGTAGCGGGAGTGTTGTAGCCGTAAAAGTACATGTCCTGGCATCTAGAAGAATTATAATTATTCTTTGAAGTTTCTGAACGGTTAAGAAAACAAGACATAAATACAATAAAGAAACCACACCTTGATGTTAGGTGAAAATATTAGTAAATTCCATATTGGTAGAAGCTTATTCAATAAAGTTGTGTGACAATCTAAGAATGCTTCCAGTAGTGCCAAAAAATGGAGATTCACCATATCTGTTATCTGCCATGAAAAAAATTTTTTTAAACAAGAGCTCATGTAAAACTAGAGGTTATAAAATGCATTTTATTGTTATATGACTAAATATAAAAAAAATTTATGAATTTATCTTAAAGGGATAAGGACATTCTTATGAACTCATTAAATTTCCCTTAACATTTTAAGACATGCCATGAGTAGAAACTTGACTTTAAGCCGTCTCTTGTGGCTCAAAGGACTTTAACTTGCACACGATTTCTTAAGCGGGCATGAAAAAATTTTAAGCCATCGGTAAAACAGTCCTTGTAGGTATACGTTGATTGCTTACGCGTTTTAATCTGCCTTTTAATGATGTTCGTTCAGTTTTAACTTTTTAGCATCAAAACCAGAAAAAAGACTGTGTATCGTATAGGAGAAAAGCTATGTAGCTGTAATACATAACAAGAGTTTTTGTGAAGAAGCCATAAAGCGTGAGCTTAAAAATGGTATCTTTAATTAAAATATTACTTCTACGAGGCTGTTTACTAAAGTGTGCGAATTAGAGGCAAGGAGAATGAGTGTTTGACTGTACACGGAAAGAATAGTTACTTAGAAAATTTATAGCTCATGACAGTGATCAAGGTCCCAAATCTTTTTGATGTTATACTTTTATAGGCACAACGGTGTAAGTTAACGATTTCAGATTAGTGGAAGTGGATTTCGCTTGATTCTCCCCCTTCACCCCGCTCCTCTTGACGTACTTACGGTCCTCCCATATCATCCAACATCTAATCTCATCGCACCATACCATACTCCACATTTTGGATTATACTTTTTTTTTGGTGAAACCAATTTAAAAAAAAAAAAAGGAAAATAATTTAAAAAAAAACAAAACAGTTCCCAAAGAGATTTGAGCCCCCGACCTCCTGCATACTTGGCGAGTCCATTACTCACTCTGCTATAAGCAGGCTCGACATAGAAAAACCAATAACTTCATTATACCGTTCAGTTTGTAACTTATTTTTAATGTTAATGTTAATTTAGTGTGTATTAATTCATTCGGTTTTATTTTAAATTAAGTAAGTTATTAAATAAAATACATTTTTTTTGGTTCATATTTTTTTTTAATTTGGAAATGCGTTTATATTAGCAGAGCAGCTTTTAGATGTATTAATAAACATTAATTTATTCATGATTGATTTGTAACTTTTCAGATAAATAAATTATTGTTGATACAATTTTTCCTTCATTTATATATTCATTTATAGTATTTCGAGTTTTTGTTAGCTAATAGAATCGTTTATCCCATTAACAAAATGAAAAATGTTATTGTTCGAAGTATATGAAAGTTTGTTGGAAAAAGTTAAAATTACTTAATTTAGGCAGCTATTTTTACCATTATCATAAATTTGGTTGCAAGCGTTATCAGTTTTTCATCTATGAGAATTTTCAAAAGACTTGATGGTACCATTCTAATGTCGACTGATAATAACGAAAATTATTAGTCTTTAAACTGCATATTATTTTTTAATATCAACATTTTAAAATGTTTTCATAGAAGTTAATACCTTACAGTCTTACTTATTATAGATTTCTGACTACTATGCTTTATTATTGAAAAAATCTGTCTAAAATTGCCTCCTAAAATAAATAATTTTTAATCGAACGGAAAATTGTTATATAATTAATGTTAAAAGTTTCATTTACTTATTTTAAAGCATTTTTAGAAGTCATTGAAGCTTTGTCCGAAACATAGACATTTATTCCTCGTAACTTTTTTGTCAACAGTTTTGTGTTCCTATAAAATATATTTTTACGTTTAAATCTAATAGTAAGTAAAGTGTCCTATGACTTGACATCTTTTGAGGTCATAAAATTAAAGCAATTTCGGTCCAAACTATAACTAGATATACCTTATTCTTGTTTTAACAAAAACTGAAAACTTAATATCTTCTACAAAAATGTTATTGCCATATTCTAACAACCATCTCAAGTATTAAGTAAATTACTAAAAATTTTATTTCAAACTTTATTTTAACTACTATAATTTTTAACAAACAGATCCTTGAAATTCATTTCTAAATCAATCACAGTCTCATTTTTCGTGATATATTAGGATCTTAATGCTTAATTAATTAATGGTATTCTATAATTTTTACATAACTTTTCTCAGAGCTTCAACGGCTTAGTAGTTAGCATGCTAGCTTTAAAGCCAGAGATATTTAGAATGCCGTGGGTTTGAGACCCAAAAAACTGGAGGGAGGACCTTTAAATTATAAGGGAAGGTTGAGAGAGGTGGGGAAAGAAGCAGTTAGTTACTGAATTTACTACTTATTTAGCTTAAATTCCTATCACGACAATAAGATGATTGGTACTTAACCATGATGTTTAGAACTGACCTCGAATATCTATTAAAATAATGCGGAATCCTTAAAATCAATCAATCCTTAAAAGTGTCTTAAAAGGTGCACCTGAGTTATAAAGTTTCATTTCACTAATTTTTTTATCTGATGGAACCCTTTTCGCAACACAAGTCATAAACGTGTAATACTGATTCTCAACATACTTCTTGAAACTGGCCCAGTTGAACCTGTTTCTAATCCTTTTTAGTGTTTTGTTTATTTTAAAGTGTTCTTCTAGTAACTCTCTTGTAGAACTTTGTCTATCGTCTTTTCCACAACGACTAATTGTAAAGTCTTGGTCTTTAACTTTGGTAAGATCCATTCTTTACGTAAAACTATCCTTAATAACAAATACATCCTATTGACTAAGTATACTACAGTATACCTTAGTAAGTTAGTCTTTTGCTGAAATTTATTGCTTGTCTGGATAAGTGTTAGTTTTTTCATTGTCAATAGTTATTCGTATTGCCTTGTATTCTATCTGATGTTTTTGCCAGTCTGATCCTGTTCGTTCAACAAAAACGATTTGACCGATTGTCTTATCCTCTGCTTTAAGCTTTTCTTCAACCCGATAGCAGTACTTACAGTTTTTTTTAACATGGTCATCTGGATTTTTGTGAATATTTCCTTTCTCAAGAAAAATCTTGAATTTGCACTAACCTAATAATTCAACCCATCTAGCTAGCTGGCCATCCAGCTCTTTCAATGATATTAACTAAATTGAGTCGGGATGATTTGTTTTAACTATGAATTCCTCTCCGTGTACGTAACAACCAAAATGCCTTACTGACTCAACAAACGCTAATAACTCCTGACAAGTTACACAATAATTTTTCTCTAACAGACTGTATAATTAACCATAATTAGCTATAATTTTTACCTTACTTTCTAGACTTTAAGACAAAACTAAGCCAATGCCGAGATAAGATGCGTTAGTATGAAAGATGAAAACACAATTAAATCAAGAAGGAGCTGAAATGGAAGGAGATGTAAGAACGTCCTTCAACTGTAGAAATACTTTCTGACTTTTTAAAGACCATTTAAACCACTCCTTTTTAATGTTGGACTATGGAAAGGTCAAGCAACATTTAGAAAGCCTATGATGAATCGTATACAGTACGAGCTAGATCCTTTAAACTAATAAGCGTTTTTTTTTGTTCTTAGAATTAGCGATTTTGAAACAGTCTTGATTTTTTCTGGATATTTCAATTTTTTTCCTTTGGATACAATACGTATTTCAATTTTTTATTCTCACTTGCCAGTAGCCACTCTTTAAATTGTATGTAGAAAACCACGGTTTTTCTAGTAATTAATTCAATGTATTATTAGATTGTGGTAAAAACTATAAATCTTAGATCAATGTTGTATTTACTTTCTAAAAGTTAACACAAAATCTTGTAGAACCTTTTTTTTTCTTGAAGATGATGGCAGAACACCAAGTACATGATGATCTTTCAAAAAATCCTTGTTTCTCTTTTTCTTTGATAAGAGTGTCATCTTTATTTTGTTTATAAAAAGGTTCTCCTGTTAGTGGCTATCACATTTGTATTGTTCTTTTCTCTGAGTGTATCTTAAGCTCGACCAATCCACATTTTCCTACGACATCGTCATCTTCAAAAATATATGTACATTTTATAAAAAAGTCCGCAAACTATGACTTCTGGTGATTCAGTATATAATTTGCAGGAATCTCCTAATTTTTGGGTACAAAAGATGACTTTGAGAAAAACCAATCAAATTTTTAAGTAGACCTACGAGTTAAGTTTTATATAAATTGAGAAAAAGGAGATGAGGTGTGCGTGAAAGCATATATTTGAGTACATCCACATTAGAGAAACAATTGCTCGCTTTACTGTTCACATTAGCATTCCTGTCATTTCTCTAAACTCACCCCCAAAAACTGTGTGAAGACGTCCTTAAGTCAAAAAATATCTTCAATCGCAACTAAACAAATTTTTAAAGGATAAAATGCAATGAAAACAAATTATTGTATTACAGTACAAAAACGTTTTTTGTAATTTTTTAAGATTTGGAAAAAATATAGAAGAATTGTATAAGAAATTATTCATTTATTGTAAAAGTAACAAACTGAATACGTAGGAATAAAAATTCAATAATGAATTGGAAGAGTGCTTTACTAAGATATACTAATTGCCAATTTTCTTGGAAAAACATGAAGAAAAGTTCTTTTTTTAAAGTAAACTGTTTATTTATTTGATTTATAACTAAACCAAATAAATAAATGTACATTAAATAAAAGCTTCCATAACAACTAAGCTACTAACTGTGAGATAAAATGAAGTTATTAATTTTTTACATTTCGGCCTGCTCATAGCAGAGTAGGTTGGGGCAGTAACCAGAAAGTAAGAGGTTGGGGGTTCAAATCTCTTTTAAAACTCCTTTTTTTTTTTTTTATTTTTTTTATTTTTTTTAGTATTAGTTAAAAGAAGAACAATTTGAAATTCATTGAACTTAAAATGTGTGGCATAATGATGTGATGTGGCATCATGTTGTGTAACAGAAACCGGAAGTACGTCACGAGCGGATGGGCGAAGGGAGAGAATCAAAATCCACTTTCGTCACACTTTTTCTTAAGGTCAAAATTCGAAATCATTGATTTACCCCCACGCATAACGTGCCTATAGAAGTATAACTTAAAAAAAATTTGATAGGAGTGATAGTGGTCGTCTTTGTTTGTAAAGGCCCTAGTCAGACTACTCCTGAGTGCCACTAGTTGTAGTAGGATTAGCCCAATTGGTAGACAGTATCTTAAACTTGCCAAGAGCGACCGTGCTCTCTAATGAGGCAAGGACTGTTGCAAGTCCTTGAAAGCATCCTCTCATATTGGTCATGCCATAATTTTACTGATGTTAAAGTGGAGGGGGTAACAATTGTACGCAAGTGCTTAGTGGCAGGGGCAAAGCTGAATACAGATGTACCTGTCCCTTTCAGGGCCATCAAATTTGGGGGGTTTTAAGACGCTTGCGTGCAGTTGTTTGTTTTCGGGGTGAGCAATTCGAGTTTACATAAATCGTCGGTAAAAATTAATGCTTATTACTAGGTCTAAGATTATATCTTGTAGGTCTCAAAAGTTCTTGATCTTGCGCTGTGGTAATGAGTGGTCTGTCTTTCGATATTGAATTTTGTTGGTCCTCCCTTGGTTAGTCCAGTGCTTCGATGTGATAAGTGATTGAAAAATTCTTAATGGCTGATGTGGGCTTGTCATCATGAGGAGCCTTAGCAGCGTCTAGTGTAAGGGTTTTCCGACTATGTTTTAGACGCTGCTGGGCTTAAGCTGGTTTCATCTGGCTAATGTAAGTCTTTACGGTGGTTTCTGATCTCTTTACAAGGTTTGTTACGACGTTTGTTATTACCTGGATTTTTTATGGTCCTTTACAGTTGGGTGCGAATCCGGCGTAGAAATAGTCAGAGGCCTTTACTAAGTAATGGGTATGTAGGTATACTTTATCGCCTATGTTACATGTTCTGCCTGGTGTCAAGTTGTCGGCTTACCTCTGTTGATATTTTTGTTGGTTCCTTCGGGCTTTTCCGATTGTTTCTGCCAATGTTAGCTCAGGTATTGCTGAAGGTTGTAGCTTTCACTCTCCTGGACGTTTTATGTTTTGACCTGTAAGCAATTTACGGGGAGCAGTGGCTACGTTTATTCGACTTCTAAGTTGAAATAGAATTTGTGGGAGTTGAAGATCCCGATCTTTGTGATTTTTTCCTTGGAGATAAGGCCAAAGTTCCTTTTTGAGTTCCTAATTCCTCCGTTCAGTAGGGTTTGCACAAGGGTGATATATGTCTGTTGTCCATGGGATGACTTGCCACTGTTCGCATGCTTGTTGCTACCTTTTGTCGGTAAATTGGGGCCCATTATCTGACGGTATATGATTCGTATATTCCCAACATAACAATACCTCATAATCAAGGATTCTTATTGTGCATCGGGCTTCTAATGAGCTTAAGACGAACGCTTCTACCCATCTGGAAAAAGGATTCGTAACAACGAGGATGAACTTCTTTCTACTTCCGCTGGTAAAATAGGGTTCCATGAACTCGATGGCTAGGGTATCTCACAGTTCCTTGGATTAGTGGGGTTAAAGTCCTGTTTGCGGTTAATTTGTCCCTTTGGCACAAGTGTAGATATGGCAGAGGCCTACATGGTTTGTTACGTCATTCCGTAATCCTGACCAAAAGCAGTGCTTCTGAATGGTTCGAATTGCTTTGTCAGCTCCAGGGAGGCTGGATACTTCTGTATCATGACATTTGTAAAGTACTTAGACTCCTGCAGCCTCCGGTACTACCATAATATATGGCTTTGCTTCTTAAATTCTATGCTATAGGGTGTTGTTGCTAATTCAGTATTTTGTTAGTAACTCTTGCTCTCTTCGGGTGAGATTGACCTTCCTTGATAATATTGGATACCGTTCGACGATCCTTTGACAAACTTTATCTTCCTGTTACAAAATTCTTGTTTCATCATCAAGACCTTGATTCTTGATGGGGTAATGTATACAGTTGGCTTTCGTACTGTGGGGCTTTCCCCCTGGAAAGGTGGTGGTAAGATCTGATCCTTATTGACAAGCTCACCTGGGTGTTTCTCCGCTGGTTGACGTGAAAGGGTATCCGAAAACTCGTTATTCTGACCCGGAACATGTTGTATTATGAAAGAAGACTTCTGCAGTAGCAAGGCCCACCTTGCAAAGTTGTCTCTTGTATTCTTGAACTTTGATAGCCAGGTAAGAATCATGCTCTTGGTCCTTAGCGTGAATGGTCTTCTACCCAAAGAGTCATGGACCTGTTTTATGGCAAATGTAATCGCTAGACTCTCTTCTTCGTTAGAAAGGTATCTCTGTTCTGCTGGGTTAAATTTTGCGCCAGCGTGGCCGATAACTTCCTTTCCCCCGTCTAGTTGATCATGATACAAGGCTTCTCCCAGACCCAATGAATTTGCATCTGTCTGCAGAATGAGTCTTTTAAATGGATTTGGCCTTGTTAGCTTATGGGTCCGAGGGAGGGCTGATACCATCTTATCATGATTTTTGTGCTGCTGCGGTCCATTTAGAGCTTCGATTGGCTTGTAGAAGATCCATCAAAGGTGTAAGTATGATAGCTAAGTTGGGGATATATTGCCGCAACCATTTGCATGATCCTACGAACGACTGAAGCTGTTTTTTGGAGCTAGGGATAAGGGCATCTATTAGAGTGCTTAGATATTCTGATTTGGCACTGTTTCCACCCACCGTGACTATGCCACCCACAAATTCAATTTCTGATTTTGCAAAGGAGCATTTAGTATCTTTAGCAGTAAGATTGTGTATATTAAATCTTTCAAGAACTTTAGCACTGTGGACTAGGTAGGTTGAGTAGTCCTTTAAAAATTATAGTATATTATCCAATTAGGTTTTACAAAAATCGTCGATGTATACCGTAAGAACTTGTTGGGTGATAAATCTGACAAATATTCCTGGTGCTTCCTTGAGGCCAAAAGGCATCATCCAAAGGTGATAGCATCCTCCTGAAGGTGTGCTAAAAGCCGTGTAGATCTTGGATTCTAGTTCTATAGAAATCTGCCAATACCGAGAGTAAAGGTCTATTTTCGAATTGATCGTGGTCTCACCAAGGTCTTGTAGTGAGTCCTGCATTTTTGGAATGGGTTCAGCTTCATCTTCGCTAACTGAGTTAAATCGCCTGAAATTAATACAAAAAAGAAACGTCTCATCCTTATTTTTGGCTACTACAATCGATGATTTGTATGGGGATGTGCTTGGCTCAATTATCCTGGCATTCAGCATTTAGTGGATCTGTGCGTCAATTTGCCTTCTTTTCTTTTTAAAGTAGTTGCAGTTTAGAAGTCAAAATGGTCGTTGAGTCATCACCCTTCTTCTGTGTGCTACAATTTTTGTTTGTGGTAATATGCCCCTGATAGGGGCAAAGACCTTAGCGTGTTTCTGTACAATGTCGCGGAAGGTATTCAAATATTGTTCAAGATATTCGTGATCGAGATGTAGGTTGCAAATGTCAGGTATCATGTGTCGTCGTGGCTGTCGAGCTAATGGCACTGTAAGCCTGACGTTTTGTCCAAAATAGAGCACCTCTAGCGTAAAGTAAACAATGGCTTCCTTCTGTTTGAGCCAATTTAAGCCATGAATGAGAGAGCTCCGTAGATCGGGGGCTATTATAACCTTTTTCTTAAACTGCTCTTCCAGTATAAGGCAATGAGTCTTGGTCTTCCCAATGATGGTCAGTTCAGAGCCATCGGCTGCCAAATTTGCCACGTATTCGTATGCTTGTACAGTGATCGTTACAGAATTGTGTCCTAGGCTGATATTGTTGTGAGCTTCTGTCGCATTTAATAGTGCATGAATGTTTTATTCTCCAGTGTTTACAGTTACTTATGGAAGGAGAGGACAGCTACCGTCGACATGATTTACTGCCGGCTGTCTGTCGGCTGGACGGGAGTGGGTGGTGATTACCTCGCCTCTCTCCAGCTCTCCGAATGATTCCGTTAGTTTTTTAGCACTGGACAATCTTAGTGAAAGTAATCAGGACAGTACCAACATTTGAAAGAATCCTAACTTGTTTTCTTATTTGTGTTGAGCTTTGTTTTGTCATCTTGAGCGTCTTTCCACACCTTTTTATTTATTGCCACTTTATCCTCTTCATCTCGTTTGACTTCTAAGCCTTTGCTGACAAAGTCTGTAAGCGTGTACGCTCACAGGGCTCTTCTGATGTTCAGACATAATAAATTTAGGATTGTTACTATACGCATTACTTTATTTTCAACTGGCTGGACGCACTGGTACATCATGTACTTATGTTGTAAGAACGGACCCAATACTTTCTCTTTCTTCTTGCTTTGTGCCGTACAGTTGTGCTACTAGAGCCTCTTTTATCGACAAGTTGTTAAATCAGTTGTTCAAGAGTTCGTGAAAGCGAGCCCAATCGACTCCAATACTACGGTAGCACTGCCACCATTTTTCTGCTTCCCCTTTCAGTCCCTTTTCGATGATGTTGACACGTTAACCTTCTGGCATATTGTAGGCAGCAATGTATTCATTGCAATGTGTAATGTATGCTGCAGGGTTCTCGGGATCGCCGTTAAGTAACTCTAGAAGTGGTGGGTGATGGGTGAACAACACCTGTGCAAAGGCCTCCTAGTTTTGGAGTGCGGTAGGTACTTGCTAGTTATTGGCCATTTCTTTTCTCGAAATCTGCGAATCAGCTAGATGGATCAGTTATTCGACACGCGTATCGTGTGTCTCAGGTGAGAATATTTGTGCTAACGTTGTGAGCTCAATGATATTGGTAAAAGGAGGTAAAGGTGGGGGTGCTGGATTACCGATACTTGAGTTTGATGCTGTGAGCACCATTGGGTGTGTACCAGTTACCAGAAGTGCGTTATCTCATGCTTACCTGCTTAAACGAAAACCTGTTCTTACGGGTGATCGTTTAATTGGCATTTCTTTGCTAGTTCGGTAGTAGATTCGTTGAACTTCTGTTCGTTTTGTATGCCATTTGTTTTGGGGCCGAAAGGTAGTTTGTAGTATGCAGAAATAAGCTGCCGTGGATCTCACAGTTTAGGTAGTTCTACCCTAGGTGGCATGAATTCACCTTGAGGGTTTCAGTGTGTGGGTGGCAAGCTGGTGAAGGCTGGAGACTTGGCTGAGTAGGTCTAAACATAAGATATGATGGAACCTGACAGTCTGAAAACTGGCACACTTGCTTCCATCACATCCCACTAGGGTAAGAGAAGGGTCAGATCACGTGCCCAAATATAATCCTTCTCGGTTACGTAAATGTATTTTTCTCTCACTTAAGTGGGCTGTAATGAAAGAGAGTGTGTCAGTCTACAGACTGACAGACTCCATCGAAACTCACCATAAGTCTGTCTAACTTTTTTTGTTGGCATGCAAAAATTGTATTACTGGAAATAAATAAATTAAGTTAAGTTAAATTAATTAAATTTATTAATTTTAACTTAATTAAATTAACTAAGTTAAAATAATTAAGTTAATTAGATGTATTTTTAAGAAATTTTGAAATGCCTTTTTTTTCAAACAGTAAAATTATTTTTCAATTAAGTCTAGAGTATTTGTTGAGATGAATTAACAGAATCCATTCACAAGATACTTTACTATGTAAGAGTGTTATTCTAACTAGCTCCTATCGGTCATTGCATTTTGGGGTATATTTGCTAGGTGGTCGGTACTGCAGTGCTGTAAGTCACCAAGCCAGAAGGAAGGCAGCCCCAAATTCTGCCATGTTCATGAGATTCACCAGGAGGTGAGTCGGACCAGGATAATGATGTACTATTAGTTATCAAACGACAACAACTTATTTATTCAATATGCAAAGTTACATGTGCCTAGTGGCACGAGCTATGAGTATAGCCCGGAGCGAGTACGCTTGAGCGGCGACTGTGCGAGAACTGAACTGCGCAGCGGCGCAGCTCGACGAAGACGATAGGAGAGAGCCGTGCTGGGAGAGGGGAACGCCGCTGTTCTTGTCCGATGGGACAGAGTCCCCACACACTCCCCCCCTAGTAACGCAGTACGATATTTATAAAAATGTTATTATAAAAGTTAAGATTATTGAGGCGGTTTTAAACGCATGTGTTTTGAGCCAAAGCGCAAGGGCTTGATAAAAAGAACGCATCATTTGTTTACAATGAAAAATTAAATGCTAGGACGCAAAACTTTGAGCTTACAATTACTTACATGTGCGATCTTTGATCACGAAATAACAAGCTAAGTTTACACAAAGACAGTCGTAGCACGTGGCATTGTTAACTTAAAACTACTTAAATATATAATATATAATATATGATCACAAAAGTTATAAGCTAAGTTTACAGTGGTAAAAAAGTCTCATTGATTACGAGTTCAGTGTAGAACTTTGGTTTGCGATTAGAAAAGAAATGATATAATAGTTTGTCCTAATCGTACATACTAAAATCACAGTTGTAATTATTAAGTAACTAGAGACTAACTTAGCTGAATAATGAAAAAATCAGGTCTTGGTAAGAAAAATTGAGTTTTAACAATTACTCGAGTGTAAAGGTAATTTTCTCCTTGCACTTACTTGCACAAGGGTAAGTTTTCAAGATAGGTATGGGCCTTGGAGGCTGAATTGCGGGTACAGTAAGATCTAGCATTGGAGTAGTGAGATCCTTGGGAACAAAGTGAGCTGGCTTGAGTTGCTCAGTAGTGACAACTTTTGGAGTTCCCTTTATGTCAATCTTATAATCAAGATCAGAGATTCGCTCTATGACCTTGTAAGGTCCTGAGTACGGTCGCTCAAGAGACTTAGTTGCGTGAGAGCGATGGAAAACGTGAGAGCAAGTGTGGAGATCTTTGAAGAAGAAGGGCCGAGGTTTGTGGCGGTGTTCTACCGGCACAGGTTTGAGTTCCCTCATGTGTTGACGATAATCTTCAATGAAGATTTGTGGATCGGCAAAAAAATTATCTGGGACGAAAAATTTGCCTGGAATGCAAAGAGTAGTACCATATAAAAATTCAGCTGGCGAAGCTCCGATGTCACTTCGAACGGCAGTGCAAAGGCCTAGAAGGACTGTTGGTAAAAGTTTTACCCAGTTGGGACTATTGTGGCACATAAGGGCAGCTTTGAAGCTACAGAGCCAGCGCTCAATGAGGCCATTGGCCTCTGGGTGGTAAGCTGAAGTCCGTTTCCTTTGGCAGCCTATAAAAGAAAGGTAGGCTTTGAAAATGGCAGATTTGAACTGTGAATCTTGATCAGTACAAATGAATCTTGGGGCACCAAAACGAGAGATCCAAGTTTCTTGGAAGACCCGGAGTACTGTGGAAGCTTGGATGTCCTTGAGTGAAATAGCTTTTACCCAGCGAGAAAAACGATCAACGATCGTGAGAACGTAAGAATAGCCATCACAAGTCCTTAAGGGGCCAACAATATCCATGTGGATGTGTCGAAATCTGTCGTCAGGGGCGACAAATTGACTAGGCTCATTTTTAACAAGACGCGAAATCTTTGACTGCTGGCAGTTGAGGCATCCTTGACACCAAGTTTTGATGTCACGGTGCATGTTGGGCCAGACGTAGCGTTGTTTAATCAACTGGTCAGTGACCTTAGGGCCAGGATGAGAAGACGAGTGAAAAAGGTCAAAGATGCGTTTGCGCAGTGTCTTTGGAATATAAGGGCGCAAAATTTTGCCGGTCAAATCACAAAAGAGTCGTAGATGGTCGTGACCAAGTTTAATGCTCTTGAGGTTTAAGAAGCATTTTGACGACTCAAGTAGAGATTTGAGTTCGATGTCATGTTGCTGGTGTTGGTCAGTAAGGATTTCGAACTTCCTTCCTTCCAGAAAGTACTTGAAGTGCTTGATGGATTCGAAAATGGCCGTAAGTTCTCTGTCGTACGTGGCATAGTTGCGCTGAGACGCGAAGAATTTTTGTGAAAAAAACGCTAATGCCTTCCAATCTCCATTAAGCTGTTGTTCAAGGGTTGCGCCCATGGCGAAATCTGAAGCATTGGTAACGAGACGCGTAGGAGCATCTAGAGAGGGATGCTTTAAGTGACAGGTGTCGATAAGGTCAGCCTTGACTTTTTTGAAGGCTTTAACAGCTTCGGGTGACCAGTCAATGACTGTTTGGTCTTTTTTTTGCTGTTGTGAGTGTATGCATACAGAGGGGCTTGTACAGTGGCAGCGTGAGGGAGGCTGTGGCGATAAAAGTTGATGAGACCCAGGAACCTGCGAAGTTCGACGACGGTTTTGGACTTGGGATAGTCGGCAATCGCCTGTACTTTGTCCGGGGAGGGTTTGGGGCCATCTTGGTCAATAGGGTGACCAAGGAAGACTATCTTCGACTTACCAAACTCATATTTGGGAACGTTAATTTTGAGGCCAACAAGTTTGAGGCGTTCAAAAACGATTCAAAGGTGTCCTTGATGTTTCTCTGTGGAGGAAGAAAAAATGAGGATGTCGTCCAGATAGACGAAAACGAAGTCAAGATCACTTAGAGCTCTATTGATGTACCTTTGAAAAGATTATGTGGCGTTTCTAAGATCGAATGGCATGAAGATGTACTCGAACAATCCAAATGGCGTGGTAACCGCATTTTTAACCACATTGGTAGGTGCTACAGGAATTTGATAATACGCTTTGTAAAGATCAAGCTTTGAAAAGACCTTCTTGCCGAGTAGATTGACTATTCAAGTCATGCAAGTAAGAAATAGGAAATTTATCTGGAACTGTCATGGCGTTGAGGCGACGGTAGTCGCCACAGATTCGCCAATAACCATCTTTTTACTGAACCATATGAATAGGACTGGCCCAGGGGCTCTTGGAGTATCTGCAAGTGACTTGGTTGACCAGCTTCTCAAATTCTTTCTGAGCTGCCTTGTATTTTGTAGGGTTGAGGCGCTTAGTGCGCTCCGTGACAGGAGGACCATTGGTCTCGATGTGATGAAATACATCTTTAGCTGTCACGGGCGAGGCTGGCTTTTTGTCGTTTGACAATTAGCCTAAAAAAATTCAAGAAGTCGGCGCCAAGGATTGGGCTTGGAACGTCAGCGTAACGGAATTTCTAAGGAAAGCGACGTTTAAGACGTTAATAAAGAGCCATATTGACTTCACCGTAGGTGTTGATGGTTGAATTGTTGGCCGCAAAGAGCTTAAAGTTCGAAGGTTTGGCATTGGGATCTGTCTTAGAGAGGAGGGAGATTTCTGCTCCTGTGTCAACTAAGAAGACTTTGCCAGAGTCGATATCCCGAATGTGGAAGCGTTTTGAAGTTGAGGTCCCACTCAACGCTTCTACACGAGAGGGAGAGTCTAGTTTTCTGGTGATTTTCTTGGGCAATTGCCACCTTTACAGAAGCGAGCTTTGTCGCCGAATTTTTCATGATAATAACAAAGCTGATCACCAATGGGTTTCTTTTGGTTGCTTTTGCTTCTGTTCCTGTTAGATTTTCCGTAATTTCGCGACTGGAAGCGGTTTCGCTGCCAAGTTTTATGAGGATCGGGAGCATTACCCGTAATAATGTCTAACTGCTTTTTGAGATCGTTGACGTTAAAGGACAGCTACTCTAGAGTGTTGGAAGACTTGTCGTCCATTGAAAAAATCTGAAAACGACCAGCCGATACTTTAGCTCGTAGAGCAGAAATTTGAGAGGAGATTGAGGTAGCTGCATTACTGTGCGTATTATGTGAGTTGACAGACGAGACATTGGACCCATCAGGTGGAAGAGCAGCATAAAAGCGGTCAGCCACCTTGGCTAACAGTGTCAACGAGGTTATGTTGTGAATGGACAAAGCAGCGCGACAGGTAGGGGAAAGTTGCTCCAGAAAAACATCTCGGAGGATGTCGTCCCCGCAACCAGTCTCCAAGGCACGCATGCGAGCTAGAATGAGCGAAGGTTTTCCCTCAAGTGAGACCTGATTTCGCAATAATTGACGGAGGCGTTCTTCCGCTGAGCCGCCGTATGTATCCAACACACGCTTTTTTAATTGCTCGTAGAGATCTGCTGGACGCAGGGTTAGATTTAACAAATCAAGCGCACAGAGAACGTGATCTCCAAGCTTTTCCGCCACAAAATCTGCTTGCGTAACCGAATTTGTTATTTTTGCATTTCGAAGAGAGATTTGCACGAGAGTGAACTAAGCATGTGGGTTGGTTCCATTGAATAGCGAGATTTTGGGCGCGTGGTACGCTGCTACATTTGCCGGGGGGTTACCAGAATTTTCGGTAGGCTGTGGTCTACGATCGAGTTTGGCAATTTAATTGTTTGCTGTAGCTAGCTGTGCTATCAGCTGATCGAATTGCTTTTTTGTCACTTCCATAATTGTTACAGAATAAATAGAGCACGCAAAACAAAGAATAAGAAAATTAAAATGAAGATTAATCCGTTAAAAAAATAAAATGTCGGAATGAGCAATAACAGTAAAACGCAGTTAAAATAAAAATTGTCGGATCAGTGAATCACAATTATACGATTTGCTCGCTTACTATTAAAAAATGACATTTGCTTAGCGTAACCAATGGAAGCACAAAAGTGTTTAAAATTGAATTGTACACATCCAAAAATAATGTAAGATTACAACAGGAATATCGAAATCGCAATGGAAAGTAAGTACAAAGCACGTATAAATAATCCCTTCTTGGAATAGCGACAGTTGTCAGCAGCGCGAGAGTCGTACACACTTCCAAGAACTAACAACGGTTGACGCATGCGAACAAAAGAAGATGCGAGAGCACGTGTGTACAAACTGCAAAATAGAAAAGCGTAAAACGCGCGCACTTTTTGGTTAACGCCGTGTGTTGTTTAAAAAAGAAAAACGACTCTAAAATGTCTTGTGCACTGATACTCAAACGATGTGTACATGTACCTGTGACGAGTTGTTATGCTCCTTAGGCTTAGCTCGTGGCGATGATGCAAACGCTGCCTACTGTGCAGAAGGTTAAGAAGGCGATGACGAATGAGAGTAGGCTTGCCTGCTTATCAGCCCTGAGGATGATCGCCTTGAGCCTGAAGATCGCAGCGTGGCTTGCTTGTCGTTTGTTTGCTCGCTCAGCGTGATCCTGGTGTAGTGTCACGTTGTTTAATTGTCGGGGTCACCAATTAGGGGTATTTGCTAGGTGATCGGTACTGCAGTGCTGTTGGTCACCAAGCCACTAGATACAAAAGTATGACAGAAGGAAGGCAGCCCCAAATTCTGCCGTGTTCATGAGATTCACCAGGAGGTGAATCGGGCCAGGATAATGATGTACTCTTTTAGTTATTGAACGAGAACAACTTATTTATTCAATATGCAAAGTAACATGTGCCTAGTGGTACGAGCTATGAGTATAGCCCGGAGCGAGTACGCTTGAGCGGCGACTGTGCGAGAACTGAACTGCACAGCGGCGCAGCTCGACGAAGACGATAGGAGGGAGGCGCGCGGGGAGAAGGGAACGCCGATGTTCTTGTCCGACGGGACAGTGTCCCCACAGCATCTCATCTGCGTGACATTTAAACTGTGTAAATAGATGTTTTTTTTTCGCGATAATGCCCAATATTGAACTTATAATTTAATAAGTACAATAAACTTATGTTAAAATAACTAAATTTAGAGGAAAGAATTTAAGTTTCATAATTTTTAAGTCAATGAGATGAAGATTTGTACTATGACATCTAGTCACCTTCACGTGATGAATTTACAAAATTCCTACATATTTGAAAAATTTTTGATCAAATTCTGTGATTAAATAATAGACAATTAATTCTCAAGTGAGCTGCATTAGTAGGCATCGTCTATAGATTTAGCTTACATATGACACAGATAAAATTTACATTGAAATATAACAAACATTTATGATTTTTATGTAATTTATAGTTTTGATTGTAGTTTTTATCGTCAGGACTTTTTACAACATTAGGATCAGTTGCATAAGCTTTTCCCTAAAATTTTATCTTAAGAATGGTATAGCTCAAGTGTTGATGACGTCACTACCAGAGCTCAATTGTCTTATTCTAATCGGTACTTCAGATCTAATGCGATAAGAGCTGAAACATTTCAAGCAACTCTAAAAGACTGTTTGTAAAAAAAAATGTTTGATTGAAATAAGAAATTTTTGTTATTCAAAAATATTTACCATAGCAGTTTAAATTTGTGATAATCAATGTGTCAAGATATACAGCGTATGTTGAGTGCTATTACATGCGAGATTTTTGTAATAGACACAAGCTTAATAAACACAGCGAAAATCTGCGACAAAAAAGAGGAAAGATATTTTCAAACGCTCAGAAATGCAACAAATATTTGGATTGTATTCATGTTTGGGATTACCTGAAGGTTCCTGAAGGATAAGTATTGGTTTGTTTGGGACTAACATTACTTTTGAACATTGTTGTTTCTAATAATGATGACATTTTGTTTGCGCTAATACAAAACTTTGAAACAATTTTGGGTGCCAAAAAAACCATGCTCAGGTACTTAGCACGGTATAGTTTCCAAAATTGTAAAAATTGCATTAAAGACACTAAAAATATAAAACTGCAAACATTTTTCGAAAAAATTTCTTTATTAAGTAAAGGTATGTTTTTTTTTTCTCCAATGTAAGGTAATGTATAAAATCTCGATCTTCGATATTTCTACATAACATTAGTTTGTCGTACTTTTGAATCTAGTTTTGCACATACATTAATCTTATTGTTATTTTCATTATTTGTCCCATTACTTGATGATGTTTTTTAAAGCTGAGCAGGGGGAAAAGCGACCAGGCAAGACATAACCTGATCTTCCATTTTTTATACATCAGTAAAATTAATAATTTAAAATATTTCTACCACTGATACAACTTTTTCATGAACATCAGTCATAAATTATGCTTAAGTTTAATTATATACGATTAAAAAAGATATAGATAAAGAGAAAAATTTTATAAAAAGTTTAACTTAAAATTTAAAAAAATGTTTAACATCTTACGATGCAAAGGTACAGCCATATTTTGTTCTATGTGGGCCTCTACAAAGCCTGAGTACTGTTTATGTAGTAATTGATAACAGATTACTTGCAGTCTTAGAGCGACGTTGATGGAGCGTTGTATATGTCAGTTAAAGTAGTTGGCCCGAAAGATGTAATTTATTATAAACAGAATTATCAATTTATTGATTATTACGTTTCTGACTTACTAAAAAGAGCGTGCTTTCATGCATTACTAAGTTCGTGCAGAGGTTAAAACATTATGATTTTAAATCAACGAAAAAAAATGGAGTAAGTAGGTTAAGCTTCACAGGGTAATCAATTAAATAGCATTGCCTAAGTTTTCTTTTTCTATTGTAAAACATAGGCTTAAGATAAGATGTAACAACCTACTTTAAAAGTATCATAGTAAATTTACTTTTTCCTTTATGTTCTTGTAAGCTAGTATTTAATATACATACATCACAGATGTCTGTGAGATAAACTATTTTTTCTAGAATATCTCTTAAATATAATTTTAATCGTAAAATTGCAAATTTTGCCTGAACACGCAGTGTTCAGCTAACTCATCATAGCTAAGTGATAGCTGAAAATATAGTTAACAAGTGCATATCGATAGCTTTGGATCTGCTCTTTCCGATAGTGATATTTCTTTTCTCAAAATCTATTTTTCGTAGAGAAAAATGAGTCAGGAGTTCATGACATTTCTCTGATTTCACTATGGTTTGGAGTGGAAGAGCAAAAAATGCGTGAATTACAAGCAAAGAAAGACAATGGTATGAGCAAGTCGTACGACAGCGAGGTGTGCAGTTGTTGCCTGCGTCACGCCAACACATGGCGACATACTGTTACTATTAAGTTCGTTGTATATTGCCGCCTTGTCACCATGCAACTTTCTCATGGTATCGTCTTTATTTGCTTGTAATTAACGCATTTTTTGCTCTCCTACCTTAAAATTTTGTGGAAGTAAAGTTTCATCATTGCTCTTTCAATCTCTGCAAATTTTATTTTTTTAAGCCATGGCAAATTTCAAAGAAACTTCATAAAGTTCTAAATCATTTTTCTCCACGAAGAATAGACATGACTACAAGTTATACTTTAGAGTGTGTTGACCGATGAAAAAAGTTTCAATAGCTCGTAAAACAGTCAAAGATATTCAATTTTAATCACTAGAGGGAATGATTGATTAGTATTCGACACGTCAATACCACAAGAATAAGAAAATCACAAAATCTTATATCATTAAAGATTTATTGTAGAAAGTATGGTTGAATGCTTCAAATATTTTCTTGTTGCCTTACCAGTAACAACTTAATTGCATAATTTCACAAATTAAAGACGTCACACTTAGACTTAGTTCAATAATAAAAAATAATAATAATAATAATAATAATAAATCAGTTAATCTTACAAAATATTACTGCAGATTATAACACTGAAAATTGGGATAGTTAACCTAAAATATAAGTATACTTAGCTGAATATTTGGAATCATCAGATCTTATGGCTCAAAATATACAGGTAAGCATACTTATATTTTCAATAGTTACTTTTTAAAAGTATACTTAATTTATTGCGCATTTTTTTTGCCTTGTACATCAGTAGACCATGCAATTCAACTTTTCTTAGTAGAGAAATATTATTAAGCCACAAGGACGTTAGGATAAAATAATTTTTGCTCGCTGCGTTATAAAAACTTAGAGCAAATTAATGTTCACAATAAAAAAAATGTTTTTTAATTGATGATGTATAATACTCAAACTAAATATTAATTAACAATTGATGAGTTGATTAATTATCATCATGAATAATAATATTTTAATTAATCAGGTTACGGGATTACCGAATTAATCCCGTTTACATTTCATTTATAAAGGTCTCTATTTTTAAATCTCATGCCTCCCAATTTCAGTGTGCCTACAGTGGGTTAAGGGACAGTACGGCGTATACGTAAAGCGGTGCTGATTGGCTCCGCCATTTTCAGCACCTCCCACTTTTTTCCAGTGTACGTATATAGATGAACAGTTCTGTGCCTAAGTCATTGCAGGGCCTCTTCTATTATTGCACTGCCCCTACGCACTTGCGCAGTGCAGCGAAAGTGCGATTGTAGAATGGTATTGTGGAGTGGTATGATGTAAAATGCTATTCACCATTTCAAGTTGACCGCCACCAATATGTGCTATAAATGGTGGCTATTTGCCCCACTGTCCTTCTACGTATTGAAGCGCACCATCTACTTAGCGACGTCTGGCGTTAATTTCACTGACGGTAAGCTGACCTGGTCACGTTTAGTTTTCTTCCACAGTCGAGAGCACTATTCACTGTGTTGTACAGAAGTACACGTATATATATATATATATATATATATATATACCTACATGTATACTTGTGTGGCACACATGTGGTGAGTATGGCAATATAAAGATATGATGGATACCTATACACCAATTTACTGTCTCACAAACAGCTGCTTACGTATTTTATTGGATGTCGGAGTAGCTCGTCTCGATCCGTACAAGCTTCGTACAGTCATACCATATACATACACGTTCGGCCAAGCTACATGGTTAGTGGAGTGGGCGTATTGGACTTTTTTGTTACAGAATTTTTTGACTTAGTCACCGCACTAAAAGCTTGTGATAAAAGCTATGCCACAGCTTCAAAATTGTAATAAATACTAGGAGTGTTACTTAAAGTTCAAAAATGTATAAACAATTTGAAGAAACGCAAATACGTAGTGAGTTATATACTTAAAGATAAAAAAGAAATATTGTAGAGGTCATAGCGAGACTTTTGATGCCAACAGGAAGCTTGGATTACCCTTAACATTTTATTTCACTTATTTTGAGCCAACAAATGCGTTGGGATCTAATACTAATAGCCAGAGACTGGTTAGTTACTTTCAGAATTTGCTGTAAAATTAAGCAACATTTTTTCAGTCGTAAATTTTCATTTCGATGTTAAAAAAAAACTTGGTTATGCAGCTGTATTTGAACGACTTATCCAAGACTTAAACAGTTTTAGTTATGATGGCTTAGTCATAAATGTTAAAAATATTTCTTATTAGAATGTCAATCAATCATTTAAAACAAAATTATTAGATTTATAACCGGTTTTTCTAATATGCGTTATTGCTGAATCTTCCATGCAGATGCTTTTTGAATAAGCTATTTAACTCGTCACGGTCAAAATTTAATATGAAGTAGGCAAAACTTTGTAAGGAACCTTTATATAGTATTGTATCAATAGGGAAAGCTTCTATTTATTTTTACCTCATTTTTAGTGTGTTTATTTTTTTTTATTCTAGTCTCTGTCGTTTTATACTGTAACATGTTTTTATTTTCTACTTATATAACTCAATAAACATATTATTACATCGGCACGACATACTATTTCAGTTTAAGCTTTTGCTTACTAACTCAGGACACACACTGGGCACGCAAATGGAACACGGCAAAAGGTGTAGTTCTAATTAACGACACGGTATTTGCAAAGGGGGGGGGGCTACGACTGTTTTACCTGACTATAACTAATTGCTGTGCAATATTCCGATACACTTGCTCATGGCTCATCTAAGGTTGGTCAACTTTACCCGGAGCGGTGCGGGCGTACCAAAGGGTATTTCGTCCGCGATCCAGATGCTACTAGCACCGTTAGTGGTAAAGGTATCGTTTTTAGAGGTTAATGGTAAGTTGGCTTGTGACCTGACTCGGATGTACTAATATTGTCGCGAGTACTGGTTTTTGCGTTAATGCGATTAGTTGTTACTCTGATGCTATCGCTACCGTCGCACATAATGGTGTGCGCGTTAACAAAACAAAACTCAGTAGTTCTCGGTGATCCATGGGTACCAATACCCTGGTGTATAATGGTGTGCACGTTTGTTTGGATAAGGTCCCGGCCAAAAAAAAATAAAAATGGGAAAAGAGGAAATAAGACAATTTTGTGATGTAGACTTTAAGCCTTACTTTGATTCACTTACTCTAGCCCTTTTTTTCTCTTTTACATCCAAATCTTATAAGATTTCAATGTGACTTACCATTAACATTAAGACAGAATATTATCAATATTTACTAATGCTTAACACTGGTCATTTGTTCAACTAAACTGGCTGAAAAAAAGCGGTGAAAATCGCTCAACAATTACATTAATGCTCGGGTAAATAAACAATCACTGTGTAATGATTTATCAATCAATACTTCTACTTAAATACCGAAACGGTGGCCACTGCCGTAATAACTTATAATTATGATATTAGTGGTGGATTTTATAATAATAATAATAAAAGTAATAATAATAATAATAATAATATTGAAAACGAGAATAATCATAATAGTAATAATAATAATATTGATAAAAAAATAAAAATAATAATAGTTATAATAACAATAGTAATAATGATAACATGTCGCAAGTTAACATAATTAGGTTTTTCGGTAGTTTTGAATGTTTTAAATGTTACAAAAAGAATGCAAATCATTACGCTTATCGTAGTTAATATGTAATGTAGTTGCTTGCTACTGGTGTAGTGTGTACTAAATGTTTGTGGAAATTCTGGCTTCTGCTAACATTTTTGCTTATTTATACGTATGAATTCTAAGCTATACTTATATTTAACTTTGTTATTCGATCCTAATCTAAAATTATGTTCACCTTTGATAAAACCCTTTAGTTTAACGGTTCTCTGTTAAACTTTTGCATCTACGGTTATCGAAAAATATTTTGTTTTTTATTTCTGGTCAGTATAGGCCAGCGTGCATGTACATGAATCATCATTGCACTTCAGTCACGAGCCACTTGCAGGTGATTCACCTCTTTTCAGAAGCACGTTGGTCCTTGCTCAAGTGTTTTCAAAACAACATTCCTAGGGAATAAGCAGGGCAAAAATTATTGGTGTTATCATTTATTTGATGTATTTTCCAACAATATTGAAAAAAACGAAATTTGTTTTCCGTATATTTATTTATTGCAATAATCAAATTTATTTTTTCTATATCTAGTAATAAAAGACGTCTCTTCTTACTCAAATAATTTTTTTTCTATTTTTTAAAGCTTTTGTTAAATTCAAAAGCATAATTAAGCTATGACTTTTTTCTTGTCTTTTTCAAAACCTCTGATCAAAACTATTTTAAATATAAATTTAAGATATTTATTATTTCAAAGGATTTAATGATATGATGGAATGTTTATTAAGAAATTTTATTGCGTGTCTCTCAATGTTGGAAGATATCTTAAGCAAAAATGTATGGATAACGCAATAAAATTTCTTAATTAACATATCATTATAGCATTAAAACCTTGGAAAAAAATATTGTAAGTTTATAAATCGTGTTCAATTGAACCTTATGCCATAGCATTGTTAAGTGATGACTTGCGTTAATAAGAAGGGTTTCTTAATTTTTATTTTATTTATTATATTTTTATCATACATTTTTATATATTTATCTCCTCAATGATAACATTTTAAGACTCTTAAAAGAGTCATACTTAACAAAAGTTGTCACCTAACAAAGCTCACTGTATACTTCGTGGCTCTCGGAAGCGTCAAGTGACAACCAAAGCGAGCCGTTAAGCCTAAACACATGAAGTCATCGAGTACCGACCCAATAGCATGTAAGACAAAGAAGCTTAAACCAAAGCTTCGTGCAAGGTGCGTATTTTTGCGTGGTGTTTTAGTTAGTAGCCCGCTGCCTCTTATTAAGTGCAGTAATTAATTTTATATAAGTAACTTGCTAAATATTTCTTTTAAAGAGTGACTCACTGTTCTCTTCTTATCTTTATCAATTTGTAAGATTAATTTTTATCCAAACTAAGTAGAAGTTAACCAATTGACAACGAGTTGAATAAAGTAAAAGTGATTGTAATTAACTAATCTACCTGAAAAGGCCATAAATAAAGAAAAAGCTACTGGACAATGGATTGACATCAACGATGTTTAATGCAGAAACAAGCTATAATTATAATTACATTTTATAACCAAAGAGAATAAAACTAGGTACTTAAGCTTTTATCATTCTTATATATTTATATATCATAAATTATATTACATTTTACTAAGAAGAGTAAACAATTAAGTAGTTAGACAAACTGCTACTTCCGCGGCCCGTCAGGGAGCGTGAGACTAAATTCCACAATCATTCTGTTCTTACTGGATAGTAATGTTAAACAATTACAATTTATAATTTAAAAGTAACTGGTAGCAGAGTGTGGTTGAGTCTCTTATTATTCATTCGCTTATGAATATGTTCTCTTAGTGCTTCTTTTAAAGAAACAATTAACACTATTTAAAGAAGCATGTTAGTGGATGCTGTGTAACACCTTATGTAGTGCAGTGTGCACGGACGTGTATAAGCTGTACTTTTGCGGAGGGCATAACATTATTAAATTAACGATAAAATAAACAAAAAAACTTCACTGTTATGAAATAAAAAAAAAGATAAAATAAGATTGGGTGTTAAGCAATAGTAAAAAAATAAAAATGAGTGACCTCTAAAATACTACACACACAGATACAAACTTCTAAGATAAAAAAGACAAAACAAATACACTTTTCCTATTTTCAACCTGCTTACAAGAGCCGCTTATTCCTTTAGTCCTGCTGAAGTAGCGGACATTCTACACCCAAGATCTGCTAGCCAGAGCTGTCTGTCTATTCCTATCCTGAATCTGCTAAACAGAGTGGTTAACGGCCATTAGTTCTTCTGAAATAGCAGCCGCTCTTTATCCTAGATCTGCTACTTTAAGCGGTCTACCAAAATAATAAATATGTATACGCAAACACTTTTAAACTTGATATTGTTAGTTGTAGCAAAAGAATTCTGAAAGATGAAGTAAGGATTTAATATAATCTGATAATTTTACTCATGTAGACACAATTAATCAACCTGTTTTTATAAAACAATATTTAATGAAACCCCAAACACATAGTTTTGCGAGTAATACGAAGAAAAAGTAGTGGTAAGAAATTGTTTGTGAAAAAGCTTATGAGAAAAAAAAAGCTTACTAAAAAAGAAAATTGGAATTAATTGACGATAAAATAGAAATTTACCATAATTTGCACAAATTAAATATCAGATTATCCGAAAATAAAATCAAAGATTTTAAAGCAGAAATCAACAAACAATTCGACAATTTAATCATCTTTGCAAAAAGGAAATTCTCAATATTAAAGAAATAAAAAGAATAGAAATTTACTAATAATTCAAAACTTACTAAAATTTGCCCTTGCCTTATTCATAGTTTATAGGCACATTAACTGCGCATTCTGTATACAGGACACTCATATAGGTGTATAAATATTATCTAACATATTAGGTCACAGCACATATATTTTTAGAGATGTATAATCGTGGTAAATATAAAAAAGGTATGAATAACTATAGTTCAGGAAAACCAGTATTGGGTCTGTTAAGTTACTTTCACATGCCAATAGATAGAGGCGTGCGTCAGTAAATAGTGTCGAAAAAAAGCTCGCACTCTTAAACCAAGTTAGAGAAATTCTAGCTGTAGAGTTAAAGTTGTTGTATACGACGGACTGCACGTAGCAGTGAACATAGACAACTATTTGTATACTGCCTGGTATTCAAGCACACACTTTTGGCTATAACAGGCTATCAAGTACATAAATCTCCATACAAAATACACAATATCCGCATTCGTAGTGTATTGACTGATAATAAATTTATATAACACCCAGGCAGAGTAAGCAAACAGAACCAAACACCTTACATGAACCAGCATATGATTACTGTATTGATACAAACAGTATAGTTGGCATTACGGCGTAAGCACCTGCATTGTCACACACTCAAATAAATGCACAAAAATACAAGCACAGATCCATACACTGGTAACAATACGTATGCTAGTCAGTTGCCTACAGTAGATACAGCGATAGTGTATTTAAGCGCGCTAAAAGGCAAATACTTCAATGCAACGCAAAAAGAAAGTTTTAAATAATGCCTTAGACCATGGTGGTGCAGCATTGAGGATATAAAGCTACACATGCCATATTAGAAATCGCTGCGATGTATTTCCTTTGATTAGAGCAGATGGTATCGTACAAGCGTGGTTGATTACATTCTCTCACATTAGTTTCTGGGCATACATACAGAACACTTATGGCTCCATCTTCAAGCGTATACCTATAAAAATTAAAGCAAACTAGTCTTACACGCATGCACCAGACAAACATTCACATTACTCACTCACAAACACACACATTTAACTATTTCCTTATTACTTATATCTTCTGTAATAAGTGTCAAGGATTTGCAGTGCTGATGGAGTCTCTCAGTGCCAAAATCTCATTTAAGCATGCGATTTAATCGATTCCTATATTAGTCAGGACAAAATTTTCCACTTAAGAACTATATTTAAGATGTTAGAAACCGAGAAAGCTGGGTCAGAGATGACCAAAAAGATTTAAATAAGAGAGCCGTATTGCAAAATCAGCAAGGTGCCGCACACATAAGCGTAAGCAGCTAAGATTTCAAAAACCTAAAGGCATTCATGACACATTTAACAAAAAGATATGTGACAGTCAAAACTGTTGCTCACTATTAAACTCAGCTAGAGAAAGTGCGCCAACGGCAAGGCCAACCAGTGGGAAAATATGTGGGATGTATTGTTCCACACAGCCAAAGCTGTGCTTCCACAAGAAAAAGAGCACGAGGGGAAATAAGCACACGCGACAGATTTTACTATAAGAATACAAAAGACTTTATTTCGTTATGTACAATAGGACTTTTTCGCTCTGCTCACGTCGAGAGCTCTAAGTAGAAGAAAAATGTATAGCGCCGCGCGACTCTTCTCCCTCAGCTGTAGGGCACCTGCAGTGGATGTGTGAGTTGGCTCGCGCGTTCGCAGGAAAAGATGTTCCTTGGGACGATGGTCTGCTTTCGTCTTGAGCACGAAACTGGTCGCTGTGGCTGAGACGCCACAAATATTATAATTATGTAAATCTACTGCTGTGTGGTGCTAAAAAGGCTTTGATAGAAGATTAGGCCAATGCGTACGATGTGCATACGATGATGCCAATAAGAGACATGGTGCAAGACATGTTTATAAAGGGACTAGCACCTACGATCAGCCAGCAGGTAGATGCGAAAGAACCATCCTCCTTAGCCGATGCCTTCAAGGATGCGTTGAGACTGGAGAGCCGAATGAGAGTGAGTATAATCCCGGACACATGATACCAAGGACTACCTTACAGTAATTTATAAAATGATATAAATACCTCATATCAACAGCAGAATAAGTATCCTGATTAGCCATTCTCATCACATCAAATAGCACAAGTTAATGAACCACAGATCGACAATTAGAATCGTCACGCTTGTAGGCAGTAAAATAATCATAAAAATATTAATAGAGAGTATTACCAATTGAACAATTGAACGAACTTGTGAAGTTCGATAACAATTGTATGAGCGCCTCCTCCGAAGAGATCAAGATGTAGTATCCCCTTCTTGTACCAGTGATGTCACCTATTTTAAAGCAAAAGCTAAACGTACGTAGCGGCGCTGACGGTCGTAGCACCGCCGCGGTTATTCATCTTTAAAGCGTGTTGCCGTAGTGGGGGTTATCACAGACGTTGATAACAAGGGATATGTTTGGGATGGGTTTTGATCTCTTCGGAGGAGGCGCTCATACAATTGTTATCGAACTTCACAGGTTCGTTCAATTGTTCAATTGTATTTCGCGCCTCCTCCTTCAAGATCAAGATGTAGATGTTTAAAGTGAACTACGGCACAAGAGAAGCAAGTGAGAAATATGTAACTTTTATTCAAGTAGAGCATGTAAGCATATAAATTATTACTGTGCGAGGTATACCGATCATCGGTTTAGAATTGACAAGGCGAAATCGTCTACGTTTGACGTAATTTCTCGGTTGTAGAACCTCGCAAAAACTTCTGAGTTTTTTGACCATTCAGCTGTTTTACGAATAAGGTCTATATCTACACCTAGTCTTTTGGCCGCTGATGTCAACGCGTGGCGTGTACTGTGTGCAGAAAAAATTGAGGTATCAATTTTGCAAGTATTCAATGTTTCTTTAACCCAACGGCTCAAAGACTGGGCTGAGACTGCTTTTATACGTCCACCTGTTTATAAAAACAGTTCTTTAATTGAACCACGAGAGTTCTTTGTTATCTCTTGATAATGCAGAAGTATTTTTGCTACACAGATCTTTTCGTCCCGGTAAAAAGGTAAATTCAACAGCGGCTGAAAAGCGTTCCTTTTGGAAGTTCTTATAATTTCGGGAATCGTTATAATTATTTTGGTATCCATTTCTTTAATATTATCTATGTTTATCAGTGAAAAAGTTTGCATGCGATGGCCCGTAACTAATGCTAATAACGTTATTAATTTTTTGGATAATTGCTCGAAAGTTAATTTCTTGTTACATGGTTGTGCTGAAAAAAAATCTAACACAATTTTTGGATCCCACGTAAAGTCGTACTTTGGCCTGGAGGGTCTCAACTTTGAGATCCCTTTGAAAAATCGTTTAATGAGAGGATCTTCTCCAATTTTGTCTTTTACTATTAACGCTATGGCCGACCTCGAGCAATTTATGGAACTTAAGGACAGTCCTGTTTCGTATTCTTCTGTAAGAAAGCATAAAACTTTAGAGATCTTCGGGTCAAAAACATCGTTTTCTACTTATTTGCAGAAACTCCACCACTTTTTAAAAGTGATGCTATAATTTTTCACTGTTGAAGTGCTGATTGATGCTAGACTTATCTCGATGGACTGTTGTAAAACCCCTTGATTTGTGAGTGCCTTCCGGATAATTTCCCGGCCACCAGGGTAAGCGACTTCCACAGTGGATGGGGCTGTCCGCTAGAAAAATTAAACAGGTTTTTGTTAGGTTGGAACTCGATCTTTGTTTCTGCAAGTCTTAAAAACAAAGGAAACCATGCTTGGCCAGGCCAGTAAGGTACGACTATGATGCCTTCGGCTTTTTCTTCTTGGATTTTTTGAAGGACCTTTAATATAATGCTGAATGGAGGGAATGCGTAGAAATATTCGCCTTTCCATGGGATGGTGAAAGCGTCTACTACCTCTGACCCTGGGTCTCTCTTCCATGAAATGTATCGGCTACATTTGTGGTTCGCTCTACTTGCGAATAAGTCTATACTGGGGTTTCCGAATTTGTTTACAACTTCGTCAAAAGCAGTTTTTGATAACGCGAACTCAGTCTCGGGCTCTAATTTCCGTGACTCCGCGTCTGCCTCAACATTTTCTTTTGACTTTATATAAGACGCAAAAATGAGAATGTTTCTGGCTTCACACCATTGCCAAATATCTCTTGTAATTAAATTCAATTTGTCAATTTTAGTGCCACCCATACGGTTTATATACGCTATGGCTGTAGTGTTGTCGATGCGTAAAAGAATTCTACAGTTTCTTTTGTTCGCGGCGAAGCATTTAAGTCCGAACCATGCAGCGTTTAGTTCTAGGTAATCGATGTTATTTTTCCTTTCCTCTTCGTTCCAAAACCCGTTCGCTTTTTTATTTTTATATACGGCTCCCCAGCCCGAGAGGGACGCATCTGAAAAAAATTCTGCGGTATATTCTGGATAAGAAATATCTTTATTTCCCGAGTAGATATTATTGCTCCACCAATTAAGGTCTGTTTTATTTAAGTTCACGTGAATGAGAGTATCGTAGTCAGATGAGCTTTTTTCCAGCGCAATTATTTTCTCCCTCTCGAAATTTTTAGTGTACATCCAGCTATATTCTATCGCTGGGCAACAAGCTATGAGAGAACCAATAAATCTAGACAGATCGCGAATCAAAATGAGCGTTGGTTTGATGAATTTCCTTATCAGCTTGCTAACGTGTGCTCTCTTTTCTTCCGGTAGATTGAGTGTCATAGATTTTGAGTCGAAAATAAAGCCCAGGAACTTGCGTTTTTGGCTCGGGATAGGGCAACTTTTTGGTTCATTTACGAGAAAGCCTAAATTTACGAGTATATTGCGAGTCTTTGTGAAGTTTTCGGTACAAATTGTGTGTGAGCCTCCCAGTATAAGAACATCGTCTAAGTAGACTACCGAGAAGAGACCCTGTGTTCTCAATAAATAAAATATCGGTTTAAGGAGTTTGGTAAATACGTAAGGGGCAATATTTAGACCGAACGGCAGACATGTGAACTCGTATAGTTTTCCTCTAAACAAAAATCTCAAATATTTCCTGTGAGATTCGTTTATCGACACAGCGTAGTACGCATCTTTTAAGTCGATAGTGGACATGAAATCATTCCGTCGGAGGAGTTTAATTGCCGTACTATAGTTTTCTAGTTTAAAATGATGGGTGTTTATAAATTTATTTAGACTAACGAGATTTAATATGAGTCTAAAAGACTTGTCTGCTTTTGGTCTAACGAAGATTTTTGAAATAAATTGATCTCGACATGGAGAGCACTCCTGGACGACGCCTTTTCCAGTTAATTTTTCTAAAATATTCGAAATTATTTTTGTTTCTTTATAAGAGAATGTTTGCTCTTTAGCTGTAATTGACTGATGTGGTCGTGAGCTAAAGGGAATTTTTAATCCTTTAACCCAGGAGAGGACCATTGGGTCAGAGGTTATCATTTCCCATCTTTTCAGAAAAAATGGGAGCCTACCGGCTGTGCGACTTACGTTTGTGTCTAGACCTTCCTCGTATATGGTTTCTTGCTGGAGCTCCTGTGCGTCGAGGACGTTGACGGTCTCGATCCGTACTGGCGAGAGCGATAATTCTTTCCCGTGTTCGGTGTCGTCTGTTTGTGCCCGCTCGTCCCCGACGAGTGTGAATTGTTGAATTGTCGAGTCGGGCCCTTGACGTTTTTTGCATTTTGAGGCGTAGCGGCCTTCTTTGCCAAACTCTTTACATCCTGATCTGTTAGCTTGGCTATTTTTAAGTTTTCGGACAAGTTTTTACCGAATAAAAATTCATCCACTTCAGTGGTGCTCAGTGTGTCTTTTCGAGACGTGTTTACGTTGGCCAAAATGAGGCTTCTCCGTATTACGTTCTCGTCATGTATTGTGTCGGAGATCATCCGAGAAACGTCGCTCAAGGCCTCGATGTTTTTAACATCAGCTTCTTTTCCATGTTCCAGCAGCGATACGAGAACTTTGGCGATGCCTCCCATACAAGCTCGGAGCTTTTCCTGTTTGCTAACGATTCGATCGTCTCTTGTGCGGGATGACTCATTTATTGAGAGCTTCATCTCTTTATTCAATTTCGGTGGGTCTAAAAATAAGCAATTCCCCGGTATCGGGTGCTTTTTAAGGAGCTCCACTCTCTCTTTTTTTGGCAGGCCCAGTTTGCATATTTCTTCCCAGCGTACGGCAAACGTGGAGTGAATCGCTGGAGCTAGAGCTCGCTCTTCCGTTATGCGCTGCCCTATTACTCCTAAGATATCACCGCTCAGGTCCTTTTCAGTTGCAGATGCATCCTTCTCTGTCTCATTGCCTTTATTAGGTGGGGTGTTGCCATCTTTTGGACTCAGGCTTCTTCTGGGTGATGAGTCTGCAATGTAAGTATTGAAGAGACGATAAGGCTTGGAAGCTGTTTGAGGTTAGACCTCCTACTTAAAACCCGCTATCGGTCACACAAAGATAAGCATATTGAGGTTAGACCTCTTGAGTCGAGAGTCGGCATGAAATTTTAAGGTTAAGCCGTATACGAAGCGTATGCCCCGTCTCGCACACAGGCGTTGCCTTGCCAGGTTAGAGCCTGGGGTTACCGAATCTGTTAAAACAAATTCGCACTCCAAATAGGTTAAGAGTGTTGTGTGGGAGCTTCTTTTTTATACCTCGAGATGATGAGCTGGAGCTGGGCTCTCGTGACCCATGGCGGCGCCTCTTTGGAGAGGGAGAGCGGCTGGCCGAGCGACTAGAGCTCGAGCTACTCGAACTTCGACGGCGCCGAGCCTTCTTCTTTTTCCTTAATTTCTTTTCAATACTCTTCAGTACCTCCTTTGCGATGATGTCTCGTTCTTCCTCTGACGAGTACCCTCGATGTCCTGCCTTTCTTTTCCTCTTGCCCATATTTCTCACCTTGCGACAAAAAGGACGTGTGGCTTCCTTGGTACACGAAAAGGGAATGAATAACCGCGGCGGTGCTACGACCGTCAGCGCCGCTACGTACGTTTAGCTTTTGCTTTAAAATAGGTGGCATCACTGGTACAAGAAGGGGATACTACATCTTGATCTCTTCGGAGGAGGCGCGAAATACAATATAGTAATGGATAAAGTTACCCCGAAAATTATCAGAAACTCAATTCAAACTTTAAAAATCAGTGGAGGAACTCTAACTATTATCAGAATAATTTTGGACGATATAGTAACGAAAATTCTAACGATTATACCATTCAATGGAATGCTAATTTTTATCCTAGGAATAATCGAAGATATCAAGGCATAGGTCAGAATTATAATAGATACCCCCTAAGTAATGATTATAACCAACAAAGTTTTAATTGTAATTATCAGAATCAGAGTTTTAAGAATCAGTGTCAACTAAAAGTTGATCGTTTGCCGCATCATTTAAACTCTCAGGCGGCTTATCATGCCAGGGATTTGACGTAGATGATGAGCCTACAAGCATAAGGTTGTCAATCCCAGAAGGCAAAAATCGCTTATCACACTAATGCTCGATATTAGTGCCACCACAAACCTGATTAAGTAAGATCAGTTGCACCTATATTCACGTGTAGAGACTAGTGAAATTATTGATCTAACCAGAATGACACCCCACCCAGTTAAAATTTCAGAAACAACGTATACGACTGTACAAGGGAAACCTACAATTTTTCATGTGACCCCCAACGATTCTTTTATCCAAGATGGTGGCTTATTAGGTTGAGTCCATTGTAAATAATGACAAGCCATATTATCGTACTATCATGATGCTATAGTATTAGATGAGGACGTAACAAACAACATTAATTTTTTTTCAACTTTTGACGAAATAGAGTGATTGGAAAGGGATGAAAAAGAACAAAATGCAATAAAACTTAAGAAACAAGCACAGGAAAGTCAATTTTAGCTACCACCGTTATTACTAACAATGAGATAGAGTGCCTTAGTGATAAAATTGACCAACAAAAATTTTATGACAAATACATCATAGGCCAGTCTGCAAGGTCCAATATACCTAAATATAAAAAGTTTGAAGGCATAAAAGCTAATATGCACGTTTTAGATGGATAAGACAGATTAATTTTATCAGAGAGAGGTGATGATTCCATGAAGCTCACTAATAATAAAACTAATGAAAGAGGGATATACAGTAAAAGAAGTAATCTAAACGACCAAGATATGCCTAAACCCCATGCCATTGAGCAGAGTACGAATATTCCTTGTGTGGAACAGCATTGCCCTAATGCGGAGCAAAAATCAACTAAATACACGATCAAGGCTCGAACACGTTAAATAGTAAGAATTAATTTAATTAATACTAAATAAACTAAAAGATACTAACTACGAGTCATCGCAGGACGGTATGACGTATATTAATTAAAAGGAATCGTAAGAAATAAGAATGGTCAGTGTAATAATATCACGATAAATACCAATGAGGATAACGTAATAATTAAATAAGATTTGAAAAACATTCAACACTTTAAGTATATTGCACCTTAATTTAACCCCAATACGAGTGGGTAATATGAGATACCAGTTATTAAAAATACACAAGAAAGAATAAGAGACCTAAAAGAACTTGTGTGTACCAGTCCCTTAAACCTGGAAGAACTAAACTACATTTATAGATTAATTTCTGAATTTTTAGAAATACTTTCCAACCGGAAAACTCTTTACCCATAACACATACTGTTGCTTATGAGATTTTGACGGAAAATAACATCCCTATTAACACTTTACAATATCGTCACCCACTGCTATATAAAAAAGTTTCAGAAAAAGAAACGTAGGAAAAAACTTAACGATAGAATAATTGAGCCCTCATCATCATCGTCAAATTCACCTCTTTGAATTTTTCTAAAAAATTATGATAGCCATGGATATCCAAGATGAAAAGTAGTAATTGTTTTCAGAGAACCTAATAGAAAGTTCATCGTTAGTGATGCATATTTATTGCCTACCACCATAGCAGATATTAAAGACCAGTTAAAAGGATCTGCATATTTTTTAGTTTTTGATTTAGCAAGTGGATTTCAACAAATTCCTATGGCTGAACATGATAAGTATAGAGCAGTATTCCCAACACTCTATAGACATGACTAATACACACAAATGCCTAAAGGATTAAAAAATGCATCTACCACATTTCAACGACTAATGCATTTTATATTAAGAGGTTTATTACATGTTGAAATGTTAGTGTATTAGGATGATATTATTATTTAAGAAGCAAATCTAGTAGATTATGATCGTAAAGTTAGGTTACTTTTGAGCCAGTTAAGATCAGAAAATATGGTAATCCAGCCACGTAAAGTTGAATTTTTGCAAACAGAAGTTATATTTCTTGGGCGTATGGTAAGTCCATAAGGAATTAAACTACACCCTTAAAAATTACAAGCCATTAGAGAATTTCCTCAACCAAAATCTATGACAAATATTGGACTATTCGTAGGACTAGCAGGATATTATAGATGCTTTGCTAAAGATTTTTCAAAAATTGCTAGGCCATTGTCAGATTTATTAGAAAATGGAGAAAAATTGGAATGGACTGAAGTGCAAGAAAAGAGTTTTAAAATACTACAAGTCCATCTATGTCAAGAGCCTATTTTACATTCACCCAACTTTAGATAATTATTCAAGTTGACAACAGATGCATCTGACTACACTATTGAAGCGGTATTAAGTAAAAAAAAACGAATGACATTAAGTGATAATTGTTATTTGTATTGATACAGTGTAATTACACTAAGTATATCATAAAAATCTTTGTACTTGGTCTAAGATCAAGCCTGCTTGCCAATGCACTTTTTAAATAACGTTTAATGTCATTTAAGTTTGTTTTCAGCTTCAAATCAAAAACTAAAAACTGTGGACTACAGTTTCGCGCTCCTTCACAGGCTGTGGGACAGCAGATAGTCCAACTATTTGTTTGTTTCAGAAAAATTAAAAGGAAGGAAGAAGTAGAGTGTTAAATATAATATCCAGATTAACTTACCTTTCTTTCCGCTAATTATTAATTCGGATGACCTGCACTTCCTCTTTCCGTCGATTTATAATTATTTATTTTAATATTTATTTATTTGTTATTTGTTATTTTATAATAATTTAAATTCCTCTTTCAATAAGTTTTATGTTACTTTATTTTATGTAACTAGTATACATATAAAAGAAAACAGAAAAGAAAAAAAATAGACGGAACGTTTGGTTAATCTTATGAAATTAGTTATTACGTCTGCACTTGGTGAGCGGCAGCGGGCTACTGACTAAAACGCTGCCCAAAGAAATGCACCTTGCACAAAGTTTTAGTTAAAACTTCTTCGTCTTACTTGCTATGGGGCCGGTACTTGCTGACTTCATGTGTTTAGGCTTCATGGCTCGCTTCGGTTGTCACTTGACACTTCCAAGAGCCACGAAGTACACAGTCAGCTTTGTTAGGCGACGACTCTCGTTGAGTATGACTCTGTAAAGAGTCTTAAAATTTTATCATTGGGAATGAAATTTAACAGGATAAAATAGAATAAATATAAAAATTTATTAATTTACGCAAGTCGTCACCTAACAGCCTTCCCTTCCTAAAACTATTACCGTCCTCGGTGAATATATATTATATTATATTATTTTATTAGTTTTTTTTTTTTTTTTTTTTTTTTTTTGCTATACTTTTATCTTATAAGTAAGCATTTATGAGTTACATAACATAAACATTTTACAATAATCCTTATAGTAATGTAATGAAGTATTTATTTACAGAATTATTACATTTGTTTATTTGGGACTGAGAGTAAGGGGAGGAATGGACTCGTGAGTATTACGTCTTCTTCTTCTCCTTAGCCCCTGGTTTTGTGTTGTTAATAACTAGTCTATTAAGTGCATCGAGCTTTTCTGACACTCCCATCTCAAGGCATAGTTTATAGTGCCAGTCGTATTTTACCAAGTTGATATTTTCGTGGCACGATGGGCAGATCTTTTTTAATTTCATTTGTGTTTTGCACAGAAGACTGTGCACTTCAAGGTGGCATTGGGATATTCAATTTCCACACGATGAATGTGTTATTATTTCACGGCTTTTTTGCGAGTCTTTTTGGGAGTAATTCGCCTCATATATTTTGAGTCCTTTAAAGGCCCTTTCCGTCGATTCTTCATACAGTATGTAGCGAAGCTTAGGTATAACTGTCTTCCATCGTCGCGTATGACATCTAATGGGTAGTAGTTTAAATGGCTCAAAGGGCCAAAGGTTAACAAGCGGGTGTATTCATCTGGATTTATAATGGCTGGTACCTTAGATACTAGTTTTCACGGAAGTGAGTCATTGTCTTTTGGATCGTTATTTATGTTGATCGTGTTTTCTGTTTTTGGGTTTTTTGTGATTACATTTTTTGGCTGCTGAGTTATGCAATACACTACTATCTGGTACATGTTTTTTGCCCACTCAGCGGATCCATACGTTATATGAACGGGAATAATATCTTCCCGTGTTTGTTTTTTGGTTGAAAAATGAATATCTTCTATTGGATATTTGTTTTCGAAAAATTCAATAAAATAGTTTATGTTAATAGGTTTTTTTAAAATGACGCTTATTTTAGTCCCCGTACGATTTACTCTTACAAATCGTAATATTAGACTAAGCTCTTCTTCATTAACTTTTTTAAGGGTTTTGACTTCTGTCGTTGACTCTACATTCTTAGTTGGTGCTTCGATGTTTCGTGAAGATGATTTGTCCTCTATTTCAATGGTTGTTGTATCATTTAAGGTTGCTGCAGCAACTGCTGCATCATATAGTTGGTAATATTCGGCTTCGTAGCTGGTGTATGGGGCCAAACATGGCTGTTATTTTTATGATAACATTGGACCAAATTTGTTAAGCGATGTTTTCAATTGGCGCTTATCAATTGGTTCTTCGGTCATTATGTCTAACCAACGTCCATTTTCCGATATATTGTGGACCTTGACTTGTCTTTTATTTGGCAAGGGGACAGGTGCCGTTGACTTTGCCCAATTCCTCTCGTCCGATACATTCAACAATGAGTCGAATAGCTCCTGTAGCGTTGGTGCTACATTTAGGTTATCAGCCACTAACGCTGCCTCCCGTGGTAAATGGAATGCCACTTCGTAACTTAAGTACCCCATAGTACAGGGTTCTCGTTTGATGGACCTCACTATCTCCAAGTTTTCCAGAATTTTTTTTAGCATTAGCCTACTATAATCCCCCTGCAGCAGTATGCTAAGCTGGGATCCAACAGCCATTGCTTCTATGATATTAGCGTTTTGTTTGTCAATTGTGTGTGTAATTCTGCAAGCGTAAATATGATGGATGTTATGAGAATCATCACTTGATACTGTACATGTATTAGTGTTCTTGTAGGGTACTTCGTGTTGTTATTGTTCGTAAGTGATGTATGGAATGCAGACATGAGAATAAAATAAGGTTTATGGAACTATTGGATAATTGGTAGAGAATACATAGATAGATACAATTATTACTTATTATGCTATGCCAGAATATTTGCGTAGTTGTAATACAATTAAATAAGTAGTTTTAATACATGCTAAAGCTTAATATTACAAAAGAGGAAAAAAAAAAAATTTTGACAATAGAGCAACATGCAGCTAAAATAGAATACAACATGCACTTTTAAATTTAAAGCCTAATTATTTTAATTTTTATAACTATTCTATATATTTATTTATGTTTATATTTATATATATATATGTTGTTTTATATTATTGTTATTATTATTATTATTATTGTTATTATTATTATTATTATTTATTTTTTTTTTTAAACTAATTATAAACGTACTTCATATTAATCCTACAGATAAAATTAAACAACAAAGTGAAGTTAAGAAGAAGGAATACGTGAAAGGAAAAATTGATTTTACAAAGCTTAAAGTTAAAATCTTAGAACTAAGTGATCTGCATTCGACGTAGAAGGTGGCTAGTTGAATGGTAGGGTTCAATTAATGGGTTCATTTTCTGCTACTTTTGATCTTTTCTCGTAGATCAATGGTTTTAGTAAGGATTGACTTCGTTTTTGTAGTTTGTGTACAGCGTTGTCTTCTGCATGTATCACATGTCTGTGGTAGGTCATTAACTCAATTTGTTGTTGACATAATTGGTGAGTCAATTTTCGGTTCATTTTGTATTTTGTACTCCTTTTAATTGGTTCAGCGTATTTCGTGCGATATTTGGGTTCATCGTTCTGCAATGCTAAAATAGCGCTTTTAGGATCCATGTATTTGACATATCCTTGGAATAATCTTTCCCGCCGATTTCTAACGGCATAACAATATTCTAGGGTGCCAAATTGAGAAAAGTGATAAAAGAAATCTCTTTTCCTTTTCGTTTCTTCTATATCCCATGGCAGAAGACACATAAGTCTTTTTGGATAAATGTTTGGTGTATCATTGTGGTTTCTGATGGTGTTGGTGAAGAGATCTTTTCTGCTTGACAAATAGTGGATTTCATCTTAAAAGGAGAAAATGTTCGAACTTCTTCTCCTGTATTTAGTGTTTCATCAGTTACTTTAGTAAATGAATCACTATTGTATTTGGCGGTTATAGTTCAATGTTCATAACTATGTAAATCCGTAAGTATGTGAATTTTCTTAATATTTCCTTTATTTTCTTATTGTTTGATAACTTCATGTAAAGGTTGGTTTATGTTGACTCTAGTCTTTATTGTTATTTCGTATTCGGGGTTCATTGTTCTACCTGGAAGGGAAATAGTATCAAATTACTATTGATTTATGAGTTTATTTCCAGTTTTTGGAGTGTATGGCGTGGAAGTATCAAACTCCGTGTCTTCATTATAGGTCTAGCTTTAGATGATTTAGGTATTTTTTGTTTTTCATCAATTTCAACATACAGTTCAGTTGGTTCGTGTTAATTTGGTTCTTGTTATATGGTTACTCGGGGTTCTTCGTTCAGTGGGTTGATGGTACGTTTTATAAATTTTTCCGAGACACTACGTTTCATAATCTTCTTGAAACAGCCTCTTGCTTTGCTGATGAGTATTGCTATTATAATCGTGATAATAATAGCTTCAATGACATTTCGTATTGAAAAAAGAAGAGAAGTTTGTTTTTCCTCCAACTTTCGGGTCCGTATTTTCTCCATTTGATCTATTACATTTTGTACATTTAATTTTTCATCTGTCTATGCTTGTTCATTGAAGTTTGATTCTCGAATTGATTTTATAGCGTCATGGAAGTCATCAGTGTTTTTTAAGGGTTCATGTAGTACTGTTAAGCTTAAGTTCACTTCTACCTGATAGATATATTGTATTTGAGTGATAATCTTATGTTCACTGGTTAAGGTTAATCTGTGAGTTTTTCCCGTACATCCATCATTCATTCGTAGAAGACCTATACCTTTTACTCTTTCTTGTTGATCCATTCTATTAGGACAGATAATGTTCAATTGTTCTTTATTGGGTGTTGAGAATAACCATGAACAATTAGCTGGTAAATAAATCCATTGGCTTTCGGTTTTCGGCGTAAACATAATTTCACAGTATTTAAATACTTCTGGTCCACGTTGTAATAACATAAGAATTTCACATTCATTCATAAAATAGGGTTCCTTTAGCGGTTCCATAGCCAAGCATATATAACCATATACCGTCTTATTGCATTGGTTAAATGTAACTTCGTTTAGTCGTAAATAGGAATTATGGTCTGCTGCTACTGCTAGGTAAGGGTATGACGGTTTTATGTAGGCAGATCCATTTTGTCCAGATTGGGATATCATGACTTGATGTAGTCTATAAAGATTGTAAGGGGTTCGATCTACGAGTGGCAAATGTAATATTACCATGGTTTTATTTTCTTGATGTACAACATCTAATTTGCTTAGGGTACTTATTTCGCCAGCATAAAGGCTTTCTATTGCTACTACAAATTCTAGATTTCCCGCAAGGTTCTTTACATCCCGGGCTACTGTTCTAAATATATTTGGAGAAAATATCTTTGGATGTGCTTGACCTCTTTGTAAGTCATGCAAGATGTCAATCAGATCTTCATGGGAACGAATAATGTGATCTAGGGTAGCCTCAGTTCTTCTAAGGTATGCTGACAAATTAATCAGATATCTGTCAAGAGTAAAATCCTGTCCTAAAGTCAATATATCAGCAACTTGTTTTAAAATATGCTTATGGCGTTTCGTGGTATTGTATAGTTCTTTGAATGCGGCTGCAAAGATATGGCTATTTTGTTCGTACAATTAAAAATATTCTTTTTGATTGGTATCCAAATTGTTGATGTTAGTGTTTGTAACATTAATATCATCTTCTGTGACTAAGCCGTAAGGTCCTTTAGCAATGCTCTCAATAATTCCAAAAAGTGTCAGTCTTTTTGCTCATATGCTGGGGGGTGGAATAATGTAGTCTCCTTTATGGATTCCCACAGTATTTATTATGTTCGATAGTGTTGCTTTGAGGTTTATCAATCGCTTTATTTTTAAATTCAAGAGGTCCATTTCCATATATCGAGTGCAATTAGAATAATTACACTGTACAATATAATATCGAAAAGTTTCGTTTAATCCCTAAGTAGGTATTTGTTCCAATATGAATTTATTAACATCCAGCCATATCACAATCTCCCAATCGGCTCTCTTAATTTTTGTTATACCGATTCGTTCGTAGTATATTCCAGGGTTTGTTTCAAGTGGTTCTATGCTATAGTTGCCATGATTAGCATAGTTTGAATCTGCGCGGCCTTCGAACGCTATTGTCATTAAAATGGCCAATATAATCTGCATCATTGTGTTTTTTTTTCTCTGGAAGACATGTAGAATATGTTTCTTACAAGATATTATTATCGATGAACTAGTTTTAATTTATCTGTATGTTTGCGTATGGTTTTACCATTGGTTTTTTCAAGTAACACATTATTTCCCTCCTATTATTTAGGAGTTCATTATAAAAGCGATCAAATTTATGGGAACGCACCTTTTTCTTTACCCAAACGTAATCTCCTGGTTTAACATTTAGAGGCTTTAATTTTTCATCATATCTTGTTTTTGCTTGTACTTTCATCTTTATTTGTTGATTTCCTGCCATAATTTGCATTTCTTGAAGTCACCTTATAAGATCTTGTAAATATAGTGGGTATGTTCATAATCTTTTATCTTTAGGTATCTTCAAGGGCAACCTTGCTACTCTCCCAAATACTAATTCATAAGGCGTAAAATTCGTAGCTGCATGTACACTCGTGTTATACGTAAAAGCTAAAACTTTTGCTCAGTTGTCCCAGTCATCATATGTTTCAGAGTAAGTTCGTATAAAGTCAGCTAGGGCAGCATGACTTTGCTCTAGTGATCCGTTTGTTTGAGGGTGGTATGCTGATGTTGTTAGATGATTGGTTTTGAGGATTCTCATGAGTTGTTCCAAAAAATTAGACATAAATGTAGCATGTCTATCTGATCGAATTGCTCTAGGCCCACCATAAGCTAATATTAGATTTTGTACGAGTGCATCGGCAAGACTGCTTGATCTTAGGTCTGGTACAGGCACTAATATGTTATATTTAGTCAAATTACACTGTATGGTCAGCAAATGGCATTTACCATTTGGTGCTATTCTTAATTTACCAATGGTATCGATGGAAACCTTATCGAAAGCTTCAATAGGTGTATCTGTAAGTACCAAGGGTTCTCTTGTTTTAAGTCGTTTAATTTTTTTCTCTTGACACTTGCTGCATTTACGTACATAATTAAGAATATCTTTTCTTATTCCGGGCCAATAAAACCGTTCTCTTATTTTCCGGTAAGTTTGGTTTATTTTCTTATGTCCTCCAACGGGGCTGTCATGTAATGTTGGTATTATTTCATTACGTTCCTGGATTTTTGGAAAATCAACGTTTTCGTAACAGACAGTAATTTGTATGAGTGTTTTATCAAAAATTGTTAATAAAATTTCTGTTATCAATCCAGGTTCTAGTTTGTCTGTAAGATCTCCCCTTCTTGAAATTTAGAAGGTTTTAAGATTTCGTCTCAACAATATTTTTTTAAGCGATTTAAAAGCTTTTGTAAGTCTTTCTGAAGATACTAAATCGGTCGATGTTTCATTAATAACGATTGACAGTAAATTATGTCCTTCATAAGGTGTTATTAAAATTTGGCCAACTCTTGGTTTCTTCGATTTCAAATAGCTAAAGTCCAGTGCACCTATCGATCTCAACAGCCTTGAGACAGATGGGACTGGTTGACAACCCTTGCTAATAAAATAAACTATATTGTCTCTTTTGTATGTAAGGCAACATCTGGTGGTAATGACATTGTTTACTAGCTTAGCTCCATTTTCGTTCTTATAATTATCAGTACTACTGCTACTATCACTAAGACTTACATACACTTTTCCGTGCTGTTGTTTGTATCGATTGATGGGTTAAAAAGAGTATAAGTTCAATAGTAACATGAAATCAGGTGCAATAGTTTGATTCATTGATTTATTTTCATTGCGATTTATTTGTTTGTTATTTTCATTTAAGTTATCCGGGGTTTCTTCTGTTATTTGTTGCAAGTCCGGCGCTTTAGATCGTCTGTTTTTTGCAGTAGCTAAAGTACTCGTTTGCGTTGGTGTGCTAGAACTTAAGGGTGTATTTTCCTGAATACGTGGGGTAATTGATAATTTTCCACTTGTCTTATATTTTCTTAAAATTTCTTCTTCATCGAATAGGGGTTCAAGACCTGTTTTACATCTTGATATATCCACAATGTTTTCATCTAATACAGAATCATCAAAATTATCAGGATCGTACGTGTCCATTTCGGTTAATATGTCTTGAATTTCGGGGTCCGGTTTATCTCCATCAGAAAATCTAGTTACTGATCAAAAATCGGCTTGTTCAGGCTCATTATCGTTGTTAGACTTGTCCAAATATTCTTGAAGACTTTGGTTAAATCTCTTTGTTAACTTTTCTATTTTTTGATAAGTAACTTCATCAGTATTATTTGTCGTAGTTTTAGGTTGGTCTTCAAAAACATCATTATTTGAATTTTTGCTAAGTGAAATTAGTGTAACGGAAATTTCAGTATTTGTCATGTCTGAGACTCAATCAGTATCCGTATTTGAGTCTATTTCTGTTTCAGTCAGTTCTTGCCGTAATCTACTTCGTCTAGGGTCATATACTGGTATTTGAGTATATTCTCTTGACGATTCTTCAGTATCGCTCGGGTCATTTTCGGAAAACATACTTGTTCTTGATAATGCACCAAGGTTAATTATATCTCTAACTGGTAATTGTGGCATTTCCTTATTTTTGGAACTATTATGTTGTATTTCTGTGGTTTCTAAATTCGTATCGCTAGCATGTGATGTTGAGGCTACTGATTCTGAAAAATTCACTTTTAATGAGCTAGAATCTTTTGATGTGTTTTTAATGACATTTCTTAATATATTCGGTTGAGATGTAGATGATTTCTGTGGCTGTGGAAATGTTTTTGTTCGGGTTCTTTGAGAAATCACACTATGATCTAATTTTGGCCGTTCTTTGTTTGTTTTTGAACCAAGGGGTCATCCAGGACCTTTGATCAACTTAGGTACATCTGGTTTTGATTTGGTCACGCTTCTTAGTTTTGTTACTCCTATCAATTTCTTCGAGGTTGTTGGCAATGCTTTAGATTTGATCGTCGTTAATTTGGATGCTCTTACTATTTGTTTCCTCTGACTTTGTAATTCTGTTTTCTTCTTTTCCTCTATTTTCTTTCGACCCATCATCATAACTCTCAGTAATAGTAATCCATTGTTTATATTATTTTCTTCATAAAGAAATGGTCCTACTGGGTTTCTAGATAATGCATTAGCGTTGGTATCGAGTCTTCCTGGTTTGTATTTAAAAGTGTATTCATGATCGGTGAATTCAAACATCCAGCGCATCAAACACTGACCTGGGTCTTTTCTTATGTGCATCCAATTCAATGGCTCATGATCGGCTACGAGAACGAATTTATTTCCTAATAAATACGAACAAAAGTGATGCATTGCATATAGTGCAGCTAGACATTTCTTTTCAGTCGTGGAATAATTTATTTCGGCTTTACTTAAAGTTCTTAAAAGGTAAGCGACAGGATGGTCAAACCCATCTTTTTCTTGACTCAATACCGCTCCAATTGCATAGTCAGATGCATCTGTTGTTAACTTCAATGATTTACTAAAGTCGGGGAATTGTAAAATAGGCTCTTGCCATAGGTGATCCTTAAGTATTTGAAAACTCTGTTCCTGCACTTCAGTCCATTCAAATTTTTCTCCCTTTTTTTAATAAATCTGATAATGGTTTCGCTATTTTTAAAAAATCTTTAATAAAGCGTCTATAGTATCCTGCTAGTCCTAAAAATTGTCTAATATTTTTCATAGTTTTTGGTTAGGGAAATTTTTTAATGGCTTGTATCTTTTAAGGGTCCGATTTAATTCCTCGTTGACTCACTATATGCATAAGAAATATTTCTTCTTTTCGCAAAAATTAAACTTTATCTGGTTGGAGTACCATATTCACTGATCTTAACCAATCAAAAAGTAACCTAACTTTACGCTCGTGATCTACTAGATCTTTTGCGTACATAATAATATTATCTAAATACACTAGCATTTCAACATTCAATAAGCCTCTCAATATGAGATCCATTAGTCGTTGGAACGTGGCAGGTGCGTTTTTCAGGCCTTCGGGCATTCGTCTATATTGGTAATGTCCATGGGGTGTCGTAAATGCTGTTTTATACTTATCATGTTTATCCATGGGAATTTGTTGGAATCCACTTGCCAAATCAAAAGCTGAAAAATATACGGCTTCTCTCAACTGTTTCATAATATCTGCGATATTAGGCAATGGATATGCATCACCAATGGTTTTTTTATTCAGTTCTCGAAAATTGATTACTAACCTTCCATCTTGGGTTTCCATGGCTATCAGGTTTTTTAGGGACAATCTAAAGAGGTGAACAATACGGTGATGACGAAGGTTCGATTATTCCATCGTTAAGTTTTTTTGCTTCGTGTTCCTCTAAAACTTTTCTATGAACTGGTGGGTAACAATATTGTTTAGTGTTGATAGGGATGTTATTTTCCGTTGGGATTTCGTGTGCGACGAGGTTAGTACACGGTAAAGTGTCTCCTGGTAACAAGAAGATTTTTGAGGATTCAGAAATCAATTAATATATTTGGTCTCGTTTTTTCAAGTTTAAATGACCGGTGCGCACAAGTTCTTTTAGGTCGTTTATTCTATCTCGTTTATTTTTAACAATTGGTCTCTCATGTTCGCTGCAAGTATCGGGATCGAATTTAGGTGCAATGTATTCGAAAGGTAGGATTTCCCTTGGGTCTCTTTCAATCGTAATATCATCCTTATTAGTATTTATTGCCATAATATTACATTGACCGTTCTCATTTTTTACAATTCCTTCTCCTAAATATATGTTATCACACCCTACATCTATTTGTGGTAGGTCTCCTTCAGTTGAATTAGTATTAACTAAACTAATTTTTACTATTTGACGTGTTCGAGCCTTAATCGTACATTTAGTTGCTTTACTGGTATTTCTTTGTTCCTCATTAGGGAAATGTTCTACACTAGGAGTACTTTTATTGTGTTTAATGGCATGGGAGTGGTCGACTAATTCATTATTTTAACTGTATATCCCACTTTTATCAGTTTTATTATCAGTGGCCTTCATAAGATTTTCACCTCTTTCTGATAAGATCAATTTGTCAAACTCATCTTGAAAATGAAAATCAGCTTTTATGTCTCCAAATTTTTCGTATTTAGGTGTATTTGACCTTTCGGGTGGGCCTACGATGTATTCGTCATGAAATTTCTGTTGGTAAATTTTATCCTTAAGGCATTCTGTCTCTTTGTTAGTATCAAGGGTTGTAGCTGAAATTTGATTTTCCTGTGCTTATTTTTTGAGTTTTATGGTTTTTTGTTCTTTTCCAACTCTTTCCATTGCTCTATTTCCTCAATAATTTTAAAAAAAGGGATAGTGTTCATTATGTCATCATCTAGTACTATAGCATCATGATAATATGATAATGTGGCTCGTCGTTCCTTACAAAAGTTTCGACCCAATTGACCGCCATCTTTGATCGGAAAATCGTTAGGGATCACATGAAAAATTGTAGGTTTTTGTTGTATGGTCATATACGTTGTTCCTTTAGTTAAAACTGGGTGAGGTGTGATTCCAGTAAGGTTAATAATGTCACTAGTCTCTACTCGTGAAAATGGGTGCAACTGACCTCATTTAATCAGACTTGTGGCGGTGCCATTATCGAGCATGAGTGTTAAAAAGGGGTTTTTTCCCTTCTGATATTGATAACCTTATGCTTGTAGGCTCGTCGTCTACGCCACGTCCCTGGCAGGTAGCAATATGGACGGTTTTAATTCTGTTGCTATTTTCATTACTCGCGCTGAAACATTTGGTGTAGGGGTTGAATTCTGTCTTTGGGGGCTCACCTCCGAACGACGATTGGGGTGAGCCGCCTGAGAGTTTAAATGATGCGGCAAACGGTCGCCTCCTGGTTGGTATTGATTTTGAAAGTTCTGATTCTGATAGTTAGGATTAAAACTTTGATGATTATAACTATTATAATTATTATTTCGGGGGTACCTATTGTAGTTCTGACCTCTGCCTAGGTATCCTTGATTATTACCAGGATAAAAATTAGCATTCCTTTGAGTGTAATAATCATTAGGATTTTCGTTATTATATCGTCCAAAATTATTCTGATAATAATTAGAGTTTCTCGATTGATTTTGAAAATTCTTATTTCTTCCCTGATTCTGATAATTTTTACAGTAATTCTGTCCATTATTTTATTGTTGATATTGTCTATTATAATTTTAATTATTATCATACTGCCTATCAGCGTAATTATTCTCATTGTCGATCTGTTGTTTATTAACTTGTGCCACTTAATGTGATGAGAATGGCTGATCAGGATACTTATTCTGCTGTTGATATGAGTTGTTTAAATTATTCCTAAAGTCACTACGAGGTAGTCCTTGACATCGCATGTCCGGAATTATACCCGCTCTCATTCGGCTCTCCAATCTCAACGCGGAATCAAAGGCGTCGGCTAGAGAAGCAGGTTCTTTCGCATCTACCTGCTGGCTTATCATAGGTGCTGGTCTTTTTATAAACATGTCTAACGCCATGTCTTTTATAGGGGTCATCATGTGTGCGTTGTATGTATTGCCTTTATCTTCCATCAAGGCTTTTTCAGCACCGCTTAGCAGTAGGTTTACATAATCATAATATTCACCAACCGATTGGCCTTGTCGTTGGCGCTCTTTCTGTAGCTGAGTTTGATAGGAAGCAACGGTTTTTCCTGTTGCATATCTTTTTTTTAAATGGGTTATAAATGCTTCGAGGTTTTCGAAATCTTGGCCACTTACGCTTATGCGTGCGGCACCTCGTAGATGCTGCAATACTGCTCTTTTATATAAATCTTTTTGATCATCTCTGACCCAGCTTTCTCCATTTCTAACATCTTGTATATAATCCTTTAGTGGAATATTTCTCCCACCGAATAAAGGGATGGATTTAATCGCATGCTGAAATGAGAAGTTGGCATTGAGAGACTCCATCAGCGCTTCGGCTACTGTGACATCGGCAACATCGTTTCCATTGACCATTTTCTTAGTTATATAATAGCTTACGTGCGTTTTTCTTCTTCTTCTTTTTATTTTATTTTTTATTTAACTTTTTTATTTAATTTTTTTTTATTCTTTATGTGTGTAATACTAAAAAAAAAAAAAAATTATACTTTTATTTTGTTTTGTTTCTTTGTTTTGGAAAGATATTCTATTAAATCCTTGACATTCATCATAAAAGAAATAAGTTATAAGGAAATAATTGTATATATTTATATATATATATCTGTGCATTCATTCGTGTGTGGATGTGTATGTCTTTAATGTGAGCGTTTGTTTAACGCATGCAAGTGAAATAAGTTTGCTTTAATTTTTATAGGTATACGATAAGTGTATTATGTGTATGCCCAAAAACTAAAGTGAGAAAGTGTAATCGAGCGCGCTTACATGATATCATCTGCTTTAAGCAAGGGAGTATACGGCGCAGGGATTTTTAATGTGGCATGTGTAGCTATATATACAAATTGCTACGCGAGCATCAGCTAGTGCGCAGTGTAATATTGAAGGGCTCTTTTTGTACGAGAGTATCCGACTTCACTTAACACTTTTTTCTTTTTAAGCAAGAATGGGCTCGACGGTCACGGTTTAAATACCGTACTAATAATTTTTTCATATATTCGTATGTATATGAGTAAGCTTCTGCCTATGCGTTTATATGTTCTTGAGTGCCTTTAAGAAACTCTTTTTTCGCGAAAGCAATTAATTCATCAAATTGTGTATTCAATCGAATTTTAAAATTATCGCATTTCCGCTGAACATTGATATCTGAATTATAAAAATTATTTTCTGAAACGTACTTACTACTTGTTTTTCGATTTTTTTATTTTTTGATAAATTACTGTTTAATGTATCACAGTTATAGTAATTTTGTAACTGATTATTAATAAAATCTAATTTTTTTTTCTAGAACGTTTTTTTCTCTTATAAGCTCCTGCATAAACAATTGTCTACCACTTCTTTCACCTTTTTTATTACTCGCAAAATTATTCGTTGGCGGTTTCATGAAATATTATTCTATAAACAATCGTTGGTATATAAGTGAAATCATTAATTATGTTAAATCTTTACTATGTTTTTTAAGAATTCTTCTTCTACTAACACTATTACGTGCAAATATGTCTGTGTGTACGTATTTGTTATTTTGATAGACCACTTTAAGTAGCAAATCTAGGGTAAAGAGTGTCCGCTTTTTAAGCAGGACTAATGGGGATAAACCGCTCTGGTTAGCAGATTTAGGGTAGGAAAAGAAAGACCGCTCTGGTTAGCAGATCTTGGGTATAGAATGTCCGCTATTTCAGCAGGACAAAAGGGATGAACCGCTCTGGTTAGCAGATTCAGGGTAGGAACAGTGTATTCGTTCTGTCTTGTAAGCGTGTAGTATAAGAGGTCACTATTTTTTTATTTTTCTATTATCATTTAAAACACATTATTATCTTATTACTTATTTATTTTTTTGTTATTTTAACGACAGTTAACTCTTATTTATTTTTCCAATTATTTTTTCATGTAGTATCATATTTATTATTTTATTTATTTTCTTTATTTATTTTATTTGTTTATCTTTTTTTTTCAGTTACAACGAAATATCACATATACCATGCTATCCGCAAAAGCACAGCATATACGCGTCTGCGCACAGTGTACTATGTGGGGTATTACGCGTCATTCATTAACATACTTCATCGAATGGTGTTTGGCGTTTCTTAAGAGAAAGATAGTAATATGAGAATATATAATAAACAAACAAATAGCTAGAGACCATAAATCACGCTCTGCTACCAATTTTGTTAAATAACGTTTGATATCATTTAAGTTTATTTTCAGCTTCAAATCAAAAACAAAAAACTGTGGACTACAGTCTCACGCTCCTTCACAGGCTGCGGGACAGTAGATAGTCCAATTATTTGTTTGTTTAAGAAAAATTAAAAGGAAGGAAGAAGTAGAGTATTTAATATAATATCCAGATTAACCTACCTTTCTTTCCGCTAATTGTTAATTCGGATGACCTGCAGTTCCTCTTTCCGTTGATTTATAATTATTTATTTTAACATTTATTTATTTGTGATTTATTATTTTATAATAATTTAAATTACTTCAATAACTAGTATACATATAAAAGAAAGCAGAAAAGAAAAAAAATAGACCAAACGTCTGGTTAATCTTATAAAATTAGTTATTACGTCTGCACTTGATGAGTGGCAGCGGGCTACTGACTAAAACGCCGCGCAAAGAAATGCACCTTGCACGAAGTTTTAGTTAAAACTTCTTCGTCTTACTTGCTATAGGGCCGGTACTTGCTGACTTCATGTGTTTAGGCTTCATGGCTCGCTTCGGTTGTCACTTGACACTTCCAAGAGCCACGAAGTACACAGTCAGCTTTGTTAGGTGACTACTCTCGTTGAGTATGACTCTGTTAAGAGTCTTAAAATTTTATCATTGGGAATGAAATATAACGGGATAAAATAGAATAAAAATAAAAATTTATTAATTTACGCAAGTTGTCACCTAACAGCACTCTTACACAATCTTATATTTGTTTATGGAGCATCTTGAGCAATTTTAGTAGGCAGACATGCTACATTTATGTCTGATTTATTGAAACAACTCATAAAAAGCTTTAGGACCAATCGTCTAACTGTATTATCATATCATCCTCAAACGAACGGATTGCTTGAGTAAAATCATGCTGCACTAGCTGACTTTATAAGAAATTTTCATAAAACTTATGATGACTGGGACAATTTAGCTAAATTTGCATTTTTCATGGATAACATGAGTGTACTGCAGCGACAAACTTCACGCCCCATGAACTTGTATTGGAAAAAATAGCATCGTTGCCCTTGAAGATACCTAAAGATAAAAGGTTACGAACCTCTCCATAATGTTTAGAAGATTTTATTAAACAACTTTAAGAAATGCAAATCGAGGCAGAAAATTCACAAATGAAGATGAAAGTACAAGCAAAAACTAGATACGAAAAAAACTTAAGGCCTCTACATGTTGAAACAGAAGATTACGTTTGGGTAAGGAAAGATGTACGTTCTGAATTGTTTGATCGATACTATAACGAACCCTTTAATGCAGAAACAATTTTAGAGGAAAATGATGTGTTACTTGAAAAAAATTAAGGTGAAATCATACAAAAACAAACAGATAATTGGAAACTAGTTCCCTTATAATAGCATACTTGTACAAATTTTTTCTTTACATATCTTCTAGAGGAGAAAAACACATCGCCGTGTGAATTGGACTGGTTACATCTAAAAATAATGCGATTGAAATATCGTAAATCAATACAATTGATTATGATAAGTCAAAATAGCCATATCTTTGCAGCTGCATCAAGAGAATTATATGACACCACAAAACGCCATGAGTATATTCTTTAACAACTAGCTGATGTATTAGCTGTAGAACAAGATCTTACTTTTGACAGATGTTTGATACATTTATCAAGTTACCTTCGAAGAACAAAGGCTAGCTTAAATAACATTATTTGCTTCGACGAAGATGTGATTGATACTTTGTATAATTTACAAGGCGGTTAAGCATACCTAAGAATATTTTTTTCAAATGTATGTAGAACCGTAGCTCTAGATGTAAGAAACCTAGCAGGAAATCTGAAGTTCGTAGTGCCAATAAAAAATCTTTATGCTGGCATAATCAGCACTCTAAGAAAGTTAGATGTTGTGCATCAAGAAAATAAAACCATAGTCATTTTACATTTGCCAGTCGTACATCTGTGGCGCCTTCGACCATCGTCAAGGCACACACAGGCGGTCGACGCAAGCAGCAGCTGAAGCCACGCGAGGTCTTCGCACTGTCCACGCCGAGCGGCGCTCGACGCAGCACGCAGTCCGAGCTCGACCCTCGCATGAGCCGCATTCGCGCACGCTCACGCTCGCAGCCTCCGCTGCCGTCACAGCTCTCGACACTTCGCCGTACCATTTCACCTGTTATTATTTGTATGCTAATAAAGCGCCATTTATACCATACACGTGAGTGAGCATCATTAAGCGCCTTCCCTCACCTTCACTTTCCTCGAGCGCCGGGACACGCTCAGATGATCCCAACAGTGGTGACCCCACCTGAAAAAGTTTCGAGGTGAGCTAAACAATCGCGTTTTTTTTCTTCGCCATCTTTTCTTTTTTCGGCGAGCAAGGCGACTCATCTCGCTCACGCCTTGCAGTGCACGTGCTTTGTCCAGCCCGCCACCATTTTTTAGCAAAAGCCCGCGCGCTCGCTCGCGTTCGTGGAACACGGCCATCGTTAACTCAGGCGACGCTACGAACCACGCGCTATTACGCCCGCACTCTCTCTCTCGCTCTCGTGGACCGTTTAGAAAAAAAAAAAAAAACAAGGACAAAGACAGAGTGAGAGGTCGTGTGACAGTGCTGTGCAGTGCAGTTTTTTTTTTACACCCGTCTCGCCGTCGGCACTTGCCAGGGTCAACAACGACAATGGTGTAATTCCCCCCGGCGACAATCCTGCTGGAGGCGCGAGCCCCACGGGTGATGACACTAACCCCGTGATGTCGGTCGCACCTCTTCGCCTCCCGCCTTTCTGGAAGGCCAACCCGACCGTGTGGTTTATCCGGATCGAGGCGGCCTTCAACAACCACAGGATCCACGCGGACTCAAGCAAATTCGACTACGTCGTCGCTGCCTTGGATGACGCCACGGTGCAGGAAATCGCCGACGTCCTCATGGCACCCCCAGCTAAAGGCAAGTACGATTTCCTTAAGGCTGAAATTCTGAAGCGCATGACAGACACGGCCGATCAGCGTCTCCGCAAGCTGCTCACGCAGCTCGAGCTAGGCGACCAGAAGCCGTCACAGCTCCTGCGTCGCATGAAAGCTCTCGCGGGCACCACGGTCACCGACGATGCCATCAGGATCCGGTGGTTCGACCTCCTGCCGCCGTCCGTGGCACGCTCCCTCCGGGTCGTCAAATCAACCCCGCTGGAGGAGCTGGCGTCTCTGGCCAACGAGCTGATCCAGGACTACCCGCACGTCGCCGCGGTTCACCCTCAAGCGACCAAGCTTCAGACGGCTGGTCAGTCTTCTGCGCCGACCGTGGAGTCCCTGGCCAAGGAGATGGCGTCGCTGCGTCAGTCCATCGCGCAGCTCCTCAACATCGCTAAGCGACAACCGGAAGGCCAGCAACGTGGCCGTTCAACCACGCAGTCGCAAGGCGGCCCCCGAAGCAGGTCAAACACGCCAAACCGAGACCCCAACGACCCGTGGTGCTGGTACCATCGCACCCTGGGGAACAACGCTCGCAACTGCAGGCCACCCTGCAACTTGACCCCGTCGAACCAGGGAAACGAGTAGTGCCGCCTTCGTATCAGGCGGCGGAAGTCGGCGCTACTCCCCCTGCAGAAAATCGCCTCCATGTGTCCGACAAAACTTCAACAATAAGGTTTCTCGTCGACTCCGGATCAGTCGTTTCTCTGCTCCCAGCTTTCCTGTTCAAGAAGCCACCAGCTCGCGACTCTCTTACGCTCACCGCTGCTAACGCCTCGGCGATCTCCACGTATGGCACACACCGTGCCGAGATCAACCTAGGCCTGCGCCGAGCCTTCGTCTGGTCCTTCATTGTCGCCGACGTCCAGACGGCCATTCTGGGAGCGGACTTCCTCACGCACTTCAGCCTGCTGATCGACCTCAAAGGAAAGCAGCTCCTCGACGCCACGACCGGGCTTTCCACCAAAGGTTTTGCGGCCCTCACAACCGGCCACAGCGTCTCGGTCGTCCAGTAGGTCGAGACTCCAACAGGACTCCTCTGTCAACGCTACCAAGACCTCGTGCGGGAGTTCAACGACCTAACGCTGGTTGACGGATCGGCAGCAGACCTGCCCGATCTCCCAGTGCTTCACCGCATTCACACGAACGGCCCCCCGGTCTTCGAGCGCCCTCGGAGACTCATCGGCCCTCGTCTCGACGCCGCCAAGGACGAGTTCAGCCGTCTCATGGCCCAGGGCATCATCCGGCCCTCTTCCAGCCAGTGGGCAAGCCCGATCCACCTGGTTCCGAAGCCCGACGGTTCCTGGCGCGTCACCGGCGATTACAGGCGACTAAACAGCTGCACGACGCCCGACCGCTACCCACTCCCGATCGTCGAGGACCTTCTCCAGGAGCTGCAGGGATCGGTATTCTCGGTAATTGACTTAAAAAAAGCCTTTTACCAGATCCCTATCGCCGAAGAAGACATCCCGAAGACCGCAGTGACGACTCCATTTGGACCCTTCGAGTTCACTCGATCGTCTCTTGGTCAACGCAACGCCGCCCAGTCTCTCCAGAGGACGATGGACCATCTTCTCCGGGACCTGCCCTTTGCTAGGGCCTACCTGGACGATATCATCGTCGCCTCGGAGGACAACAAGTCGCACCTGGTGCACCTCCGTCACCTCTTCAAGTCCCTACGCTCCGCTGGGCTCCGCATCAACCCAGACAAGTGTGTCTTGGGTCAGACCGAGGTCACCTATCTCGGCTGGACGGTATCCAGCCATGGCTTCAAACCTCCGCCATTCAAAGTCGAGGCCATCAAAGAGTTTCCGCGCCCGCAGACCTCCACCGAGCGGCGTCGGTACATGGGACTCTTCAACTATTACCGCCGCTGTGTCCCTGGGGCAGCCAACATCTTAGTGCCACTCAACGACCTTCTCCAGGGCCTGCCACCCAGGAAAAAGAAGGTAGAGTTGACCTGGACGCTGGATGCAGAAGCTGCGTTTGCTCGCAGTAAGCAAGCCATCGCTGATGCCACGACAACGACGTTCCTGCGACCCGACGCTCCGCTGGCCCTTCGCACGGATGCTTCCGACACGGCAATCAGAGCAGTCCTCGAGCAGCAGGACTCCAAGGGCACATGGGCTCCCCTTGCTTTCTTTTCTAGAAAGCTCGACAACACCGAGAAACGCTACAGCACCTACGATCGAGAGCTTCTAGCCATCTACGCAGCCCTGAAAAACCTGCAGCGAATCCTCGAAGGCAGGTCCTTCACGATCTTCACCGACCATAAGCCCTTGGTCTTCGCAGCGGCGCAGCGCTCGGACAAGGCCTCGCCTAGGCAAGCCCGTCAGCTGGATTTTATACTCCAGTTCAACACGAGTCTAGTCCACGTGAAGGGCGACGATAACGTGGTGGCCGACGCTCTCTCACGTGTCGCCACCATCTCCATGCCTGCCCAACTCAGCGCGAAGATCATCGCCGAAGCTCAGGCCGAGGACCAGGAAGCCGAACATGTCTCTACTCCCTCGAGTCTCAACCTGCATACCCTCTCGATCGACGACTGCTCCGTCCTCTGCGACACGTCCATGGGAGTCGTCCGGCCTTATCTCCCACGGGCTCTTCGACGCACAGCATTCGAGCTTCTCCATGGTCTCGCTCACCCGAGCGTAAAGGCCACGACCCGTCTTGTCGCTTCCAAGTATGTCTGGCCAGGCATGCGTAAGGAAGTTCGCCGTTGGGCGCGCACATGCGAGCCCTGCCAGCGGTCCAAGATCCACCGGCACAACAGGTCCGCCCTAGGCTCCTTTGAGGTCCCCGAGGAGCGCTTCCAGCATCTCCACATCGACATCATCAAGCTGCCTCCGTGTCAGGGTTATACCTACTGCCTGACCATCATCGACCGGTTCACCCGATGGCCAGAAGCCATCCCCCTGCCCGACCAACAGGCATCAACCATCGCCAAGGCTCTCGTCGACAGGTGGGTTAGCCTCTACGGCACGCCACTCACGATAACAACGGACCAGGGCGCCCAATTCGAGTCCACCCTGTTCTCGGAGCTCACAAAGCTCTTTGGCGCCAAAAGGGTGCACACCACGCCATACCACCCGCAGTCCAACGGCATGGTGGAACGGACCCACCGCACCATCAAGGCCGCCCTCATGTGCGACCCCGGGACCCCATGGCCTGACCGACTACCGTTGGTCCTTCTGGGGCTCCGAACCGCCTACAAAGAGGACCTGCAAGCCTCTCCGGCCGAGATGCTCTACGGCACTACGCTCAGAGTGCCCGGGGACTTCTTCGCTACGGAGAGCCAGCCCGTCGCAAGCCCTGCCACCTTCGTAGAAGGTCTCCGCCGACTCGCCCAGTCCATCAAGGCTGCGCCGGCTTCGAGACACGCAGCTGAGAACACCCCGTTCTTCTTCAAGGACTTGCGGACGTGCTCCCACGTTTTTAAGAGGGTTGACGCCATCCGCAAGCCCCTCCAGCCTCCGTACACGGGTCCTCACCCGGTCATTTGCCGGGTCGATGACAAGACCTACGTCATCAATGTCAACGGCTCTCATCGCACGGTCTCCACGGACGCCCTAAAGCCGGCCTACGTCGAGGCCACTGACTCTTCCTCCTTAGGAAGCCAGCCGACCAACCCTCCCAACGCGCCTCCTTCGGACTCCTCGCCGGCACCAAAGCCCCCCGTGGCGACTCCTGGGACAGCCCCCAAAGACGCCCCCCCTAAGAAGCAGGTATCATTTAGCCCGTTACCCATGGACCTCTCTGGGGAGGGAGTGGTTGTGGCGCCTTCGACCATCGTCAAGGCACACACAGGCGGTCGACGCAAGCAGCAGCTGAAGCCACGCGAGGTCTTCGCGCTGTCCACGCCGAGCGGCGCTGCCACCGCCTTCTCTAGCCGCCTAGCAGCTACCTAGTGTGGCGCGAGTCCAGTCCGAGCTCGACCCTCGCATGAGCCGCATTCGCGCACGCTCACGCTCGCAGCCTCCGCTGCCGTCACAGCTCTCGACACTGCGCCGTACCATTTCACCTGTTATTATTTGTATGCTAATAAAGCGCCATTTATACCATACACGTGAGTCAGCATCATTAAGCGCCTTCCCTCGCCTTCAACTTCCTCGAGCGCCGGGACACGCTCAGCTGATCCCAACACATCGAACCTTTTATGATATTTGTAGACTTCCCTTAGTCATGATATCTTAACCTGGGCAAAATAGATCTGCCTACATAAAACCATCATACCACTACTTAGCAGTAGCAGCGAGCTATAATTCGTATTTACGATGAAACGAAAATAAATTTAACCAATGCGATAAGGCACTACATGGTTGTATATGTTCTGCTATAGTCTTGTTAAAAGGACCTTGTTTTATAAATGAATGTTAAATTTTTATGCTATTACGACTTGAAACAGAAATTGTTAAATACGGCTTAATTATACTTACTTTGAAAACAGAAATTTAGTGGATTTACTAACCAGCTGATAATTCATGGTTATTCTCAATAAGTAATGAAGAATAATTAGGCATTATCTGCCCTTTTGAAATGGATCAACAAGAAAAAGTAAAAAGGATACGTCTTTTACAAATAAATGATAAGTGTACGAGAAAAACGCACAAACGAACCTTAACTAGTAAACACAAGTCCATCACTTACATACAATATACCTATTAAGTAGAAGTGGAAATGAGCTTAACTGTATAGCATAAGCCTTTAAGGGACTTATTTTTTTTCTATGATGCTTTTAAATTAGTTTGAAAACTAAACTTTAATGAGCAGGCATGGACAGATAAAAAGTTAAATTTTTAAAATATAGTAAACTTAATAAAGAAAAATACGAGCCCAAAGGTTGGAGGAGAACCAAACTTTTTTCTTCATTTTAATACGTTTTGTTATTAAAGCTGTTATTATTTTGATTGTAATAGCAATACTTATCAGCAAAGAAAAAAGCTGGTTTAAGAAGAGGATGAAACGTACTGAATTAAAAAAAAAAATAATAAAAAGTACCATAAATCTAATGACCACAAATCCCCGAGTAAATATGAAACAAGAACCAAAACAGCATGCACCAACTAAAATTCATGTAAGAATCAACGAGGAATGAAACATACCCAAATTATCTAAGACTTGACCTATAATAATGACATGGAGTTTGATACTTCTACGACATATACCCTAAAACTTAAAAATATAAGAATAATTCAATAACAATTTCATACTATTTTCCGTCCAGGCTTTACGATAAACTCCAAATACTAAATGATAATAAAGACTGAAGTCAACATAGATCATTGCTTGCATAAGGTTATTAAGCAATTAGAAAATAAAAAAATTTTCAAGAAAATGCACATACTTCTGAATTTACTTACTTAAACACATCGAAATTTAACTGTCATTTACAATAGTAATTTACTTAAAATAGACCTGATGAAATACTAAATGTAGGAGAAGTTTAAACACTTTTTACTCCCAAGATGAAATATAATGTTTGTGAAGCAGAAAAATTTTTTTTATCACCGTCACTAAAAAGCAACAATGATGTACCAAACATCAATCCAAATATACTTATGTGTCTTCTCTCGTGGAATATAGGAGAAACGAAAAAGGAAAGAGATTTTTTTGACCGTTTTTCTTGATTAAGTACTGAATAATATTCTTCTGTCGTAAGAGATCAGTAGAGAAGATTATCCTAAGGATATGTTAAATACATAGATGCTGAGAGCACTATTCTAGCGTTGCAGAACAATGAATCTAAGTACCGCACGAGATATGCCAAACTAATTTAAAGGGATGAATATTACATATTGAACAAGAAATTGACTTACCCTTCATGTCAACAACAAGTTGAGTTAACGACATGTCAAAGACATGTTATTAAATGCAGAAGACAACGATGTACACAAACTTCAGAAAAAAAACAACCTTTGCTAAAATTGTAGAAGAATATAATAGTAGCAGAAATCTGTCGTGCCATGGAAAAAAGCCGTAAATGACATTTTTATCAGAAATGATTATTTATACCGATCGATTCGTGAGGGAATGCCCTATTTAATGGCATTAATAAAAATTTAATGTCTTTATTCATTTATTAATAATAATTAGTTGAAAGTATATACAAGTCTGCCTCCCCATGGAAAAAAGCCGTAAGTAACAAAAATGTTAGAATTCGACATGTCATAACCGGGGAAAAAAGCCGTTACAGTACTTACGCCTTTTTTACTCGGTATTAGTCAGCGAGAAGGGCTACTAATGTCACACTAAAAATGCTTCTTACACTTGCGCTTTTCTTTTCTTGGAGCCAGCGTAAGGCAGATCTATTCGTACAAGAAAAAAAATCGTAACTACAAAGCAGCAACGAATTTCATGTGTATACATATATATACGCTGGCTCTACAGCAGCTAATACGTCTCATGCATAGTAACGTCATAATATGCTGTTACATCGAGGCTGCGCTCGACGTACCTTTTTTTTTTTTCTCTCCTCCTCTCCTTATCCTCCTCGTAAAGCCGCGTTTTCGTAGCAAGCTAAATGACATACACGCACACATACACCAAGTACCGAAACTAAGGCTTCGTGACACACAAATAAGAAGAAACCGAGCAAGACAAAGAAGAACTAGTCTACATCTCCCTCCCTCCTTATACGTCGACATCGCCTGATGAAATTTAATAATTTTCTATCCTTTCCCTCTTCTGTGTCCTAACCATTCGTAAATAACCCGACGCGCGAGCCGGGATGTTGATCTACACATCGGCCAGCGTTCATGCAACGCGACTTGACAACAGCATGCTATACTCCTACCACCTTCTTTCTCTAACACTCACATATCCAGAGACGCCAAGCCGAAAAATAACGCGAACTGTAATACGACCTAATCCCGATAAGCAAGCACTGGGACCAGTATCGTTACTATATTATATTCTTTAGCGAGTAAGCGTCACCCCAAAACCAAAACAACATATGTAACGAAAGACGGAAAGCATATAGGAAATCTTTCCCTCTCCCTGCCATGAGATAATGCAGACTAATTCTGAGAACCTATGTGCGTCTCGTCGTCTCTGGCCGTAGTGGCAGTGATAAGGAGGCAAGATCTTCGGCTATATAAGCCCATGGCCTCCTGCACGAGCAGCTCAGTCTCAAAAAAAAATTCGTTCAATGGTCAGGCCAGCCTGGGTGTATATCTAGAGCAGTAGCCAGACTAAAGGCATACGACCTGGAGAACCCGGTCGATGCATTCAATGGTCAGGCCAGCTTGGTAAACCACCGAGAGTAGTAGCCAGACAGGAATACACGACCTGGAGAATCCGGTCGAAGCCTATTCGTGACCTGGAGAATCCGGTCCACAATTTCAATTTAAATTATATCCGGCCACCCGGATCTTGCCTCGAGAGCCACTTATATTCCCCCTTTGTTTCTTTTTAATAAAAGTAAGTAACAATACTTTTTAAACTTAATTCTCATATATCCCCTAATAGTTTTTTTCTTCTTCTCTTCGTAAAACCCACTTTGCGTGCCGTTCAATCCGGATATTAACGGCCAAGCAGGTGGTGGAAAAATTTTTAATTCAAAAAAATTTTAATTTAAAAAATCAAGCAACGCTAAGTTGTGTGCCGGTTGGTGCAAATGCCGATGGCCAAACAACTAGCCTTCATTTAAAAAAAAAAATCAATCAAGCAACGCTAAGTTGTGTGCCGGTTGGTGCAAATGCCGATGGCCAAACAACTAGCCTCCAATTAAAAATCAAGCAACGCTAAGTTGTGTGCCGGTTGGTGCAAATGCCGATGGCCAAACAACTAGTCTCCAATTAAAAATCAAGCAACGCTAAGTTGTGTGCCGGTTGGTGCAAATGCCGATGGCCAAACAACTAGCCTCCATTTAAAAAAAAAATCAATCAAGCAACGCTAAGTTGTGTGCCGGTTGGTGCAAATGCCGATGGCCAAACAACTAGTCTCCAATTAAAAATCAAGCAACGCTAAGTTACGTGCCGTGGGTAAAAATACCGATGGCCAAGTAGCTAGCTAACCCTTCTCTAATCATCTACCCTGTTCCTACCCTAGTGCCTCGTCTTCAACCCTTACTGTCGTGTCCCCAGGCTATTGAGCGAAAGCTTAGGCCTAAATACAGAATTTACTATTACGCCGTCTTCGACGTAACAGAGAATAATTTTTGGAGGCTCCGGAGGGATAGAAAGTGTTAGGGTCGCCGTAGCGACGACGTAGAGCACTTGTGCAACAGAGGAAGTTAAAATTTCCAAAAGGAATTTTTTTTTTATCTATTAAAGGATTAGGGCGAAGAAAATCAATTAGTTGACCCCCTTTTATTTTTATTTGTATGTGTGTGAATTCAAGTTTTTCTTCCTTTTCTTAATTAAGTGAGCCTTCAACTCACCGAAGCTGCTAAAAGACGGATCGAACAGGCGCCGTCAGAAGCAGATAAGAGAAAAATTATACGATATATAAAGAAACAACAGAGGTGGACCCTGAACAAACGAAACAGAAAATTACTTGGGGCCTATCAAAAGAGAGGAGAGTCCCGGGAACCATCCAAGAGAAATCCGGACTTACCAGTACCGCTGTGGCCAAAAGAAGAGAGTGTTGCGATGAAATCAAGTCATCGCAGAAAGCGATCTTCCCGGCCCAAAATTATCAGCGACGTTATTTTACCTAAGACATCGCACATAAAGGCAATATATCCACCAGCACTAAGAAGGACGTCACACGATCCAAACGCTTATGATCCTGATTATCCGGAGATAGTCACAGCTGCTGATCGCGAAATAGAAGCGATCTCACAACAGCGAACGCCCTTACCCGACCGTCTGCAGCAGCTAATATACGATCCGGAACCTGCTCGTAAACAACCGGAACGCCCAGTGACGCCGGGCAAATGGTATGTGAGCGGGAATACAAGTGCAGGTGCGAGTGCGAGTGAGAGTGTGCAACAATAAAAAAAAAAAAAAAAAAAAAAGGGAACACACACACAGAAAAACTAAAGTGATTTGAGTGTAGTTTTAAAATAATAATAAGTGAAACGTCCTTAAAAAAGGAAAATATTTAGAAATAAATACAGTAAATAAGCGCATTTCTTGTGTTAAAAAAAAAAAAAAAAAAAAAAAAAAAAAAAAAAAAAAAACCTTAGATTAATTTGCTTTAAATAATAACGAGTTTTACAAAAATACAAAAATACAGCTTTAGTTGTTCTTTTTATTTGTGGTGCAGGCGGGCTACTAGATTTGACTCTAAAGTGACGCGACTCTAGTGCATTCATTTGCGCAGAGGCGTATCGAGTAAGCTAAGTCCCTGTGCATTCAATTGCACGGGCTGGCCGTCTCTACACAACGCCTCCCTTAGGAGTTCAAATTGGAAGCTTGTACGCTCCAAATAACACCTCATCTCTATAATACACTGAATACTATATTTTTTTTTTTTTTTTTTTTATCAGTAATTATTGTTTTTTTTTCTTTTCCTTTTTCTTCTTTTTTTTTCAATTCTGTTTAATGAAGAGTCGAAGGGCAGGAAAACACAGGAGGCGATTTTTAGAAAAGGCACGGCTAATAAACGGGTCAGTTTCAAATCAGAGGACGGTCCAGAGCACCGCCTCAACTCAAACTGATAAAAACATATCAATTAATAAAGGCGACTACAAAATATTGCAGCCTCGCCACCAAGGGCCCATACCCGTAGCCGTAGTAGCACCATTGCCTAACCCGAATCTACCAGCGCTCGACCAAGTTGCTCAATTACGCGCGATACAACGCATGCCCATACATGTTCTAGGCATTATCGAACTCGAATAGACGATTTAAACTAGGAATTATTAAAATAGTATAAATATTACTAATAAATTAGAAGCATAAAACATTCGGTATTTTAAGCATACTAACTCTTGTAAGGATAACGGGTAACTAAGCCCGCACCTGTATAACTAAGGTAGTAAAGAGATAAAGGCAAGCCTTGTATTAGAGCTAGAAAGAAGAAAAAGAGAAATAACTGTCAGCAACGACCGAACAGAGATTCTAAAATATTATCTCAAGGTCAGGGACCGTTACGGCCAGACAAGAAGTCAAGGGCTTTTAAAGGAAATAAGAGCGAGGAAACATACGAGAGCTCTCGTCTTGACAATAGGCCTCTATACGTACAAATACGTTGACCGCGGAAAATTCTCACATAGTTATGCTCGAAATTGACGATATCATCGAATTAGAGATCGAAATTGAAAGGGTAGAGCGAAAAACTCGCAAAAATTCATCGTTAATTTTTATGCACGCTGACAAACTTGTCGAATTCGAGGAAAAATTAGATATTTTAGACACTTTCGACAAAGACCGCTGGGCTACTGTCGCCTCCCTGTGCGATCAAGTAAAAGCCCTGCAAACGTACATCAAAACCTTACACCGAGTCTTGGAAAAAAATCTAAGTGATAAAAGGGATACGGATTTCGACGAACTGAGTGATTTATTCGCACAAATGCATATAGAGTAAATAACACTCAGCGTTTGGATTATGTCACGTGTAAACACGAGCCTTACGGCATTTGAGAAGGCCGCTTTCAATTTGCACTATTCAGCAGCTATCAATTTAACGGAAGCGTTCTACATCTCAAGGCGCGAAGTAAGAGTATATTTTTATCACAAGAACGGATGTAGATCAGGAATTTTGAAAACCATTCCATACAAGGGACGCATTATAAAGTATTACGAAATTGACGCGACCGGTATTATTCCGGTCACTTTCTGCGATTTGCCCATAAATATCGAATACAACTTAAAAACTGCTGCATCACTATTATGCGATAATGATTATCTTTGGCTCGATGCATGTTCTGGCTATTTCATTTCCACTTGGGTCATTTTAGATTTTGTAGCAAGTAGACCGGAAACGCTATATAGGAATCCCTTTTACTTTTTGAACAACAATTCGTTGCAAGAATACGCCAGACTACTTTGGGATTGCCATACGTTCGCTATCGATGAAGCTCCTACATTTAAGGAAGTCGACATTCGTATGGAAAGACTTATAACATCTTGGGAAGAAAAATTAAGGCTAGAAATACGTCACATTTAACGTACTCTTACTATCATGTATAGTAATGAGCGGTAAACGCATTACACGGCAACAAGCTTTGCAAAGTAAAACACTTCAAGGCGAAGTCGATAAATTCGCACAATTTCAGCCTCGTTACCCGAATTTAAATACCAATGAAAGCGAATCGTTAGATGATTCGAACTTACTCTTTGATCGAAGTTCAAGCATCCAATCATTTGATATTGATAACAGTGAGTTAGACGAAACAATACGAGAAGTGAATATTTTTCACTCTACCGCAAGAGAAGACAGTGAAGACACTTTCAATAATACTGCTATCGAAGTAAAGGAAGAAAGTGTCTCACCCCCACCGGTCGAGCCCCCTGTACCTAGACCTGTAAACCCATTAGTAAAAAATATGGCAGCTCAAACTGTCACATTGAAGGACGCCTTAAAGGTGGTACCCGAATTCGACGGAGAAAATATACCATTGAGTGTATTTCTCGAAGGCTGCGACGAAGCAAAGGAGATAGTAAGCGCCGCAGATGAAGCCAATTTGACCAAGCTATTGAGAAGCAAGCTAGTTGGAGAAGCACGTTCAGCTATACATGGAGTAGTCTTCGAAAATGTCGACGCCCTCAAAAATCACGTAAAAACTATTTATGCGTCAGCAAAAACCATACACCAATTACAAGGAGAAATGGGCAACGAATTCCAAAGGGATGATGAGTCTGTGATAACCTACGCTAATAGAATCAGAGATATACAAAAACGAATTTTAGAGGCTAAAAGGTTAAAGGACGGAGCTGCCCCACCTGCAGCATTTACTGCAGCTCTTCAGCAAAGTACTGTAGAGTGCTTTAGAAATGGACTTAAACCCGAAATTGAAACTAAGCTAAGCACTATTGCCAACGAGGAAATAAATGACGTACTAACAAGAGCCATCCGAGCTGAGAAAATACTTGAAGTACAACGAGCTTTACGCAATCAAGGAGTAAAACAGGAGCCACGTATAGAAAAAAAACGGTATACTCTCCATTGCAACCTATGTCAATCAAGCGAACACACCGTAGATGACTGTGTACTAAAAACAATTTGCCAACTGTGTAAAAAGAGAGGCCATACTGCAGACAAATGTAAATCGATAAACCAAGAGACCGCTGAAAAATGCAGAATTTGTCGACGAAATAATCACACTGAAGAACAGTGTAGATTCAAACAATTAAGTTGTCAAATATGCAGAAAGGTAGGCCATACGGCAAGAGATTGTTTCAGAGCCAACAATCAGAATACTCAAATTGTATGCCAATTATGTAATGCCATAAATCATACTGCCACAAATTGCACCAATGTAGCTAGAACGCCATTATTTTGCAATATTTGCAATAAACAAGGGCATAGCAGAGACAACTGCTATCTTGCTAAAATGGTTTGTCAAATATGTGACACGTCAGGCCACATTGCTAGAAATTGCACACAACTTCAAACGCAAGCCAAGAATTCGCTGCATTGTCAACTGTGCAATAAAAATGGTCATACTGCCGCTACCTGTAAGGTATGCGCGTATTGCAAAAACACCGGTCACACGATACAAGAATGTAGGAAAAAACAATATAATGAGCATAAAAGACAAGAAAACCAGGGAAACGATTCGGCCCCTCAGGTTATGAGCGCAACTTTAGGGACGCCGAACAACCCGACGCGCTCAGCAGATCTGAATCGCTTACTCGACGAGTTAATACCCTTGGTATAATATATAAAAATGAATGCATACCTTACGTAAATTTTCACTTAGGCGGAAATCCGATAAGCCTCATGATAGATTCTGGATCTCATAAAAATATAATCAAAGTCGGAAGTTATCCTAATGGGATTGACATAAACTATCACGACGCAGTAGAATTTCATGGAATAATAAACGAAACTATTCCTACAATTGGAAAAATTATCTTGAAATTATTTGGGATGGAGGTATCATTTTATGTAGTTGAACAGTCATTTGCCATACCGCATGATGGAATTTTGGGGATAAAATTTTTACAAGATACTAAGTGTGAACTGAATTTTGAGCATAAGCTCTTGAAACTCCCAGGACGAGTTATAGGGTTTAAACAAATTTTTGGGTGTAATCCAACACCTATATGTCACTTGAATATTAATGAGACTCGTGGAGAATTTTTATACTTTAACATATATAGACCGAAAAAACAACTACTAGTAGACACTGGATCGGAAATCAGATTAATAAAAAAACGGCTAGTTTCAAAAAATTGCAAAATAGACAAAAGTAACACTAGACTTATAATGGGAATCGGGCAAATTCAAAAGGAAACTCTCGGTTTAACTACTATTAATCTAGGAGGTATTAATGTAGACTTTCAAGTAATCAATGACGACTCTAACCTACCATTTGAAGGGATTCTCGGCTCAGATTTCCTCACTAAACTTAAGACTAGACTCAATTTTTCAAATAAAATCATGGTATTAAATAAAGAAAAAATTCCCCTTTCAGTAAGAGACGCACATGTAGAATTAGAAAACCAAAAAGAATCCGAACTTAGATATAGCGATTCGAATGAGTCAACGAGTGATGAGATTGATGCGTGCGAATCACAAGCAGAATCGCTCTCAGAATTAGAAGACGATGATATTGAAGACCTTTTCAGTAACGGAGCTATAATCAACGAATTTTATAGCCTTGGTGAAAGGGAAACATACATAAACTCAATAGACGAAACTTTTAATGAACTCGATATACCAATCAAACCAGTAGATGTGTATTTCATACAAGAAGATAGCAGCAAACCTGCAAACACTATCCCTGGGCCAAGAACAGCTCAACTAAAAAAAATAGTGGATTTAAATAACTTAAGTGAACTCGAAAGGGAACAAGCTTATAAATTGCTTGAGCGACACGACGAAAGATTTTACTTAGAAGGAGACGAGCTTACGGCCACTAACATAGCCACACATCGCATACCAACAATAGACGACCTTCCTGTAACTACTAAGCAATACCGGCTTCCCCATGCCTTAAGGGACGAAGTTGAGCGCCAAGTACAGGAACTACTTGAAAACGGTATTATACGGCGGTCGCAATCCGGCTATAACACAGCTCTTTGGATCGTTCCAAAGAAAAGTCCCGATGGGAAGCCTAAATGGCGTGTAGTTCTCGATTTCAGGCCCTTAAATAAAAAAACCATACCAATGAGTTTTCCTCTCCCCAACATAACTGACATATTAGATCAAGTAGGAAACTCTAAATATTACACAGTCATAGATTGCAAGTCAGGATTCCATCAAATTTTAGTACACCCCGATGACGTACATAAAACAGCGTTTTCTACCCCAAACGGACATTATGAATTCGTCAGAATGCCTTTTGGCTTAAGGAATGCCGCTGTCGAATATCAGTCAGCTATGTCACGAACTCTTGACGGATTAATAGGCAAGGGAACTTTTGTGTACATGGATGACATTGTCATTTACGCAAAAACACTCGACGAACACGAGCGACTTTTCGACCTTGTAATGGAAAGATTGAAAAAGGCAACTTGGAAATTAGAGCCTAGTAAATGCAAACTAATGCAACGAGAAGTAAATTACTTGGGGCATATAATAACCGAAAAAGGGTTAAATCCTGATCCTAAAAAAATTGAAGCAGTAAAGTTATACCCTCGTCCTAAAAACATAAAAAATGTTAGGCAATTTTTAGGATTCGCAGGATATTACCGGCGTTTCATTAAAGACTTTGCTAAAAAGGCCAAGCCCTTAAGTAAATTGCTCCAGAACAATAAAAATTTTCATTGGACAAACGATCAAGAAACGGCCTTTCAGGAGCTAAAGGAAGCATTGTATACGGCACCGCTCTTACAATTTCCCGACATGAGTCAGCCGTTTATTATAACAACAGATGCCTCAGGCTACGCTATAGGGGGTATTCTGTCACAAGGAAAAATCGGAAATGATTTACCCATCGCATATACTTCTCGCGTATTGAGAGGACCCGAGCTGAGATATGACACATATGAGAAGGAAGCTCTAGCGATTTTACACTCTGTGCAAACTTTCCGCCCGTACATATACTGCCGAAGGTTTACCATAGTCACGGATCATCAACCACTTATATGGTTTCAAACTGCAGACCTCAATACACGAATACAGAAATGGCGATTCAAATTATCCGAATATGATTATGAAATAATCTACCGCCCAGGTAGACTGAATTTGCCTGCAGATGCACTATCCCGTAATCCGATAGTAACAGAACAGGTAAATGTGTTAACCAGAAGACAAAAAGCTCTACAAAATCTCGAAGAAAAACCCTTAGAGGAAAGCGAAGGTACTAAGGACGTGCTAGAACCTAAACCACGCGCTATGAGGCAGCAAAAACACCTCAAAAAGGGCTTGACGAGTGTCACACCAAATTTACCAGATAATACTAAACAAAAAATTTCACAAGTAAGAATCAAAAGAAAAAAACAAGACCGAACAAGAAAAACGAAAACCAGTGATAAAAATAAGGAAGAAATCATTGATCAACAACGCTTAGAGCAAGGAAAGGTCAAGAAAAAATTAAACAATCCCACAGACCCGGAATCATCAGACGATAACATCGATCAAGAAAGCGAAGCTAAAGATCTTAACCTTAACAATGATGAACCACTACCTAGGAAGGACTCTATTACCATTGGTGATGAAATCAGCAACACTCAACATGGTGTTAGCAATATCATCGAAACAAAGGACTTATTGGAGCATAGATTAGATAACGTAATATATTTTGTCGACACGACGGGCGCTCCGCTAGACGAGGGTGCGCGTAGATTATTTAAGGCTAATAAAATACCAGCTAACCAAAAATTAGAATTAGGAAGCATTAAAATTAAGAAGTTAACGAATAAAAGATATCAATTAGCTCTTTGCATCACTGATAAAGAGCAAGTATCGCAAATTATAATAAAAACCCAGATGCAAGATTCTTTCAAAAAATTGCGACTTGTTTTGACAGATAAAAATTTAACTACCATAAGCATATCTAAAAATATAACCATATGTAACTTAGATTGGGCAGAAATATATAGTATGCTCAAAGGTACATTTAATGACAGTAATATCAAGGTCATAATATGTAAAAACTCCCTTAAATATGTAGAAGATAAGGATAGAGATAAAATTTTTTACGAACTCCATAAATCACCCGTTGGAGGACACAGAGGTGTCTCCAAAACTTTTGGTCGCATACGCCAAGAATACTACTGGGAAGGACTAAAGGATGATATACAACGACGTATTCAGCAATGTCTAGAATGTCAATTAAAAAAATTAGTAAGATTAAAAACTAAGCAGCCAATGCTAATAACAGACACGCCTGGCACCGTATTTGAGAAGGTTGCACTAGATATTGTCGGACGCCTACCTAAAACTAGAAAAGGAAATGAGTATATTTTAACGATGCAAGATCAGCTGTCGAAATTTTGCATTGCAGTACCATTAAAGGATGCAACATCTTCCACGATAGCCGACGTATTTATACGACGTTTCATCTGCATTTTTGGAGCACCTAAGGTGATTTTGACAGATCAAGGAAGAAATTTTCTAAGCAACCTAATGAAAAATGTTGCGAAACGCTTCAAGATTAAGAAAGTAAGAACAACAGCTTTCCACCCCCAATCAAACGGATCACTAGAGAGATCGCACCATGCATTGGGCGAATATCTCAAGCAATACGCTGATAGTGAAAACGACTGGGACGAATGGGTAGAGCTGGCTATCCTCAACTATAATACTTGCATACAAGAAAGCACCAAACATACGCCCTACGAAGTTGTGTTTGGAAAACTTGCAAGGTTACCATCATCTGCACCACCAACGAACGAGGATCATCTGCCTACGTATCAAGATTATATTATTAATTTAGTATCTAAGCTTAACAACATTAGAAAATGAGCGTATGATAACTTAGTTAAGACAAAAATTAAGTCTAAAGAATATTATGATAAAAATATAAACGAAAAATTCTTCAGAGTAGGCGATTACGTTTACTTATTAAAAGGGGTTAAAAAGGGTAAATTCGGAGATTATTTCACTGGGCCTCATAAAATTCTAGAAGTGTTAAATAAATATAATGTTAAAATACAGATAGGAAATGAACACAAAATAGTTCATGCAAATAGGTTAAGAGTATCTAAGATGCTTCCTCCCAACAGAAAGAAAATTAATACGGACTCTAGCGAGTCAAGCAATGAATAAATTACCGAGTAAGGGCTAATTTTGTACATACAAATACTACCCATCCTCCCACCGATACCTTTCTTTTTTCTTTCCTTCTTTCTTCTCATTTCTCACTTATCCAATATGTATGATTTCAGACCTTCAAAATGATGATTCTTGGCTTATCACTCCTGATAATAGCCCATATAGCTTACGCTATAGTGGGATTCGATTGTGGAGCTCAAAGCGTGAACGTAACAACCCTACAGCTACTAGAAGTCGAGCCTTGCGATATTCCTTTCGATACCATTAATATAACCAAACGCTACATACAATTGTTACAACTAAATAATTTCGCTATAACACACGTTGTGCAATGCAAAATAACGATCCAAAGAACCATCAATTATTGCGGCATGCACTCACACAGTTCTATAGTGCATAACGGTGTAGCCAATTTCATAGATAATATTAATCGTGATGAATGTATGAAAATATACAATACTGGCATGTATCAGCGTGACCTACTGACCATAAATAGTGTTGCGGTAAACAGATCAACTAGTGCCGCTGTGACCTTCGCAGGTTCGGTAAACTCTGAAGGAAAATGCAGCGGGGCATACTACGCAGATCGCTATGGGTCATGGAGTGACGTCACCGTAGTTGGTACCCTCCAAGTAAAATTACAAGAGTTTTACGCTCGTATAAATTTGCTTGAAGATAAAATAATACTACCTTCTGGAGTTAGGTGCCCTTTTAACGCTGGCCACTGTATAGACCTAGACAGTAGCAACACCTATTGGGATGTACTACCCAGATCTTCTTGCAACTTCGAATTATATGACGTTTTATTTGAAGGTATTGCTGACCGACTGGTGGACATAGAAAAACCTACAGGGGAAATAATATATTCGTTCAAGTCGGACGACGTAACATTCGCTTTGACAGTAAAAGAAAGAGATAATATTTGCGGGTACAACATAATCAGAACAGAACATCCAAAACTTCTAATCTTCGAAACAGAAAGAGGTCAATCTTTTGCCACCAATAATGTAAAAAACCCCGATAATATGGATTTATTCGCATACATAAACTCCAAGTTTATCTACGTAGAAAAACACCTTCGATCACGAGTCAAATCTTTATACAAGGACATCTTGACTCAGCGTTGCAGAGTAGAGCGCATTGCGCTGCAGAACGCTTTGGCAATAGCTGATAAATCTCCAGATCAATTTGCTTACAATGTTATGAAGGGACCCGGATATATGGCCACAATTACCGGCGAAGCCATACGTATAATCGAGTGTATTCCAATAGAAGTAGCGTTAACAAGGATTGAAGAATGCTACGCCGAACTTCCAGTAAATAACAACGGAACTACAATGTTCCTAACAACTAAAACACGCGTACTAGAAAGATATGGTACGAAAATTACCTGTGACCATGTTTTTCCACAACTATATAAGATAAACGATAAATGGTATCAAATATCAGGTACTCCAGTAGAAGTAAAACCGCCCAAGGCCTTAAAACCCATGACACAGGCCACATGGCACTATATCAAGCCATCTAATTTAGCAACCAGCGGCATTTATACAGCCAGTGACTTGGAAAAATTAAGAGATCGCATAATGTTCCCGATTGAGCAAAATTCACTCCTCAACGATCTAGCCCGTGATATGCATGGCCAATCATCCGGCCACGAAAAAAACTCTATATTTAAACTACTGAACGAAGAATCTCTTAAAAAGCTAGCCAACTCAACGTGGAAGAGAATCTGGGACGGACTAACCAATTTCGGAACTGCAAGTGCCGGTTTCATAGCGTTATATATCCTATTTCAATTCATAAAAACGCTAGCAGAAGCAATGATAAACAGTTACCTACTACATCAAACTTATGGATGGTCTGTACGAATGCTCGGAGCTTTATGGAACAGTCTAGCAAATTTGCTACTTCTTCTTGGCGAAAGAAATAATAATAATTATCACAGGCCTAGAAATGAAACTCAATTTCATCAAGAAGATGTAGAACCCCAATCTCCGCAAATTCCTCATCAGAATCCAACATCAATTCAACAAGAAAGGTCAACAATGCAAGAAAAGATTCCATACTACCCACAAATTATATACACTCCCATGTTAGCAAACCAAGGAAATACCCCACCTTCTTCAACCATTACACAAGCTACAATTCCAAGTGCCCCAGCCGTCCAAGCCATTCCAATTATTAACAAACAAAACGAAAACCAATTCTTCGCTGTTCAGTAATTAACATACCTCACCAATTTACATGTGCACTGTTAGACTTTACTCCTTAAAGTTTTTGTAACTATTCTTGTTCGAGGAAGCTTCTAAAATTTAATAAATGATTAAGTAAACGATAAGTTGTACCTACAAAATTATAAGCACATGTCTGCGCAATACCATAGGTTATACATGTTTTAACAAATATATTTTAAACCTATAATCTAACTAACACTTAGTTTGTAAGGGAAATTATAATCTTTACCAATACTACATTATGAATTATATACCATTATGTACCGTCCTTCTCCTAAGGCAATGTACTCAGCGGACTGTTCCCAGGTCATCATTGGAAGCCCTAGTACCAGTTTTAGGAGGGGGGTGATAGGAGAGAATTCGACTAAAAATTATAAAAAAATACCATTTTTTTTTTTTTTTTTAGGTGTAAGTTCTTGCTAGTTACCATTAGAATATCACAATCATATAACCAATAAAATTAACATTAGAATTAAACAACTAACATTACAGTATAAAAGTAGTAATAAGTTTTTGCAAAAACCATTATGTAATAGTTAGTAAAACCTAGTGCGATAAGATTTAATGAATATATATTCTCACACAGCGAACTGTTCCCAGTTCTTCGTCCGAAGTCCTAGCAACAGTCTTAGGAGGGGGGTGTTACATCGAGGCTGCGCTCGACGTACCTTTTTTTTTTTTCTCTCCTCCTCTCCTTATCCTCCTCGTAAAGCCGCGTTTTCGTAGCAAGCTAAATGACATACACGCACACATACACCAAGTACCGAAACTAAGGCTTCGTGACACACAAATAAGAAGAAACCGAGCAAGACAAAGAAGAACTAGTCTACATCTCCCTCCCTCCTTATACGTCGACATCGCCTGATGAAATTTAATAATTTTCTATCCTTTCCCTCTTCTGTGTCCTAACCATTCGTAAATAACCCGACGCGCGAGCCGGGATGTTGATCTACACATCGGCCAGCGTTCATGCAACGCGACTTGACAACAGCATGCTATACTCCTACCACCTTCTTTCTCTAACACTCACATATCCAGAGACGCCAAGCCGAAAAATAACGCGAACTGTAATACGACCTAATCCCGATAAGCAAGCACTGGGACCAGTATCGTTACTATATTATATTCTTTAGCAAGTAAGCGTCACCCCAAAACCAAAACAACATATGTAACGAAAGACGGAAAGCATATAGGAAATCTTTCCCTCTCCCTGCCATGAGATAATGCAGACTAATTCTGAGAACCTATGTGCGTCTCGTCGTCTCTGGCCGTAGTGGCAGTGATAAGGAGGCAAGATCTTCGGCTATATAAGCCCATGGCCTCCTGCACGAGCAGCTCAGTCTCAAAAAAAAATTCGTTCAATGGTCAGGCCAGCCTGGGTGTATACCTAGAGCAGTAGCCAGACTAAAGGCATACGACCTGGAGAACCCGGTCGATGCATTCAATGGTCAGGCCAGCTTGGTAAACCACCGAGAGTAGTAGCCAGACAGGAATACACGACCTGGAGAATCCGGTCGAAGCCTATTCGTGACCTGGAGAATCCGGTCCACAATTTCAATTTAAATTATATCCGGCCACCCGGATCTTGCCTCGAGAGCCACTTATATTCCCCCTTTGTTTCTTTTTAATAAAAGTAAGTAACAATACTTTTTAAACTTAATTCTCATATATCCCCTAATAGTTTTTTTCTTCTTCTCTTCGTAAAACCCACTTTGCGTGCCGTTCAATCCGGATATTAACGGCCAAGCAGGTGGTGGAAAAATTTTTAATTCAAAAAAATTTTAATTTAAAAAATCAAGCAACGCTAAGTTGTGTGCCGGTTGGTGCAAATGCCGATGGCCAAACAACTAGCCTTCATTTAAAAAAAAAAATCAATCAAGCAACGCTAAGTTGTGTGCCGGTTGGTGCAAATGCCGATGGCCAAACAACTAGCCTCCAATTAAAAATCAAGCAACGCTAAGTTGTGTGCCGGTTGGTGCAAATGCCGATGGCCAAACAACTAGTCTCCAATTAAAAATCAAGCAACGCTAAGTTGTGTGCCGGTTGGTGCAAATGCCGATGGCCAAACAACTAGCCTCCATTTAAAAAAAAAATCAATCAAGCAACGCTAAGTTGTGTGCCGGTTGGTGCAAATGCCGATGGCCAAACAACTAGTCTCCAATTAAAAATCAAGCAACGCTAAGTTACGTGCCGTGGGTAAAAATACCGATGGCCAAGTAGCTAGCTAACCCTTCTCTAATCATCTACCCTGTTCCTACCCTAGTGCCTCGTCTTCAACCCTTGCTGTCGTGTCCCCAGGCTATTGAGCGAAAGCTTAGGCCTAAATACAGAATTTACTATTACGCCGTCTTCGACGTAACAATGCAATCATGAGAGTTATAAAATAAAAAAAAATTTGTATATTTTTTATTAAAGTTCTTAGAAATTATTTCAAATGAAAACTTACTTTTCATGTTATAGTCCAACCTTTATTATTATTAGCATTTTTTAAATGTAGAATCGTTTCATACTAAAAAAACTTCCAACAATGTATTTTTTACTTTTAAACAATGAAATTAATAATCATACTGAAATCATGTCATGAAACATTATAATAGCAAGAGAAGAAATCGACTTTAACAATTTCCACTCATTAAGGTAGCTCCCTTGTCTACTGCTCTAGTCCAGTAGGAGAGTCTCATTTGTGTGTATATACGTATATACGTACATTAGTGTTTTAATTTTGCTACCGTCTGTCATTTGTAATCATGAGGCAGATTTTTACGTTTTTCTTGGCAAATATCTTTGGAAAATGCCTTATTACCAGCATTTTACATGACAGGATTACGAAGAACAGAGATTTTCTACAAGTTCATCATAATTTATCTGCTCAGGTTTCTTATTGTGAGTTGGGAAATGCCTGTAAAGCTGATATTTTGATGTTCTGCCATATAAACTCGTGCCAGAAGTATAACTTTGAGCTGAAATATCTCGACATTTTGCTCCACTTGAGGTATAAATAAGAACACTGTTCGATTCAGTAGATCAAAATCTATTGAATGAAATGTATTTCATTCCTAAGGTTTTAGCAAGGCAGTTACCTTAAATGATATGGTAATGCATGCACAACTTTCTAAAGGTCTTTCACCTATTAAGAACTGTTCCTAAGGTATATAAGGTATGATATTTATATGTTTTGCATAATAAAGTTGATTTTCATACGGAAAATATGAAAATTCGTACTTACGGTATTGATTCTCGCATGTTTTCCTTCTAAAAAAAGCCGTAACTGCATTTGTATGTATTCTCATGAGACTTACGGCTTTCTAACGTTGGATCGCGTAACTGTGCTCATTGACTTCACCTAATAAAAAGAACGTAAGTACAGTTACTGCTTTTTTTCAAAGAAAAGTTTGTGAGTGAAAAGCCGTAAGTGCAGTATCTGTTTTCCCTTTCGGGAAATTATTTTTCTTCGCGTGCAGTAATCAGATCATCCCCTAATTATCCTAGAAACAGTTTTTTCGCTGTAGAGAAATTTGATTTTCATTATGTTTTTAACATAAATAGTTTTTGTCAATTTTCTCAATTTGGCACTGGCTGCACCAAAGTTTTTTTTCCGAGGCACGGTAAAAATGACTGCCCAATAATTGAACCCTAAAGCTCAACTTGTCATATTCTACATCAAAAAAGGACATTGCTTAGTTCTAAGATTTTAGTTTGAGGTTTTGAGATTAAAACACATGTCATATTTTATCACAGCTGCATTTTTCTTAATTGAAAACATTATTTTCTCTAATATTAAGCCTCAGCATGAATTATCATCACTTATTTCATTGCGTCGTTAATCTTCAAATTTTTTGACGTAGCATGATAAGTAATGATTGTATCCATCCATGTTTTTCATGCCCATCATCCAACTGCTTCATAAACATGATTTTAGTTTTATATTTACATATAACACATAACCTACACATTATTACAATTATTAACAGCACAGAATACATTATAACAGTACTCATACACATACATGCATCAATCAATAATTATCATAAAATTTATCGTATTTACGCTTACAAAATAACATTTACAACGGAGAAACAAAACCCTATAATCGTCAAAGCACTGACTGGTGGACCCTGACTTGACATGCTATTGCAAAAACATTATAGTTGACTCATACTGAAAGAGATACTCAAGAATTTCAGAATAGCGCAGTTTATAGAACGAGAACCCTGTGCTATGGGTTATTCGAGTTATGAGGTAGTGTTTTGCTTACCTCTGGAGACCAAAATGGTGAGTAATAGTTTAAGGGCAGCATTAAAACTACAGGAGCCACTTAATTTATCACCTTATTAACCATATAACGTAAGGAATCAAGCAGCATCCACGGAATCCGCATCTCTGAGAATAAGAAATTAATCAGGACTCATATTATTTGGAAAAATAAACGTAAGTTTGATTACATTATGATTAAAAACCTGGTCAATAAAAATGAAATGGAGATATCCCTACATAAGTTTGATTCGATGCTATATTTGCAAAGAACATCCATGCATCGCACTATACACACAGTACAATACTGAATTCTACTAACAATGTGATGCAGCAGTTGCAGCAGCAACACTTCATGCAGCCCCAACCATCGAAAAAAAGGGGGGAAATCAGTCATTAGTACAAAAAGTACAAACGCCAATTGACGTTGTTACCCAAGTACCGATAAAGAGTATAAAAGTAACTATAAAAGTAAAAACTTTGACGATATATAATAAAGAAGAAGCTCCATGAATATGACGATTCGTAAGAGTAAGTCATACCTGGACTAAAATATACATCATTATAAAAAAATCCTATAATACCAACTATATTCTTGAATTTTTTCAACATAAGTATCCAACAGAGAACAATTTTTTTTTAACTAAACGACAAACACGGGAAGATGTTGTTCCCACTCATAAACCATATGAAACAGCTGAGTGGGTGGAAGCCATACGCCACGCAAATGTATTTTGTATAATCTAGCAGCCAAAAAATGTAAAAAATAAAAATACGAAAAACAAAAACACAGTCAATGAGAAAGATGCTTCTAAAGACTGTAACCCACTACAGTGAAATGAAGTATTTAAGGTAGTAGTTGTAATAAATTCGGATAAGTAAAGCCAGTTGTTAATGATTTCTGGCCCTCTAAGCCATTTTAACTAATACCCACTAGATGCCGTGCGCGATGATCGACGACAATTGTATCTAAGTTCCGCTCCTTATTGTAACGAAGAATCAACAGAAAAAAATAAAAAAAGCCTTTGAAGGACTTAAAATGCACGGAGAAAAATATTTTGATAAAAATAGTGAAAAAACCACAAACAATAACATACTTGATGTGTAGGAATTGAATAAACAAAAGTTACCTCAAAAAAGCACAGTCTTTTGTGCAAAGCGCTAATCAATTGAAAAAGGACTTGTTCATCATGCGAAAAAAATTTCAGCCTAGTAAAATACAACTTGCATTACAAGCTATGCCTTAAGACAGGCATTACAGTTAACTTTTCAGTTCTCAATAGATTGGTCATTAACAAAAAAAAACCCATGGACCAAGTAGAAAAGAAAATACGTTAAACGTTACTAATCATAATAAGTCCTATTACTCTTTAAATGTACACATTTCCAAATAACTGTAAAATTCTTCCTGGAGGATGATAATTACCTAGTTAAGTGTGATACAAAAATTGATTTAACAAAAAAAAAAAAAAAACACGGAAATAAAAAAATACATAATTATTGTAATGTGTTTGCTAGTTATTATTTTATAATGTAAGTATGTATATTAAAGCTTATCAACAATAAATTTTTACTTATGAGCTTATAATAATTGTAAGAAAAGAGGGTAAGAAGTGAGAATTTTTTATTATTTTTTAAAGTATTCAGTGTTATATACTGATTCAGATAGCTTCGTTAAGTGATGACTTGCATCAATTAATCAATTTTTATTTTATTCTTTTTTATATATTATTTCTTACCTTGATGGCAAAATTTTAAAACTCGTAAAAAAGTCGTACTTAACGAAAGTCATCACCTAACAAATCTGACTGTGTACTTCATGGCCTTTAATAGTGTCCAGTGACAACTGAAGCGAGCCACTAAGCCTTAGCACTTGGAGTTTGCATGGGCTGGCTTTACAGCATTAAAGATAAATAAGTTTTAATGAAAGCTCCACGCAACGTCCATTTTTTCAAGCGGCGTTTAAGTTAGTATACCGCTGCCACAGTACAGTAGTTCATTAAGAATTTTGAATTGACTTGTTACAAAGTTATCTGATGTTCTTTCTTTTCTTTGTGTTTCGTTTGTACAAGTAATATAAAATAAATTAATATAAAACCAATGAAAAAAAAAACTTAAGATATTTGAACCAACAGTTAATATTAGTTAATAACCTTTTTATTAGAATCGCCGAGTACTCGAATCTGCTACAGGAAGGAAAGGTACGTTGATCAGATTGTTCCATTCAATTTTCTCTCTGCTTGTTCTCATAAACAAGCGAACAGTTAGATAGTCTAGTCCCGTGGCTTGTAAGGGAGCGTGAGACTCAAATCCACAAACATTTAGTTTTTACCAGATGATAAAGTTAAATAGTAACAATTAACTATGAAAACCCTGAATAGCCATAAAAGCTTTTTCTGTCAAGTAATCCTGCTATCATTGCTAACTGAGTACTCACCTATCACTCACAAGCCTTGAAGCAGCAAGCCTGAGAACATCTGCAGGGGTTTGAAATAGCTGATGGCTTCTGCAAGACACCAATTTTAATTAACTTTCTCCTGGAAGCAGATACCTATCCGTTATTAGATGGCTTACAAAAGAGCTTACTTGGACCTCCAGAAGCTCAATGCACAATTCTTGATAAGTTGTTCTCTGATCACCTGCCTCAATCTACATCAGAAACATTGTATCAAATTTGTGCCTGCACTTTTTAGACAGTCTTAGTGCCAGGTCCAAAAAAAAAGCGTGGTACAATTTTACTTACATTTCATTTACGTAATAAATGGGTAGCGTGTTTAGAATTCAACTAATTTTAATCGTACATAGTATTTTCTTTCATTTAGTTCAAATTTAATTGTTGTATTCAAAGCCCTTGCTAGAAAATATGGGAAGACGCGCTCTTGCTAAGGTCAAGGAACTGTAAGCCTTCATTTGCTTGGCAACAACGCTCCTTTGCTGGGGATAACTATTACCTGTCATTATACCCATATATACATAGGCACCTTATACAGCACCTCCTTTTTACACGTACTGGCTACTTAATGTATCTTTATCTTTCTGTTAAAAGAACATTCAACATTATTAAAAATCAAAGTAATAGTATTGCCCAATGCTAGTACACACGCTACTGTACCTATATCTACAACCTTCTTTTCTGGCCGGTGACACAGTAGTACGCTCTCGCTGCCTCTTTGCGTAGCATGGCACACAATTAAAATGTGATCAACGCAAAGAGGCAGCGAGAGCGTACTACTGTGTCACCGGCCAGAAAAGAAGGTTGTAGATATAGGTATATAAATATATATGTATAGCTCTGCTACTGCTAAATACTGACAGGGTGAGAGATCAGTGACAGGGTGTACTGCACATAGTGATTGATACTCGTTAACATTTGCAAGGCCGAGGTAAAGCTTTGCTCGTTAGACGTAAGCATTAACCTGAATTAGATATCACAGAAAATGTACGATGTCTTTCAGACACTTATATACACACGTCAGTAGAGAGGTAAAGTATAAAGGGACATATAAGGATCACAGGCTATTTCTGTTTTACGTTACGGGGGCTCGACTGGGCTCAGTAATGGACGCCATAAGAATCTTCTAGCCAATCAAGCTCACCTTGGCTCCATCAGGCCATAAAACTCACACCTCCTGCACTATAATAAATCCAGGATATATGTACTTTTGAGTAGGAGATAAAAAATAGTTTTACAAGCTAGTACCCAGAAAATGATTTTTTGTTATCCCCTACGATACGTGGAATAAAAATTTTTTCTCATGATGTAGAGGTAGTAAAAGCATATAATCCATAAGAAAAAGCAAAGAACTTCTGTTAATCGTCTGTAATCTAAGACATTTGTTGTTTTTTCTTTATACATTATTATTAGACTTTTTTCCGAATACTCTGCCAAAAAGCTCTTTTGATGAAGGTATGCTAAAAAATCGTATACGCAAGTGAGTAATATACTATTTCTATACCCTCAATAAAAAAATCGTATTTTTTACGTCAGTAATACACAACCTTACAATATTCAATTGCAGTAAAACATGAACTTTTGAGGCAGGATATACTACAAAATACTATATGTACCTGGTCAAAAAGACATTACCATCTTTTAAGTGACTTAAGTGCTCTCACCTTTACCTCTGGCAGTCATGACCTACACAATGATGTTGGTTAAAAATCGATGAAGGAGGGGGATAAAGTAGCCTGGGCGATTCTTCTATCAAACGTCACAAGAAATAATTTTGAACTTCTTTGACTGTATTCAAACCCATGATCCCTTACATATGTTAGTCTAGGTGGCTAGCGCACTAACCACGTAGTCATTGATGTTCTCAGCCACATAATAGACTAGCGGCCCCCCTGTCTCGGCTTCGCTCAAGACTCACTAAATAAAACACCGTAGTGGGTTGACATGTAATGTGAAACGTTTTCAGTTAAAATTTTTACATCTTTTTCTAACACTTCTCAGAACAAAAATCCTTTTATTGAAAACGTATTTGTTCGAAATCCATACAGTTCATTCGATCAAGTAAAAAGCTCTAAAAAGTAAAGAAAATATAATTGTGCTGAAAAGTACCATGCATTCCTGATGCCATAAAATAATCGTTGGTCTTAAAAGACTATTGATTTGCAGTTTCTCTCATATAATCTATGAATAGAGCTTTTTTTTAAAACTGTAAAGATTTAAAACTCACAAAAAATATATAATTAAAAGAAATTTTTTATTTTATTTCACAACTTTTATACCACAGCAACAAAGTCCTGTGGCTTAGTCTCTACAATTTGATTGCAATAAAAATCTAATACATATTCTATCTATTTAAAAATCTGAAAAATTTAAGAGATTACTATTAATGTTATAGTAAAAAACTATCATCTCACTTAATAAGTTCTTCATTTATCGATTTTGATGCTGCTTTAATTTCGATAAGTTTTCAGCATCATTTTCTTGACACCTTAAATTGTATTCATTAGATCCCTCGATAACCAACCGCTCATCGTTAATCAGGAAAGTGGGCCTGGGGAGTACCTTCTCTCTAGGTATGCCGTTGGGACGACCACTAAGAAGGAGGCCGCTGTAGCTGCCCGTTTTCTTCAGGGCTGTCTTCCTTGGCTTGCATTTAAAGTAGAAAATTCTCTGACGACGCGCGGCGCAAGGCTGGATGGTTAAACGGCCACAAAACTATGAAGTAATGGAGGAGCAGGTTCTGTTCTGGCTAGATACGTCTCCTGGTATTCCTCTGGAGACGTTGACGTTCCGAACGCCTATTTTTCCGTGGCACTCGGTTATATTGGCGATCCAGGTAACAATCGATTCATTTCGCTTGCCCATAAAAGAAGAGTGGCATTGGTAGCCGTGATACCCAGCTGCACGACTAATATCACTGTTCTTGGTATACTGCCAATAAACGACTACGATAAACGACGAGTCAATGGGGCATCTTATAACCACTATTCTGGAAGTGGAAAATAAATCAAATATATTTATAAAGTGTGTAAATACTGTAACATGTTATCCATGATTAAACCATTATCAACAATAAGAAGAAAAATAAACAAATTTCATGTTTTTCCTCCAGCAAGTTTTGTCAGCTTGCAAGATATAGTCCCTTAAAATCACAAGGCTTTAATAGTAGAAAATTAGAAAGAATATTTTGAAAATTTGGTAAACCACTAAAGATCAGTATGAAATAAGATAAAGTAAATTTGTTGTCTTCATAGAATAACAAATTACTAATAGTAGTCATGCCAAAAATACATCAAGCCAACGAAGAACTTTTAAATGTCTATATAGGAATAAGTGTTAGAACCAAGTAAGGACTGTTATTTGATAACACTATGCTTCTTATAATTGTTTAAGAGCCATAACGTAATCTAAGGCCCAAGCTTTTGAACCCAGTAACCTAGAGGGAGGGAAAGGGAAGGATGGAAGATAGTTGATAATGTATAAGTTAGGTTGATTAGTAATTAAATAATACAATCAACTAAATTCTAAGCTGTTGAACCCTGTAACCCGGGTATAGCGACTTGATAATGTATCAATCAAATAAACTATTCATTAAATAACAATACAGTTTATGCTCTAGGCTATAAACCCAGTAACCAGAGGGACAGCAAGTTGATCGTATAACAAATAAATAACTACATTGCTAAAAACTCAAGCTCTTTAAGCTGGTAACTCAAGGGGTAGCCAGTTTAAGATATGATAATTAGATAATAGCCATCGATTTCAAGCCCACTCTTAAAAGTATCAGACGGTCTATCTGTCTGAGTGTATGAGTGTGAGTGCTTGTGTTTGTATCTGTCTGTAAGCTTATTGCTCGTTAGTAAGATCAGGCCAATTGTTATTTAGTAGGGTTATTTTTGTTTTGGAATTCCTATCACATGTTTTACTGAAACAAAATGATAATTTTTCATTTTTCAATCAACAATTTTTAATTTACGGTAAAAAATTTTTTCTAATCTGTAAGTTAGCATTAGAGTTACATTTTTGACTGAGGCCCATCACTATAGTGTATTTTTTCTGACTTTTAATAATTAAATTGTTTTTTATCCAAAAAAAAGGACATACACTACAAAAACCTTAATTCATGATGATTATTGGAGATTTTAAATAACATTTTTCTAAAGACTGTCGAAAAATATTGAAATTTTTTCGGGGACCTTCGATAGGAGGAGTACCCAGGATGCCAAAAAAAAACCCCTCAGTAACTTTTAAGACGATTAACAAATCGTACAGACAATATCTGTACCTCTAGGCTCTTCTCGTTTCCAAGAAAAGCGAACACATGTCCAACTTGTCAGCAAAAGTCATTATTGGTATTAAAAAAGTCGGTACGGTAATGATTGATGGAAGAGATCCTTTCATTAATCTGATAACTGCCGGAGTATTCTTAACATGATTGCTGTACCCTGTTAATAGTACCCAGTAGGATAGATGGCCAAGTCATCTAAGGGAAACCTTGTACAAGGGATCCGAACGAAAGATTTGTACACCACAAGAAAAAGTTTGAAAGCAAAGAGCATTTGTATATATATCCAAATTTAAAAGGTATAAAGTATGTCATACAGTACAATATAATAAAGTTTTTTCATCTTTGTAGAAGCATGAAACAAAGTATAAGGAGTGAAAGGTAAAAGACTTCTTTTTGGAAAAAAGTGGATTATTGGACTTATATCTGGACAACAGCAACAATTAGATAGATTTCATATTATTTATTTATGAATGTATTTATAACTCACAGTACTAAATTCGTCCAAGACAGTTAAATTATGTTTTAAACAGTTTAATAAGTAGGGAAAATAAAAAAAAATTCTTCCGTGCTATTTAAGTTCGGTCCTTTACTTCACCTGTTATTTGTTTTTAATATAAAGTGAGATAAGTGTTGTTTTTATTATAAAGTGCGAGTATGGTTTAAATTCTTCCCTGTTAATAAACTATACGATTTCACATTTCTTCATCAATCATATTATTATGTATATAATGCACAGTTTTACGATAATGTAAAATTGCAAATTCACATGAATCTTTACAATTTTTTTTGCAATTTTATGTGTTTAGTTTGAATATACAAATCGTTTTTAGTGCGTAAGAGCTTTAATATACAATTGCTTATAGAATACCTTACACACTGCTTGCAGTGTGCCAAATGTATTGAAATAATTAGAATGAAAATATGGTTCATAACTGAAAATTTTAATTAAATTTAGATTCATTGCAATATCAGTTTAAGTTCAATTCAATCATAAAATATTTTTCAAACTAAAACCCGTTTATTAATTTAAACAGATTTTAGAGATTGTAACTATAATCTGCTGAACTAATTTTTCTCAAAAAATAGGGCTATATAATAAATACAGTTGTGGGTCCTCCGAGAATAATGGGTCACACGGATTATTTTTACATCTATATATCCAAGTCCTGTTTAAAAATACAAGTAGGGCTGATTACTCTTTAAAAATTTTTGATCAGTATAAATTGGATCAATATGGTAAATGATCGATTTTATTTATATCAAAGTTTGGTTCTCTTTTCCTCTAAACAGTTATTTAATTTATAAGGATACCTTTATTTCCTAATGATCAATTCGTTCGTTGTTTTGCAGAGAGGGGGCTTTGCTTTCCATTCTTCTTCATGCACAGGGGCTTAGCGTCCTGTACCCATACCAGTGCTTCTACATTACGTTCTAGAACGGCGAAAAGAAAGGCAGCTTCAGTTGAAATAAAATATCTCTAGATAGAAAAAACAGAGAAAGTTAATTTTTTTTTTTGCAGGTTATCGTGTCGTGCATATAAAGGAAGTGTTGATAAAATTCTCAAACACTAACATGACTTTAAAAAAACAGTTATATGCTTTTTTTTTAAACAAGTCGAACCAGTTATTCTTGTAAACCTCATAAATAACCTTGAATATTATACAATACTCATCATTTAGCTTTTTCACACGAAGAAAAAGTTATAACTATTTTGTCATCAGTCAATCAGTAAATAGCAAATATAAAAAATGTATTACTGAAAATCTAAAACGCTAACCCGACCTCAAAAAGAATAAACTTATGCGTTTTTCTTTAAAATGATAAAACTGATGAATTTGGGTCTAAGTAGTTTCACAAAGAGTGTTGTAACCAATTATATATCTAAATATACTTAAATAAGAAGTGTTATTCTAATCTCAAGTTAGTTATATAGCAGATATAAAATACTTTTGAAATTGATAGACGGTAGGCAATCGATCAAAGGGCTGGTAGGGATTCTTTCCGAGGTTTTGAGCTAGAGAAAGGAAGCGGGGCGAGTCAGTATTCGATTTGGTTTTGCTACACCGCTTTGTTACGGAAAGTTTCCTTGACTGACATGAGAGCATTGCAAATTTCGTTTTGGGTTGTTGGCTAGCTCTTCCGCGTGTCCTGTTGACCGGGAAATCTGTCCTTGGGTCTTGGCTGGTGGGTGCGTTCGGTGGCTTGAGGGTGGTGAAGGACCGGGGCCGACGCTGACATCAGGTACGGGAGACCGCAAGGAAGCTAGGGGTCAAAGGCATCATCGATGAGTATCGTCTGTTTAGGTTAGGGGCTATCGGAACTGAGAGGTAGTGGCTGCGTGATCTCGTGATTCGAGTCGCGAGGTGCACTTCGTGCCCTCCTCGATCAAAGCAGGTAGTGGCTGGGGTTCGTGGGTAGTGGCTTTTAGGGGGCAATATAGTGGCTCCTTGTGAAATCAAAAAAAAAAGAAAGAGGAATCTACAGCTGTGCGGGGTACTTTGGGTTATGGCACCAGGGTACGGTGGTCGTACCAAAGAGGCCGGAGCTGCACAGTTGTACTTGTAGCGTTGTGCCCGGGGTAGAGGTGTGAGTGCGCCAAGCTAACTGGGTACAGCGTTACAAAATGGCGCTCAACGAAAATCCCACGTGTTAAAGTTTCGTGAGAGGTGAAGTTTTACTACGTAAGTGAAAAAGTTTTGCTGCGTAAGAGGTAAAGTTTAGCTATTAAGAAAGAAATTTATTTGTTTTCTTTCTTCTTTTTGTTCTTTTCTCTTACAAACTATTACACCTTGCACACACTAGGTAACATTGAGTTTGTAGCATATAATAATTTATAAACTGTTGAAGTGGCTGCTAGTTGTTACGGGTAGTGTCATAATTATTTATTTTTATTTTTTTATATATATATTATCATGATTCCAAAATACATCCTTAATAAATATCATGATGATATACGAATTCTCAATAATCAGAGGGAGGTCCGACTATTGTTGCGAGGAATTCGGCAAGCGGATAACAGATTCGTAGTGGCTGCTTTAGGGAAAGCGGGTTTGAGTGTGGTAGGCAGCGTACAAGATCTGCAAAGCAGATTTTTGCGTTTTTGCCTAATTGCTCAAAAGATAAGAGATTTCTCTATACCTTGGCTTCTGGAAATAGATTTAGAATCAAAAATTAGCTTAGATGAGGAGCAGCAGGCTGCACTATTTGAAGCGGCCACTGTAGAATCATCTATAAGTAGTGACTCGGAAGCAAACATGGCTAATAGTGAGATTAAAAAAGAAAAGAAATTGAACAGAATAGGTAGAAAAATTAAGGAAGTGCTAGGGCACAAGGAAAAATTTTCGGAATCTCTAGTAGCTAAGCAGGTAATGGAAATAGCTGTTTTAAGATATAGTTCTAAGGCTTCGGGTAGCAACATCCCTTTTGGAGACATTTCGATACCAGAGGATGTTTCAGAGGCTAGGGATGGGGATGAAGACAAAATTATTTCGGAAAGGGACTTTAGCAATGAACCAAAGGAAGTTATAGGGTAAATGAGGCATAAAAATCGGATTTGGTTGTTGTCAGGCAGTGACAGTGTAAGTTTGACTAGTTGTCGGAAAATTAAAATACAGACTGTTAGTGGCAATTTGGCAACAGTGTCAAATTTAATAGAACAATCGTTACAAACAACCAGTAAAGGCATAGAGGAAAAATCAAAGTCACATTATAATAAAAGAAAGTCAATTTAAAGCAAACAACGAAATAATCCAACTAAGCCTTTATTGAGTCCTAATACGATAAATCATGACCCGGTGGATAGTAGCTCCGGCAGTAGCACCGATAGTAGCTCTACTGAAGATAGCCATGATGAAATTGTTAACCGTGTTGAAGGCCGTTGAGGTAAAAATAATAACACGAATAAAACAGTTAAGAACTTACAAGGCTGGAATTTAAGATTCACAAGCAATGAAAAAGAAAACTCGGAAGAAATTTTAGTTTGCCTCGTGGATTTTAAGAATTGCATGGGAGTGGCTACTAGGGATCTGCTGGCATCGTTACCGGCGATCCTTACACAAAATGCTAGTCGTTGGTACCCGGCCAATAGGATTAGGCATTGACTTTGGCGAGAAATGGGATGTCATGGTAAGCTCAGGAAAAAAATTTTGACGGTCCATGGTATAAGTTTTGATTCGAGCCACGGATGTCAGGCTTATTAGTGGCTGAATGCGCTGGAATAACTGAGGTTAGTGCCTCTGAGAGAGAGAGTTGATCAGGTAGTGACTAGATTTCTGTCGAAAGATGCTGGCCGAATTGGATTGACGAATAGGATCGTACACAAAATTGTTGTGGAATCTGGTTTGTCTCCAATTCGTCACAGGCTGCGTCGCATGTCACCTAAAATGCAAGAAATTGCAATTGCAGAATTAGATAAGTTGGCTGAGGAAGGGGTAATTGAGCGCTCTCAAAGCGATTATTCAAGTGCCCCAGTGATAATACAAAAATCTGATGGCTCTTACAGATTTTGTATCGATTATCGGGATTTGAATAAGCACACGCAAATCGATGCTTACCAGCTCCCAAATATGGATGCTATACTTGATAAATTACGCAAAGCTAGATTTTGACAAAAATTGATCTTAAGCAGGCGTATTATCAGATAGCAATAGAAGAAAATAGCAAGCATCAAATGTCTTCGGGTACTTGAACGATTTACTCATAGTGGATGAGGTTTACGAAGAGCATGTAATGCACGTGGAATCGGTGTTGCGTATTTTGATTGAGGCTGGTCTGACGGTGAATCCCGAGAAATGCGAGTTTTGCTGCTTACAGCTACATTACCTCGGATTCACGCTAGATCGGCATGGCTTGCGTCCTTGTCCGGAAAAAGTGGCTCCCATCCTAGAATATCCGGCACCAACTACTGTTGAACAGTTGCGGAGATTCCTGGAGATGATGGGGTGGTATGCGCGATTTATTCCAAATGATTCAGAATTAAAAGTTTGGTTGCTTAAATTATTACGGAAAAGACAGGCATGTGAATGGAAGGAGGAGCAGGAGCAGGCCTTTAACGAGTCTAAAAATTCTTTAATTAAGGCTCCTGTTCTGGCTCAACCTGACTTTTCAAAGCTTTTTACGGTCCAGTGCGATGCCAGTGGCTTGGCTATAGGGGCTGTTCTCACTCAAGAACATGAGGATGGTGAACACTCTATTGTTTTCGTGAGTCAAACGTTAAATCCAGCAGAGAAAGTTATTCAACCACCAAAAAAGAGTGTCTGGAAATGGTGTAGGCAATCGATAAATTCCGTCCGTATCTCGAGGGATTTTACGGTGATAACGGATCACAGTGCTTTGAAGTGGCTTATGGCTTTGGAGGAACCAGCGGGCCGATGGTCTCGTTGGGCTCTCAAGCTTCAGCAATGGGATTTTGAGATTATGCAGCGCAAAGGCGCTTCTCATCATGTCCCTGATGCCTTGTCACGTATGTAAGAGGGGGCCGAAGAGATCATGGTCTTTGAAGAGATCATTGATCCCTGGTACGTTAAAAAATTGGCAGAAGTACAATTGGACCCTCATAAATACACGACTTGGCGGGCTGGAAACGGCTTGCTGTACAAGTTCAAAGCCGATAAGTTACTGGATCCCATAACGCATAGAGATGATAGTTGGAGGTGGGTGATTCCCTTCGAGAGGCGAGAAAAGGTTTTGACCGATGCCCATAACCTCACCAGCATAGGACATTTCAGGATAGAAAAAACGTATGACAGAGTGGCTAAAGAATATTTTTGGCCTGTCATGTAGAATGACGTTTACACGTTCGTTTAGCAGTGTCCAATGCGTCAGAAGTATAAAATTTCGCAGAGTGGACCGCAGGGCTTGATGGGCTCGAGAATAGTGGAACGCCCTTGGACGGTAGTGGCTGCTGATGTGATGGATCTACATCCCAGTAAGAGCTGGTACAAATACATTGTGGTTTTTCAGGATCTGTTCACCCGTTGGATAGAACTGAAGCCACTGTGTAAGGCTAACGAAAAGAGTATTGCTGCTGCGTTTCAGGAACTTGTACTGTTTCGCTGGGAAACGCCGGAATATTTCTTGACCGATAATGGGAAGGAGTTCTGTAATAAGTGGCTAGATAAGGTATTAGTTGAGTATGGAGTAACCCACGTAACTAAACCTCCCTATTATCCTCAGGCAAATCCCGTGGAGAGGGTTAATAGGACGTTAAAGACAATGATCGCCATGTTCGTAGAGGCTGATCATCGCTCTTGGGACGTGCATCTACATGAGTTTCGTCATGCTGTAAACACGGCTGTGCAGGCGTCCACTAAGGTCTTGCCAGCTTTTCTTAATTTTGGTAGTCAACCTCGGCCAGTTAAAAGCTTGAGACGAGAGGTAGAAGGGAAAGTGCCGATAATAAAGGTGGCTCCAGAAGAGTGGCTGGATCGGCTTAAAAGATAAGACGCGTTGCGTGACGTAGTGGCTAAATTTATTGACGAAGCTCGTGACGAACAGATGAGGTATTACAACAGAAGTAGAAAGTCTTTAATATTTTCTGTGGGAGATCAAGTTATGCGTAGAACTCACCCCTTGTCTAGTGCCACCAATCAGTTCTCAGCTTAACTAGCACCACGGTATGAGGGGCCGTTTACGATAGTTGCAGTTCAGTCTCCCGTCGTTGTACTTGATATGGGAACGAGTGCTAAAAATGCTAAAAGATTCACGTGTCAGAGCTTAAAAGATATGTCCCCCCAAGACTGGCAGCCACTTCTCGTTAATGGGTACAGGCGTTGTGACTAAGTTGATGGGTTGTATTCATGTTTCTTTCAGGGGGATGGAACCAGAATTGTCATCACCTGGCTTGACTCCAGACTATCTGGAACATTACGAAATTGGGCTGTCTGAGTTGGAGCAACCCCTGGAACCAAAGGTTGGGGATATTATGCTTCACTCTCGCGATCCCTGGATGGAGCAGATGGACGAGGATCCTTTGCTGATCCAAGTGAGCGAGAAAACAGTTCAGGGTTGGCAGGGTCCAATCCCGATGGCTGTTAATGGGCTGGAAGAGGATAACCCGGACTCAAATCTGCCTTTGACTCCTTAGGACGTATATGAGGTGCCATGCCTTGTGAAGGTTCAACTGAACGAGATTTCTACGGAAAGTCCTCCATTGATTGAAGTATCTTCTTCTGGGGCCAAATTAAGTTCTTTGGAAGAAGGCTGGTCGTCAACTCTTGTCCCCACTAGGCATCTGGGGTTGCCAATCAATGAGGGAAATTGGAGTAATGATTGGAAAGCCAATCCGGGAGACGAATTTCGACCTGCATTCGCGATTGACCACACTCCAGGCCCGAGTCGTGGCTCCCGTCATCGAGCCCGAAAACGGGCTGGTGAGCGTAGTTTCGATTGGGCCTAAGCTAGTTTGGGGATCGAACGGCAGGAGGAATCGTCGGAAGCCGGCTCCTCAATTAGACGGTCAACAACGCCTATCGACCCAGAGATTGCCGAGCAGTTGCTGCCAAGGCTTGAGGAGCGACCTATGTTAAGCTCAGTCCCTGAAACATCGCCATCAGTTCCTCGGTCTTGGGAACGAAGTGTGGGTCGAGTGTCACGCCGGCGAGTACGACCGCATCGATTGCGTCACCAACGGGGTCGACGGAATGAGCGGGTAGAAGAGATCCCGGAAAATTTCGAGTGGGACCAACACCATAACGAGATAATATTAAGTCAAGGGAAGTTCCTAGGAAAGTACCACCGCTGTCTTGCGAATGGCGGGAGGTATTGCCTCCAAATCCTCCACCGAGGAAAGAAACGAAGGAGCAGGACTTAAGTTTAGCGCGTCCGGGGCCTCAAATTTGCCTGCACGGTGTGATGTTCGGAGGACTTAAGGCCATTGATACGGATCTATCGGTAGACCCACCAGTACTGCCTGGGGTGTGCCTCAACTGCTAGGCGCCGGGGCATGGTCATGTATTGTGTCAGGCACCTGTGACAGCCATGTTCTGTCACAACTGTGGGTGACGTGGCACCGATCTCTCCAGCTGTCCGCGTTGTAGCGACGCACACTGAGAGTATTTGTGGAGGCGTTACGGGAGGCAGAGACGTTCTAAAGTTTACGGTCGTCGGGTATCTTGTCGGTTTGATCCTGAACCCCAGGTAACTACCCAAACCACGGCACAATGAAGGGAGCTTCTTCATCTCCTTCGGGCGACCACAGGCCTCCCATCCGATTTGCGAAATCAGATGTTGAGAATAGCGCTCCCAAGAGACCATTAGGGAATCTTGAGGAAAGATAGTAGTCGTTTTTTTATATTTTTTGAAGTGAAAACTTCTTATGGCGCGTTGGGCACTTTAGTGGGTGAGCATTTTCAGCCGTTCTCGCGACAGACGAGATTTTACACAGATATACTCCGCGTGTATTCTTATAATATATGTATACTATACGCGCTCTTTGCATGGGCATTCGTTCATTCTCTTGCGACAGACGAGATTACATACCTATATGTATACTCAGAGTGTATAGGTATGTGAGAGCGCTGCATGCTATACGCAGCAGCGTTGGTCTGAGCATTTATTCCACGCTCACAGTTCATGCTTAATCGCACATAGCGTCGCTGCCTGGATCTCACCGCGAACTACTTGGCACGAGAATTCAAATTCAAAATCGTATGATTTTTTCAGCAGACAGTAGGCGCAGAAATTTGAATTTGAAAGAAATCTTTGTATGTATTGGCTGATTAATGCCTAAAAATATTGGATTATGTGGTATGATTACATACATAAATATTATACCAAGAATTCTTTGGAATTTGAATTTCCACGCCTACTGTCTGTTGAAAAAATCATACGATTTTGAATTCGAATTCTCGCGCGAAGTAGTTCTCGGTGGGATCCAGTCAGCGGCACTATGTGCGATCAAGCATGAACTGTGAGTGCGGAATAATGCTCAGACCAACGCTGATACGCAGTCTTTGCATGGGCATCCGTTCGTGCCCTCGCAACAGACGAGATTGAGAGTTTTTTATATTTATTTTATAAATGAATATTAAACGGAAAATTCACTTATTTAAATATTTCATTTGACTTGTGTTGCTGCTATGGTATTGTGTTAAAAAAATCGATAAATTTTGTATTTTTGTATTTACTATTAACTAATATTTACTCATTTAAATAAAACCACTTCCTTCGAATATAGTTTCTATATTATTATACTTCATGTCCATTCAAAAAGTGCCCACATAGCTTTGATAAACTTGATTTTTTATGTACAATTTTTCATGTCGCGAGCGCACCTAAAAATGCTCACCCAAAAAAGTGCCCAACGCGCCATAAGTTCAAGTTTTCACTTCTGCCTGCATTCCCGGAGTGCTTAGTTTTTTTTTGTATGAATACGCAAACCAGTAGTGGCTGAAGTATTTTTTTTTTAAATTATTTTTGTTAGATAGTGGCTGAGGATATTTAAAGTCTAAGTTAAATATGTGCGTGCCTGTGTGTGTACTCGGCGTGATCGGATATTGCCTCTCAGGCCATGGGTAGTGCGCGCGCGCTTAGTGAGCGGCGCTGACGTGACTTAGGCATAAGAGGTGTGGCTTATTGGTTGGTGGCGGGTAAATGGTTCGTGATTGCGCCTCCACTTTTGAAGAAGTGGAACGGTCTTAAACATACGAACCAGACTGGTGGAGGTGCCGGCATGGCTCGCTGGTAAAAATATTATGCTGGTAAGGAATAAGGGATGTTTAATTTAATAAAAGAGGGCGCTGTTGATTAATTAGCCAATCCGAAATCGTTGATCGACGGTAAGCAATCGATCAAAGGGCTGGTAGGGATTCTTTCCGAGGTTTTGAGCTAGAGAAAGGAAGCGGGGCGAGTCAGTATTCGATTTGGTTTTGCTACGCCGCTTTGTTACGGGAAATTTCCTTGACTGACATGAGAGCATTGCAAATTTCGTTTTGGGTTGTTGGCTAGCTCTCCCGCGTGTCCTGTTGACCGGAAAATCTGTCCTTGGGTCTTGGCTGGTGGGTGCGTTCGGTGGCTTGAGGGTGGTGAAGGACCGGGGTCGACGCCGACATCAGGTATGGGAGACCGCAAGGAAGCTAGGGGTCAAAGGCATCATCCATGAGTATCGTCTGTTTAGGTTAGGGGCTATCGGAACTGGGAGGTAGTGGCTGCGTGATCTGGTGATTCGAGTCGCAAGGTGCACTTCGTGCCCTCCTCGATCAAAGCAGGTAGTGGCTGGGGTTCGCGGGCAGTGGCTTTTAGGGGGCAATATAGTGGCTCTTTGTGAAATCAAAAAAAAAAAAAGAAAGAGGAATCTACAGCTGTGCGGGGTACTTTGGGTTACGGCACCGGGGTACGGTGGTCGTACCAAAGAGGCTGGAGCTGCACAGTTGTACTTGTAGTGTTGTGCCCGGGGTAGAGGTGTAAGTGTGCCAAGCTAACCGGGTACAGCGTTACAGCTTTAGTGTACATTTGCTAACCCTATATAAATGTTGATATTTTGCAATTTTAGGCAAAATCATCGAAATTTTTTTCTTTGTTTATTAGACATGTTAATGAAATGTTGTAGTTAATTTTGTGTGGAAGCATTGTGAAATAAGAGTTTTCTAAAAAACCCTTATGTTAAAACCTGATGTTTGTTATTGAAAATATAATCTTCTTTATATCTTGTATCTTCTGATATAGTAAGGATTTAAATATATTTTATTCTTGATTGATTGCTTTTAAATTGCACATGCAACATAATCATAGACAGAGTAAAAAAATGGAAACCTGGCGAAATAATAAATGTTAAATAAGTTTTAATATTTATTACTAAGGTTAATTTTTTAGGAGGTAAATTTGTAAAAAAAAAAAATCAGGTTGATTACCGTAGCACAAAGCTTAGGCTACGATTCATGCAGCTTAAGAGGCTTCGTAATGCATGCTTACGAGCTCGAGATATGGCCTTGACTTACTTGGACCACACCTCTGAGTATCTACTTTCTCATGTTCGTATCCCAACTGTGGTCCTATGGTTTGGAAGCCGTGTAAAATAAGGCTCTATACCATCTCTTACAATTTGATGCATATAAAAATATATACGGTTTCTTACAAATTATAGATTATAAATAAAGAATGAACTTAAAGAACTAATGTTAATAATTATTTTAAAAAGTGCAAAAACTCTTATTCTATCAGGTGAGATTATCATGCTCAAATTTGATATTTGATGAAAAATGAGTATAGTTTATCAAGATTTCCTAACAACTTATTAACAGATAAGAAACATTAAACTAAGTCTTTTTACTTCCAGGTACTTAGTTTTAAATAAAGTTGACTGTTTTAATCCTTAACAGGGTACGTTTGCCCGCCTTTTATTAAAATAAAGAATTAGTTAAGTGTTTTCAAATTAAAAGCAAATTACAAAACTTTTATATAATACTTTTTGGAAGAGGAATACAAAAAAAAAAAATTTTATTGATTTAAAAAAAATGTAATCTCATTTTATAGAGGTTGGGCTTAGCATTTTTTAATTTTAACAACAATTTTTCTGTATTTACAATAAAACTGCAATAAAAGAACAATATACAAGGATTCAAGTGGTATTAAAAAAATTTGATTCTAAAGAGCACAAATGGCTGATTTTGGAGATTCGAAAATTTTATCAATGATTCTGGGTCAGCAGTGAAAATTTACTAAGTATCTATGTTTCTAGTGTGAATGAGATAGTCCACATTGACAAAACCATCACGTTTAAGAGGAATAGACATCTACTATATCCTTATAGCCTGGTTCAAAGGATGTCACAAAGCAGCAATTAGTTTAGCTGAGTAAAATTTTTTTGCCGCCTTTACATATTAAATTAGAATTGATGAAACAGTTTGTTAAGGCTCCAGATAAGAAAGGCAATGCTTCCAAATTATTGAGCGTGCCTCTCCTTGTCGGTCACATGCTTAAGTCCAAGAAGGACTATTTGTAGGATCACAGACATCGTGAAAAATTTTCTTGGAAACGCTAAGACTGAACAATACAAAAAATTATGCAGAACATTATAGAGAGTTCCCGAAAATTTTGATGTCTCATTAATCTTGAACTACATTTCTTTGACTCCTACCTAGACTTTAATTAAATTTATTAAAGATAATAAAAAGTTTTATCTAGCATGTTAGGATATTAATGCCTGCTTTCTTCTGGACAGTAGAAAGGCAAACAAATAAAAAAAAAGTGGAAAACATGAAAGAAATCCTCTATGCAGATCTTTCGAGGATTACAAAATATGTAAGCGATCGAAAAATCTTATGGAATATATTTTGACATACGCCTACAACTAACTGGGCTGTTTGGGTCATCAAAATTCTCAATTTATTTTCAACTCGTTTGGTCAAAATACTTGAAGTCAGTTCCTTTTGAGCACTGAAAAATAAGAAATTAATGATCCTTGCCCATTAAGCATTTGAACATAATAGATGATGTGTATAAGACTAATTTTTCAAATTTTTTGATTCTAAACAGCTATTACCTTAAAAATTTTTCACGAGACCCCCGATTCTGACTTTGCATTTGAATTTAGCACACAAAATACGTTAGAAGACATGCATTCCATGCCCAATTTGGAACCTTTTTTTTGGTGGACCTGTGATTATATAACATGTAGATTTCTTGGTTTTCTGGTAATATTGAATAAATTTGTTTAAGCAAGAGTTTTTTGCATGTTTATCGAATTCATAAAGGTATTGACAGTACCCTATGTATAAAAGAACAGAAAAAACTTATTTCAACTCTGATGGACTGTTTTAAATCACGTGGCATGAGAGTGTCAGTATAAATTGGTTTTTCTTAAATTACATATACTTATTTGGCATTATTTTGTGTCGTTTTTATGTCTAGAATGTTGAAACTATGATTCTCTTCTATTTTAATTATAAAGTTGTTACTAGATGCTAGGGTATTTATGTAATTAAAAAGTCTCTTTAAAGTGTTTTGTGTCCCTCTCCAAATGCAGGAGACATCAGCCAATTTCATGTTTAATGTTGAACACTATCTACTAGAGGTGAGACAGAGTTGGAAATGAGATCCTATATGTATGACATGAAAACTTTGCTAAGGAGAGGAGAAAGTGGGAAGCCGATCGGTAGACTGTTGAGTTGTTTATGAAATTTTTCATTTATTTTAAAGTAACTTTGCAAAAGACAAATATTTATTAAATCATTAGTCAATAGCCGAGCTAGCCGCATCGTTGTGCCATTACTTTTGCTCTGATATTCTTGGGGTTCAATTCTCTCTGACGGCAAAGTTTTTAACAAAGTGGAGTTAGCTCAATGGTAAGCGTACTCGTAACTAATACAACGCTGTTCCAGGGGTAGTGGGTTCGATTTCCGGTAAATACAGATTGTTTCAAAAACTGTTTTCATCGGGAAAAATTCCTATTCAACCACGGTTGTTGAGGGGCGAGTTTTTCTGTAGAATTTTCCTTCAGAGTAATTCTAGGATTTTTTTCTTACCCCACAGATCTTTGGGCCTGGGTAAATGTGAAACAGTGGTAGGGATCAGCGGATCCGATACGCCAGGCACAGGTCGTCGGCTTTACTGGCGAGAAGTGGTCCCTGAAACATGGGCTTCTCCTGGGATGCTAATTACCCTGGATCTAACACTTAGGCAAAGAGCGCTGGATTAATTGACAAGGAGTAGACGTTCTGAAATATAAGGTCTTCTTCGGGGAAAGGGCTTATAGTGACCAGTGGACCCAATGCACCATTGATCCAGAGAGTGTTAGCTTAACTGGCATAGTGTTTCAACAGAGATACTTGGACTGTGCCCATGGATTAGGTATGATATCAGTAAAAGGGTTAAAAATGGGTGCAGCAACGCACCCCTACTCATAAGTGGTAAGTGGGTGGCCTTGGCGGCCAGTAAGCTATCACGGTGACCCGATAAACAAAAAAATAGTATCTAAATCTAAAGTTTTTTGCTCAGAAGTTGAATATATATTATTATTAAAAATGACTAAGTCTCTTATTATGGTTTTAAGTTTGTCTGTGGCAGTAGAAGAAAACAAATTCACTACACCGTATGACACTAGTTTTGTATAATGTTGTATTTTTATGCTTTTCATACGATTAACTGAATTGCTCGTATTTACAATACTGTGTTTTATCTAAAAATTTAAAGGAGGAAAAATTATTTTATTTAGTTTTTTTGCGAATAGACAAGTGAATGCATAAATGAAAGGTATGATGCATCTCATGGTAATATTTTCTTCGTGTATTTTTGGTAAGCTGTATAATTTTGGCACCATACGGTTCATAACAGTAAACATATTTATTCTGTCTTTACCTAGTGTCGTCCTACGAACTATGCCCCCCGATACAGTCGAGCGACTTCCGGCGCTCATACTTGTTGTCTCAAGAATCTTAATTTCACTTTAAAAATATAAGCTTAATCTATCCGGAACATCCTCCCCCCCCCCGTACAAACATTAGGTTTGTACCATATATTAAAACTGAATAATGTGGTAGGGGTATGAGTAGTTTTATAGAGTCGAACAATTCAAACTTTAAATCATGATAAATTGTAAATAGTCTACAATTAATGGGTGGGCTTATTTAATTCGTAGAAAACAAACTTACTTCAAAAGATGAAGTCTTTCATTCAACAACTTAAAATATGCCAAGACAATCGCCTCACAGCTAACCGTCCGCAACAAGCCTCTACGCTTGTTACCCTGTGTCTCTAAGATCTACAGGGGATGTGCTCCCGATAACTCTCAGAGTTTTCGTAATCGTGAGTGTTGAAACGACTGTCTTTGCAAACACTTTTCAATTTTTCAAATAATACAAAATTTCTCATTTTTAATTCAGATGTCAACAGCCATAATTATTTAAAATAAAATGTGTTTAAAACTACAATCCATCGTAAACCAGAGACTCCTTGGTTAGTATCACTGCCAATCAAGCCACAGATTGATCTCACTTTCAATCTCTCTGTCCAAGTGGCATCCTCATCGAAACAAAAGAGAACTTCTCTTGAAATAACCATTCGAATTGAGATAGTTCTGAAAGATTGTGATGACAAAAGTCTTAATTTGAAAAATTTAAGAAAGAGAAACCATTTTTTGTTTTTTAATAGCCGTAATAAGCGACTTCTGAAAGATTCTGACTTTGATTCGTCAAAGACACAAAAATAAAACATGCCCTTTTGTTACTCCTAAATGTGTCCCAATCGTATCACATTCATACTGCAAAAACAAGCATCCAAACTTTATGTGCATTCACATGTTTATCTCATATCCTAAACAATCTACACCTTATAATGAATGTTCGTTCTCAACTATACTAAATTGACAACTAGAAATAGTAGAATCGAATGACAGACAATTTTTAAAATCTCGATAATATCGATAACTGATGTGCTAAACCTACAAGAGGAGACTTTGCTCGAATGAGGTCAACTAATCCGGCATCCCACCAAGGAAATCTCAACCTCCCTTACAATAGGCTTCGTCTTACCAGCACTCTCGACCTTCACTGCTCGAGAAGCGCATCTCTGCCATCGCGATCTAGGTCAATTTCAGAATACATGTCCGGGTCCTTCACTGCTCGGGGTGCGCTCCCCTGCCCCGGGTGTACTATATCACGTGACCACTGACTGTCGCAGCCTCATCCGCCATGCGTTTACCAACCATGTTCACGGTGGATCACCAGTCAGTGGCATGGCTGACGAGACTATCATACTTTAAGCAAATCTGACTCATGCTCATAGACAATTAATTTAAATTTACACATCAGTTTAAATTAAATGCACCCACTAAAGATTACAATGTGTACAGTTATCTGATTACAAATATTCAAAACGTAACGGTAGCAAAACATTTTTTTTAAGACGCATGAAAAAAGACCGACATGTTACTGACATGCAACTTAATGATGTTGAAAATGCAATACAATACATTGCACCTTTACATAGTAATGTAACAATGTTACTTACACACTTGTCCCACTATTATACTTTCGTACAATAAAAACAAATGACGTTGTGTGTACGACCTAAATGTAGCTGCAGGTATATTACTTGCAGGAGAAGAACGCAACATGCACAAGCGCACAGTAGCTCAGAAAAATCAGGAAAATAAGAAAATAGACAACGTAGATACGGCATGCTCGAACGCACTGTTGCTTAGCAGGATCCAGATGACGAAGAGACGGCGTGCGCGAACGCACTGCCACTTAACAGGAACAGAAAGATGAGGAGATGACGTGCGCAAATGCACTGTCGCTTAGCAGGATCAGAAAGTGAAGAAGACGGCATGCGCAAACGCACTGCCGCCTAACATGATTAGGACGACGAGGAGATGGCGTGCACGACCGCATTGTCACTTAACAGGATCAGGACGACGAGGAGATGGCGTGCTCGGACGTACTGTCGCTGAGCAGGATCCAGACGACGAGGACATGGTGTGTGCAAACGCACTGTCACTTAACAGGATCAGGACGAGGAGGAGACGACGTGCGCGAACTCACTGCCGCTTAACAGGATCAGAACGATGAAGAGAATGGCGTACGTGAATGCACTGCCTTGCAGTAGAGTTAGGGTGACGAGGTGACAGTACACGGTATGGCGCATGAGGTCATTGAGGAGTTAATGGTGGTGGCTCGTTCTCTGCACTGACAATGCTATTGCTTTCGCTGTCATGGTCACTGTTCCTTTTTCCCATGTTCTCTTTTGCGCAAATGCCGGATACAACTATAAGTCCCGAGTTCGGGCACCAAAATGTAGCTGACAAAATCAGCTTAGCGTCATAGTTTTTCAAAGTCTTATGAGTCTAATTCAATCATATCGATGTGATTAAATTTATTTGTTGCATCTATTAAAACAGATTATAAATTTTGTGGCAACTTAATTTCCTTGTGATTAAGAATGTTTTCTGGTAGGTTCATTATTCGAAATGTTTTCAGAAGTAAATAAATTACGTGAAACGGATTTACTTTTACCATGATTTCTTAAAATATCGAATATACACTAATTACGTAAAACTACTTCTTTTTATATACGTAACTGCTATTAATTATTGAACATTTAACTTTTCAATTGGTATACTATTGTGAAGAAATACTTATTTAAACTTGTGGCTTGTCAAGAGTTAAATTTTTTTCTTACTTCTTACAAAATAAGAGCAGATGAATATCTTATTTAAAAACATTGTATTTTCTATATAAATCTTATCCTAGATCTCTTTAAAATTTGGTTTAAAAAAATTTTTTACCCAAATGTTGGACCTCATTTAATTTTATTAATAGATTTTTAGAGTGGCCATTGCAAAAAAAGTGTTGAAGAAACACCATCAAAAAATCAAATTGTAAATGTAAAAAAAATTCCAACTAAAACCACAGGAAAAATTCATTACCACAAGATGTATTTGAATTCTGTACTTGAAAAAATTATGTTTGTCATTTTTCAGATAATGTACTAATAATAAAGTATGATATGAAATTACATTTGGAAAATATTATTACTAAACTACAATCACTAGTGCATAACCAATTTTCGTCGCCACGATACATAGACTTTTTCAAATACTCATGGTTCAAAGCTGGTTAAGTTGATAAAAGACTTGACAATTTTGAAAACCCAGTTGATTTAAGTTATGGAGATTCATGCAAAAATCATTGTAATTTATGTAATAAAGTAGCAATCATCAGTTGTATTACAAATCTTATCACAGTGATAATAGTTTTTTTAAGCAGAAAACAGCCTTCTGTTTAGAGTTTTAAAATTGGGAGTTGGTAAATTTTAAAACATAAGAAAAAGAATAATACTTTCGATTAAATCATATTAAATACTTGTGAGGATACCCTATTTTCTTCTTGAAAAGACAAAGAATTCAATAATAATATACTGTTAAGATAAAAGAAATTTAGATATCAACTAGTCTGATCTTCTAGCGTTGATTTGCTTCATGTTAACTGTAGTTTTTCAAGATGTTGAACCTGTGACCTTAAACTGAAAACAATCATTACCAGATTCGTGATCAGCAGCCTTGAAAAGCCGCTAAAAATTTTTTTGAAAAGCAATACAAAATTTTTCTGAAATTTTTCTTCACTTTACTGGATCCGCCGTAGTGAAACTCTGAAAAAGCGACAGTGCGTTCGAGCACGCCGTGTCCTCGTCATCTAGATCCTGCTAAGCTACCGTGCGTTTGCGCACGCCGTCTCTACGTCATCCTGATCCTGTTAAGTGGCAGTGCGTTTGCGCACGCCGTGTCCTCGTCGTCTGGAAAACTGATCAAACGAAAGAGAACGACATTGGGAGATACGGAGATAATTAAAATAAGGTAATTCATAGATCTAACGTTTTTTCTAATCATTTTATTTTTTTAAAGTAACAGTCATGCTCTGCAATGCTAGATTTAAACATGCGTCAGCAGAATATCTCAATGTTTTGCAGGGAAAGTATCTTGACAATAAAGATTGGAATAAGGTTGTGTTGGATAATTTTATTGCAACATGCAAAGAATGACAAATTGCTAAAATTAAAGAATTGCCTTTTAGCACTAGAACAAAAAGTAGTTTAATAACGTGATTAAATTTACGCCGATTCAATGGAACAATTAAGTCTAGCCACTTCCAAGCCAAATCCAAATTCCTTGTATACACGGATGACTACTCAAGATTGACAATAGCATACCCAGTAAAAACAAAAAGTAAAGCAGGATGTTGCCTAGCCGTGACGAGTGCACGAAACCTGCTGAGTTTTGATGCTAAGATTTGTTTTTTTAACTGATCAAGACACAGAGTTGACAGGAGGTCAAACAATATATTTTCTCCAGCAGTTGAGAGCTAAGATTCCAGAAGCCTATCCAGATACTTCTTATCACTATTATACTTCAGACCAGCTTAGCCGAACTTTGCTGGACAAAGTGCGATCCTACATATATAACTCCGGGCTTAGGGGAAACATGGGGAATTTAACTCTTTGTGCTGCAGTATATGCCTACAATTACCTATCATGCTTGTCTTACAAAATGATAGGCCCTTTAGAAAAGTTTGCGCCCAATCTGAAGATAGATATAACTTTCATCAGAAGATTTTGTGGTGTGGTATGTATCAAGATACAAAGAAAGACTGGAACTAAATTTGGCCCACAAGGTAGACAACAAATGCTGTTTGGTTATACTAACACCAGCTATATTTTTCTAAGACCAGAAGACGAAAAATTTTATGAGAGTTGAGATGTTGATTTCATAAAACACTTGTGTTTGGAGTTACCTGGGTGAAAAGAAAAGATAGAAAGCTGGAATAATCACAAGATAGACAGTAAACAATAAAAATGGCTCATAAAATTTTATAAGGATATTCCCGAAGAGCTATTAGAGATGCTGGAAGAAAAAGGAAACAAGAAAAAGTAAGGTAGGCCCCAGAAGAATAGAGACCTTATTCAAGAAAATCTGAAACAACCTGCTACTATTTATAATACGAGTCTTGCAGGAGTTATTTACATAAACAAGTCAAATAATTAGGTTCAGTCAAAAGGTGATGTTAATTGTTTAATAGCAGAGGTCAAAAACAAAATAATACACACCCTAGTTGTTAAAATAAATAAGGATCTCGCAAACTTCAAACAAGCTGTTACTTCAGATCAAGATCAATGGCTCAAAGTAATCGACAAATAACTAAAATCAATGCATAAAAATTAGGTATGAAAAATTTGAGATTGACCAACCAATAATGCAAAAGGAACCGAACTGAACATCATCGGCACTAAATAGTTTCTAAAGAGAAAAATGGATAAAGATGGAAATACGAAGCCTAAAGCAAGATTTGTAATTTGTGGCTTCAAAGATAGGAACAAGCTAAACTTGCAAGAAATCTATGGTTCAGTGTCTAGACTAGCTCTTGTAAGATAAATGATATAAATTATTAATAGATATGATCTGGAGACCTGACAGCTTGTTGTCAAGACAGTCTTTTTTAATGGTTTTATCAAGTAAGAAATATACATAGAGATTCCTGAAGGCTTAATTGATGAAGACAAACTTAGGAAAGGTAAGGCTTGTAAACTGAAGAAAGCCTTGTATGGACTTAGGATCAGCCCAGAAAGATGAAACGAATGTTTTTATTAGACTGCCTGCAAATTAAAACTACGGTGACATACCAGCGAGCCTTGCCTTTATACAGAAAGAGAAGAGGATGATTTTCTTGTCTTGATTTTAAACGTATATAATATGATGACAGCTAGCATTGTGTAAATAAGCTGAATAAAATCAAGACTGGTCTGCAATCTAAATTTGAGATTTCAAATCTTGGTGTGGTTGAAATTTTTCTCAGTATTAAAGTGAAAAGAGATAGAAAATAGGGAAAAATTTAACTTACCCAAACACTATACTCTGACAAAATGCTAAAAGATTTGAAATTTGAAGATGGTACTGAGCTAGACAAAACAAAAACTAGATAAAATGTACCATGCTGAGACACAGTTGGAAGCTTGTTGGAATATACTTATCAGACATCAAATCTGCTTAACTGAAGATAATTGGAAAATGATCAAGTAAGTGTTTCGATATTTGCAACTCACGAGAACTCTAGAATTAACCATAGAGGCCGCAAAGATCGACTAGAAGCCTATTTGTATGTCAGTTTAGCAGACTGTCAGGGCCCAATTACGACAAGTTAATATCTCATAAGGTTGTATGGCAATACAGTTGCTTGAAAGACAAAAAAACAGAATTACGTTGCCATCTCAACTTATGACGCAAAAAATGTGTCATGCAAGTAAGAAGATGATAGGACTGGGACACTCGATAAGCCTAATGTTATCTTATATTTTACTGCCCGTGGACTTGTAATGTGGCAACAAGACTGTTGGAGCAAGTGCTGAGACAGATGGTGGGAAAAGACTGAGACACTAGAGAAATATCTGAGTAGTAGAAAGATAATTGTCAAATAAACTTTGTACAAAGAGTACTTGGCAGATATTCTTACAAAACCTCTGACGTTTAAATATCATTAAAAACTAACAAAAAAAGACTCTGAATATAAGTGAATAACTGATTGCATGGTAGTAAAAAATGGATTTAAGGTATTTAAGACAATAAACTAAGACAAGATACAAAGTGATAATAGTCGTGTAAATTAATTCTGCTTTCTGTATATTTAAGGTCATCGCAATTCATTGAATAAGTAACCCCGATATTCAACTGGTCTCTACTTTCAGCTGTCCAGTTATTTAAATTGATTCCTTTTAAAATTTTTTTATTCTAATCACTTTTTAACTGAATGTAGATACAAATGGGAGCGAGCGTTAAATGTGTATTTGGCGTTAGTAGTTTAATTTATATATTTGTGTGTAGTGGAAAGTTAAGATAGTGTGGTGCTGCACTGCAGCACCACTGTTGTTCATTTTTGCTTTTGGTTTATCGTACTGTCAGTAAGTCTGTCGATGTACTCTCTCACATCCGCTAAATTTTTGCTCAGTAACACGTCTTTGTTTACCTTTAGTTTTTCTTACATTATATTAAAACTTCAAGATACTTAGGATTGTACCTAGTTAGGATTCGTCATAATAAATGTGTTTTGTTAACAGAGTGAAACTTTCTTTGAACTGCCAAAAACTTATTCCTACATAACTAACACTTACTTAATATTTCATTTCGCTTATAGCTAGATGTTATAGCTTTTATGAAAAATACCATTTTAGATGTTTATTTTAAAAAACTCAATAACATTAGATATCGTTCGTTCTAGAAAGTACTGGAATAAAACAGAGTCTCTACAATGCAGCTACGATGTTCTACAATGGTCCCAGTTAATTTCTATTAGAAGTTGCTCATATAAAAATGTTTTGAATATGTGAATGTGTGCAGAGGTTAATTTGTACAAATACTTCATAAATCTCCTGAAGAAAATTAATTTTCTTAAGTAATACAGTTTCAGGATTTTTCTTTATAATGCTTTTTTGTGTATAATTAAACTCTTTTGTCATATATTTCTCAGCAATTTTTTCTTGAAGCTAACTATATAAGATAAATTATTTTTTATAACAAATTTTCAAGATAAATTACTTGGTTGTTACATACATAAAAAACTCTTAATTTGTTATTTATTTAACTAGCTTTTACCGTTTTGTCTTCTATATGTATTGACAAGAACCAACCATTTCAAATTACAGTTGTGTAAGAACTAAAAAATTCTTACAGCGAATAACTATTTATTACAAAAATATGTACGAAAATTATAAAAGCGATGTACACGTTACTTAAACAGCTGTTTTTATTAATTAATTTCTTATTTCACCGTTACTTGAAAAATTGATAACTAATGTATGATTATCAAATACACAAATTGCTGAGTTAAATAAGGCTTTAGTTTAAAGCTTGTTATTCGGGGTACTTCAGGAAATAATCAAGGTTTTCTATTCCACCGAGGAGATAATGTTGATACTGTTGTAGCTGTGTTGCACAATATATTATAATCAGCTCAAATAGATATATAATTTTTTGCTGGTAAGAAACTTATTTATTACAAACGTTAATTTAGATCCTAAACTTAAGGTGTTTACGTTTAAGGTGCACGAAATACAGGGTGAGGATAATAGGACACTAATGTATTTAAAATTTAAAAGTTTTATTTACATTCAAAATTTACTGCCGAGTAGGTATCTACCTAAGCAACACCAAGTCTTGTCTTCCGTTGCTCAAATGGTTAGGTACATTAGTACATAGATTCATGTACGACCTGAATTAACCTCATGTATTATATTTCTTGTACTATTGATTGTATACGAGATGACCTTACTATGAAAAAAGTCATCCACCCCTTCTTTTTTAAGGCATCGTTGTTCTCCACTGTTTTCTGCAAATCTCTGCTTGCCATATAAAGGGCATTTTACTAGTTGACTACTTATATAATGTCCTACTGATAAGGTCATATAAAAAACACTACTTTGTTGCCTAAGAAGAAGTGACAAAGCGGAGTCCTCTAGGTGCACAGTATAGCCAAATCCAAAAACCTGGACAAAAGTCAAATAAATCAATTGGTCGCATACAGATTTTTTTACTTAGGGTTAGCTTCATTGGGCCCCAGTTAATTGAAATTCACTTGTTATAGGTCCCCAGTATGATTGCTAGTGCGCAGATGTTAGTTGAAACATAGCGTTCGTGCGAGGTGGTAGTAGTATGGTTAGAAGAGGAAGAAGTAGACGTGTGATTAATTTTACGAAAATCAATGGAAAAATCATTTAATCCACTAAAATAAAGTAAAATTATTTAATACAAATAAGTAATAAGTTATTGAATTTTACTAAAGTGCATTGTCTTAAACAAAGAACTGTGAGAAAAAAAGTAGTGCACGTGATTTTAAAACCAAAAATTTAGAATAATTTATAACTGTGAAGCATTATAGTTAAATGTTTTGTATTGTTTTGCCATAAAAGTTATTGGAAGTCGTAGATGGATGTACTAAAGATGAAATGTTACATTCTTAGGTGCCTATATTTTTCCGAAAAATTTTACCCTAATTCTTTGTAAAAATTTATGTACTAGATATTAAAATTCGGATTGTTGAACCTCTATTCTCCAAAAATAAAAAAGACGAAGAAAAAGTAGAATCAGTCAAAAGTGAAAACATAGTATATTTTTAAGAACGAATCGCACTTATCTATCGATATACCAAAGGCAGGAGCTGGCAGTTGTAATAATGGGAATACTGCACGAGCTATCTTCCAACATTAAGAAGTATCAGAAACTATCACTGGTTCAGTTAAAAAATTCTTAAATCGTTTCTATTTTCTACTGCAAGCATTATCTAGTGGTTTTGAAACAAATGCAGAAGCTTATGAAAAGTATGCATTGAAAACAGCACATTTATACGTTGACGTGTACGAATGCCTACAGTTGTCGACAAGCTTTTAATTCATAGAAAAGATGTCATCTTTAGTTCGCTTTGACTGATAAATTAACTGCACAAAAAAGCACAGGAGGCATATAGAAAATTACCTAAAGAATTTTGGCTACACCTTGCATGTGAAAATTATAGAGAAAAAACAACAGAAGATATATTCAAACGATTTCTCGAAATAAATGAGCCATTTACTTCTAATTGTTGGCCTATTCCACAAAAATAACAAAAATCTCTATCTTAGGACATCTTGCAGCTGCTGAAGCCTCCATCTACTCTTTCATATGAAAATATCGGTGGACAATTTTAATTAGATAAAAGTAGGTCAAGTACATGTGATGTATCGCATGCTTCTGACTGTGACAAAAGTTTTTTGTAATTAAATTATAAAGTAATTCTTATACGTATTGAAATTTAATTAATTTTTATATTATTAATGTATTGACCAAACAATCGCTAATTACTACAAAAAAATTTTTATATTTCAACGCCGTTGCTTTCAACTGTTATTTTAATTATAAATGCAATAATAATCGATTATGTAAGCAGCGATTCCTTATGAAATTAATTTGAGACTCTTTATATAGCAATTTTCAGAGTATGTCCACTTTATCAGATCCACCATCTTTAATTTCGTGATTTTGAGTTTAGATTCAGCGACCCTGGAAACCTTTTTATATTAGCTTTGAGATAAATACGTAAACAATTTGAGAATCATGTCCACCATATTGTATCTGCTACCTCGAACTTCACAATTCTGACCCTAAAGTCCTTCTACGTACTTATCTCATGATTTTTTAAATAGCTTATTTGTCTTTTTTCACTTTTGTCCGGTTTTTTTGGTCTTGGCCCCAATGTGAGGCAGAAATTAAGAGCTATACCGTCTTAGCTACTGAGAACTCCTAACACTGCGTGCTATCTACTGGGAAATTAGGAAGTGACTGAAGCCAATATCATACTGTTGGCAGCTCTGCTTGATTTTGAGAACAGGACTTTCCCAGTAATAAACAAAAATAATTTGGCTAGCAGAAATCTTAGTGATAAGACCATTTTTCAAACACTAAGGCTGCAAAAGTATTGTTTAGAGAAGTTTAAGATACACATGCATCGTTTTCGTTGTTCTAACGACTTTCTGAGCTATTTTTTGGTAAAGCTGTGGACTAGGACTAGAGAGACGAAATTAAACCAAAATACATCAGGCATACTGGCAACAATACTGATTTTTCGACATTTGTAATTTCAAATATGCAAATCTAAAGTTAATAGTGGCATGCTTGCTAAGGTTTTGTCTGCTTTCTCAAACTTACTTCATCATACTTCTGCGCAACTTGATAATTCAGTGGATAATCCGATGTGTCCAACTTCTCGACATCTTGTGTTAGAATATGGTAAGAATTTTAACCACAAATCTTATACATTGAGCTGTTGTTGTTAGTGTACAGCATCTTAAATTTGTTAATACACCTTATGCCCGACATAAATAATTACGTTTTAGTAAAATATGACAATAAAGATCGAAAAAAAGTTTAAAAGGAATTACTCTTGAAAAATTTAAACAACCTACACAACACATTATGTGCTTTTGCGTTAATCATAAAACTGTTAAATTATTGTTACAGCCATCAAATTAAACAAAGCTCACGAATCAAGCAACATTTATCATTACAATGATCCTATTAAAGCAAGTGTATGTTAAAGCTCTACAGAAAAATATTTTTTTAATAATTGTTTGAATAGTCCGAGCACAGAAGATTTGGAAAAAATGTTAAGCGAATTGTTGGTGGTGAATGGAATTTGTCAAGTTGAACAATTACAAAAATATTCTGACAAAGTACGGCAATAAATTAATGAAATCAAAGTGTTACCATGATCTTATAAAAAATAAGTTTGTGTACATTAATCAATAAAAAAATTAATTAAATAAAAGTAAAATTATGGTTTTATTTAACTTTGGTGAAAACTGTGCATTAGTAGTTTAAAATGTAGCTTAGTTATATCACTAGAATAAGAACCAGGCAACATCTGTCACAAAAGTTATTTACTATTGTAGCAATGCTGTTTTAAAACAAAAGAACTTCGCTGTAATATTTGACAGAATCATACAAGACACACTAGCAGTGAGCCGACGTTAAACGATAACAATTAAATGTATAAAATTAGAATTTTGCCAAAAGGGCTGGTGTCCACGTGAAATATTAAAAGATTATATAAAAAACTTACTAAATTTTTAACAAAAATTTCTAGAAAGTACTCAATAATATATTGGTCATTTCACTGAAAACGGCATTTTTCGAGGGTTGGAATCAACAAACACCTAAAACAGGTTCTTAATTTTTCTAAAAATTTTTTTTGTATTATCAGTGACCAAAAAAAGCAAGAATTTTTTGGGCCTTGCTGAATCTGCACAAAAAATTTTTTGAGACTTTTTTTATTGTATTTTTTAAAAATAGTAGCGTAACTGGTTAGAAAAATCATCTTACGATTACGATTATACCACTTACAGTAAAAGTTTGTCTGTATTATTATATTTGTACGATGTACTGAGTCCTTACTATTGTAAACACCATCTAAGTCAATAATAAAACAGTGCACAAAAATATGATGCGATTTGTTCAAAAAAAGGAGCGTAATGGGTTCGAAAAATCATCTTAAAATCATGTTGATACCTGTCATAGTAAAAATTTAACTTTATTCTTGTCTTGTATGATGTACTGTGTTCCTAATATTATGTTTCATACTATATCATATTTCAGTCGATAAGCTAAGACTCAGTGAAAATACAATCCATTTCGTATCGTTACGGGATAGCGTTACGGGCTCTTAACAAAAAAAGGAGCGTTATGGGTTCTTATAAAATCGTCAAATAATCAAGATTATAACGTACCAAGCGCCATATATTATATAAAAAATAGCCTAATTTTAACTCACCACCTTCTAAGTCGATGACCGAACGCTTCAAAAAGTTACGTAACTAGCATTAGTTCTTATTTTGGAGAGACACAATCGTTAAATTCGCAAACCTGTAGAACTGGCTTAATGGAGAGAAAAAAATTAGAAAAAATTCCAGCGATATCCTTAACCTTCGTTGAATAGAAATCACCCTTACTGAAATACTTATAATCAGTTGCGTGCGTTTCTAAGAGTGTTTTCCGTTAATATTTTTAATTTATAAGATTTCTGTCTTACAACTTAACAGCAGCCAAGTCTTGGATACTTTTTTTTTGGCCCTCTAAAATGCGTGAAAATGTTGTTTGCGTTAATAAATTTAAGATCCCATACCGTAAAAAAATAAGAATCTCCGTGTTTTGATCACAGGTGTTGTCAAAACTACAAATTTTACAATGAGATATGAGCCCGGAACGCTAATTTAGCCAATTTCTTGCATTTTAAACCAAAGGAATTTTTTTTTTGGTCTGAATTCTGTGGTATCTTAAAAAATAAACATCCCTTGGATATTTCAAAAAATTTTCAGATAAACATCTCCTCAAACGGCTTTGTAATTAACTGGGACATGAAGTATGCCATTTTCAGTAGAATGACGTATGTAATGAATTAAAATCATTGTTTAACCATGAATATACTTTAGTATTAATTTTTTTTGACTTACTACTTATGCCCACCACTTAAAATTGTATACTGTGTGTCATAGTTCATTTCTTTCTATTATACCAATAAAGCAAAACTCCTGGTAATACAACAAACATCTTGCTTTCGTCCTCTCCGTACCATTTATGCACCTTGCTCTAGGCCTGTTTCAGCGTCTTTTTCTAAATGCTAGACAGTTACTGCCTATATGAATGTACCTCAAAGACAAGTAGCATTTAAGAGCTTTAACCCATCTCCTTACTTGGCAGTTTGTAAGGTCTATTAACAACTTTCTTATTTTTTTACACTTCTGGCATTTATCTCTTCAGCGCTTATTAGAGCTCCTTTTTGCCCTCTTTTATTCGCTCCTAACAATGCCACTGCTCACCTTTAAGGTGAGTAACCAGACATCCCACTGAATGAAAGTTTGACGTCAGCCTTCTGGGTAATTAGATGCATATCTTGGATTTTGTGCGTTACTCTTTTTGGCTTATTCTAAGAGATTCTCTCCTTTCTTCTTTCTTGTTCTTTTATGGCTATGCTTAAACGTACACAAGAGGTTTAATGCCATTCTTATACCTTCTTCTATTAGTGTTGTAGTCCTTATGTTTGTTGTCACTGCTACTTCCACCATATTTTTCAACATTTTTTTAAGTTCTGTGAAAACGAGGTTCTCCTTTTCCTGCTGTATAGTCTGCTTAAATCTTGAGTTGTTATAACATTCAAGATCTATCTTACTATTTTTAACTAAAAATGCTAACAGCACCAAGGTAACTCGCTTTACTTGTAGTGCTTAGCAGCTTGTCTCGTCCATGGCTGCGTAAAAATGCAAAGCCCTTCACTAAATGTTTTTTATTCGAAGTTTGACGTGCTGAACGCCTACGTGGTCTCCCTTAAAATCCGTAAGGCCAACACTAGTCCCCCAGGCTTTTTACCATGTCAGAACTGGTGGCAGATTTTGTCTGAAAGCTTACTGCCTGGGGTACTATATTTTCATTAGAGTCACAAATTTTTGGCTTAACTCAGGAACCTATTGTAGATTTTTCGAAGATCTTCTCCTTGGCATTTCACTTTACGAAGACAGTTTTTTTTTCGAATTACCCAAGGGTACAAGTTTTCATTGCCACCGCATTTCGGAACCAGATACCTGCACAAAACATACCTCCCTCTGACACCCATAGGACGCGCCTAGTAGGCTGACTACCTTAGCCATATGACAACTATTATTGTTGTTTTTACTCTCATAATAATTATAACGGTAATATTCATAATAAGAAAAATAATTATAACAATAATAATTATTATTAATATTAATATCATTGTTATGATTCTCCTTATTATTAAAATCATTAAAATTATTATTGATAAAATTAATATTATTATTAGTTTCTTATTGATGGTAGTACTTTTTTCATTTATTTAAGCCCCTCTATAATGTACCATGGATATGTTAACTTTTCCTTGTATGTATAGAAGTCACAATGTGTGTAAGATTTAGGTGTAGTATTCAAAAGGCATATTTGATATCCAATGAACAGGCAAGTTACATGTTCTGGGATATCTTGCTTGGGATCTGTTTTCTCATTAAATACTAAGAAGGCTACTAAGCACTGGTCATTATTAATAATTTCAATACACAAATATTATAAATTGTGTTTTTTTCTTTTTTTTTCATTGGTAAGACCCTATAGATCTTTCATTTTAACCATGTATTTTTCAGATGTACAGTTTTAAGGGGACAGAAGCTAAGCCAGCTAGGTCCTGCGTGAGCTCACGAAAAACTCCACCTTGGTTCTTGGTCAGTGCAATTTTTGATGTGAAACATCTTATGGTGGGTACTGAACAGCCGTGTGAGGGGAAATATCAACGAAACGTCTGGTCTACTCCTCAGTTGCTGTTCACCCCACCACTGGGATCCGTTTTCTCTCTCTCTCTCTCTCTCTCTCTCTCTCATCTAGATACATGCAGTGGAACTTGTACTTCAATATATATTATCCACGTGTATATGGTACATTGTCGTGTATATACATATATAGGCTTTTGTCGTAAGGTATGTGCATTGGTGTATTATCCGTCTGCAATGTCTACATTTCTATATAGGAGTGTACGTGTACATATATAAATAAACATCATATGTGTACTGTATGTACAGCATATGGAGAGAATCACTGTCCCAGCGCCGCGGTGGACGGGCCACGCAGGCGTCAAACACGACGTTTTCAACTCGTCGTTTCGATGTCAAAACTTTGATAAAAAAATTATCTAAAAAAATTTTCTTACGTATTTTTTCCTCAGTTTTCCAGTGGTGGCATCAGTTTTTTGAAAATTTGCTCCCATAACCTCGAAAAATGCACATGTTTAAAAAACACGTTTTATCTCCATGATCTTTAACTTTTGAAATTTTTTTGATAGTCTAGATCGAAAGATGAGACATTTTTACGTAGATATCGACAATAAAAAAAGAGGGGTTTTTCGTTTTTATAACGTATTTAAATGACTAACGAGACGATGCGAGCCGAGGCGCGGTGGCGGCCAGGCCACGCGCGGCAGCAGCGCGTCCGCCGTGTGTCGTCTGCTACGGTGAGTCTGTTTAGCTATGTAATATATAATGCAGTAGTGGCGATTTAAACAACAATTAGTTAACCAGGGTTTACAATAAATAAATAATAAATGTTTTAATAAAATTTATTCATATACAGCATAATATGTAACGGTGGCATTTCCCGAGAACCGCGTGTAGAGCGATTTTTCCTCACGTGAACCCCGTTGGAATTAATTTTTTAGGGCAAATAGCTTTTAAATGGTAGCCGATTAAAAAACGTTCCAAACTACCCCTAAATGGAGTTGGAAAGCTATAGCGCGCCCGCATGAACTCGCGACGTTGCAATATTGTTATTAGAGCTTAGTCGGTAAGCAGTGAGAACTATATCCATGTGCGCACGCAAGAGCGTCAGCTACTGCTGGTAACTTAAAGGTTGGATGTAAAAATATTTATACCTTAAGGTAAATATTGTCTGCTCCTTATGTTGTCAGTTGTTTATCCACGCGCTTACTGTCTTTCTCACTCTCATGTAGGACAAAAACATCTTTAAATTTTTATACTTAAGTAATGTTACCTCGAATAAAAGTAAGAAACCATATCAGTAGGGATTTTTTCACTCTACACGACAGTATTTTTGCAAAAATAGTCAACCTCTCGGTCAAAAATATTGTTGTTAGGTAAGTCTTGCTTACGTTCCCAGGTATGTCATATGTACACGATTTAGAACGAGTCCATTCATAAATTGCAATAATGAATTACCCAGGAAGTGCCCGAGAAGTACCCGCCAAGTGCCTGGGAAGTACCCGAGGAAGTGCCCGGGGAGTACCCGTCGAAGTGCCCGGGAAAAACCCACCAAGTACCCGGGAAGTACCCGCCAAGTATCCGGGAAGTGCCTGGGAAGTACCCGAGTAAGTGCCTGGGAAGTATCCGAGAAAGTGCCCGGAAAGTACCCGAGTAAGTGCCCGGGAAGTACCCGCCAACTGCCCGGGAAGTACCCGCCAAGTACCCGGGAAGTACCCGCCAAGTGCCCGGGAAGTACCCAAGGAAGTACCCGACTGTATTGTACTTGGCGGGGACTTCCGGGGTACTTGGCGGGTACTTCCTGGGTACTTCCCAGGTACTTGGCAGGTACTTCCCAGGCACAGGCGGGTACTTCCCGGGCACTTCTCGGGTACTTGGTGGGTACTTACCGGGGACTTGGTGGGCACTTCCTCGGATACTTCCCGGGCACTTGGTGGCTCCTTCCCGGGCACTTGGCGGGTACTTCCCGGGCACTTGGCGGGTACTTCCCGGGTACTTGGCGGGTACTTCCCAGGCACTTGGCGGGTACTTCCCGGGCATTTCCTCAGGTACTTCCTGGGTACTTCCCGGGCACTTGGCTGGTACTTCCCGGGCACTTCCCGGATACTTGGCGGGTACTTCCCGGGTACTTGGCAAGTACTTCCCGGGCACTTCCTCGGGTACTCCCCGGGCACTTCCTCGGGTACTTCCCGGGCACTTGGCGGGTACTTCTTGGGCACTTTCTGGGTAATTCATTATTGCAATTTATGAATGGACTCGTTCTAAATCGTGTACATATGACATACCTGGGAACGTAAGCAAGACTTACCTAACAACAATATTTTTGACCGAGAGGTCGACTATTTTTGCAAAAATACTGTCGTTTAGAGTGAAAAAATCCCTACTGATATGGTTTCTTACTTTTATTCGAGGTAACATTACTTAAGTATAAAAATTTAAAGATGTTTTTGTCCTACATGAGAGTGAGAAAGACAGTAAGCGCGTGGATAAACAACTGACAACATAAGGAGCAGACAATATTTACCTTAAGGTATAAATATTTTTACATCCAACCTTTAAGTTACCAGCAGTAGCTGACGCTCTTGCGTGCGCACATGGATATAGTTCTCACTGCTTACCGACTAAGCTCTAATAACAATATTGCAACGTCGCGAGTTCATGCGGGCGCGCTATAGCTTTCCAACCCTATTTAGGGGTAGTTTGGAACGTTTTTCAATTGGCTCCCATTTAAAAGCTATTTGCCTTAAAAAATTAATTCCAACGGGGTTCGCGTGAGGAAAAATCGCTCTACACGCGGTTCTCGGGAAATGCCACCGTTACATATGCTGTATACAACAATTTTATAATAAAGAAATGAATAATGTTTAATATTGATTAAATATAAAAATTCCTTTAGCTTCTAGCGAATCTAATAATAATTTTTGAAGTTTTCCGAAATCAGGACAATCTAAACATTTTCCTAAAAAACAATTTTCGGAAGGATTGTCGCAAACAATGGCGTTCAAACAGTCCGTGGAGTTTTTAAGAGGTGATGCCGTGGGTTTCGTTAATTCTTCTAAATTTAGTGCATCTAGCATCAGTTTTACGTTCTCGTGATGCACGCATACGCAAACGTTATGCGTGCCACTTCTTCCGGCTAAGATACAGTGAGGAGGTCTGAGCTGTACGAATTTCGTGAGACCCACTTTGACATTTTCATGCTCTTCTTTAAATAAAATGAATAGCTCGTTCAAATTTCCAAGTAATAATCGTTTTTGTACATAAACACGTTGACCATTATCCTCTTTCACAGAAACATAATCTTTTAATCCAGGCATCAAGCGGCTGACACTGTCACGCTCGTAAAAATTTTTTACGCAGACCTCAACATCAGCAGATAAAACTTTTCCTTTTTATTTATCGGGCCATGAGGGTATGCCACGTTCTGCAACTAAATTTAAATCTTGCCTAGCTTCTCTATCTGTGCAACCAAATTCTTTCATAAGCTCTCTTCGGCTCCAAAATTTCGGGGCAAGGGTAAGCAACGTGATTCTCTTTCGCTTATCGTTAGATGATGAAAATCTCTCCTTCTGCCGCGGCTCGCATCGTCTCGTTTGTCGTTTAAATACGTTATAAAAACGAAAAACCTCTCTTTTTTTATTGTCGATTTCTACGTAAAAATGTCTCATCTTTCGATCTAGACTATCAAAAAAATTCCAAAAGTTGAAGATCATGGAGATAAAACGTGTTTTTCAAACAAGTGCATTTTTTGAGGTTATGGGAGCAAATTTTCGAAAAAATAATGCCACCACTAGAAAGCTAAGGAAAAAATACGTAAGAATATGTTTTTAGATAATTTTTTTATTAAAGTTTTGACACCGAAACGACGAGTTGAAAACGTCGTGTTTGACGCCCGCGTGGGCCGTCCACCGCGGCGCTGGGACAAGTGACGTGATTCTCCCCATATACATTACGCAGGTGTACATAATGTATGCGTATATATTATATAAAATATAAGTGTAAATAAAATTTCGAAATTTTACTAACTCCACGAATTGAGCCCACATTCTTTGGATTCATAGTCGGAGACCTTATTGATTGTGCTACGCAGCTCGCCGATCTGTTCTCTGTTCTTAGTACTTACGGAGACCAACTAAGAAACTTGTGAATTTAGAAATTGAACGATAATTAGTCGTTTTGTAAATTTTATGTCATTTAGCCAGCTTAAATAAAAAGAAAACAGTTTTAATTACTTTTAAGCAGTCTGATAATGTCAAAATCGTGTTATAAAGTTCGTTTTCTTGAATCTTGTAACAGTTGGATACACAGAAAAAATAAAAATACCAGCGTGTGAGATGAAAAAATTTCTATAAATAACTACTGTTAATTTTGGTTTTGACAAGCACAAAATGTTGAGAAAAATAACTTCCAAAATAAAAAAGGTATTTTGGAAGTACCTGTAAAGGTAAGTGATACAGACAGAGCCATTAATCGTCTGCTTTACCATCACGCTCGCCCTCTTTTTATTCTACTTATCCAGGTAAGGCTTTTTCATTAATTTTCTCAATATTTTGTGCTCGTAGAAAATGATGAATTAATATTGAAATTAGTATTATTTATTTATTATTTGTAACAAAGAGTGACTCCAAACATAGCCCGTGTTTGCAACTTCGAGAATCGTCCCAAATTGTTTATCAAATCATTGTTTATCGTTTAAACATGCACTTGGTTAATTTTTAGGAGGGGATCAGCTTTGGTTTCTGAGATACAGGAGGTAGAAGATATTGAAATATTACTAATGACCGTATAAATCAGGTTTACAGTGAGTCTCACAAAATAAAAAGTGTTTTCGCGTAGCTTAACAAACCACTATATTGTTATGTTTTTTGGATCGCTGATTTCAAATCCGAGGTCAGATGACCTTCTTAACGGATGGTTTAAGGTCATTTGATGGTTGAATCTGAATGAAATTCCCAAATCTAGAATACACTAGATTCCAACACTGATTCTCATGGCTGCAGCTTTCGCAATTGCGTATAGTCCACAATACTAATTTACAATTAATTTTAGATTCATTGAAAGCAAACAATTGCAATCATCACAGCTCAAGATGAACTTGATTTATAATAAATATTATACTTTTCAAGGAATGTGTCTCGTTGATTTTTTGTGTACAGGACTTAATTTTATCATTGACATTCATTTAGTCGCCTCTTCAATTTTCTGTATACAGACCTTAATGCTATTATTCAGAATCCTTTTGAGTTAAAGTCAGTAACTAGTGTTTTAGATGATTTGAGTCTCAGCTTCTCTATATCTGACTTTGAGAATAATTTTATACAGAAATGTGTATTTATTAAGATCCATAATCTTTTTTCATTTGAGAGTTGATGTTGTGGGCTCCTGAGATACATTATTAAAGTAATTAAAACTAACCTGTTAATATGTATAAATTATACTTCTAATAAGTATTAACTATATATTTATACAGGTACTATAGTCAAAGACTTTTGTCTTTTTATTGTAATTAATTAATCATCCTTTCAATTTATCTATCTAATATGTTTTAACATTATTTGCAGTCTACGATTTATTTTAAAAATGCTTTACTCTTTCACATGTCTTGGCTGTGAGCATAAAAAGAAATCAAAGGATAAAAAATCTTTTTGTGTCAACAATCTGAATTTATCGGCTCTCAATAATTTGAAAACTATTTATAATACTAGAAAACGAAAACTTGAAGCTATAGAAACAATTTCTGTGGACAGAAAAATATGCAGACTGTGCTACGACTGTGGTCAAAGGAATCCTGGCATCCAAACTTACTCTACGTTGCCAGATCTGTCCATTTATAGAAAAGACTTAAGCTCACATAATCGATGTACATTTAGGTGTAAGAACCCATCAAAATTAATTGCTGTTTCTACCATTAAACGTGAGCTCCTTTTAATGAATTATAAGTTCTTTGTTAAGCCTAATGCCCGTATATGCTCTGAACATTTCAATGATGTCGATTATTGGCCTTTAGTGAAACAAATATTTGAAGAAGTATCACCGATGGAGCAAAAGTTTGTAAGCGATATCATGTTCGAATACTATCAGAACCAAAATAAAAATGTGGGTAGTGCATTCGATATCTATACACTTGAGACTATGGCAGATGGGCCTTTTAAGTCTTTTTTTGGATTTGAAAAAATTAAATTCAAAAAAATATGTGAATTCACTAAGAACTGTGAATCAAAAGATGTAGCTATTTTTTTGTGTAAAATTCGTACTGCACCTTTACATGAAAAATTGGCTTATCTCTTTAAATACCAAAGTATTTCATCAATTTCTAACCATTTAGCAAAAGCAAGAAATGATTTAATTCAAAATTTGGTTCTTTACTTTCTCAAAATTCCCAATCGTGAGACCATAATAGTTAACAATACTCCATTGGCAAAAGAATTGTTCAATTTACCTAAAGATAAGGGCTGTATTGTTTTTGATGCCACTTATCGGATAGCTCAAAAAAATAAACTTCGCTGGTCAAAAGCAGTTGTGGAGTGAGCAAAAGAAATTGCCACTTGTTAAACCCACGGTGGGATGCATGCCAAACAGATCTATACTATTTGTCTTAGGTACTTTTAATGCGAACCATAACGATACACAGATTTTGAATGATTGCTTTCAAAGATATGATGAGCTATTATTCATGCTTCATAAAAATGATGTTGTCTTAGTCGATGATGGATTTAGAGATGTAATGGACTTTTTAAAAGATGAAAAAAAGCTTAGGGCATATATTCCTTGAACTGGAGAACGTGATACGTATGAAGCTAACCTAGCCAGGTTTGTTACTAAGGTGCGATAGACAAGTGAGTAAGTATTTGGGCGACTTAAAAAATAATTCAAGTTGCTGTATCAGCTTATAATGCCACACTGTCCTATGACTTTGATTACCTGTTAATTGCTTGGGCGTTACCTAATTTATACTACAAACCAATTCTTTGATGATAAATATGAAAATGTAAGAGAAACTGTGAAATCAAGATTGAATGTATCGAATGAATCGAAAGTAGTTGTCACTGATTTTAATCTTTCTCAACAAAGAGTTTCATTGGATGACACTGCTTTCACTTGTTTGAATAATGAAGAAAATAATTCGCTAATGCAGTTTCCTCAGCTTTCATTGGACGATTTGTATGAAGTTTGCCTAGGCCCTTATCAATTAAAAAATGCCATGTCATACTACGTGGAACATGTGGCGAAAGATATATTTTTAGAACAGAAATTCAATCCTTATGCAAGACATAGAACCGCAGGTTTGGATTTTTCTAAGTATGGCATTAACGTTATCGATCCACTGCTCGTGAAAGCACATATGAAATCTCGCTATAGAAGTAGAAAAAGCCATTATATTTTTGTACTTGTTGATCAAGCTAAGAGAGGTAGACTGGCTATCGTTGAATATTTTTGCACATGTGAGAGTGGTTCACGGACAGTTGGATGCTGTGACCACATTGCTACTATTATATGGTTCTTGGGATACGGTCAATATAATGTCATAAGGGTTCCTAACCCAGATATATTGAATAACCCTATGACTATAAAAAAATAAAGCTTTTTAGTTTATAATGTTAAATCAATATTTTGTTCTCATTATTTCCAAATAAAATTATTGATAAGGCATATTGAATTTTGCACACCTCACTTCAGATGCGTGATCAGCGACTATAAAAACTTATCTGGAGGTGATTTCAGAGTTTTTTGACGATTAATTCACATTTAACCTTCAAATGACCTTGAACCATCTGTTAAGAAGGTCATCTGACCTCGAATTCAGAGTCAGCGACCCAAAAAACATAATAATATAGTGGTGTGGTAAGCTACTTGAGAACACTTTTTATTTTGTGAGACTCACTGTAAACCGGATTTATACGGTCATTAGTAATATTTCAATATCTTCTACCTCCTATATCTAAGAAACCAAAGCTGATCCCCTCTTAGGAATTTACCAGGTGAATGTTCAAACGATAAACAATAATTTGATAAACAATTTGGGACGATTCTCGAGGTTGCAAAAACGGGCTAATTTCGAGCTATTTTTGGAGTCACTCTTTTTTCTTTGTAAATAGGATTATTTTAAAATCCAAGTATTTGACCATAATGCAAGGTTTTCCCAGGGTCTCCAAATTGTATTTATTCAAATGTCATCTTAACCTGTCGTTAGTACAGAGCCATCGAAATTTACGTACGTGCGCAGCTACGCACAGGTATCTGAAAAGAGATAGGGAGACACAGAAAATAATATACACGAACGTATTGTTGAATACGAATATACATTCGTGTAAGTATGTAGTATATTCACTGATAAAAAGACTCATTCATCCATTTTTAAAGTCTTCGCAGGTCCCTTGGGCTGTAAAATAGTCCCAGGGACAATGGCATTTATCCAAAGAAAGCGACTATTTCCATCATAGACAATTAAATACCACTTAGTTCAATAACATATTGTTTGATGCTCCCCATCTGTCGGGGTCCCGAGACCCACACCTATTTTTTTAGGCAAAAAACTCTATGTTTTTTGACAAGTAACTTTTTACTACACAGTGCTCCTCTAGAAGGGGATTGGTTACCTTCTTACATTTCAATGGCCCATTTTCCTCACACCCCCTCTCAGAAATAGGTGTCCAATTATGAATTTTTCTTTTCTTTTTCGAAGCGCTGAGTACCTAAATTAGTGCCCTCACTAGGAACCATATGTAAAGTCCTCTTCCGTAAAAGAAGATGTACAGCTCCTGTTGATTTCCCTTTTTGATGATTTAGGCAAGTGCAGCTAAGTTTTACTGTTTATTGTTTTATAAACTGTCTTCTTTATATAGCTACACTTTAAATAGCACTTCTTTAGTATTTTTTAAACTTGTTAAATAAAGTAGTAAGGCTTTCACCAGTCATTTTCGTTCTACCTTAGAAGTGTATGCACGTACATTAAAGATACATACCAAATCGATGTCTTAATGCGTCTGCTCACATAGTAGATAGTATTACTAATAAAACTATCTATATGTTTACCATTTCTTTTGCTCTATAAGCATAGATCTTTTTTGTAATAACTATGACATTATTTTGCTCTTATGCATAAGCTGTAAGTCATGTCACCATTCTCTTCTAGGATTGGCTCCTAGAAACCTTGATTAAAATAAATTAAAAATATATTTCTTCTGTTAGTTAGCCAGAGGCCAACATTTTAAAACAAGACCGTTTTTTATTTCCATTGTACACTTCAAGAAACATCTTTTTATTTAAAACCAATAAAACTCTGAGCATGTTGTCATTGATTGGTGTAAACTAAATCAACAATAATATCTGCTTCCTTAGAATAAAATTTTGATTGCATCGTTGGAAAATTTAAGTAAAACGTTGCTCTTTAGCGAGCCTAACAAATATTCTTATTTGCTATACCCAATAGTCAAATAACCTTTTTACTTCAAAGTACTTACTAACATGATTTAACAAATCCCAAATCATCTTACTTTATTACCATGGGTTTATTTATGCCAATGTCAGTCATATATTCTTTTTTTGATGTTGGATAACTAAAAATATAAGAATCATTAAGTTAAAATGAACCAAAAAATTTAAGTTGGTCGGTTAGTATTAAAATATAAGTCATCAATGCATTAACGTAATCAATCTGGCAGTCAGAAGCACCTTATCATGCTCGATTTCTAAAAAACTTACGAAAGATAACGGACAAGTTATTAGACAAAAATAAGCAAAGAAGACAGTGACTGAGACTTCTCCATTATATACTTCACCATGGGAAACCAACATTAAGTCGGAACATCCAAGAAATAAAGATAATGTTCTATGTACACTTACACCCTAAGTATTTAAATTATTTATCAAGTATCTCTAGAAACGCTAGGCTTGCAACTTAAAAGTCCTAATATAGAAAAAGTAATAGTAAAAACATAAGCCATAAAAGTAAAGTAGTCTCATCTGCTTGCGAAGAACCCCCTCCCATGCTCAAAAAAAAGTTTGATTTTGTTAGTGACTTAAACATCTCACCACACCTTTGTCGTTGATTTACGAGCTTAGTTCTTTTTTTGAAAATTATGGTGGGATGTAAAAAGTAAGTGACAACAAACAGGAAATAAGCGTATGATGTGCATTAAGGTTGGGTTACAGGAAAACGTAAAATATGCTAAATGTGTACCTGTGATAATAAGAGTGAGAGCGCTAACCTTAGTAACAGCACAGCATGAAAAAACGTCGCAATAATTTGGAATTTTAGTAGGTAAAGTAAGAATTTTGTTTCCAAATTCTTTTGATTAAAAAAACCAGTTTAGTATAAAATGTACGTACCTCAGTGCTAACCGTTTCAAGACTCTTAGTAAATTTATTAACTTTTTTTAAAACCCTGGTACATTTCGATTGGTCAAGCTTATAAGCTGTATTTTTTAAATTTAAAACCCTGCCGTTTAATATTGATTATATTTTTTACGCAAATACCTAGAACAAGGATTTATTAAAGAAAAAAAATCGAACCTAAATGAACTTACTTTTAAGAGTTGAACTTCTAAGATATTTTCATTGTGTATGCAATTAAGTATTAAATCAATAAAAATCCAGAAATAAAGGAAGGTCAAAATGTTATTATTGTATATTATGGTTAAGGACTCATTTTTCATAAAAAACAAATTTCTTTGTACAGTCTTACTTAGACTTTTTCGAAAATTGTTATAATCAGGTGCCTTGCACTAATTACAACGAAATTATAAGGTAATCCTTATTTCGAAGCTATAATTCATACACTCCTCAGTTATTTAAAATCGTTCTTATCTAAATCACGTCTGATTTCTCAGTACAGGTTCCCAAGTTAATGTCTACAAAGACGTACGAAGAAGCAACGGGAAACGGAGTGAGACAGCTGACTATAGCAACAGCGTAGAGTAGCAAAAGTATGAGATAACTGCTTTTTTAAAAAACGTGATAGAAATATTTTCTTAAGACACCTTTGGTTAAAAAAAAAGTAAGTGGCAAATGTACCTTAACACCAACCATTTAAAAATGAATCTCCTGCGTTACATCAGACTATAAAGACTTTCTTAAACAATAAAGGAACCTATAAAAAAAAAAAAAAAATGATACCAAACAACAGATAGCTTTGATGGTTAGGGTGATTGGGTTTCTCTCTTCAAATAAAATCACAGACAGAGAACTGAGCCCTAAGATTTATGCTTAAAATGAGGCCAGCACTAAAAAAACAGTAAAGCAAAGTTTGACATTATTATGTTAAAGTGTAGTGTCTGTCTACGCAACGAATTTAATATTTTTCCTGCGTAATACTTTTTATTGTGTAACATTAGTTAAGAAGCGGTGGTCTAATAAATATCTCTGAGAACAGCGTAAAAATAAAAATTGCAGTTACCCGGTTAACGATGGAAATATATGTAAAGAAAAAATAAAATAAGTGAAGACGTAGTGTTTACTTAAGCACTTAATTGTTGTGTTCAAAGGCAAGAGTACAACTCCCAGGCTCATGCATCACATTTAAATGTTGAGCAATAGTTTTGTTATTTAGGTCTATGATAAGGGCATGAGCAGAATGGCAGTGGTTACCTGAATAAAGGAATGGTGATAAGCTTATAAATCAGATGAGTAGTACTATATTTTAAGGATAGTTGAAACCTGAACTAAAAATATTTTTGACGCTTATTAGTTAATTATTTTTTACAGCAGTCTGAATTTAGAAGGCGTCATTGTGGGTTCCCCTAATAATAGCATTTAAGCTGTGTAGCATGATCTTGTGTGATAAGATAATCTAAGTTGCATCAAGGCTCTTTTTATTTTAGCAAGTGCTGGTAATGTGCCGTAAGTAAATAAACTACCAGTTTTGTAGTTATAAGATAAATTGTAAAACTATACTTGTCGACGCTTACTCTGTTTGATCTTCAATATTTTACTATGTATTGTCTTTCTAAATTTTTTTCAAAATCAAGCATGAAAATAGTCTTTGTGTTGCTTGTGACTAGTCTTAAGAGGTTATAGTAGTTGTAAGAAGTTACATAGTACTTATTTCGCAAGGTGGTAAGCTTAAAGAGTTTGTTGAAAAATTTTATGGCTGCAAAATCATTTATGTAAGCGTTTGTATTAATATTTTGTAATTTTAAGTATTTTTTCGCTGTACTACACAAAATCTCTTATACTTACAAAGTTTATCTGGTTCAACTGACTTACTTCAAACTTTTAGTACATTACATAAATTTGTCACATGGAACTTCAATCGCGATAATAGCCGTAGCGTAATAATCGTGATATTATCTCCTATCTGAGCCTGAGAGATTTTCTGTTAACGTTAACGATCATCAAACGGTAGATACTTATTGCCCGTACAGAGAAGATTGTTAGTACGTATGCCACTAGGGTACGCCTTTGCTGTACCAAAATTAAGTGTTGCTCTACTTATTTTACACTTCTGTATTAATTAAAGTTTGTTATAATCAGCTATTTTTCTTCAACAAATAAGTTGCTTGAAATGTGTACGGTGAATAATGTTTTCCTTGTCGGAAAAGATTACTCAATTTTTTTTGTTCTTAAAACACATTTTTGTACTATTTTGTGAATACTACTAACGTTATTTTTTTATCAAGTAACATACGAGTACGTATACTGAGAGGGTTCTGGCTGACCTCCCCCCTTCTCCTTAGGGGGGAGCTGTAGCATGAGGCTTCTGGCCCACTGAAGGGGGAGCTGTAGCACGAGGGTATGGGGCCCCCCCCTCCAAGTGGGTGGCTGCCACGGAGAAGGAGTCACGTGCGGGTGAGAGGTCGTGGGTCAGCCGTGCTATTGCACGAGCTTATCCACGCTCATCCCTCTTCTAGTGTCGGCTTGTTTTTCAAACTAGGTTTGGGATGAAACCACTTACCTACACGAATGAAAATGTACACATGGGTACGCACATGTAAATGCTCGTGCTAATTCGAGTGATCATGTACGTAGACATCAATGAAAGAAAACGAGTAAGCGTTTAGTTAAATCATGCTCTTTTCTGCACAACCCAATAAATGTTATAGTAGAGTAGCAGTAAGAGTTCAGCTGTGCTATTGCACGAGCTTATCTGCGCTCCTCCTCTTCTGGTGTCGGCTTGTTTTCCAAACTAGGTTTGAGATGGAACCACTTACCTACACGAATGGAAATGTACACATGGGTACGCACATGTATATGCTCGTGCTAATTAGGGTGATCATGTACGTAGACATCAATGAAAGAGAACGAGTAATCGTTTAGTTAAATCATGCTCTTTTCTGCACAACATAATAAATATTATAGTAGAGTAGCTGTAAGAGGTCAGCTGTGCTATTGCACGAGCTTATCTGTGCTCCTCCTCTTCTGGTGTCGGCTAGTTCCCCAGACTGGCTTTTGGATGGGATCACTTACCTACGCGCATGGAAATGTTCATATGTGTACGCGCATGTATGTGCTCGTGCTAATCCGAGTGATCATGTACGTAGATATCGATGAAGTAGAACGAGTAAGCGTTTAGTTCAATCATGCACTTTTTTGCACAGCCCAACTAATTTTATAGTAGAGTATTGTGTTATCTTAAGTTAGACCATAGGGATGTAAGCAATACTTTCCTATGTAAGAGAACTCCTCAAATGACTTTGGCTTGCTTTGCTTGTTGAACTGTATTTACGAATAGTTCGACAGTCTTACAGCTGATAACATACCTAACATGTACTATAAATGAAAAAAAAAAAAAAAAAAAATGAATTCGAATGCGTCATGGAAAAAGATTTTTAGTTGACAAAATGCTTTCACTCGAGGAAGTAGTGGAGCTTCAGACTCCAGAAAACGACTTTGAACTGACCATTGAACGTGCGGTTATTCCGGTAATAGATAAAAATTTCAAATTTGCACACTTTACGAAAGTGATTATCCCATGTTTATACAAAGATCTAGCAATATTTTAAAGTGATGAAAACAGCACAGTGTTACGAAAAGTGTGCTTTTAAGTTGTGTTAATAACTATTTCTTTTATCCTAATTAATAAAGTTTAATATTTTGTATAAGAACATTTTTTACCTGTGATAATTTATTAAAAAAAAAAAAAAAAGTACATAAATATTTTTTTGACAATAATACGTTTTATTTATAGCTTACTTCTCTTAGACACAGTACCTTTTTAATAAATAAAGCAAGCTAATAAATTTACGGTTCGAGATTGTTAGGATGACATGTAAAAAAATAATATGCAAATGGATTTCAATAGTAACAAAAATTTAAATTATATATATATATTAGCTTGCTTTATTTATTAAAAAGGTACTGTGTCTAAGAGAAGTAAGCTATAAATAATACGTATTATTGTCAAAAAAATATTTTTTTATATATATATATGTATATAGACTTGCAGCTTCAAAAAATACAAAAATTTTTCATAGTCCTAGCAGGGACCAATTATTGATCTTTTTTTTTAAGTATATCATATCCATTTTTGTTCAGATGAGAGCGAATATTTTCGGAATAATGAATTCCCTTGACGTTTGGTTGAGATGCCTCAACGTGCTTTTCTAAAAGACGTTTTAGGCTATTTTTATCCTTCTCCTCCTTACTGTGGCTCTCGTATTTTGGTTTGTTAAAGTACGGATCCATGTTTTTTTGATGTTGACTGCTCAATCGTCATAGGATAACTAAAGCTATATGCAAATTTTTATTAGCTTCTAAGAAGGCACTAATTTTTTTCTGTTTTCAAGCTTAAATTTTCTATATCTTAAATTTCATAACTGCCCGTTAGTAAAGTTACCACCTCTTTACCCACGTAAAATTTATTATTACTCTCGTCAATATTATGTATGGGATTAAATGTTAGTATGTTCACTAAACCAAGAACGTAATTTTTTTGTGATGAGAGCTCAATTGGAGAAAAATATTGTTGTAACCATAGACTTTTTAGCACTTTAAATAAAGTTTTTCAAAGTCACTTAAAGTGACTATGTTTTTAACTTTCTTTTTTCTAACTTTCTTGTTTTTTTATTCTTGAATAAGCCCATTCTTAATTTTGATTTAACTTTTATTGCGCTGCTCACAGCAAAAGTGGTAGCATTTTCACCAATACTTGAATCTTTAGCTTTAAAGCGTTTACGTTTCTAGCTGTAATATCGTCAGGGTTTCGAGAATAAGTTATATCGTGTTGTTCATAAGCTTCATCCAGTAGGTTAATATTCAGATCTCCACGGGCTTACCTCTTATCTAGTTTAGTGCCCGACCGGCAATACTGATATCCTGGTACGTGCAGTTCTACGGGCAGCTTATATATGACTGTATTTATGACACCACGACCTTTTCGTCAATGAATGATCATCACATCTCGAGTGTGAAACGTTAACTGAGCTCGTAAACAATAGTAGCACGCTATTTATGTAATAAAGGATTTAATGTTTAAAAACATGCTGATAACACTATTACTTTTAGTCTCAGTTGAGTCAGCATACGGTTAACATGAGCTTCGTGGAACAGAATATTAAACTTCCCGTCGTGAATTGCGATATTATTGCTAAACAAGATAAAAAATAAAGTGCTACGGTGATTTGCTACCCGATACTATGAGAGCTATTTTTTGTGATCCATCAAACTGAGGAAAAACGAATAGCTTACTATCTCTTATTACTCACACCAATGGATTAAGATTTAAAAATATTTATTTGTACTAAAAATCTTCAAATCAACTCAAGTATAAGTTTTTAAAAGAACAATTAGATTCCATAGATGGTGTAAAATATTTTTCATCAACTCCATAATAATATTCGATAACATTGCCTGTGAAAAGCAAGATAATGTGAGAGCTTTTTTCTGCATGGAGTGCCACAAAAATATTGACTGCTTCTATCTTTGTCAAACTTATGCTCAAGTTCCAAAGCATTTAGTCTGAGATAACTGAAACCTCTTAGTAATATTTCGACAAGATGAGATAAATTTGAAACACATCTATAATGATCATGTTATCACTGATCTGACGTATAATGACTTTAAAAAATAATGTGTTAAATATTGGGGAGTTGGGAAACATGGATTGATCGAAAAAGACAAGGAAAGAGATGTAAATAATGGTAGATGTAGGAGCAGATTTGACTCCTTTGCAATAAATATTACTCATTTACATTGAGTATGCATTAGTCTTTTGTTAACTAGAGACTTTCAAGCCTATTACTGATCCGCTTTTTAAGATAATCTATAAAACAAATGAGGAAAAAAATGCACTACAAAGCATTAAATCTGAATCCAAAGAGCCTTTAAAACCTTTTAAGCTTTTTAAACCAAAAAGAAATATCGACACATCATTTCAATCAGCTAATAGTGATAGCGATGAAGATACGTTTTCATCCAATGATTTTATTAAAAACTATGATTCTGATGATTAAAAAAGTAATCATAAAGATGATTTAGAGAATGAAATTAATACAACTGCATCCATTAATTTTTATTTAAAAATACTTGATAAAAATAAGCCTGAATTAGACTGAATTTATGGGATAAGAAAAGAAGAAAACGGACAATATGGACTCGGTGATTCACCCATTTATTTTAAAAATAATCAAATTCAAATAAAGAATCAAAGATATCCAATGACTGATGAATTGATAGAGTTACTAATTAAAAATCATCCTGATAAAGCATACATGACACCAGATAATTTAGATTAATACAAACATATCTTGGAAACTTCAAGTGCGCACAAAAGAAAATTTGATAAAAATGAGATTATTCGCCCATATAACAGTAAAAAGTTTAATGATCTTATCTCTTCATTATTTAATCTTACACATCTAAAGAAGAAGGGTGGATCCATACCTTCATTTAAAATTGCTAAACTAAACACGCTATGGACTATGTTTGCTGGGACAATCCTAACGAACTAGTTAATCAACTAAGATTGCTAGAGGCAAAAAGATCAGCAGGTAATCCTAGTCATACTAATAAAATGAACTCAATCGTTAAGGAGCTTTGTGAAGCTAATGTTATATATTAAGGGGGCTCCTTCGCGAAAGTCCCCAAACAGAGATATATTATTTCTTGTAAATAAAAGTCTACTGAATTTAATGGTGGTCTAAATTATATTTCGAATGGGTCAAAATTTTGAGAAATCCCAGCTCAAAGTTGTAACTATTAGCACGTGTTCCTATGGGGCAGCGTGAAAAACAATTTATTTTCGTTTATAATAAACCTAAATTAAAAGTCCCAGCAGACTGAATATATACGTTTTGTAGATGAAGTCTTCCTCTGTAATATGCTGTATTAAAAATTGTGGATAAAGGACCATTTTAGCGAGATATATGTGATGGAAATAAATAAATAGTGTCCGGGAGGTCAGGAGGTCACGTGGGTAGCAGACGTACTTGTTCACGACATATATATACCATATACCTATATATTACATCGCTATACTACACCAACACAGGTTGTCTGGTCTGGTGGTGTACCCTCGTATGCACTAGACTGGTCAAAACAATAATTAATTTTTTGTACAAAGTTAAACTGCACACATAAATATCATTTTTCCCACTTCATACGTTATTAAAAATATTATAATGATTTTCAGACACATTTGTTTATTGAAAAACTAAACTTTATTTTTTGTTTGTCTTTGACCTCAGCAGTAGTCGTAGGAGCCCCCTTAAGCTTGCTTATTAAATTCAACATCAGTATTAAAATGAGCATTAATGTATTCGGACGTGCATCAGCTAAGTCTGAAGGTGGTAGTCGAGGTCCTCCTGGAATCGGATATAAGCTCACCTCAGATGGTCAATTTGACTTAGAAAATAAAAGATTGTGCAATGTTGCATCAGCTGTTAAACCTAATGATGCTATAAATCCTACTACTTTACAAAAAGAAAAAAGTTTCATTTTGAATGAGCAAGAAAAAATAAATCTACTTGTAAGCAATTGGAGTGACGTATTCTCAGAAACAATACTAAATTTGCAGCGTAAAATAAATATAATTAAAGAGATTTTGACTTAAATATCTAACAAAACTTTAGAAGACAGTTAAGAAGGATGGAAGCAGTTGTGGAAAAGCTTCATAAACCTGCAAGACGCAACTACCTCTACCGAAAGTTTGATGTTTGGGGCTTGGATCAAACATGGCAAGTGGATCTTGTAGAAATAATACCTTATGCTCGTAAAAATAAAGGTTACAGATACATGTTGACAGTCATGAATGTATTTTACAAATACGCATGGGCCATGCTCGTAAAAAAAAAAAATGGTGCAGATGTAACTGCAGCTATGAAAACTATATTAACGAAAGGAAGAGTTCCTAAAAATTTTCAAGCCAATCGTGATAAAGGGTTTTAAAACACAAATTTTCAAGGTCTCATGAAAAATTACAAAATTAACTTATACTCCACGTACAGTTATCTTAAGGCATCCATATGTGAACGATTCAATCGTACCCTAAACCATGCTATGTGGAAAAAGTTTAGTGTAAGAGGGAGTTACACGATTAATGTGAAGCCAAAAGATGTTTCAGCAGTTGATGAAAAGAACATTTTACTAAAATTTATATATTCGAAAAAAGGAAGAAAATCAAAATTTTAAGTTGGTTATAAAGTACGTGTGAGTAATACTAAACAACTCTTTGAAAAAAATTATACGCCTAACTGGTCGACAGAGATTTTTACTGTAACCCGAGTAGCACCAACAAAGCTATTCACTTACCATTTGGAAAATTATCAGCAGCAGCCAATCTCTGGTTGCTTTAACGAACAAGAACTGCAGAAAACCAAGTATCCTAAAACTTATCTTGTTGAGAAAATTCTCCGATGACCAAAAAATCAAATTTTAGTTAAATGGTTGGGTTTTGACAATACGCACAATAGCTGCATTTCAAAAGATCAATTGTAATTTAAAAAAAATATAGAAGAAACATGACAAATGCATGGAAAAAAACAAAGTTAATAAAAAATTGTGAAGAAGTTGATTTATTAAAGAAATGTTTTATAAAAAAAATTCAATAAAAAAATATCTAAAACTCGTCATTGAGTTCCACAACGGCCTTTATTCCGTATTTAGTGTTAACTTTTTTGAATTTTGTAACCATGTAGCTGCGGTTTATTATCATTTCGGTGATTTTCTTGCATGGGAGTAAGCCTCCAGAAGCGACTTTATTTAAAGCTGCCAGATCAGACATCTGTAACAAAGAAATACAATTTTTCTATTAATTCTAATATTTATAAAAAAGAAGAACATCGGTAAAAAATATGGGTATGAAGAAAACCAATTTATATTCACCTCAAAATTGTATTTTGTTCTTTTTCGGTTTTTTTATATGAAGTTTCTACTACCACATGAGGCAGCTCTACTGCAGTAGTCTTACCCCCACTTGTTTCTTTTGACAAGTTACTTTTTTCCCGTTGTCGTCACCTGTTTGTTCTTCTCTATAACATTCTTTATTTATTTCATCATTCTTGTTAGACGATGAGCCAGTAATGGAGGTAGCATTACATTGCTCGCTATCATAAAAACTAAAAGTTATTATATTGTGCTCATTGTTTTGTATTTGATCATACGTACGCTTATTTTGTAGTTGCTCTGGGTGTAAAGGTCCCTCTATTACTTTTCATGATGTCATCAAGTTGGCCTCTTTTCGAAGCCTCTCTCCCATACAAGCTGTTTGTGTCCCATACAAGCAGGGTTGAGGTCAGTTTGCATACACTATTAATGGCACTTGATTTTTATTCTTATGATTTTCAAATTTCAAAATATTATTACTACTTTTTGGCTAGCTAACTTTTCATTTATTGACTCTAACGCACTCCACTGGGTGTATTGTCAGTTTTTCACTCGTTTTGAAGTAATGCAGGCAACGATCGCAAATGTGTATTTTACGCATTGTATTTACTAGTTAGAGAGCTTCTAATAAGCCAAGATAAATCTTTAACCCACACATAATAGCAATGGTATTCATCACTATCCGTACGACTAACCCTGCTCTCTATCCTATCCTATGACTCAGCATCTTCTTCGTATGGCTTTTCTTGGTATACCTCTTCTTCGTATACCTCTTCTATAATCCTATTATTAGCACGGTTAAGATCATAATTTGCCCCCTCACTCTCCTCCATATAATCTTCTTCTGCATCATCTTCTTCTATCTCTTTCATTATTTCGAAATAGTTGAAATCATCATAATCTTCGTTGTTAAATTTTAATTTTTTTTTTAATTTTTTTTTTGTTTGCTTCTCTCTTATCATTTATTTCTATATGATAATTTTCTATCAGTAATATATTTACATGTTTATACCTTTTTTTAGCTGTCAAATGTAGGGGAAAAGTTTTAAAAATTTTTTCTCTCTTTTCTAAAAAATATACATCAATCGAAATATTTTTTTTTTTTTCAAATTTCGGCAGTTGCTTAGGTTGCACTGGAAATGTTATCCCAGTAAAATCGTAATAATTATCATATTTTTTATAATTCGAGACTTGATACGCATTTTTACTTGCAGGATGTAGTGCCGACAAAATGGCCCATTTGAAACATTGGTGATCGAAATTCTTAACATTAACGCAAGCTTTTTTCTAAATAATAGAACTGAGTCGATCTATGTAAGAACTACCATTCATAGCCTGATATTTATTTATATTAACTACTAAATTTAAATTGAGCACAGAGTGGACCCGAAATCTCGTTTTTGGAATTCATCAATATCAGTAGCAATGGATTTCTGAACATTATTTTCGAACCATTCATGAAAATCAGTTGTATGAAAAGTACATTCCGATTTAGTGTTAAAGTACCTGACTTCAGTAGTCTCCACATCATTTTTCACTTAGAAAAATTCTGCTGCTAGAACTATATGAATTTCTAAATCAGCAGCTTGATTTAGAATTTCTGGCACTTTTAAAACAGACTCTTTTTCCGCAGAATTCATAAATTTTACTACATCTAAGTGCTGGCTATTTACAATAATGACAGTTGTTATACGACTCCGAAACGCACTATCAAGTTTTTTTCATACCACAGCAGCATCATCGTCATTATGGCTTGATGTAGTAGCCAGACCATATCCTTGAATTTCTAATTTTTAAAAAAATGTTTCTAAAAAAGTTTTTATGAGACACCCATATTAATTTTTACTTAATGTGCGATGACAATCTTACAGATTCTTGATAATTCTTAATGCTTTCAAGTACTATCTTAAATTTTTGTTCTATTTTCATTATTCAACAGTCGTTAATGTTCTACTCACACTATTTCACAAGACGTTACAAAATTTTCCATACAGTCAGCATTAGCAGAGCTATTAGAAAGTTACTCCATGATGCAGACACCGATTGCTAACGTCCTCAAATGATTCCTACGGTGCTTTGACATATGTTTTAAGCTATTTGGTTACGTAGATAAGAGCGCTACCTCGCAGCGGTGCAACAAAATTCTATAATACACGTATAAAAAAGGTTGTAAGTAGACATTAATATTAGTTGGCTGTTAGTTGTATTAGCTTGAAGATGTCCAACTACGTAATTGATACTTAAGGTTTAAAGACTATATTTTACGAATTCATTTTTAAAGAGGTAGCAATTCTACCTTTAAAGGAAAAAGATTCTACACCAATAGTATTTTTCTTCAAACCCCCCCCCCCTCCTTGGGGTCAGCTGAGGCCTGAAAATAAACGTCAAAATCGATGGTTGGAACGTAATTACCATGGTCTCCTTTGGGACTCTGGAGAAGTGACCTATGAAGATTTAATCGTCACTGTTCGGTCTGTTATTAAACAGGATGACGTAATTTACGTTAAAGGACTTGAAAAAACAAAATGGCTTCGTCAAGTGCTCCTCAATAGGTATAATTCATAAAATCCAATGTTAACAAATAAAAAACTAAAGGACTGTTTTCCTCCTCTTAGGGTCATTTACAACTTTGGAGAGTGTTTGTCACTTAAACAATTTAACGTGGTTCATGTGACATGTACAAATCATACATTTTAATCAGCCTATTGTGCTGTGAAGAATGCTACAGCTACAAAAAAATGTATATTTAAGAATAATAAGCCTGAACAGATAAGGTTATCCTTGATGTATAGATGATGTATGGTAGTTTTAAAAATAAAAAATTTTTTAAAATAATTTTTTTTACTTTCACATTTTTAAACATTCTATCGATTGTACGAGAAAATAAATTTGTACAATAAGAGTACTGATGCTGCAATAATACTGTAAGCATAAAACAATAGAAGCGTCAGAAAAAGAGCACGTGTGAAAAATAAAAACAGTCTTGTTGGGATGTTGGGACCCTTTGAAACAGTAATTACCAATATGTATAACCTTATGAAAACTATTCTATTGTCGAAAAAAAATAGTCAACATCTGCTTGTGAAACATTCTCATTAATGATGGAGATAGTGATAATAACATTTGTGATAGTATAAGTAAAAGTCCACTCTCTGATGTGGATGTGAGAAGATTAGATAGATGTAAGATATGTGAAAAAAAAGCTACTACATGCAGCATAAGACCACTAAAAACAAGTGGCGATTTTATGAAAGGTTGGGTGGTTTTACGTTAAATAAATGTGTTAGTAATTTTGGAGTAATAATTATAAGTTATAATTGAATATAGTTAAACAAACAAAATTAGTTAGTATAGTTATGTATAGTTGTAACGTAAGAAATAATAGATGTAAGAATTATCATGTGTAAATAATAAACGTAATAAATTATATAAAAAATCATAGGTGTAAGAAATATCATATGTAATAAAAAAATTGTATCTTCACATTCCATATTCAATGTTTTTACATACGATAGCACAAAACATATTTATTGAGGTTAATTTCTTCATCCACATCCTTGTAAGGTCACTTTACTCAGCTATTTCAGGTAAGATGTGGATATTTGAGCACAAAAATCTATTCACCTGGCTGCCAACATGGTGGGGAAAAGCCAACTCTAGAAGATAGGGAGCGCGAATAAGCTCGTGAAATAGCACAGCTGACCTCTTACTGCTGCTCTACTATAACATTTATTGGGCTGTGCAGAAAAGTGCATAATTTAACTAAATGCTTACTAGTTTTATTTCATCGATGTCTATGTACATGATCACTTGAATTAGCACGAGCACATACATGCGCGTACACAGTTGTACATTTTCATGCGTGTAGGAAAGTGATCCCATCCCAAAGTCAGTCTGGGGAACAAGCTGACACTAGAAGAGGGGGAGTGCGGATAAGCTCGTGCAATAGCACAGCTGACCTTTTACCACACGTGCGGCACTCCCCCTCCGCTGCCCACTCCGAGGAGGGAGGCCCATACCCTCGCGCTACAGCTCCCCCCTTGGTGGGCCAGAAGCCTCATGCTACAGCTCCCCTTAGGGGGAAGGGGGGAGTTGAGCCAGAACCCTCCCAGTATACTTACTCACACGAAGAGGTGCTAATTTATAACAAATTATTCTACTTAATACTTAGAGCTTAGAATAGAAGACTTGGACAACAAAAACTTTTTCACTGCTTGCTAGATTAGTGGTGAACTATGGGACAGCTGGTTTTCCAACGGCAAAGCACTGGCCCAAATGTGCACAGTAGCTTAGGTGTAGTGATACGTGCATATTTTTTTCATATTTTTTCTTCATATTTGATTCTGATTCTGATGATCCGAAACTTAAAGATATCACTTTTCTAAACTCGAAGTAGCTCCGTAGAAGAATCTTATTTTTGTACCTTAAAAGTTCGTTATTGTGGTTTTTCTCATAGTAATTTTAATGTCTAAGAGATTTTTTGTAAATGATAAGGAGGTAGTAATAGAGTTCATTGCACGGGTTAAAATAAAAAAAAGGTTCAATGGGTATAGATCTTTTAAAAACTTATTTTAAAATGTTACCTTCCTTTAGGACTATTTTCTAGATCCCTAAATTAAGCTAAGTAATTCATAAAACTAGTAACTTATTTTATATGGAAGCAATCGTTACTTTCGTGGGGCATCAGACAGCGAAGATATGTATCATAAATTGGGCATATTAAAAAAAATATTTTACTTTTATTATTGTTACGTACGTACGATATGCCCTGCATATCATACGTTACATTATATAAACTGAAAAAGTAAAAATTCAGAAAATAATAAGAGTTTTTCTGGGAATTTGAGAAACACTTTTATATTGTTATGTGCAGTTTTTTTATAATTGATCAACAAAATCTTCACGATTGTCATGCATCTAGTACTAACGTGTAAAATTTTGTTTGAATACATACCACATCGTATAAACTGATAAGGTACTTACCATTTTTGAGTTCGTAAGTAACTGAAGAATGCTTGGTGTAACTTTACCCCAGAACTCCAACAAAATATTGACGTTCGCATTTGGAATCTCAAAACTTGGACTACAAGCCACGTATTCTTCTAAATATACAGTCCAAAGCTAAAATATCACCATTAGTTCTTAGTATTTTGTTTGACTGCTTAAAAGTAAGTCAGACTTATTTATTGTTATTATTATAAGTCTATTAAAGAAAAGGTGTTACCACGGAGTTTATATATTATTACCGTATGATAACATTCATTAATAATTTATACGTCTTAATTTCGATAAACATAAAAAGTCAACAAATATATAACAATTAATGACGTAAATAAGAAAATATTTGGACGTGTCAACTGTAGTAAAGTAATTTTTTTAGTTAAAAAGAAAGTAGCTAAAAAACTTTTTTCATGTAGCCATTTGAAAAAAAACTCAAAAACACTAACAATTATTACCAGGATCATTTTGATTAAACTGCTTTTAGTTCTGATTATATAAATGTTACGTCAGGACTTTTAAATAAAGGGTAGAGCTCGTAGATTCCTTTTATAAACAAAAAAATTTAATTTTTCTGACCTCGGGCATTTTTGAGGGTCAGGTAGGCCCTCGGTAGAAAAAACAGGATTCGCCAAATAAGTGCCATTGCTCTACGGCTACCTCACGTCCCTCGGGCCCTGCTTCACAGGTCCCTTGGGCCGCAAAATAGCCCTGGACACGATGGCACTTATCCAACGAAGACTACTATTTATTCATAAGCAACCAGCCGTCAGCCTAAATGCCTTATTTGCTCGTACGTACAGTATCTTTTTTTTTAAATCGTCAACTTGGCGTTCGCTTCTTAGGTTTCACCGAATGGTATGTCTGAAGTGGTGTAAGTTTGTCGTACACTGAGCAGGCGTTGACATGCTGTTTAAATTAATATCTCATTACCAAATGCAGTAGTAGTGTATTTAAATCTTCGTGTTATGTCACGTCCTTGTAAAGGCCTTTGTCATGCGTTACCTATTAAATCCTTGCTTATTATTTAATTTATTTATCAAAGCAAAATTATGTTTTTATCGATTAGTATTTTTAAATCTTGAATCATTTGAATTAAGAAAGTTAAAAAAAATTAGGTTATGTCTAACCTGATGACTTAATAAATTTGGTAAAGTCAGAAATAATTGATTTTTACAGATAGTATAAATTAGTTAGTTTTAAGCTAACATTTACAATGTTTTAAGAATCAATAGCCTTTTCTAACTTAATTAACTTCTGTTATAGTTGATTAACCGCTGTTTTTGCATACGAAGTTGCAAATTCTTACACAGTTGACTCCAACGATAATTTTAATCCTACCTGAAAGTACTTGTGGGGATAATAATATTGAGGGTGCTGCTTTTAACGTTGGAACCCAAGTCGACAGTCCTTTCTTTCTTGTTCCTCTTTAATTTACTTTTCAGGCGAGTCTACAGTGGCCTGATTTGCTTGAGCTTTTCTTACGCAGTTAGATTTAACATGTTAGCGTTAATTGTGTCTGTATGTTTGGAAAGGTGAGTTCTTTGATTTGGTCTAGGATGCTTCGTTGGTCTTGTAAAGGTTGTGAAAATTTTCTAATCTATTTTTCGTAGTCATATTTGTTTAGTACTAATTTTAATTTTTTAAAGCTTTCTTCCTGAGTCTTAGTCAAACCGAATTTTCGACTTTTTTGTAATAATAGGGTAAAAGGTTCTGCGATTGCAGCATAATTAAAAATATAATTTTCTGTGAGTCTTAAAAATTGTAGAATTTTCATAGAGTTTGTTAGTATTGAACAATTTGTAATTCTTAGGACTGGGTTTTGCTCCATAACCACTTATTTTATGTTCTAAATATGTCATTTTAGAGGTTAAAATCTCGCATCTATCTGGCTATAAATATGATTCCGCATCCGACAGTCTATTAAATAATTTTTTAACTTTTATTTTATGCTGTTTTATAAGTATCAGCCGATTATTATAATATCATTTAAAAATATGAATAGTTTGATGATTTGTAATCCCAATAATACGGAATCCATGAGTCATTGAAGTGTATCTGGTGCGTTACATAACCTAAATGGCATATTTGTATACTCGGAATGTGCATATGAAGTACTAAAAGCTGTTTTATAGCGTTCTTCTGGAAATACTTCAGATTAACAAAATCCGATCCAGATCAAATACTTAACATATTTAGACTTACCAATTTGCTATCGTATTGGTGTGAAAGTGGGCAATGAGTAAGGGTCTGGGATAGTTTTAGCATTTAATTTTCAATAAGCTATCACGAGACGATGTTTCTTTTTTCTGTTTTGTCTTAGCTTGTTGGAGACAATTCACAGTGCTTTACTCAATGGGCTTGAAGAGTAGCTAATGGTTTCATATTGTGAATATTGCTTAGAAATGACAGGTTTATCGTCAGTGGCTGGTATATTATGTTGTATATACAATGTAAGTGAAGCAGCATACTCCTAATACAAAAGAGATGTAAATAATCTTTTATTACTTGGCAAAGTTAACTAAGACCTTTTTTATTATGATGATGCTGGCAAAGTTTTTTTGTAATATACTTAATTTTTTTCTGTTATTATACTAGGAACATTATCGCTGAAATCTTAATTGAGGTAATTTTTTAAGTCATCACAATCAAAAAGTACGAGGTTTTGAGGAGAGATTTCAATTGCTACCGGATCATTTCTGACGTTTATAGGCATCGTAAGACAGCAATCTTCATTGTATGCAAACGCTGTCTCACCTATTAATATACACACTGTGGTTTTTAACAACCATAGGTATAGTCATCCATAGTTGTTAATTTATGCTGCAGGAATTTCTATTGGGACTCTCATTCTGGCTGGTATTTTGTATACACAATTTTGACTAAAGTTACTCCCGTACGCTTAAAACGTTAGGAAGTTGGCATTAATTTAGATTTTTTTTATTCATACTAACATCCTCTGTAATTTTGTGACAATTTTCCTGTTGACTTGTAATAAGAAAAATTTTTGTATCCTTAATTTTAATAACATTTGGTAGTACTCAACATATTTTTATGGTATTGATGTCAGCTCATGCATTTATGATGAATGTGTCTTTGCTTATATAAACTTGTAAGATTTGAGCTTTACTGTCAGCACATGGCAAATGTTTCTTGCAACAGACACTCGGTTAGTTGTACAAATTGTTCATGCTTTCCACTGCTTCTAGGTGACAAAAACTGTTCTTGTTTAAGGGATGGATTTGTTTAGGAAAATTTGGTATCAAATTTTTTGATTATTGAAAGAATTTGACCTTGAGCGAAAGCTAGTGTTATTTCGTAATTCTAATGGTACTTGAACGTTTTTGTAAGTGCAGGGATAATTTTCTATTGAAGAAGTAGATAAGTTGCCAAATATACACTGCAATAAGCTTGTCTTTAAGAAGCGATTCCAACTGGCTAATAATTAATTTTGGTGCTATGTTGGTTGTGTGGGGCCAAAATTTTAATCATTTTTTTACAAGTTGTTCGAAGATACATATGATTGCATTTTATTCTATATTTGTAGCAATTTTACAGACTGATCAGTGGTGTCGTTATTTCAATATTGAAGAGCTGTGTGTGATACTATTTTAACGTCTGAATAAAACGTAGTAAAAACAGTTTTTGGGTCAATACAATTGTAAAAATAGAATATATTATCACATTTGAACATGTTAGGATGACAATATTTAATTTTTTCTATGTTGTCTCGATTGGGTTATTATTTGGGAATCAGTTTCCTAAAATGATATGTTTGCACATTCGTTACAATACAACCCGAACTAATCATGTACAAAAGTCTACAGTCAAGTAAATCTCTCACTCACGTAACCCTTGACTGTATGCTATCAAACATCGGAAATTAGACACATCAAAAAACCATGCATCGGTATAAATCAGGACCAACGATACTAAGGACAATGGCAAAGGGCATGTCCACGTGGAGTACTCGTGTTAAGGATGAAGAGTGGCTTTTTGTGTGGTGGCAGTGATCGTATCGGATTTTTTCGCTGATTTAATCACCTTCCAAGAGCATGACCTTTTGTACTGTTTTGTCGTGACTCAAAGCATAACGGTCTGATCCAGATTGATTCACCACTTACCACGCTTATCGAAAACGATGTACACATGCACTGACGAAGTAAGCCACGTTGATTAGCGTTGACCTTGACTCTTCCCTATTTTTGCAGTTTAGCTGCCTGAACAAGGAGAGTAAGGCCCAAAAACAGACGCGGCGCATTTGCTCACCCCTTCTTTTACCCACGCGACTATTGACCGCACCACCACTCAGCTGCGCCACACCTTCACTTACTATCCACATACATGCACGCTGACAACATCGCTATTTGTACGAAACATCCTCCCCCACGTTGCAAGGCTATTTGCGCAAATTACCACTTTTGTTTATGATCTTTGTGTTAAGCTTCCGTTAATCGTTTGATTCGCCTTTCTCCACTTTACTTCCTCACTTCGCATATTTAAAGGGTGAAAGTATAATAAGATTACAAACGACGTATTAGTGTAACGTAATATAGAAAACGAAGGAGAGAAAAAAAATAGCTTGGATGCTTATAAAATTTAATATCGTTTATCTTCATTTCTGTTCTACATAATGATCCGCACGTATTAAGATCGTGTAAAAAAAAACATGACAATATTTTGACAAATACTCGTACACCTCATAACGCCAGTTCAGTATATTAACAAAAACCATTATAAAAGTACACCAGAAAGTTATAAGCCATTTTTACTTGTCGAGATACTTGAATATGTAATTTGTCGCATTAACGTGGTCAAATTCGATTCGATGGGCATCGTCAACTCTTTATCGCTCCGATTTGCGTGAGGCAATGAAGATAGAGCTGTTATATCGCGATTTTACTCGCTTTGTGCGGTTTTTAATCTGACATTGCGTATGACTCTGTCTTTCTTGGGTAAAACCTTTGTTACGGTACCTAAAGGTCAGTTACAACAAGCCTGGTATTCATCGATAATAACGGCAGCGGTAGCGATATTGATATCTCTCCGTCTGCGAGCCACTTCTGCCGCTTTAGTAGCTTGGTTAAATATTCCAAATGCCATCTGCGCCAAAAATCATGTCAGACCCGAGTTATAAGGATCCAAACTTTGAGACGATTTTCTGGAACAGAAGTATAGTCTCCGCCAGATAAATTAGTCAATGGGCGGCCTTTGAGGGTATGACCAGGAGATATGGCGACGAAATTATTTGGGTCTGATGACATAGAAATGTGTGGACGCCAGTTCAAAACAGCTTCAATCTTAGTGGCTAAAGTGGCAAATCCCTCGAATGTTAGCATTCGTTTCTCTACTACGCGGTAAAAGTGATGTTTAAAAAGGCTTATGGCTAACTCTACAAATGCCATCAAAGTGTGGGGATAGCAGGGGATTAAAGTGGCAGATAATCTGCTCAGACGCAGCATATTCGTTGATGGTGTTGCGAAACGGTTCAGTATTGTGTAGTAAGTAGACTTCGTGAAGTCATCTATTTGCTCCAGTAAAATTGGTCCCATTATCAGGATACACATTAGATGAAATCCCCTGATGAGCAATGTATCTGCTTAATGCCACTAAGAACTTTCCGGTTGACATGTTGGACGCTATCTCGAGATAAACAACTTTGGTGGGTAGACAGACGAACATGCAACTATAGCCCTTTTACGGTTATACGATTTCGGAATTCTTTTTAGAACGAAGTTCTTAATGTCACGTGCTGGGGGGGGGGGAGGCTGGAATCTTAAAACTGACAGATTCAATGAAACGGAAGTGACGTACTGGAAGTCTCTTCCTCCTAAGTTTCTCCCCGTACCTCGTCGTCCTCGTTATCAGTTCCCTACACACTTTCCCTTACCCCACCATATATTTTTCAACCGTGCCACGCTACTCTCCTACACATCTTTGCCCACCATTCCCCTTCACGCTCCCAAGCTATTTATTTTCAAACGAATTTTAATTTTGTTCTCCCACAATAATTTTTACTTAACTTTAAATTTTTTTCTTTTACAATACTAAAAAAAAGAAAAAAAAAGTTAAAAAAATTTTCCATTAAAGAGATTTAACCCCTTGACCACCTGCATATGAGTCGAGTTCCTTACCCACTCTGCTACGAACGCCACCGACTATATGAATTCGGTTTCTTGTACTTATCGTGTGGTTCGTAACTATAATATTTCATTTTCATATGCATTCACTGATAACACATTTAATTAATGATAAATTATTTATTTATTTTCTGAATAAAAAATTTAAAAAATAAATTTAAAAAAACAAAAAGTTTAATTAGCATAAATACACTTATGTAGATTGAATCGAATAAGGCGCGTTATTACGCATTAAATATTTGTATTTAATGCATTTGATGCATAAAATACCGACCGATTTTTTGTAAACCTATTGTTTTTTTGGTATTTGAATAATGCTAATAATGAGTGTTATTAATAAATTATTAAAATAAACACATACAATAGAGTTGCAGAATGCATCAATGGTTTTTAAGGGTGCTTTATTCGAATTCGACAAACAAATTATTTTGCAATGTCACATAATTATATAAATACGAATAAGTAATTTGGAAAAAATTTATATACAGAAATTAAATAAAAAAATTTTTTTTAAAATGCAACAACAAAAAATTGAAAATAATAATAAAAATAAAAGTATTAAATCAAAATAAAAAAATTTAATGAGTAAAAAATAAAATAAATAAATATCAAAGGATAATAAAAATTGAATGAAAAATAGTATTAAAGATAATACATAAATGAAATCGAAAAAAGGAAACAAAATCTGAAAAGACATTAAAAAATGAAATGAAACAAAAAAAAAATATAAAGGAAATGAAATAAAAATACAGGAAATTAAATTTAAAAAATTGAATTAAACAAAATACATTAAAAAAACAACAAGAAATGAAGATTAAAACACATGAAAAAATACAATGGAATCAAAAAAAAAAAGAAACGAAATAAAAAATGGCATACAAAAAAAAAGATTAAATACAAGAATGAAAAAAAAAATGAAATGAAGGAAATACAAGAAAATTTAAAAAAAAACGATAAAATAAGATATTAAAAAATAATGACATAAAAAGAACTGAAATATGAATCAAATATAAAAAAACAATAAGATGAAATATAAAAAAAAGGGAATGAAATTAAGTATGAAAAAACAACGAAATGAAATATAAAAAAAACAAGAAATGAAAAAAAAGGAAATTACATGAAAAAAAAGTAATAAAATGAAATATGAAAAAACAACGAAATGAAATATGAAAAAAAATAAAAACAAGAAATGAGAACAAAAATAAAATTAATGAAACAAATATAAAGAAAATTAAAACAGCAAACCAGGGGTATAAATGGGCCACGGGACCCACGGTAAAAATGAGGTTCTTTAAACATAAGATGAGTATAGACCCAATTTCTCAGGTAACAAGGGGGTTGCCAGACTCGTAGGAAGAACGAAGCTCTATGAACGTAATTACTGCATTCATGTAGTTCACCAAAACAAAAACTTGAAAAACGAATAAAAAAAAAAAAAACAATAGTTCAGTATTCACGATGGTTGAACTTCGTGAGAATGTCGTGCATAAATACAGTATTCACGAAGTTCAACCATCGTGAGTACTGAACTATTGTTTTCTTTTTCTTTAGCCCAAAGAAGTCAACCTCTACATGTTTGAAAGCTGGTATCACTGTCACACTCACGTGATGAAAATTGCCTATTTTTTCGTAAACTGGTGGTGGGTGATGGCGTATGTACACTGTACATTTGCGCATAATGCTGCGAACCTAGTTCTTGCCGTCGAGCAGCCAAAATCGTTGCATTAGTGCATACAACGTTCCTTGTACTTATGACTGCAAAGTTTTCTCGTGTACTTCGCGCATAATGAGGTTAGTTACGTGGTGCCAAGACGGTAGAATTATTGAGTGTTTCTGATCTTACTTGATGCATGCGTTTTTCAACTGTCCTACAACTTTAATTAGACCATGTTTGTCGATGATGGAACTCAAGGCTGCTAGTTTTCATGATTGCGTCCTGCCCTTATTTTTCAAATGCTTTATTTCTTTAGAAAATTGTTTCGCTAGAATTATCAGGAGTAAGTGGACCTTGGCTCTGTGTTTCTCAATCTCACTGACACGCGCATGTGAATCGTTGCATAGAAATTTAACTCTCAAGCACCGAGCAATTATGTGTAGCATTTTTTGACACTATGAAAATCAAATGTAGATTAAGAATTCAGCCAAAGTTGTTAACAAGCATGTTGGTTGTCACAGTTATAGCAAACTAACGTTTGGAACAGTACCTGAGTCTGGCTAACTTGATTCAGGTTCACTAAGCCAGGGGAATGCATTGAACCAACCTTTATCATTAATGAATTTGAAAGGGGTCTGACCACTAGACAGAGCATCTGCTGGGTTAAGGTGTTCTAGTATCTGGCGCCACTCGATTTTTGCTGGCAAACTTTGTATTTCCTTTACATGATTGCTGACAAATGGCTTGAGCGTCTGCACGAGTTTTCGTATCTTATTAAGCACGATTAGAGAGTCTGACCAAAAGATGATTTCGTTTTTCGTGAACTTGAATACCGGATGAAGTTCTTTGTATAATCGAGCCAATATGACCGTAGCACAGAGTTCAAGTTTAGGGATTGATACTTGCTGGGTTAAATCGACGTAACGTTTAATAAGTGCTACTAGTGATTTGGACAAAACCAAATTAAATTTGACTGGATCTGCAACAATGATTGACCACATGTAAATGCAGGCGCCGTACCCACTTTTACTCGTGTCGTGAAATTCATGAACTTGGATCTGCACCACATCAGGAGCTAAAACGTGTCTTGGAATTGCAAGATCCGAGATCAAATTCAACTAGCTTGCAAACTTAGCCCATTTGATGTATACATCCTGTGATACTGACTCATCCCATCCAAGCTTATTGGCCCAGTAGAGTTATATGATCTCCTTAAGTGCCACAATTACTGGCCCGAGTAGACCAAGTGGGTCAAAAATACTCGCCACTATATTTATCGTTCAGTGATTTTCTAAGTTAAGTCTAAGTTTCTGATTGAAAATATAAGCTCTTCGGTTGATGCATTACAACTCATTTCCAGGGTCTTGCGCAGTGCATTGCTTTCCTTGGATCCAGCAAGGTTGAAGTAACAGTGATCAGAACTATTCGAATCATTAAATATATTTGATGCTCACTTGCGAATGTGGAATCCTCCTTGCTGCAGCAGTTGAGTAATCTCTTGACGTTTCAACTTGATATTTTCTAAGCTGCTTAAACCGATCAATAGGTCGTTTACATAGAACTCAGGATGCAACATTTCACACGCTCGTAAAAAATTGTGTTTTTTGTCATTGGCCAACTGCATTAATGTCTGAATGGCTAAGAATGGAGCCGCCGAAATGCCAAAGGTCACTGTGTTCAATTTAAAGGTCTCGATTTCATGTTGACGTTGCCAAAGTATGAGCTGACGAGGTCTGTCTTTAGGGTTGATGAGCACTTGACGATACATTTGTTCGAATCTGCTTCGATAGCATAGCGTGGTATTCGGAAACGTGCGAGATAAGTAGCCAGCTTGCCTTGTAAAGTTGGTCCGATCATTAAAAAATTACTTAGAGAGTATCCACTTTCAGGTATCTGGAGTAGGTGTTGTGGGAACAGGGTTGATGGTCCAGCGTCCAAAATCTCATTGATGACAAGAAACACTAATTTCTGGTAGTGCTCGTTTACACGTGACCTGATTTGGATTTCTACGAGTCCCCTTGCTCCAGTACTTAAGTTGTTTAAAGCGCCAATCGATATGGAATGCGATTGTATTGGAATTTTTAACTTGCGAGCAAGTTGAGAGGTCATCAAATTCAGGTTCAAGCAAGTAGTGAGTAATGCTCGGATCTCTACATATTTGCCTCCAGCGTCTCAAATACGCACTGATGCACTCATCATAAGTTAAGACGGCGAAAGTCTTGCTTTTATGCTAAATGTACCTAGGCTTTCCTCAGTATTACTACTAGTTAATGGTTGTGTTGTAGACCCAGGACCCTAATTAAGAGTAGATGGCTGGATTTCCGAGCTGATGTCTTGATGTAGCAACGTGTTGTGATAATGCTAACACCTTTAAAAATGTCCTTGATTCCACTTTCCTGAATGAGTTGTCAAGTAATATGTACACATATTCTTCACCCTGGCGAATGCCCATTTCTTTAACACGGATAAGTCACGGAATCTGGGACACCAGAATAGTTAATGAGCTTCCTGACAGATTACGCAGTGCAGCCCGGACTCTGTTAACATCGTACACACTCCATCTCCAGCCTTCGTAGCTTTCATATGCCGTTGGTCTTGAAAGAATCGTTTACGATTATTGGCAGCTCTCGCGATTTAAACTTTTTCCTCATCTTTGGTAGTTAATCTGAAAAATGTTAAATAAAGAAATGTATAAAATTTGTTTAAATCTGGAAGCTCGTCTATATGAAGCGACTTTTTCCACTCTAAACGTATGCTCGCCAGTAGTGCCCGTTCCGTGATTCTCATTGCAAATCTAGTTGTCTCGTGGGGCACTCTTAAGGACTCGAGCATGTTTAAATGTAGTTTGAACTCATCAGCAATGTTGTAAATTTGTTTGGTAGAGGCAGTGTCTACCGGGGCTAGATTTATTATAGCATCCAAGTATTTATTGGCTAAGATTCACTTTTTTATCATAAATCTCAACCAATGTTTGCATACCACGGGATAAAATTCTGGGCTCATGTCATAATGACCGATTTTCTGATATGCCTTGGCTTCCAATGAATCTCGCAACGTCGCAAATTTCGTTAAATCATCCAAGTCTGTCCTAGCATCTACCATATTAAGAATGGTACTTTTAAATGAAATCCATGTAGTGTGGTTATAGTTGAGTTTGAGACTGGATTAACTGAAATTTTCATCAATTGAGGTTCGTCTACGAAGGTCGAGTTGGTAACAGAAAATCCCAACGTCGTATTGTCAGGTGGCCTTAATGCTTCGACTTGACTAACAATTTGGTAGTAAGCAGTGTGCAACGCTTCTCAACCGGTCACGTCATCGGTATCCTTGTCGGTTATCAATAGTTGTTCGTAGGAGTAGATAAACTAGGCTGATACGAGCACACGCCGAATCCAGCACATGTCCTCCTCCCTGCCCACGTGCGCGCGCGTGCGTGGACAGCTACGACTTTACACAAAGCGCTAGAGGTTATGCACACCTTTCTTTTCTCTGGTTAGCCCGTAGGGGAGAGTATTGTTTTGTATGTATGGATGAAAGTCCCAACCATACGCTCATATCTGTAAGGCATAACAAATAAGTGTTACCTTTCTAAGGTAACACATGTACACATCGATATGTTCATCCACATACTTAGATAAATTCTTACGTACGATGCGTGTATGTATAAATTTTTATGAAGATTTTTAATTTAAAATATATAATGGGTAAGGTAATAGGGTAGGAATAGAGTTGGGGATGTAGCACTGTATCTTTAGATCGAGTGGTCCTTGGTTTCAATTTGACTATGAATAGATTTTTTTTATGGGTGGACTGTTTATGCGTAGCAGAATAGAATCAGCAAAATAACAGCAGAAATAATTATCTTGTTTGTGTATTGACAGGCCCTTGGTTTGAATTTGACTACTGGCCTGTGTATAATTTGTTTTATTGGTGGACTGTTTACGCACAGCAGGAATTTAATCTGCAAATAGCAGTCGCAGCAGTAAAATCAGCAGTAGGAGTTATCTTGTATTATAACCTTTCTACATATAATCAAGAGATCCAACGATACACTTGACTGTAGGGTACATTAGCAGCCAGAACTATCTTTTATTTATGACCGAAGTGTCTCAGCCATACGCTCTTTCGCATGCAGTACAACCAATACTTACTACTAAGAGAGGGTTTATCTGAATAGATACGAACACAAATGGGACAAGGATAAAATTTTAAAATTATAAGGTAATAAGTTTCGTTAAAAACAAATTTTATTTAACTGTTTTAGCATTTATTTTTCAAATAATAAGAATATTTGTTTCACAACATTTAAATAAAATTCAATTTGTATTTATTACTTCGACATACTTTTTTTATATAATACTTTGACATAATTTTTTTTTCTTCTTCTCTCCATTGATGCTATTATTTCTCTTTTTTTTTTGTTGATGGTTGTCGAGTTTTTAAGTTCAACTAGTGGTGGTGGTGGTGGTGGCATATTATTCTGCTGACTGAGGTTTTTATTTGATAAATCCAGAGGCTGCAATACCTCACTATTCGGGCCAACTATTGGCGATGCTGCCTCGGACATCACTAATTGTTTGACTGGTGCTTATGTAAGATTAATTATTGGTAGTGATGCAGGTGGCAGTGACGGTGATGTTGTCCGATGACTAGTATGCTGCTGTTTGAACTTCTCTGTAAAAGAAGGAGTTGGGCCTGATGTTGATATCAACGGTAGAAGTGTATTTAGTATTACTGGTGGTATAGGGTCAACATTCAGCAACGTTGCCTTTGAAACCGCTGATTTATTTACCAGTGACCACGTGAGGTCAATTATGGGTGGCAGCTCAGGAGGTGAGGGTTATGTCTGACGTTTAGCGATCTTATGCTGCTCATTGAACTCCTCCATAAATAAAGGAGTAGGACTTATAGGCGTTATCGGTGGAAAGGGTCTATCGAGTAATAACGGTGATATTGGGTGAGCAGCCAATCTCTGCCAAAACAAATCATAGTCGTTGCGGTCATCACTTTGCAAATATTTAACTAATTCACCCAGCTCTTCTTCAACTGTCAGTGATGGAAAAAGGTGATCAGCGGTGAGCGGCCCTGCATCCTGAGAGTTATGTGGTTGCAGCAGCAATAGATGGTCAGCAACGATTTGTCCTGCATCCTGAGAGTTGGTGATTGGTGAAGACTCAAGCAACTGCTTGCAGACTTCCATTTACAAATGCTCCGTTGGTGTAAAAGATACTTAACGAGAATCCATGTCAATGAATGAATCAATTTCCGAGGGACTGACACCTCGTTTAAATAGGCAGTCGAACAGCTACGCCAAAAAATTTTAGTATTTAAAAAGGATACAATTATGCTACTTTGCTACTATCTCTCTTTTTTAAATGCAAATAGCATTATACATATAAAAATTCATGAGAAGGAAAAAACTGCGTCTTGCATCTATCGGACGATCATTGAGCAGAAATCCATAAGTAAGGAAAATTGTATTAGAAGAGGATACAACTATGACTGTATCTATCACTTTTCAAATATAAACAGCATTATACATGGAAAAGTGCATGAGTCGGGGAAAACTGCGTTTCGCAGCCATTGGACCATCATTGTCCGAAAATTTATAAGTAGGGGAAATTGCACATCCAAAATACGTCCCCCCCCACCTAATACATACATGTGTATGCATGCAAGTTAGTTATGCACTTGATTTTCTTCGAGTGGCAAAATAAATTTGCCCACTTTTACAACAGCATTTAAGAAAGCAACAAGTCTGAAAGAGGAAAACAGAAAATGAGGAGCTCAATTCCAGAAGCTAATGGAATATAAACGGTAGCCAAAATAGAAGCAGCAGTAAAGAAAATGGTCAATTAATTTGACGCAGCAAAAGTAACGGTGCCTCGATTTTGAAATCCTAAAATCTTTTTTTTTTCCTTACATAGTTGGCTAAATCTGTATTTCTAAAGTTGTTTCTACTTTTTCCCAAGCTTGCTTGACTAAAACTATCTTCCTGAAAAACTTTTTAAACAGAAAATATTTTTTATAATTCTTTTCTGAAACATCTTACTTAAGCTACTTATTCATTTATTTTTTTTTTAATATTCTTTTCTCACAGTTTATGATGTCCATCTATATACGTTTGATACAAACTGCCTTTCATACATTATTTATACTTTTCTTACACGCAATTTGTCGCAGCAAACGTGAGAGCACTTCAATTTTAAAGTCCTAAAATATCATTCTCTTACAAATTTAACCAAATCTGTACTTCTAAAATTATTTCAACTTTCTTTCCATACTTGCTTGACTAAAACTTTTTGTAGTGAAAATACTTTTTCCTGACACATTTTATTGTATTTACTAAAATTATCTTCTTTCAATCTGAAAATATTTCTTTTTTTTTTTCTCACAGTTTATTATATCCATCTACATATGTGTTTACTACAAATTGCCTTTCATACATTATTTTTACTTTTCTTATACGCGATTTGTCGCTGCAAAAGTGAGCGTGTTTTAATTTTAAAATACTAAAATATTTTTTTCTCACAAAGTTAACCAAATCTTTATTTCTAAAATTATTTCTACTTTTTTTCATACTCGCTTGACTAAAACTTTTCGTAGTGAAAATATTTTTTCTCGACACATTTTACTGTAGCTACTAATACTTTTTTTTTAACTAAAAATACTTTTTCTCATAGTTTATTATATTAATCTACATACGTTTGATACCAACTGCTTTTCATAAATTATTCTTTACTTTTGCTTATACGCATTCAACTAAAACTATATTTCCAAAACAAGAATTTCCGAGTGAAAATATTTTTCCTGGCACATTCACCGTTTACTTATTTTTATTCTCAAAGTGAAAATTACTTTTTCTTTTACGTAATTCATTACATCTACTATATATGTTTCATTCACACTGCCTTTAAATTTTTTTGTTCATTTTGCAAATTTAAATTATTTTTGTTTGTTTTAGCTTGACACAACTTTAATACATGCATCAGCATTGAGAAGAAAATAGCTATGACAATAAGCAGTAGCAAGCAGTGTGCTATGAAGTTACAAGGACTAAAGTATCCCACGAGAGCTATCCAGCAGCAGCAAAGGTAAGTTATCTGTATTACAATTAATTCTTTTATTTTTTCTTTTTACGACGTATTGTGAAAGAATATTTTTACTTTCTACTGCGGTCGTGATCTTCCTACAATAAATTTCAATTACTTCTCGGATAGAAAAACACTACTCTTGTTTTTCAAATAATACATAATGCAGTGTTTATTTACATACTCCTATTTTTTGTTTTACAGCATTAGGATGGTCAAGACAACATCGACTTATCATTCAGGACAAAATTTAACATCAAGGTCTAAAGATTGGTCAGCAGAAGAAAAAAGAACAAAAAAGATAGAAAAAGGTATCTTTTAATATTTTTTAGTTCTTCCAATTCTACTTGCTCATAATGTAACATCACTTTTAAACTCAAAAATTATTTTACAGAGGAGATGCCAGTGTTACGTGGGATTCTTGGTACGGGAATAAATAGAAGCGTGACTTGTTGTTACTTATGCTTTATTAAAATTACTTATATTTGAGGAAAGTTGTGCGTGTCTTTTCGTCTCGTGGACTTCGTCCTTACCCTCTCGCGTCTCTAGCTGATCTCTCGTCCCTTCTCTCGCCCTTTCCTATCACCTCTCTTCTCTATTCCCCTCCCTTTCAGGCCCAAGCCAGCAGAGGCGCACGCACGCATAGCTATATACTATCGTACGTAACACGTCCGATGCGGCGACGCCAACGTCCTCGGCGGCGATTTTTTTTTTGATGTGTATGTCTGTGTTATGTTGTTTGTGTTGTATAGCATTTTCCGGTTAGAGGAAAGAGGGTGGTTTGAAGCGCTCTATTCCTATTTCCTCTACTGGTTCAATTCGCTGTATTTTATGCGTATACATTTTTTTGTTTATTGTTTGCAGGCATTCCTTGTACAAAAAATTAATACTAGAATTCGCTTAGTTACTTATATTATATAACCGCCTTATTACAGTTTTCTTGCTTATCATTCATGTACATATGCACTATACAGAGTTATTAAACAGTTTATTCTTGCATTGGATAAAAATTAATATAATTGTCAGTTTTATATAGTTTTTTTTTTTTAAGTCAAGGATGTTGACGGTCAAGGTCTTACTGCGTTCATTCATTTTATTATTAATACATTTTTTCTTCGTTTTGGTTGCTTAGACGATTGCCCTTGTATCAGTATGCCACTTAGGTTTGTCTTGATACCTTCCTGTAAAATTATTGCTGGTTTCAATGTCAAACTATTGTCCAGTGACGTTTCGTTGGCTCTCTGACTGGTGTTTTTTCGCTTGTTACCTGAAATCATTCTATAACAAGTCAGTAGCGTGGCCCCCCGTGGGAATGGCACTTAAATTCAACTATTGCCATAAGAAAGAGAAGGCAATCTGAGTCAATATGCTGAATCTTTGCACCCAACGTAACAGGGTAAAATGATTTGTTTAATATTTATTATATGCTAATAGATTTTGCCATTAGGTACTTATTTGTTTTGCACCCCTTTAACACATTAAATTTTTCTGGCCTTATGTTAAATTCTTATTTTTCTGTAACAACTCTTTTTTTCGTGTATAAAATGCTTATACTAATTTTCTTATTGAATATAACATTGTTTTTTTTTTTGTTTTTTTTTGTTTTTTTTTTGCTTCTATTAGTAGACTCTGAAGGATGTGTTGATTGCATACGCGATTCAATCATATGTGAAATGTGTTTTTTTTTTCTTCGTCAGATGTCAATTTAAAATATTTCTCAGCTATAATACATGTTTGTTTCTTCCTTTGATTGGTGACCATGTACGTTGTTGGAAGGGAAATTTATAGGAAATTCATTGGTATTTTGGCGGTAATTTGTTGGCTTTTTTTTTTCATTTCCGTATGATTTGCGAATGTTTGGTTTTTTTTTTTTTTTTTTTTTTCTGGATACATGTATCTGGGTCAGACAATACAAGGGTTTTTGACTTTCCTTTACGTTGTCAAAATCGAGTTGTTTTTTTTTCTCTGGTGTGTATCTCTTCTGCCCTAGTAGTACTAGCGTTTACAAATAGAATTGTGTAGTGTTTTTGCAGCAGGGTTGCTCGATTGTTATGGCAATGTATGTCTTATGTTTACTGTGGGTTTTGAGGAATTTTCATCACAGGTGTCCGCTTAGGACGTTCTGGCTTTGCTTATGAGACTGATGACGTGTATAATAGGGTTTCTCCCATATAACACGTATGTATATACATATGTAATTTATATATATGTTTTTTTTTGTTATTTTGTTGAGAACTATCACCTGTAGGCTGTGCTATGATGTATGACCATGCATGTAGATGCTACTGTTATTGTCATGGTAAAATGCCGTTTGAGATTTGCTTGTGATTTTGATCCCTTATACAGTGGCGGAAATCTTATCTTATATGGCTTCCAAACTAAATGTGTGTGACTATTTCCCTTGTTCAGTTTTATTTTAGTCTTGTTATGTAACCGAATCTCTAGAATTTTCTGTAGTTGTTGTCATCCTCTGATAACCGTTGATTTTGATAGTAGGTAAGTAGTATCAGGATTGGCTATGAATAGAGTACTTGACGAATTATAGCTGAGTGCGCAATTGGTAAAAATTTTTCAATTGCAGCTGTATTTCTTGATAATGAAAATCAAAATAATTTGAAAATAAGATCTTTTTTTTTTTTTGTTAAATTTTGCATGTCTTACGTCTTTTTAAATCTACGAATAACACTGTTCTGAAGTGCATCACATTTAATCGTAATTGTACTTGTAATTATTTTGTTATTAAATCCTTTTTTTTTGTATTGTTAACAGAGTTTTTCTTTTGATTGTTTTTTTCCTATAGAAAACAAAAATAATAATTATTATTGACCTGTTCATTCTTATTCTTACTATATTTTTTTTTCTATGGTTTCAAGTATAAACATATAATATTCTTATTATAAACCATATTTCTTATTGGTTCTCTTCTTTTTATGACAATGCCTGTTCTTTTTAAGGGTTGCAAAATACAATAACTCTATCTTTTATCCTATTACTCATTTTTCTGTAAGTTGGATGTACAGCAAAAAAAAATTTCATGTAAGTATACTCTTCTCTTTCTTTATTTTTATTTCGCCTTTATTTTGCGCGTGCGTCCAAATGCGTCCGAAGGTCATAACGAGAAAAAGTTTTTTTTTTTTTTTTGCATTTTATCGATATTATTCCTTTAGAAAGGGGGGTTGTTGATTGTCTGAATGTCCGTTGGTTATGTAGTTATAAGTTATTTTATATTTTCTTTCCGTATAATGTGTTGCTTTCTCTCACGGCTCGTCCAAGCGCCGCAAATAAAAAAAAAATAATATTTTTCCTATAACTTTTACTCGTTTGTTCCTGCGTATCCCGTCTTCCTACACTATACTATATCGGTATACTATCTTTATTACTCTTATACTCAGTATTGCTTCTGTCATTATTATTATTATTATTATTTTTATTATTATTATTATTATTATTAGATAACTATTATTATTATTAACATTATTAATATTGTTATAACTATCGTCGTTGTATTCTCTTCAGTTAATAGCTAAAAGTCGCTTTAAGGGTCTGGTGGGGGTGGTGGTTCAAGTGGGGGCCCTATGCGCTTTTCGTTGGGCTCCCACACTCCTTCTTCCTCTCTCTCACTCTTTTCCTCGCTCTCCGTATCCCATGCGTCCTCTTTATCGTTCTCTCCGTCTTGTTTGCTTACGGCTTGGTCGTTGCTATCTCCTTCAAAATTTCCTTCTGTGTTATCTCGAGGTTTCTGGGTATCGGAATCGTCGTTTTGATTCTCATTATTATACTTGGGTGAGTAATCGCCACTAGCTTCTTCTACGAGGGCTTGATAGTGTTGGTTTCTGAGATACATGTGTTTAAATTCTTCGTCTTTCCCCCCCATGAATAGTTGGTAAACTATCTTATCGGGTGATACTTGTAGGTGTATACATATGTTTGCTACACATTCTTGTGAAAATATAAAAGCACGTTCTCCGTCACCGAATTCATGGCTGTTCTTTAATATTTGTTTGGTTCCTTTTGGGTCCTTACATTTATTTATCCATTTTGACCCGCGTAGAATATTGAAGTTTTAGGCAATGGAACAGACAACTTTCGTCTCTAGGGACATCGATCATTTGGTCCCCGATACTCGAATCTTTGCATCCTCTTCTTCGTTCATTGCGGTTGGCGTGCTATCGCTTTCCCATACATCGATTCTTATGCCCTCTTTTTCTTTGATGTCTTTCTTCTCAACGTTGATTGAGACCTTTGCTCAGAATTGATTGGTTGATTCATTCAATATTGACCTTAAATTGGTAATTTTACCTTTGTTATTATTATACTTCTCGTTTCCGCCGTTGGGTACCTGTGTATCTGGTGGTTGTTGGCTCTTGTGTTTGTTCGGTGCCGTTCGGCTTTGTTCGGTCATTTCCGTCTCCCGCTCATCTACTTGCTGTCTACTTTTATCTCTACTCTTTCTCTGGTCATGTACCCCTCCTTTATTTTCCGATTTCCCTTCGCTTTCTTTGTCTCTGTCAGGTATTTTTGTTGCTGCTGTTTCCCTTATTGCTTCCCTAGCTTTCTGCTTTCTCTCGTTCTCCGCTCTTTCTGCTGCCTCGCTATTCCGCGCTAGTTGGTAACCCCAATGTTTTTCTTGCTCGGTATCCCTCTGCGTTGCTGCCAGTGTATGACAATGCGCGATAATAATTTTCTTTGAGTTGTGCGGTTGCTCGGTGGTGTTATAAAAATCTGCAATTTTCCCATGTAGAGTATCTAACTGTCGTTTACGGGTTCTGTATTGTCTTTTCTCTGTTACACCCTTGTTGATAAATGAAGTGCTCGTCGTTTTTACCCCTTTTTCCATGTTTTTCTCTTTGCACATGTACGCCAGTTTATCGTCCGCTGGTCCTTGCGACAGAATTTTTTTTTTATCGTTAACCGCTGTAGGGGTGTTTTTATCTGCCTTATCTTTTTGTTTTTTCGTCATTTCCCGTTCTGATCCTGTATCTATACTACTGCAGTTGTGGGTACTTGATACCTGTTCGCTTTCTTTAAGTTTTCTGGGCTTCTTTTAAATTGTCTTTTCGCCCGGCTCGTCTGAGTCAGACGTTTTGATTTTTACTTTCCTGTTCTTTCGTATTAGATTCCTCTGTCTCTTTGTACGCATTTTATATATTCGTGCCGATGGTGCATTTATGTCTTCGTGATTGTCCCTTTCCTGTTTTTCCGCAAGCTCGTATAGCTCCCAGCGTGCTATTTCTGGGTTTTCTTCCCCGTCTTTGAGTACTGGATTGCGAGAAAGAGCATCTGGTGCTTTATTTTTCTATCCAGGTCTATAAACAATATCAAACTCATATCCACGAAGTTCTGCCTTCAATCTTGTGAATCTTAAGTCCGGTTTCTTTGATGTGTCGAAATGTTTGAGTGGTTCATGGTCAGTTATGACTGTAAATTTACGACCGAATAAATATGGCCTGAACTGCTTCTTGGCGTACACTATCGCCAATAATTCCTTGTCGTATGTCAGATATCGTAATTCACTGCCCTTCAAGCATCTGGATGCATATTCGCAAGGGTGATCCTTACCTATCTCTCCCTGGCTTAAAATTGCTCCGATGGCGTAGTTGGATGCATCGGTTGTTACGATAAAGGGTTCGTTTATATCTGGAGCTCTAAGCACTGGCTCACTGCACAGAGCGTTCTTAAGTTTTATAAATGCATGTTCTTGTTCTTCTTTTCATTTAAATTCGGCTGTTTTTCTTGTAAGCTTTGAGAGAGGTTGGGCTATTTTTGCGTAATCCTTGATGAAGCGTTGATAGTACCCCACCAACCCGAGAAATTGTTTCATTTTCCTCGCATTTGTTGGTTTAGGAAAACTTTGTACTACTTTAATTTTTTCCGGGTTAGTTTTGATCTGGCCGTTGCCTACAATATGACCGAGCACTTTCACTTCTTTTCTAAGGAATTTGCATTTTCTTGGCTGTAATGTGAGGTTTGCATCGGCTAGCCGTTTTAAGAGCTTTTTGAATCTTATCTCGTGTTGTTCCAAGTTTTCTGCGAATACCATGATGTCATCCAAATATACCTCTATCTCCCGTCCTTGTAAGCCTGCTAGTGCCAGTGTTATCACTCGCATGAATGTACTTGGTGAGTCTATGCATTTCATCGGCATTCGTTTGTATTGGTAATGTCCGTTTGGTCCTGAGAACGCAGTTTTATGAGCGTCCTCCTCGTGAATCTCTACTTGGAAAAACCCGCTTTTTAGATCTAATACGGTTACATATTTTGCAGCTGCTAAATTTTCCAAAATTTCATTCTGGAATGGCAGTGGATAGCACGTACCGACTGTTATTTCGTTCAATAGCCGGAAATCTGTTACGACCCTCCAGCGTTTTTCTTCGTTTGGTCACATGTTTTTCGGGACAATCCACATATTTGAGTTATATGGGGATGTCGATTATTTGTTGCTGCAGTAGCTTATCTATTTCTACTTGCATCTGTTCCTTTAATTTGATTGAATAGCGTACCCTTTTGGCGACTGTTGGCTTCTCTGTTGCCGTTGTTATTTGATGCTCAAGTAAGTTTGTAGCCTTTAGTGGCTCGCCGTCGAGGCTTAATACAAACGGATTGTACTTTATGAGGCTCCGGATGTGGTTTAATTCTTCCATGTTGCAGCCAGATGTATCGACGATTTCCATTATTTTGCTTTCTTGAGCCGCTGTATCTGATCCCTTAATATCTTTGAAAATTTCGATATTGTTCTTTATATCATTATTATTTCTACCACTAACGGCATTTCTTTCTTTTATAATTTCATTATTTTTTACCTTTCCGTCTGAATTTTTAGTGTTAAAAAGCCCAATCATGGCTTCGTTCCACCCTTCAGCGTCGTCCCCAGTGATGCTGAATGGTTCCGCCCCTTGTCTGGTTTCACATTCAAAAACATTTACTTCTGGTACTGGCAGGTCAATTTGTTTGTCTGTTATGTTTATAATTTCCACATATATCTTTAAGTTCTTATTTTCTCCTATAAGATTTTTAAATAAGATTTCCTCCTTTATATTTTGTAGAGGGACCCAGCCGACTTGTACGTGGCTGCTCCCATCTTTCATACGCGCAAATATTATTTTCCTTGATTTTGCGGGGATTTTAAAATATTCTGATTTTAGTAATGGGATTCTGATGCCTTTTAATTAAAAATAATTTTTTTTGGCACTTATGAGGCCATTATACAACTAAAAAGCGTCCCAGCCAATAATGCCTTCCATTTCTATCGGAAAGGTATCGGGGACTACGTGCGGATTTATTATTATACCGTTGAGAGGTATTTTAGTCGTCCCTAACGTGCAGAGTGCTCCGTGTGTGACGCCAGTTATTAGGACTTTTTCTCTGTTCTCTATATGCGTGTCTGTAGTGAAACAGCATTCTTTTATAATTGATACTTCGGCACCAGTATCCGCGTAAAATTTTGCGCTATAAGATTGCAGCTGATTGCTGTTTAATATTACTGATGGTGGTGTGCTTCCAGTACTCGATATATTTACCTAGCGGAGAGGTAGCTTCATGCTTTGATGGATTTTTTCTTTACCAGCCAAAGGGCTACTAGTTATAAATTTTGTTTCAATTTTTTTTTTATTGTGAGCATTCTCAGCCGTTTGAGAAGCCTGTTTGGAGTCTGTTTCTAGCAATACTTCAATTGTTTCATTTCTCGTACAATTTTTTTTGCGTGTTGTCTCGCTATCTTTACCTCCAATGCGTATTTTTTTGACTCTGCTTGCTCCTCTCCTTCAGCTGACTCCGTTTCGTTTTTATGCTCTATCTCCTTCTCTATTCTTGGGGCCCGCTCGGCGCTTGGGTAGCATGACGAGCGTCCTGCGAGTTTAAATGTTCCGTGCTACGCGTGGATATTTTTTCATTAGGTGCATCATTTGTTTCATTTGGAGGTCTTCTGTCGTTATAATTTTTATCCCTATTATAATTTCTGTTATAATTATAATTTTCTCTATAATTATTGTATTTACCGTACTGGTTGTTGTAATTATTATTATTATTTCTTGAGTAATTAGTGTTTCTGTTGTAGTTATTATATCTGTTGTAGCCAGTATTGTTATAGGGGTTCCTTCTATAATCGTTGTTATAGTTTTGGCTATACGTATTAGGGGGGTAATTATAATTATTCTGGTAGTTAAAATTTTCTTCCGTATTTTCCCTGTTATTATTGTTAAATTGTTCGCGTCCGTCGCTCGGATTCATTCTCCCATTTTCTGCGTCTTTTACTAGTGTGCGGCATTCGCTTGTATAGTGCCCCCTGCGTTTGCAGTAAGCGCAATTTTTATTCCTTACGTTTTGTTTATCTTGTGATATCTGTACTGGTGGATCATTTGCTTTTATGTGAGGCTTTTAAATTCTCTTATTCGCTGCGTCTGCTACTAATTTCATACATACTTCTGTGGCATTCTCCCCGTATTCATTGCAATATGAGCAATATTGATAGTCCCCTGTTATTTTATTTTTATCTGTTGCGTCGCCTACTTTTGCCTGCTCATGGCTGCTCGCACGATCGTCCGTATCTCTTGTTTCTGCTCTCGCTCGGTATATTTGGGCCTCGATTCGTGCCAGCATTATTTCTCGTAGACTTAAGTCACTTTCCATTTTCAGCGCGGCTACTATAGCTTCGCCTAACGTTTTCGGGTTAAGGCATGCTACCCTGTAGTTGTAAGGTGGTTGTATCCCGTACGTATATTGCTTTATAGCTTCTTTTTCAGCGCTCTTCTTTAATGCGTGTCGTTGCCCAAGTAATAGTGTCGTGTCCGAATCGTATAGGGTTATTATTCTATCGTATAATTTTTTGACACGCCTGCTGTATTCCTCCACTAATTCCCCTCTGTACTGTTTCACTACTTTTAATTTTGCTAATAACGTGTCGATGCTTCCGATGCTGCTGTACTTATTTTTCAATTCTACTAAGAATTCATCTACAGATGAGAACTGTGCCAGGCGCGGTATAAATTTGGCGGCTGCTTCTTTTAGCTTATTCGCTAGTGAGCCTATAAAAATTTTTCGTACCCAGGGCTTACTGTCCACGATACTACTCTTACCATTTGTTCGAAAAGGGGTAGTTTAACGGAATCGCCGTCAAATATCGGTACGTTTGCTGCTAGGTGACTTAGTGACGACAGTGTGTTCTGAATTGGGCGCTTGTAATTAGGATTTCCTGTGTAATGTGGGGGTACTGTAAATCGGTCTTGGGCGTTGAAGTCATTTCTATTTGCCCAACCTAACTCGTCCTCTCCTGCAGGATAAAGTGGTGCCGCTGTGTTCTGTCTATAATAATTATTGTCGTCGTTTGTATTGTGGGTGATGCCGTAGTTTCCGATTTCTTGCTCGCCTTGAGCTACTGGGGTTCTCATTTGTGTTTGACACCATGTAACTTCTCCATACGTCTGTTGTAATGATTGATGTTTTAGTTGTGTAGGTGTAGGTATTCGATTTGTATATTGTTGCACCGCTTGTGCCGCTGCTTCTCTTATTATATCGTGTAAATAAGTGTCGTGTTTGGATTGTGTTTTATCGCTATGTGGATTAGTGACTTGTCGATTCATGTCAGTTGCCGCGTTCTCACGTTCGTTAAATGAAGTTAATTTTTCAAATACGGGGGGACTATGTGTTTCTGTGTGGGATGGCGCATTAGGTTCGTTATCGCTTATGTCTTGTCTATGAGATAACTGTCCGCGTTTTATGCTTGGCGTTAGTTTCCTTAATATTTCCATCATAAAAAGCTTCTGTTTTTTGCTGGCCTTCTGCCACTCTGTCCATGTTTCCGGATCATCTTCTAGATTAATTTGTATTACTTCGTCATCTGTGTCAATTGGTCTTGTTTCGTGTATATCTGTGCAGCTCAAGGCTTCCTGTACTCCCCTTCCCAGTGTATCATTTGTTTCTACGTCACTCATAGTGTTGCTTTTTAGTCTCTTTTTTTCTGTATTTCGTCTTGTGTTTTTCTAGTTCGTATACATATTTTTCTAATCGTAAAACGCCGTAGTTTCTGTGTACTTTGTGTTAACCTGATATATACGCGTGCTCTATCGAGTGTTAGTCGACAGACTTTTTTATTGTTTTCGGTTGGCTACTTCTTGTATTTATTAACCAATTTAAAAAATTTTGTATGGGGTGTTTGTCGTTTGTATTGGTTATATGCTTGTGCATGCAATTATTGGTTGCCGCTGAGGTCTTAGGATATTGCGATTTAGAAATAATATCGATAGATAACTTTTTTCTTTTAGGTGCGTATTTCCTTTGGGGGTTATAAGTATAGTATATACGAGTTATGAAAATTCACTTACCAGATTGCCGTGATGATGGTCAGCATGACGATAATCTCGTGCATACTTATGGGTCCCTTCTTTGATCCTTCCTGGAGTTGCTCAGCTTCTGCTTCCGCTCGTTGTTTTCATCCCCTGTGCCGTGTATCCCGTGTTTTCCGGCTGTAGTCCAGGCTTGGCGTACCGTGCTTTCTTCTCTTTGTCTATATTTTTCCGGGTTGAGTGAATGGTAGCTGCCTCTAGTGTCCTGGTATGTTGGTCCACTAGCTTGATATGCAGTTTTTTCTTGTCTAGTATCCTTGCAGTATCGAAGATTTTTACAATTATATTTTCCTGTTCTCCTCTACTTTCCCAATTTCCTTATATTGTGGCACTTGACACACTGAATTCAGCGTCTGGCACTTTTGACATTTTTTTTTTCTTTGCGACGAGAAATATATTCTTTTTATTTTTTTTTTACTTACGTTAATTAAGTCGAGAAAAAATAATTAAAATTTTTTTTTGTTTTTGTTCCGTGAGAATAAATGATTTCCGCGCACGCGACAGACCGTAAAAAATTTTATCTGTATCCCACTTCTGACACCAGCTGTTACGTGGGATTTTCGGTGCGGGAATAAGTAGAAGCGTGACTTGTTGTTACTTATGCTTTATTAGAATTACTTATATTTGAGGAAAAGTGTGCGTGTCTTCTCGTCTCGCGGACTTCGTCCTTACCCTCTCGCGTCTCTAGCTGATCTCTCGTCCCTTCCCTCGCCCTTTCCTATCACCTCTCTTCTCTATTCCCCTACCTTCAGGCCCAAGCCAGCAGAGGCGCACGCACGCATAGCTATATGCTATCGTACGTAACACCAGTATTATTTGGATATGTCTTCGAAAAAGTGTGCAAAAATTTTATCCCGCTGCTACCACCAGCTTTACCAATTCAATTAGAAGAAAAATTTGAAGTGCCAGCAATAGAAGAAGAAGATGTTCCTCTAACGCTACCTATAATAGAAAAAATAGAAGTAGAGGATAGTGTTGGCGGTGGCGCAACGGTAGAATTGCAGTTCTGTTGATCTCCAAGGTTAAGCTTCATTTAGCGCGGTTAGTTAGATTTAGATGGACTTAGATGGGTGATTGTCTGGTCACCATTTAGGTCTCGCCCTTTCGCCTGTGCTCTTGATTCTCGATGGTCGATTAACTGTTTCTCTGACGCTTCGTCTACGTGACCATAGGTGTGACTGAGTTGGTTCAGATGATTTATGTACGTACATAAACATCTGGTCATAACTGAGGTGCACTGATGGCTAATTAACACTATGCTTGGGTAAAAAATGCCATGTCTGAGCTTACGGGCGATGGTGAATAAAAAAAAAAAAAAAAAAAAGAAGTGAAGGATTCTACCACTACCATATCCTATATCATAGAGCGAGAGGATGGAGCTGTAGAAGCAACCAACACCACCTTCTCGATCACCAACACCACTATTACCACCAGCTTCGACACTACCATCACCATTTATGAAATCACCACCACTACCATTATCACCAACACTACCACCAACATCATCACATCAGCAGCAGCAGCAGCAGCAGCAGTCACCATGGTTCATTCAACCGCTGCCAGAGAATATTGAGGAATGGACAGAAGATGATAAAGAAGAACTGGATACGAGAATCCAAATCTTGCTAAAGCAGCAACAGTTAAAAATAAGGGCAGGTAGAACCATAAAAATGATGAAGGTATGGTTAAAAGTAATCGAAGATAATCGAAAAAAATTAGAAAAATAAGAGAAGCGTCAAGTTGCCTAGCTTAAAAAAAAAGCAGTGCAATCGAAAGAAAAGAAAAGAAAAAGAGCAACTTTTGGAAATGAAGCAAAAAATATAAACGTAAAAAAAAAGTTATAGTTGAACAACGAGCATTATATTTTTAATTTCGTAAGAATATAAGTAAATTATTATTAGTAATAAATATTATTTAATTTTTTAAATATCTAGTCTTTTATTTTAACATAACGTTAAACTTCTTTTTAAAAAAGAAAAAAAACTTTACAATTATTGTTTCTCTTCTTTTAAAGTTTTACCGCAATTGTTAATTAACTATTTGTTTGATGTCAATACCTTTTTAATATCTATAACATTATCATACCTATAATACTGACTTCTTGTAAGGTATTCACCACTACCCTTAGTCATCTCTTCCTATCATTCACACACACGCATACGCATATACATACACACATGTTTACCACCCCTTTTTAATTATGCTTTTTGCTAAACTCTGAAGGTATTTAAAGGAGTTTACGTTGACAGAGCAGTTCATCCTACCTTAGTGACTCGATTACTAAGCTACCTCCTGCAAAAAGTCATGGCTACTGTACAGTCACTTCAAGGATTCGGCTACCTGACTGTGGCAATCATACCAACAATTTGTTGAAAGTAAAGTTAATGCTGCTCAAATTCAAAGACTATTAGATTGTACTCTTGTAACATTGAAGGATGCTGATACATTTAGTAAGAGTTGCAAGTTACCAACCTCTGAAAAACAAAAATTTCAGGCAGCTGTGGCTTTACTCAAAACTACCGTACAATTTCCTTATGACCATTTAGAAATAGTAGAGGCGGATAGAATATTTATAGATAAACCTCAAGTTTTTGTGGCAGACAGTGAGCAAGAAGTAACAGTAGCAGTCAAGGCATTAAAAAATGAACCTGCAATTTTTATACTAGAAAATACACAAGAAGCAGGCCTTGAAATAAGCGTCCAACGTAAAGGTGTGACAGAAACGGGCCCTACAACAAGCATTCAAGATGAAGGTATGATAGAAGCGACAGCAGCTCCCGTTCTTCAGAATGATAGATCAGTACATTTAAATGACCTTAATAGTGCATTTGAAAAATGCATCATGACAGCTTTGATCGGAAATTTAAGACACCTAGATCTAAAAAAGTTTATAAAAGAAGCTAAACATCAGTTTGTAAAACGTATCTATCGATCTCTTAGTGAATATGAAGCGTTAAAAGTAAATACAGTATTGGCAGCTGAATACATAATAGTTAAAGATAATTTTCAGAAGGTGGATTTAAAATACTATAATACAAAATCACAAGCTATATTCCAGATAACGGACTTCTATGAGTGGTTTGATATAAATATACAACAGCCAATAGAAAAAAATATGGATGATTTTAGTGACAAAAAATCAGGCTGATCTTTGCTCTTAATTTTAAATTTAGTTGTAAATATTAATTAATTGAATTCTATGTGAGGTAGTTTTTTTATAGATTTGCCAAGTTACATAAAAAATAAGAATGCTTGTGTAAATGTAGTGAACAGAGACGTTCAGTGCTTTAAATGGGCTATTCTGTCAGCAATATATCCAACTAAAAAAATCCAAATCGGTTCTCGAACTATGTTCAGTATGAAAACCAGTTAATTTTTGATGGAATTGATTTACCTGGTAACCCAAAGCAAATTAGAAAATTCGAAAACCAAAACAAAGTATCGGTGAGTTTATATTTTTTTCAAAAGAGGAATGATGTATACAATGTTTTTCGCAGTCACTTAACAATAACTAAAAAAGAAGTCCATGTAAATCTTTTACTTCTTAAAAGCTTTAATGTAGATCATGAAGAAGATGATAATGTGAATAAAGGTAATAATCATTTGAACGAAGAATGCAAATATCATTAGGTTTGGATAAAAAATTTATCCCGCTTGGTATGTAAGCAATTATCTAATTATGGAAATACAGTACATATCTGTGATCGTTGCTTTCACTATTTTTGTCAAAACAAAAGTTAGAAAAGCACGAAGTCGATTGCAAAATTTTAAATATGTGTAAAATTATACTGCCCAATAGAAATCAGAAAGATGATGTACTACAATTCAAGAATTTTACGTATAAAAACAAAGTACTTTTCGTTGTATTTGCAGACTTTGAGTGTTTGCTAGAACCTAAAAAGATCAGTCGTGCTTATCAAAGTCATAGAGCATTCTTATTTATTATTTTGTTAAGTGCTCTCACGATGATAGCAAATCAGAATATAAGAGTTATAAAAAAAGTGATGAGAACGATCATAAGACCCCTGCTAAGAGGTTCGTTCGTTCTCTTTATCTTCTTACTCTAAAACTAAAAGAATTATACAAAAACCCTATAAAAATGACAAATTCAACACTTGAAGAACAATTTAAATATAATAAAGCTTCTTTGTGTCACATATTCAACTAACCATTCAGCTTGGATGATATAAGAGTTAGAGATCACTGTCATCTCACTAGAAAGTAAGTGTACTTTTTTTTAACATATTATATCATGAAGCGTACAATATTTTTTCATTTGAGATACCGTAATCGCGCTCATAACAAATGCAATCTTAATTATCAAGACTCAAGAATGATATCCGTAATTATTCACAACTTGAGTGGATATGATTCGCATTTGTTTGTAAAAGAACATGCTTTTCGGGAAGAATTCAGCTTCTACCACAAACAAAAGAAAAATACATCTCATTTACAAAATGTGTGGAAGGGACTGATGTCAGTCCTCGATTTATTGATTCCTCTAAGTTTATAACTTCATCTCTTGATAAATTGTCATCTCATTTAAAGGAATTAGAAATATTGAAAACAGTATTTTCAAATGATGACCATTACAACACAGATCAAATAAATATATTTAAAAAAAATGTGTGTACCCTTACGATTATACATCTTCTTTTAAGAAACTCAAAGAACGTAGGCTTCCATCAAAAGAAAGTTTTTACATCAGCTTAGTCGAAGCCCATATCAGTGGTGAAAAATATGAACATGCTGTAAATATTTGAAATACTTTCAACATACAAATACTTGGGTAGTATTCCGACTTATATTTAAAGACAGGTATATTGTTACTAGTTGAAATATTTGAAACCTTTAAAAAAAATTGTGTTGTGGCATATCATTTAGATCCAGCTCACTTTCACACAACGCTTGGCCTAACATGGGACGCGATGTTGAAATTGACGAATGTGAGTAATATGTGCAAAGTATTAAGATCGTTACACATATATCATTTATATAAATAAAATTGGAATAACAGGTAAAATTGAAACTGTTAACTGACATAGATATGGTTATATTCATCGAGCGTAAAATTCGTGGTGGTATAAGCCAATGTGGCAATCGGTATGCCAAGGCCACTAATTTGTACATAAAAGAAGGCTATATAGCTAATAAAAGTAATAAATATTTAATGTATTATGGTGTTCATAATTTGTATGGATGGGCTTTGACCAAACCATTGCCTTATGGAGGCTTTAAATGGATTTAGAACGTTAGTCCAGTTGGTATTTTGAACGTGGCTGATGATGGAGAAATAGGTTACATACTTGAAGTGGACCTTGACTATTTTAAGACTCTTTACGATGTCCATAAGGATCTACCTTTCTGTGATAAGCACATTGTACCTCCAGCGTCCAAGCAAAAAAAATTGATGACTACACTTTACGATAAACAACGATATGTGATCCACTATCGCACGCTCAAACAAGCCGTTACCTATGGTCTTCGCATAAAAAAAGTTAATAGAGTTTTACAGTTCCATCAAAGTTCGTGGTTAAAGGAATACATAGACTTCAACAATGAAAAGCCTAAAAATGGAACAAATGACTTTGAGAAAATGTTATATGAATTATTTAATAATGCTGTTTATAGAAAAACGATAAAGAATGAGCGCAAACGTATTGATGTCCAGCTTATTAATAAATGGGAAGAGCGTTACGGTGCTGAGAGTTATATCGCTCGACCAAATTTCTACAGCTATGACATATTTGATGAGCAGTTAGTGGCTATACAATTATTACGCACCAAAATTAGCATCAAGAAGCCAATATATGTTGGATAAAGTGTCTTGGACCTATCTAAGACACTTGTATATCAATTTTATTATGACTTTATGAAAAGTCAAATAGCAGATCTATGCAAACTTTTATACACAGTCACTGACATTCTTCTGTATGAAATATCAAATTACAATATCTACAATGTGATGCGTGAAAATATCATAAATAAAATAAATCTAAATATAATAAATGCTAGAATAAATTTTGATGATAACATTAAGTCCTTATGCGAAAATACTAGTATGACTCGAGAGCAAGAAAGTATCAGGTCACGACGTCATTAGCTCTTTACTGAAAAACAAACGAAAATTGCACTCAGTGCGCATCATGACAAACGCTATTTTCAATCTGGTTCTACAGACACCCTACCATGGGGTCATTACAGCATAGTGGAGAGGGGATGAGTAAACCAAGGTAAAGAGCTAGAAAGGGGAAAGACAGCTAATTTGATCAAAAATAAAGAAGTAGGGATCGAAACAGCAAATCAGAATAAAGAAACAGGAAGAGAGAAAACTGCTCATCCAAAGCCATCCAAAATAGAGGGGGATGTTGCAGTGAAGGGGCAAGCCACAGTGGAGGGGCTAGCTCCATATAAGAAAATGTCACAGTCAGTAGAGCTCATTATACTACCAGCCAGAGGTTCAAATAGGACTGGGATGAAAAGACAACAAGAGCCTCTATCGCCATCAGTAGTCGTTTCTGACCATGTTACACGAAGTAAAAAGCCTAGGCTTCGCACAGGTCAGCATGATTTTTTTTCAATTTTTTTCTTCGAAAAAAAAAAAATTTCAACAGGTAGAATAAAAACTATTCATGAAAAATGTTACAGATGTACCTTGCACATTTTAATAAAATCACTAATAAAGGTTTTCTGCCGCAGAAAAAAATTTCCGACATGATTCCAGATTAGAAATATATGGTGACCAAACTGAGTAAGGTCAACACTAGATTTGGGCCAACAGTAGTAGCTGAGTTGGCTGACGATTTCCAAATCTTTTTATCGTTTAAAATATGCATAGCTCTGTATGATAATAATGACTTATATAACGAACTGCTGGATGCTGTTAATAAGTTTAGATTATTTTTAATGTACAGTAAAAAACATATTGTATTTTTTTATGATTAAGAATAAGTAAATAACATGACAATTTCTTTCAAATTTGGAGAATTTATTTCTTGAATACACTTCCTGTTACAGTTAGAACGATTTTTTTTAAGTTTAATATTGTATTTGATACATCATATTGAAAAAATTTTTCTTAACGTATTTTTTAAAAAATTAAAAAAGTTTTATTTAAATAATTTATTTGATCAATCAAATGAAAAATATATTTTTACTTATTATAAGAAAGATTTTTCCATAATTAACGATTATCAATCAAACTATTGTAAGTGTTGTTAAAACCCAACCACTTTACAAACACTTGCTGTCTACGTCTTCGAAGAACTTTTTCCACCAGGTAAATATCATAATTTTTTGTTTTTTGCAGTTTCCATTCATTAAAACCTCCGGAGATAGGTTGATCTCGATAATCTTTGAGACGATACGTAGTTGGATTTGTTTCTGCTACATGAGTCATTGTGAATAATTCTGTTGACCAATTAGGAGTATGGCCTTTTTCAAATACTAATTTTATTTTGCTCACGCGTACTTTATTACCAACTTTAAATTTTGATTTTAGGTTGCTGCTCCATTTGCTTTTTTAAAAAATCTTATCAGGACTTAAATTTTGTTTTCAGTAGTAACATCTTTTGGTTTCATACCAATTGTTTGATGTTTTCTATTATTGTATAATTTAATCAACGTTTGGAAAACATAAAACTATTTGTAATTGCCTTGTAAGCTAAATTGTTTCCACATAAGGTCTTTTAAAGTACGATTATATCGTTCTCATGTTGATGCTTTGAGGTTACTGTAGGTTGAGTATAAGTTTATTTTGTATTTTTGCATTAGATTTTGAAACTTAAAATTGTAGAACTCTTTTCCATGGTCAGTTTGCAAAATTTTTTGGCACCCTTCAATCCCTTAATAAAGACTGCATTGCTGTTGACACTACTTTACCTGTTTTTTTCTTTATCAATACAGCCCAAGCATACTTTGAAAAAACATCTATTACAGTAAGGATATACCTATAACCTTTGTTTTTACGAGCGTAAGGCTGCATCTCGACAAGGTCCACTTGCTAAGTCTCATTTAAGCCACGCACGTCAAATTTTCGACGAGGATAATTACGTCTTGCTGCCTTGTAAAGTTCCTTGACAACTCGTTCCATGTGTTATATGTCTAAATTTATTTTTGTTAAATCAGCTTGAATAAATGGTAATTTTTTTCGTAAATTGTATATGAGAGTTCGAATGCTATCTATTTCTTTTTCAATACTTATAATTTTTTCAGTTAAATAAGCACGATTTACAGCATCTCTAGGTTGTTTCAGTGCTGCAACATTGCACAATCTTTTATTATCTAAGTCATACTGTCCTTCTGCAGTAAGTTTGTATCCAACACCAGAAGGACCTTGAGTACCACCTTTATTCCTACCTAGTTTACGACCAAATACATTAACACTCATTGTGATATTGAAACAAAATGACTGCTCACCTTTATGTATACACCCTGCCTCACGCAGCTCTTTAATAATTAATATTATTTCATTGTCATGAGTTGGATTTCTTGCAGATCTTTTAGCTGTGAGTAGTTGTAAACGATCCATAAGTTTGTTGGGATTGTCCCAGTGCACATAATCTACATGCTGGGTTTTTGGGGCGATTTTGTATTGTGGTAATAATGATTCTCCAATTTTACTTGGACTGCAATCGAACATAGAAGTAATAATTTCCTTAAATTTATGACCATTATGTTGCCTACTAGATTAATTTTTAATTAAATTCTCTTCTATGAACACTCGAAGTTTTTAAAAGCATAAAATATTTTTGGAAATCCTTTTCCGTTGTAAGATTTGGATTCGGGAGTTTTTTTATCAGTAGCTCCATTAATCCATCAGTCATTGGAAATTCGAGTTTGTCCATTGTAGTTTTATTTTAATCAAAATATATTGGTAAATTTCCAAGTTTATATGTTCTATTTTCTTTTCGTACCCCGTACATTATATCCAATAATTTTTTTTGATCATTATCAAGCATTTGCAAATATGATTTCCTCAGTAAGTTTTCATTGATTTCAACATTATTAGTCATATATTAAATATTTTTATTCATTTCATCAGTATCTTCATTCATATTATCATCATTTTCACTGACAGCAGACTCGAACACCGTGCTGTTAACATCATTGGGTGGTTCTTTAGTTTTTGCTTTTCCAACATCTTTATTTTTATCGTTATTTAAGTAGTTATAAATTTCAAATAAATGTCTTTCATTCTTCTAGGCTGTAGTTACAATTTCCTGTAAAGGATCTGTTATTGGTTTAAAAGTTTCGCTTAGGACTTTTTCAACTTCATCTATTTTCAAACTTCAACTGTCTGTACTTTTTTTTACGGTTTCTCTTGCCTTTACTAATTGATAAAGTACGTAATTTTCTCCTTCAAACATGTTCATGTTTAATGCTTTTCGTTAGACTACAAATTTTTTCTATGTATCTCTTATATTTAAAGCAAAATTGTCAAAACCTTTTCTATATCGACCATTTTTTATCAATACACCCTTGTTTATAACAACAAATCTATACCGATCATCGTTCCAACAGCTAGAGCATGACTCTTTAAATTTAGTATATGGCATATCTGAATTAACATGATCATTATACACATAACTCAAATTAACTTCAACCTGACGAAATAAAGCTAAAAAATTTACGTTGTCTCTCACAAGATGTTTTGGTACTTGAGCATATGACTGACAAAGATAGAAACAGTCTACATTTTTATGTCTTCCCATGCAGAAAAAGGCTTTTACATTATCTCATTTTTCACAAGCTATTTCATCAAAAATATTAATAGAATCTGGTGAGGCATCATCTGGTAAGACTACTGCTTCGCTTTCACTGAAAAGTAAGTACTTCACGCCATCTATAGGTTCTAATAGCTCTTTTAAAAATTCGTATTTGGGTTAATTCGATGACTTTGAATATACGTATATATTTTCGAATTTCAGTCCGTTAGGATGTAATATTAATGCTACTAAGCTATTGGTTTTACCACAGTTGGATAGACCACAAAATATAGCACGAATACTATCTGGAAGGAGCTCACCATGTCGATTTACACGCTTTTCTTGTTTTACAATAGCATCAAAATTTGGAACTTGCAATGTTACAGACTATTCTTTAAATTTCATGTCTGTGCTGCATAACGTAATAGTTACAACTGAACTGTGAGATAAAATGATACTGCCCTTTATACTCTTGCATTTTTTATGTTATACTATGACTACATTGCAACTAATCTGATGACTATAAGTATACTTATTTTTTTTTCGCAATAGTCAGTCACAGCCTAAACTTCAAAGTGAAATGATCATACATTGTAAGTGAGGATTTGATCTTGTAAATAAGATCATAAATTTTTTACCTGTAGAAATTCATTGGCTTGATTATTAGTACTGTGGTCCAGGTATTAAACTTACGGAACGCCTCGCTAGAGATGATCTTGGAGTAAATCCTCTGGATACGGCGTGCAAACAGCATGATATAGCTTATTCGAAAAATTGATACGATCTTGAGACTTGAAACAAAGCTGATAAAATTTCAGCTGAGCGAGCTTGGCAAAGAGTTAAGGCTTCAGATTCGAGGGTTGGTGAAAAAACAGCTGCTGGTCTGGTAACAGTTGCAATGAAGCTTAAAAGTAGATTAGGTATGGGCTTGGAACAGGAAAAGAAAAAGAAAAAAGGTTTAAAAAAGAAATGCAGTAAAAAAAAGAAGCTAAAAACTACCATGAACACAGTTATTAAGGCTACTTCGCATCAAATGAATACTAAGAGCAAAAATGCTCGTAAAGTAATCAGTGGTGCTTTAAAAGGTGCTCGAAATGCAGTTAAAATGTGTGGTGGTAAAAAAGTATTGAAATTCTTCGTATTTACGCATTCTTGCTTTAATTGGTGGAGCTTTACCTCTGATTCCTTTATTTGCTGGCTTGAGTACAACTGGGCGCTTTGGCAAATGGTGTTACAGGAATTATGAAGAGCGTTAACGCGGCTAAGTCTGCAAAAAAAACAACTAAAAGAAAATCAATGACGTAATAAAACTATGAAAGCTATTGCGTTAGGAAAAGGTCTCTATCTTAAGTCTCATAAAACTGGATTGAAAGTATATTTAAAGCCATTTGGTAAAGGTCTGAAAAAAAAAAAAAAAAAAATTTAAAAAAAGTTAAATTACATTTAAGAGCTTTAACAAATGTAGATTTAATGAAATTCTCTAAGAGTTTAAAGATTTTTTTTTTTCGTGGAGTATTTATGCGAAATGACTTACCCAGTGATGGGACATGGTATCGTGAAACTACTATAGTAAATCTTGACGACAAGAATGGACCTGGAACTCAATGGGTGGCGTATCAAAAATATGGCCAGAATTTTGTTTATTATGACAGTTTTGTAGACTTGCAGCCACCTATTGATTTAATGTTGTATTGGGATGTTGATACAGTTTAGTATAATCACAAATGATATCAAAAATTTAATTCTTACAACTGCGGTCATTTATGCTTAAAGTTTTTGTCAGAACATGTATAAGCACTTAAAATAGTAAAAAAACACCTCAGTTTTACATTGACAGTCATATAAGAAACATTAACACTTAGTTTGTCTAGTACTTCTTCATCCCTAGAAGCACAATATCTTCCACCTATTGAATTATCACCAAAATACAAATATGTTCTTGGTTTAGTATGACTTCTAACGTTCAATTCAATTTTTAATATTGACTTAAATAACAACAAATTTTACGTAAGTGATCAAGTGGTTGTTATTCTAACTGGGAGTTATGAAATTGAAGATATTCAGTCATTTTTACTCAATGTGTTACAACCGAAAGATATAAGTATCAGTATCAAGCCAAATAATAATACGCTTCGTAGTGTTGTTAGGTGTAGTCATACTACTGATTTCAGACGAAAAGATTCTATAGGGTGACTACTAGGTTTTACTGAACAATTACTACAAGATAACTTAACTCATGACTCTGACTTACCTGTATCCATTCTCAAGATTAACGCATTACGAGTTGAGTGCAGCATCGCTAGTGGATCTTATGTAAACGGAAAAAAAGTTCGGTACCTGCGGTACCACCTGCGGCACCACCAGGATATAAAATTATTGACGTTCCATCACAAATAATCTACTTAACTGTCATTGGACGAGTCATAGATCACTTACAACTACGCGTAGTTAATCAAGATGGTAATTTAATTAATTTTCGTGGAGAAGTCATCACGATAAGATTACACATTAAACCTTCATCGTAATGGGTATCGTTTATAATCACAAAAAGTATATAAACAACTTGACACGTACTTCTGCGCTCAGTCAACGGCAAGCTTTTAAATCGTCGAGACGTCAGAAAGGACAACGAAAGCATCCAAAATTGACAAATCAAAACATCCAGTTTCTTGGCTTAAAAATAAAAGGTGCGAACTAACATTCAAATTTTTTACCTTGAAGATGGATGACATTTTAAGCATTCAGTCCTTTGTTGCGTTTAATGAGTCTATCGCACAGTATAAAATTCATGCTCATCAACCATATGCATCATCAACATATAATAATAGTGAAGAAATTCGTATATCAATTCAAATCAAGACCTATGCCTGCTACCATCCCGCAGTCCTTTACATATTCATGGAAGGGTAGTGAAAGTAGAAGCTACGACGGCAGCAATTACTAAATTAGTAAATAATGCTATCCTTCATCTATTTAAAGAAATAAGATATAAGATTAACACTATAGATATGGATAAGTGTAAAAATGTAGGTTCGACAACTCTCATTAAAAACTGTCTAACGCTCAATCCTGATCAAGATGTATTAACTGAAAATGCTAGTTCGTTTGGTATTTAAAATAAACTTGATCTAAGAAATAATAATGGCTACTTTAATCTTTTGATTCCTCTCAGTATGATTTTTGGTTTTTCTGAAGACTATCGTAAAGTAGTTGTTAATGTAAAGCATGAACTTATACTCACAAGATCTAGAAATGATTTGAATGCAGTTTTACAAAGTGAAATTCCTGCTGCAGAACCTAATGGAGTGGCTACTTGGTAAGACTTCAAGATATTAATATTAAAACTAGAATGGCTCATGCCTTACGTTGTAATGTCAGATGCACATAAAGTTCGTCTACTTAATTATTTGCAAAAAGATAAATTTGTATCTATGAGCTATCGAACTTGGGAACTGAATAAATATTTACTTTTACCTACTACATCAAAACATATATGGACGGTAAAGATGTCCAATCAGTTAAAAAAGCCGGGCTATGTTATACTAGTCTTTCAGACAAATCGTAAAAATCAGAGAGGTTTAAGTTATTGCCAGCTAAATCATTGCAATGTAAGAAATGTAAGACTGTATTTAAAGTCACAATATTGTTATTATGGAGTTCTTAATATAAATACAACAATCATTTTGCATTGTTACATGACATGTTTGCAAACTTTCAGAATTCATATTATGGTAAAGATCGTGCACCTTTGTTAAGCAAATATCAATTTCAACATGCTGTACCTTGACTGTCCTTGACAGTTCTAAACAAAATGAGTCGTTAAAGAACGCTTTCGTAGATGTGCGATGATAACTTGAATCTCACGGCAATTTTCCTAATAATACATCAGGTTATTGCTTAATTTTACATGATCGTATCGTTTAGAACAGTCCCATGAGTGGGAATGTTAAAAAACTTATGTGAGGCTATAAAACACGACGCATGACACCACAAACTTCAGTAATCTGTTAACCACCATGGAAAAAGGTCAGAGCAATTGGACTAGAGAAAAAGAAGAGAAGAGAAGGCAAGAAGAGAGGAAAAAGTTTGAGAAAAGACACGCTGATGAATGAGAAGAAAAAAAAGCTAGGGAAAAATCACAAGATCATAAATGTTGTAAAAACCTTAAAAATAAGAAAATCAACTTGCTAAAAGAGATATTTATTGATCAACATGTCTCATAAGCCAACCATTAGCAAATTTACTACTGATGGTAAATATCAAAAACTTTTAACCAAGAATGATGATAATGACAGAAATGAAAAATCTTGGCTGAAAAATTTAATAGAAAAGTTTTCAACTAATAAATCATCATTTTCTGAATGTTAAAATTATGAACGATTTAAACAATAATTTAAGGTTTTTATAAAGAGAAAAGGATAAAATGGAGTACATCGTAGACATGCAAGCCTTTAAAAAGCCTGGCAATGATTACGTGCTTAAAGAATTAGCTACTCTACCGCTCCATCCGAACGATGCTGAAGTACAAATGTATCTTTTTAAAGCACCCTTTGCTTGGCGCAAATTATCATAGAAATATAAAGATCAAAATTTATATCTTAAACGTAACTATCATGGACTAGCCTAGAGCTCAAGCAATATAGTACACTGAGGTTGGCAATATTCTACGAGAGAATCTTAAAGTTGCCACCAAAATTTTTGTGAATGCAGAACTAAAACAAAAGTGGCTTGAAAGATTTGGATTCAAAGTCACTGATATAACAGATTATCCTTTATTTGAGTTCCTAAAACTGGTTATCAGTTGTCCTTATCATAATGGATCTTACAAAACCATGCGTGCTCTTCACAATGTCAAACGCATGAGAACAATGTAATTCGTACTTTGCAAATTGTAATTCAAAATAAATTTTCTTAGAAATAAGAATAAATGTTTGAAGATTTACCATTATTTTCCAAAAAAATAAGAATACACTCCTTGTCCTACCCACTCTCATCATACATTATACATTTTAAATTAAAAATCTTTATAAAAGTATATGCATACACGCATCGTATGTAAGTATTTATCTATGTATGTAGATGAACATGTAGATTTGTACATGTATTACCTTGGAAAGGTAACACTTATTCGTCATACCTTACAGATATAAGCGTGTGGTTGGGACTCTCATCCGTACATACAAAAGAACACTCTTTACTATAGGCTAACCAGAGACAAGGAAGATGTGCACAATCCCTAGCGCTTCGTGTAGAGTCATGGCTGTCCGCGCACGTTCGCGCACGTGGGCAGGGAGGTGTACGTATGCTGAATTTGGCGTGTGATCGTATCGGCCTAGTTTATCTACTTGTAGGCTTTTTCATAACTTTTAAACGCGTCGTGTAAGACATTTAGCCGCAAACAAACTCCACCCTTGTTAATGACTTGCGCACTTAGTGCTTGTTTTAAATATTTGACATGCGATTCAACCAATACTGCTTTAACGCGCACAATGCTGACTGTTCGCTCAGCCATGGTTACAACTAATAAAACTCGTTACCCGTGAGCTGGCAGTAAAATTACCAAAAACAATATTACTTTCGGCTGCGTGATTGGCAAAGAGATTGACTCCGTGGGTGCTAATGCGACTGAAGAGGAAGCATATTCCAGCAGTTAGCTTGGTATAGCGACAGAGATGTTGATTCAAACGGTCCAGTGATAGGTCAGTGACTTCACCAGAATGGCTTTAAGTGTCACTTTAGGGGTCATGAGTGTAGACATTACAGGAGGCACCAAAATGTCTTGTTTCTTCAGACGTCCCTCGAAGCTGGGAGACTTAAATGGTTCAAAAAAGGGGTATTAAAAAAACGATCAAGAAAAATCGTGCCTATTTGAACGACTACCAGCAATCCGTGTCACCGCGCAGACGACACATAAGGAGCACCAAAACGTGGGAAAACTTGAATCCAATGGTCGAAGAAACAATTTATTTTAGAATTAGTTTCCTGAAATAATATTTATGCATATCCGTGACAATACGACCAGAACTAATCCTGTACGAAAATCTACAGTCAAGTAAATCTCTTACTCACTGAATCCTTGACTGTATGATATCAAACATCGGAAATAACACACACCAAAAACCATGCATCGTAACAAATCAGGGACCAACGATACTAAGGACAATGGCAAAGGGCTTGTCTACGCGGAGTACATAGACTCGAGCAAAGAGCCCTTTACTAAGGTGTACCTGCAATCAACGCTCTTGACGACACGTAGAATCAAACGCCACTTATTTACTAGACCAGAAACTACCATCCTCTGAGGGAGCGTTTGGCTGAGCCGCATCTTGCATCTCAAGACATCCGCACTCTTCGAGGTTATGAGATCCTGCCTCACATGATGACAATAGATATTGTTGTCAGCATGTCTCACCGACTCAATCATACGTGTTCAGCTCATGTTAAGAATGAAGAATGCCTTTTTTGTTTGGTGGCAGCGATCGTGAGGGATTTTTTCGCTGATTTGATTACCTTTTAAGAGTATGACCTTGTGTACTGTTTTGTGGTGACTCAAAGCATAACGATCTGATCCAGATTGATTCACCACTCACCACGCTTATCGAAAACGATGTACACATGCACTGACGAAGTAAGCCACGTTGATTAGCCTTGATCTTGACTCTTTCCTTTTTTTGCAGTTTAGCTGCCTGAACAAGGAGAGGATAGCCCAAAAACAGACGCGGTGCATTTGCTCACCCCTTCTTTTACCCGCTCGACTATAGTCCGTGCCACCTCTTGGCCATGCCACACCGTATTAATATGTATGATTTTTTCTTAAATGTACGATCTACTACAAACAATTCGAGAAAAACCAAGTGTGAGTCTCGGGACCCCTGGCAGAAGTGAATTCTCTAACTTAAATGTTATGAAACTCGGTAAAATAAAAATTGAGAAAATTAGAGTGCATCTAATTTGAGCAGATTTTCAACAATCCCATATTTAAGTAGAAAAAATTTTAATACTATATTATATTTGAGCTTGCGCGTGCTTGAAATACATATAACTTTATATATTACTTAGGGCTTTATTACAAAACAGATTAGAGTTTTATTTCAAAAGCCCATTAATGATTTTGGAGACTGTGGTACCTTTAATACCTTAGTAAGCTTCAAAAGCGTAAGAAATGGCAAATTACAAATGTTACAACTAAAATCAACTCTATAGCTATTGAAACAGATAAAAACCTACCTTGTGCCCGTTAATAAATAGTTACTGAAATATATTGGGATAATAGTGGAAACGTAAGGAGATAAAACATATTTACATGAGAATAGAAATGTAAGAAGAATTGGAATAAAAAAAGCAAAGGGTATTTAAAAAAAAAATGTTATACTTATGTTATTTAACAGATGCAATGGAATTCCGAAAAATGAAAATTAATGTTCGTACCTCATTTTATTGCCACCACTTTGATTAGGTTATTGACAAATTGTTGCTACTAAATTTTCCTGATTATTGAAAGAAAAGTAATGGTTTTTATCTCTGAAATCATTCTCAGAATTGTATCGAACGTGCCCGCATTTAGTATAAAATCAGTTTTTCATGACGTTCAAACTATCAATGCTTATATCTCATGGTTATAGTAAGCATTAGTTGGAGTGAAATTTCAGGTGACCTTTTATAGCACGTTTTTTTCCGAGCATACTTTTGTTACAATTCTGTAACTTATTGTTTTGCATTTTTGTATTAATATTTTTCATGTAATAGGAAGTCTTATATTTTGGTATGATAAAGCTAAACAGTTTGGCTCGCTATTGGAATAAGTAGAATACGAATATAAGAGGGCGAATCTTTTACCTTAAGATTATAACCTGCTTTTATTTCAACTGGTCAGAGAAAATAACAATTAATTCATAAGTCCCATAGTAAATTTTTGAAAAACGTAATAAAAAATGACAAGGTTATATGATGGTTCTGGATGTTAATGGAATATCAATATTATTTAAAAATTCACCCATTGGAGTTAACTTATACATAAAACTCCAGTATAGTATGTTGACTCATACATGACAGAAACTAGTAGTTAAATAGTAAAGTTTATTATTTTTAAATTAATTTTTAAAATACTGCTTTGATTTCTTACCTGACACAAAGTAAAAGCATAGTACAAAGATGACATATTGCTAAGTGAGGATTTGTATTGTTCTGGAAATAAAGCAAATATGACTTGAACTAGGTCAGCGATATGACATGAAAATTCTTGTTGGATTGGTTGAGAAACTGGTGCAGGCTGACCAAGTGACCGGGCTAAGTTTTTTCGTGATACAACTATAGTATATGATAATGATCCAAGTAGTAACCAACACAATAACCTTATATGATTAACACAATCTAGATATTCTCTAGCACTAGAACAGTAATAATACGTTATTAAACGTCAAATTGACATTAATCTTTTAACTTTAAAATAATATGTCTTACTTCAAGCCATTAATATAATGTATTTTGAATAATATGTACTTTATGTAACAATAATATAATATAAAAAATGTTGTCTTGGGTTAATCTAATTTAATATTTAAAATTTTTTAAAGAAGAATAGTCAGAGAATAGGTTAGAAGGCATTGAATTTTTTAACTTACTTATAGTTTAATTATGCAGAACTAAGTCTTTACTGATGACAGCTTTGCACACATTATGACAAAAAACAGAAAAAAATGTATAAAGAGAGCAAGTCTACTTATTAATTTTAGTAACCAAGATAGTGGTTTGCATAATGATAAAAACAAAGATCATACATTTTTTGGAAACTCTGTGTTAACATCTAAAGAGGTTAGAAATAATTCTATTAGTTCTCTTATTTGCTCTAATAAGTTTGTCACATTTTTACTAAGACATTGATTGTTACTTAATGTTAGTTATTTTAATCAAATGGTAAAGTACTAATGTATTTTTAAACGATTAATAACATACAGAAGGAATCATGGTTTCTTTATAAAAAATTTTTAAACATTAATATCTATTCCTCATTGATTATCCAAAATTAAAAGTTTCTTGTATACCAGCATAGTCGCTAATTAATACGTTGTATAACTTAACTTTTTTTGCTTTAACTATGCAATTCTAAATATAAGTATCTTATAAATAAAAAAGCTTGAAGGCATAGCTGAAAAAATATTTTTTCTCTTAAAATTCCGGCTTTACTTATAATGCAATAGTATGAATAGATGAAAAAAACAATTTAACTTTTTAAGACTGCAATTTATAAGAATGTCAAGATCTGTGTCAGCAATACACTTCTATAATTATACTCCAGGTTAATAATAATGAGTAAGAATCATTTTACCTGAAAATAATGTACACATATCAAATTCATTTTAAGTAGTTTGGAAGTTTACATTTTGATTTTTAGGAATCGAAAGGACTAAAATGCAAGTTATTGATTTTCACACTACTTGGATTATACCTGGTATCTTAACGTTATTGTTTAGGTTCAAGGTTCTATAGATCTACAGTTACAACCTAAATCTTTATTACAATAAATTATAATTTGCTGGGCATTAGTGTGGTACTGGTTATTTAGAATCCTGTATAGTGACTTTCTACTGTAGGGTGTCAGGAACTAAGTAAAAACCAGACTCCTTTTTAACCTGAATAAGTTATTAGTTTTTGCAAAAATAAATAAAGTATAGCCCACGTGTGTGGCATAAGTTTTTTAAAATCTTATAATCTAATTTTGGATCACGTCAAACGGCATGTACAGACATTTATAATGTATTATATCTGTCTGATGTACGTGTAATGTTTTTTAGGTATGATGGGTATTTATTTCTTATGATCATTCTTAACTACTTAGAAACTAATGATAAGACTTTTTTGTTGTTAGCTTATTTTTGAATATACTGAAACGCAGATTGTTCGTTTTTAAGTTTACTAAGACTACAGTCTTACAAATGTCAAGACCATGGTCCACAAAGAACTACTTATAAAGTACTAGATATGAAGCGATAAATATAATTTTTTAGATCTTGTCAACAACGTAAATATATCAGGCCTATTCTAAGTAGCTTAGAAGTCTGCACTTCAATTTTTAATCCATCGGGTGAATCAAAATATACATTATAGGCTTCCACACTACCCACTCGAAGTGTGCCTGGTTAGTTACAGTTTTCATGAGGGCTTCATAGATTTGCAGTTAACACTTTACATGCAATTTACTATAATAAGTGTTTGCTACAAACGATTTCCGTACTGATAAAAATAATTGAGCAGAATACAAAAGAAACATAAGTTAAAACAGAATGAAAATAACTTTATTGATGATAAACGTAAACGTGCGATTGATACATAGCCGTAAAAGTAACAGTATTTATTTATAATTAAAAAGTTATTTGTATTCTAACTAAATCGATGTTCGTTTTAGGCTCTACTAATCAGATTCTGGGCCCAGAGCATTATCACATAATACGCTAGGGGCAGAAAGCAGGGAGGGCGTCTTAACTGAGTCGTTATGTTTAATTATCCAAAAAGTTTAAATATAGGTTAAAAAGTTGGCGTCAAACTAAAAAACACTAACATTTTAGATGATCATGGGATAATACACTCTCCAGGTACTGAGATTTTGACTTGAGAAAACTAGGATGGATGGGAAATTCAAGTCCATGCACTGCTCGTGAAGAATGACATGTGAGGATATGTACATAGAGACACAGTTGCTTCTAATTTGGAAGGAACTGATAGCACCACCAAAACTGCAGTAGAGAAAATAGAAAAAACATGTCTAGCCAAGGATTACAAGGTAAAATTTGAACTACTTTTATTCGTGTCTTCCACGCTTCTATTGGGTGTAAAAGGATGCATCACATCAAATGACAGAAAGCTACAGTGTAAGTATGGCTCAAAAGCACCGGCTTAGAAAGCTGCTCTTCATAAAAAACTTACACAGCTTAATTTGTCCGATTGTTGCAACATTGACACACCTTTTACTATTGTTTGATGCAAAGAACAAGCTTAAGCTGACGGGAGTTACACTTAAGCACGACCATAATGCTACTGTAGAGACTACCTCTCTCTGACAAAAACTTCCACTGCACCATCGTATCAAGAGTCGAGCTCCCTAAGACCAAAGGATTAAAAATTCAAATGAAAGATGAATTTAGTCTACGTCACTGTAAAGAGAAAGCCAAAAACGAATCGGCCATGCTCGTTAAACCAAATCATGCAAATTAGCTTAAAAGCCGCACCACAAATCATCACACATTGCATCAATGGAATGAATACAAATCACAACAGTATCGCAAGCCAAAATATAAATCTGGTTATGGTCATCAAAGAGGGTATAAAAAAGCTCACTGTTACACACAGAAACATTAACTTAATTAACAAGAAGAAGAAAAGTACAAACTATCCAGCATATGCTTTTTTGTAAGGAATTCAACAAAAGAAAAATGGCATCTTAATAGCAGTACTAATAAGTTTAGTCTCTATAGCCAAGACTTAATGATGGATTTTATAAAAACTTCAAAAAACATCAAGCAGTAATCGTTAGCAGCAGAGGTGAAACCTGAGCCGTAGAAAAACGTGTAGGCAATCTATACGAAAAAAGTCATCTTACGCGCTTGATAAGCAAAAAACAAACCAGATATGCATCTATGGAAATGTCGTTTAGGATATTTAAATGTTCGTGGTCCATCACACATAACAAAAAGAAAATGTGTCAAACGCATGGATCACATCAAAGCGCATATTTGAAGCAGCTGTAAAATGTGTACAGCAGCTAAGGTGACAAGTACACCATTTCATGGTCAAACGTAAGTATCAAAATAGGCGTTCGGGATAGTACACACTGACGTATGCAGCTCCATGCAGATAGTTTCGCAAGGCAGATCAAGGAATTTTCTTAAGATTTTCTCGGAAAACCTACAGGCCCCCTACTGCCGTACACAACTTTTAGAAGAACCCATCCACAGACCCCCAGCAACCCCCTACATTATCAGACGATAATATCCCTTATTATAACAAGCTCTTTATTCCTAAGAACTTTTTAATACCCTGCACAATTTAAAGAACTTTTCGTTAAACAGTTTGTTATGTTCCTCCGTTATCTTAAATAAAATACTTATAAATAATTTACATAAATATAATGCTTAAAAAATTTTTAAACTGCTTATAAGGTATTGCTAATTAACTGTTCGTAACTTTTTTAAAGATTTTCAATAAATATACTAATCATAATGTCAAGTAAGTATAGTTCTTCTACATAATAAATTTATTCTACTGCAATATGCAACTAACATAAATTTGAGTATCTCAACTCTAATTCTCGCCATTAGTCCTACTTTTTACGAAAAAACAATTTAAACAATTTAGTAACGCTTACTAAATTATTCTGTTCTCTTTGTTTTTTTCGTGCAGTGCATATACTTGACCAAAAGAATTTGTCATAATGTACTTAATAATAAATCTTAAATTTTTTCATTTAAAAAAAATTTTGTGTTTTACATTTCAATCCTGATAATATTCTTAGAAAAACTTAATGATAAAATTATTTAGTAAAACTTGCTTATTAAATAGAATTTATTTAAATAACAAAAATTTTTTTAAGCTATAGTTTTTATGTTTGATTAATTAATACATTTAGTTTGAATAAAAAATCTATTTTTACTTTTGCAACTTGATAACAACATAAAATTGACCATGCGAAAATAATTTATTTAAAAATCAAAACCAACTTTGTCAAAATTTTGGCCATGAAATTCAGAAGAATTTATCATTAATTGTTATTAAAAATTCTAACGATAAAGGAAATTGCATTTGGTACAAAATAAAGGGTGATAAAGATATATTTCCAGGATTTGAAGTTATCTTTGGGATCAAAACTTTTTTCCGATTTTTTCACTTGTTATTATTTAATCTGCAACGCTATATTAAAATGATTTTGTAGCTTGTAATCTTTTTTCATTTTATAATCTGTCAGCAATTCCAGCAATAATTGTTAAAATTTTAAGTTATTATAGTGAATATGATAACCTTACTTCTGAAAATATCAGAAAAATTGAGATGATTTAATACGTTTGGATATAATCATACTTTTATTACTTTTTCTCTAAACAGTCAGAATTTTACGGAAATATTGACCTAAAATTAATAACTTATTTTAAAAACGCATGTCTATGTTTTATAAATCACGCACAATTGTGTCGTCTGTTTCTAGTGCTTTTTTCGGAATCATTATCAACTCATGTAAAATTCTTTTTCTTTTAATTTTTTTTTCAGATTTTAGTTAAAGAAATCAACGTCAACAATATTCAAACTTCATGGTTAACGAAAAGTTCTGTAACTAGTCTTTTCTTTAGGAAGTTATGATAAGGCAACACTAGTCTATGTCATCCTAAAAATTAATCCAACAAGAGAAAAAAGGCAATATATTAAGGTTTAGTATAGAAATGTTTTCCTGAACCACAAGGACTCATAAGATAATTCAAAATCTTTCCTATACATATAACTTCAGAAGTTTCATTTGATCGGGATTTAATGATCCATTAGTATATTTAAACATTTTTGTACAAAGTGAGATCTTAGGAGTACCATTTTTCTCTGATTGCATATTTACAGAAATCGGTAAACTGACTACTTAACAAGAGTTTCTTTTCTGTTGAAAGATTTATTCTATGTGTAGAGGAACATAACCATGCACATAAATAATAAATTTTTGACTCAAGTGGTCTATATTTGTTATTAAATCCAATTACCTTGTATATTATTGGAAATTCAAAATGGAGCTCCAATTTTGAGAAATAATATGTTCACATGGCAGTACAAGCTTTTTTAAATATGTCATAAATTTGTAAGCTTTTATAAATAGACCCTATAGTTTAAAAATTAAATGAGAGATGAGATTCACTAATGTTTTGTTTCTTCTGGGAAGTTAGCGTACAGAGAGAGCTAAGTGGCAAAGTTATACTAGTATGTATGTATAATCCTATATTATATAGTTAAATATGTGGGGCATTTCACGTAACACTTCCCCTGCATCCTACTGCTCCATCCCCCAAAAGATCCCTCACTATCCCTTACTGCCCCCTTTCTATAAACTAAGGTAAAATCCGTCTTATTTCTACATTATTTTTACTCAATAAATATTAGGTCTAGCTCTCCCAGTGCCCCCCACCTCCTCTTCCCTGTTTTTCATCACCTCTTCACTGTCTCTTCGCACGATTTTTTTGCCCTCTCCACCACCACTCCACTGCTCCCTACATAATTTTTCTACTGTTTCTATGCCCGTTTAATGTTGCAGTCAAATGGATAAAAAGGATAGATAATATACAAGCCTGTACTAAGTATATATATATATATATATATATATATATATATATATACACTTTAGACAGTTCTAGTAATAATTCAGGGGAACTTTCTGTAATGACATAAAGTAGGAAAAATATTCTCGTATTACGTACAATAGTAAGCAAAAAAAAAATGAGAAATTTTAGCTATTTATTTTTTAATTTCAGGTTAATCATAACAACTACCTTTCCCGTTACAAAGTGCTTGAATATTTTTATTTAACTTACTTGTAGTCATTTTCAGATTCTAGTTGCAATTACTTTAGGCTAAGGTTATCCCGGCTTATTTTTAACGACTGTCCGACTAACTGGCTTTTAGTATTTTAACATTAAACCAACATTCGTTTTCGATACAACTCCTACTGACATGAAAGCTAACAGGTGACAGTTAAGTCGTTATAATTTCAGGTGTTCCATTATCAGAATCAGTTAAGTAATCGTTTACCTTTACTCTCTCCCCCTCTACACATTTGACATTTCACTATCCGTGACGGCAAAAAAAATGTTTTAACTGCGCTTGTTCATCTCACTTATTGCATTTGGTCTTGCAAGATCCAGTTTTGCTTTTATTTTGCGTTGAAACATTAAAAATAATAGTAATCGTTTTGTTGAGCAATTTTCTGTAATTTAGTAATCAAAAAAGAACTTTTCTTAATTTTCTATATCCAATTATATTTAGGGTACTGAATATGGACGAGGAATAAGTTTGAGATCGTATGTGATAGATGGGAGGGTGACGTTACTGATGTAATCAGCGTAAGCAGTAGGAAGTTGTTCTGAAATCACCGGAAGATTTGATGTAAGCGCACAGACTTGTACTGGCCAGCCTATAAATTATTTTTGTTGTATTCTTTTATAATATATTGTTAATAGTTGTTTTGTTCTTAAATATTAAAATATTCATTCTAACCATACCCAACTAACATAGGTACACTCTTTCAAACGATAATTGCACCATTTTCGTACACAACATAATTTCATAGTAAGTAAATTTATATTTAGAATTATATTACCTAGAATATAATTTTATAAAAGTATAACTTCTTACTTGGGTACCCAAGCACCTACTGTCCACTGGTTTGCTACGCTATTGGTGCCAGGATATACGGTGTTATAAGTATATGTTTGGTTCCGTTTTCTTTTATAAATACCGCGAACTCATTACTTGTATATTATCGCCCAATGTCTCTCACTAAGTGATTTGGTAAGCTAAAACAAGAAAAAGTTTTATTGACTGTATTCTTAGCTCGTGTATCGCTTTTCATCTTAGTTGCTTCCAGCGATCTACAACATGCATTTGCAATACCGATCAACGTATGTCAATATATTGGTCCTACAAAGTCACTGTACATCCTATTCTAACATTCATTTGGTAGTAGCCAAACGCTTAACGGTATCGCTCAAATGATTACAGAACTAAATATAATTTATTACTTTTCCCATAAGGAAATAGGTCTGTACTGATGACTGTTATAATATCTAATGTTAGGCTTCAATTTATATTTTGAATGTCAACAATAACCTCAAAAATAACCCCAAAATCACGTGGAAAGCCAACCTTTTCGGTATAACGTCAACCCAATAGCTGATACTTGCCATTAACTGATACTAATAAAGATATTGAAAGTAAGTAGCTCATTTCAACTTTGAAAAATAATTACTTTATTGACATCTTTTTCTCGACATAACCTTAAAATAAAGTTATATTTATTTTTGTGGGTATGAAGTATACGAAACAGCGAATAGAATGGACTAACTGTTACTGTATACTATAATTAATTTATCGACTTACCTTTACTATAATTAACACGCTAGCTTACACCATTGTGTTAATAACCGTCAAAAGTATCTATAAACGTTATATTAATGTACTGTAATTACTAAAGTACTGTTTACATTTTGTAGATCTGAGGTATACGAAGAACAATAAGTCTTAGTGTTAAAAGCATAGCGTTTTAAGCTTCTAAAAAAGAACTTATTGATATTTTGTGCATTATTTTACAGATTTAATAAGAATTTCATTCTTATCATCTCTATTAAAACTATTTATTGAGAACTAGTTAAGGTGTTTTCAGAAAGTTACTAGCAGTGATATATCAGGAACAATAATTTTTATGTACCATAACGATATTGTAGAACTCTCTGTGGCATTCAAACATCTTCTAATACTTAAGAACTCTTATTTTTTAGCGTAAATCTGTGTCTTATTAATACGTGTGGAACTGCAGTAGCTTTTTTCAATCTTTTATCCAACTGCCTTTAATATTTCCTATGCTTCTGTGTACTGTAGAACATAGTTGTCATATTATCAATGTTACGCGTAGCCCATTCAAGCATTGTTTGGAGTGATAAAATAGCCTCTGTTGGTTTGGTCAGAAGACAAAACCTTCTTGTTTCTCTCTTAAATACGGCTCCAATGGCATCTGAAGCTCCTTTTCAATGGGCAGTGGCATGTGTATGACATTCTGCTTGTACAAGAAAATCTTGGTCATGGTGTATTAAGTTAATTATTTGAAATTTATTTTTAAAGTGTTGTTTTACCCCGTCAATAAAATAAATTATTTTTGTTGCAAGTAATACTTTTTTAATATGGTACAAATTTCGATTGTATTGTATATACAGCTGCAGTATCATGCTGCAAACTATTGGATAAGAAGACGAGACTTTTGTGTTTCAAATCACCTTCAATTTTGTAATATCATACGACAGGGAAAATAGCACACTGGGTATCATTGAAATGAAACGCCTGTAATGCATCTTGAGCTATAAATTTGTAATTCTTGGAAAAGTCTAGCACAAGAAGAATTTTTCTTATGCGTAAATTCTTTTTTATTTCATCGAAGTTTGTTGTTTAGAAATGAATAAATAAGGCCTTAAAAGTAATAGTTTATCACATAATTCTTCTTTAAATGTTTCTGAGTCAATAATTCGAATTTCGAAAGTGGATCTATCTGTTGATAACCACTTACTTAAATGAACACTTTTGATTCTACTCTTATATAACAATTGTTTTAAGAAATCGGAGAACGTATTTATGTTCGAGCATTTAGGGCACTGTCCAAGTAAGCAATTAATGGTTGACTTTCTCAAGTTTTTTCTCTCAAACAGTCTTTGTACGTAACTAAGATTTTATTGGAATTTTCGGTCAATTTTTTAAGGTTAATAGCATCGAGCATGAGGTTAACGTTCCGGTAAATAACACATATATAAACGCAATAAGTTTCAGGAGCACCTGCAAGGATGCATTGTATTGGTCAAGATTCGACAAATTTACTAAAACTTACTTCAAAATTCTGGGCATCTTCTTCATACAAAATATACAGCTCTTTCAAGTCTAAAGGCACAAATCTTTTTGTATTAAAACATGACCTTCTGGAGTCTTCACAGACACTACATTTCTTGTACCAGGCACCACTCGACTACTCTTATCATCAATATAAACCTGCGTTACATTAGTAACAGTTTTTGCTGGCAATAATATTTCACTACTAGCTGTTGTTTCTACTAATACGTTGCGTTCAGCTCTTAACTGTATTAATTTTGTGGCAAACTTCCAACCACACTTAAGCTCTAGGGGTAAATTGGGGTATTATTGCGGTTTTTTTAAGTGGTAAGCTTTAACTTATTGTCTAAAAAATTAAGTTCGTTAATTTGTTGTAATTTTCTTTTTCTTTTAATAATGTTGGACTCAAAAACTATTGAATTTTACTTTTATAAATATATAAACTCATAAATATCGATTGAAGAAGAGGTTTCAAAGTTAAGTTGCCAATGCTGGTATTATTGCGGGCCTGTATGTATTATCGTGCACGTATTATAGTGGTAAATTTTAATGCTAAATCAACCGGGTATCCGCAATAATACCATCATAGTGAAAGAGGTTGTAAGTGCACCAGTTACTGTGGACGTGAATTTTTGTTGTACGAATGTAAAGTTTTTAAGGCTATTTTAGAACTAAATTTCAACGAATTTAGTACTCTATAACTTGATTTAATGATTTGAAGTGCTTACTAGCCATAACTTATAAGTTCAATTGAAATATACGCATTATTCGAGAGTACCGCAATAGTCGGAGCAACCACAATAATACCCTCGTTTACCCCTGTAGCGATATTTTGAGAGTTCAAGACTCTGGAGTAGTTGTCAATATACGCAATTTCAGTGGATCATACGAATCTCATTAGAAAAATTTTTCTTTTAAACCACTTAACATAATTTCTAGTTCAAGCTCTCTTGCTAATAAAGTACTGTTCTCAGAAATCATATGTTCTCTTTCATCGGTGTTATTACATATTTTTTGCTCTTCAAAATACTCTAGAAATTCGTTCATTAGTGCATCGTGTATTATTTTGGCTCTTGCATCCGTGGACTTGATAACTTTCGTACGTAAACGTTTTAATCGAGAGTTGTAACAAATTTCATCATTATGTGACAAATGTGAAAATTGTAGTTTAAGACTTCCAGGTACTCGTCTTAAGTTATTTGCTCTGTGTCCTGCAACATCCAAATTTTAATAAAGATTTCAGCAACTATCTGCATGGGGAGCAGCTGCCATAAAAATTGTTTATTAACGATAACAGTGTATCTTGTATGATGAGTATAAGAAAAACTATCTAGTAAATCTAGCAAAAAAACTTATACACGATTTCTTCAGAGACGTTATCAAAAAGTTTGCTTATTAGAATCCGATCATTGGTTTAGAAGCTTATTTTTCCAACACTTAGAAAGTTTTATGAAAACAAGATGAAAATGTTATTTGAAGAATTAATTATCTTCTAACTAAGTCAAAAAAATAAAATTCACCACTAAATGAAAAGGAGAAAGAGGCTCTAGATATAGTTAGGCTGTAGGTGGAGGAAAGGCGGTGGTGGAGAGAGCGGCTGATCGGGCAGTGAAAGGAGAGGCTCGAGCACGATCAGTATCGAAGAGGTAGTGGGGGAGCTAGGGCGGTGGGTGGTAAGGACTACTCATACGGTAACGTCAGGGGAAGAGGGGCTTCCGAATGCTGTGACGTTGGATGGTCCTGACAGCTCCCTTCCTTTCCGACCGCAAACCGAGCTTTAACGTCATCAGGATGGGTCCGAAAGGTGTAGGTGACAAGCCCAACGTACAGCGCGAGAGGAAGATGATCAAGCATGAACGTGTATTCCTTATCAGTAGTTGTTTTTTTTTTTTCTTCCACTCATTGTTTTAAGAGTTCAAACGTAATCGTTGTTTCTTTTGGTTTTTCTCAAAAGTGGTTGTATCGAATTGTTGAAGAGAAAGTTTAATTGGGAAAAGCAGATCGGATATCCCGTTTAACTGCGACTAACGTTGGCTTACTCGACGCAGTATCTTGCCAAGTAATAGAGCTATTATTTCTTATCCACATGGATGTATTAGCCGTGGCCGATGACTTTTTGCTGCTTATTTAGGCGTATGATGTACCAGTGTAATATTTTTTTCTTCGCAAGAGCAGGCACAATGAGTCATCCTAGAATACACGTATGTGTAAGCCGTGGCCAATAACTTTTTGCTTCTTATTTAGACGTATTATGTACCAGCGTCATATTTTTTTTCTCGAGAGCAGGCGTATCGAGTGATGCGAGCTGTCAGAGAAAACATGTATACTATTTTATTACTAAAAGTAAATCGCGTATCCCTTTTTATTTCTCAACACTTGCTTACTCGTTTTTTAACACAGTACCTTGCCAATGAATATAGATATCATTTCTTATCTACATGTATGCATTAGCCGTGACCGATGATTTAACGCTTTTCAGTTAGGCATATAATGCACCAGCGTAATATTCTTAAAGTGAAAACTTCTTATGGCACGTTGAACACTTTTGTAAGTGAGCACTTTCAGCCGTTCCCGCGACAGACGAGATTTTATACAGATATACTCTGCGTGTATTCTTATAATATATGTATACTGTACGCGCTCTTTGCATGGGCATTCGTTCGTGCTCTTGCGACAGACGAGATTACATACCTATATGTATACTCAGAGTGTATAGGTATGTGAGAGTGCTGCATGCTATACGCAGCAGCGTTGGTCTGAGCATTATTCCATGCATACAGTTCATGCTTTATCGCACATAGCGCCACTGCCTGGATCTCACCGCAAACTACTTGGGGCGAGAATTCAAATTCAAAATCGTATGATTTTTTTAGCAGACAGTAGGCGCAGAAATTCAAATTCGAAAGAAATCTTTGTATGTATTGGCTAATTAATGCCTATAAAGATTGGATAACGTTGTATGATTACATACATAAATAGTATACCAAGAATTCGTTGGAATTTTAATTTCCGCGCCTACTGTCTGTTGAAAAAATCATATGATTTTGAACTCGAATTCTTGCGTAACGTAGTTCTCGGTGGGATCCAGTCAGCGGTGGTATGTGCGATTAAGCATGAACTGTGAGCGTGGAATAACGCTCAGACCAACGCTGATAGGCAGTCTTTGCATATGCATTCGTTCGTGCCCTCGCAACAGACGAGATTCAGAGTTTTTTACATTTATTTTATAAATGAACATTAAACGGAAAATTTATTTATTTAAATTTTTTATTTGACTTGCGTTGCTGCTATGGTATTGTGTTAAAAAAATTGATAAATTTTGTATTTACTACTTACTAATATTTACTCATTTAAATAGATTCAATTCCTTCGAATATAGTTTCTATATTATTATACTTTATGTGCATTCAAAAAGTGCCCACATAGCTTTGATAAAGTTGATTTTTCATGTACAATTTCTTATGTCACGAGTGCACCTAAAAATGCTCACCCAAAAAAGTGCCCAACGCGCCATAAGTTTTTACTTCTGCCTGCACTCCTGGAGTGCTACTTGTTTTTTTTTAGCAAGAGCAGGCGTATTGAGTGATACGAGTTGCCAGAGAGAACATGTATACCATTTCATAACCAAAAGCGTATTCCAACATTGCTTGGCTTACTCCTTTTCACCGTAGTAACTCGCCAATGAATATAGTTAGTTATAATGTTATATAATATAACAGAATTAAATTGAATATTACAACGTTGAAATTATACACTGAATAAACTGAGAACAAAAAATACATTACGGAGATTTGACCCGTAATGTTGCCTGGATGCACCTCGAGTACTCTTTCTAGCCTCTATTGAGCACAGGGGATGTTTTTGTCGATGACGAGGACGATTATGCCCGGTTGAAGGTCATCATCTCCCGTGAGCCATTTTTGCCGCTTTTGTAGCTCTGTGAGGTACTTGACTTGCCATCTCTTCCAGAAATGTTTTCGGGCCTTAAAAATAAATCGCCAGATGCAAAGGCGATTGTCAGGAACAGAAAGCCAATTACATTCCGGCAGAATTGTCATAGAGGGACCAACTAGAAAATGTGCTGGTGTTCGAGCGCTTGGGTCGTTTGGATCGCTGGAGAGGGAGCATAATGGTCTTTAATTTATAAGAGCCTCGATTTCAATGGTAAAAGTATTTAATTATTCGAATGTGAGCAATTAATCTCCGACAACGGGCTTAAAGTGGTGTTTTAATGATTCTACGGCTGCTTCCCAAATACCACTAAGATGGAAAGCCAGAGGAGGGTTAAAATGCCAGGTTATGCCCATATGTGAAGTGAAGTGCTCTCCGCTGTCTTGAAACTGCTTAGATTGCAAAAGTGCATATAATTCGCGAAGTTGGTTGTTCGTTCTGATAAAATTTAATCCGTTGTTGGGATAAATGTTAGATGGCCGGGCTCGTCGACAAATAAATCGTCGTGGAGCACCTAAAAACCCATTGGTCATCAGATCTCTTACGATTTCTATATGCACCGCCTTTGTAGCCATACAAATAAAAACTTACCCGTTTGCTTTAACTCGTGCACGATATCTATGTGTCTTTTTTTTAATGAATAAGGGACCGACAAAATCAAACCCGACATGCTTGAATGGGAAAGCTTCGGTGACGAGTGCTTTAGGCAAATCTTCCATGTTCATTACAACAGGGGTTGGTTTGTACCAAACGCATGGAACGCAGCAACGAATGATTTTCTGAACTTGGTTTTTCGATTCTTAACATATTCGATTACTTCACGTTGGGGGTCAATTAATCAAAGCGCCAATAGATTCAGACCGCAAATTCCCGATACTTTTACCTTCTCGCCATCACGTGACCAACCTTATAATTCGTGAGATACATATAAACGCTTATCATGCCGGAGTTTAAAGCACTTTTTCTGCTATTCAGCAACGATATGGGCTCTTGGACAAAAAAAACCAAGTTCAGAAAATCATTCGTTGCTGCGTTCCATGCGTTTGGTACAAACCGAACCCTGTTCTAATGAACATGGCAGATTTGCCTAAAGCACTCGTCAACGAAGCTTTCCTATTCAAGCACGTCGGGTTCAATTTTGTCGGTCCCTCATTTATTAAAAAAAAAAACATAGATATCGCGCACAAGTTAAAGCATACGGGTAAGTTTTTATTTGTATTGCTACAAAGGCGGTGCATATAGAAATCGTAAGAGATCTCATGACCAATTGGTTTTTAGGTGCTCTACGACGATTTATTGGTCGACGAGCCCGGCCATCTAACATTTATCCCAACAACGGATTGAATTTCATCAGCACAAACAACCAACTTCGCGAATTATATGCACTTTTGCAATCTGAGCGGTTTCGAGACAGCGTAGAGCACTTCCCTTCACATATGGGCATAACCTGGCATTTCCACCCCCCTCTGGCTTTCCATCTTAGTGGTATTTGGGAAGCAGCCGTAGAATCATTAAAACACCACTGTAAGCCCGTTGTCAGAGATTAATTGCTTACATTCGAATAATTAAATACTTTTACCATTAAAATCGAGGCTCTTGTAAATTAAAGACCATTATGCTCCCTCTCCAGCGATCCAAACGACCCAAGCGCTCCAACACCAGCACATTTTCTAGTTAGTCCCCCTATGACAATTCTGCCGGAATGTAATTGGCTTTCTGTTCCTGACAATCGCCTTTGCATCTGGCGATTTATTTCCAAGGCCCGACAACGTTTCTTGAAGAGATGGCAAGTCAAGTAACTCACAGAGCTACAAAAGCGGCAAAAATGGCTCACAGGATATGATGACCTTAAACTGGGCACAATCGTCCTCGTCATCGACAAAAACATCCCCTGTGCTCAATAGAGGCTAGGAAGAGTACTCGAGGTGCATCCAGGCAACGACAAGGTAACTCGAGTCGTCACAGTCAAGGCTAGAAACTCCACCTTTATACGCAGCGTAACACTCTTGTGCCCATTGCTAACCGAAGAGAACCTGCTCAAAAACTCATGAAGATTCTCACATACACAAAACATATCCATTTTGCTCGGTTATCCGCAACCTAGGAAAACTGTTCCGTTGGTTTATTATGAAATGTCTATGCACCATAAGACAGTAGCGTTTGTCCGTAGATCGAGAGAAAGAGATAGATTCACGACAATTAGTTGAGATAGTATCGAGAGTCTTTCCCCACCCGCGTGAAGAGAAATGGCGGAGAGTCTCGAGCAGTGCCGACGCATCGGGAACAATTATTTTTCTGCTTCACTAATGAAGCACTGTACGTCTGGATCTCTCTTGAGATACTTACGTTGCCTCTCTTGGGATTCACCGTAGTAATTTGCGCTTAGCTCTCCTGTGACCTTGTGTTCTGTAACGTAGATAACGTTTAATTAACGCTGTGTTTAGTCATTGTCTTTCTTTCTTGATCCTTATTTGTAATCGATACGCCACGGTATATTCACGTGTTCGTGGTTGTGACGCACCAGCGTCCTCGTGGAGACACCGAAGTGATCCGTGCCAATCAGTGGCCTAGCCACCCACGATACCATCACTCTTACATCAGGGCAAACGACCAGGCACTGACCACCAGATCAGCAACGCACTGTCAACAAGTAGCTCTGAGTTGCATTTCACACGCACACAAACACACACTCACCCACACACGTTGGGTCAAATCTCCGTAATGTATTTTTTGTTCTCAGTTTATTCAGTGTATAATTTCAACGTTGTAATATTCAATTTAATTCTGTTGCATTTAATCCACATTGTGTTTGTTTTTAGCTCATTAATAAGCTGAGTTTTTCTGCCTCCTGGCTTTTTTTCCTACGTTCTGTGTTTTTCTTTATCCTCTTCCCATTGAACTTAACGACTACGAAGCCTCGTCAAACTGTCAAGGTTTCGAGCATACATTTTTTGAAGTGATGACAAATCGATAGAGGGGTTAGTTAACTAATAATCGTCACAATATTCTCAGTTAAGATGACGAAGAACGTGGTTTATGTTAAATGCTTTAAAACCATGCACAACGAATTTATTTTTTAAGAGGTTGCTCTTATACTTCTCCAAAAAAATGCTATACCGTCAGTTTTTGTCTTGAAGCCCCAATATTCTTGGGCACAGCTCTTCAGTAGGAACAAATGTGAAATCGATGGTTGGAGTTTAATTACCACGGTCTTCGTTGCAGTTTGGGAGAAGTTCTCTACGAGGATCTAGATACAATCTTTCGAGCCATCACTAAAGAAGATGATGTTATTCACGTAGAAGGTCTTAAAGGAATTGAATGGTTGCGCCGTGTACTATTTAATAGATACATTACTCATAGTGTGATTTATACTCTTAACGAAATATTTGCGTAATGTAATTATTTTTATAGGTAAATTTATGATATTAAGCAATGTCCAGATTAAAAAAAAATAAGTATGGTTGATATCGAATACATAAATCACCACTTTAATTCAACTTATTATGCTGTGAAGAATGCTACAGCTTTAAAAAAAATAGATTTTAAAAAAGCAGGAACACAAAACCTTATTCTTTACTCAATGTACGCCTGATATACAATACTTATGCAATAAATAAGTTCTTTATAAATTTTTGTCGATTTTTTTTATTTATGCCTTTTTTTTACTGCGCCGATTGAAATAACTTTATCGTATTAACTAACTATATTCATTGGCGAGTTACTACGGTGAAAAGGAGTAAGCCAAGCAATGTTGGGATACGCTTTTGGTTATAAAATGGTATACATGTTCTCTCTGGCAACTCGTATCACTTAATACGCCTGCTCTCGCTAAAAAAAAATATTACGCTGGTGCATTATATGCCTAACTGAAAAGCGGTGAATCATCGGTCACAGCTAATGCATGCATGTAGATAAGAAATGATAGCTATATTCATTGGCAAGGTACTGTGTTAAAAAACGAGTATGCAAGTGTTGAGGAATTAAAAGGGATACGCGATTTACTTTTGGTAATAGAATAGTATACATGTTTTCTCTGACAGCTCGCATCACTCGATGCGCCTGCTCTCGAGAAAAAAAATATGACGCTGGTTCATAATACGTCTAAGTAAGAAGCAAAAAGTTATCGTACATGGCTAACACATACGTGTATTCTAGGATGACTCATTGCGCCTGCTCTTGCGAATTAAAAATATTACACTGGTACATCATACGCCTAAATAAGCAGCAAAAAGTCATCGGCCACGGCTTATACATCCATGTGGATAAGAAATAATAGCTCTATTACTGGCAAGATACTGCGTCGAGTAAGCCAACGTTAGTCACAGTTAAACGGGATACGCGATCTGCTTTCCCCAATTAAACTTTCTCTTCAACAATTCGATACGCCCACTTTTGAGAAAAACCAAAAGAAACAACGATTACGTTTGAACTCTTAAAACAATGAGTGGAAGAAAAAAAAAAACAACTACTGACAAGGAATACACGTTCATGCTTGATCATCTTCCTCTCGCGCTGTACGTTGGGCTTGTCACCTATACCTTTTGGACCCATCCTGATGACGTTAAAGCTCGGTTTGCGATCGGAAAGGAAGGGAGCTGTCAGTACTATTCACCGTTACAGCATTTGGAAGCCCCTCTTCCCCTGACGTTACCGTATAAGTAGTTCTTACCACCCACCGCCCAAGCTCCCCCACTACCTCTTCTATACTGATCTTGCTTGAGCCTCTTCTTCCACTGCCTGATTAGCCTCTTTCTCTACCACCGTTTTTTCTCCACCTACAGCCTAATTATAGCTAGAGCCTTTTTCCCCACCACCACTTCAGGGGAGGAGCTGGGGGAATACCTGAACCGTCATGGTTTACCTACTTTTATAGTAAGATGTTATCACCCTATGATAACACCAAAACAAAGAGGTTCAAGTATTTTCCGTTAATTTCTGCAAGAAACGAGTTCGTACTTTTTTTGTAAAATTTAACGATAAGTACTTTAACCCCCTTCGTTTTAGTATTATCATAAGCATGGTTTTAGTATTCAAGGTGATTATATGTATGATAATTATAACCATGCAATTTTAAACTTTGGAAAAGCGTCAAAACATTTCTATAGGATTTTTGGGCTGAAATCCTATAAGAGGTCCTGGATATTCACATCAGATATCCTTTAAAAATTCTCATAAGAAACTTTTGTAATGGCTTTTCGTCTGCCACACTAGATTGGCTGTTTCAATTTCTTGCATATAATTTCTGTTACGCAAGTCCTGACTTGGACCATACGTATACACCTGTATGAGAAATGATAATTAAGCAAACATAACTTTTTACGAGGTGTAAGTAGTACTTGGATTTTGAAATTTGGAAAGCAATTATTCGAAATTGCGCAACAATTGTGATAAAATTAATTTCTGTAACTAAAAATTCAAGAAATTTTTGTATTCTTTCAGTTATATATTTCGTATTCTTATTAAAATAAAATTCATACATACTTTTAAAGGTTACTAACATAATGAAGTAAGCCAGCGTGTCATTTTTGTCGAAGTTAGTCGATAAATTATCGTATACAGTTATAGTTTGTAATAATATTTACTGTTTTGTTTACTCAATAATCACAAAAATAAACATAACTTGATTTTAAGGTTATGTCAACAAAGTGATGTCCAGAAAGAAATTCCTTTTTTAAAATTTAATTAAGCTATTTACTTTCAATACCTTCATTAAATTTATTTAATGGCAAGTATCTACGATTGGGTTGACCTGATTCCAAAAAGGTTAACTTTCCTTGTGATTTCGATATTATTTTTGAGTTTGTTGATATGCAGAATGTAAATTCAAGCCTTACATAAAATTTTATAATAGTAATCAGTACATATCTATTTACTGATATAAAAAGTACTAAAATGCTTTTTTTCTGTATTCATTGAAGCGATAACGTGGTTTACACTAAGTTAGAGGTGTCATCTTGGAATAAAAAAATGTTTTTTTATGAAAGGCCCGTCAGTGTTTGAAACTCTAAGATTACATTTTTATTTAAAGCCTAAACTCGTTTTCATTAACTAAATACAATTTTGGACAACATGGGGTTGTCGTTTGATAAAAGATGGCCCATTTATATATTTATAGACATACACAAAAATTTATTTATTTTCTATAAATATATTATTGCTCTATTTTTATAAAATATACATAAGAAAATAAAGGGAGACGTTACACTACGTAAAAAATTTTATTAAAGCGTTTTACGTTCTAAAAATTCTTTCTAATAGTCTTATTATATTCTACTGGAAAAATTTTCACAAACTGCTGTTTCTCCTAATATTGCAAGATTCTTTCATGGAGTACTTTTGAGTTATATATTACAACTTTATTGTCATTTTTTATATAGGGCACATTTCCATGGTTCTACAAAAAGACCAATTAGTGATGATCTTCACTGTTGTTTTTAACTAACTGTTGTATGAAATTTTGTAATAACATGTACGTATATCATGTTATGCCAACATCTACAAAATAACAAAAAAAATTTCAAGACTCCTGTCTGTTTGAGTCATGGGCGGTAAAAAAAAAAAAATGATATACTTAATTGGAATAGTATAACAAGAATTCCTTGACTAAGATTATTTTAGAAAAATCCAACGTAAAAATGAAGAAAATTTTTATCTTAAAAAAAGGGGCTAAGGAGGGGGAAGGTGAAGCTTGGTAAGATAATAAGGGCAAGTAAGCAGGCATGAGATCAAATTAAAGGGCAGCAGAAGGGTCTAAGGGGGCCAAGAAAAGCGTGCAATAGGGATGAGGAATGACAAGCAGGTACAAGAACAAGTTGAGGGGAGTAAGGGGCAAGCAAGGGAAAAGTGATGTAGTGTTAATGAAAGTATGCGGACGGTTTATAAAAGGGGCTTAGGGTGCGTTGTGGGAAATTTGTTTGAAATGCTTTTCACAAGACGCTATATTATATCTCCACAGTCTTCCACAGACTCCCATTAACCCCTACTGCTACCCCACTGCCTCCAACGAAATAAGGTAAGAACACGTCATTTTCTCGCTTATTTTAACACATCACAGTTTTTTCCAGAATTTCCCACAGTCCCCCTAGACCCCCTAACGATCCCCACGCGTTTTTTTGTGACCCTCCAACGCCCCATGCCCCCTCACTACTTTTAGAGAACCTGACAGGGATCATACAGACTTTCTCGGGCCTTGATGTGCATACTGACGTGTACGTGTCCTATATGGATGAATCTATCATTTTCAAACTGCTTTATTGTTAAATTACTTAAGAACAAAACTGTCTCATCGACATGAGTTATCTTATCGTCAAGAAGAAATTTAAAGTTATAATTAATTTATAGGACGTTGTTGCGCAAAGCATTATTATAATTATACATTAAATTATAATGTTAACTGTTATCATATATAGTTAACCGAATAAGGCATCCCAAGCAACGTTCCACCATTAAAAATCATTTATGTTGGTAGTTAAATGATTATTTGTTAATTTAGGTCTCCCTCAAAGTCATTCGAAGAAAATAAAGCTTAATACAGCATAAAAAAGAATGTCATATTTTTTTTGTACTGTAAAAATGCTCATTTCTAAATAATTTTAACTAGTAAAAACAAGATATTTTTTTAAATGAAATTGTTTTTCCATCTACTTCCTTACATCACGCAGAAAGCATGGACCTTATACAAACGAATAATTATTAACTTTTTTATTCATACAACTAAGAATACAATAAGGAACAAATTCTTATAAATTGTATTTCAATTTGTTAGTAAGTATAAAGTTCTTGGTATGCTAAAGTTTTTTTGTTAGCATTTATGATATACTATGTGTGAAATGTTAATTTACATGTGTATGTGTTATATTATTTTGTATGTGTGCTAATAAAACCGATACAAACACATATTTAAATTAAATTTATTTTGTCATTAAAATGAACTGTGCAAGTTTCGCATTAAAAAGACTTATTTTATGAGTCAACTTATTAAGCTCTATTTAATAACAAAGACTTAGGTCTATTTTTATTTAATAGATGAACACAATATACATTTATGGGATGCATTTTAAGGTAATAAATTGGGTCCATACGAATGAAAATATTAAAACCATGTTATTATTAGGCACATTCTAACATATAATCAAAAAATTTTTTTCCAAACTATATTTTTAATGTCTAAAATGTCTTCTTCATTAATTTAGGCAAAAATTTTATTTTTATTTTTCCATCTCGATAAGGCCAAGTACAATTGACCATGATAAAATAAAGGTTTTTTGAAGAATAATTCCACATTATCAAAACTTTCACCTTGAGACTGGCTTATAGTCATAGCAAATGCTACAACTAATAGGAACTGTTTTTTGTATAAAATAAAAGGTAATGATGAAGTATTTTTGGTACTTAATGTTATTTTCGTAATAAAAACTTTATTACCAATTTTTCCTTCCGTAACTATTTTGCCTACTACCTTCTACTTCAACAATTTACGAATTTGCTATCGTGTACCGTTACATAATCCGTCTGATGTACAAAAATTTCGAATTCATGCTACATTTATACCTATTTTAAATTAAGGTTTATGAGGTAACAAGCCTTCACGAATATTGTTTAACATTTTTGCAAGAAAATTTATTTGAATAGTATCATATTATTTATAAACAACTTATAGAGATTGCATTATCGACGCTGTATGACGTATACAGCATGTCCAACTAATGGTAATTCCTTTATAATTTCCAGTCGAATGTTACGTCGGCGAAACGTATTATTTGAGCCTAAGCTTTCGCTCAATAGCTCGGGATTTACACTGGGCGCGTTGGTGGGACGCGGGGTTAAAAGGGTAATTCAGCTTAAAGACGCGTTACTCAAAAAGGGGTACAATTGCTTTCACGCGACTAAGATTGACTGCTGTGCAATATTCCGATGCACTTGCTCGCGGTTTTCTTTTGTCAAGAGCGGTGTATACCTCGTTCACGATCTAAAAACAGTTAACACCGTCACGAGTAAGGACATCGTATGTAATTTGACCTTGACACACTAATATCACGGTAAGCATTTGCTTTAACTCGATCGTTCGTTGTTGTTCTAATAGTAATATTACCACAGAGGGCAACGGATTGTCCGTGGCTAATTTGATATTATCGATGACCGAAGGATGCCAATACTGTGGCGAGTAGTGGCGTTCGCGAAGAACACTTTATACTGGAGATTAATTTGTTATTACCAGTGACCGAAGGGTGCCAATACTGTGGCGAGTAGTGGCGTTCGCGGAAAACACTTTATACTTCCCGGTGATCCACGGGTATTAATATGGTATTTGCGCAACAAACCCTTAATACTTCCCGGTGATCCACGGGTATTAATATGGTATTCGCGCAAACAAAACACTTTATACTTCCCGGTGATCCACGGGTGTTAATATGGTATTCGCGCAAACAAAACACTTTATACTTTCCGGTGATCCACGGGTGCCAATACTATGGCGAGTAATGGCGTTCGTGCAAACAAAAACACTTTATACTTCCCGGTGATCCGCGGGTATTAATATGGCGTTCGCGCAAACGAAAACACTTTACACTTCCCGGTGATCCACGGGTACCAATACTAGGGCGAGTAATGGTATTCGCGCAAGAGGAAACACTTGGTCAAAAGAAAGAATATGATATGTTGTCACTTACTTTTATTTAAACGCGAAAGTTGTTATACAGATGTTGAACCAGCGGGAATGTAAGTCGCTCTCGAGGAAGATCAAGTGGCAGTAGAGACGGACTCTGGCAACCAGTTGATCGTACGAGGGTGGCAGCAAAATTCGACAGTGTCCTCGCTTCGCAGAAGACTGGGTTGTAGCAGAGTCGGGCTCTCACTACTCAGTCTACTTCGAAGGGTATCGTCGAATTTCGCGTGCCGAATTGAAGTGGTTTACCTCGCTTCGCAGTAGACTGGGTTGTAGCAGAGGCGGACTCTTACTACTCAGTTCAATTTGAAGGGCTATCTTCGAGCCGAGTCGAGTCGAGTCGAGTCAAACTCTGAACTACGAACTGCAAACTGATTTTCCTCTGGGCCTACGGGCCTTTTTATTGCGAGAAGCGGACCTCGGTCACGCGCTGGCTCAAAAACGCAGGAAAACTTGCCGGGGGAAAATTTTGAAGAAAAGACAATAGCCGAAAATCTAGTTGGCTAGAAATGCTCTAGTTTAGCCACTCAGAAATTGGCACATCCCACATCCGGCTTGTTCTCCTCTGTGCGTCAAGAGAAGGGAAGGTGATTCACTTACTCATGCCCTTCCTTTCTCTTTTACATCAAAAGTTGACAGAATTTCAATATATTTTAATCTTAACATTACGACCAGGTATTGTTAATATTTACTAATGCTACACATTGGTTGTTCGTTCAGCTAAGTTCATTGCAAAAAGAGCGGTGAAAATCGCTTAACAATTCGGTTGATGCTAGGGTGAACAAACGATTGGTGAGTTGTTAGTTAATACTACTACTTAAGCGCCAAAACGGTGGCTGCGGCCGTACTTACTTATAATTAGCGGTGGTATTTATAATAATAGTAGTAACAATAATAATAATAATAATAATAATAATAATAATAATAATCATAATGATGATAATAAGAATAGCAGTTGTTAGAATACTAGTGCTTTGCTTGTTGTGAGTTAACATAATTTGTTTTACCGGTAGTTTGAATGTTTACAATGTTACGAAAATAATGCGGAATTGTGGTATAATTTTGGTAAACATGTTTTTCTGCTGCTAGTAGTTGGAGAGGGAGTCGTCTCGTGGTACCCTGGGGAATCAGGACTCTGTTACCCCTATTGGAGGCAGGCATACGGACTCTCTCTCCGAGTCAAGAAAAAGGGAAGGGCTATTTTCCGTTTTTCCCTTACATTCGGGAAAAGGTGTTAGCAATCAACTAGATTAAAAATTAGACTATTGCAGTATGTTTATGAAATTATTAATTCGATGAAAAAATGGTTACTCTGTAAATTATGAGTTTGCTAACTTGAATGGTAAAAATCGGACAGTTCTTTGAAGGTTACTAAAGTTGTGTACCAAGTTTGTTATAGTTAATATGTAATGTAGTTGTTTGCTAGTGGTGTGGTACGTACTGGTTGTTCGTGATGATTCTGGCTTGTAATAATATTTTCGCTTATTTCTATGCATTAATTCTAAGCTATCCTAATGTTCAACCTTATGTTTATCTAACATTATATCTGAATTAAATATTTCAGCTTAACTGTTCCCAGTTAAACTTTTGTATCGATGGTTGTAGAAAAATATTTTATTTTGCATTTCCGGTCAGCGTGGGCCAGCGTGCATGTAAGTGAGTCATGCATGGTCGTAGTACCTTAGCTACGAGCATTCTTGTAGGTGATTCACCTCTTTGCAGATGCACGTTGGCCCCTGCGTTTTGTATTTTAAAATCGGCACGGAAAGATTTGAAGCAAGAGGAAAAAAAATTAATGTGGATACACCGATGTTACACGAAGATGTAGAATGGTGTACATACAATAGACAAAATTTTTTCACAAGAGCAGAAAATCTTACGTTGCTCCAATATGACTGATATCAAACTTCTTATGGACCAAATAGTAAAATTTTAAGTCTCATACCCTATGCTGGAAGATTAAAGCAAAAATTTTTTTTGCATGCATATATTACGATAAAAAGCAATAGAATAAGCTTTTTTCGTAATAACCAAAAAAATTTTGAGAATTAAATGTTATTAACGTTAAATATATCACGTTATACGTAGTGCCTTACATAACTTTAAAAATTTTGAAAACAATAGAGTTAAAAATATGTTTATTTTACCTTCAACATACATTGGTGGTACTAGGTACATGCAGAAACATTATCAAAATGAAATGACAATGATGCGAAAGTTTGGTTGACCTAATTTTGTTATCACCGTAACATTAAACCCTAAAAGAAAATAAATAAAGCGAATGTTAAAATACTCTTTTAAAGGTACCACTCTGAATAATATACCGAATATGTTAGATTATTTCATACAAAATTGAAATTAATTTTAGACGATGTAACTTAACACAAAATTTTTGGAAAAGTTATTGCTCACGTTAATACCATTCAAGTTAAAAAAGAGGGTTACCTTATTCTTATATTATTGCAATAGTGCATCTAAATAATAAGTTATGTACTACTACAGACATAGATAAATGTATTCCGGCGGAAATTCCACTTTATTCCCAAATACAAAGATTAGTTATTAAGCACATACTTTATGGACCACATAGTAAAGAAGCAAACAAAACAGCGAAATCTGAAAACTTTAAGGACAAAAAGACTGTTATTGATTTAGGAACAAATTTCAAGGATTTATTTGCAAACCTAACAGTGATCAAAAAGTAATTTTTAATAGAAGTATTGACAGTGATACAAACATGTATTTTATTGATCGTCCAGGAGGTTCTGGAAAAACACTTGTATACAAAATGATAAATTTCTTTTTTTTGTTTGAAAAGACAAAGGTTATATCTGTGGCCTAGAAAGAAATTGCTTTAATTATATTACCTATAGAAATGACGAGTCCTAGAATATTTTGATTACCATTAGATTTCAATAACATTGAAACTTTTTTCTTAGAATACAAAGCTGATTTAAAAAAATTACGAGCAGTAAATGTCACTATTTAGGATGAAACTTTTATAAGCTCCAAAAAGCTTTGGAAGTAGTAGATAAAACTTTGAAAGATTTATGTCATTATGATATTTTATTTGGTGGAAAGTTATTTATCTTAGGAGACGATTTTACAGAAAGACTTCCGGCGATAAAGCATAAGTGTGAAAGTTTCATAATCAGTAAAACTGTAAGATATTTATTTCTTTAGAAACACTGTAAAATTATGAAATTAAAAAGTAATATGCGGTTTCATGATTTAAAACACTCATTATTATTGATGTACATTGCAAATGCAACAATAAAGTCTTTTGAAATTCCACAGGGATGGGGAACTGAAGATGTGTCTGAAAAAATTTACAGGGATGGTATTAATAGCTGCCTATGCAAAATAATTCTAACAACTCATAACAAACTTTTGTACCGTTCAAATCATTAAATTTTCAGTTTTATTAAAGGAAACGAACACACTGATTACAGCATATATTTTGCAAAATACAAGGGTAGTGATCGCACTGATAAAAATATAAACATAAATTTTTTATAGAAACTATAAATCATATACATAAAGGATTACAGCCACATGTTTTAAATTTCAAAGTGGATGCTATTTTTACGGTGATGAAAAACTTGAGTATATTCGACGGATTGTGCAATGGTACTAGATAATGTAAAACAAAATAATTTAAATATAATTTAAAAGCAAAAATAATAACGTGATAAAATATTCATTTTAAGAATTACAGTGAATACCAGTTACAGAAATCATTTTTACTGTTAACAATATACAGTAAACAAGTTCCAATAGTTCTAGCTTTTTCTATGAAAGTCAATAAATTGCAAGGTTAAAGTTTTGATAGATTACGATTTTACTACAAAAGACCTTCGTTTTTTCATAGTCAACTATACGTATTGCTATCAAGATGTCACAGTCCTGAGAATATATTTATACGAAAAAATTCAGAGAACCAAGCCAACATTGAAAACATTGTACGGCAAGAATTTTTGAATCGCTAACAATTTTATTATTTGTTTGTCAAAGCTTATTCCTTATAATTTTTTATTTTCCACTAAGAAATAAAGTTTTTAAATATATAGAATGCTTCTTGAAAATTAGAATTTTAACGTGAGTAAGCATGAAAATAAACTGATTTATTAAGATACCGTGTTTTTAAATTCTTACTTTAAAAAAAAAAGAAATGGTAACATTTATCTGATTTGACATTTATTTAAAAAATTTTTTAATTTTAATCAAAAATTAATGTTGCGAAATTAAAGGAAAGGACAGCCTTTAATTTCGTATTAAAAATTTTATAATGACAAAAATTGTCGTATAATATTAATTGTTGATTTCATTATTATAAAAATTTGATAATGTTATTTTTTGTGCCGAATACTATTTTGCTGCTGTCTTAATATCAATAAATATTGATCAATACCCATTACAATTTAAAGGATAATACAGATATGTTAATTTTGTCTTACAAAAAAGTTTTTCTATTAAAATTCTTATCCCTGAATACTAAAACTCCAAATGTAAGTTGTATATGGGTATTATAAGATAAGTGTATTTCTCATATAATAAAATATTGTGATACCAAGCTATGTGTTGTACGTATATTTCAAGTATACTGGAATATAAGTAACATTGTTTAAAAAAGTGAGCAAACCAATAAGCAAATAGGGTCATCGGATGATAGGCGCTTGTCTTAATAATCGGCCATTCATTAGTTAGGTAAGTGGCCCACTAGTGCCCCTGGGTCATCAGGTAATAAACGCTTGTGTTAATAATTAACAATTTTTAATTTAATAGTATTCAGTAAGAGCCTCCAGTCATTAAATGATTAATGCTCATGTTTTTAAATAATACTCTATTGTTTAGAAACGTGGTCAATAAGCTTCCTAGCACATGGGTACTAGGCACTTGTGTTAAAAGTTAATAATTTATTATTTGATGGAGTAGCGCATAATTGTATCAGGTCATCGAGTGATAGGTGCTTGTGTTATTGGTTAATGATATATTATTTAATAGTGTCTCTTAAGTGTTTTGTACTATTGTGTGATATGCTCTTGAGATATTAATTGGTACACTTTAAATCATGAGTGGCTCAAAAGCACCCAGAGGTATTATATGACAGGTACTTGTGTCATTTATTGACAATTTATTTTTTGAAAAAAGGGGCCAGTAAGTGCCGTGGGTCATCAAGTAAAAGGTACTTGCGTTATTAATTAAAAATTTTTATTATTTAAAAGTGTGGCTAGTAAGCACCCTGGTTTATCCGAGAATATGCGCTTGATTGTTCTATCAATAAATAATTTTTAAGGAAATAAACCGATAAGCTAAAACAGTCTTTGGGTAAGATGTGGCTGTGTTATTTGTTAATCAATACTGGCCTGTAAGTGCCCCCTGTCATTACTTTTGTTACTATATAATATTTAACTAATATTTAATAGTGGCAAGTGCGTGCCTTAGGTGAATAATTGAAAGTCTTTTGTGTTATTAATTAACAATTTATTATATTATAGTTGTCAGTAAGTGCCCCAAGTCTTTGGATAATAGGCTGCTTGTGTCAGTATTTAAAAGTTTATTATTAATATATAGTGCCACCAGTAAGCGCTCTGGATGATCGTAAAATAAGTGCTTGTTTAAATAATTAATAAACTATTATTCGATATAGTAGTCAGTGAGTGCTATGGCTGATCAGGTGATAGCCACTTGTGTTATTATATAAAATTTTATTATTTAGTTATCGAAAGATAAGCTCATGTTTTGGATTAACAACAAATTATTTAATAGAGGCCTGTAAGCACCCCAAGTCATTGGATAATAGGCTATCGAGTTATTGATTCATAACGTATTTCTTAATAGAGTGGCTAATAAGCGCCCCGAGTCAGCAGGTGATAAAAGCTGGTGTTTCTAATTAATAATTAAGTGATTACTGGAGTGGCCAAAAAGCGCCACAAGTCATTAGGTGATAGGGGCTTCTGTTCTGAATTTGTAATTTATTATTCATTAAATGGCAAGCAAACGCCCAAGGACATTAAGTAATGGGCTCTTGTGATAATAGTTAATAATTTATTGTTTAATAGTGGCCAGTGAGCACCCTGGGTCATCGGGAGATGGACTCCTATGTTAAAAATTCGTAATTGGTTGTCTGATAGTGTGGCGAGTAAGTGCCTTTGGTTATCAGAGAATAAGTGCTTAATTTCTTCATTAATAATTACTTATTTAATAAAGTGGCCAATAAGCAAATAGGTTTATTGGCCGACGAAGGCTTATGTTATTTTGTATTTAATAGTGGCATGTAATCGCTTTGTGTCGTCATTTGTGTTATTATGTAATATTATTTAATACTGGCCAGTTAGCATTTTGTGTCATCAAAGAGTAGCCGCTTGATTAGATGATTATTAATTTTGGATTTATTAAAGATGCTAATAAGTGTCACTAACGGTCAAGTTATCGACTCTTGTGATATTAGTAAGTATAATTGATTATTTAAAAGTGGCTGGTAAGCTCCCCGAGTCATTGGATAAAATAGGCACTTACGTAATAAGTTAACAATTTATTATTTAATAGCGTGGCTTATAAGTGCCCTGAGTCATCAGGTAATAGGTACTAGTGTTATTAATCAGTAATTTATTATTTGAATAAATGGACAATAAGCTTCCTGTGTCATCAGGTAATAGATGACTGTATTACTGATTAACAACGTATTATAAGATAAAGTGGCCAATAAGCTATCGGGGTCATTGGGTGATAGGTGCTTGTGTCATTTGTTCATAAGAAGTGGCCTTTAAGCGCCCGGTGTCATCAATTGCGTTATTGAGTAATGTTTTATTATTTATTAGGAGCAAGTAGGCCCCCGGCTTTATTGGGTAATAGGCGCTTGTGATAATTATTAATCATCAAATATATGATAAAGTGGCCAATAAGTAACTAGACTCATTAGGTAATAGGTGCCTAAATTATTAATTATCAATTCATTATATAGATAAGTGGCCAACGAGCTTTCTGGGTCATCAGGTAATAGGTGCTTGTGTTATTGATTACCAATGTATCATTTAATAGTTGAACATGTATTATTGTTAAACATCCTATTATTTTATAAAGTGGTCAATAAGCTTACGAACCAATTGAGTCATAGACAGTTGAGTCGAAAATGAATTAATACTAGCCCATAAGCGCTCCGTGTCATTGCTTGTACTATTTTATGATCTTTTATTATTTATTAGTGGCAAGTAAGCGCCCTGGTTTATCGGATGATAGGCACTTGTGATGATTATTAATAATTTTATATTGGATAGAGTGGCTTATAAAAGCTTTGAGTCATCGGGTAATAGGTGCTTATGTCATTAATTAATAATTTATTTTTTTAATAAGTCGCTAACAAGCGTCCTAAGGCATCGGGTGATAGGCGCTTATGTTATAAATTAACTATTTATCATTTCATTGTGTATTATAAGTTTATAGTTATACTGCTTGATAAATTCAGAGTTATTATTGTCTTCTCCTGTAAAACTAAATAAATAAAAATGAAGAAGCGTACCAGATTGAGCAGAATATTTTAATAGTTGAGATTTATTCAAATTAATAACGTAGCACTAAAGAATCATATAAAATAAAATAAAAAAACGGAAGAAAATGTATGCGCATGTTTATGTCTTACAAATCCTAACGCTCTCGCTTGATTTTTTCTGTTTTTTTTTCCAATATACAAACGAACAAATAGTTAGACTGTTTTCTGCTCCACAGCCTGTAAAGAAGCTTGATACTGTGGTCCACAAGTTTTTTTTTTGATACCGATGGCAAAATTGAACGTTTTTAATTATCATTTAACAATCATTGGCAGCAGAGCGTGGTTTCTAGTCTCTAGATAATTATTCGTTTACTAGATGCTCTCTTAGTGCTTTTTTTTGAGGAACAATAAACACTATTAAAAGAAGCATGTTAATAAGTAATGCGTAACACCCCATATAGTGCAGTGTGCATGGACGCGTATATGCTGTGGCTTTTCAGAGAGCTTGGTTTATGTAATACTTCGTCATAATTTAAAAAATGTAAGAAAATTAAGAAAAAGATAATTTATAATAATACATTATTTAATTAACGGTAAAATCAACAAAAAAATTAACTGTTTTAAAATATAAAATAAAACAATAAAAAAGGTAAGAAATAAAATAATATTGGTTTTTAAATATCAGTAAGAAAAAGAAGGTTATCTCTTACATTACACACTTACGAGACAGAACAAATACACTTTTTCCATCCTGAACGTCTAATCAAGAGCGGTATGAGCCTATCGAGCAATTATGACAAGTTAGATTCAAATATTAAACTAATAGTAAGGAACCACACACCATTAAAGGTAGAAAGCTCCTAACTGGAGCACCATGCAAGAAAATGCCCCTTACACGAACTTTGAAGTAGAGTTCTTTGCCTTTTTCACTATGCAGCCGGTACTTGCTGCCTTTATGTATTTAGGCATTGTGGTTCGCTTTGGTTGTCACTTCACACCGCCAAGAGCCACGAAGTACACAGTCAGCTTTGTTAGGTATCGATTTTCGTTGAGTACGACACTTTTAAGAGTCTAAAAATTTATCATGGAGGAAATAACAATAATTAAAAATAGAACAGAAATGGAAAATATATTAATCCACGCAAGCCGTCACTTACAACCCTCAATTAAAAAATAAGCTATTTATCGAAAACACAAGAGCCTATCAGCCAATCTCTAGAAGCAATTGTGGTCTACTATTAAATGAAAAATTATTTAATAACACGAGAGCCTATCACTCAATGACCATGGTGTCCCCTGGCCAATATTTTAAATAATGAATTATTAATTATTACCACAACCGTCTATTACCCAATGACTCCAGGCGACTACAAACCACTCTTGATTAAGAGTTCTTTAATCATCAAAACACGAGTCTATCAAATGATAACCCAAAATGCTTACTGGACACTAATAAATACTAAATAATTTATCAATAACACTAGCACCTATCGATCAATGACCCGAAGCCCTCAGAAGCTACTTCATTAAATGATATTTTATCAACTAATAACACAGAAGCTTATCACACGATGACGTTGGAAGCCTAGTTACCAGTTAATTGAATGAAAATTCTTACTAACTTATAACACAAGTGCCTATCAACCTATAACTTAAGGTGCTTATTGGCTAATTTATAAAAAAAAAAGTATTAATTAATAATACAAGCACCTATTTTCCAGTGACCTAGAGTGGTTATTGGCCACTTTATCGAATAATGAATCATTAATCAACAACACAAGAGTCTATCAACGGCTGACCCAGGATGCTAACATGCCTCTACTGGATAACAAATTGTTAATCAATAACATATAAACATATTACCTGTGGACTCGTGGCACGTATGTGCCTGTTTTTGATTAATCAACTATTTATGAATAACAAAAGCACTTGGTACACCTATCCGTTGGTAACCCAGGGCACTTATTAAGCCCTATTGAACATAAAATTGTTAATCAATTACACAAGCACCTATTACCTTATGACCTGTGGAGCAAGTAAGCAATTTTATTTAATAATAATATACTGCTTTATCAAATAAGAGAAATATGCAATTATATGATAACCCGGGTCACTCATGGGACACTCTTAAATGATACATCATTAATAAATATCACGAACCGATGATCCAGGGCGCTTAGAGGCCAGTATCAAGTAATAAATTATAAATCAATACGACAATCGCAATCACCCATTGATAATTCAGGGTGATTACGGGCCACTATTAAATAATAAATTATGGATCAATAATATCAAACATTAAATTATTGATAGTCATCATAAGTGCCTATTATGTTATGAGCCAGGGTGCTTACTTGCCACTAATCAATAATGAAACATCATATAATAACACAAGCGATGACACCAGGCGCTCGTAGGTCACTACTAATTTACTTATGACCCAACTGTCTATTACACAATTGGTTTGTAAGCTTAGTGGCCACTTTATAAAATAATAAGCTGTTTAGCAATAATACAAGTTCAGCAATTTAATGATCAATTGGTAATTAATAACACAAGTACCCATACCTGAGGCTTGTTGGCCGCTTGTCTGTATAATAAATTAATAATTATTAAAACAAGCACCTATTACCCGATAATTCAACTCTTGTATTTGCCAATCTATTATATATGATATTAAGAACTTAGAATTGAATAGAAAAAAATCAAGGTAGAGACAACTATACTTCGGAAAAACCAGTGTTGGGTCCGTCGGATTACTTTCAGAGCCTAGGGATGTAGGCATGCGTTAGTATACCGTATGAGAAGAAAACTCTAACTCTTGAATTAGGTCAGAGACTCTAGCTATAGGATTCGAGTTGGTATATGTGACGGACTGCACGTAGCGGTGGATATAGTTGTAGTTCGCAGCATTCGTATTCTGCTCGGTATTTAAGCACACATATACATTATAATTTGCATTAAGGCGTTAGCGCCTGCATTGTTAAATACTCGCGTAAATGCGTAGAAATACCAACACAGATCCATACACTGATAACAATTCGTGTGCTAGTCAGTGGCCCAGAGTAGATATAGTGATAGCATATTTGAGCACGCTAGAAGGCGAATAATTTCATGTAACGCAGAGATAGAGTTTTAAATTACACCCTACATTACGGTGGCGAAGCAATTAGGATACATAACTGCCCAGGCCATATGACAAATCCCCATGCCATATACACTTTTGCCTAAAGTAGATGATATTATACCAGGGCGCTTGATTATACTCTCTCACTTTAGTTTTTGGGCATACACATAGTACACTTATTATTCTGTCGGCAGGCGTATACCTATTAAAATTAAAGCAAACTCATTGCACATGGATGTGGCAAAAAAACGCTCATATTAGAGAAATATAAACACACACACACACACACACACACACTCACATATTCAATTATTTTTTTATTTCTTATGTCTTTTGCGATAAATGTAAAGGATTTCATATAATATTTTTAAAAAGCAAATAAACAAAATCAAATAATAGTATAATTATTTTTATTACACACTTGAAAAATATAGAAGAACAATAATTTCAAAGAAACGGAAAAATGAACGTGAAGCAAATTATACAACTAAGAAAATGGACAATGAAAACGACGATACCGATAGTACAGTAGCTGAAGCGCTGATGAAGTCTCTTAATGCCAACTTCTCATTTTAGCATGCAATTAAATCCATACACATATTTAATGGGATTATATTTTGCTAAAAAATTATATACAAGATGTAAAAAAAGGAGAAAGCTGGGTCAGAGATAATCAAACAGATTTATATAAAAGAGCAGTATTAGGTTATCTACGAGGTGCTGAATCCATAAGTATAAGCGGCCAAGATTTTAAAAACCTTGAAGCATTTATAACCCATTTAGGATTAAAGGACATGGCATTAGATATATTTATAAACGGACTAGCATTTATGATAAGCCAGTCGGTTGATGCGAAAGAATCTGCTTTCTTAGCCGATACCTTCGAGTATGCGTTAAGATTGGAGAGCCAAATGAGAGTAGGTATAATACCAGACACACGATACCAAGGACTTCCTCGCAATGATTAAAAAAATAATCTGAATAACTCATATTTACATCAGAATAAGTATCGTGATCAGCTATTCTCATCACATCAAATAGCACACGTTAATGAACAACAGATCAACAATTAGAATCATCACGCTAGTAGGCAGTATAATAATTAATAAAATGTTAATAGACAATATTAACAATATAGAAATAGATAAAATTACCCCGAAAATTATCAGAAATCCAATTCTAACTTTAAAAATCAGTTGAGAAACTCTAACTATTATCAGAATAATTTTGGACGATATAGTAACGAAAATCCTAACGATCATACCACTCAATGTAATGCTAATTTTTACCCTAGGAATAATCGAATATATCAAGGCATAGGTCAGGACTATAAGATACCCCCAAAATATTGATTATAACCAACGAGGTTTTAATCTTAGTTATCACAATCAGAATTTTCAAAATCAGTACTAACCTAAAGTTGACCGTTTGCCGCATTATTTAAACTCTCAGGTGGCTCATTCCAATCGTCGCCAGGAGGTAAGCCCCCAAAGACAGAATTCAACCCGTACATCGAATGTTTTAGCGCAAGTAATTAACATAGCAACATAATCGAAACCGTCCACATCAGTACGTGCCAGGGACTTGACGTAGACAACGAGCCCACAAGTACAAGGTTGTCAATCCCAGAAGGCAAAAATCGCTTTGTCACACTTATGTTTAATAATGGTGCCACCATAAACCTGATTAAATAAGATCAGCCGTACCCATATTTCCGCATAGAGACAAGTGAAATTATTTATCTTACCAGAATAACACCCTACCTAGTTTAAACTAAAGGAACAACGTATATGACTGTACAAAGAAAACCTACAGTTTTTTATGCGATCCCCAACGATTCTTCGTCTAAAAATGGCAGTTTATTGGGTTTAAACTTTTGTAAAGAATGACAAGCCACATTATCATATTATCATAATGCTATAGTATAAGATAATAACGTAATAAACGCTATTCTTTTTTTTTTTCTTTTGATGAAATAAAGCGATTGGAAAGGAATGTAAAAGAATAAAAAGCAATAATACTAAAGAAAGCACATAAAAGTAAATTTTTTTTACCACCCTTACTACTAACAATGAGATAGAGCGCCTTAAGGATAAAATTGACCATTAAAAATTTTATGACGAATACATTGTAGGCCGGCTCGAAAAGTTAAATATATCTGAATACGAAAAATTTGGCGTCATAAAAGCTGATTCTTATTTTCGAGTTAAATTCGACATATTTTATCAGAAAGGGGCAACAATTTTATAAAGTCCACTGATAATAAAACTGATAATAGTAGAGTGTGCAGTGAAAATAATAAATTAAATGACCAAGATACACTTTGACGCTATGTCATTAAACAGAGTAAGAATACTCCTAGTGTAAAACAACATTTCCTTTATGAGAAACAAAAATATAACAATAAACCAACTGAATATACGATCAAGGCTTAAAAACGTCAAGTAGTGAGAATAAATTTAATTCAATCTAAGTTAACTGAAGGATACTTCCAACGAGTTGGCAAAGGGTGTAATGACGTATTTTTAAGAGAAAAAATAGTAAAAAATGAGAACGGTCAATGTAATGCTATGGCGATGAACACTAAAAAAGATGATATTATGATTGAAACAGATTGAAGAGAAATTGTATTTTTTGAATTCATTGCAAATAAATTTGACCCCAATGCTAGTAGCGAATACGTGAGACCTGTTATCAAAAATACACTAGATAGAATAAGAGACCTAAAAGGACTTATGCACACTGGTCACTCAAACCTAGAAGAACGAGATCGAATTTATTAAATGAGTTTTGAATATTAAGAAATTATTTTGTTGCCGGAAGGCCCTTTACCCTGTACCTACTTTGTTACACATGAAATCCCGACGGAAAATAACATCCCTATTCACACTAAGCAATATCGTCACCCACTGGTACATAGAAAAGTTTTAGAAGATCACGTAGAAAAAGAACTTAACGATAAAATAATTAAGCCCTCGTCATCACTAATAAGTTTACTACTTTGAATCGTTCCTAAAAAACCTGATATCCATGGAAATTTCAGATGGGGGGTTGTAATTGATTTTCAAAAACTCAATAAAAAGACCATTGATGATGCATATGCATTGCTTAATATTGCAGATATTATGAGCCACTTGGGAGGATCCGTATATTTTTCAGTTTTTGATTTAGCAAGTGGATTTTAACAAATTTCTATGGCTGAACATGATAAGTATAGAATAGTATTTACGACACCCCATGGACATTATCAATACAAACGGATTCCCGACGGTTTGAAGAATCCACCTGCCACGTTGCAACGACTAATGGATCTTGATATAATTATTAACGCAAAAGATCTAGTTGATCGTGATCGTGAAGTTAGATTACTTTTCAACCGCTTAAGATCAGCCAATATGGTACTCCAGCCAGATAAAAATAAATTTTTAAGGAAAAAAGTAATATTTCTTGAGCATATAGAAGGTTAACGAGGAATTAAACAAGACTTTAAAAAAATACAGGCTGTTCAAGAATATCCCTAACCAAAAACTATGAAAAATATTGGACAATTTTTTAGGATAAGCAGGATACTATAGACGCTGCATTAAAGATTTTTACAAAATAGCTAAGCCATTATCAGATTTTATAAAAAAGGGAGAAAAGATTAAATGGACTGAAGTGCAAGAAAAGAGATTTTAAATACGTAAAGACCATCTATGTCAAAAGCCTATTTTGCAGTTTCCCGACTTTAGTAAATCATTTAAGTTGACAGCAGATGCATCTGACTACGCTATTGGAGCGGTATTCAGTCAAGAAAAAAATCGGTTTGACCATTCTGTCAACTATCTTTCAAGAACTCTAAATAATGCCAAAATAAATGATTCTACGATAAAAAAGAAATGCTTAGCTGCATTTTATGCAATGCATCATTTTCGTTCGTATTTATTAGGAAATAGATTTATTCTTGTAGCCGATCATGAGCCATAGAATTGGATGCATACAAGGAAAGATCCAGGTCAGCGTTTCATGCACTATATGTTTAAATTCACCGATTATGAATACACTTTTAAATACAACCCTGGAAAACTTAATATCAATGTTGATGCACTATCTAGAAACCTAGTAGGACGTTTCTTTACTCGAAAAACAATATAAACAATAAATTACCATTACTAAGTGTCCTGATGATGGGTCAAAAAAAAAAAAAAAAAAGAAAAGAACAAAATTACAAAATTAGAGAAAAGAAATAGTAAAAACATTCACTTTAACGACAATAAAACCTAGGAGCATGACTGAATCAAAAATGAGTATACCTTAATTGGCCAGGAGCCCTGGACAACCCCTTGGTTTAAAAACATACAAGGAACGATAAAAGTTAGGTTATAGTGTGATTGCTCAAAGGACTCGAACGAAAACATTTTCACAATCACAGACATCGTCTACATCTTGACTGAGTGTATTAAGAAATGTCACTTAAAATACATCAAAAGATTCTAGCTCGTTAAAAAATAACTTTTGAAATCAATAGCCTCAACATTACACATTGGTGATACAAATCCAGAAACCACCGTAACAAAACCAAGTTGTTTTACAAATGAGAAAACGCCACAATCAACAGTCGAGATATAACTAACCTTGGTGCATTTTCAAGGAAAAGTATGTTTTCCAAAAATTACCCAAGTGATACTGAAAAATCGTCAGAAGAAGATACGCAAATACCAGTATATGACCCTAGACAAAGTGGATTACGACAAGAGTTGACTGAAACATAAGTAGACTCAGATACAGACACTGACTCACACTTACACGTAACAAGTACTGAAATTTCCGTTGCACCCATGTCACTCAGTGAAGGTTTAAACGACGATGTTTTTAAAGACTAAACTAAAACTACGATCAATAATACTAATAAGCTTACTTATAAAAAAATTTAAAAGCTAACAAGAAACTTTAATCAAAGACTTTAAGAATACTTAGACAAGTCTAATAACGATGATGATCCTGAGATAGCTGATACGTATTTCTTATCAGTAACTAGATTTTTTGATGGAGACAAGCCAGATCCTGAAATGTAGGACATAGTCATCGAAATGGAGACCTATGATCCCGATAATTTTAATGATTCTGTGTAAGATAAAAAATTTCAGATTTTTCAAGGCATACAACAGACTAAAAATCCTTATTTAATGAAGATAAAATTTTAAGAAAACATATGACAAGTGAAAAATTATCCATTACCCCTCGTACTTAAGAAAATACGTACTTAAGTTCTAGTACACTGACGCACACAAGTACTTCTACTATCACAAAAAACAGACGTCACCGGCCTTGGAACAAATACCACAAGAAACCCCAGATAACTTAAATGCAAACAACAATTAAACAAACTGCAATGCAAACAAGTCAATAAATCGAAGTATTGCCCTTATTTTCATGCTACTGTTGGACTTATACTCTTTCTCACTGATATATTGATACAAACATCAGTATGAAAAGGTGAATGTAAGTCTTAGTAATTGTAGCAGTAGTACTATTAATTATAAGTAGGTAAATAGAGCCAAGCTAATAAGCAATGTTATAATCACCAGTTATTGTCTAACGTACAAATGAGACACTATAGTTTATTTTATTAGCAAGGATTGTCACATCTGTCTCAAGACTGTTGAGATCAATAGGTGCACTGGACTTTAGTTATTTGAAATCGAAGAAACCAAAAATTGGCCAAATACTAATAACAGCTAACGTAGCACATAACATGCTGTTATTTATAAAACATCTACCAATTGAGTAACTTTTAAATTACTTAAAAAAATATTGTTGCAACGAAATCTTAAAACTTTCCGAATCTGGAAAAGAGGAGATCTTACAAACAAATTATAACCTAGATTGACAACAGAAATGTTATTAACATTTTTTGATAAAGCACCTATACAAATAACTGTCTGTTACGGTAAAGCTGATTATCTAAAAATTTAAGAACGTAATAAAATAATACAAACGCTACATAATAGCCCCGTTGAAGAACATAAGAAAAAAAGCCAAACTTAGCGAAAAATAAGAGAGCAACTTTATTGGCCTGAAAAAAGAAATGGTATTCTTCATTATTTTCATAAATGCGGCAAATATCAAGAGAAAATAGTTGAAGAAACAAAAACAAGGGAACCCTTGGTGCTTACAGACACACCTATTGAAGCTTTTGATAAGGATTCTATTTATACCGTCGGTAAATTGAGAGTAACACCAAATGGTAGCTGCCATTTGCTCACTTTACAGTGTAATCGGACTAAGTACATTATATAAGTCCCTGTACCTGACCTAAGATCAAGCACGCTTGTCGACGCACTCGTATAGAATCTAATATACGTTTACAGTGTACCTAGAGCAATTCTATCAAAAAGACATGCTAAATTTGTGTCTAACTTCTTGAAACAACTCATGAGAACTTCAAAAACCAGTCGTCTAACCACATCAGCATGTCATCCGCAAACAAATGGATCGTGAGAGCTTAGTCATGCTGCCGTAGCTGACTTTCTTAGAACTTACTCTGAAACTTATGATGACTGGGACAACATAGCAAAATTAGCAGCTTCCACGTATAGCTCGAGTGTACATGCAGCAACAAATTCAACCCTCTATGAACTAGTATTTGGGAGAGTAGCAAGGTTTTTCCTCAAGATACCTAAAGATGAAAGGTTATAAACCTATCTATTGTGCTTACAAAATCTTATTAGGTGACTTCGTGAATGCAAAGTGCGGCAGAAAATCAACAAATAAAAATGAAAATACGAGCGAAAAGGAGATATGATAAGAAATTAACTCCTCTTCATGTTAAACCAGGAGATTACGTTTGGCTAAAGTAAAAAGTTGGTTCTCATAAATTTGATCACTTTCATAATATATCCCTAAAAATTAAAAAAAATCTTATAGGGTAATAATGTGTTATTTGAAAATACCAATCTTAGAATAATATGAAAACATACAGATAAATTATAACTTATTCCCTAATTATAATATCCTTGTGAGAAATATATTTTACATGTATTTTAAAAAGGTAAAGAAGCACAATAATGCTAAATGTATTGGTCATCTTAATGACAATAGTGTTTGAGGGTTGCACAGGTTTAAACTATGCAAATCATGGCAACTGTAGCATACAACCACTTGAACTAAACTCTGACAAATACTACGAACGAAACGGTATCACAAAAGTTAAGGGAGTTGATTGGAAGATTGTGATATGGATGCATGTTAATAAGATTATATTGGAACAAACACCTACTCAAGGATTAAATAGAACATTTTGATATTATATTGCACAGTTTGGTTATCCTAATTGCACTCACTATATGGGAATGGACCTGTTGAATTTAATGATAAAGCGATTGACAAACCTCAAAGCAACACTATTAGAAAAAATAAGTACTGTGAAAACCCATGCCAGAGATAACTTTATTCCACCACCCAGCATACAATAAAAAAGACTGACACCTTTTGGAATTATTGGAAGCATTGCTAACGAGTTTCTCAGCTTAATCACAGAAGACGATGTCAGCGTTATGAACACCAATATCAACAATCTGCATTTTGATCAAAAAGAAGATATTAAATTTTATCAACAGAATAGCCATATTATTGCAGCTGCATTCAAAGAACTATATAACACTACAAAACGCCATGAGTATATTTCAAGACAAGTTGCTGATATATTGACTTTAGGACAAGATTTTACTCTCGACAGATATCTGATAAATATATCAGCTTACCTAAGAAGAACTAAGGCTACCTTAGATCGTATTATTTGTTCTCAGGAAGATCTAATTGTCATCTTGCATGATTTACATAGAGGTCAAGTACATCCAAAGCTATTTTGTCCAAATATATTTAGAACCATAGCCTGGGATATAAAGAACCCGGCAGGAAATCTGGAATTTGTAGAACCAATAGAAAATCTCTATGCTGGTGAAATAAGCACTCTAAGCAAATTAGATAGTGTGCATCAAGAACATAGAACCATGATGATATTACATTTGCCACTTGTAAATCAAATCCCTCATAACCCTTACAGTCTACATCCAGTCATGATACCCTAATCTAGACAAAATGGATCTGCCTATAAAAAATCATCGTACTTTTACTTAGCAGTAGTAGCAGACCATAATTCGTATTAACGACTAAACGAAGTTACATTTAACCAATGTGATAAAATGGTATATGGTTATACATGCTCAGCTATGTAACCGTTTCAGGATCCCTATTATATGAGTGAATGGAGAATTCTTATGTTATTACGACCTGGAATGGAAGTACTTAAATACTGTAAAGTTATGTTAACAATGAAAACCGAAAGTCAATAGATTAACTTACCAGCTGATAGTTCATGGTTATTTTTAACACCTCAAAAAGAACTAATAAACATTATCTGTCTTAAAAAATAGATCGACAAGAGAGAGTCGTAGGTGTAGGTCTTTTACAAATGATTTATTGATCTACAGTAAAAACTCACAAATTGACTTTAACAAGTTAACATAAGCTTATCACTCAAATACAATATACCTATCAAGTAGAAGTGAACCTAAACTTAACTGTACTACATGAACCCTTAAAAGACACTGATGACATCCATGACGCTATGAAATCGATTCGAGAATTAAACTTTAATGAACAAGCATGGACAGATGAATAACTAAATGTACAAAACATAATAAATCAAATAGAGAAAATACGAACTCAAAAGTTGGAGGAAAAACAAGCTTCTTTTTTTATTTTAATACTTAATAATATTAAAGCTAATATTATAATAATTTATAATAGCAATACTTATCACCAAAGTAAGAAGCTGCTTCGAAAGAAGACTATAAAACGTAGTGTCTCAGAAAAATTTATAACACGCACCATAAATCCACTAAACGCAGAACCCTGAATAACCATAAAACAAGAACACGAACTAACTAAGCTTTATGTTGAAATTAAAGAAAAACAAAAAATACTCAAATTATCTACAAGACCTATAATAATGACACGGAGTTTGATACTCCTACGCCACATACCCCGAAAGTTGGAAATAGACTCAGAAGTCAATAGTAATTTGATACTATTTTCTTCACAGGCTGCACGATAAACCCTGACTACGAAATAACAATAAAGACTAGAATCAACGTAAGCCAACCTTAACATTAAGTTATTGAACAATTAGAACATAGAGGAATCATCAAGAAAATGCACATACTTCCAGACTTACATAGTTATATACAGCGAACTATAACCGCCAAATAAAACAGTAATTTACTTACTTAAAAAAAAAGATGCAACACTAAATATAAAAGGAAGAACTCAGACACTTTTTCCTTCTAAGATAAGGTCCACTATTATTTAAGCAGAAAAGATTTCTTCACAAACACTGTGAAAAAGCGACATTAATATACCAAACATGAAACCGAAAAGATTTATGTGTCTTTTGCCATAAAATATAGAAAAAACGAGAAGAGAAAGAGATTTCTTCAGCCATTTCTCTCAATTTGGTATCCCAGAATATTGTTATGCCTTGCAAGATCGGTGAGGGAAATCATTCTAAGGATACGTTAAATACATCAATCCTGAAAGCACTATTCTAGCGTTGCAAAACGATGAACCCAAATATCGCACGAAATACGCCGAACCAATTAAAAATAGTGCAGAACACAAATGGAACAAGAAGTTGACTTACTCTTTCTGTCAACAACAAGTTGAGTTAATGACATATCAGAGACATATAATACCATGCAAAAAAAAACGATGTACACAAACTTCAGAAACAAAGTCAAGCTTTGCCAAAATCATTGATTTACGAGAAAAATCAAAAGTAGCAGAAAATGCACCCAACAACTGAGCTCTACCATTAAACTATCTACTTTTTACGTCAAAAAATACATCACTTAGTTCACTTGAGATTTCTATTTTAAGCTTTATAGAATCAATAGGCACATTTATATTTAGTTGATTATTACCACTACGTATTTAAAATATATTAGTAGACGCAGATATCAAGAGAGAGAGAGAAAAAAAAAAAAAAAGAAACTTCGACCCTTTTAGATTCAAACTCATGTTTTATTTTATAACAGTTGCATGTTACTTTGTTAAGAGGATTTTTTTTTTATATTAGGCTTTAGCATATATAAAAATAACTTATTTCATCGTATTGTGAATCCACAAGTACTTTGTCATAGTATGATTAGTAATGATTGTATCTATTTATCTATTCCCTACCCATCGTCCAATACTTTCATAAACGTTATTTAGTTTTCATATAAACACTCTACATCTAACCTCTCAATCATTACAATGAATAACAGCACAACAAAAGACATACATATACATATAGGGCAATTTCACGATGGATGTCCCAGCACGGCGCGCGAGCGCCAAAACACTCACTTTTCAGCTCATGATTGCAACCTCATAATGCACTGTATAACAGTAATAACAAAATTGACGTGTTTTTTTTCAGCTTTCTGATAATGTTATTAGTTTTGCAAAAATGTGGCTGCTTAACTTAAAAAAAAAACACAAAACGTCTTATATCTCAAAAAGGGTATTTTTAAAACTTTTTTAATAGTCCTAATCGAAAGATGAGGTTCTTTTTGTCAGATATGATATTTTTTACGGTGTGATAGAGCAATAGCTTACGAGATATAGAGCGACGAACAAGTGGTGCATGGCCTAATGCGGTGGTGTGGGGCACCGTGCAGTCCACCTCGTTCACTGGTGGAGCACACCTACTGTTTGACTTCATTGGATATTTTAAATAAATTATATTGAACGTCAAAACTACTTTCCTACAATGAATTACAACTTTTTTACTTATATATATTTATTATATACAGTTCTCTCCCATTAACTTTTTTCATTCGTAATTTTTTTTCTCAGGTACTTTAGAAGCAAATGACTGTTTCTCCTTACAAACATTTCTGCCTTTCTTATTATTCGTCTCTTTATCAAACTTTGTTATTTTTGAAAAAATGCTAGTCTGTGTCGAAAGGGAAAATTGTTTCATTAAAAGTCTATCTTTAAGATTGGATATTAAAGCATGATACTGTTAAGTGACTGGAATTAGCATAGCTTTTAAAAACCTCTCTTTAAATTCTTCTGCAGTTGTATCGTGATAAGATTTAGGCTTAAAATTACTTGCGTTTCTTTGCAGTATTCATTGGCCCAATTTTACAAATCTCTTGCAGTTCGTACTTGAAAATTAGATTTTTGCAGGCTTGCGCGCCTAGCCTCTCGTTTTAAATTAGCCCCAACTCCATTGCAAGCTCCCTTGCCATGTACTGTAGCATAAAAATGCCACTTTGCAAAAATCTTAGAGTCTCTATAATATTGAAAAAGATTAAACAAATAATTATTGTTTTTGAAATGCTGAGTTGCAGCATCTGATATGTTATAAATTTTCTCTGGCTGAAAATGAGTTTTCAAATAATTTATTATGGGTTTTCGATATTCGTAAGCAGTGGCTGTATCGTGAACTTAATTATCCAAAATAATTGCTAAGCTCTTATGCTTCAGTTTATTTTTCTCCCTGTAATAAATCACAACTGTAAATACTGTGGCCTGATGATTAATCCACTGAAATGATTGCGCTGCATTTTGAGCGACAAAAGCATAGTTTTCAGCGTAATCCAAACAAACTATAAATTTTTTATCTACAATTAAATATATTTGGACAATCCAAACAATCACCTAAAAAACACGAGTCCGTTGCTGTAGCACAAACAATGACACTAATACGGTCATGATAATTTCTTAACGGCAATCGTGAATTTTTTGTTAACATTTCAATTTCGATTCCGTGCAACATTAATTTCACATTTTCGTGATGAACAAACTCGCAAACCACGTGTGTACCGCTACTTCCGACCAAGAAACAATAAAATGGTCTTAGCTGAGTAAATTTTGTCACACCAATTTTTAAAGCCTTATTTTCAGACTTAAATATAGTATAAGATTCGTTGAAATTACATAAGTAGTTGTTGCAACACTCTGGCCCATCACAACAAACCCCCACCACCTACGTAGGAGCTTAAGTGTATAGAGAGGGCTCGCCCACTTTTCAGTTACAAGATAGGTTAAAAATTCTACCTCTTGCTTAGTATGGGTATGTTTTTTATAATATTAATCAGTTTCCCCAATTTAAAGGGTCCAAAATATTTTTTATTTTCTTTCATGACATCAAAACAAAATGTGTTTTGTAAGGATGTGGTGTGAATTTTAGATAAGTAACAACAAAGGTGCATACGTTCATTAATTTATTTTAAAATTCAAAGCCTTTACAAGTGCAATTGTATGAAATGACGCAATATTGTATATAAAATCGCATACACATTCTTTTGTTAAATATTCGCATTTCGTCGTATCTGTAGACACGACTTTTTCATACACACTCTCTAAATCTGAATCGTTTATATCTCTTTCAATTTTATTTACAGTATCGGGTCTATAATAATCAATTTGCGCTTCATACATATTACTACCTTTTTCTGAAATATAATCTACAAATTTCTGCACAATACTCGGCATCAAATCCGACAAATCACTCGATACACGTAAATTACAATCAATACATTTGACAATAAATTCGCTTAAATGATCAAAGGTCACCTTTCTTAGAACTAAGCTACGACGATGTTGCTTCGCGACACTACCACTCACACCTTGTTTTCGTCCTTCTTCAAGCTCAATAGCCTTGTCGTTGTAACTTACAGTAAACTTTAGAGACCAGTTAAAGCCATAAATTTTAATGTCCTGCAAGTTGCTGTCGTCCGTGGTAAAATACTTCTCAATGTCTGTAAACGCCAATTTAAATTCGTTCCAATCCAAAATTTTGAAAGGAATCCCTCCGAAATCTGCACCTAATAGACGAACTACAGGTTCTCAATCGTCAAGTAATTTCTTATATTCCAGACCAACTATGACTTCTTTGCCAAATGATTTATTCAATCCATGAAGCTTGCAAAAAATCTGTGGAGGTGACTGTTGAAACTGGTTTGCGCTTGAGGGATCGATTGCTACCGACGCCCCGACCCTCTTTTTCTGAAACTCCATTTTTCTGTTTAATTGTATTGACGATATGACGAGCAGGCAGAGACTGACGACTAGTCCGACTTTTTATACTAGTTAAAGCTCGAAACAGACAGTGTAAGAAGCGTTTAGAGGTGGTAAGTCACGTTTCAGCGTGAAAAATTACGTTGACAGCACATTCAGCATAACGTTAATTAAAGCAAGTATGATCGCGTATCGCGTGCGGACAAAAAAACGCTGCATATGAAATTTTTTACAAACTATAAACATTTAAAGGTAGGATCGCAAAACGCTGACATCGTTTACTTTTGGAATTCATAATAATGTAACATTAGCATTTGTCACTAGATGTTCAAGAATGCGCAAACTACAAGTATATTCATGGATAAACTTATATTAAAGACATTTTACTGCATTTTTTTTGTAAACGTTTTACCAGACAATCGCTGCTGACCGACACCAAGCCATTCAAATTTTTTTTTTGCTACTTCTCAATGACATAAGACGTCTGGCAATTTCGTCATTCTTTTTTAAATCAGCGGAAAAATTGTCGAGAGATTTTTGAAAACCTAAGCTGTTGCTCATGTAAAACAAAAACATCAAACAAAACTGACCATATACGATTAAAAATATGCTTTATAACTGTTTGACATTTTAACGCAGTTTCTTACAATTTTTACGAAATCGATTAATGTGCTGCGGTACATAAGGTTAAATACCATAGCTATCGAAATATAAGCCATTGGAATGTGCATCAAAGTATATAGCAACCCAATGCATACCTGGTTTTGTGTGATCGACAGTGTTAATGACGAGTGCTGTCGGTTTCGTCCACACCCGTGGGATCTGATCAGCTGGAAACACACCAGTGGTATGCGTTGTGATTTGCGACAGGATCTGCAGTATCTGTAGGCTGTCCATTACGTTAAAAGAGCCAAGATTTCAGTTTATGAGCGTTATTTAAGGCACACCGATATTTTTCATGATTTGGTTTTAATACGTGATGGATACAATACACAACCGATGATAAATCTTTTAAAGGTGGACAGTCAGTATCGTATTCTAAACTTATTACTTGACAAGGAGCTATTTCATGTAATTCGCACCAGTTTTCGCAACCTCTGACGCAAGTTTTTCTCGCACTTCTTCCAATATCATTTAAAATTTTAAAAATTGCCTTTAAAGGTACTTCACCCTCAAAAAAATCAAGTGCATGATAACGTCGGGACAACCAAATATTTTGTCGTTGCGCCTCCTTACTCAATTTTTGCAAACGACAAGGAGGTATCACTACCCAATGTGCGGAAAAGTCATTGCTCAAAGCAACGATAGCAACTTCTTTTGGCATTATTTTGTCTTTCTTCACCTTGAAATACTGAATGTCGACTACGAGCTCTATTGCGATTTATGTATGATTGAGCGTACCAGCAGCAACTAACCCAAGAAACGATTGGCATGTCCGAGTAGTGAGTGTAAGTAGAATATATGAAGTTAGTGGCGCCATCTAACCGCTAAAGTCAACAATGATTTGACGTGATGCATCGATTTTAAGAATATTCTCGTACTCGGCACACACTATACAATTAACAGTCGAAGTTAGAGCGTTGGCAAATCCAACGTCCAATCTAACACTGCCGTGTTTACTTAGGTTCCAATGAGAACATTCGTTGGCCGATGAATCCGGTGTTTAATCGAAAGCAAAGAGACAGTAACCATTGGGATAAGATTCGCGATCAATGTGGTTTTCTTCATTTAGAAAGTGAACGCCCGTGCCTGAAAAAAAAGGTATGATAAGCATCTACGTATAAATTATTCGTTTTAAAGTCTAGCTGTAATGATTTGAAAGGAACTTCAACACCGTCAATGTACAAACAAAGAAAATTTATATTGAAATGATAAAAATTAAACGGATTCATAGTACGATCGCCATTATAAGCTTAAATTTTTACGCAACCGACGATTATCCTTAGGTAACTGGCACAAAATAATATTGTCTAAAGTTTAGCCATGAATACCACTATGCATCGTCACAGTTTTCACTTCGACACGCATGACCGGATATTTTGCTGGACTCTTTGACAGAGCTTTAGTATAGGTTAATAAAACAGATGGGCTTATTTGAACGCGTCTCACTAAAAGATTTGCTTCTTCGATACGAACAGAAACTAAGTTTGAAGTGTCTATGAGACAAAATGCATTGCGAGATCTTACTAATCACATTCTCACCTCGACGCCATTGATGAGTAATTTTTCCTGATTGCACACATTGCAATGAAGATGACCATTCAGATCAATCGATTTCTTTGCTGGTAGTAGTGTACGTTGCTTGATGAGACCCGCGTTGGCATCCAAAATATCGTCCATCTTTGTCACCGTATCGTCGCACCGTAATGCACTCGTTAAATGGGATGATTTTGCCGCAGGGCCATAATTCAATAAGGTTTCCAAATACGCTTCGTAAGCGTACGCATTGATAGGAGGTGATACAGGTTTCTAATTAAAAAACACATCGACTTTATTGAACAACGAATGCATAAAACTATTGATTGGTTCCGTCTTTGAGATTTTAGATGCTTCGTTAGTATTTAATTCTTCATTTTCATTGACAGCCAACTTGACACGAAGACTGAGCATCGTGTACGCGAGATCGATGTATTTGTCACCATTACATGGTACGACAAATTCGATCGGTGAATCATCCATGAGCGATGATATAGGCTTGTATTGAATCCAGTACGTTCGCTCTACAGTTGTTTGAGTCGATGAAGTATCAAACAAAAGAAGCTCAGACTTTAAGCACTCGCATGAGTGACTGTGTAAAAAAGCCATTTTTTTTAAATTTAACTTTCAAAAACATCTCTTACAGTTCTCTGTCCCTTGTTCTTTTTTCTTTTTATTTTTCTCTTTTTCTTCTTTTTATCTTACTTACGCGTTTTCTTAGTTCTTTTCTTTTTACTCTTACGCTGACCACGCCTTGACTGCACAGTTCTATAAAGCAATTGCAACTGAAATGGTTCGTCAACTCGTCCAAGTTTATATTCCGAACCTTCCATCAACTTGTCCAATTTTTCCTCGGCTTTTCTCTTCAGCGTATTACCAGAGTTCATCACACGAGTGCAGAATGTCTCTTTGGAAGGTATATTTTTAGCGGTGACGTCAGACATAATATTCATACCTGCACGAACAGCTTCTTTGCCAACAGCTTTGGCACCTCGTTTAATAAGTGGTAAAACTCGTCGAAATTCTCCAGCAAGAAACGATCCGATACCTCCGTGTCCTCGTTGATAGGGGGTCCCAACGTTAATGCATCCAACACCTCCTCCACTGTTTCCATAAATTGTGGTCAGACTTCCACCACCACCACCACCACCACTTTGTGCAATAAAGTAGTCCTCGTAGGGATCCATAATTTTTAATTGATTCGTTTAAAGTGAAACGTTACCATCAGCGTCCCAAAGTCGAATGGTATGGGGGCACCAATCAAGTCCCTTATATCGATTTCGATGTTGTGAAAGGAGTTAAACAATAATGGTATATACATAGGTGGTGAGAAAATTTTGTTTTGAACACAACCGTACACGTAACCGTGAAGATCCAACGACACCGCCCACAACAAATGCGATTGAACGTCTTCTACAGTGTATGGTTTACAGATGTCGCTGTAAATCATGAGCATTGACGGTAAAGCATTGGCAAGATTTGCTAGATGAATAGATCAAATTTTATTATTTTCCAAGAAAAGACTCGTTGCACTTTCAAAGCCCAAAATTTTACGTAATTTTTCAGACAATATCAAATAGCGATTTATGTATTCACTGCGCGCTGTTTCCGAACAGACTAACTCAGCTACTACGTAACCACCCCTTTCTAAACTAAAAACCACGTGATCTCGTATGGTATCGAAACTATTGATTTTTTGTATCATTTCTTCGATATTTGTGAATAGACCGGGTCGTACGTAATTATCTACATAAATCACAGGATGTTCTGTGTGTTCATTATTGTGTCGTCGTGGTATATATTGTAGGGCAATTTTTCTTTCCTTATTTTTTATCGCATGTTGAAACGTCAATGGTAATTGAATCTCTGTTATACCAACACTCCGTTGACCTTTGCAAACTTATTTGCTGAGGTAATCTTGTCACGTAGTGCGTAGTAGTATTATCAGAATAATGCTGAATGCTACTGTTGCTAGGCAACACAACGTGAAACTTGTCCTTTATTTTATATCTTTTAAATTATAACATTTTACCCAGGAATGAAATTTTTCAGGATATCCCTTCGAGCTGACGAAAAATTCATTAGAACGTCCTTTACCTTGACTTTTCAATATCTTATTAACCTCGAAGAAGCTCTCGCTCGATTCCTTTCGTACTCTGCTTAACTCTTTCTCATAAAAGAGACTGTCAATGTCTTCGTCAGCCAAATCTCTGAGAAAATAAACTGGAGGCTGTCACGTGCAAGAGATACGTACAATTCTAAGCAACTCTAAAGTCCAATCGCTTTCGTGACCTTTGGCAAAGACACTTCTCGTCTTACTGATATGAACTTAATGTCCAACGTTGTACTTTGAATTTTTATAAATATCATATCGTTGCTTTATTTTTTCTCGTGCTCGTGCAAAATTGTGTAAAGTCATGTCAGCTGGCGCCATCTTTGTTGACAAATGCTTCGTGCGATTGTATGACTCTATTATACTTGGAAGAATGTCTACGAAGCATCGATTGTTAGTGTGTGTAAAGTATCACCACATTTTTTCTTTAATAGTTCTTATAAAACGTTCGGTTATTGCAGCCTTTGTCTGTGGACTACGTGCTACTCTGTATTTAATTTAATTTTCTCGTAAAACGAATTGCATTTCATGACCTACAAATTCTTTACCTTTATCCGCTTGGAGACACATTGGTGTACGATCGTCACTTCTTGATAAAGTATGTTGAAATGCTTTGGCGACATTTTCCGATGTTTTATCCTTAATAGGTACCACCCAAGCGTATTTACTGACGACATTGATAACAACGAGAACATTAGCGTAGCCATCATTGTAAGTTTTTAAGGTTCTCAAGTCCATTAAATCAGCTTCCCACACGTCGTCAAAGTTAGGCACGTTATAGCTTCTTCTGGAAAAGCAATTTCTTATAGGCCTATGTAAATTATAGGTACCTTGACTCTCTAGCCAACTCATAACGTTCGATCGCAAAAATTTATTTTTCACAGCACTTACAAGTTTGTTACCACTAGCGTATGCAGTTGGTCACCCCGCTTCGTAGTAAAGTTTTTGCAAAGTCTTATGCATTATTCTTTTTTTTTCTTCTTCTTTTTTTTTAGACTTAGGGCTAATGGCTCTCTTGATGTGCGAAAAAAACTTCTCAAATGTAATCTTGCTACACATGCAGCATGCTGTCAATAAAGTGACTGTTCGCTAATCCGGCGGTGTTTCTCTAGCAAGCATACGTGGAAAAGCAAATCCAGCCAACGCCCGATCCGCTTTTAGACGTTGACCCTTCTTCTCCTTAGCGTAGGCAAGATCGCGCTGACAACATGCTTTGTCCAAGGGATCTATGTTGACATCACCGTGCTTAATACGCTTCGATAGCTTAGTTCCAGGACCACACAATTTGTATCTAGGTACATGCATCTCAAACGGTAGCAAGTCGATAAAAGCGTCGAGAGCACTACTTTTTTTCTCCTCCTCGAGTTTTATTTCTGTTTCTTCGCCTTGTTCACTTTTTTGCTCAATCGACGCCATATTTGTACTTGAATCGAGGAAGGCACAACTTTTTAAAATTTTTTTCTATTGTTTGGTGACGCCGTTGATTCAGTACCACTTTCATCAAGAAAACTTTCACTATTCGACGTAGATCTCGGACTCTTATTTGGCGATTTTAATTTATCATCGTCGTCGTCGTCGTCATCGTCGATCAGTAATTTTAATACTTGAGCGTTTCCAACACACTCTTGCGGAACGTTTGCCATACGAAGTGCCACTGCTTTTTTCCTGTTCTTCAAGGCATCGTTCAACAGATTGACAATGTTCGACTGTGGTATGTAAACACCACTTATGATGACGGTATGTTCATTGCTCCACTCAAAGTTACCAGCAGCGCGCAATCGTCGTATGATAACTGCAGCTTTTTGACGAAACTTTTTCGGTACGCTTTCGATAACCTTGGTATCCTGCTTTTCCTCTTCTTTATGTTTCTCTTTGTCCTCGTCGACGTCGTTGTCAGAGGGATCGTTATCTTGCAATACCTTGGTGTTCTCTATGATCGTTTTAGCATGTCGATTTCTTTTGCTGTCCAATTCCCTAAGGGGCAAATATCGTTGTAAAATTTGTTGGTATTTCTCCCATTATTCTCGCTCATCAGTATACGGTAAATTCAAGATGTCGTTCATTTCTGCGTCGAGCTGACTCATTGTTGTGCCCGGCGTTTGCACAGACTTCAGACCATCGTTGAGGAATGCACTTCGCAATCGATCCACGCTTTCTTGAGGCAGAAGAATAATTTTTTTTGCGTGTTTCATGTTTGTTACAGCATCGACAACACTGTTCCAAGGAGCGGACCCAACAAAGCAGGTAAGAAACTTCCTTCCTGTTGTACGATAATTTTTTTCTTTGACGACGGATGAGTTTTTGCGTTCAGGAGCTCTCTGAGAACGCTGGCGTGTCCACGCAAGCGTTTTTTGTGTGTCACAGTTAGTGAAACGTTTCTTTCAAGAATGTTCAATGCACACTCGCAAATATGCTTGATTAGCGTCTTATCTGCTTTGCGTAACAGAGCTCTTTGTTGTTCGGCGTTGAGATGATAGAGAGCTCGCAAAATGGTGACGTGCTTTTGACCAACCGGGGAACGTGACTTTGGTGTCACTACAACGATACGATAGGAACATGGTTTGCCGTGTCGCTTCCTTTCATCTGTTTTTTAGCCACGTATACGTACAGATACTCGTCATCCGGAAAAATACAAGTTTGAAATCAACAATTGTCCGGTGTATTTTGTTTGAGATCCCAAAAAAGGTAACCAAATGGCCGGGAAGTAGCGTCCCAATAAGCTCCTTGCAAGAACCGAGGACTTTTCATACACACTTGTCTCGAAAGATGTTGTATTTGCGCGCGATCTCGTTAATTTCTAAAGATGACAATGTATTGCGAGTTTAGCGATGTATCGTGTTGACCCTTACCTTGATGAAATATATTTTGCGTAATAAAAATTACGCTCAAATTGTTATGATGACTACCTTTAGTAAATAAGTCGATACCGCTATTACCGGATGATTCGTGCATCAAATCGTCAATAATAACCAGTTTTGATCTATGATCGCCCACCCAACTGCTGTTAAGTGGTAATCCCTTGTAAAACTTAATATTACTCCCAAGATCACGGTAACCAGACTGCCACTCATCGTAACAAAAAATGACCCGCTCAAATCGAGTATCACTCATACGGACCATGTGTCGTAAAAATCGTCTGACAAACTCAGTTTTACCACAACCTGTGGGTCCAATCAGTGTACACGTCCACGGGTGTTGCCATCGCGTATCCATACTGCCCAACTAAACTCTGTCGAAAAGCTGATTGACCGCGGCAGGGGTGTTCGCGGACCACTCGCAAAACCGCGAGCGCTTTTGGAAGGCTAGCGCAAAGGAGGCTTGCGCGACCAATCAGCTTATTTCGTCGGTTCAACTACCAATTGAACTCTTTTTGCCGCCACCGCCACCGCCACCGTCACGCCCCACCATCGCTTATGGATGGTGACCAATCGGCTTGTAACGTCGCGGCGGTTGGAGCACCTATTGCGCATGATCAAGATTACCTTATTACAAAGTTTCCTCCTTATTTGTGACAGTTTTGAGGTTAATGTCACACGAGTAACTGACATCAAGATGATTTTTTTTAAAGGTTAAAGATTCGTGGTAAAAAATGTGCTGATGTCACAGTTTCCGAAATATGTATGAAGTTTCATCTAAAATTTATCGCAACGGTTTTAATAATGAACTGACACGAGTATTAAGTGATCAAATATATTTTTCGGTACGTAAGGATGATTTTTGTATTCATAGTTTAAGTTTCGTGGTGAAGAATGTGCTGATGTCATCTTTTTTGAAACATGTATCGTATTTCATTAAACATCTGACGCAACACCGATACGAGTATCAGGTAATCAATCACATTTTTACCTAGTATAAATGAGTAATGTGTTGCACCTGAAAAGGACCGGTTTTTGCAATAAGATTAACTATCTTTCATGACTCTGTATTCATTTTTTTTCAGATTCAGAAATTTATTTTGGGAAACGTATTTTTTTTCTTTTTTCACATGATTTTTCTATAAGCGGTTTCTGACAATCATCATTATCGTTCCTGGAGCTCGTCGATGTAGCGCTTGCTTTGCTATGTTTTGAACCTATTTTGTCGTTTACTTATTGATGCATTGGCTGTAAAAAGGGAAATGAACCAACCAACAGTTTTGTCGTACCTTGACCAAGTAAGTTTTTTCCCCTACTCTAATGTATTATATTCCTTCTCCTGCGACATCACGTTGGTAAGCATACAGACAACTCGTGGTCATGCTGTCAAAATATCTTTTACTATAGACTGGTTGATATGTTTTTATTTCCGGTTAAGTCACTGCATTGTGAAAAATTGTACGACGAATGGAAAAATTCGACAATTTTATTTCCGTAATATTAGTCATAACAAGCTCACGAATCGTATCAAAATTTATCTTTTGACTATTGCTGTAATTTAATTTGATACCTTTTACTTTTCAAACATAATCTTTACTACCATCGGGTTTTTTAATCTTATATGCGTAAAACTTTGACCCGCCAGATAAAATCGAAGAAATGTATGCGCCACCTCCTTTATCGGCCAATTCGTCAGTGAGACTGCCTAGTGTCGTGCCAATGGGTAAATCGTCCAGCCCTTCTCGGGAAACACAAAAAATGGAATCTGTGTCGTTATAGAAAGCATGTTCTCCTAGAAAATGTAGATACTCGAAAAGCTCTAAGCGTGCTTGTGCTGTCACAAAAGCGGCAACCACAACGTTACTTGATGGTAATGACGTCAAGACCTCAGTCTCATAATTCCAGTTAACGTACAATGTATCGTCGTTGACGGGTAAAATACCCTTTACATCGGTTTCTGCACTCGGAAGTTATTCCATTAATCTTTCTGGGGCCGTCACCACCTCAGTCTTTGTCAAATTTTCACGTTGACCAAATTTACCCCACAAAGAATTAAGTAATAATTTTGCAAAGTATCTTAAGCCAGCATTGAGGTTTATATCATTTTTTTGAGATTTATTCCTACAGTTATACGGATTTTTTCGATATAGAATTCCTTTTGCTCATTAGATATGCAGGTAGGTGGGTAACCCGAAGCTAGTGCTTTTTGTTTCAAAAACTCGTTAATATAATGTGCAAATAATTCTCCTTTATCCGTTGCTTGATTATACTGTGTTACCTGATATTGATATATTTCATAAACATTTTTAACGATATATCCTACGCGAACAGCCACCTTGACTTCTTCGGATACCCACGTACCTCTAAGAATGCGGTCTCTTTCATCGTCGTGGGTACAGTGCTCTTGAAGCATATTCTCACAACACGTATAGCATAAGGGAAAAATAAGCTTATCGTGCATTTTCACTGGTAATACAGGATGATACAAATTTCTAGTTGGTAGCACATCACACATAATTAATTCATTCACTTGGGAAATATCATTATTGTCACCTATTATTTTTTTACACTCTCCTTCGTTAGAGTATAACGTTAGATGACCAACGGGGAATATAACTCGCTTGCAAATATATGGATACAAAGAGTGTACGTCAACGTATTTAATTTTTTCTCCATCCTGACAATCGTACATTTTTACAGTGTTTCCTGTTCAACCACCAAAAAATGCATCACGTGGATTCGATGGTTTTCTACTCCAATAATTTTCATTTTCTGAAATAAAATTTAAAAGTTCTTCGTTTTCACGTATTTCTTGGTTAAAGTCGCACTCCCATTTTTCTATCAACTCATAATTTGACATTCTTATCTTTTTGTTAGTCGTGAAAGTTTTCTCATATCTATCATCCATTGTATCTCCGGTCGTCAAAATGGTATCTCGGTTTATTCGGTAACACCGTGGGCAGCTGTGCCAAAAGCAACCTTAAAATTGTAATACGATTTCACGATGATCATGCACACCATATAGAGGAGTACAGTATCTATCGACGAGGATACTTTGTGGTAAGCGTCTCTCTTGGCAGCATCCAACGTGTTCGATAAATCACTGGATAACGTGTTTTTTCATTCAATAAAGCCATGTCAAAGATATTTCAGATTGATTGTTAGCCATTCTGTAAACTATTTGTGGTATTATACCTATTTGATTTTTTTTTAGAAATTTTTTTCTATACACACGCATGCCGGTCGAAGCGATCGTTGTGCATTTCCCAAAAGGGTCCACTTCGAATTTTCCAAAAGTTTTTTGAAAAGCTAAGCAAGCTAATCTTAAAATTCTTACGTCTTGCCTACAGTATTTTGTAATTTCACTTTTTAAATCAATTATATAATTATTTTTCTACTTGTTCATTGTACCATTTTAAAAACTGATCTCAATCTTTCGTATGCATGCTATCGGGTGAATATACGTCGAGCGGCGGTAGAGGACCAACGTACGATTGATTTTCGGGCTTGTTAGAAAAATGTGGAAAAATACCTTTTTCAATTTCCAACAGACCGTACGACTTGGGTGAGCCGCTTAAAGGCATATGAAAGTAATTAAGACTATGGATAAATCTTATTTCCATAAATTCTATCAATATTATTTTTGATCCGTTTATGATAACAGATGGTACTACGCGTTTGCCGTGTTTTTCCACTATATACTTAAAAATAAATTGAGCATTGAATCCTTGTGCATTGTGAGCTATGCAAATGATCTTGTCAAAATATTTTTGATGATCCGAAGCAAGATCTACCAACTGTTTGATTGGATTAGTTTGAAAAATATATTCTCAAATGCCGCAATGATCGCAGTTTATCGAAATATCTTCTATGTTGCTACAAGTATTACAAACTTGTTGAACAATACACAGATTTACTTCGTGGATTTTTTTGTCCTCATCACCCACGATAGGTGTTGTCTTTTGCATTTCAAAATCGTAGAAAAAGTATTAAGAAATTAGGTTTTTTGCTGTTCAATTTGAATGGTTGAATGTAACATTGATGATTTACGGGTAAATACTCTTTACAATTGCAACAAAAAGAAGAACGCATTGATGTTGATGTTTTTCGCACAGTTTAGCAACACAACGGGCAAATTTTTATTTTTTCGCAAATGGTAAAAGATTTATTATACAAACCTTTTTTTGAATGATTTTCAAAACACGTGAAGTTAAAAAATAATCTGTGTCACGAATCACACTTTTTTGATGGACCCGTCACATCGCAAAGAGGAGATTGCATACACTTGTAGCATTTGTTGGAGCATCTGTGATCCTCGATACGCCAATAACTCTTATTGCAGGGTCTACAGTATCCACAACTACCGCTTGCACCGATCAAATTCAGTATAGGCTCGTATTGCTCAGCGTTTTCATAGTACATTTATCGTAACGTATAAACGATTCGTCCTTGAGTCTCTACAACTAAACGAGTACTATCGTACAAGGGACGATGATCACGCCCAAAATTTCGAAACGAATAAACGACAATTGCTGTCTTGTAAGTAGAAAAAAAATTTTGAAACTCGTGAACTTCTGTGAGGCCAAACCCTGTATCAGGCACACAAATTTTTGTCAATTGCAAAAGCTCTTCGGCAGCTCTCTTTTGAGTGGGCCCGTAATCGCGTCGTATAAGGTTTCAACAATTATGTAGCCTACCTGTGCGTATTTGTCACCGGACGACGTAAGCGTAAGCTGCTGCTAGAACTCGTGGTAAACAAAGATTATCAATGTTATTAATGGTTAATATTGATTTTTTCCGTACATTGTTGACTAATCAAGGCTACACGTCCTCTTTCACTTATGCCAATTATAATGGCACAATTAATTGACAAACTGTCATCGATTTCAAAGTCACTCAAACTCTGGATGGCATTAAACAAAACATCCCATAAGTCTTCAACAATAAAATTTCGAGTAGGCCTGAAAGATATTCACAACGGCCCGTGATAAAACATTTGAGAATTTATAGTAACACCTATAAAGTCTTCAGGATTACTTTTTTCGACTAAATGATTATGTAAATCATTCATACAATCCTCAAGCCATGCGTATAAATTAACATTTGGAGGTGGTCTTGCCAATTTACCTTGAATTTTTCGTCCTTCATAATTAAATTGACGATATCGTCTATTTGTTACGTTTTCGATGATAAAACGTGGACGATCCCCTTCGCCATTCTGCAACGGTAATTCTTAAAAAAACATTTTGAATATTTAGAAATAAGTAAGCATGTGACTCTGTTTAGAAATAACTAGACAAAAAGATGCATCTCATAATATTTACCATCATCTTCGCTACTGTCGCTGCTACTACTACTACTGCTACTACTGCTGCTACTACTACTACTACTACTACTACTGCAATCTTCTTTTTCGCTTGCTTCTTCCGTATCTGAATGTTTTTCATCATCACCACTAATATCTTCGTATATCGGTCGATTTAAACTACTAGTCAATGGTTGTGGATTTTTCTCTGCAGGTAAAAATGTAAAAATTATACCTGATCAATTAATATAGTAATAGAGTCTGCTTACCACTCATAGTGGGTGGTGTACATTCCGTGATTGTATCAACATTGAAAAGCACTTCGTCCTCAGGTGTACCATCATGCGTTTGCCTTATCACTTGGTATAACCAAATTTTTAATGACTGAAAGTAAGTAAAAGCAATAATTTTAAGGTATACTTACGGTAATAGCGCACGATATTTTATGCCAATGGATGATTACGATCGAAAAATTTTTTTAACAGCTTTTACAACAGTTTCGTGAGCGACTGTATTATTAAAAAGACCACGTTGAAACATGTCACTCACGGTTCTTATTTGACAATGTAAGACAAGAAAAAACAATTTTTTGAGTAATATATTGATCGACAATGATTGAAAATTACTACTCCAGGCGCTACCACACATAGTACGAATGTGTGGTTCAAGAACGAGTGCAACGCGTAGCAAACATCTAAGCACGCTTATCAAATGAGCTTTTGTAATAGGCTCCATTGTTAATGTTGAAAGGATACTGAGGGCTGAGCGTCTTTTTTCTGCTATTAATATAATGTTTTTGCAAGAAATTGTGATTGGTCGACTTTTTCCCCCGTGAGTCGTTGCTTTACATGAAGGAATGTGCTGACTCTTGTATATAATATAAATAAACCAATCACTTTGTTTTTAAAATTATAAGACAAAAGTTATCCTATATTACATGATAATCAGTCACCTCCTTATTTTTTTAGGAATGCGCTGATTATTTTGTATAGAGTATCCACCTTCTTGATTTCTCAAGAATTTGAGAAGAACAGTGATAAAACATTAGTTACCTTATATTACATAGTGGATATTTGACGTCTTACTTGCAGGAATGTGATGACTTTGGTTCACAGAGTATTGATGTGCTATGTCAACGCGTGGCTCGCTAAAAAACGATCTCATTACTCGCACAATCTACCTCTAATCACATATGTGTGTGTGATGATTTTCATACCTAGCGTTTTTACACATGTCTGTAATGGGAGGGAAGGGTGTAAGGTAGAAAGATTCTGCAACTTTGTGTAAAAATTATTTACGGATTTACGAACTTAGAGAAAAAGAAGTCAGTAACTAAAATTCTTCCAATTGAGTCAACGGACATCTTTGAAGGTGCAACTGTGGGCGATGCTAACGATCAGGCAGAAATTCAAGAAGCGCATATACCACCGTCTGTACGGGAGTTTTTCTACTTGCAGCATTTACGGCGATTACGGCAATACCCGTTTACCAGACCGTCAGTGGTTAATGTGTTGATGGAAGTAATTGTGTATGAGAATCAATATCGGTATTACCAGGGGTCGTTTCGTTCCACGATTTACAAGCAATTTGGCCGCAAGAAATAATATATGACGATCCAACGTGGTACACGCACAACTATACTGTGGAAGTGCCCCGGAATGACACTTATTTAATATTTGCGTATTTTGAAGAAAACTGGTGGACGAGCATATACGCTGCGAGATTGGTATATTACGAGTACATTACAGGTAATAGATTAGAGCTGTAGCATGAATAGAGGAAGTGAAGTGTTATGTAAGTTTTTAATGTACATTGGTTATTATTATGTGTTGTGATACTTATTATATAATATACATGATAAAATAAAAACTGTAAAATTATTCTTGTAATCGACAATATTTGGTAATAAATTGTATTAATACAAATTTCAAAATTTTTTATAAAATTTAAAATACCCTGTGTGACTTCGTTCATTTTCACTAAGTTGACACAAAGAATCAAATTGCGAGATCGATTTGCGCGCGTCAAAGCAATATACCTCGTATGTAATAGAATACTTATTATATTACACATCATCGCTCTCCGCATCTCTAGGATTTTGTATGTCTCTCTCTCTCTCTCTTTCTCTCCCTCTCTCCGCCTCTCTCTCTCTCTCTTTCTCTCCCTCTCTCCGCCTCTCTCTCTCTCTCTTTCTCTCTTTCTACGACGTTTAGATTTCGCATGTTCTCCCCTCCACTCGACAGTTTTTCATACTCCCACCTCACAAATACTGACATGCAACATTTTGGCTTCGTCAAAGCAGATCCCTTATCTGAGTGGTGGGGGTTTGTTTTGACAGGCCGAAGTGTTGCAACAACTACTTACATAACAAAAGTCTCTTCTGCATGTAAATTCGCTTACCATCACTTTGTTTCACAGATAAAAATTCTTTTGTTCTAGGCATCATTTGACTAATATTCTCACGCTCATAAGAATTTGTTACCAATTGTTGAGTTTCTACTGACAAAGCATTACAAGAAGATTCTTTTGGTAATGTGAAAATTCCATTTTTTGAAACTAATTCCTTAGCTTCTCTTGCTTCACGTTCAGTGCAAGAAAATTCTTCCATTAGTGGTTGATGGCTCCAGTAAGTAGAATATAGTGTGAGCAAGCAGATTCTGCCCTGTTTCATAGTCAATTTATTGAATTTATTTATTATCTGCTTAAGAACCGTAGCCCCTGCTTTTTTAAAATCATTGTCAATCGCAAGATCTTTGATTTTTTGGATAGATTTGACCAACATGGCTCGAAAATCTTGGCATTGTAAGGCACTGATGGATATTTTTCTCAAAAAACTGCAGGAAACGACTTCAGGTTTTCCCTTATTACGTGGATTTTTTTTTCTAATGGATTTAAACAAGCAACTGTCATGCTTTTTGCATGGTATAAGCAATGAAATTATACTCAACCCTTAAACAAAAGCTTTTTAAATAACTCTAACGAAACAATAACGGATGATATCTCGTGTCAAAAATACTTACGGTATTTCACAAATTGCGTACGAATATCTTAGCCACAAATAAATAGGAATTTTAGCTTACGTAAGTACATAGTAAGAAATAAAAAATGTGTTTTCAAGTTGTGTTTGCAACTTTAACACTTGCCTTAGGGTGCCTGTACATGGACGTCTTGAAGTCTCAAGACTGCCAGCCAAATTATAGGCGGGCGGTTTAATTCAAACTCACATAAAACAGATACTGATATAATTTTTTTTAAAAAGAAGAATAGATACCTTCTTTGTTATAAAACGTTATACGTAATTGCATTTTAACATTTAAAAGTGATTCATGAACCAAAATAAACAGTATTTATAATTTCTGTTTAGACTAGATTTTTTGTAACAATCTCTTTTTTTTTTTTGACTTATCATTCACAAAAAAATTTTCACCGTTTGTATCTGAATTCGTTTTGTATATTAAAATTTAAGTACGCAATGCAGATTCATAAACAATTGAGAGTCTATTTCCTTTTTAAAAATAAATTATGTTAGTATCAGTTTGTCGTTAGTATAAATTGAATCGCTTGCCCAAAATTTGGCTGGCAGTCTCCAGAGTTCAAGACGTCCATGTAAAGGCACCCTTATGTATGTGTTTCGCGCGGTGCCACAAAATGCTGCGTGCCGCTTGTTCGTCACTTTATATCTCGTAAGCTATTGCTCTACCACACTGTGAAGAACATTATATCACACGTCAAAAACCTTATCTTTCGATTGGGACTATTAGAAAAAAAGGTTAAAAATACCCTTTTTGAGATATAAGACGTTTTATATTTTTTTTTTTAAGTTAAGCAGCAATATTTTCGCAAAACTTATAACATCGTCTGTATTTATTTATGCAGTACTGTATTTATGCACGACGTTCTCACGAAGTTCAACTATCGTGAGTACTGAACTATTTTTTTTATTTTTATTTTTTATTCGTTTTTCAAGTTTTTGTTTAGTGAACTACATGAATGCAGTACTAAAGTTTATAGAGCTTCGTTCTTTCTACGGGTCTGGCGACCCCCTTGTTACCTGAGAAATTGTGCTTTACACTCATGTCATGTTTAAAGAACTTCGTTCTTACCGTGGGTCCCATGACCCATTCATCCCCCCTAGTTTGTTGTTGTTTTTTTTCTTTTCTTTATTTCTCGTTTTATTTTTTTTTTTTTTCATTTCTTGTTTTTTTTTTTTCATATTTCATTTTATTACCTTTTTTTAATTTTTTGTATTTCCTTTATTTAATTTCTTTCTTATTTTCATATTTAATCTTTTTTTTTTCATTCCCTTTTTTTTTCATATATAATTTTTTTTTTCCATATTTAAGTTCATTACTTTTTTTTTCATTCTTTTGTTTTTCCTTTATTTCTTTTTTTTTATTTTTCTATTTGTATTCATTTTTTTGTATTTCCTTTATTTCATTTCTTTTTTCATATTTCATTTCATTATTTTTTAATATATTATTTTGTTTGTTCAAATTTCATTTAATTTCATTATTATTTTTTTTCATATTTCATTGTTTCATATTCCGTTTCTTTTTTTTTCATATTTAATTTCATTACTTTTTTTAATTTATAACAGTAATTATTAGCATTACTGTAATGCCAAAAAAACCTCAGGTTTAATGAAAATCGGTCGGTATTTTATGCATCAAATGCATAAAATACAAATAGTTAATGCGTAATAACGCGCCTTATTATATTTAATCTACATAACCATATTTATGCTAATTAAATTTTTTTTTTTTTTTTTTTAGATGTATTATTTAGAAAACAAAAACACAATTTATAAAACAAATTCATAATTGAATGTATTATCAGTGAATACATTTAAAAATGAAATGTTATAGTTATGAAACAAACGATAAGTACAAGAAACCGAATTTCTATAGTCGGCAGCGCTCGTAGCAGAGTGGGTACGGTACAGGACTCACATGCAGAAGGTCGAGGGTTCAATTCACTTTATTGAAAAATGTTTTTTTTTCTTTTTTTTTTTTTTTTTTTTTTTCTAAGAATTGTAAAAGAAAAAAAAATTCAAAGTGAAAGAAAAATTACTGTGGGAAAATGAGATTTCTGATTCAAAAAAAAAATCTGTCGGTTTTAAAATTCCAGCCCCCCGAGTAACGCGACATAAAGAACTTCGTTCTAAAAACTTGTCCGTCATAACAGAAAGATATCAATCTTGTTAAATTCGATTGGCACTCCAACTTTACCTTGAAACAGGCGTTTTGGCAGATCTCGATGCCATTCATAGATTAGTAATAAACGACAAAAGATCAAGGACGAAGAAAAAAGGAAAAAACACAATCACTAACTAATAATTTATACATATATCTCCCTATATTAGTATTCTAATATAGATATGCCCTAAAGTAGTATTGACGAAAGTGAGTCTCAGCCCCCCCGCTCCCCCTCATTACCCTTTCTGCTCCCTCTCGATTTACGTAGTTATTTGCTTGTTTTAACGTCATTTTTGATCAAATTATATTGAAGTGAGCTTCCCTCACCCCCCCGATGCCCCTCATCTTCCCTTCGATCCCCCTCCACCTCCCCCTCCACCCCCCCCAATAAAATACTTATTTATCTAATGTTTTACCATCATAAATGTTAAAAAATATACGCAATTCAGTACCTAAGTCGTACCTTGTTTTTAGGGTTTTTTTAAGTCACTGATCATAGGTCTCCCTCTGTCTATTTGCTTCCCCGTACTCACTATGTGTCTCTGAAGTACCATTATTTGTTTAACTTGATTGAACTTTTACATTTCAAATCTCTTTCTGGTCCATGTCTACTTTACCCAAATATAAAATTCTTGATTACTTGAGAACTTTATAAAGTAAAAGACAGAATTCAGAAGAAGGTATAATTAAATAGACAAACAAAATTAAGCTTTTAAAACAATAGTTCGTTCTGTTAGCTTAATTTTGTGACATTTCATGTGTCATTTTAACCCATCTGTTCTTTTGAAACCCTTTCCACATTTTTCACATATTTGTTTTTCATGGTTTATATGAATCAACATACGTCTATTTTAATGTGACGATCTTCAAAGTTACATATTTTTGAATTACTGAAAAATTTCTAGCTAAACAATATTTTTAATTTCTGGTTTATTCTCAGATTCAATTGGAATAAAAATACTTTTTTGATTCTGACGTCTTAATAAAGCAACGTATAATTGTCCGTAAGAGAATAAAGGTTTTTTAATATACAATCCTAAAAATCAAAACTCTGTTTTTCTGATTTTTTAATAAAAATAGAACATGCTAATACAAAGGAAAACTGTTTTGTATAGCAGACAAAAGGTAATGATAATAAGGTGCCAGTATTCATTATCATTCTAGGAATATAAACCTTGCTTTTTCTTCTTCCATAATTATTTCTGCTTCTATATTATACTCAAATAATTATGTTATCTTTAATCTTGTGCCTCTACAGAGGCCATCTGATATACTTAAAGTTCTTATTAACACTACTATAGCATTTATTTTTAATTTTCATTCGTGTAATCGAAGACCCTCTCTAATATTATTTTTAAATGCTATTGGAAAATCAATATTTATGTTAATTTAATTATGTTAAGTTATTTATATGTTTTATAAACTCCTTCGTGAGTCGCGTATTCTACTGTCGTGAACTAATTTTAAGCCTGCATTGATAAATACACAAGTAATGTCGTTAATTTGTCTATTTAATCTGTTAGTGAGGGGTAGATGCGCGGAGTGCGCAGGGGGCGCTAGCCCCACTAGTATATATATATATATATATATATGTGCGTGTGTGTATTATAATAATTCATAACTAATAAACAAAAATAACTAATCACAATAAATCCTCTTATCCTTACAAATTGCGCACTTTCCCGGAACCGTAATAACTCCGTATAATAGTAAAATGAGTAACCATTTTAGTGCAGTACAAAATGTTACTATTGAAAAAAAACAAAAATAAAAAAACAAAAAAAAAACAAAAAGTTGAAGATACGAACACATATATTAATTAATTTATTGTTATACTTCTGTAAAAATGCTTATACATGTTAAATATTACTGCCGAAAAATTTTTATTTATGGTGTAAAATTATTTTAAGAAAAAAAGGGTGAAAAAAAAAGGTTTTTTCTCTTTTTTTCTTTAGGTATTAAGTTGACCATCATCTACTTCTTACCTTTAGTCAGATTATTTTAATATTTTTATATATAGATACGATGTACACGTACATCGAAACAAGAAAAAAGACAAGAAAAAAATCTCCTTTTTTAAATCTTTTTTTCTTCTTAAAATGATTCTTACACAATAAATAAAAATTTGTTGGTGATAACCTTTAACGTTTATTAGCATGAGACAAAGTATAGCAATTAAATAATAAATATATGTATTTGTAGCTTCATCTATGTGTTTGTTTTTTTCTTTTTTAAAAAAAATATGTATGTGTGTAAATAAATATTCACTGAGGACGGTGAAAGTTTAAAGAAGGGGAGGCTGTTAAGTGACGACTTGCGTTGGTAGATAAATTTTCTGTTTTTGTTCTATTTTACATTATGGTTAGTTTCTCCATAATAAACTTTTAGACTCTTAAAAAAGTTGTACCTAACCAAAGTCATCACCTAAGGAAGCTGACTGTGTACTTCGTACCTCTCGGAAGTGTCAAGTGACAACCGAAGAGAGCCATGAGTCCTAAGCACATGAAGTCAGCAAGTACCGGTCCCATAGCAACTAAAGCAAAGAAGTTTACCTAAAACTTCGTGCAAGGTGCATTTTTCAACGCGGCGTTTTAGTTAGTAGCTATCCACCGCTCATTGAGTGTGGTTCCTAATTAGTAGTTTAATATTTCAATCCAACTTGTTTTTATTGCTCGATATGTAATTCATTGTGAAACTAAATGAATGAAAAAAAAAGCATGGCAGATTGTGCAGAATATTTTATTAGTTGAAAATCATTAGAATTAATGATATCAAAAAAAGGACCACTAAAGAATCATATAAAATTAAATTAAGTAAAGGAAAAAAGATTATGTTGACATTCATATTTCGCACAGCCTAAAGCTCTCGCTTTTTTTTTTTTCCTTTCCCCAATACACAAACGAACTAATAGTTGGACTATCTGCTGTCTCGCAGCCTGTGGAGAAGCGTTAGACCGTGGTCCACAATCTTTTTTTTTAAGCCGAAGGCAAAATTGAATGATATCCATTATTGTTGAACAAGGGGCCAGGAAGCACCTTGGGTCACCAGACGATAGGTTCTTGTGTTATTAATTAAAATTTTTTTTTTAATAAAGTGGCCGTCAAGTGAGCCAGATCATTGGATGATAGGTAGTTGTGTTATTAGTTGACAATTTATTATTAAATATTTGCCAGTAAGTATCCTGGGTAATAAGGGGATGGACTCTTGTGTTATAAATTTATATTATATTATTTAATAGAATAACCAATAAGCTGCTGGGGTCATCACAGGTAATAGGCACTTGTGTTATAAGTAAACAATTTATTCTTTAGTAGAGTAGATTATAAGCGTATCGGGTCATTGAGTAATAGGCGCTCCCTGGGTTATCGGAAGATAAGAGCTCGCTTATTTGTTAATAATTTATTATTCAATGTAGTGGCCAACAATCATCCCAAGCTAACGGGTAACCTGCTATTGTGTTATTGGTTAATGACTTACAACCAAAAAGTGGCCCATAAGCGCCCCGGATCTTTAAGTATAGGGATTTTGTGTTATTGATAAATGATTCATTGTTCAATAGAGACTTTAACGACTGTTCTAGGTCAACAGGTAATATGATCTTGTATTTTTTAATAATCATTTATTAATTAATAGTGGCCTGCGAGCTTCCCAGGTCAACAGGTGATATTAGCTTGTGTTTTTGATTCATAATTTATTGTTTATTAAAGTGCCTGATAAGCGACCCAGGTCATTAAATCATAGGTGCTCATGTTATCAATTATTACTTCATTATTTTATACAGTGGTTAAAAAGTTTCGTACATTATCGCGTGAGAGGCGCTTGTGTTAATGATTTATGATTGATCATTAAATTATGGAATGTAAGTGTCCTTGGACTTCGGCTGATAGGCTCTTGTGTTATGGATTCATAATCCATTAATTGATGATGTCAAACAAATTTCCCAGGTTATTGGATGATAGCTGCTTCTTTTATTGAATTATAATTAGATACCTCACAAAATTGCTAATAAGTGACACAATTTATCAGATTATAGGTGCTTGTGTTATTAATTAACAATTTATTGTTTAAAAGTGGCCAGTAAGCTTTACGGATCCCCAGGTTTTAGATGTATTCGTTATTGTCTATTAACTTATTATTTAGTAAAGTAGCCAATTAGTGCCTAAATTCATCGAGTAATAGGTGCGTGTGTAAGTGATTAGTAAATAACTTATTATTTAATAGTGGCTCGTAGGTGTCCCAGGTCATCGAGCATTAGGATCTTGTGTTAATAATTAATAAATTGTAAATAAATAAAGGGTTCTATAAGCTCCCTGGGTTATTGGGTGATAGGCTTTTGTGTTATTAATAATTAATTCATTAATCAATAGTGGCCTATAAGCGCCCCAGGCCTTCTAGTGATAGAAGCTTGTACTGTTAACTAGTTATTTCTTATTTTAATGAGCGGCGAGTAAGCACTATAAGTCATAGGATGACTGGCGTTTGTGTTATTAATTTAGAACTTATTTTATAAAAGTGGCCTATGAGTTCCCTGGGTCATCAGACGGTCAGCTCTCGTGATATTAATTTGTAATTAATTACTTAATAGTGTCCTGTGCGCACCCTGGGATGTCAGATGGTAGCTGCCTTGTTTTATAAAATAACAATTTATTCCAGCATAAAATTGCTATTAAGTGCCACAGGTCTTTGAGTGAAAGGCACTTGTGCTATTCGTTATTAATTTATCATTTAATAAAGTAGCTCAGAAGCGTATTAGGTCATTAAAGAGATAGGTGCGTGTGTTATTAATAAATAATTTATAATTTATTAGTGTTCAGTAAATGTTTTAAGTCATCGTGTAACAGGCTTTTGTGTTAATAATTAATCAATTATAGTTACTAATTAATGATTAATAATTTACAATAAAGAGTAGCTTCTAAGCTCTTGGAGTCACCAGGTGACAGGTGGTTGTGTTATCAATTGATAATTTATCATTCGAAATAGGCTTTTGTTATTTTTATTAACAACTTGCTATTGAATAAGGTGACTGATAAGCCAACGGGGTCATCGGGTGATAGGTGCTTGTGTCATTAGTTAATAATTAGTAGCCTATAAGATCCTTGTGTTATTGCTTGTGTTGTTATATACTATTTGATTATTTAATACTGGCAAGTAAGTGCTCCGGGTCACCAGGTGATAAGTGCTTGTGTTTTTAATTGGCAACTTATTACTTAATTTAACTTAGTAAGGGTGCTAAGTCATCGGGGCAAAGGCACTTTAAATAATAATTGATGATTTATTATTCAATAGGGTGGCCAGTCAGCGCCCCAGATAATCGGGTGGTAGTCTCTTGTGGTAGTGATAATTAATTTATTATTCATTGGTAGTCCATAAGCTTCCTAGGTCATCGGATGACATGAGCTTGTGTTCTTAATAAACAATTTACAATTATATGTAGTGGCTAACAATCGCCGTGAGTCATTGGGTAGTAGGCTATTGTGTTATTGGTTAATGATTCATTATTTAATAAAGGCCCGTAAGCACCCCAGGTCTGTAAATATAGAGATTTTGTGAGATTGTATATTAATTAATTGTTTAATAGAGTCTCCAATGAGTGGTGCAGGTTATAAGGTGAGAGGCTCTTGTGTTATTGGTTAATAATTTGTTATTTATGAGTGGCCTGTGAGCGCTCTGGTACATCAGTTCATAAATGCTTGTGATATTGATCAATAATTTAGTATTTAATAGAGTGGCTAAGAAGTGCCATGGGTAATTGAGGAATAAGCTCTAGTGTTATTAATTAATGATTCATTATTTATGAGTGTGGCCAGGGAGTACCACGGGCCATTAGATCATAAGTGGTTGTGTTATTAATTCCTAATTTCTAATTCATAGAGTGGCCAATAAGCGCTTAGGGTTTCTGTTTGATAGGCTTATGTGTGACTGGTTATTATTTATTAATAGTTGCCAATGAGCATTTCAAGACATTAGTTGATAGGCTCTCGTGGTATCAATTATTAATTAATTAGTTAATAAAGTGGTAAATAAGCGCCGAAGGTTCTCAAGTACAAAGCTCTTGTGTTGTTAATATGTTATTAGTTTTTTTTTTTTTTTTTTTTTTCTACCAGGTTACCACGACAGCCTACTGGCCTAGTCACCGGGGCCACCTACTTACCACCTATGTGTGAAGGTGTATTGCCACACCCATTTCCAACCCTTTTTACTAATATCATACCTGAATTCATGGGCACAGTGTGAGTATCTCCGGTGAAACACTTTGCCAGTTAAGCTGACACTCTCTGCACCATTGGTGCATCGGGTCCACTCGCCACTGTGTAGCCTTTCCCTGGAGAGGACTCTATATTCTAGGACATCCACTCCTCAACGGTTAAGCTGGCGTTTTCTTCCAAAGCATTGAATCCAGGCTAATTAGCATCCCCGAAGAAGCCTCATGATTCAGGGACCACTCCTCGCCGGTAAGGCCAATGATCCCTGCCCGACGCCTGGCATCGGATCCACTCATCCCTACCAATAGCCCTCACCCTGTTTCGCATTTACCCAGGCCCAAAGACCTGTGAGACAAGAAAAAGACTCTAGAATTACTCTGAAGGAAAATTTTACGGAGAAACCCGACCCAAAATAGCTGGGGTTACATAGGAACTTTTCTTAATGAAATCAGTTTTTGAAAAAATCTGCATTTACTGGGAATCAAACCAACGTGTCCTAAAATTGCACTGTATTAGTAACAAGCCCGATTACTACTGAACCTACGCCTTGCGGTAATAACTGATAGTTTATTATTTTAAAGTGCAGCCAGTAAGTAGACTGGGCTTTTAAGTAGTAGGCATTTATGTTATAAAGAAATAATTTATTACATGGAAGATGGGCCAGTAAGCACCATGGGTTATCAAGAGATTAATTGATATCAAACTTTGTTATTTAATAGAGCGAAGATAAGCACTTGTCTCATTGATTTATAATTTATTATTGAATTCTTGACTGTAAGCGCCCAGGGTCATCATGTGATAGGCTCTTGGGTTATGGATTAAGAATGAATCATTTAAAAGTGTCCTGTGAGGATAGAATAGGACCCTGGGTTATCGGATGATAGCTGCTTGTTTTATTCAATAATAATTGACTAACTACTAAAATTACTAATAAGCGCCATAGGTTTTTAGGTAATAGGCAATTGTATTATTGATTAACAATTTATTATTTAATAGTGGCCAGTAAGCTTAACGGATCCTTGGATTATAGGTGCATTTGTTATAAATTATTAACTTGTTACTAAGTAGAGTGGCCTATTTGCACTTAACGTCATCGAGTAATAGGCAGATGTGTTGTTGACTGGTAATTTATTATTTAATAGTGGCTTGTAAGCGCTTCGGGTCATCTAGTCATAGATGCTTGTGTTATTCTTTATAGGCTTATTATTTATTAGATTGGCTAATAAACGACATGGGTCATCGGGGGATTGGTGGTTAATTAACTTATTAATATAAAGGTTTTTAACAGTTTGGCCAGTAAGTGCTGCAGGTCATTGGATGATAGGCGCTTGTGTTATTAGTTAATAATTAATTATTTAACAGAGTGGCTGATAAGCACCATGGGTCCTCAGGGGATAGGCTCTTGTGTTATTATTTATTAATTTGCTATTTAATAGTGGGGCCAATGAGTACCATGAGTCAAAGGGTGATAGAAGCTTGTGTCATTAAATAAAGTATAGGTATTTAATAGACTAACCAATAAGTGCTCTGGGTTGTCACGTAATAGGCTCATGTGTTACTGTTTAATTATTCATTAATTAACTGCAGCCTGTGAGCACCCCGAAACATCGGGTGATATGTAGCATGTTGAATAAAGTGGCTAATTAGTGCCATATGTCATCGAAGAAAGGTGCTTGATTTATTTATTAATAACATATATATAAGAAGGCAAAATAGGTCTACACATGTAAATCATGTTTTCGTTTAAATTGCTCTCACACTTTCTTTCTCTTGTAGCGAACTTTTTTCTCTTTGAACGACCTATGGAGCGGGTTTCTCTTTCTCTTATTCCTCTCTTAAGTTGTTTCTCTCTTCAATACCCAACAGAAATCAGCCATCATGTTGATATCCCATCTTCCTTGATATCGATCTTCCATTCCACTTATATCTTGGTGAAATCTTTCTCCTTGCTCTTTGCTGTAATCTCCAAGATTTTCTAGGAAATAGTCATGGTGAGAGTGTACAAAATGTTACTTGAGACTAATTAAACAACCCAATTGTTTGAAATTGTCTTAAAACTCTTTAACTATATTCTGGTAATTCTCAGAAAGAGGCCTCTGGTATTAGGAAACTCCAAATTCAGATTGCGTAAGGACTCATTGCTTGTGCCTGTAACCAGGGCACCTCTACGAGGTTACGGTGGGCAACGGATCCATGTGGCAGAGTCCCTAGGTTAACGGCGTTCATAACGTCATGGCAGGCACAAGCAGTGAGTACTTTACGATGCAGGGATTCGGAAACCCAGTATCGGCGGCGGGACAGGGTGAGAAAGCGGGCCCGCAGTCGTCGTCATTCTGCAACCGCAGCTCTTTATTGGTGGGTGACTTGGCCTCTGTAGAGTGTAATGCTGCAAGAAATGTCTCACATGTGTGTGACAAAGGTTTTGATGTGCTTTGCTACGTATGTGGCGAGTTTGAAGTTTCCAAATACCAGAGGCCTCTTTCTGATACATTAAAGTTGCTCTACGAAGAGTTCTACGATTTGGAAATTTCAAATCAGAATAAGAGCTGGATGCCACATCCAGTTTGCGGTTCGTGTTATACGATGTTAACAATATGAGGTAAGACTAGAAAAAAAGAGATTTTAAGATTCACAAAGCCAGTGTTATGGTCTGCCCCATCATGCCGTGAAAACTGTTATTCCTGTGTGACAAATACTGCAGGTTTTACCACAGCTACAAAGACTAAAGTTTCGTACGCTACTGCTTCTTCAGTTGTGAGATCTGAAAAAGTAGTAACCTCAAACAAAGCAACAGCTCCAGAAACCATGGATGTTGACCAATTTTGCGAAGAGGAGGCAATGCAAACTGATGAGTTTTTCGAAGAAGAACGTCAGGAAAATGACGAGGAAGATGATTACTCACCAGTCTCTAAGAGGAGTGCTCCTCAAAGATTTATCTAACAAAAGTCGAATGATTTGATACGAGGTCTTGGTGTACCCAAAGATGGAGGTGAATACCTGGCAGCAGCACTGAAGAAAAAGAATTTGCTATCAAAAGGAACAAGTGCTTACGTTTATCGTGATAGAAGTAAGGAGTTTCAAAAATTCTTTACCAAAGATGAGGGAAGCTCACTGGTATTCTGTTCTGATGTAAAAGAATTAGTTGATGAGTTGAAAACAAATATTTACAAGGACGAAGAGTGGAGACTTTATATTGATTCATCAAAACGAAGTCTCAAAGCAGTTCTGCTTTACAACGGAAATTCGTACGCTCCTACTCCAAAAGCTCATTCCACGAAACTGAAAGAGACCTATGAGAATTTACAAAGAGTATTGGAAAAACTTCGCAAAATGTCACTGGAAAATTTGCCGTGATCTCAAAGTTTTAACTCTAATACTAGGTCAACAATACGAATTTACAAAAAATCCCTGCTTCTTATGTTATTGTATAGCAGAGACAGGAAAAGTCATTATATTCAAAAAGACTGGACAAAGAAAACTGAATTTCATCCAGGATCAAGGAACATTTTACGTCAACCATTGATTGAACCTTCGAAATTTTTGCTACCATCTCTTCATGTCAAGCTAGGTCTTATGAAGCAATTCGTCAAAGCTCTAAACAAAGATAGTGATTGCGTTCAATATTTAGGTGAAAAGTTTTCCGCGATAAGTGATGAAAAATTGAAGGAGGGTATTTTCGATAGTCCTCAATTTCGTGCTCTATTTCATGATGACAGTTTTATTACAAAGATGAATGATATAAAAAAAGCCGCATGGCAAAGTTTCCAGAGCACATCTCAGAACTTTTTAGGCAATGAGAAGAGGGAGAGTCACCAGAATAAAGTTGAAGAGTTGTTAGACAATTTCAAACAATTGGGTTATTTTATGAGTCTTAAATGACATTTTTTATATTCTCACCTTGACTATTCCCCAGAAAACCTTAGAGAATACAGCAAAGAGAAAGAAAAAATATTTCGGCAAGATATAAGTGAAATGGAAAATGGATATCAAGGAAGATGGGATATCAACATGATGGCTGATTTCTGTTGGTCATCAAAGAGAGAAACAACTTAAGAGAGGAATAAGAGAAAGAGAAACCCGCTGCATAGGTCGTTCGAAGAGAAAAAAGTTTGATACAAGAGAAAGACAGTGTGAGAGCAATATAAATGAAAACATGATTCACATGTGTAGACCTATTTTGCTTTATTTTATATCCATGATATTCATACTTGACACTTGTTACTCTTTATATTGGCTAGTTTTTTACATCATTTTTTGACGTATAAGAAGAACATACTTACACAGTATTTGAAAAAAACTTTTTCAAGTTTTAAACGCTTGCAAACGCAATTTCCTTCTGTTTATGCGATTTCCTTGGAATTTTGAAAGTTTATAAGTTAAACGAATCTCTAACCTCAACTTAGTGAAAAATGAAACGTGGTAATTGGACAAAATCTGCATGAAATTTTTTTTTATACTTAGCTAGAGCATAGAAATTCGATCTTTTACGATTTACTGTGATTTTCTTCTACTTTTTGCGGTTTTTCTGCTGATTTTTGCAAATTTATTGAAATTTTAAGGATGTATGGGTCAAATGGACATCGAATTTAGATTGAGAACGTGAAAATATATAAGAATGAACCTCGAGAATTGTTTACAAAAATGTTTTTTAATGTTTTAAGAGCTAAAAGTATGATTTCTTACGATTTTCGGATATTTTCTGCAGTTTCTTGCGATTTACTTGAAATCTTGAGGGTGTACGAATCAAGCGAACCTCGGATTCAGATTTCACTTATTAAAATACTTATGAATTAACCTCGTAACATGTGTACGAAATTTTTTTTGAATGTTTGAAGAGCTGAAAATGTTCTTTTTTACGATTTTTGGCTATTTTTGCAGTTTTTCTTAATTTACTCAAAATTTTGAGAGTAAACGGGTAAAACGGACCTCAGATCCGGATCCAGCGCTTGATAATTTATAAAGAGTAGTCAGTCTGGTCAAAAATACAGTCTTTTTTTGTGTGTGCCAGTGTAATTCATCATTTAAAAGTGGTGCTAGTGAGTAACACGAGTCATTGAGTAACAGGCGCTCATGTTATTAATTAATAATTTCGTATTTAGTAGTGGCCTGTAGTCACCCTGTGTTATTAGGTGATAGGGGCTTGCGATATTAATTAATAATCTATTTTTTAATAAAGTGCTATTAAGCGTTCTAAGCCATTCGGTGAAAAGCACGTTTGTTATTGATTAACAATTTAATATTTCATAGTGGCCAGTAAGTGCCCTGGTTTTTCAGAGAATAGGCACTTGTATTTACAACTACTAGTATATCGTTCAATAGTTAGACCAGTTAGCGCTCCAGGATATTGGAAGATAGGTGCTCGTGTGATTAATTATTCATTTATTATCTGGGTCATCTGGTGATAGGTGCTCACGATATAAATTAATAATGTTTTATTTTATTGAAGCCCATAAGCACCTTAAGTCATTAAGAGTTCATTATTTGATGGAGTAGCCTCTAATAAATTATTGTTGGATAGAGTGGCTAATTAGCTTTTTGGGTCCTCGGATAAGCGGTGGTTTTGTTATCAGTTGATAAATTATTATTTTATAAGGTCGCTAACTACCTCCTTACTACACCAAGTGATACGCTTATGTGTTATTGATTCATAATTTATTATTCATTAGATGCCTGTAAGCACTCAAATTTATAGGGTCATAGATACTTGTGTTATTAAATAATAGGTAATTATGTAATAGAGTAGCCATGAAACGCCATTAGTCATAGGGCGATACGAGCATGATTTATTCATTAACAATTCAAATTAATTAGTATGGCCAGTGATGGTCACAGAAAATTGGGTAATATGTGCTTTTGTTATTAAGTAACAATTCATAATTAAATAGTGGCCTGTAAGCACCTAAAGTTTTAATGATACAGGCTTTTGTAATAATAATTAATAATTAATTACTTTTTAGAGTGACCAATAAGCGCCCTGGTTTATTGACTGATTAGCTCTTGTATCATGAATTAATCATTTCTTATTTAATAGTAGCCCGTTAGTGCCTCAGGTTATCAAGTAATTTGCGCTTTTATTATTAACTATCAATTTACCATTTTATTGAGTTTTCTATGAACGGTCTAGGTCATTGGGTTATAAGCGCTTGTGTTACTGATTACTATATAATAATTCAATAGTGGCTAGTTAGCGCCCTGGTTCGTTAGGTGGTAGGCTTGTCTGTTATTGATTAATCGTTTTTATTGAACAATGGCCCGTAATCACCCCGGGTCACCTGGTAATAAGCACTTATGTTAATGTATAATAGTTTACTATTTAACAATGTGGCCAGTAAGCGCAAAGGGTTGTCGGCTGATACGTGCTTATGTTATAAAGTGATAATTTGCTATTTAATAGTACTCCACAAGTGCCCTGGGTCATCATGTGGTAGGGGCTTGTGTTGTTGATTAATTATTTATTATTTAGTTGAGTAGCCAATAAGCGATACGGGTCATCAGTTGATTAGGGCTTGAGCTTAGAATTTATAATTAATAGTTTAATAGTGGCCAGTTAGTGCCACATGTCATCAGGATAGAAGCTTAAATTATTTATTGATAATTTATTATTTAAAACTACGGCCAGTGAGCACTGTGGGTCGTCAGGTAAAACTCTTTTGTGTGATTGATTATTAATTTATTTCTAAATAGTGGCCTGTAAAGGCCCTGAGTTATCGGGTGATAGGAGCTTGTGTTATTGTTTAATAATTTATTACATAATAGAGTGGCCAGTAAGTAATATAGATCATCTGGTAATTCGTGCTTGTGTTATTCAATAATATAATTAATAATTTCAAAGAAGAATAAATCAGCAACCCGAGTCATCAGGTGATCAGCTTTTCTGGTATTAATTAGAAGTCTTTATTTTATAATCGTGGCCAATAAGCGTGCTAGGTCATCGGATGATAGGCACTTTTGTTATTAATTATTAATTTATCATTTAACAGAGGGGCTAATAAGCACCCTTGAACTTTGAGTGAAATGTGCTCATTTTTTAAATTTATAATTTATTATTAAATAGTGTCCAGTTAGCGCCACATGTCATCGGGCAATAGGTTCTGGTGTTATTAATTATTAATTAAATATTTAATAGATTAGCCAATGAGCACCCTGGGTCACTGGAAGATAGCTGCTTAAGTAATAAACTAATAATTCATTAATCATTATCCGCCCGTGAGCGCATTAGGTCAGCAGATAATAGCCGCCTGTGTTATTGAATAATATTGTATTGTTTAATAAAATTTCCTAGAAGCGCCACAAGTCATCAGGTGATAATTGCTTGTATCGATTAACAATTTATCATTTAATAGTTGCCAGTACGTACCTAAGGTTATTGAGGGATGGGCGCTTGTGTCAACAATTAACACTATATTATTTGATAAAGTGGCCAAGCAGCACCCTGTGTCATCGGGTAAAAGGTGCTTGTGTTAATAATTGATCATTAATTATTTTAAAGAGTGGTTAATAAGCGCCCCAGGTTATGAGGTGAGTGGCTCATGTGGTATTAAATAATTATTTATTATATTATGAAGGCCCGTAAGCACTCTAAGTTATTGGATACTAGGCTCTTGTGTTATTTGTTATTACCTTGTTATAGAATAGAGTGTTTAATAATCACTGCGGGTATTTGAATAAAAAGCTCCAGTAATCTTGATTATTAATTTATCATTTAAAAGTAGCTGGTAAGCACCCCAGGTTATCGGAACATGGGTGCTTGATTTATTAATTAGTAATGTATTATTTACTGATATGGCCAGTGAGTGCTGTGGGTTATCAAGTGCTAGGCTTTTGTGTTATTAATTTTAATTTTATCTATTGATAGTTGGCCATATGGTCTCTGGGTCATTAAGTAATAGGAGCTTGTGTTGTCAATTAATAATTTTTTTTAATAGAGTGGTTAATAAGTACTCCAGGTCATCTGGCGATGGTTGCTTGTGTAATTGCTCTATAATTTAATATTTATTGAAGTAGATAATGAGCACCTTGGATCATTGGATAATAGGCTCATGTGTTGGTGATCGTTAATTTATTATTTAATAGTAGCTCGTAAGGGCCCCAGATCGTCGGGTGAAGAGTACTTGTGTTATTTATGAATAATTGATTATTTAACAGAGTGGCCACTCAGCGATCTGGCTAATTGGGTGACAGGCGCTTGTGTCATTAATTAACAATTTATTATTCAAGAGAGTGGCCAAGAATTACCCTAAGTCATCGGGTGATAGGTGCTTCAGTTAATGATTAATATTTTATTATTAAATAGAGTGGTTCATGAAGACCCTTGGGTATCGGATGATAGACGCTTGTATTATTCATTAAGAATAAATTATTTAATAGGGCTGCCAGTAAGCGCCACAGGTCAACAGGTGATAGTCTTTTGTTTATTGATGAATCGCTTATTAATCAATAGGCACCCATTAGAACGAGCTCATATTTTGCCACCCCAAACAAGAATTTCAGTGTTCCTCAAAATAATGCAAGCATAAGAGGAGGCACGAATCCATTTCTTGATTGTAAGACATTAATTTAAAACAAATCAAAGCCTGACTCTTTCTATAAATTGTTGAGGCTACATCAGAGACATACAGGAACATCTCAAGAAAACGAAAATCGGCAACAAAATTAGCCGCAAAACCAGCAACAAAATCAACAGCAAAATGAGCAACAAAGAGCAGTAATATGTGACAACAATATTTCCTCATAATGTAATTCAACAGAAAAAGTAAGGTAATTCAGAGAACAACGTATGTCTTAAGTAAAATCACGGGAATCTTGTAATAATAAGGATAAAACAAGAAGCAAATATTTTACAGGAAAACAAAGTATATATCCTTCTTCAAATAGATTGAAGAAAACAAATACAGATATACTAATATCTCAATTACGTATGCCTACATTACAATTAACAAAATATGCTTAATATTGTCAAAGATATAGAAAAAAACTTGAAATCCAAAAACAAATGTCTTAACTTGACGCAGCATTATCTTTACAGAATTGTGATCTTCAAAGGTATAACACGTTATTTACATTTTTTACCTAAAGTTAACGACAAATAGATCTTTTGTATTGGCAATGAATTTGAAATTAATTTTTTAACATAATCAAATTTCAATTTGTATTAATTTTCTTTTTTAAATTTTTATCATAATATTAGTTCTTAATTAATTTTTTTTTCTTTTTTTTTTTTTTTGAGAAAAAAACAAATAATCAGGAGCAAAGACAAGACAAAGCATATGCATAAATTTACACACAAATGCCTCGTTACATGATAATGTATGCTCGATACAGGATTCTGTGTGTGTACCGATATAATTAAATAATACCCTGTACAAGTATAGTGTTACATGTGCTCTACCAGATCTTATTTTAAATCACAACAGAGATATTTCATCTTAGCCAGCTGGAAATCGTTTGTTGTATTGTTGCTTGAATCTCTTAAATTTTATAATTATACCTTTACAACTGAGACGGCCACTACAACAATCACTTTTTTTGTGTTTATGTTCCAATCCCGAAAGTACAAATGAGATACTCTGTAGTAACCACGAGAACGAAGACATCGACAGCATATCTATACTTGCAAAATTATATGATACAAATATATGCATACATTATCACTTTGTTAACGTGAATATTTATATGGAAAGACAAATCTTCGCTCATTTTGAAGTTAACGACTCTCCGAGTTTTATCCATTTGCATTTAACAAACTTGCATTTCACAATATTTACTTTTGGTCAATCTTGCGCAGTTTGTAATAGGCTTTAGTAGAAAAAAGATTCAAAAACGTCATCTGCAGCTCATTGAAATATTTTAAAAATAATTTTACCAATTAAAAAATTTCTTTCTTTCATTCATACTCTTAAAAAAATTCTTACATTTGATATTTATTTGTGTTTAAACAAAACTCTATTAGCGGCATTTTTGTAGTGGTAAATTGTCCTACGTGTAAGAATAAAAAAAGTATACAATCAAAATAGATAAACTAAATAAAAAAAAAAAAAAAAATATGAATAAATATCAAATGATAAGAAGAATAAAACGGGAAACAATGTTAAAGGTAGTTAAGAAATGAGATCCAAAAAAAGGAATAAAATTTTAAAAAAACATTAAAAAATGAGTTTTGATAAAAAAGAAAAAAAATAAATTTAATAAGAAGAAGAAAATTGAATTAAAAAAAAAAAAAATAATGATTAAAATGAAAAAATAAGAACTAAAAAAAAACTACAGCACCAAAAGTAATAAATTAGGAAAAAAAAACAAAAAAATAAAATACAATAAAAAAAGACGTAAGAAATGTAATAAAATAAATAAATAAGAAAAAAAGATTGAATAAAAAAAAAAATTGGTTTAAAAAAAAAGATTAAAAAAAACAAATCGGGGGTAAAAATAAGTCATGGTACCAACGGTAAAAACAAAGTTCTGGAAACATGAGATGAGTGCCGAAAATAACTAAACACGAGATGTTTGTCGAAAAACATCATAAAATAAAGAAACACAATTTTCAGTTAACAACGATATCTCGAGATGCATAGGAGAAACGAAGTTCTACAAGGATAAGTACTGTATTCATGTAGTTCAGTAAAACAAAAACTTAAGAAAAAAAAAAAAAAAAAAAAAGAGAAAAGATTAGTTCAGTACTCACGATGGTTTAACTTCGTGAGTACTGTATTTATGCATAACGTGTTCAAAAAGTTTAAGCATACTTAACTAATACTGGACTAATATAAAGTATCCATACTAAACTGAATTCTTTTTTTTTTTTTTTTTTCATTCGTTTTTCAAGTTTATATTTTAATCAACTAGATGATTGCAGTACTTATTCTTACCGAGCTCCGTTATTCCTATGCGTCTCGCAACCCCCTTGTTACCTGAAAAATTGTGGTTCTTGATTTTATGATGTTTTTCAACACACATCTCATGTTTAATTATTTTTCGGAACTTATCTCATATTTAAAAAGTTTTATTTTCACCGTGGGTCCCAGTACCTATATATACACCTTTGTTTATTTCTTTCAATTTCATTCATTTTTTTGTTTATTTTCTTCATTCCATTCCTTTTTTTATTTCAGTTTTTTCATTCTACCGTATTTGTTATGTTTTCTTAAATTTAATTCAGTTTCTTTTTTTTCAATTTTCATTACATTACTTTCTTTCTTTAAATTTCATAGGCCCACAAAATGAATAAAAATGTCTGAACTTTTAACCAGACATACATATTCCCATGTATTTTTTGACGCTAAATTTGAATCTGTAATGAAAATATAGGGTTTTCCAACGTTTTATCAGAGTTATTTTGAAAAAACCTCATTTTTTACGGTTTTTTTGCGGTTTTTTGAGTCTAGAAAAAACAAATCATGAGATACGGTTAATTGAATTTCAAAATCGAATTTTACGGAAAAAAATACACGGAAAACCATACCTTCAAATTATTTTTAACGCGATTATAGTCCTCTGTATGGGGCTAAAAAGATGAGGAAATCGGTAAAAGTCGAAATTTTGCCAAAAATGGATTCAAACAATATTAAAATTTAATCATGCGTCTTTTGAAGAGTCGATAAACATTGGAAATACTACCCTGGGGGTTTTTCAGATTGCTGATCATGAATTTGAAGTCAGATTGTGTAAAAACTTTTTCTAGAGGGCGGTGGCTAGAACTGTATATGGTAAATTTATCGATTTTTTAAAAATTTTACGTCTGAAATACTAATTTTAGAGTCTTTCACAGCATTGACTGTAAATTCAAGATATTAACGTAGCCTATTGTGTACGTTAAACTTAACATTTTGTCTATGCTCGTCTCTCTCTATCTCTCTCTATCTCTCTCTCTTCCGATGTTTTTTTTAAATTGGCTTATGCTTACGTACTTACGTACACGTTTCTCTTCGAATGACCGATGTAGTGGATTTCTGACACGTTTTTGTCCTTTTTTCGCAGCTGTTTCTCTTTTTATTATCCAGCAGTAATCTGCTAACATGTTGATACCCCAGTTTCCTTGAAATCTACGTTCAAACCCCTTTAAATCTTGGTGAAATCGTTCACCATGCTCTTCACTAAAGTCTCCGTTATTTTCAGGAAACTGATCAACGTGTGGATCAAGAAAATGAAGTTTTAAGTTCATTAGACAACCCAATTTTTCAAAATTACGTACCATTCTTTTTACAATAGCTTTATAATTCGTGTCTTTGGCATTACCCAAAAATTTCGTCGATACCTCTTTAAAACTTAACCATGCTGCCTTTTCAACATCGGTCATGCTTTGTTCAAAGTTTTCGTCTCTAAATAAAGCTCGGATTTCAGGACCATCAAAAATACCTTCATTTAATTAAGCATCAGATTTATGGGGAAATACTTTGCTTATATATTGGAAGCATTGACCGTCCTTATCCAAAGCTTTAACTAATTGCTTTATCAATCCAAGCTTGATATGCAGAGGCGGTATCGAAATTTTCGAAGGATCAACGAGTGGATCTTTCATAACATTCTGTTTTCCAGGTTTAAACGATTCTCTTGATGGCCAAATTTTCTTTTTATAGTGTTTTTTTCTATCTCTGCTATCAAACATGCATAAATAACATGGGTACTTCGTAAATCCAGATTGTTGTCCAAGTATCATAGATAAAATCTTTAAATCGCCACATATTTGCCATTTATGTTCTCTATATTTTATTTTCGTTAAAAGTAGTTCAAGATTGGAATACTTTTCTTTAAGTACTGCTGAATGTGCTAATGGTATAGGAGCATATTTATTTGTGATATGGAGGAGTACTGCTTTAAGGCTGCGCTTTCATGAATCAATGAATAGTCGCCAATTTTCAGGTTTGTATATATTGGGTTTCAATTCATCAATAAGACCTTTCACGTTCGTGCAATAAACCATATTAGAATCATTCTTGAAATAATTTTTAAAGCGCTCTTCTCGATTACGATATGCACATACTTTAGTACCCTTTGTCAACATATTTCGTCTCTTAAACTCTGAAGCCATAAACTCTGATTTTTCCTTAGATAAACCACTCTTTCTAAATAAATCGTTCAGACTTTTTTGATCAAACTTTTCAACAGTTCGTTCTTCACCCTTAGGAATGTACTCTTCATCACTATCTAGAGAATGTTCTTCAGGTGAACTTAGATCTTCTTCATTTGGTGTGTTTGTGTCAGAGACAATTTGATCTGTCAATTTTTTATTTATTCTTATTTTGTTGTAAAACTGGGTACTGTTGTTTAAAAATGAATTCGGTTTTATTTTAAAGCTCCGTTCAGTTAATCACTGTTGTACACTGTCATTGATCTCAAAGCATTGGTTATAAACGAATCGGACTTATGATTTTTTTCCAAAGCTATATATATATATATATATATATATCAGTACTCTATAAGGGTAGCTAAAAAAAACCTGCTGCTGCAAAGTATTGGTCACGATGACAACTGCCCTGAAAATGGGATGTGTAGAATGATTCGGTGTACTCAATACTTTGCAGTAACGAACCCAGCGAAGGCGCGCTGTCCTGCAGGGGAGCACTAGGATGTGAGAATGATGCCGTAGTGTGTCCGACAACCAGTTGACATTGTCCTCGTCAAAGTCGGAAAGCTCTCATACTTAGGCCTGGGAAGGTATGAGAGTTATCACCCCTAGGACGGCGGACTCACCTGCGATCGGAACAGGATTCCTAGTGTGTGGGGTTTAATTTAATATCATGGCTAATTCGAATTTTCAACCTTTTTTAAACTGCGCTGGTACGTCCAATAACAGTTTTAACCATACGTGTAATGGATCTCAAGATAATTTCTGTTATGTATGTTCAGAATATATTGGACAACTAAACAAAAGAAAAATCACAGATAATATTAATTTAATCTATTAAAAATGTTTTGATATTGAGATTTCTCAACAGGATAAAAGTTGGGTTCCTCATTATATATGTTCTTCATGTTATGCCATGATGAATCGATACAACACCAGTCAGGGTAGGTCCAAATTAAAATTTACTATTCTTACAAAGTGAAAGGAACCAAATCATGAAAATGATTGCTATTTTTGTTTAACAAAGATACAAGGTTTAGACAAGATAAAGAAAAAAGGAAGAGTATATCCTACTACTTCTTGTGTAGAATTTCCATCCAAGAATTTTATACATATTTTTGAAAATGAAGATTCGAGAGATAGTTTTACAACAGGCATAGGGAATATTAATGTAGATGAAATCTCTACAGATCAAACAACTGAAAATCTAAATGCCGCACACGGAAGCTCATCAAATGAAGAAGATCTAAGTTCACCTGAAGAACATTCTCTAGATAGTGCTAAAGAGTATATTCCTAAGGGTGAAGAACGAACTGTTGAAAAATTTGATCAAAAAAGTCTGAACGATTTATTTAGAAAGAGTGGTTTATCTAAGGAAAAATCAGAGTTTATGGCTTCAGAGTTTAAGAGACGAAATATGTTGACAAAGGGTACTAAAGTATGTGCATATCGTAATCGAGAAGAGCGCTTTATAAATTATTTCAAGAATGATTCTAATATGGTTTATTGCACGGACGTGAAAGGTCTTATTGATGAATTGAAACCCAATATATACAAACCTGAAAATTGGCGACTATTCATTGATTCATGAAAGCGCAGCCTTAAAGCAGTACTCCTCCATATCACAAATAAATATGCTCCTATACCATTAGCACATTCAGCAGTACTTAAAGAAGAGTATTCCAATCTTGAACTACTTTTAACAAAAATAAAATATAGAGAACATAAATGGCAAATATGTGGCGATTTAAAGATTTTATCTATGATACTTGGACAACAATCTGGATTTACGAAGTACCCATGTTATTTATGCATGTTTGATAGCAGAGATAGAAAAAAACACTATAAAAAGAAAATTTGGCCATCAAGAGAATCGTTTAAACCTGGAAAACAGAATGTTATGAAAGATCCACTCGTTGATCCTTCGAAAATTTCGATACCGCCTCTGCATATCAAGCTTGGATTGATAAAGCAATTAGTTAAAGCTTTGGATAAGGACGGTCAATGCTTCCAATATATAAGCAAAGTATTTCCCCATAAATCTGATGCTTAATTAAATGAAGGTATTTTTGATGGTCCTGAAATCCGAGCTTTATTTAGAGACGAAAACTTTGAACAAAGCATGACCGATGTTGAAAAGGCAGCATGGTTAAGTTTTAAAGAGGTATCGACGAAATTTTTGGGTAATGCCAAAGACACGAATTATAAAGCTATTGTAAAAAGAATGGTACGTAATTTTGAAAAATTGGGTTGTCTAATGAACTTAAAACTTCATTTTCTTGATCCACACGTTGATCAGTTTCCTGAAAATAACGGAGACTTTAGTGAAGAGCATGGTGAACGATTTCACCAAGAGTTAAAGGAGTTTGAACGTAGATTTCAAGGAAACTGGGGTATCAACATGTTAGCAGATTACTGCTGGATGATAAAAAGAGAAACAGCTGCGAAAAAAGGACAAAAACGTGTCAGAAATCCACTACATCGGTCATTCGAAGAGAAACATGTACGTTACCATAAGCCAATTTAAAAAAAACATCGGAAGAGAGAGAGATAGAGAGAGAGAGAGAGAGAGACGAACATAGAAAGAATGTTAAGTTTAACGTACACAATAGGCTACGTTAATATCTTGAATTTACAGTCAATGCTGTGAAAGACTCTAAAATTAGTATTTCAGACGTAAAATTTTTAAAAAATCGATAAATTTACCATATACAGTTCTAGCCACCGCCCTCTAGAAAAAGTTTTTACACAATCTGACTTCAAATTCATGATCAGCAATCTGAAAAACCCCCAGGGTAGTATTTCCAATGTTTATCGACTCTTCAAAAGACGCATGATTAAATTTTAATATTGTTTAAATCCATTTTTGGCAAAATTTCGACTTTTACCGATTTCCTCATCTTTTTAGCCCCATACAGAGGACTATAATCGCGTTAAAAATAATTTGAAGGTATGGTTTTCCGTGTATTTTTTTCCGTTCAATTCGATTTTGAAATCCAATCAACCGTATCTCATTATTTTTTTTTTTCTAGACTCGAAAAACCGCAAAAAAACCGTAAAAAATGAGGTTTTTTTAAAATAACTCTGATAAAACGTTGGAATACCCTATATTTTTATTACAGATTCGAATTCAGCGTCAAAAAAAACATGGGAAATATGTACGTCCAGTCAAGAGTTCAGACATTTTTATTCATTTTGTGGGCCTCTGTTTTTAAAACATCATTTTCCTACCTCGGGTGTTTTTGAGAGGCTGGTGTGCCCTCGGTAGGAAAATAGCATTTGCCACATAAACGCTTTTGCTCCGTGGCTATCTTATGTCCCTCGGGCACTGCTTTGCAGATCCTTTGGGCCGCAAAATAGCCCCGGAGACGATGGCACTTCTGCTTTGCGCCCTCGGGTCACACTTTGTGCCCTTGTAATTATTTTGGGCCCACGGGCAGAAAAGTTTTTTGCGCCCTCCGGGCCCAAAGTAATTTACTGGGCACAAAGAGTGCCCACGGGCGCAAAATTGAACTTTGCGCCCTCGGTAAGAAAAACATTATACGCGACTCGGGTACCAACCTACAACAAGTGCGCCCTTCGGGTGCTCATGTTTGTTTTTTGTGCTCTAGTGATGTAATGTACCATTTTTTCTTAATTATTTAATAGAGTGGCTATTAAGTGCCTTGGGCCATAGGGTGATAGGCTTATGTGTTATTCATTAATACGTTATTGTTTATTAGGCGGTGTGATTGCCACGGGTCATCAAATAATAGGCTCTTGTGTTATTAAGTAATAATTAGTTATTTAATTGAATATCTCACAAGCGTCCTTGGTCGTCTGGTCATAGTCGCTTGTGTTATTAATTATTTATGTATTATTTAATAGTGTCTTGGAAGGATGGCAAAATTAGCTAAAATTAATAATTTTAACAGGTTTTCTAGAAAAGAACTACATAACCAAGGTGCACAAATACAGAGGGGTTAGATTATGGACTAATGTTTACTTGATTAATAACTATTTTGACTGTATCTTCAAAATAGTCTGAAAAAAAATCTTCACTTTATGCCGTTTTTGAAGAAATTTTTGTCACAACATTACTCCTTACAATTTTGAAAACAAAAATATTTGAAAAAGGAAGCTTTACAGATTTAAAATAACTATCTTTAGGGGTTATCCAGAGTTATACTACATGATTGAAGCACACAAATAAAAATGGGTTTGACTTTGTACAAACGTAACCACAATTTTCTCGTTTTTTGACAGTATCTTAAGCAGTACGAGTTAAAAGAATTTATTTATTTAATACGGCATGCTCAAAGTACTATTACAGATGTTAAGAAAATCTGCGAAAAATTTTTGTTACAACATAACCTCTTAAAATTAGAAAAACAGTCATTTTTCGAGAGGGAAGCCAGATGGGCAAAAAATAATTTAACGTATCAAAATTATAATTGCGGTGCAAAAATATAAATGCCACAAATTCAGAAAAATAATCCCAATCGTTTTTAAAATTATAAGTCATATTTTGGAGCCTAAGCTGTATTCTACACATCCTTGTTTTTAACTCTTTTATTCTCTTTTTTCTATCATGTATAAAAAAAATAACTGTCACGTGAGCAAAACCGATATTATTGGTATTTATTTTAAGATCAGTAGATATTAACTATAAACACTAGTAAATTCTATCAGGCAGTATAGAAAAATTCTTTATTTTGTTCTGCATTACGTGAGCAACAATTTAAAAATATCTTAATACATTTATTATAGTAAACATGAAAGTACTTAGAATGCGCAAGTAACATGTAACATAAGGAGTATGTATAAGTATGTGTATTTTGTGCACGCGTTTGCTTGAATACGTTATAATAATAAAACGTTTACTTTCCTAATATTAGATTTTTAAAGACGTATTGAATAAGGTGTAATCTAATTTTTTTCAGTTATTGTTATACCGAGTTTAATAACATTGAAGTTGTAAGTTCTACTTCTGCCAGGGGTCCTAGGTCTAACACCTGTATCTTTTTTCCTTTTCATATGTTTATCTATTTAATATTATAAGTAAAGGAAGCTTGTAGGTATATGTCTTTGATATACTTATTATACAAAACTATAATAAATTACTCTAGAACCCATAAGCTAATGCTGGTACATAATTTGTTAAAGTTTAACTTCTATAAGGGCGTTATGCGTGAGAGTACATCAACAATTTCAGATAACTGACTTTGACAAAAGTGGATTTTGCATATTACTCTCCCTTTATCACGCACCTAACTCACCATACCACTTTGTCAATTACACCATACAAAGCCATACCATGTCATTACAGCTAACACTCTCATTTTCATTGAATTGTATTTTTTTTTTTTAACCAATTATAAAAAAAGGGAAAACAAGTTGTCAAATAAACCTGAACCTCTGACCTCCTGCACACTAGCCAAAGCCATTTTCCGCTCCGCTATGAGTGGTCCTAATATGTGCAATTTGATTATCTCATTTAATGATGTGGTTCGTAAGTTTTAATTTGACCTTGTGTTGTATATATATATTAAATGCTGATAATCTCATTTCGTTTGGTTCTACAACACATTAATAAATAAACAGTTTTTTCAATAAACTTATTTTGTAAGTCAAAGATTTTTTTTTAAACTTATTAATTAGATTATCTTAGCAGAGCAGCTTTCCTATGTATAATTCAATATTTGTTTGCTTGTCACAAATTTGTACCTTTTAAAATGAATAAAAATTTGTTTATATAATTTTTTCATATTTTTTTTAAATTTTTAAGGTTTTAACGAAAAATCTTTTGTACTGTATTAATAAAATAACTGATTTTCATTGCATTTTATTCTTTAACAATTTCTTTATTTGTTATTGAGGTGGTTTTTTGACTTGAGGACGTTCTTCTCATAGTTACCAGGAAAAAGTTCAGAGACTTGAAAGGAGTGTAAATACATGCAGCAGCAAAACGCCACTGTCGATTATTTTTCTAACATGAATGTACTTATATACGCGCTTTAACGCATACTTGACCTCTTTTCACTTGTGTTATCAAAGAAAAATGTCGAACTAAATAGCTGTGCCATCAACGTTGTCAGTACTCCTCAGATGGTTTCTCGCTACCCCTCTCTCTCAGCTATGGCACGCGGTAGTAGCACGGGCTTGTAGCAAGACGCGCAGTTCATCTGAGCCACTTCTATGGCATCCGTGCTACGGCCAACATCATTACGTCATGACAAATATTAATAATACTAAGGTTACAGAGTGGCACTGTATAAAGGCTGTGCTATCTTATACAAAACAAATAGAGTTAAATAGTTAATACCATCTTCTGGAGGAATTTAGTTAACATAGTGCCCTGGACACTTATCCTATACCTCTGATAAAAAACAACTTGTTAGTACACTTAAAACTTTCAGAGGTTTATTGAAAAGCAACCTTTCATGCAAATAGAAATAGGAAGATTCATATTGATCTTATAAATGCAATTTTGCGTAATTTTTCCATAGAGTTACATGTTCAATAGCAAAATTTTAAAACTGAACACATAAGAAAGGGTGCAGTTAAACAATCTGCAATTACTTTTTGGTATTTTTCATGCTATTTTTAATGTACGCTTAATGTTTCGATAATATCTCTAAAAAAACCTACGTTTAATAAATGTCCTAGGGGCATTTACTGGCTTGTAATAGTATCCTATGAAAGAAAGCAGTACCATAGGATGACTTTTCTTGATTTTTGGTACAATTATGTTTCCGGTATTCAATATGGACTACTCGAAACAACAGTGTGAGCGTGACGTTAGAGACGTAATCAGCGTAGGCCTTAGAAAGTTTTTTAGAAATCATCGGAAGGTTTGACGAAAGCGACTATTTTGGTACTGGCCAGTCTGCATATTGTTGACATTGTATTGTGTCGTAAGATATTGTTCATAGTTGTTAATTTTATAAATACTTTAGTATCAACTAAAACCATCCCTAATTTATGTAAGTATTATTTTTCTCACTTCCCTAGCTTCGTACACAATATTGTACTATAGAAGGTATTTTCATTCTTATAACTACATCATCATCCATATTATTTTAAAGAAGTAAAAGTTTATACTTGAGTACATAAGCAGCTACTCTTTATGGGCTATTTTTTTTTTTATCACAGAAAGTATAAAAAAACTATCAATTGATCAGGTTTGTTTTTACTTACTTATTTACAAACAATAGTTTTTTAACTACTTTGTATGAGACAGTTATCATTAAAAGGTATGTAAATTATAAAACTAAGGTTTAGAAAAAATAAAAAATGATAAAAAAATGAATTATGCAAATTTCTAGACTTATGATTTTATTGACGATGCAATTTATAATTTTTGAATGCTCCCCCCTTGTTTTATTTTAACACGATTATTTTCTGCTAAAAATGATTAAAAGTATAGTTAGGGCCATAAAAACTTTTATCAGTTGTACTTCCTTGAATTTGTCTTGGGATATTACTTGCTAAGAAAAAAAAATAGTATGGATTTGGTGATTAAGAAATAACTTGATAAACAATTATTAAAAAACTCAGTAATTTATAAAAATGAAGGTTATCTTTAAGTGAATAAGATCTTTAAATTTGTAGTAATAATTTAATTCGTAATTAATTGATGCCTTATAACACAAGACCATTTTTGTAAGTGCAAGCTCCTTCTTTTCCCCCTTAATTTTTTTAAACAAAAAATCCTTTTATGGAAGGTGGACACATTATGCACGCATATATCATTAAATGGTATGGTGAAGTAAAAAAACTGAAACATTCAAAAGAATTACTTCTAACATTTTATTCTAATTAATTTACTTTACATTTATTATTTCATATAAAATCACAGTATGAGAGTACTGATTACTGAATACTGATTCTACAGACGAAAAAGCTTTGTGGGCAAATAATTTCTGTTGGAGTGGCCTAGATTGCGAGCTACTGGTATTATTTACGTCCTGCTGCTGTAAAGCAGTGTTTTTAACTACCCAAGACATTACGCGCATACTTCTGCGCAGGTTTACTCTGTCTTTCTATCCTGAGCAGGAGAAAGGGAGCGCCCTCTCCTTAACTTTCACTTAAGCCCCACTCGCTTCTCACAGTTTCAATATTACATTCAAATGTAGCTAGGAAAAGTCCTTGATGGGTCAGTTGGTTAAATCTTTTGCTCATACGAGACTCTGCATGGTAAGTCTTCGATTCCTGGTCGATGCAACTTTTTTTTTCTCATTTTTCTTACAGAAAATATGTATGGTATTTTTTCAGGAGAAATTTTCTGCAAATTATTTAGTTACATGCTAGACAAATTTCAGCTTTATCTAACAAGAAAAATTACTTATTTAAAAATTACGTCAGTTAGTAACTTAACAGCGCCTACTGAAAATAATAAATAAACAGAGTATTCTACGTCCAATTTTACGCTTTTCATAAATTATTACGTATATTTCAGAAATTTGAAATGTGTACTTGCATTTTGTACGTAACATGCGTACATTTGAAAAATCTTAAGCCACATAAGTTTGATATGAATTAACATAATGTGGAAAAGTGTTCAAATGGTGCGTTACATAATAAGCAACTAACAAAAAATTAATGAAATAAAAATGCTCTCTTAAGGGGGCTCCTACGACTACTGCTAAGGTCAAAGACAAACAAAAAATAAAGTTTTGTTTTTCAATAAACAAATGTGTCTGAAAATCATTATGATATTGTTAATAACGTATGAAGTGGGAAAAATGATATTTATGTGTGTTGTTTAACTTTGTACGAAAAATTAATTATTGTTTTGACCAGTCTAGTGCATACGAGGGTACACCACCAGACCAGACCACCTGTGTTGGTGTAGTATAGCGATGTAATATATAGGTATATGGTATATATATGTCGTGAACAAGTACGTCTGCTACCTACGTGACCTCCCGGACACTATTTATTTCCATCACAAATATCTCGCTAAAATGGTCCTTTATGCACAATTTTTAATACAGCATATTACAGAGGAAGACTTCATCTACAAAACGTATATATTCAGTCTGCTGGGACTTTTAATTTAGGTTTATTATAAATGAAAACAAATTGTTTTTCACGCTGCCCCATAGGAACACGTGCTAATAGTTACAACTTTGAGCTCGGATTTCTCAAAATTTTGACCCATTCGAAATATAATTCAGACAACCATTAAATTCAGTAGACTTTTATTTACAAGAAATAATATATCTCTGTTTGGGGACTTTCGTGAAGGAGCCCCCTTAACAAAAAAAATGGTACTGTTTTGACACCACCTAGCGATACGTATCTCAGTGCTTTTTTTTTTTTAAGAAAAATTTTAAAAGTGATGATATACATATGACAATAAAAACCTCGTCACGTAAGGAGTTTTATTTACAGTGATATTTTACTTTGCTAGAAAATTTTAAGTCAAGTTTTAATTTTTCCTTTTAGTGATCTCCCTCATAGGCCTAATCCACAACTAATAATGCACAGAATAATGTTTTATTTGATGAACTATTGGAGCAGCAAAAAAAAATTGATCTTTTAAGTACCAAACAAAATAGATTATTATATAAATTCTAACATTTTTACATAAACACATAAATTTCCAACTCATGCAGTAACACGAATAACCAACACCATCCCAATTTTTTTTTGACTAAACGAATAGAAGATCATCTACTGTACTTAACAGTTTATACATTAAATTATATTTTGTCCTGTACTATCACAAATTTTTAAACAATTTTAATATAAAACGTTTTATGACTATAGTCTTAACATACAATGTACAAGCGTTACGGTAATCACAAAATAACTAGGTAAATAAGGTACATATAACAATATAAAATACTATATTACAGACATATACATAATACTGTTGGTTTCTTAAGTACAAAGTTAATGATAGTAATAATATTTAAATTATTAATTTTGAGCATCTTGCCTTAAAGTGACTTTCGTTTTATGCTTATACATTTTTGCATTGAATAAATCAAGGTGATTACGGGTAATTTTGAAATTCAATGAATTGACACTGACTAGTGGAAAGTACGATCTTATAAAACATATTGCGTTTAATAAATCAACTTCCAATTGATTTTTTTTTTTTAGTTTTAAAATAAGTAATAATGGAAAAAATTTGTTAACGCTCAGCTTTAGAATGTCGTAATGTTGAAACGCTATCAATTAAAGTTTCTAAATTTTTAATTTATAAGCTTCCTCTTTCAAAACACGTATCAACTATTTTTTTTCAAAACTCATTAACATTTTAATGACATAATTTATTTGTCATATGGCTAAAACATTTTGGTAAAGCCTTAATTTTATCTTTCAATTCGTCAAAATCAATATCAGTGTATGGAAAGAATTTTTGAAGATCATTAACTATATTAGGATTTTCATTCCAAAACTCTTGACTCAAAGCATTTAGAGGTTCTCAAAAATTAAGCGTTATTAAAACGTTGTCGTTCTTAAAGAAAGTTTTTGAATTTCTTAAAATGCTGTCACATACAATTTTAAACAGTTTCTCCGAACTATTAATTCATTTTCTTTTGGAATACTTTTTATAATTGAAGCGCACATTTTACCGACATGAATATCTTTTAAGGATTTCAAGTCTTCATCATTTACTTTACTACTTTTATTCCTAATAATTCTTTTTACTGCATTTTCATTTAGAAAATTTAAGCAAACCGTGTTCAAAATTTCTGAACATGAACTATTTACATTGTGAATAATTGTATTATTCGTTACAAATTTTGCGTTGAACTTATTGAAATGACTCAGACTATAATTTAAAACATGGAAGTAGGGTATGGCCTATTGATCACTTAATAACGTGTAAATTTTTTTCGGTGAGCTCAATTTTTCTTCATCATTTTTGCAGGGTTGATTTTCGTGACACTAGAGCATAAAAAATACTTTAAGGCTTGTAAGTTTTCGAGAACATGGTCAGTACAATTAGTAAAGACTAGCCATCTAGTATTAGCTAACATAAAAATTTTTTTAGTTGAAACATAAAAGATTTGAAAATCTTTAAAATTTTGCAACCTTTTAGAACCATGAGAAAAATACTTCAAAATAGCCTTAAGCAATGATGGGTACTCCGCAGGAATATGCGCCCAACTTTTTTTTGTAACTAAAGCAGAACTGTGGTAAATACACGGTAGCAAAATTAAGTTTGGAGGTTTTTGTTAAAGCAAAGTATAAAAAGAATTCTTAGAACCGATCTTTATACTTGCATTGTTGCAGGCTAAGCTAGTAATATTACATAAAGGAGCTTTATTGTCAGAAAAAAATTTTTCAAACAAATTAAAAACTTTCTTTGCACCACACTCTTTTGCATCTAATTTAATCAAAGTTAAGAGATGTGACATAAATTTACCGTTGTCAGGACTTACGTAATTTACTATAACACGTACAATTTTTTTCAAAGAAATTTCCGTAGATTTATCAACCAAAACCAAGAACCGATGTTTTTTTAATATAACGAGAATTTTCGTAAGCTCGTATGCACTCAAAATATTTTTGATTAGGCTTGCGCATTTATCGTTTTTCATTCTCTTTTTTTCCACTATGTTAGGTTTTTTGCACATTTCTTGGATGAAGGGAATCAAATTGTGAACAAGTTGTATAGTAAAAAAATAGCAGTCATCAACTCAAACTCTTTGACTTGTGTGTCGATATCTTCAGGTTCTCTATCTTTAAGGGTTCCATTTTCCCTTGCAACATTAACGTTATCTCTGTAAGTTTGAGTTCCAGCGTGCCTAATCAAGTCTTGTCGGTTGTAATAGGTAATTTTTCTTGTAACCATGCATCTACAAAAATACAAATTTTTTTTGGTTTCTTTCTGTGTCATTGTTACTAGAAGTTTGGGGTTTTCGCTTCAAAGTCTTTTTTTATTAGAAGACATTGTTTGTTTTTTATTTTTATACAGTATTATTGAAAAATATTTTTAGAAAAAAGTATGTAAAAGAGGAATCAGTTTAAAAATTAATAAAATATATGTTGTACAAATTTTAATTGAAACAAATTAAAAGAAAGCTATACAAAGACTCTTAAGCTCCATCAAAAACATTAAAAGCCTGAAAAATGAGCAAACTATTAAAAAATAATGTTAAGTGATCAAATTAACTTACGTCATTTTTCTGGAAAATTTTTATAAAATCATTTGCATTATATGACATACAATAAACAAAGTAAGAGTACTTATTAATTATTTGATAAAAAAACGTTAGGACAAAACCATTCGTTACGAAATTTAATATCACTTATAATATCACAGAAAGGTTTTTCAACACAAACTTGTATTAGTTACTTTATATTCATAATTTGTTAGTATATATCAGTGCCCTCCGGTGAATTTAGAAATTCAAAGTGATCAGTGATCCGTTGGGGGCGAAATGTAAGAAAATAAATAAATACAAGTAAAGTGTATTTAAATTTTCCTGCGTTGATTTATTGATGCGCAACGTTTCGCTGACAATATGCGTCAGCCTCATCAGGCTACAAAATTAGAATTAAAAACACACAATGAGTGATCTGGAAGGCTCAAACACAAAAATACAATAAATTTTTTTTTTTTTTTTTTTTTTTTGTAAATTGTTACCGCAGGTACGCGAAAATTCGTAAGTTTGGTTGACTTACTCGTCACCTGTCGTGCTGTCGACTGACAATAAATTACAACCACAAGCCAGCGCTTATATAGGCGGAGCCGCAAAGGTAGACGGTAAAGGGCGATGAACTCGATCGGGACATTTAAACTTTCGTAGTAAAGGAAGGTATAGTCTATTAAAGGAAAGCACATCCTCCTTTCTATTGATGTTGTGTTTGTCGAGTTTTATACAAAGCATTTCGGAAATAATTCTTTTTTTATAATTGGATTCTTTGTCAAGGATTTTAAAGTTATCCCAATCGAATTCATGGTCAAAATTGATTTGGTGTGCACAAACAACGGAATCGGAGTTTTTACTTTTCATATGTTCACTAATGCGGACCTCTGCCGCTCGCTTTGTTTCACGCACATATGACGCAGGACAATTTTTACAATAAAACTTATATACTACATTTGTCTGTTTATGTTTATTCGTTGTATCTTTTCCTAAGCGGACGATATGCTGCAGTTTATTGTTAATAAGAGGGTAAGTGTGAATATTGTAGGGTTTTAGCATGGTTGAAATTTTTTTAAAATTATTGTCAATATATGGTATGCCAATTTTGCAGAGAGGGTAGGTGTTTGTAGTGCTTCTGTTATGATTACTATATTTGTGTCTTTTTAATCTGACCTTTATGTTTTTATTAATAAAGTTAAAAGGGTAATTGTTTTTTATCAACAGGTTTTTCACCCTAGCAATATTCACACCGTGAAAACGTGTGCTGGCAAGTAAGATCGCCCTATCAACCAAATTAAAAACAATATTTCTCTTATAGCTAACTGGATGACCAGAAAAATAATTTAAGATTCGTCCGGAAGAAGTAGGTTTTTCAAACCAGTCAAAATTAAAATAATTAGAATTTCTTATTATCGTCAAGTCTAAAAAATTGAGTTTCTTGTCAATCTCCATTTCATATGTAAATTGTAGTTTGGGATGATATGAATTAAAAATATTTAAGATTTGGTCAATATGGTCAACATTAATAAAAAGTAATACATCATCCACGTAACGAAAATAAAAAGATGGAATAATATTATAGTTATTTTTTAAGATGAAGAGACAATCATTTTCCAGGTCGTCCATTACAAGGTCAGCAAACAAAGGTGAAATAGGAGAACCCATTGGCGTGCCGAAAATTTGTTGATAAAAAATGTTGTCAAAAGTAAAAAAAGTATTATTGAACAAAAATTCTGTACATTGTCGAATTTCATCAACCGGGATTCGACATTTATTCATTATGGTCAGAATACGTCGATCGATGCTCCGTAGTACCAACTCTAGAGGAATATTAGTAAATAGGGAGCTGACATCTAAAGACATTAGTCTATAATTAGTAGTGGGTTTTATATTTTTTAGTTTGTTTTTCAATTCAAAGCTATTATTAATGTGTGATATTGGAACGTTGACTGACTTCTTAAGTTCATCGTAAATTACTTTTGCTAGAAAATATGTAGGGCTATTGATAAGAGAGACAATAGGACGTAAAGGGGCATCGACCTTGTGAATTTTCGGCAAGCCATAACATTTAGCTAGAGTTGTATCTGTGAGCGACAAAGCGTTGGGATGGTATGTTCTAGAAAGGAAGCCGTTAGAGTTGAGATTCTTTAAAATGTTAGAGGTTCTCTTTTGTAGAGAGTTTAATATGTTTTTTGAAATAATTTTATACGTCGATTTATCAGACAGTAAATTATGCATTTTTTCCGTATAGTCACTTTTTTTGAGACAAACCGTAACGTTGCCTTTGTCAGCAGAGGTGAAAAATATATCGGGATTTTTGTTTAGAAAATTTTTTGTTGATTTTAAATTTTTTGAATATTGGCGGTCCTTTCTAGAAATAGCTGGCTTTTGTTTACAAGCATTAATTAAATATTGAGATAATTTGTCACGGATTTCGGTCTTTACTCGATCGTTCGTATCGAGGTGTGAGAGACCAACTTCTAGGTTTTTGATAATACATAAAAAATCACGTTCACGAAAAGATGTTGGGAGATTGAAATTCGGTCCAAGTGATGCAATTTCGGCGACATCTTTAGGAATGGCTATATTCGTTAAATTGTGTATTGAATCATTATTACTGGTTGTGGTGTTTGTTTCCGGTAAGATTTTTTTAAATTTTTTATGTAACGTATGATTAGATCTTCTGTAGATGGTATTTTGTTTGATGTTGACAAATTTATAATGTCGTTCACGAATATTGTAGTCTAATTTTAATGACGCGATGTGATTTTTTAAACGGGAAATTGAGTTTTGCAAAAATCTAATATGTGTGTTAACGTCGCTAATTTCGAAGTTCAGAAGTTTCTGACAGAAATGTAAGGTACTTTTGTTGAAATCGGCATGTATCGGTTTGCAACGGAAATTGACACTTGAACACTTATTGTAGAGGTCTTTTATGTGGTTAGGAAGTACCCTCGCGTACCTGCATTTGAGTAAAAATCTTCGTTGTGCCATACTGGTTGATAGTTGTATGTGCAGGTCCTTCCAGCGTTTTAAAGCATTGGAGGTATGAGCCCCAAATCTCACCGTGATGTTTTGGTAGAAGTGTGGGATGGTGTGATAAAGACGCCAATGGGTTCTCCTATTTCACCTTTGTTTGCTGACCTTGTAATGGACGTCCTGGAAAATGATTGTCTCTCCATCTTAAAAAATAACTATAATATTATTCCATCTTTTTATTTTCGTTACGTGGATGATGTATTACTTTTTATTAATGTTGACCATATTGACCAAATCATAAATATTTTTAATTCATATCAGTCCAAACTACAATTTACATATGAAATGGAGATTGACAAGAAACTCAATTTTTTAGACTTGACGATAATAAGAAATTCTAATTATTTTAATTTTGACTGGTTTGAAAAACCTACTTCTTCCGGACGAATCTTAAACTATTTTTCTGGTCATCCAGTAAGCTATAAAAGAAATATTGTTTTTAATTTGGTTGATAGGGCGATCTTACTTGCCAGCACACGTTTTCACGGTGTGAATATTGCTAGGGTGAAAAACCTGTTGATAAAAAACAATTACCCTTTTAACTTTATTAATAAAAACATAAAGGTCAGATTAAAAATACACAAATATATTAATCATAACAGAAGCACTACAAACACCTACCCTCTTTGCAAAATTGGCATACCATATATTGACAATAATTTTGAAAAAATTTCAACCATGTTAAAACCCTACAATATTCACACTTACCCTCTTATTAACAATAAACTGCAGCATATCGTCCGCTTAGGAAAAGATACAACGAATAAACATAAACAGACAAATGTAGTATATAAGTTTTATTGTAAAAATTGTCCTGCGTCATATGTGGGTGAAACAAAGCGAGCGGCGGAGGTCCGCATTAGTGAACATATGAAAAGTAAAAACTCCGATTCCGTTGTTTGTGCACACCAAATCAATTTTGACCATGAATTCGATTGGGATAACTTTAAAATCCTTGACAAAGAATCCAATTATAAAAAAAGAATTATTTCCGAAATGCTTTATGTAAAACTCGACAAACACAACATCAATAGAAAGGAGAATGTGCTTTCCTTTAATAGAGCATACCTTCCTTTACTACGAAAGTTTAAATGTCCCGATCGAGTTCATCGCCCTTTACCGTCTACCTTTGCGGCTCCGCCTATATAAGCGCTGGCTTGTGGTTGTAATTTATTGTCAGTCGACAGCACGACAGGTGACGAGTAAGTCAACCAAACTTACGAATTTTCGCGTACCTGCGGTAACAATTTACAAAAAAAAAAAAAAAAAAAAAAAATTTATTGTATTTTTGTGTTTGAGCCTTCCAGATCACTCATTGTGTGTTTTTAATTTTAATTTTGTAGCCTGATGAGGCTGACGCATATTGTCAGTGAAACGTTGCGCATCAATAAATCAACGCAGGAAAATTTAAATACACTTTACTTGTATTTATTTATTTTCCTACATTTCGCCCCCAACGGATCACTGATCACTTTGAATTTCTATATACTTTATATTCATGTATACAAAAAAAGTCTAATTGCATAAATATTCAAGAAATTTACTACTTTAAGGGTCATTTAATAGCATACAAAATAGTTTTCATACCTGCAATAAGAGAAAATAAAAACAGTCACTAATAAAATAGACTCAGTATAATAACAGTTAACAAGATCACACGATGAGCGTTCAAGATAAAAGTAAAATTTGAAAACTTTTTTGAAATGATGAAAGAAAGAAAATTTACCAGAAATCAACTCCACTCCGCACGAACACACCCATGGACTGAATACTATTTTTAAGGTATTCAAGCATTACCTTATATGTTTTATTACATGCACAAAAACGTTCACAAACTATGAAAACTCACGTTATTTAGAAATTCAGCTGATTTAAGCACTTTTCCTTACTGAATTATAGTTTACTTCTTAGTTATATGCAGCCAGCATAAGAAACACATATTATGTATAACGCGCATGCACGTAGGTAGCTGTAAATAATAATAATTACATAATACTTTAAAAGTACATGCACTAAACTATACACGGATGGCGTTGCATTAACAATCTTAATAAAACATTTTTAGTGAACGCCATAAGCAACAAAATCACCATGCACCAATTATCACCTACAGTATTGCAGCTAACACAACACTTTCACTATCTAATATTCTACTGTTGTTTTTTTCAGGTCAAAGCAACTACAATTCTATCACAAGTACCAAGATATGAACATTTAAAAAACCATTACAATACACAAGCAATCTAAACCAAGAAAACATACTTTCTCGACAGCTACAAGTCAACTGACGAACTGACATCATGAAAACAAACACCAACCGTCTGCATGCACGAGTGTGCGTCTTCCTAAAAAGTCGCAGAATCAAAATAAACATCTTCGCACCAACAGCGAATTAGCGTCCACTAACCAACTTGTTGTGCCTTACCAATTAGTCCATATAATTTACTGTATAATTTTCTCCTAATTGAATGTTCACTTATTAATAGAAAAAAAACGCATTGCATCAGTTGTCTATTTATGTGTTATTCCACATTATGTTAATTCATATCAAACTTATGTGGTTTAAGATTTTTTAAATGTACGCATGTTACGTACGAAATGCAAGTACACATCTCAAATTTTTGAAATTTACGTAATAATTTATAAAAAGTGTGAGATTTGACGTAGCGTACTTTGCTTATTTATTATTCTTGGTAGGTGCTTTTGAAATAATAATTATAGTAATTTTTAAAAAGTAATTTTTCTTATTAGATAGCGCTTAAATTCGTCTAGCATGTCACTAAATAATTTGCAGAAAACTTTTCCTGAAAAAAGGCTTCATTTTATTATCTATATGTATTTTTCGTAAAAAAAACTGAGAAAAAAAAAAGTTGCCTCTACCAGGAATTGAAGACTTGCCGTGCACGGTCTCGTATGAGCAAAAGATTTAACCAACTGAAGACTTAGGTAGTTAGAAACACTGCTGTAAAGCAGAGACTAAATAACTTCTATGGTACTATATATATGGCACAATAGGCTAATTTTTTTGATTGCTTATCAGAACAAAATAATGCACTGTATGCATTAAGTGTCTTTCTCGTTTCTTTTCATTGACAGCTGTAAGCTCACTTGGACCTCTAGATAGAATATTTCATTTTAGCAGTATTAAGGTTGTGCTTTTATTATGTCAATAAATAAATATTTAACGCGAGCAAGAGAATAATTCTGCAAAAGCATTGCATTAAGAGTCATGCAAAAAACTGAAGGGATGTAATCCTGACTGGCCACGTGACGAAAAATTTCAAGGTTTTTTTGAGTCAACTGATGTTGATGGTTATAGAAGCATGTAAAATTTTGATAAGTGCACTATAAATGATTTGAATACGCACCACAGTACAAAATATTATGTTAAAACAATGTTGACATTTGTCCTACTCGCAGTGACATCGCTGTCTAACCAAGTACTTTGCCAGCAATCAGAGTTGATTTTAAAATTGTTTTCTTCTCAGCATAATATCAGTGTTAAAAATGTAAATAACTTGATCCCTTTCATATTCAAGTTATTTCTAAATCCAGCATTTACGCAAGTAATGACTTTCGCAAATACAAAATGGTCAGCACTTATGGTCAATATTTTAGCTCGTGAAATGAAAATTTTTCTTTGTTGATAGATTAAAGCACAGATCGTGATGATGAAGAACTTTTGTTTGTTGCTATGCAATATTTTAATTTTAAAATTAATAAAGTTGTCAGTCATGTCACTTAACTATTGTACAATTAGATGTGACTTTGGTTTTTGCTGAAATAATCTTTCAGTCGTTTAAAATTGAATTTAAATAATTTGGAATACCATTGTTATAAACAGGAGCTCTGTTTGGGTGACTTAAGCTTGTATTACTCTGTACACAGACAGTTGACTGGAGACCAGTGGGAAGCCAAAGAAGACCACTTGAACTTATATCTGGGCGTAGGGGCAGAGGGCCGATTATCAGGATATCGTAGGGGTGCCTGTGCATGGGGGGCTGGTATTTGCGGATCTCCAATGTAGGGGCACCCTACAGTCACTGCTTGCTGTCACGCCACCAAAGTTTGTAATTATGCGATCCCGTGCCCAAAGTGGTCTAATTAATGAAGATCAAACGTACGGGTAGGGACATCAACGACGACCTACGCCGTTCAGGTGACAGGTGTTCTGCCTCATTGCTACGCGTATGTAAATCTAGAATTGATACTGTAGAGGGTCACGGTCCACTGGTCGCATCCGATAGCTCGCATTATAGACAACACGAAATGTATACACATACACACATGTTTTCATGCGTAAACGGTCTGGCGTCGACAAAGTAGGAGGCTGTAGTGATAGGTGGCGATAAGAGACAGAAGAGTAGGGCAAGGGGTGGTTGTGTGTTCGGCGTTTGCATCATTAGTTAGTTGGCTTTCTGACGCGTAACGTAGAGGCAGGTGTCGACGTTCAGCTTTTATGTACATAAAATGAATAAATACATAACCATTAATTCTTGATCTCATTTATCAGTGTATTTCCTGTCTTCCTTCATCCCATAGATCGTCACTAACAACCATAGAGGTATGGTTTTGGCTTAGCTGGTGACAATGCTACTGTAATAATATAACGTTTAAATTATTTTGCAAATAAATTAGGAAAAGTTTGCCCTTATATTATTTAAACAAAATATCCATTTATCTGCTTTTGTCACGAAGCACCATTTAAGACGAATTACATCAAAAGAAGAATCTGAAGTATGTCAAGTTATTTGTGGAAAAGCCCCAAACAAAGCGTAATTTTTAAAGAATTTCTGGAAGATGCTTGTGTTAAGACAAATGAAATACTGCATTTATGCAGAGCTAGATGGCTTGAAACGTTGGGTTGTATCAAAGGAATTTTCAAAAATTGGGAGCCTTTATGGCAATTCCTCAATCTTAGAGGTTCTTAAGGTGGCTCCAGCGCCTAGTGCCGTATCAAAATGGGGAGACTAAAAATTAATCATTATTTTCTTTAAAATATGGTATAAAATTATCGTAGAGACTGTTGTAAGCCATATTCTACATTTTATCTGTTACTTTAGTGAGTTAATATAAAAAAACAAAAAAGTTTTATGGTGCCCTAATTGATGAACTGTTACGGTACGCTCCTAAGTTCAAGAATGTGGCAACATTGCTTAGCTGTAGTTATACCTATATATATGTACTCTGCAGAATGCAGACAGCTGAGAGCTGACTTGCACTCGCAACTGTGTACTAAGTCTCCGATTATTTAAAGATTTTGTTCGAGAACAAGACACTTTTCTCATGTCATCGAAAACTGAAAAATAATATATACAAGATAGTATATTTTTTACACCTTACGGGTTATTTTTATAAGTGCAGCAGTAGGTTGTTTATTGCGTAAGCTTGCACTTCCTATCCAACCCGTCTCAAAACTACGATTTTGTAAGCATGATTACTTACAATTTTCATCGTCAACTTTAATTTTTTTTCTATACGAATAGAAAGATGGGAATTCAAAGAAAATAATTCAATTTTATTAACCTCGGTTGGGTTATTTATAATTTTAACATTGAGTCCACTGGAGCCACCTTAAGGAGGTTCGGTAGTGTTAGCGGGGGGAAATCTCAGAGAGGCAAGGGGAGGGAGAGCGTCTGGCAATGTTGTGAATTTTTTCGGCTGCTGGCACGTCGTCTACTGTTGTTGTCGTCTACTGCTGTTGTCGTCGTCTACTGATGACAGTGTACTTATTTATTCGGTTGAATTTTTTATAATTAATCAATTTAAAATTTAAAGGAAGACTGATAAAAATAAATTATTTGTTTATTAAATGTACATGTTGGTATGGTGTGACTTTGGTGTTTAAAATGGGCAAAGTGAAAAGAAAAACGAATAACCTCAAAATTACAACAGATGCTGCTGACAATGGAAGAATTCGTTTGAACGGAAAGTTTGTTAAAAAATCTAAAGTTAATAGACATTTACGAGGCAAAAGGTTGAGTGAAATGAGAAAAAAAGCTCAAAGGGTTGAAAATTCTTTAGATGAAATAAGAACAGTTAATGTTCCTGTTGATGGTGAAAGAGTTCTTAACGTTAATTATATTGCCAAGAGAATGTTTTGCAAGATATGTTATCACAAATTACATTTAACTGACAATACGGATGATTGTGTTCAGGGATTAGGATCCATTTTCCATGTAAAATGTGGAAAATGTTCACATGTAAACAATGTTGAATCGAGTGAAAAATATTTAGACCCTGCAAAACGCGTGAAACTATTTGCAATTAACAGCAAAGTAGCCCTAGGTGAGTTTTATTTATTGTTTTCTTCTTTATTGATATAAGCTCTGAATTATTGCAGCTGCTGAACATGTATATTATTTTTGTAGGAGCGCTGAACTCTGGGTTAGGAGCAACGAAAGCTAATAAATTTTTAAAAGTCATTGGTCTTCCTGGTATCAATGATAAATCATTCAAGTGCCATGAAAGACTCGTAGGACCCGTGGTCGAGCAAGTAGCGAGGGAATCATGTGTACAGGCAGTCCTTGAAGAAAAAGAACTCACGGAGAAAAAAATTGACGAGTTGAAACTTTGTCTGTAAGTTTTAATAAAAAAAAAAAATGTAGTTATTCATAGTAACCTTTAGAGTGTTTTTTATGTATACAGTAAATTAGGGATAAGAAAGTGTTTTTTTTTTTTTTTTAATTATGTACACATTATGATTTTACAATTTTCGATCTTTATACTATACATATTTGCAAATGAACTTAAAAACGGTCGTTATAGAAAAGTATTTACACAATCTATTTTATTATCTACATTTGTTTTTTATTTGATTTTTTTATCAATGAGCGGAAGCAATCATCATGTACTTAATCGATATATTTTTTTTTTTTTTCATTGTACCTACAGAATATTAATTTATTATTGTAACAGAAATAAGTAAATGATTTTTTAAAAGAAAAAAATTGTCTGAAAAGTTATTCCCTACCTTTTTTACGAATTTTCAGGCCGCCAGAACTTCAAGAAAATTTTCTTTCTTATACTACTACTGAAGAACCCCCCCGAAAAATCACTAGGCTGTTGGTAAGTTACAACATGGGTAGGAGTCAAAGATCTACAGGATATAAATATGATAGCTTGAACGGGTTTGGTAGCATAATTGGCTACAACACTGGCAAAGTGCTTGATTTCTGCACTAAAAACAGGAAATGCCGCATTTGTGAAATTACTTTAAAAACGAAAACAAAGAAGGCCCATAACTGTCGATTGAATCACCATGGAACTGCCAAATCCATGGAGGCCGAAGGGGCAGTTGACTTGATCGTGAATAGCAAAATTCTTAAAGATTTGAACGCTCAAGTAGGAGTATTCATTGGAGACAATGACAGCTCCAGTATTCATGCTATACAGGAATTGGTTGATTATACGATAGTCAAGCAGTCCGACATCAATCATAGTAAGAAAGGAGTAGGCAATTTCTTATACAAGTTGAGAGACAATAAAAATATTGACATTGATAAAGAGCTATCCCATGATATTATAGCTAACTTGAAGAACACTTTCGCAACAGTCATTAGAAAAAACAAAAACAACAAACAAAAAATAGAGGAAGATTTGACAAATTTAGCTTATCATGTTTTTGACATTCACGACAATTGTGGCAGTTATTGTAAATATGAAATTGAAAAAGAAAACTATGACAACAGTCGTCACATGACTAATGCAACTCTTTTCGAACACATGAGAAATTTTTTTTCTGATTTAGCTAGCAACGTGCATAAATTCGTTCTTGCTGGTTCATCACAAGCTAATGAAAGTTTAAATAATACCATGGCAAGTTATTGTCCGAAATCTTATTCATTTAGCACTAGTGAGTCTGCAGACTACAGGTATGCTTGTGCAGTAGCGCACAAAAATTTAGGCAGTGATTATATTTTAAAAGTATTTGAGAAATTAAATTTAACGAGTAGGAAGAAACTGGTTCACTATTGTAACTACGCCAAAAAGAAGGCAATCAGAAGACTGACAGTAGCGAGTACACCTCATTTTAAGACTTTGAGAAAATTCAACAGTATTAAAAAAGAGCAACTACGAAATCAAAAAGAAAGGCAAGCAAAAGATACGTACAGTTCCAACATGACGTTGTTAGATATCTCTGTTCAGCCTGAAAATCTAATTAAAGAAGTTGATTGTGATTTAATTTACAATACTAAAGATGTTGCATACATTTTTTTTGATATTGAAACGGGAGGGTTTTCTTTCGACAAAGATGTTCTTCAAGTCGCTTTGAAAAGCGAAAAAAGTTTTTTATCCGTGTATATTACACCATGTAAAAGTATAGATGCTAAAACAAGTGCAGTCACAGGCTTGACAAAAAGTGGTAGGCAACTATTTTTACATGGTACACAAGTACCAACAGTTTCTCGGACAGTTGCTGTTACTAAAATATTAGAATTTTTAAAGAGTTTCAATAAAAAAGTTGTTTTAATTGCACACAACTGCGATTTCGATTCCAACCGCTTCATTCGATTAGTTGAAAGTTCATCTATGTTACAGTCTTTCAAAGATATAATTCATCGGCTTTGTTTCGAAAACAATTTCCAGATATTCAGTGTCATAAGTTATCATATCTCGGTAATAATTTATTGCAGCTGTCAACTGAAAATGCGCATGATGCTGCAGTTAATATTGTTATTTTAGAAAAGTTGACAGCTCAGTATATTTGTTGGTCAGATATTTTGAATAGTACATCAACCATTAATGACGTACTTCTAAAAATATACATGTCTACGAATGAAAAACAATTGAAACCAAGCTATGCGCCCATGAAATCTGTGATATCAGCTTCCCTTATAAAAAAACTAAGTCAAAGTGGGATTGCATATAAAAACATAATTGATAAATATTTCGAAGGAACTGATAAATTACAGGAACTATTGATGAGTGGGAGTAGTCCCTTGATAAAAAAACTCAGTATAGTGGATACCATTTCAGAATTTTGCCTTACTTTAGAAAATATCATCCAAGATAAAACATAAGTGAACTATCTATTTAATCAAAAGTTATATAATGCTAAGTAATGTTAAAACAGATCTCAAACTTAAAAAGACAAAACAAAGTACGACTGTGATGAATTAATACTTAGTCATTATTTTGTAAAGTAATAATTAATATAATTATTATAAAAGTATTGAATTTTCAGATTCAAATGTTGCAATGTATTAATAATTATAATATTTCCAATAAAAATTTTCAATTACAAAAGGAGTTTTTACTATTCATTACATTTCAAAGTGCGCGCCAAAAGCAGCGTTGCCAAGTCGTCTACTGCGAGCACATTTTTTGCTGTTTTTTAATAGAAATTTGTGGTAGGGCTCTCTCAAACTTTGACAAAATATTATTTTGACAATATTCTTTCATTTTTAAAAAAAAAAAAGCAAGTTCATTTAGCCGTTTTTTTTTTATGTGAAATTTAAGTGATTTCTCTATAAGCCTACATGTAAAAATATTGTTTTTTCAGGTCAATATATCTTTAAAACGGTGTGGTTAAACCCTTCAAAAATTTAGCTGTAATTTGATACTATTATCCCAAACAACATATCGAAATTTCAAAAGTTTTCATCATAAAAAATTATCACTACCGAACCTCCTTAAGTCGTCTGATAATCAGAAAACGGTTGATAAATTACTTTTATTTATGAAAAATGACTTGCTTAAAGGTATTTGTGACTCATTCACTTTTTTATCACACGTTTTGCATTATTTGAATGATTTTCAGAAAAAATCTTTAACATCAAAGGTTGTGATACGGGCACTAGTTAAAAACTATGATATGATGCTTAGTAAAGTTGCTTTAAATTTTTAAAATCCAGATATTTAAAAAAAAACTTTGTTCTGATCATCCATTTTAATAATTGAATTTATAACCAGTTACTTCAGTTTATTGTGGACCAGAATGCGAAGCTAAATAAGGAACAATGGACACAAAATGCATTAAATTTGTGAAAAATAATTGCTTGCACTATTGCCAAAAAAAAGTTAGTAAAATATAATAGCTGTTGTCCATAAATGATCATTTGTAAAGCAGATTTAAATTTTTGGGGCCAGTTATGCTTTTGATTCTTTCAGATCATCTTCGTATGATTACCAGATTTGTATGATTTATGTGACAAGAATTTTCTAAACAGTGATCAGTCAGCCGTTCGTAACAAGTGAAGAAGTTCACCTTTCTTCTTTTCTAAAAATGTGAAAATTTACTAAGTGTCTTTAGAAATCAATTAATTTTGAGGTAGAATTGCATTTGTTTCATCTGTAATTGATACAGACGAATCATGTTATAAGGAAGAACACAATTTATCTATTAAATTCAAACATATTGTGTATATATACAATCTCATATGACAAGTGAAGCTTTTACGTTACTTACATGCGCGTGCGTGCATGCGTGGGCGCGCGCGTGTGTGTGTGTGTTTGCGTGTTCGTAAGCTTGTAGCTAATTATCTTATAATTTGCTGACACATAACATGACCATCCCCGTTGCAATAATGCATGTATATATTAAAATTGTGCACTGCATGTATAAATGCAAAATTCCTATTGTATACATAAATAATAACTTACAAGCGCATTCATTATCTGTTTTCTAATAATGTATAATAATTTATAAATTAGAGTTAACAAATTATTTTTTTATTTTCAAGATTAGTTGTAAGATCTCCAAAAGGATGAATTACAAAATTTGTAAACTTATTTGTCGCACTTGAACTTGTAATTGGTATTTCTTCTATTGCAGATGCAAGCTTGCATAATTACTAATCCAAAAATCCTAATTGCACTCTTCAGAAGATTGTGATTGGTACTGTTGTTTTGTTATTTCCTAATACATAAAATCATAACATCAAACATCATCGTATATGCCTACTGTTTTGCTGTCAACGCAGTCTTCAAAAACTTTGCTCATTGGGTAACCTAACTTAATTAAAACCCTTTTTTACTCTCACTCTGACGCTATAAAAACGCAACATCAAATAAAAAATACTCTTTTTACGTCTGTCACCGGTTCTCTAATGTTCCCGTCAACTCTTGACTTCCATGACTCGCGAGGACCTAATGAATAAGGCATAACGTGTTGGCTGGGAGAATTCTGATGCATTTTGAGAATATCAATAGTATCGGACTATGCTAAGGAGCGTGGTACAACAAAGGAGGCCAACAAAAAAAGGTTCTGGCAATAGCAGAGGAAACAGAAACCGCAACATCTTTTTGGCTACCAACTCATTCGTGTAGTTTAAGGTACCAATGGAAATTACTGTGTGAAGCATTAGGAACCTTTAAAATAGCAGTAACATTAATCAGTGATAGGTGTAAGTTTTTTATTAGTAATATGATTAATACCAAGCCTGGTTAAAGTTACCCGAGTAGATTGTATTAACAGAATGAATTATTTAAAATGGTCCTAATGAAAGACTAAATTAGCTTAAATTATAGAAATTATTGAAATAAATATTACCTTACTAAAAAAAAACAAAAAAATTTACAAGCTGAGCTTTAAGAAACCTACGAATGACACTTAAAAACAACTGTTGAGACCACACTCAAAACAAATACGGTCATAACACTTGCAAAGCACAGGACATGGCTAGAGATTTACAGTCTTTATTACTCAAAAAAATAATTTTAAGGGTCTTAACTTTGTCACATTTGAACATGTTGCCGGTAAGAGTTCTTTAATCGTTAATGATATTAAATCTATAAGAAAATCAGCAATGCATCCACCTGTTGTATTAACTTATTATTTTTCAAAAAAATATAGCTGTGTCACTGGCTTTTATTCCAGTTATTTTTAAGCTTCTCAACAACAATTTTTATTATTTAAGGCTGAAAATATTAATGTAGTTTTAAAAAACTCATAAGGTATTTTTTTCATTGTCACTGTAAAAAAACTTTAATTTATATGCATATGATGATACTTGTTTTATGTTTTCAACACGCAGTGTTCGTATTAACTGTAAGATTGTTTATTATAAAGTCACACACCTTTTTCTACTAAATGGAATAAAGTAATTCCCTAGTAATTTTTTTAACACACAACTCAAAAATTTTAAAAATACTACGATGTCGAAAAAAAAGAAGTCTATGTGTTGATCGGCATACATTACAATTTGTAAAAAAAAAAAAAAAAACGATGTGAAGTATCACTAAAAGAAAATAAAGACAAAGATTATAAAAGAAAAAAATGTGTTAATAAAAGTAATAGGTACAAATAAAAATATTGTACAAAAAAACAAAGATTTTGTAAAACAATTAATTTTGGCAAACGCTTTACTACAGGTATAAAGTCCTCCTGAATGTATAATTGAGTGTAATTAATAGTGTGACGTCTATTACTAAGATGTTTAGCTGTCATATAATGTACTTGACCTTGAATTTTTATATTACAATTATCTTTTTTGTCCACTCATGACATTGGCCAGAAATAATGCAAAAAACAAGAGATTATTGTAATACTAAATAAACAACAATAACTTTTTTTTTTACTTTGGGAAAATTTTGCAAAACAGAATTCGCAATTTTAATATTTCAAAATACAGCTATCATCTTCCAGTAAAAGAAAGTTGGGTGAAACAATAAAGAAATTGAAATAATTGAACAATACTTCAACCTAACATTGTGTCCTTGGAATTTGGAGGATTTGTTTTTTAAAAGTAACTTTCAATTACATTAATAAAGCAGAATCTTTAAGAATATGTAAGATAGTTGACAAAATACCTCACAATTAATTTGAAAATGCTTTCATTGCTTTAAGTGAAATAAGACACCATTCCCAAATTAATGTTTTTAAATAAGCATGTTACCTTATGCTGCTATGCCAAGTTGTTACCATCTGGGGTTATTTTTTTTAATCATTAATTATTACAATAAAAGTTATTCTTTAAATTTAATTGTTTTACATCAATTTAATTTTCGCATGTCGTGCGCAGCTCAAATTTCAAAACTTTGCGCTTGATAGTACCACCTACCATCCATGAGGTGGCAACTAGTAGCTTCTGGCAAACATTGCAAGTAGAAAAGTAGCTTATAGTACACAAGAAGGGTGGCGCGACTTCTAGAAATCATCCTCCCAGATTACTCGATCCAAAGCTAGGTCCTTGCTTACACGACGAGACCTATACTACGGCCGTTGCTAGAACACTAATTAATTTAAACAAAATACCTATGTTTAATACTACATTAAACTCATTGTCACGTCTTACATAATATACTAGCTACGGACTCCTCTCGACCACTGTAAGTCACTGCCGAACCATCCACCAGCAACACTAGCTCTAGTGATGGCATCGGAATCCATCAAAAGCACTACCTCTCCACATCTGCAGTCTCTAGCACAGGGTGCTTACTGCTGCTCGATCCTGACTGCCAAACTATTCATCAGTGATCCCAGCTTCAGCTGTGGCATCAGAATCCAGCAGAAGCACTGCCTAACTACGCCTAGAGTCTCTAATCTAGGGTTCTCCCCGTTGATTCATCTTGACGGCTGATGAATACCCTCAAAGATGACTCCAGCCACCCTAAATTTTCCCTCGCTGTTCAAAGCCAATAACCCCCCCCCCCCCCAAGATCACCTATAATAATTTGGCGCTCGACGGGGGGCCATCTTCCAAGAACTCTCTGCTGTACGGAGGTATCTACGAGTCACAGAGTCAACCATTACCACCGAGTGATGTACGCCTAACTCGTAAACCAACAACACTCCTTCTAGGTAGGGAGAAACACCTTGTGGCACTTGACAAACCTGACCTACGCGAACTAAGTAGGAAGCACAAAATGGATATAAACCTGAAGAACCAACCTTCGAAACTTGTAAACACCAGTTACATAGCAGGTTCTTGCACCTTGCAACGAGCCGCTGAAGAAAATGGATGCGGGTATCAGCCTCCACAATAGTCATTGGTAACTTTGCTCATGAAGTCCCTCGGGTCCAGCTACTGTTTGAATGTAATAAACGGACTTTACTCGATAAACAGAGAGTCAGCAGATGGCGTTGTCATCCTTCGAAAAACATGCAGAGGTCATTATCCACCTAGTTCAACTAACTCGTCAGGCACTTTGGTCCACAGGCCGAACTACCTCAAACTACAGTGCCACTACCAAAGCTCACCCGCACAGAGAAGACTAATCACCAACCTGCTCAAATACCCGCTTCGACACAACGGCATCAGCCCATAACATCACGCCAATACTCCTCTTTGGAACCTACGCTCTAACTCTACGTCAGACATCCGAACAGAGGGAACTGATCGTCGCTCGAACACTCGCTTGGACACACTGGCAATAGTACTTTGCATCAAGCCGATGCTCCTCTTTGGGACTTAAGCTATAACTTTACCTTGGACAATGCACCACTAATCCAAGCTCGTCTGCACAGAGGGGACTGATTACTATCCACGCTCGAATGCCTGCTACGACACATCGGCATCAGTACTTCGCATCACGCCAATGCTCCTCTTCGGATTTCAAGCTTTAACTTTTCGTCAGACAATGCACTAATCCGAGCTCGCCCGCACAAAGAGGACGAATCACCATTCGTGCTCGAACGCCCGCTTTGACACACCAGCATCAGTACTACGCATTACGTCGATGCTTCTCTTCGAAGCCCACGCTCTAACTTCACCTCGGACGTCACACTACCTAGGCTCACCCATACAGAGGAGACCGACTGCCATCCATGCTCGAACAGCTGGTTCGACACATCAGCATCAGGGCTTAACATCACGCCAATTGCTTCTCTTCGTGGCTATGATATAACTATAGGGTGTCTACTGCTGCTTAATACTGACTGCAAAACTACCCATCAGTGACCTTAGCTTTAGCTGTGGCATCGGAATCCAGCAGAAGCACTGCCTAACTACGCCTAGAGTCTCTAATCTAGGGTCCTCCTGTTGGTTTATCTCTACGGTCAATTTTACTAAAGAATAATGATTGTTTCAATAAATAATAATTGAAAAAATATCACCCCGGACGATAACAATTTTTTTAACTGTTGCCTTCGTTTTTTTACGATTTGTTACGCTTTCTAACTTTATTTATTGAAATAAGTATTTTTCAAAATTAACTTCCGGTTATAAATAGGTAAAATATACACTGTCAAGTAAGAAATAAAAAAGCATAACATATTTTCTAACCCACGACTTTGCGACCCTCACTAAAATCATAATCCTGCTATAACTATCATCAAACTTAGGAGTTCTGTTAGTTTAATCATCGCTTACTCATATCAAAATAAAATGTTGTCGTAAGATTATAAACATTTATAAGATGTATCGATTTTCCTTTTGGTTTTTTTTTTTAAGATAAAGCTAGCATACAAAATTTGTAGAGTAATACATTCCTATACGTACTTAAATTCGCTACTACATTAAAGTCTCCAAAAAGGGATATGTCTTTTCTTATAGAAAAAAATTCGCTGAATCCAATGCTAGCCTTATTTATACCCTTTATAGATCAAATTTTTGAACACTAAAGGTCAAAGTTATAACTGTTAGCATAACATGAAACGAGTTGTTTTCTGTTCATGATAAGCCAAAAGAAGCTGTCCTAGGAGAATCTCTTATGAAAGTTTTTATGCATAAGTTAATGCAAAAAAAGTTAGAAGAAATCTTGCAAACTTCATTGCAAGATTTCTTGCATAATTGATTGCATTTTGTTTTACAACTTTTCTTGCATAATTTTATGCATAAACAGGAACTTATTTTTTAGACGACATAAAAAAAAAGCTTTATCAAAGAGACAGTTAATCTCTTACGGCTGGATATTCTAAGTGTTATATTTATATTTAGTTGTTCATATACCAAGAAGTTATTATAATGAATTTAACTGTTTCTTGTAATTATACCCTTCGTAAAAAACATTATTATTTAAAAATGGAGTTCTTACATCAATCGTGAAAACACTGTTTTCCTACGAAGTATCTTTATTTCTTATTTTGTAGAATTTTAAAGTAGCAAAGTTTTTAATTTCATCACAAGTAAATTCATACTGCTAAGTCCTGTGTCGGTTACTAATACATTTATTTTGGCTTTTTTTGAACTGTACTAGAACTGTACTAACTGTGTGCTGGTTGTAAAGTTTCTTTCACTGCTTTATTGAAGAGAGAATAGTTAATTCGTGTCTCTCCTCCAAACTTTTGCAGCACGTACTCTTCAAAAAAGTTTCATAGAACTATCTGATTTTCTTTTCTTATACAAATGATAAACTGTATTAGTTAAAACACTTAGTACTTACAAGTATTATCTATAAATATCTATTACTAAACAAAGCTTTTTTTGTTCATATCATTTTGTATATCGGCTGGATTTTCTACCTTACTAACTACCTTCCTTTTGTAAATTTTTATTACCAGTTAATTAAAGAAGTTCACTCATACTCAACTATTGTGACGCACAAGATCAGCTGTGTATGTAACCTGTATTACTACATTTACAGATATAATGTGACATACTAACAGTAGCTGTGCAAAGAGAACCATTTTATTTACTAATTTATTGCTCATTCCACAAGCCATGGGTGAAGATCAGACTATTGCTACGTAATCACCAAGTTTTAGCTATTTTCAAAAAAATTTCCAATTAAATCTGAATGTCGAATATCCAGATATTGCAGGTTATGTATCAGAGTAGTACTAATTCTCATAAGACTGCACGTTTAAAGTTGATAAGTAAGATTATCAATATCTCACTTTATAAGCTATAAAGGGACTTAATTTGAATCAAAGGTTGTTTATACACTAATTAACCTTTGTTCAAAGTATTACTAATATATTGACATTAATTCTTTGAGCAAGTAAGCTTTCTTAAACAGTCGTTATTATGTAAAACAACGAGAAAATTCACCAAATTGGTACTTTTAAGAATATTTTTAAAGCAAATTTCATGAATTTCTTTGCGAATTAACAGAAAAAAGTGATATCTTGTAACCATTAAACAAACCGAAATAATTATTATGTAAAATATTACTTTTCTTAGAAAGTAATGTATAAAATAACTTCGTTAACATTATCTAACTACTGGAACAAACTAATTAAATGAGTACCACTAAGAACTTTCTCATTCTTTTTGCGTTGACATCAAATGCAACGAATGAAAAAGTGTACGTATGATAAAGCTAACCTCAAAGTCATCTGGTTTTTGATTTTCTAATTATTTTCTTATTAATTTGTTTGCAGGTATAACGTTAAGTCTCCTGATTTTGTGTCCTTTTTTGATTTGTCGCAGTATGGGCTAATTACCTATTTTTTGAATATTTTTCTGTTTTTACTTTGAGGTTGTCATATACCCTTTAATAGCTAAATTACTAAGTTGAGCTCTAAGCTGCTTTTAGTCTTTAATTATAACACAATTAATTATATTACTTTGAGTAATGTGTAAGATATAGAAGAACTTAACGTACATTATATCTTTAATAGAAGGAGAACCTACCTTCTAATGCAAGAGCTTTAACAATTTGAAGACTGCAGCTAGCTTGCCTCATACAGTTTTTAATTACTAAGGCCTCTGTCATTTCAACATTGACCAGCCAACGAATACAGAACTCTTGATCACTGAGTTTTTTCTTCAATCACAATATTTCTATCTTTTTTATAAAGATATTATAGAAAACCAACAGCTTGTTTGATATCTTTGTTAATAAATTCAACTAAAATACATTAACTATCACGCATCATGTTTTTCTCTGAAGTAAAGAGACAAAAACAATTGTATAAGATACAGAAGTATATAAGTGCGAAAAAGTCAGAGCTTAATGCGGCAGTGGTTTGGTTAAAAGAGTTACGGTTAACACGTTTCTGAAAAAAGATTTAAATTATGAGGTTTTATATACTTGAGATTTGAGATTTAACTATGCAACAAGGTTTGTTCAACAACATTCTTAGAGAACAAACTGTTTAACTATTCTATGTGAATGAATACACAGATTCTGAGGACAGAAGCACTGACCAAGGGCCGTGAAATAGAACAACAGATAGAAAATTTTGAGACGTTATGTAAAGTGTCATTTGCGGCAGGATTAAATTCTATCATTTATTCAAAATTGAGCTAAAGTCAAATAAACATATCTTACAAAAGCACTATTAGTCGAAAATTAGCTATTTCATTAATTTCCAACCACCCTTCAGCCATAGCTCTTGATTCATAGTTTATACGAGCCCTGGTGTACTACAAACATTTTATTTGGAACGTTCTAAATATAAAACTGCTTACGTTCCCGCCACCCAATTTCTGGATATCCTTATCATCAGTTCAGTGTTCGAAAAAAACGTTTTTATTTTGTGGTCAATAGGTGGGTCGATCGTTCTGTTTCCTCGAGCACGTATATTTTTGAACATAGTATATAGATACTTTATTAAGAAATTGGACTGACTGACTAAAAAAAAAAGAACGTAACTCAAGTCTCCTCTCTAGTGTTCCTACTGTTGCCGTCTCACGCTTGCATTGTTTGGATAGCCCTTTAGATCGTGGTTACATGTGGCGGAGATAGCCAGTGAAACGTAATAGCAGAAAGAGAAAAGATGTCTAAGCATGGTTATTGATGTTTTTACTGTAATATGTCATAGCTAAGTATTAATGAATTATATCAAATGCATAACATCTAATGTTTACCACTAAAAAGTTATATCCTCATTGGCTGCTGTCATAACGTAATACTTCTGTTCCGCTTTATGTGGTTGATGGACATTTTTCATTTTTCCCAAAAGGAAGTGGAATGCAATATTATAGAGGTAAGGAATTGATTTTCTTTTTACTGTGACGTTACACTGGCTATTTTTGTCCCATGTAACTGCAGCCTTAGTGTCGCACTACAAGCAAGCTACATTTAGCTTCACTGCTCACTACCCCTAGGCTTACCTGGCCCCTATCCCTATTTCCTATTTTGAAAAAGAAATCTTTCAGTGATGTGTATGTGCCTAAGAGACACATGGTTGTCATTTCTTTCCACTTCGTGTGTGTCGTATAAAGTTGATCACATTGCCACCTTTTTTTATAAATTAACTACAAAATTATTATAAGTAAATACTATTTAATTATAAAAAAGAACCAAATGCTGACGTTTTTTTTCAACCAAGTTAAGTTTCAGAATAAAAAGTAAAAAAAAAAGGCAGATGACGACAGGCCAGGGTAACGAAAAAAGTATCGAAAATATATCTTCGATAGAAATTTACCAGTTCCTGAATCAACAATACGATCTCGTAAAAAAAAGCAATGTTACTTGCAGGTATCTTTATATTGAAAACTTCTAACAACTAAATCGCTATCAAAGTTCTTATAATTTGTTGTTAACAACAGTCTTCTACAAACAAATTTTATGAAAATTCAAACGCACATAATTTAATAATAACATTTTTAGTAATATTTAAAAACCGCATTTGGAGAGCTTCTTGTGTCCAATAAAACTGCAACTTATTTGTAGCTAATAAGTTATAGATATTAATGATAGTAATGGTTTGTTTAGAAATATCAGTGCCCTCCGGTGAATTTGGAAATTCAAAGTAATCAATGATCCGTTGGAGGCAAAATGTGAGAAAATAAATAAATACAAGTAAAGTGTATTTAAATTTTCTTGCGTTGATTTCTTAACGCACAACGTTTCGCTGACAAAATGCGTCAGCCTCATCAGGCTACGAAATTTTAAAATTAAAAACACACAATGAGTGATCTGGAAGGCTCAAACACAAAATACAATAAATTTTAATGTAAATTGTTACCGCAGGTACGCGAGAATTCGTAAGTTTGGTTGACTTACTCGTCACCTGTCGTGCTATCGACTGACAATAAATTACAACAACAAGCCAGCACTTATATAGGCGGAGCCGCAAAGGTAGACGGTAAAGGGTAATGAACTCGATCGGGACATTTGAACTTTCGTGGTAAAGAAAAGTATGCTCTATTAAAGGAAAGCACATCCTCCTTTTTATTGATGTTATGTTTGTCGAGTTTTATATAAAGCATTTCGGAAATAATTCTTTTTTTGTAATTGGATTCTTTGTCAAGGATTTTAAAGTTATCCCAATCAAATTCATGGTCAAAATTGATTTGGTGTGCACAAACAACGGAATCAGAGTTCTTACTTTTCATATGTTTACTAATGCGGACCTCCGCCGCTTGCTTTGTTTTGCCCACATATGACGCAGGACAATTTTTACAATAAAACTTATATACTACATTTGTCTGCTTATGTTTATTTGTTGCATCTTTTCCTAAGCGGGCGATATGCTGCAGTCTATTGTTAATAAAAGAGAAAGTTTGAATATTGTAGGGTTTTAACATAGCTGAAATTTTTTCAAAATTATTGTCAATGTATGGTATGCCAATTTTGCAGAGAGGGTAGGTGTTTGTAGTGCTTCTGTTTTGATTACTATATTTGTGTTTTTTTAATCTGACCTTTATGTTTTTAATTATAAAGTTATAAGGGTAATTGTTTTTTTTCAACAGGTTTTTCACTCTAGCAATATTCACACCGTGAAAACGTGTACTGGCAAGTAAGATCACCCTATCAACTAAATTAAAAACAATATTTCTCTTATAGCTAACTGGATGACCAGAAAAATAATTTAAGATTCGTCCGGAAAAAGTAGGTTTTTCAAACCAGTCAAAATTAAAATAATTAGAATTTCTTATTATCGTCAAGTCTTAAAAGTTGAGTTTCTTGTCAATCTCTATTCCATATGTAAATTGTAGTTTGGGATGATATAAATTAAAAATGTGTAAAATTTGGTCAATATGGTCAACATCAGTAAAAAGTAAAACATCATCTACGTAACGAAAATAAAAAGATGGAATAATGTTATAGTTATTTTTTAAGATGAAGAGACAAACATTTTCAAGATCATCCATTACAAAATCAGCAAACAAAGGGGAAATAGGAGAACCTATTGGCGTGCCGAAAATTTGTTGATAAAAAATGTTGTCAAAAGTAAAAAAAGTATTATTGAACAAAAATTCTGTACATTGTCGAATTTCATTAACCGAAATTCGACATTTGTTCATTATGGTCACAATACGTTGATTGATGCTTCGTAACACCAACTCTAGAGTAAGTAATTAAGGGTCAGTTTTCGTTGCAAACCGATACATGCCGATTTCAACAAAAGTACCTTATATTTTTGTCAGAAACTTTTAAGCTTCGGAATCAGTGACAGTAACACACATATTAGATTTTTGCAAAACTCAATTTCCCGTTTAAAAAATCACATCGCGTCATTAAAATTAGACTACAATATTCGTGAATGACATTATAAATTTGTCAACATCAAACAAAATACCATCTACAGAAAATTTAATCATACGTTACTTAAAAAATTTAAAAAAATCTTACTGAAAACAAACACCACGACTAGAAATAATGATTTAATACACAATTTAACGAATATAGCCATTTTTAAAGATGTCGCCGAAATTGTATCTCTTGGACCGAATTTTAATCTCCCATCAACTTTTCGTAAACGCAATTTTTTATGTATTATCAAAAACCTAGAAGTTGGTCTCTCACACCTCAATACGAACGATCGATTGAAGACCGAAACCCGTGACAAAGTATCTCAATATTTGGTTAATGCGTGTAAACAACAGCCAGCTATTTCTAGAAAGGACCGCCAATATGCAAAAAATTTAAAATCAACAAAAAATTTTCTATACAAAAATCCCGATTTATTTTTCACCTCGGCTGACAAAGGCAACGTTACGGTTTGTCTCAAAAAAAGTGACTATGTGGAAAGAACGCATAAATTTCTGTCTGATAAATCGACGTATAAAAATATTTCAAAAAACCCATTAAACTCTCTACAAAAGAGAACGTCTAACATTTTACGTCTAACAATGGGTTCTTCTATTTCACCTTTGTTTGCTGATTTTGTAATGCATGATCTTGAAAATGTTTGTCTCTCCATCTTAAAAAATAACTATAACATTATTCCATCTTTTTATTTTCGTTACGTAGATGAAGTTTTACTTTTTATTAATGTTGACCATATTGACCAAATTTTAAACATTTTTAATTTATATTATCCCAAACTACAATTTACATATGAAATGGAGATTGACAAAAAACTCAACTTCTTAGACTTGACGATAATAAGAAATTCTTATTATTTTAATTTTGACTGGTTTGAAAAACCTACTTTTTCCGGACGAATCCTAAATTATTTTTCTGGTCATCCAGTTAGCTATAAGAGAAATATTGTTTTTAATTTAGTTAATAGGGTGATCTTACTTGCCAGTACACGTTTTCACGGTGTGAATATTGCTAGAGTGAAAAACCTGTTGAAAAAAAACAATTACCCTTTTAACTTTATTAATAAAAACATAAAGGTCAGATTAAAAAAACACAAATATAGTAATCATAACAGAAGCACTACAAACACCTATCCTCTCTACAAAATTGGCATACCATACATTGACAATAATTTTTAAAAAATTTCAACCATGTTAAAACCCTACAATATTTAAACTTACTCTTTTAATAACAATAGACTGCAGCATATCGTCCGCTTAGGAAAAGATGCAACAAATAAACATAAACAGACAAATGTAGTATGTAAGTTGTATTGTAAAAATTGTCCTCCGTCATATGTGGGCGAAACAAAGCAAGTGGCGGAGGTCCGCATTAGTGAACATATGAAAAGTAAGAAATCTGATTTCGTTGTTTGTGCACACCAAATCAATTTCGACCATGAATTTGATTGGGGTAACTTTCAAATCCTTGACAAAGAATTCAATTACAAAAAAAGAATTATTTCCGAAATGCTTTACATAAAACTCGACAAACACAACATCAATAGAAAGGAGGATGTACTTTCCTTTAATAGAGCATACCTTTCTTTACCACGAAAGTTCAAATGTCCCAATCGAGTTCATTACCCTTTACCGTCTACCTTTGCGGTTCCGCCTGTATAAGTGCTAGCTTGTTGTTGTAAATTATTGTCAGTCGATAGCACGACAGGTGACGAGTAAGTCAACCAAACTTACGAATTCTCGCGTACCTGCGGTAACAATTTACATTAAAATTTATTGTATTTTGTGTTTGAGCCTTCCAGATCACTCATTGTGTGTTTTTAATTTTAATTTTGTAGCCTGACGAGGCTGACGCATATTGTCAGCGAAACGTTGTGCGTTAAGAAATCAACGCAAGAAAATTTAAATACACTTTACTTGTATTTATTTATTTTCTCACATTTTGCCTCCAACGGATCGCTGATCACTTTGAATTTTCTCTTATTATAGTAGCTATGAGTGGGGCATACTCATTAATAAAAGCTAAAAAGCACTTAGGTATAGTATAAAGCCACTTACGAAAAAAACGCATAGAAAAGTTAATGAGAAACTCAACAAGTAGTATTTATTATAAATTCAAAAAGACCAATAGACACACAAGCAAATGTTAATACATCTTTATTATTGTATCAAGAGGTGCATATGTAGAGAAGATGGCACTTTTCATACAAGCACTCTATATCCTCCATACATGGGTACTGTTCTTACAAATCTAACAGATTTTGACCTTCACCTCTCTGATTCGGCTGAAAATTATTTTCTAGTTTCTATATTAAAAAATCAGAAATACTTGTCCAAGGAACTTTTTTTTATCGCCCATTTTTGATTTTATAAGTTATAACGAATTTCATAATAGTGGTTGGAGTCATTTTAATTAATGTATAGCTCCGAATCCTTAAGAGCTACAAAATTTTGACCAATGGCACTTCTGGTGCTAAAGAGTTAAACTGAAAGAAAAAAATTTAAAAAAAAAATCAACAAATTAATATTGTTACTAACAATTTTATTGTCTTAGTTGATTTTTAACTGCCCCCAAAATAAATGGAGTTTACATTATCACCTTTTTATTTTGCGTCAAATTTTACTTAAAAATTATGTTTTTAAAATATTACAACTGTTATTGTTAAAATATTAATTTATGTAGCGCGTAATCGTGAGAAAAACTGTTTTTTAAGTATCAAATGATATCCGTACCTCATATCAAAAAAAGTTGAACGTAGAAGTTGTAGATACTTAAAAGTTCTACAACTTTTGTATTTATCATTTTTCAGTATAACTGCGTAATTTTGTATTCTCATGCAAAAAAGCGAGAAATCACCATTTTATCATTTATTAAGAGTCATTTTTTACTTGTAAAACGGAGATGAGCAATAATAGCTAAGGAAGTTATATATTATTAAATTAATAAAATTGTGTAATAAAAAACGAAGTAAACATTTTAATTTCTCAATATTTATTTACAGATGTAACCAAAATTTTTATGTACAAGTAAAACTTTTTTTACAGTTTCATACAGTTGACATCACAAAATTATGTCTCTTTAAAATTTTTACAATATTGGTTTTTTAGTGCAAAGAAAACAGCCTTGCTTCTAATTGCTAACGAGAAACTGGAACCGTGCTATAATATTTTAGCGTTCCCTTAATCGTTGTTGCTCTCAAAAATCTCTCTGACACTAATTTCCTTTTTTCTTGGTAATCATTATTTGTAGAATAACGATAAGTAATGTTTGGCAGTGATTCTGTGGTCCAATCAAAAAGTTCTCGTGGGGTTCGAATGAGATTGTTAATTCTCTGAAGACTTGCTCTGGCAGCTAGTCATTTTACACTCTTACCTATTCCATCGCATGGCCCCTTTCCATGTGAAGTGGAGAATAAATGCCACTCTGCTGCTATTTTAAAGTCTTCAAAGTGATAAGTGAGATAAATGAAGTTCTTTCTATTTTTATACTGTCCACTCGCACCGTCAGACATGTATATTATTTCAATAACACACAGAAAATTTATTATAATCAATCCATTCAACTGCTTTTGATATAGATGTACGGCAATAGTGTCGCAATGTAGGCATTCAGAAATGCAAACAAAATCTTAAATTTTTAATTTATCCAAGTCATTCCTATGATAAATTGGAAATGCATGTATGGTTGACTGATCGTTGTTCCAATGTATACCCTGAACCGAATTTTGAAATATCAAAGCATAATTGTCTGAGAAGTCTCAAATAACGATACACTCGCTTTCTCTTAGTTAATTTTACATCTTATTTAATAAAACCCCTTTGTTTATTAACCAAAAATAAATGAATCCACAGTTTTTGCTAACCTTTACTTAACTGCTGTAAAAACTTATTAACTGGAGGTATGAGGGTCTGCAATGAGGTTCTTTCAACTGTAACTAGTTGTTTGTAGGTAACAATTTCAAAACGTTCTTCTTCAAAAATTTCCTCCAGTTGCTCAATAACATTCATCAAGCCTGGGCTCTTTTTTCAAAAATTTAAATAAAAATCAGTTGTTTTGTTTTTGCATACCATACGATCCAAACAATCCTTATCATTGATCAAAGGCAGCTTAGAATCAGAAGTAAGTTATTTAAATTTGGCACCACTTACTAATAAACTAACATTTTCATGTATAGGACATACACAAACAGAATAAGTACCAGAAGCACCTGCCAAAATACAATATTTCAGCCTTAAGCTAGCAAACTTTGAGAAACTACGTTTCATAGTCGGATACGTGCTAGTAAAAATTTTATACAATTCTTTTAAATTACCTTAGACTAGTCTTTTTTGAATAAATACCGATGGGCCATCTACTTTCATCGAAACGTAATCTTTTTTTCAGGGCATTTATAATGTATTATTATGTGTAGTCGTCTGACTGGTACAAGCTAACAATTGTATCGATAACATATCATCTAGAGATGGATGTTGTTTTGGGTTTGGATCCCCAATTAATCCCTTATTTCCAGCCACATTTTTTGCTGTGCCTATTATGTAACGAGTTGTGGAAGGAAATGTGTCCTCAATTTTCTTATAAGACCAAGATCAAAAAATAGTCAAAATTTTAACTTTATGAACGTGGTCAGCCGAAGTATTAAAACTTTTTTGTAAAGTGCTTATTATCGAGGACTCATCATTATCTGCTTCAAGATCATCTGGATCATCTCGGCTCGAATTACAAATTTTTTTATCAATTACGGACGATTATTGTTTTGATTTTTCTGCCGAATACCTTTTCGACGACAGTTCTTGTTTTTTGATGGGCGAAGATCCTATGAAACTTAATCCTTTGTCAAAAAAATCCACTTGTTTACTTTGCAATGATGGATTATCTTCCGAAAATCCAGATGTACCGTCACTGCTCCTAACTTACATATCAGATTTTTCACTTGAAGAGTCCTCCATTTGTAGCGTCTAAAAAAAATAAGATTAAAACATCGACATAATATTCTACAAGAAGTTAGGTGTGTCTGAACTCAATACATTAATCATAATATTGTACGCATCAGTTCTGGTTGTTTGTTTTTACTCTCTTTTGTATCTTCTCTTTTCAACTTTGATAACTTGAAGTGGCAAGAAGAACAAATTTTTTGTTGTTATGCATCTGACAAAATTGCCAAGTCCAGTTTCAAAAGTTGGTTTTCATTTACTTTCCTGAAATTAGAAGTGTTTGTTGTTGGATGTTTGAGATTAAAAGAATAAAACATCTGTCTAATCAGTAACTCGTATTTTGCATTTTACGTGCCTCTTTCCGTGGCATTGTTACAAAGTAAAAATTATTTAACTTTAAATTACAACGAGTAAGAATATGTCTTAGTAGCAGACCACAATAATCGCACATCTGATCCAAAGGCCAACGAGCTTGTAGTACGGGAAATGTACGCGAGTAGCGTGGGTAACACTTTGAATCGTAGATCGTACTGTAGGCAGGATACGCCACAAAATTTTAAAATTCCAAAAAATCACAGAGATGAAAAATGAATTTTTTATATAAAAGCAGACCATTGATTAAACCATAAGAAACATAGTAGCAATAAAAAAAATTGAAGAACAAAAAACAGTTTATGTGTTAATGTTACATTAAGCATTGTTGTTATTAATTTTTTGTCAGCAGTTAATAATTTTTTTTTTTTTTAATGAAAACTCGTTTTTTATCATATCAGAGATTAGATTGAAAAACAAATCACTCATAATTTAATTTTAATAAAAATTTTTACTAAATAAATAGTAAAAAAGTAATTTCTTGCTTTTTTGCATGATAATACGAAATTTTAAAGTTATACTGACAAGTGGTACTACATACCAAAGTTGTAGATTTTTCAATTACCTACAACTTCTACATTTAACTTTTTTTGATACGATGTACAGATATCATTTTATACTCAAAAAACACTTTTATTTTACATTTAATTTAACACTAATATTTTAATAATAACAATTGAAAAGTCTTCATGTCTTAAAAACATGATTTTCACGTAAAATTTGACGCAAGATACGATGGTAATAACAGAATCTTGATACATTGGGGGTCAATTGTTAAGAATCGATTTAAACAGTTGGATTGTTAACAACAATAATAATTTGTTGATGATTTAAAAAAAAATTTTTTTCTTAAAGCTCAACTCTTAAGTTACAAAACTGCCATTGGCGAAAATTTTGTAGCTCTTAAGGATTAGGAGCTTTACATTGTTTAAAATGAGTCTCCAACAAAGTATTATGAAATTTGTTATGACTTATTGCATCGAAAACAGGCGATAAAAAAAAAGTTCCTCAAACATGTATCTCTTATTTTTTGAGTATAGAAACTGGAAAAAATTTTTTAGCTGAATTGGAGAGGTGACGATTAATTTTTATTAAAATCTGTTCGGTTTGTAAAAGAATGACCCACATGTTTTTTTTTCAATATCCAATGTATTAAAGATACATATATCTGAACCATATAATTGCTTTTTCAAGAAATTGAAAAAAATAAATAAATGAAAACAAGAAAAAACCGTAAGTTTTGATAGGCTTCCATTCTTAATTTTGAAAGTTGTTATCCTCCTAAGCTCGATACAGTAGGGATACGACTTTAATGGTTGTTGGTAAACTAGAAATCGAATATGACCAATAGGTATGTAAGCAAATGTGTATTATTTTTATAGAATGTTTAAAGTGTATAAACATTCGCTTTTATCCCTAATGGTCGTATAAAATTTCTAGTCTCCCTACAAGCATAAGAGTCATATTCCTACTATTTTAAGCTTAAGTATAGAACAACTTTAAAAATTAGTAATGGAAATTTATTTAAACTCACGGTGCGAGTGAATGAACGGCTTCTCAGAAGCTCAAGTGGTAGAGCAACTGTCTATGTAACAGGAGGTTGTGTATCCAATCTGCACCCAGGGAGAAAAGTTTTTCTCATTCTTATATATTTCTTTAAAAAATTTCTTGAAAAAGAAATTATGTTGTTAAGTAGCACTAATCTTTCATACATTGAATATTAAGAAAAGGGCATGTCAGAAGGATATAGGGTGCTTGTAGAAAAAGTGCCACCATCAAACTAATTTATAGAGCAAAGTCGTGAAAACTGTTGTAATTTCTAAATGCGAAAAATTATAAGCCGATTTTGCTGAAATTTAGCATGAAGATTCTTGATACTTCTTAGATAGTTTTAATATAGTCTTTATTTTAAAACATATAATAACAATAGCAATAAACAAGCTTAAAGTTTTGCAAAAATATGCCAGCTTTTCACTTTAGTTCAAGTGACCTAGGGCTACATCCACCCTGATCCTCCAGAATTGATGAGTACCACCAATAAAGAATTATGCAAATCGATAACGTCTCTGGCAGAATATCAGGACACGTGTTTAGCTAGAGCGCAACCTGCTCCAACACTTCAGAATAACGTTCCCGTTCCACCATCCAGCCTGTTGCTCTCAGAGAATTTTTCACTACAGATGTAAGCCAGGGAAGACAGCCCTGAGAAGCGCGAGCAGACACAATGGCTTCCATCTCAGTGGTCGTCCCAATGGAATACCCACAATGAAGGGCCTATTTTCCCAACTAACGATGAGTGGTTGTTTATCCAGGGAACGACCCGAAGACGAGATCGCCTTTTCAGGGCCATTATAACTATTTACATTCCCTACTTAACCATCAATCTCATCGGTTCGTTTGAAGGCTACCTAAGTTAAACTACCTTCCAACAAATACATTTTAACTACCATTTTCGGAAGCGATTCGTCGACTAAAAGACTATGTTAACTAAAGATGGCTACTATTCAACCAAGTCAGTCATTCATTGGCAGTCGTCACGAGTGAAGTTGTTCGTCTCAAGGCTGGGAACTCCAGTGACTGACGACCCTACATTACCCTCTCGACTCTAAGCATTTAACCAGGAATCGCCGATCCTCTCCAAGGTCTGCGCTGGGAGAACCTAATAGCTATGAAGGGAAGAAAAACTTGAGCCAACAGGCAAGCATCACGAACCAATCTCCCTATCTAAGATTACCAAAACAACTGAGTCTGCAAAAAAAAGGTGCTTTAGACACCGACGTCTTCAACGTTATACCAGGAAACGTTGAGAAAGATCTCTACAACTAGGTCTAAAGCCTCGGACTTTGTAATTTTTCTTCCGATCAGTCTGGGGCCTCAACAGCAGGCCAGAGATGATCACCCTGAGGTATCCAGGCAGTCACAATTACTGTAAACTTCAGTTAAGAAAGAGTGTACTCAAGAAACTCACCGGTCTTTCTTCAGGACTATCTGAGGTTGAACCACCGTGCCAACAAATATATTAGAACTTAACAAAGTTGACAGAAAACAGCCTTTAGGGGTCGTAAAAGTCTTAAGCATGCGAAAAGTCGCAAGAGGGTGAATTGGAAGGTTAATAAAAAACTGTAAATGTAGCTCATCAATACAATTTTAGGTGTCAAGAAATTGAAGCAGGAAATCTCAGCAAGATGAGATAAGCTTATACAGTATTGTTGATTGCTTTATCGTATTTTTTTCTAATAAAAATACACCAAAATTAACTGCCTTTTTGTCACGTAAAATTATAAATTAATATTAAAGAAGAGTTTCAAAGTATACTCAACGCACGGGAAAATCGTTCTAAGGAAGAACTCAGTTTAATAAGTCTAGGAGCTTATCGAAAGCAAATATTTTAGCAAAGAGTCACAACTTAAGATATTATTTTTTTTGTCTACCTTTACTGACAGTTCTGTAGAACACTAACTCGAAGATCTGTAAAATACAAACTTTCAAGCGTGCGTATGCTAAAACTAGCGCACACATTTCGGCCCTTAAGTAAACTACCTCCACATGTGTGTCTCTGATCACCTCGCCTCCATCTTCTTTAACTTTAAATTGCTTAACATTTGATATCCTAAAAATTCATATAAATAATTTTTGAGTACTAACACAGCGTTAGTATGCCTGTGGGCCAGCTGCACAACTTATTAGTTTAGTTAAATTTACCAAAGTGGTATAGTAAACCGACTTAATAACGGGTTCGTTATTTTTACTAGTTTCACCAGACTAACATTGGTAGACTTTACTAGAATTTTTTTTAGTGCTCTTAATTATAGGATATACATAGTAATAAAGTTTTTTTTAGGCCCCACAAAAAGATTCAGAAAGTGACTCAAACTCACAGGTTTCATTGGAAAAAGTTCCAATAGGAGCTTATCCTGTACAAATAAAGTGGAAGCATTGTCCACATCACCTCCTCATAGTTACGTATCTCATCTCTATGCTTGAAGTACATGTAAGCGGTGATCCTTAAACTCTAGGACTAGTTATATTTCACGAGATTCAAGAAGAAGCCGTTTATTTACTTATGATAAAGTTTCACAATAAAAATTATTTGAGTATAAAGCTAGTTCACATGATGAAGATAAAGATGATGGTGGGTACTCCGACAATAGCAATGCAAGTTAGATATCGAACGATCAAGGAGAATCAGATGATTTTTATAATGAAAATCTAATTAGTGACCATAGAGATATAATAATAGAGTGCACGAGTGAGCAGCAAGTATGTCAGCAGGTGTGAGAGAGAACACTGGTAAGTTACCGTATAGTTTCCTCTCTCTCTTTTGCCAGCGTTCATTGGCTGAGCATTGACGGTCGAGGGACAGTGGCATACAAGGTATACATAGTTATATCTTGTATTGAAGAAAAAGAAAGAAATATAAGATAGAGAAATACCAGTATACGAGTAAGTTAATGTCAAATTTGGAGCACAATATAGATTTACAAAAAATTAAATTGTTAATACGAATAAATTGAAAAAAAAGATAATTTATATACAATTTTATTTGTTATTATTTAAAATGTACTCAAAAATCAAAGCATGAATGTACAAATGTTTATTATTCACACTTAAAAGAAATATTAGTGTATTCGTTGGAAAATTTATAGATTAAACTCTTATAGTTGAAAAATGAAGAAATTTATTTTTGATTATATACAAATGATTAACTATTTAATACACATTTTGTGTACAGAATTTTATTTAGCACAATTAGTTGAAAATTACAAGAAACTATATACGGTATTTTTAGAAAGTAAGATATAACTGTAGATAAAATAACTAGACAGCAAACTATTGACCCTTAAAAATAGAGATTTTGTAGTTTTTTATACGTATTCTTTTTTTTTTATCATTTTCTAGGCTGTTTTCATGTTTAAAGCGTACGTTAATATGTTCTTTAATTATAAGCATGATAATTTGATTTCTGTGGTTCAAAAGCGGCACTTGCTCAAAAAAATGTTGATCATTGAATGCATGGCTAGGCAATGTTGGTAAAATGTCTGTAATTGATTAAGTAAAAATATTTTTTTGGGTTCAACAAGATGTTAAACGAATACGTTGGTCACTAATTTGTTATAAGTGACCTTTGGGGTCGGACGACTTTCAACAAGGGGGGTGTAGTTAAACGCAACCGCTGTCACTTCGGGAGAGCCAAGTCGTCCCTTCGTGGACGAACGATGAGGGCGGTATCGCCCTGACGTCGTTGGTTCAGTGGGCACGCTGGCTTCGTCAAAGTTTTAAGCGTTTAAGGAGGGTAATGTCAAAACAGTTATCCTTCACGACCTAGTTGACCTTGCTGGGGTTTTCGATGTCACCTTGAAGATCGTCCCGATGTTAAGAGATTTCTAGGTCTTGGACCGAAGGCAGCGCCTGGTCCACACCTCAAGGGAAGGGTTTTATTCCTCCCTCTCCATTTATGGGCTAGCAGCCATCGACAAAGTAGTGGAGGTTGCGACCTTCGAAAAAAGAAGGCACTCGTATTGAGGGTGCCCCGAGTAGACTTATGGAGAGTCGTCGATGGTCGAGCAGAGGTCCTCTCGGTCTGAGTATGTTTTCGTCGCCCTAGTGGCTCATATATCTTCCAATATTATATAGTTAACTTGGTGGGGTATTCCACACTAACCCCCAACCGCTCCCCATTTTTCCCCCACCACCCCCCACAAAATAAGGTAAAAATCCGTCATTTTCTTGCTTATTATGACATATCGTAGTTTTTCTCAAAACCCCCCACAGCCCCCCACCGACCCCACACGCATTTTTTCATGGCCTCCCACCGCCCCCCACCGACCCACCACAAAATATAATATGTATAGCATGGAAGTATGGTATGTCTTTATTCAAGCCAGAAGGTACAACCACGTATGGCTTCATGGGATAATAACAATGTATGTTTCAATATTTAATCAAATAGTTACAGATTAGTGCACAATACTGTAATCAGCTAATCTAAAATACAATCAATTGTATTTCAATTTATTGGATCCCTTGGTTTCTTTGTAAGCATAAAGTTTTTGGTGCACTGACTTTTTTTGTTAGCATTTTGTAACGTTGCATTTTGCAAGCCCTGACAATGTGTTAAAGTCTATTACCACATTCCAACCAAATCGCATGAAAATATTGTATAGTATTTTTTCTCAAAACATCCCATATCTCCCCACCTACCCCCCGAGGCCCTCCCACCGACCCCCACGAGTTTTTTCATGGCCCCCACCGTCTCCCCACACTACTTTTGGAGAACCTGACCACAATCATACCGTCTTTACCTATCTTTAGACAAAACTGTCTTATCGCCATAATTTATTTCATCGTCAAGAAGGAATTTAAAGTCATAAAATTGACTCATAGGGGGTTGTTGCGCAAAACATCATTATTTATACCACAAAATACGTCTAAAAACCAATTAATATGGAGTTAACAATATTTTAAAACCAAATAATATACACACATATATTGGCGCACATAATTATTGTATCATCATCACTTATATAGTCCTTTATGCACAATTCTTCTTTTTACGTACATAAATTTAACTTAAATTTAGAGTATCATTAATATAAACAATAAAAGTTTTGCATTACTTTATGAATCATCTTATAAAGCCTGATTAAACCATGAAGACTTACGTCCATTTCTATTTTGTTTTAAATTAATGCTGAAATTGGTACAATAGATGAACACAATATACATTCATGATATGTATCATTAAATAAAAAATTTTATCCACACATAAGAATTAAATCGTGTTATGAATATTAGATACATCATTATATTTAAAAATTTCTTTCCAAACTATATTTTCAATCTCTAAACTGTTTTCTCTATCAACTTGAACAAAAATTCCATTTTTATTTTTGCATCTTGATAAAGCCACGTATAATTGACCATGAAAAAATAAAGGTTTTTTTAAGTATAATCCCACATTATCAAAACTTTAACCTTGAGACTTATATATAGTCATACCAAATGCTATAACTAATGGGAATTGTTTTCTATATAAAATAAAAGGTAATAATGGAGTATTTCCAGTTTTTAATGTAATTCTTGGAATGAAAACTTTATTACCAATTTTTTCTCCCGTTACTATTTCGCCTTTTACGTTATACTTCAGTAATTTAGTAATTCGGAATCGTGTACCGTTACATAATCCGTCTGATATACTCAAATTTCGAATTAACATTACTATTGTACCTATTTTTAATTTAAGTTCATGGAGTGGCAAGCCTTAACGAATGTTGTTTAATATTTTTACGGGAAAATTCATATAAATATTATCATCTGATTTATGAACACCTTTTTATTTTGCAGTATCGATGCTGTAATGAGTTTTAGTTTCCTTATGTAATTTACTTGAAATCTTATTGTTTAAAAAAAAAGTATAATTATTTCGTGAAGTAAGTATCACGTTGCTGTCGAAACAGTTGCTGTTATTACCAAATATTTTTTTACAAACATCATCTGTTATCCAGGATTAAGGAATGTTATACGTTTGTATGTCCCCTTCTCCAATTCGTCAAAATAATTTTTAAAATTCGTCATTACTAGAACGGATATTATTTTGAAATATTTAAATTTTTAAGGAATTTCATAAAAATTATGATTAAACAGTTTCTTTTATTATGATAGTTCTATTACCGTTTTTTATAACTGGAAGCATTTGTCGAAAATCTCCTCCTAATACTATTAATTTATTACCAAAGCAAAGTTTTGTATTACACAAGTCTCTCAACGTTCTCTCAACGATTTCTAGAGCTTTTTTAAGAATGATAGAAGCCTCGTCCTATATTATTAAATCAACTTCCCTTAATTTTTTTTTTTATTTTTAAATTCTAAAAATACACTTTTAATGTTATCTAAGTCTAGAGGTAAACGAAATGTTCTATGACTGGTCATACCTTTTGGTAGTTATACAGATGCAATTCCGGTCCAAGACATTAAGAAAATATTTTTACCTCTAGAAATAAAGTTATTAATAAGTGTCTCATATAAGTTGGATTTTCCGGATCTACCAGGATAATCTATGAAAATATACGTTTTCATCTTGTTCACAAATAGTTTCAAAAATTTTTCTTTGATTTTTATTTAAATTTGTGTACATTATATCGAACATCTTTTCACTAAAAGAAATTTTTTCAATATTGCAATAATTTATATAGTGGCTAATGGTTGGTGTCGGTAAACTAAAAGACTCACATGATTTACCTTCCGATACCAAAATTTTATTTATATGTAGAAGAGCACAATCATTATTATTATCATTATCGAAGTCTATCGTAAAATATTTTTTACATTAATCCCATATTTTATCTTCTTAAATGTTTTCTGAAATCAAAAACCAAGCAAAAAATTGTCTTAACTAGTATGGAAACATAATTGTTATGGCTTCTTTAAAAATATTGTCAATTTCAGAATAATGTTCTATTGAACCCATTGCAATTGCAGTATCTCTGAAATTTTTATATATTATTCCATAATTTTTTTTAACGTATTCAACTGATGTAGCCCCATGTAGTTTATTTATTTCTTATAAAATATTTAAAAGTTAGGAGGTTGGCACGCGGAGCGCACAGGGGGGTGGAGCCCCACTAGTATATATATATATATATATATATATATATATATATGAGCGCGCGGTGGCTCGGTCGGCTAGGTCGGGGATTGGCACGCGGGAGACCGTGGTTCAGTTCCCGGCCAGTGCGACTTTTTCGGGCAAGTACCTCTGTGTCTTTCACATGTGCTTTTTCACCACGCAATGCTCCTCGAGGAGGGTTTAGGCGACCTTCTCGCAGCATCATTGCCTAATTCCCCCTACCCCCCTCCTGTAATGGGAGGCCTCATATCCCTCTTCCCTTCCTTCTCCAAAGTGCTAAGTGCCCATAGTAGTGCCCTTATTAAAAAGGAGCCGGACGTAGAGCACTATAATATAAAAAAAAAAAAAATATATATATATATATATATATATATATATACAGCATGATATGTAACATTGGCATTTTCCGAGAACCGGGTATAGAGCGATTTTTTCTGACGCGAACCCCGTTGGAATTAATTTTTTAGGGTAAATAGCTTTTAAATGGGAGCCGATTGAAAATACGTTTCAAACTACCCCTAAATGGGGTTGGAAAGCTATAGCACGCCCGCATGAACTCGCGACGTTGCCACATCGTTATTGGAGCTTAGTCGGTAAGCAGTAAGAACCATATCCATGTGCACACGCAAAAGCGTCAGCTACTGCTGGTAACTTGAAGGTTGGATGTAAAAATTTTTACCTTAAGGTAAATATTGCCTGCTCCTTGTGTTGTCAGTTGTTTATCCATCACGCGCTTACTGTCTTTCTCACTCTCATGTTGCACAAAAACATCTTTAAATTTTCATACTTAAGTAATGTTACCTCGAATGAAAGTAAAATACCATTCCCGGGCACTTGGCGGGTACTTCCCGGGCACTTTCTTGGGTACTTGGCGGGTACTTCCCGGGTACTTGATTATGGCAATTTATAAATGGACTCGTTCTAAATCGTGTACAGACGACATACCCGGGAACGTAAGCAAGACATACCTAACAACAATATTTTTGACCAAGAGCTCGACTATTTTTGCAAAAATACTATCGTGTAGAGTGGAAAAATCCCTACTGATATGGTATTTTACTTTCATTCGAGGTAACATTACTTAAGTATGAAAATTTAAAGATGTTTTTGTCCAACATGAGAGTGAGAAAGACAGTAAGCGCGTGATGGATAAACAACTGACAACATAAGAAGCAGACAATATTTACCTTAAGGTAAAAATTTTTACATCCAACCTTCCAGTTACCAGCAGTAGCTGACGCTTTTGCGTGTGCACATGGATATAGTTCTCACTGCTTACTGACTAAGCTCCAATAACAATGTGGCAACGTCGCGAGTTTATGTGGGTGCGCTATAGCTTTCCAACCCCATTTAGGGGTAGTTTGGAACGTATTTTTAATCGGCTCACATTTAAAAGCTATTTGCCCTAAAAAATCTATTTCAACGGGGTTCGCGTCAGAAAAAATCGCTCTACACGCGGTTCTCGGGAAATGCCACCGTTACATATCATGTTGTATATATATACTTATGAGGCGTGAGAGAGAGAGAGAGAGGAGGGGCGTATGGCGAGGTTTAAGGAAAGTAATAGAGTGGTTTAGTGTACAGTAATTTTCTATTGAATATGTACTCTTCTACTACCACTTCTTCGTATATTCTAATTATAAAAGTAAGTGATTCATGCATTGGACGTATATGCATGATCTGAGGCGATGATCGATGGTCGTCATGCAGTCCTTCTTATATACTGTACGTTGCCTTCTTACTTGCGATGTTCACTAAGGACTAGTAGTTGCCACCTAGCGAGCGGTAGATGGTACTATCAAGTGCAAAGTTTGAAGTCGGAGCTGCACGCGATATCTCAAAATTTAAATTTACGTCAAACGATCGAATTTAAAGAGAAATGATTATTTTTAGATATAATAATTATTAAAATTATACCCCAGACGGTAGCAAATTTTACAAACAATATACACATCATGAGAATGAAAACGTAAGCCTCTCCAGTTTTGTAAGACAACTAGACGAGATGCACAATTATTTTTACTGTCAGATAGTAACTCCAAACATTTATCACAGTGAATTGTATGACTTACAATATTTACAACGCAACCTATAGTGTTCTTAATAGTTTCCTCAGCATACTTACTACACTGCCATATTAGTGTTTTTACGTAATTGTGTTTGACAAGATCAAAAATATATGCAAGAAGACTCCCATCTGTTTGAGTACAAACTGACTATTTTTCTTGCTTACAATCGCTTTAGTTACAGTATTGTTGTCACATATCTTACTTCCAACAGCTTCTACCACGGTTTCTACCTTACCTAGTTTAAAATTGCGTGTTTGTTGATTATCAAGTGTAGATTTAACATTTTGTTGAATATTAGACGTCAATTTAATTGTTTCCTCACTACGTTCGTTAACTTATGAGGTTTTATCCATAAGAGTACAGTTAGCTGGGGAGGAGATAACAATGTTTAATTTGTTTTTTAATAACTTTTTAAATGCCACCATAAATTGTATAGTGTTTGGGTTGCTGTTAAGATCATTCATACGCCTTATAAGAGAAAAAAGCATTTTAATATGATTTTGCGATACTTTGTAACTTAAAAAGTAACCAATAGTCTTATTACGTAATAAGTATTCAGCTAAACTGTACAAGTTTTTCAGAGAAATTATAAAGCCTATAAAACCAGTATTAACAGATGGACTGTCAGTTACGTACCAAAGTTGAGGGCTTAACCAAGATGTTGACTTTTAGAATCCCTTAAAGTTTTTCTATGTATAAAATGTACTTGTCTATAGTCTGTTTTAATTTATTTTACGATTCCCTCATGATTGCAACCCGTGTTAATATTTTACAAAATTTGTTCCGTGCGTTTAGTGAATCGAGAATATTATTAATAATATCACAATAGTGAGCAGTGGCAAATGAATTTGTAAAGTCAACATCTTTTAACAGGAATTTTAAGAAGCTTAAAACTACCACAGTGTTTCGACTCACGACTTGTGCTGCAAGAACAACTTTCATTTTTTCGGACTCAAAATTTACAAGCCTATTTTTAATTTTGCGCGCACAATGTAATTTTTCTGTTTTTTGTTTTTCATTTAATTTCTGGATATATTTCCATGACGTTGCATTATTTTCGTAAATTATAGGATCTTTCTTGGCTTAATAATTCCTGCACAATTTTGAACAATGGCAAGGGTCATAGAGAATAAATACGAGTTTTGAACTGCTGGAATGATGAAAGAACAGTTTAAAATTCTGTTTGTCTTTATGATTTTATTCATAATTTATTTAGCTCTTAGAGCCACACATGTCTAATGCACTTTATCACCTTTAAAAGTGACGCTAAAAACATTATTATTTACTAACGCAATTGCCAGACTACATACTTTGATTTAGAGCTTTGTGGGCATGGTCAACATTACCATTTGAAGGTTTTAATGCTGTTATTAAAAATTTATTCAGTGATACGTACATTTATCAACAGATTTGCAAACCGTATTGAAGGTTAAGATATCTTAAAAACAACTCAAATATTTTTAGTAATCCAAATTGTAATAGAAAAACCACCTCTATTTGGGTAAGTTTAATAAATGCATGTCACGTGAAGAAATGCTTCAAATATGACGAAAACGTATCTATTTTTAGAAGTAGAAAAAGTATAAATTTAGCAAGAACTTAGCATTCAAACTTTCCTTATCGAACAACTTCTTGAAAAAAATGTTAAGGTTTAAGGCACGTTGTACAATTGATTGACAGTAAACCATACCCTTATTTATGTAATCGCATATGAAAGTTTCAAAAACTGAGACAATGGCGTAATTATAAAGAATGATAATATAATTTTAACAGTAGCACATCTTTTTTGTGTAATAATAACTGAATTTAGTACAAGTAAGTTCGTTATTCTCAGGATAAAAATAAATATTTACGAAGATGAAATTGTGTGTAAAAGTAAGGAGTTTACATGAGAAGTTTACTCTTAGGTTGTAGAAGAAGCCAACAATGTTTACTCTTGAAATATTGCAAATATAAGATCCAAATGTATTAAAATATCATACTTAAACAAATTTTTCCATTAATCAATGCTGTTGAAACTGATTGCGGTTATCTTATGTGGCTGTAATTTTATTTGTAATAAAGAAGATTACACTGTTAATTTAATAAAAAAAAATATTTCTATTGATTTATGTGTGTTTGTTACCAGAAACAACCTAATAAGGTCAATTGTTGTTTTGTAGAAAGTTGTTTTATTAATGTGCTTACATCAATGAAAGAAAAAAGAATGCTTTGTTCTATTCTAGATAATACAAGCATTAAACAATTCAAAATATGTAGAATTGTACAGAAAATCCGTACTTTTAAGCAATCAAATATATAAACGTTTTTGTTCTTGCAGCTACCTTATGACCATACGTAAATTATCGTAAGTAAATAACGTGATACTCTTCTGACTATTTTTTGGAATACTACCCAAATAATATAGAAAATTACTATTTTTAACACCTGTAAATACTTGATTAATGTATTTCTAATTATTTATAACAAAGAGCTCTCTGATGTATCTTTGAAAAAAAACTTGCAACGGTTCTTGCAACTCGAAATGTGTGCAAAGTGTTATGCATAAAATCATGCAAGAAAAGTTGAAAAATAAAATGCGAGTAATAATGCAAGAAATCTTCTTACAAGACGTACAAGATTTCTTTCAATTTTTTTGCATTATCTTGTGCATAAAAAATTTCGTAAGGCGCACAGATATACGTTAGTAGTAGTTGATGAACAACCTGGTAAACATCTAAGACTACTTTCTAGAATACTATCGCAATAACATAATTGCCATTCCTAATACATATGTATGTTTGGTTCATGTATTTTATGATGAAATCGAACGGAGAGCTTCCTAGTAGTTGTTGCCAGAAAATTTGCAACGGTTCTTGAGATGCGAAGTCACTGCAAAGTATTAAACATGAAACTATGCAAAAAAAATTGCAAAACAAAATGCAAGTAGTTATGCAAGAAATCTTGCAATAAAGCTTACAAGATTGAAAAAAATTTTTTTTTAAAGGTTTTATGAATAAAAACTAGCCTAAGGGATGAGTATACACGTTTTGTAGAAAAATTATTCGTCTCCAATTTGTAACATTAAAATATGAAGGTTATGGGACAACGTAGCAATAAATTTGTAATGGAAATAACCAAAAACTCGTGTCAAGATGTTTATAAGGTTACGTGGGTAGCAGATATACTGACTCACTTTGTCGCACGAGATTTAAAAAAGTCAGAATTCGTACTGGTTAAGGTTTCTACCTGTCATTATTTGTGAAGAATAAGTATGTAAATATGAAAAATACTGTTATATAAACTTCTAGTCTTTTTAATATACAGGTACGCAGCACTTTATATTACAAGGTACAGCAGAAAGGTGATGTACGAACAAGACATAAACATAGTCATTTGTATACTAATTGATACACTGCTCTACCTGGCTGCACTTGACCAATCAAAACAAAAATTCTTTTATTATAAATAGTAAAACTATACACAAAAAAGTCATCTTTTTGCACTTCATATTTCGTTAAAATTAGCACGGTAACTTTTAGACACATGCGTTTGTTGAAAAACAGAACTTGATTTTTTTTTGTGTTTGACCTTAGTGGTAGTCACAGAAGCCTTCTGAATTGTTTAAGGTTTATGATAATTTAAATTTTTTTCTTGCCTTACTTATACACTTACGTTGTTAGAACCTTGAGATCATCGATTGTATAACGTGAATTCAAAATAGAGTGAGTAGACCGGGCTCAAACAGTGATGAACCGGAAAAAATTATTCGCACCCAATTTTTTTGTGCTATCTTTTGAAAATATAGTAATGTACCTGAAAGTTTATCTTGCTACCCAAGAATGGGGTCAGGTATTGTTTAAACAATTTTTTTGTAAGCAATTTCGTCAAAGTTGTTTTTTCAACCTGAAAAAAATATTCTCAGATTCCTTGGCACATTAGAAACAAAAAATCAATTGGAATGTATATACCTAAACCCCACAGTTGACAAGTAGAAAATTCCTGAACTTTCAAAAAATATATTTTTTCCGATTTTTAGAGCTCCACAAAAGTGCTAAATAAAAATATTTTTACATTTTACAACACACGATTGTTAACTGTAAGCTTTCCTCTACAATTTGCAAAAAGGAAAATGTCGAAAAGATAAGTGGTAAGATTGTTTTTTGCAATAAACGTTCTGGGTGTTCCAGTGCGCACTCATATGTGAGCGTATAACTATATGTACGTTTCGTGGCTCAGTATGTAGTGAATATTTTTTTCAGGTCAAAAAAACAACTTTGACGAAATTGCTGACAAAAAAATTGTTTAAACAATACCTGATCACATTCTTGGGTGGCAAGATGACCTTTCAGGTACATTACTATATTTTGAGCAAGAAAGCATAAAAAAGTTGGGTACGAATAATTTTCCCCGGTTCATCACTGTTGAGCCCAGTCTAAAGTTAAACTTATCAAGGTATAAGAACGGGGCATGCAAATGGGTGGTTAAGAAAGGAACAAAGAGAGAAACAGAGAAACACAGAGAAAGAGAGGAAAAGAAAGGCAGTTCTTTATAGTAAACACAGCCATTTGAACAAAAACTGCCATTGACATGTTCACATGTTACTTGAATGATCTTCTTTTAGATTGTGATGATCAGACTAATAGAAATTATAAATGTAGTGATGTCGTGATTGTAAAGATATTTTTACTGTTAATTGAATCAATGTTACTTTCCAGTTCTTGCACATGACCTCATAAATTCATGTATGTTAGTATTTAAGGATTTACCTTTAAGACGGATGGGAAGCCATGAGGACCCGTAGGTACGAAGTTGAATTCATATTGCCCCCAACTCGTATTACGAGAGACCTCAGAGGGGTGTGCAGAGACGTAATCAGGTTCGTAATTCCCCTGACCCATGGTACATGACGCCCCGTAGTCTTACGATACTACTTAACAAGAATTTATTGACTCCCTTTCGTTCCTGTTTGGTGGGATAAGTCGCTGATGCCCCGGAGTCCCTCCAGTTTGTATTGCCCTGAAGATCCGCTCCTTACCCAAGGAACACAAGGGAGGATTCACTGGTGTACGGAGAAAACTTGGAGACTGTAATAGCCTCTTCGTTGCCCGTGTTGCCAGAGAAATATTCAAAGTAAATAATATAATATAAAAAGAAGTAGACAAATATATATGTATCAATTCGCTATTCATTACGATATATGAGATGACAACAGTGCTTTAAAGAGCAGAGCTCCCTAGTCAAAGCACCGGACTCATTGTTGATGGTAAAAGAGTGATTAACATGGTCTTGCATGGGCCTTTTATACCCTCAGAGAAGCAGCGGCGTCGGCGGCTTTGATTAGGCAGCTCAAATGACTTGCATATTTTGCCGTAATTCACAACTGTTGTGCTTTTCGGTATACCCATAAGTATTCCATATCGTCATGTTACGGGCGATATTACATTGATTTAATGTATTCACATTCTGGTAAACCAGATAGATGGTGTTAAGGGGTATCAGATTAAATTCAAATTGGCGATAGACACCTGTACGTATACTTAGTCCCTCACAGACTGATGATAAATACATGCTCAAAAGAATCTAATTTTTCTGATTCTAGTGAAAAATAAGATTTGCTTTGTTATACCTCATTGTGTTTTTAAAGGCAAAATATGTTTGACTACTAAACACAACCATTTGTATCACAAACATTTAATTTAAAGTTAGGATGATCTGACTCGCTCACATCGTGTACGTATCTATGTATGTTTGTACGTTTCTAAGTTTTTTAACAAAATCTAGTTATTATTGTCCAAATTATCTTAAATCTTGTAGGTGGCTTGAAGTTTAATATCAAAGCTGATGATTTTCACTAAAACAGTATTGATGGGATAAAAGAAAGTTCTCCCAACATGTTACTATTGCAGTATAAAAAAAAACAGATATTTTATCTGTAAGCTCTAATACAGACACTTAAAATGTTGAAATAACAAAGTGGTTAACGCACAAGTTGTTCGACTGATAAAAATTCAATTATTTTGTTACACAAATTTTATTATAGTGCCGTCTTAAATTAATGGCGTGCGTGAGGCATTCTATACGTGAAACGTTTGTTTTGGTTTTTATGCGAAAAGCCTTTTTCTTTGATCTGGTGAGGGTTGACGCTCCTCAGCGTTCTTCCTGGACGCGACGTCCTGGTAAAGTGTTGATGTGGTGCACCTGGTTTTCGTGAGTGCCTTAGGGAAGAGGCTGATGACAGGCTGAAAGTCCGCGAGGCAACGAGCCACGAACAGTGGCGCTGCATCTTGGTCAGCAGGGGCGCCTGCTAACTCAAGCTGGTGCTCCTCGACAACGCCACCCCATACCAAGAGAGCGTCCCAGCGGCAGCGAGGTTGCAACAGCGCCAACGTTTGTACGTGCCAGTAGGTAGTCTTCGTAAAGGGCAGTGGCTCTTGAGTAGCCCGCATAGGTCTGCACAGTTCGCGAGTTAGTACTGCGAGTTCATCTAGCATTCAAGATCAACGGACGTATACGCATGCACACACACATGCACACATACACACACACGCACGCATATTGCGGGTAATTCGTGTATTTTATACATTGCATTAAAAATATTTCTTTATTAAAAAATACTACTTGCTTGTTTTTATTTCGTAGTGTACCCTATTTTTCGTGTGCCGTATGTACGATAGTCACGAGAGGTGAAGACAGTCAAGGTCACCACGATATTTGGCCCTAGTGGTGTCTCAGCAGATGAAACCCACAGGTAACATTTACAGAGAGTGTCACTGTGGGCACCACAGGCTCGGTGGAAGTTGAAGCTTCTGCCTCACTAATCCGCTCGACACAAAAACCCACGGTTAGGTATTGTGAGACTTCATCTACAAGGTAGATGACAGTTACTGTTACTTCATATATAGTAATAGTAAAGTAGGAGCTGTAGCAGAAGCTACAGCAGAATAAAATAGATCGCGTGTATAACGCGTGTAACAGAGACGACATATACCGGCAGACTTAAGTAGGTTGCGCGTGTAAACAAAGCAGCGGCTTTGTTTACTTGACAATTATGAGTAGTTGCTGACTTCCAGCACTCAAACTTTTGTATACAGTTGTAAATAAGAGAGAAAATAATATTTTTAGACGAAGTATTATTTTTAATTGCCAATAAAAACGCTGATCTACAACGCACACGGCATATACTGGATGTTTAGACCGGTATACACACATAAACAGCTGTTGACTCCTTGCAGCTTGGAGTGGGAGAAGCACGATTGTAGTAGTGTACATGTGCAAGGTGCACTAAACACATGTGTATATATATTGTACCACACACCTACACACACAAAAAAAGAGTTGAGGAAATCATCATCTCTACATCTAACTGCTTTTAAAAAAATAAAAAAGCTATTTTGAATAAATTAGTTAATTTAAAGCCATAAGAATCGCCATAAGGACTATCAAGCAAGAGAACACACTAACTTAATCTTGCAGGTCATCAATGAAATATGACTAGGGCATCGATTTTTGAAAAAATTTCGAGCTGCTAACGACTGGCAGCAAAGAAGTCAGGGCTCACCGACTATACAAGTGGTTTACAGAAAGATATGTGCCCGAAGACTTTGAGCCAGTGGAGGACGTCAACACAGCCATAGGGTGACGTATAAATGCTTGTCACCTCATGGTCACGAAAGCTTACGAGGAATTTGCAAAAGCAACAAACGAAAAGACCAATGACAACTCCGACACCCACTGAATGTAGTGCGTGATGATATAGAAGTGAACGAACTCCTAAGAACCACGACAATGGCGGCAAAATCAGACATGGAGACCGAGGCCACTGATGTCCAAGCTGCCGCTACGGACAAAGACTAACTTATTATTTTTACGTCCTCGTCTATCGGAAACTTGGACGAGTGTAGAAGAGCTCGATCGGCGCAGACTCTCGAAGAAGAGATCAGATGGCTACATGATAAGCTGTTTTAAACCGACGAAGACATCGTGAACTTGGCATGGCCCTTTACAGCTCATAAGAGCCACTTACAAATCAGGAACGTGCCATTTCAAGACTCGCAAGACAGCCAAAGTAAAAATGTGCCAGGAAGAAGGGGCGAGACAGTATTCGGTGAGCAGTCGCTTGTGAATCTCTCAGGATTGCAAGTAAGGCTACTCGAAAATGGCCGATACAACGTAGACATACTGTCTACATCGTCACGAATTAAAGCACCACCACCACACACGACGATGGGACCCAAATGGCCACATACATCAGTCAGCTGAGTGCAAGCGATATGCCCGGTATGCAAGGTAACAAGCGCATACACAGCATCGGTAAGCTATCCACAGATGAGTAGGTACTCAACCACGACTCCGGTACATGCGACACAAACGAAAGTGTTTATGACGTGGCCATATATATATACGAGTGGGGCTTACGCCCCCCTACGCGCACTGCGCGCTAACCCCCTAACTTTTGAATATTTTATAAGAAATACAATAATTACATGAGGCTACATCGTTTGAAGACATTAAAAAACATAATGGAATAACATATAAAAATTTCAGGGATACTGCAATTGCAATGGGTTTAATAGAACATGATTCTAAAATCGACAATACTTTTGAAGAAGCCATAACAATGATGTTTCCATACCAGTTAAGACAATTTTTTGCTTGGTTTTTGATTTCAGAAAACATTTAAGAAGATAAAATATGGGATTAATATAAAAAATATTTTACGATAGACTTCGATAACGATAATAATAATGATTGTGCTCTTCTACATATAAATCAAATTTTGGTATCGGAAGGTAAATCATGTGAGTCTTTTAGTTTACCGAGACCATCCATTAGCCACTATATAAATAATTGCAATATTGAGGAAATATTTTTCAGTAAAAAAATGTTCGATATAAAGTACACAAATTTAAATGAAGATCAAAGAAAATTTTTTAAAACTATTTGTGAACAAGATGAAAAAGTTTATTTTCATAGATGGTCCTGGTGGATCCGGAAAAACCTACTTAAATAAGACACTCATTGATTACTTTATTTCTAGAGGTAAAAATATTTTGTCAATGGCTTGGACAAAAATTGCACCTGTATAACTACCAGACGGTATGACCAGTTATAGAACTTTTCGTTTACCTCTAGACTTAGATAATATTGAAAGTGTATTTTGAGAATTTGAAACTTAAAGAAAAAAAATTAAGGTAAGTTGTTTTAATAATATGGGACAAGGCTTCTATGATTCCGAAAAAAGCTCTAGAAATCGTTAATAAAACGTTGAGAGACTTGTGTAATACAAAACTTTGCTTTGGTGATAAATTAATAGCATTAGAAGGAGATTTTCGACAAATTCTTTTAGTTATGAAAAACGGTAATAGAACTATAATGATAGAAGAAACTATTAAATCATCATTTTTATGGAACAACTTCAAAATTTTAAGATAACAAAATAATATTTGTTCTAGTAATAACGAATTTTCAAAATTGTTGTTAAGAACTGCAGAAGGGGACTTAGAAACGTTTAACATTTCTAAAACCTGGATAACAGATGATGTCTGTACCAAAATATTTAGTAATTACAGCAACTGTTTTAATAATAACGTGATACTAACTTCACATAATAAATATACTTTTTTGTTAAACAGTAAGATTTTAAGTAAATTACATGGAGAAACTTGAACTTATTACAGCATCGATACTACAACATATAAAGGTGTTGATAAATCAGATGATAATATTTATATAAGTTTTCCCGTAGAAATATTAAACAACATTCGTGAAGGCTTGCCACCTCATGAACTTAAATTAAAAATAGGTACAATAGTAATGTTAATTCGAAATTTAAGTATATCAGACGGATTATGTAACGTAACACGATTCCAAATTACTAAATTACTAAAGTATAACGTAGAAGGCAAAATAGTAACGGGAGAAAAAATTGGTAATAAAGTTTTCATTTTAAAAATCACATTAAATACTGAAAATACTCCATTATTACCTTTCATTTTATATAGGAAACAATTCCCATTAGTTGTAGCATTTGGTATGACTTTAAATAAGTCTTAAGGTCAAAGTTTTGGTAATGTGGGATTATATTAAAAAAAACCTTTATTTTCTTAAGGTCAATTATACGTTGCTTTATCAAGATGCAAAAATAAAAATGGAATTTTTGTTCAAGTCGATAGAGAAAACAGTTTAGAGATTGAAAATATAGTTTAAAAAGAAATTTTTAAATATAACAATGTATCGTATATTTACAACACGATTTAATTCTTATGTATGGATAAAATTTATTAATTAATGATACATATCATGAATGTATATTGTGTTTATCTATTGTACCAATTTCAGCATTAATTTCAAACAGAAGGGAAACGGACGTAAGTCTTCGTGGTTTAATCAGGCTTAATAAGATGACTCACAAAGTGATGCGAAACTTTCATTGTTTATATTAATGATACTCTAAATTTTACTCAAATTTATGTACGTAAAAAGAAGAATTGTGTATTAAAGGACTATATAAGTGATGATGTTATAAAAATTATGCGCACCAATATATGTGTGTGTATTATTTGGTTTCAAAATAATGTTAACTCCATATAAATTGCTTTTTAAACGTACTTAGTTGTATAAATAATGATGTTTTGCGCAACAACCCCCTATAAATCAATTATATGATTTTAAATTTCTTCTTGACGATGAAATAAATTATGGCGATAAGACAGTTTTGTCTAAAGATAGGTAAAGACGGTATGATCATGGTCAGATTCCCCAAAAGTAGTGTGGGGAGACTGTGGGGGTCATAAAAAAATTCGTGGGGGTCGGTGGGAGGACCGGAGGGGGGGTAGGTGGGGGATGTCAGATGTTTTGAGAAAAAATACTATACAAAATTTCTATGTGATTCCGTAGGAATGTGGTAATAGACTTTAACACATTGTCAGGGCTTGCAAAATGCAACGTTACAAAATGCTAACAAAAAAAGTCAGCTCAACACAAACTTTATGCTTACAAAGAAACCAAGGGATCCAATAAATCGAAATACAATTGATTGTATTTTAGTTTAGCTGATTACAGTATTGTGCACTAATCTGTAACTATTTCATTAAATATTAAAACATACATTGTTATTATCTCATGAAGCCATACGTGGTTGTACCTCTTTGCTTGAATAAAGACATACCATACTTCTATGCTATACATATTATATTTTGTGGGGGATTGGTGGGGGGCGGTGGGAGGCCATGAAAAAATGCGTGTGGGGTCGGTGGGGGGCTGTGGGGGGTTTTGAGAAAAACTACGATATGTCATAATAAGCAAGAAAATGATGGATTTTTACCTTATTTTGTGGGGGGTCGGTGGGGGGCAAATAGGGGGTGTTGGGGGAGCGGTGGGGGGTTTGTGTGGAATGCCCCACTGAGTTAACGATAAAATATAGAAATATATATATGATAAGTTTGACAACAAGCTTAACATACACCTGTCTATCTCCGTGTTTGGCTACACCTTTTGACCTCACACATCCAGCCTGTTTGGGGGGGAGTCTTCCGTCTTTATCAGAAAAACAGTCATAGTCAAATACGTTGTACGTCGATTCTAGATGTCGTAACTTGGGACAAAGCGTCTAGCGATGGATCGTGAAGTTCATGGGAGAAAGTCATGACAATTTAGATTCTTTGCTGACGCCCATTATGGAGGGCTGCACAGCTTCTGGATTGACAGAAAAAGAGCTTTTCCAAGCTTTGCTGGAGCTTTTGCTTGCGGAATAAATGTAACCAGTAAATCAGCTGTTCTGATTTTGTAGCTGCGGGGTAGAAGTGGTATGGCTCAGGCGAAGAGGTACAGCACTGCTTAACCTCGAAGGCGCAAATGTGCACCAAATATGCTGGCGAGCCCATGTGAAACTTTCTCACACAGATAAAGAATTTTGTGCACCGCAGACAATCTCCTTGGCCTGTCAAACGAAGACTCAATCTGTTCCACAGAAACATGAGTCCTGAATTGCAGGATCGAGTCAAATGGGATGAAGTTCACAGTCTGGAAGTGCTACTGTGAAGAGCCACTGAGGCAGAGCGCCTCCTAGAGCTAAGGAGTGCGTTCCGTAAGCCATCTCCACCCAAACACTTTCACCAGCTGGAACTGGCGTATGAGCCCAAGGCTAAGGCTACGGAGGCCAGTAATTAGCTGAATGTTGCCGGTATCAGCAAGCCATAGTTGGCAAACACGAGCTCGCAAGAACAAACAAGCTACCCTTTTAAAGACGATTGAGGAGCTACCAAAGAAATTTTCTAACTCTTCTAAGGTTGCCGGGTTTGATGTGATGAACGAATATTCAGCGGAAATAGTCGATGATCTGACCAAAAAAAAGACCAGAAAATTGGCGCTTTCTGGTCTATTTGTTAATTAACATAATAATACAAGCACCAATCACCACTTAACCCAGAGCATGTACTTGTCCCTTTATTAAATAATAAAATAAAACAAGCACCAATGACTACACAATCTGGGGCGCTCACTGGTAATTTTTTTCATTATAAAAATGATACAAATCACATTCACGCTCACCATTACGGAATATTAACGGTGGGTCTGACACGAAAGTCCCTGGCACCTAGAGAAACAGGTTTTTCTTACAGGAGTCAAAGCCACGCTGCTATAAGTGCAGCCACTAAGGCCACTATACGCAGGATTTACCAACTAAGAGGTAGGAAAACGAGAGGAGGCAGGCGTAAGCGTGGGTATTACTCAACCCCCCTCTCTCAAACCTTCATAGGCCACAGTTGCATCAAAGGATGCGTGGCAGTGGTGGCTAAAGCTTGAAGTAGCCGGGTACCAATTGCGCTATACGACCCTGGAACTACTCACACTGTAATGCAAGAAGTAGAGATCCAGATAGCGAGCTCCTGCAGTCATTAACTATGTCTCATGCTGGAAGGCACTGGGATGGCCAATGAACGACTATCATGCACCCTAGGCCTCATCATCTTATCTTTCAAGCTAGAAGGGAAAAAGGAGACGTCAACGTCATCATGCTGCCCGAGTTAGACGATAATTGATACGTTGGCACTAATTTTATTAACGCTTTCGGGAAGGTGCATGATCTGGAAAAAAAACCAAGGTTCCTTTAGAAGTATCAGGCTTGTCAGTTACAGGTCAAACTGGACTCACTGCCATAGGGCTGAACGAAATCTTGCCCAAGCAGCAAGATGAGTTGCAGACCCTCCTTAACCGCTACGTGAAGCGTGAAGTTCCCCATGGGTACATTACGTGGGTCAAGCACGAGATCAAGGTCATGATCTTGCGGCCCATCAAGCAGAAGTGCTATCCCGTATTGGATAAGATCTAGGAGGTCATAAACGCCCACGTAAGTGGAATGCTTGAAAGTTGCGTGATCGAGCCATCTAACAGTGGCTGGATAAGTCCCGTAGTCATGATATGCAAAAAAATGGCAAGTACAGATTTTGCGTCGACTATCGGAAAAAAAGCGCTGTGACAGTGCACGACGCGTATTCGTTACCATATGTGAATACCATTCTGCGTAAGCTGAGAAAAGTGCAATTCATCTCTACCCTTGATCTCAGCAGCACATAGTACCAGATACCGTTAGCTGAGAAAGCTTAGCCGATATAGGCATTCACAGCGCTGGGCAAGAAACTGTTCCAGTTCTGACGGTTGATCTTTGGCCTAAGTAATGCACTGGCTACTTTTCAGCGGCTATTAAACCACGTCATTGGCCCAAAGCTCGAGCTCTATGCCTACACCTACCTCGATGACATAATAGTTGTCACGGAGACATTTGAGGAGCATCTAAAATGGCTAGAGAACGTGCTTAAACGTATTTGTGAAACAGGACTCACCCTCAACCGAAAAAAAGTGATTTCTGCCAGTCAAAGGTAAGATACCTTCGTGTTCTTGTAAACCGAGATGTTTTACGACCAGATCCAACCAAGTTAAAGCCAATGACGTCATTTTCAGCTCCGAAGAACTTGGAACAGCTAAGGAGGTTCCTAGGCATGGTTGCATGGTACAGAAAGTTTCTGCTAAACTACTCTTGGTTAGTAGAGCCTATGAATAAGCTGTTACGCAAGGATCAGCCATTCGACTGGAAAGAAGACGAACAACAACGATCCTTCGAACAGATAAAGGCCTTGCTGACGTCTTCAGATGTGCTGCAGTGATCTGACCTCAAGAGTCAGTACGTGGTGCAAACGGATGCTAGTGACTCTGGATTAGCCGCCGTACAGTCACAGATAGTCGACAGGTAGAGAAAGGTGCTGGAGTTTGCTAGCCGTTCGATGATACTGGCTGAACGCAATTATAGCGTGACAGAGCGAGAATGTCTCGCAGTCCTGCGGATGACGAAAAAGTTTCACCTGTTTATCGAAGGGACACGCTTCAAAGCCATGACCGATCACAGCAGTCTTCGGTGGTTGGTAAATATCAACAACTCAACTGGACAACTGTCACGATGGGCCATGGAGCTTAAAAGTCATGGTTTCGAGGTTAAACATCAGAAAGGGACGCAAAACTGCTTGCCTGACGCCCTGTCACGATTGTATGAGGATGACTAAAGTTGCACTGTGGTAGCGCTAAGGTGAGAGTCCCCTGCTAAAGATCCTTCGTACCAGGAGATGGTACAAAAAAAACGGGACAATCCACGGAAAAATCTGTGATGGAAAATCTTCAGGGGATATTTATACGTGTATTGCCCGACTCTACTGTCGACGAGACTCTCGTTTGATAGTGAGATACCATCAAGCTATCATTGGTAGGCTAGGACAGGCAGGGTAAGAGGAAAAGAGGAAAAATAAGGAGGGTAGATTAGTTTGGGCCTTTTTGCGTGCGTGAGGCATTCTCAAGGTAAAGCGTTTGTTTTGGTTTTTAAGTGAGAGGCGTTTTTCTTTGTTTTAGTGAAAATAGACGGTCCTCGGCGGTTTTCCTGGACGCAACGTCCTAGTGCAGTGTTGGCATGCTGCACTTGGTTTTTTTGACTACGTTGGGATAGAGGCTGATGACAGGCTGAAAGTCAGCTAGGCAACAAGCCACGACTAGTGACGCAACATCTTGGTCAGCAGAGACGCCTGCAGACTCAAGCTGGTGCTCCTCAACAATGTCGCACCACACCAAGACAGCGTCCCAGTGGCAGTGAGGTTGCGACAGCGCCAACGTAAGTACGTGCCAGCAGGTAGTCTTTGTAAAGGGCAGCGGCCCTTGAGTAGCCCGCATAGATCTGCCTGGTTCATGAGTTTGCACTGCGAGTTCGTCTAGTATTCAAGCTCGACGGACGTATATACACACACACACACCCACATACATCCGCGATTAGTTTGTGGATTCTATAAATGGCATTGAATATATTTTCTTATTTCAGAATACTTCTTGCGAGTGTTTATTTCGTAGTGTACTCGATTTCCCTTGTGCTGTATTAACGATAGTCACGAGGGGTGACGACTGTCAAGGTTGCCACGGTATTAAGCCACAGTGGTGTCTCAGCGTACAAGACCTGCAGAAAACATTAAGGTAAATTCAGGTAATTCGGGACACTTCAAATTCTTAAGCTAATTCGGGACACAGACTAAAAACTGTATTTATAAATGATAAACAAGTCTTAAAAAAAAAAAAAAAAAATCCCAATATTCTTCAAGCCTTTATTTATCTAAAGCAACGAAAAAGTAAAATAATTAATAGCAAAGAGTAATGCGAAAAAAAATGTTGTAAGGTGTTCTGACGGCAGCCGTCAACAACCAAGTTTTCTTCCGTGCCGGGGAGATGACCGAGTATACTCAAATATGATTAAAAAAAGATTTATAAGATGGAAAGTAGGCGGAAAATGTTCCAACGATTAGTGTAGTGTTTCCTGAAATAATTTATTCATAAATAGTGTCATGAAAACAACTTTGATAATTTAAAATTGCGCGTCCCACATTACCTCACAAGTAAGATACTGATGAGCCAATTCTGGACGGTGTGTCCCGACTTACCTTAACGTTTTTTACTCCTTAAGGTATTATTGGACACATCATATCTTCGCGAGGCACAACTTTCATTTTTTAGTCAATACAGTAAAAAACTACTAGTTAATTGACTTTTTTCACTTTAATTAAACAGTTAAGTGTATTATTAGATCAAGGGGAACAGTTTTCACGTAAAATTCAAGTGTAATTAGTCAATTGAAGGTATATGCGACATGTAAACAAACATCATAACCTTAATACTACTGTAAACAGTAAGTAATCTCAACTTATATAAGTATTTACTTATTGTAAGGGAATTCACAGTGAGGGAGGCTTCTAGGGTTTTTGATATTCCAAAATCAACGTTGTTTGCAAAATATATAAGGGCTTATCACCAATAGACAGTAAAGCAGGACATCCAATTTTTTTTTCAAAAGATGACGAAGATCAAATTGTTAACTGGATTATTTATTGTGCTACTACAGAATTTCCAGTAACCAAAGGTTTGCTGTTGGATTCTGTACAAAAGTATTTGCTACAGACTAATAAGAAAATTAGAAATTAAAGAAACTAATAATTAGAAAAGAAAGAAACGGAAAAGAAATAAAAGGAACAAAAAGTATTACAGAATAAACAAAAAAGAGCAAAAGCTAGAAATATGAAAAAAAAAGAATCAATTTTAAATAAAAGTTTACAAGAAAAAAAAAGTTTCTAATCAAACAAAAAAAAGACATTTTTAAAAAAATCAAAGAAATTAAGAACGCAATAAAATTGGAAGAAAATGAAGAAAACAGACAAAAGTTGAGAACAGATATACATAATTACGAAAAACAAGTTGATGAAATAGGACGAACCTTGGTTATTCACGAAATGAAAGTTTTACAATCAAAACTTAAAATAAAACAAGAAGTTTTGCCTAACTAATTTTTTTTCATATTTTGTCACTTATTGGACGTTTAAGTGAATAAAATTAAGATTAAAATCTTGTACAAAATGACTTTTCGTTGGTTTTTATATTTCTTGAAAAAAGTCGATTTGTTAGACTACTTAATAATTTTAAAACTGATCAAAATATAAAATACACTCTCTTAAAACAAAGATCTTACATGTGTCCCGATTTAACTTAATAGGTGTCCAGAATAAGCTGAAATCTGGCGTACATATGTCCCGCAAAGGCTTAATTACAAAAAAATTTTAAATAACATATCTTCCAACATTTAGAAAAGCACTACAAGATTTTTTTTTTTTTTTTACTTAAAATAACGTCCGACTACAGGAAAAATCGTTTTAAAAAATTCTAAAAAATAAGGGACATTAAAAAAAGTGGAGATGAAAATTTTGCTACTGAAAAGTGTCCCGAATTACCTGAATTTACCTTAACAGGGAGCGTCGTAGAGATTATCCAGGCAACACAGGCCCGGTCAAGGTTGAAGCTTTCGCCTCGCAAATTTACTTTGCACGCACCCTGTAACAACACTCATTAAAACATTTATGTACATAGAGCCATTAATTTTAATTGACATTTACATTGCATATTAAACAATATCAATAATTAAAATGAGCTTTACTACAATTCATGGTTATCCCTTATAGAAATTGAAATTTTAATTGAAATTACAAGAATCAGAGTATTTTTATTGGTTATGACCAGACTAGTTTAGAGTTTGGTATGACCTGTCTTGTTATCGTGTTGTTCGTACTTTTGCTGACATTTGGCTTATAAGCTATGTTTGTCTTTTTTTATTTGGATATAAAGTTCTTATCTCAAAAACGTGGATAAAATTATTTCAAGTATTCTTTTTTGCAAAATATTCAAATAAATTTTAATTTTTTCTCTTAAACACAAAATATTCAATCAAACAAAGAAGGTTTTATGTTAATTACTTTATTGAAAGCTAATTTACATGAATCACTGATAGTTGATACTACTGCTTTATGGTTCCCTAGTGCTTTGTGCAGTTGTTGTAAGTGGTTTCTTAAACTACATAAATGCATTTGTGCCTTGAAAATAGGTTATTGCAGTTCTCGCCTTCCTTGGTGTGACCAGAACCATTTTTGGCAGCCCTCTTTTGCTGTAGCTTACTTCTAAGCGTAGTCCAAGACTATTAAGTCTATTAGTCCTTAAAACACACCTGAGTTGCCTCAGTTAACACGTTATGCCTTACATTTTTAATGTTCTTGCGAGACGTGGGATTCAAGATTTCACTAAAATCTTATAGAACAGATGACAGCAACGAGAAAAGCTATTTTTCCTTTAGATGGAGCATTTTATTGCATTGGAGTGAGCCAAAGAGACCTCTGGATTTATTTAGTACGCCAATAAGAAATATTTGTGCAGAATTACGCTGATAGCAAAAGATTAGGTTAAGTGTGTTGCTTCATTTTGCGATTCTCATACATTAGGTTGAGTTGAAGGAGCCTGCGATTAAATTGAGCCAACCAATAAGAGAAATTTTTGCAAAATTGTGCAGATGGCAAATAATAGATTTAAATAATGGTACTGTATTTTTTTCTATCTTTTCTAAATTAAATTTGCTGTAAATTTATGTATTAGAAAAAAAAAACATTAGTGGCAATCGCATTTTTTTGACAAATGTTATTAAGATTTTTAGATAAGTGATGATGGAAGCTTGTATCAGCAATAAATGAAGCATAAACTACAAGTTCAAATGTGAGTTATACGTTTACAAGTTTGACAATTAAGAACCAGCATGTTTTCTAAATTAACTAGCTTTTGGTATCAAATGATAGTCTGATTAAACGTGTCAGACATTTTTTTTAACGCTCTTATAAATTAATAATACGAAATTTAAGCTCTATAGAAAATGCAAACCACTATCACATCGTTATGACGTAAGAACTTTTAAAGTTGAGTGGATTTTTTCTATTTTTTTGCTTGTACCTACCAAAATGCACTTACTACAGTGGTAAACTAATCTTTAGCTCCGTCGTCTGCTACTGTATTTTGACATTTTAATGATATTAAATCCATCCGTGAAAGTCAAACGATGAATAAGAAAGAAATAAGTTTCAACTTAAATTGGTTAAAGTACTGATTTGTAGTTAGATGTAAAATAAAACAGCAAAAACACCGTCTCAAATTGTTTTAACCGCCCCAAGTGATGCTTTCAAGTGAAAACGATTGTGTAAAGCTGTAGGGGGTCCTGAAAGAAAATCATGGAAGTCTGTTATTGCTTCGAAGATCAGTTCGGTGTTAGTATTTAAGCGCATCCAATTGCTTATTTCCTACATATTATTATTAAAAATATAACTTAACCTGCAACATTATTATGTTTAGTTACAACATGACCTACTAAAGTACAGAGGTTGGAAGATGATAAGCATTAAAGTGGAGCATGGGCACGTCCAAGCGTCACCTCTTATTTTATAAAACCTTATGTTTTAAATCCTCCTGACTAGTGTTATTAAATTCCTCATAAATCAAACAGTACTGATATAAATACTAGTGTGTCAGATGGTGGATCACTGTACACCCCCAGCATTGCAACGACTGACTCTCACAATAAATAGGAATTTAAAATTTAATTGGTAGAGTATAATATTTTTATAAATTGCAACAAAATTTAGATAGAAAATAATTTATTGTTGCTTTTAGGTATTAGAACAGACTGTATGTATGTCATTAATGTACTGCAGAAGGCCTTGAATTTTAGTATTCGAGATTATTCATACGTCAGTGCGACGTCTGATTTAAGTCTAAGCTTGCGCTTAATAAGTCGGGACTCACGCTGGGTTCGTAAGTGGGGCACGTGGCTAAAGTGGTAGTTCAACTTAACGACACGGTACGACTGTTTTCACGCGACTAGGACCGACTGCTGTGCAATATGTGCAATATTCCGATGTACTTGCTCGCGGCTCGCTTAAGGTTGGTCGATTTTACTAGGAGTGGCGTATCGAAGGGTACCCCGTTCGCGATCTAAAAACTGTCAGCACCGTCACGAGTAAGGGTATTGTTTCTCGGCTTTACGTGGGAAAGAGATGAGTTAACTCGCTATATGACTTTGATGCACTAATATCGTGGTGAGTATTTGCTTGAATCCGATCAGTCCTTGTTATTCTGATGGTATTACTACCACGGAGAGCAATGGTATACGCGTGGCTAAATTAATATTCCCGGTGATCTACGGGTGCCAATACTATGGCGAGTAATGGTGTTCGCAGAAAACAACTTAATATTTCCCGGTGATCCACGGGTACCAATATTATGGCGAGTAATGGTGTTCGCGCAAAACAACTTGATATTTCCCAGTGATCCATGAGTACCAATACTATGGCGAGTAATGGTGTTCGCGCAAAACAACTTAATAGGAAGAAAAAAACTTTGGAAATTCAATAACTTTCTACTTACTTTTATTTAAGAAAAAAAACTCGGTACAGGTGGTGAACCAGCGTAGAACGGAAACCGCGTTTGAAGAAAATCAAGTGGCAGTAGAGGTGGACTCTGGTTACTAGTTGATCGTTCGAGGGTGACAAACGAAATTTGACTGTGTCCTCGCTTTGTAGTAGACTAGGTTGTAGCAGAGACGGACTCTCACTACTTAGTCTACTTGGAAGGGTATCGTCGAATGTCGTGTGCCGAACTCATTTTCCTTTGGGCCTCCAAGCCTTTTTATTGCGAGAAGCGGACGTTGGTCAAGCACTGGCTCGAAAAACGCAGGAAAACTTGCCGGGGGAAAATTTTGAAGAAAAAACAATAGCCGAAAATCTAATTGGCTAGAACTGCTCTATTTGAGCCACTTAGAAATTGGCACATCCCACATCTGGCTTGTTCTCCTCTATGCGTCAAGAGAAGGGAAGGTGATTCACTTACTCATGCCCTTCCTTTCTCTTTTACATCAAGATTTTTACAGATTTTCCCATATTATTTATTATTAACCTCAGGATAACATAGTGCTAAAATTTACTTGGACTAAGCATTGCTCGTTTATTCAATCAAATTTATTGCAAAAAGAGCGGTGAAAATTGCCCAATATTTCATGTAGGTGTTGACTGAATAATCGTTCACTGCGTTGCTATATTAATAATAGGGTTAGTAATAATAATTTTTATACATAATTAATTGTAATAGTTGCTAGAGTGACTACTAATAATTATAATAGTTAGCTACGAGCAATCTTGTAGGTGATTTACCTCTTTTCAGATGGTTTTGAAATAGAAATAAAGAAGCCTTCAAATGCTGCACATCAAGCTTTGACGTGGTCTTATTATCAAAAGTGCAGTATAGCTAAGTTTTCACTAGCTGTTAGTCCAGATATTTTGATTATTTTATATGTTGAGACGAGTTGATGGTAAATGTACCCCTATATCGCTAGTTAAAAACAGTCGTTACCTTAATTTTTTGTCGAACAAAAAAATCCTTGCAGATCGTGGGTTTAAAAATATTGATACTACTGTAGCCAATAAAAATTTATTTTAGAAAGACTTCCTAGTGTGCAACAAAATGTTAATCTTGGAAAATATATTGTTATTTTAACTAAGAAAATATCTGTTCAGCTGTTAAACATGTTCACAAGAGTGATACAAATTTATTGGACTGCATCGATTCAGCCATGATTACTGCTGCAGGTTTGGTCAATTGGCAGAGACCAGAAATAAGACAGTTTAATATGTAAAACAAATCATTGCATTTTTTAGATGTCTCTTGTATATAGGTCTATTCTTATAATTTAAGTTTCCATTTAATAAGGGCAAATTCAAGTGTCCCAAAATTTGACTATTTTTTTTATGATAAATATTATAAAATGAACTTCTAAGGGTTCTTTGATTATGTTAGCAGCCTTATCTTCTTTAAAATAAGGACGTTACATTTGAAAGCAGCAACAATTTTTGCAAGAAAAATACTTTTTCAAATGCAATTGAGCTCTATATTTATTTGTCATTGTACAATTAGTATTAGTATTATAGTGATATTCACTGTATTTTGATAAATTGGACATTTAATTTCGATAGCAGCATTGTCAGTCGAACCATTAGGAGGTGTTCCCAGTATTGGAAGATCTTTTATGATGATAAGCCCAGATCTTCTTATGTTACTTTCTCTAAATCTTACTTTTCACTGTTAACCGACTATGGATAGAACAGTACTCTCCAAATATCTTCCTCTTTGCAAAGCTAGGGAGCAAAAGTGTTTGAAGCCGAGTATTTCTTATACTAACAAGCCATTAACTGTTGAACACAAAGTAGCTTCATAGATTACTAAAGTAGTTGTATGTACATACCTCAATTATAACCACGAGAAACTGTCAGTTTGCTGACAAGTGACTCCAGATGCAGTGCGGTCTTTAACTATGTTAAGACCCTAGGCTGAGACTGTGGTTGAGATATATATATATATGTATATATATATATATATATATTCATAAATTAAGATACACCCCAACTCCCGTAAATTGTAAGACATTTTACAGTCCCAAATCAGAATTGCTCACTTATGATTTCTTGAGGTTTTGTGCATAAGCACACGATTAGTAAGAGCTAATTTAGGAGTGAGAATAAAAACTCCAAAGTCAGGTGTTAGTTTGAGCAACGTTTCGTTGGTCTTAACGCCAACCTCATCAGGCTCAGTCTATATCGTTAAGACGATCGTTACAGACAGTGTCAGACGTTGCTCAAACTAACACCTGACTTTGGAGTTTTTATTCTCACTCCTAAATTAGCTCTTACTGATCGTGTGCTTATGCACAAAACCTCAAGAAATCATGAAAACAATTGGGAGCAGAACGGCACGTTCAACAAACACCGTAATTGCTCACTTATATCATTTTTTGTTTCTATATGTAAGGATAATTTTTTTTTATACGTATTTTTCCATTTATTGTTATTTATTTCCTGTGATTACCATCTTAGATGAAGAAAAAAAAAAATTTGTTACGTCTTCTTTAGCTTATTCCATACAGAAATTTTATGATTTTTAATGGAAAAGGAAAATTTTTTCGTATGAAAAAAATTTAGAGTTTTAAAAAGTTTCAATTAAATTTCTTACATCATACAATAACAAATAATGACTTTCTGTTTAAATTTTAATTACTTTACAATTTTCTGTTTCAAAAAAAAAAGACAATATTAGCATTAATTTGTATGCACTACATAATATTCTTCATGGAATTTACCGTAGTTACTTTTAAGTTTGTAAGTGTAACAGACAAAAAGCTCTTTACTGAATGACGTATGTAAAATCTAATGAAGCCGGGACAGTATTAAGTTGATTACACATCTTCACTGGGTTATCTAGATGGATATATAGATACAGAAAATTGATCAGAGCTAATCTAATATAAACCTACTTTCCCACCACATGCATTTGCCGTGAGCCGTTAATACGCCGTGAACAGCGTAAATAAGTAAGCACACAGGGCGCTTATTTTTCTATGGTCGGTCGATCAGTTTTGATATACTTTCTCCAGGATTTAAACTGACTGACATTGACATTGAATGACTGACTACAAACGTATAACACATAATATAGATGTACATTATGTACACTGTTAGGGCAGATATTCTTGGACTGGCTGAGAGCAGAACGTCATACGTTGAGTGCCGCTAACGTCTAAACATTAACACTGTTTTATCAACTGATTTTTACGTTTAGGTGTCGGTAGCGTTCAACGTACAACGCGGTGCCCTCTGCTAGTCCGAGAATATCTGCCCTAACAGTGTGCATATGGCCAATATTACATGGTTAAACATTGGAAAGCGGCTTTCCAAGAGATGAGTTCTGGACAAGTCTTTGCAGTGGTCCCAATCTGACAGGGGTACCAACCATTTAACCGTTGAGACCAATCATACGGCTTTTTTAGACCTATATAACTTGATGACACGCATTAAGGATCTGGCCCCTGTACAAGCAAACGATGTGTACGTACCCACCTTCAGGCTGAGGCTTGTTCTACAACTTGTTTCTGTTTTGATATGACAGGTCCATAGTGCTTGCACAAGAATCGAGATTATTTATAATTAACATTAATACTGTTAATGTTCAGTTAAAGTTGAGAAATGTTGTGATTTATGATGAATTTTAATATAAAATAAATAGTGAATGGGTGCACGCAAGCACTGCAAAAAAAGGTTGATCGCAAAAAAAAAAAAAAAAAAAGCCATCTACCAAAAATATTGGAATTTTTCTGAGATATTATTAGATAAAATACCCCTCATAGTAAAATTGTTCAAACGATTTCTAACAGCTCACACAGCGATACCTAAGCAAAAGATGAAACGGTGGTTAAAAATTTGTCTGTTGGAGGAGCGTTGGTGAAAAATTTGTCTGTTGCAGGAGCGATGGTGGGAAATTTGTTTGTTAGAGAAATCAAGTATAATAGGCACAAAAAATCAGGTAAGTTATGTCTTATCGATAAATCGTTGTTTTGTAGCTGAACTGTTTTTGATAATCATTTTTTGACAAGTTAAGTCCCTATTCCTTTGGAAGAGTCTTAAGTGAGCAGACATCGAATTGAAAATAATTGAAAATCTAAAGTTGATATGAATCTAAGTCATACCATAATTTTTATTTTTCACTCAATTGCTCAATTTACGTGTTTTATAGAAATAAATGTGTCAATTTAATGTATAAACTGAACCATAATTCATTAGAATTTGTTATAATCTATGAAAACATTTCGTTATTAGATGATAGCCAAAAAAAATCCTAATTTAAAATTTAAAACATGATTTTTACGTGACTCAAATATCTTTTAAGTAGCAAAATTATTTTCTTCTAGGGTAACCTTTCCGTAAAGACAGTAAATGATTTTTTACAGTCTGAAGAAAAATCTCTAGACGGGAATTCATATGAAAATATTTTAGGCAAATGAATATACATACATATATATATATACATATGAATATTGGTTACTTTAAGTAGTGCGTTAAGCCATGCTGTCTATTATCTTGATTTTGCATTTTTATAACTTGCAATTTTTACTAGAAATCTTTTTATTGATTTATATATGCTCCTGAAATTGAAAAAATTATCGACTATTCGACGGATTCCGGTTTGTGGAAAATCAATAAATCATTTGTTACATATTGTATAAAAAGGCCTCGCATTTTTCAAAACATAGATGGTGGGTTTCAAAAATCTACGTGCATGTAAAATGAGGTGGACGAAAAATAAAAAAAACAAATGCTGCAAGAGTTGCTGTGCACTTATTATCTAAAAAATGGAGAATTTGTGAATAGAGAGTGGCTCATTTATTCATTATCAACAAGATCTAGTATTGTTTTGTGTGTAAATTGTTTTCAACAAAAAATAGCCAGTTGGGCTCATGTGGTTTTAACGACTGGAAAATTTCAACGGTTTGCATGAAAGACCATAAAGAAAGCGTAGAACACAAATAATGTCTTATTATGCATGGTAAGAAAAAGCTTCTGGAGGGTTGTATAAACGATCGTATAACGCAGAAATTTAACAAAGTAAGTGAGTACTGTAAATCTGTATTACAATGATTACTTATTGCAATGAAGTTCATATCCACTCGTGGAATGGTCTTTCAAGAATCCAATCAAGACGTTGGATTAAAATAAAATGGTACCTACTTGAGACTTTAAGAATTTATTAGCGAATTGAACCCATTGCTAAAGGGTAATTTTAATACTTATGGAAATAAAGGTTGTGGACAAACATTTTACTTATTCACAAACATTTAACGCCTGATACCACTTGCCTCGACCAACTGCCGTTTACTGTTTCCTATGTGAGGGTCTTGAAATCTGTAGAAAGATTTCTGGGATTTACTCCGATAGACTCTCAGGGATCTGAGTATTTATTTGAAGTCGTCACTAATTTTTTAAATGACAATAATGTATGCATCAGTAACTGTCGTGGTAAGTCGTACAACAATGCATCAAACATATCAGGATAATACACTCGTTTTTAGGCAAAAATCAAAGAAATAAACAAATACACCGAGTACGCGTCGTGTGCTGAACACTCTTAATCTCCTTGGTGTCAACGCTGTTGAATCAAACGTAAAAGTTGTAAGTTTTTTAAGAATAATTTAAAAATTATACGTATTTTTCTTGGCCTTAACACACAGATGGCAAAAATTACTATCCATTTTCGATATAATGCAAAATTATTCGAAATCTTTTTTAAAAACCAGGTGGTCTGCTGGTAGCGATGCACTCAAGGGATATAATGGTAGCTATGCTAATGTATTAAAAGTTTTGAAAGGAATATCAGACGATCTCACATAATGAAGCGATACAAAATTAGATTTATTGTCTCTATTTATAAAGTTGTTTAAATTTGATAACATATTTCTTATGATATTTTGAAATGACGTATTACATCAAATCAATTCTGTAAATTTGACGGTACAAAAAGAAAATGTAACTTTAAGTGTAGTCGTGGATTTATTTGAGTCTTTGGAAGAATATTCTGATGAACTAAGAGAAAATTCTTAAATTTATTACGAAAAAGCCGAAAAAATATTTAGTGAAAATTCAAAATTACCAGAAGAGCCCAAACGAAAGAGAGTATGAAGTATTTAAGTGAAAAGATTTGAAGGAGATTTTGAGCGTAGTGTATTAAATGAAAAAAAATCTAAGAGTTGAAATTCTTTTACCTATCATTGATTCTTTATAAATTGTGTGAAATGAGCGAGGTTTTCATTCGTATAAGTTGTAAGAAATTAAGTTCAAAATATGATATAAATTTATCATTTGATGATCTTCGACATAAATGTCATCAGTTTAAAAACTATTTAATGGTGGTTAGTACTTATCGTACGTGGATGTTTTCGCAGTTACATATATTGATTGCAGGACATGGTATTACTTTAACATTTTCAAATGTTGAAGTTTCACTACGTATGTACCAGTGTAAGATGGTAGCTAACTGTTGTGGTGAAAAATCATTTTTTGCTTTGAAATTTCTCAAAATAATTATAGAACTACTATGTCAAACCATCGCTTAACTTACTGAACTTTATTGCCAATTGAATTAGATATTGTAAATCAAAGTGATTTTGATGACGTCATATTGAACTTTGCTGGAAAAAAGCGAGAGAAACATTTTAAGTTAAAAAGATGGAAACAAAAATACTTTGAATTATACTGGTATAATAAGTACTTGAGAATTCAAGGGTGAAGTGGTTAAAACATGTATTTAAATTTGTATAACTAATCGTTTTTTCTATCGTATATAATTTTTTAAACTAACATAAACAAAATTCACCGTCTAAAGGGGCCCTTCAAAAGGTGGGGGCCATAGGCCCGGGCCTAGTGGGCCTTTTGGTAAAGATGGCCTTGTCTAGATGCATGAAGACAATTATCGTCAGTCAAAAATTGTAAGCAGTACTGTTTAAGATCGCTTATGTTATCCTTGGCTCCTATGTAATACATTGCTTGGTATTGGAGGGATATCGTTTGTACGATGTTCGGACAAAAAAATTGAACAAAGTGACTTTCGGAGATTTTGCCTTTGGATGATAAAAAATCGATTTGAGAAATTTATTACTATTATTTACTTTGTCTTCGTCAGATGCTTTTGGAAACACTTCTCTTATCTCTTGATACTTTATCATGAATCAAACCTTAGACAATACTGTTTTTTTTCAGTAGCATTTGACACTAATGAAAGCTGGTTGCTCATATTTCCTGTATACACAAGCTAGAACTGCAATGGCATGTTTGATCATCTACGACTATTTTAACAGAATAACTTTCATTTCTAACTTTATTTTTGGGACACTGCTTTGACAATAATGTACATACATTCTGGCCCTTGTCACTGTAGTTAAACGTATCCAATAGCTTGGTCTCCATAATTTGAACGCATGGACTCATTAAGCATTAATTCGACATTATTTTTAAATTTTTTTAAATTCGTACGTATGTGATATCAACGATTTTGCCCTCACGCCACGCATTTTTATGCTTACATAGAAATCGTCCGAAGAAACGTAAGTCAACTACATATCCAAATCTATTTTTGGTAAATTTTCAGACGTGGCTCGAACAAATCCTGGATTCCTAGTTTTATTAATACAGTTACTCCAAACTTATAACAATGTAAACAAACGAGCTGTCCACTTCATTCAAAGCGTATTTTAATAACAAATAGTGACGTCTCACAGCAAAACTTGACATTATAAATCATAAGCTGAAAGCACCCTTAAAAATTCAGAAGTTACTACGTCATTATCATGTGACATCGACTTAAATACGACCCTGATTTACGTTCTCCAAAAATATTTTATTACATAATAGAGCATTAAACAGTTGATAATTTCACTATTGCTATATGTTTTTAAGGATTTACTTGAGTGATAAAGGGTGATATTTCATGAATTCCTGCTGCATGGAAGTTCCCTTTTAATTCTTTCGGAAACTTTTCAATCCATTTCAATATAGTAAAAAATTTATTGTTTACGATTTCAAAACTGGCATACATTATTAGGAGTCAGCAGTCAGCGCGTAAATAATAAATTTATTTATACATACAACACTATTTATGCATACTTACGTATATATGACACACAATTTCAATATACACATACATTTAAACAACTAGGCTGGCCACACTACATGGTAGCATAATATAACGTAACTTTCTACTGCAAGTAGGAGAGTTCTTATGGTGTTACTTACGTATACTATTATGACGTTTACGAGTTACTTGATTTATAAGCGAATGTGTATGTAAGAGATGCAGCTCGTCGCAAATTCACACCTATTCATGTATACAACGTAACGTATAAGCTCTACCTGCCATATAAGCTTATGGATGTACACATTACATCTTGTATAATCCGATGAACGAACTTCCTTTCGATATGATTCGTATGTATAAACTCCGGATGTAACATATACGAACAAATAATAACAAATACATCTTTTAGAGTAAATAATAAATACAAATTATGAAGTTTCTTTATTCATACTAGTAATGTTACATATCCAGCAACAGATACTTTAACTTTAAGAGCAAAAAAAGCTATAAGTTTAAAATATTGTATTCTCAAATGCCTAAGTTAAGCAAAGCACAACGTATTAAATATTAAATGAACTTACACTTGACACAACTTTTTGACTTTCATAAGAAAATGAAGCAAATGAAGTAAATGTACAATGTTAAATTACTTGTTAACTGATAACACAATGTCAGATAATCTATGTTCTCTTTCATACTTCTATATAGAACACCGATACACAACAAGCCTCACAAATTTTCTGGAAGTTATATTCCTTAAGTAAAGAGGTTTTTATTTACTTAAAGAGCTTAAAGTATAAGTTTTAGGCATCGTACATTTTAAATTAACTAACTAAGTTAATCACTGTATGCATCATAGGTATATGTGTAAACTGAGTTGTATCTAAGACTTAAAACTTTTGTTTATTAAAATGAACATAAAGCTTAAACTAGACATAATAGGATAGATGTAATAAAATAAAAATACCCTTGTGTCACTGACAATGAAGCAGAATGCAACCATGGAAAGTAACGAATCATTGCACGGTTCTCTCTATTATTTCCTTTAGTAAGTTCTAGAGCTAAATACTGAGCTAAGCCACACTTTATTTCTCCATTTAGTGTATCTTCGTTAAATCCATCATGCATGTCTATGGTATAGCTCTGAAACATAAGAATAAGTCAAAAACTATCTACAGTTTTATTAGGTGAGAAGCTTAGGAATTTATAAGACAACAATTAAAGTGTAACTCGTAAATAAAACAATTTCTCATTAAAATAATATCAAAAAGGCAGAAGTAAGCATATGTATTACACAATTGTTACCCCTTTCATTAAATTCTAGTAAAGAACTGCAATCTTACACATATTTCTTTTTAATTTTGACCACATCTACTTCTTCCCCACGAGTGGCCCATAACTACATTTTCATAGTAAATCACGTACCTAGAGAAAGAAGTTTAAAATCACTCTAGATCATACATTAGCTCCTCAGCTTCAGTTTAGATGGTTCTACACGTGTGATCGAAACATTACTGATCTTCTTAATCGATATCTATTGTTTTTGTGGTTTTCCAAGAAAAATATGTACCTTCGTATCAATCAGTAGAAAAAACGTAACTTTTCTTATACAGTCACAAAAAGTAACATTTTTGAGGTTATGATTCTATTCGCACGCTCTATTGTACAGAAAGAATGAATGATTTCTGATTACTGACCTTGAAAAAATGTGTAACTAAAATAAATTTTTAACATTCTTTCTCCATACTTTGTCACACCTACCACACTGCTTTAGTCCCCTCTATAATACCCCATCTTACAGTACTGTACCAGTAGTCCCCTCGACACCTTTCATGCCTGGTCTTGCCATCCTGCACCAGTCTACTATCTTCCACACTACACCACACGTCTTTAATTTTACTCATTTTTTCTTATTCGTACTTATTTAATTAATAAAAAAAGGAACAGAAATAGAACATAAGAAAAAAATTCTTTTCTTGAGATTTAAACTTTCAACTTTCTGCAAACAAGCCGAGTACACATTTTCTTATCTTCAACACTCTGCTAAGAGTAGTCCTAGTATGAAAAAAATCAGTGGTTTTTTATATACTGTTGTTCGTCACTAATTTAGATTGCATTATTTGCTTTCGGAAAAATTTATTTAGTCTTATTACAAATTAAAGATATTAACAAATTATTCATTCAGTTAACTAACTTTTCTTATTTCCATAAATAATTTTTCAAAGCCTAAAAACAATAAAAAGGTAACTTCTAAAACAAAGAAATTTAGTTTTTATTGACTTTCATATATATTTGTTTATTTCGAAGGAATACGTTACAGATGTTTTCGTGTTCTGTATTTTCTTCAGACAAATAGCACACTGCTACTAAGTGATGTGAAAACTTAATTCCAATAATCAAATCTTATGTTTGTCAGCAGTAATACCATTAGAAAGAAAAATGTACGTCCACACAAATATAAATATGAATATTACATAGGGTGTAGCAGATTAATACTACCAAGTAAACAGAACAAGTGATAACTACCGAGCAGTATGTAAAAATTCAATGTGCAACCTTAAAAGCAGCTACAAACCTAAATTTAAAGGCAGTGAATTATTTTAGCGAATTTGACAGCTTAAAACATTAATACTGTATCTTAATTTATTTATTTTGATAGTTTCTAAACGGTCTAGTTTTTCCACTTTATCACAAATATGAAGTGATTTAGAATTTTGAATAAAATCATGACATGTAAACGTATTGAATTGGGGGATTTGCATAGTTTAACGCATCTAAATATTTATCATATACCTTACACTGTTCGTTTGAATAAGACATTAATTATCAATCTGTTATGCCAATTTATAATTTAGAGCACACATTGGAGTCACATTCTTAGTTGTAGACGCCAGATGAATTTTTTTTGCTTATTTTAAGTTTGTTATTTTTTGTCATCGTTCATAGAATAATGTTGGTGTTAAAAACAGCTTTGACATTGAGTTTTTTGGGGAAAGTATGGGTAAAAAGAAAAATCATAGATCATAGTGGCTGTGTCTTACTTCATACAACATTAAATTTCTCACTACCTACAGTGTCCCAAAACTTTATAACTAATTGATAATTTTAAGTGTATTGAGTTACTAAATGATTACATTTCAGTTTCATTCCGTGTAAAAAATATATTTCTTTGCATATGAGTTACGAAAGTTGTAGAGATGATACATAAGATTTTACTCATAAATAAAGTTAACGATGTGATAATTACGGAAATAATACTAAAGCACTTACAGTTTGCTTCAATAAAAACTATTTGGAATTTAAAAATAAAATATATACAGCTAACGATGGCCTGATTATGGGTGATCTACTGAGTTCTCTTCTAGCAGAGATTTTCATGGATAGCTTAGAACCAGTTATGCGTTAAAATCCGCTTACTACGAACATATTTTTTTGGCTTGGCTAAATTGATGACGATTTTACTGGCTTTACGGGAACTAGAAGACAACTAGATAATTTTTTTAACTTAATTAATAGTATTAACGAGAATATTAGTTTTGAAATGAAACTGGAATTGAATGAAAGTATCAACTGCTTGGACTTTACGTAATGGACAATGTCAACCAGATGTGGGAGTTTGGTATATATCATTAATCATCTCACGTAGAGACTGTAATCCATAATTCCTCCCTTTATCCACACTATTACAAAAAAGATGTCTTCAATGTTATCTCCATCAACTTTTAAACGTTTCTCTTTCACCCACAGAATATGACAAAGAGTTATATATTATCATTCAACTGGTCAATAATAATAACTATGACCCAAGCATTCTTGATAATTTAATTAAAAAAGTATTTTCATTCGCTGCTAAGGATATCGATAAATATTACGTTATAACGTTTAGTGGCTTACTTTCTAAAATTATTTCTAAGTTTTTAAAAAAACTCAACGTCAAAGTTATTTTTAAAGCCAACAAGACTTAACAAAAATGATGAAAAATAACAAAACTAAAGGTAGCACAGAAAAATTATGTGATGTCTTGAGTTTAGAATGAGGCTTAGATGTGTGCTCTAAATTTCATATTGGCCAAACAGGTCAACAATTCATATCTCGTACAGACGAACATCGTAGAGCTTATGATAAATTTTAAGATACGTCAAACTATGCAAATAATCTATTTGAATATGGTTATAAATAAAATCTTTATTTTAAAGTATTTTATGTGTGAGATAAAGCGAAAAAACTAGATCTTCTGGAGACTCATAAAATAAGTGAATTAGGATACAGTAATTATTTATAAAACTCTAAAAATACTTTCAATAATTCATTGGTAACAAATTAATACAAGCTGTTTTAAAATTGCACATTAAAATTTTTTACACTGCTTGGTAGTTACTACCTGTTCTGTTTACTTGGTAACATGTATCTGCAATGCCCTATGTATTATCTATATTGATATTGCTGTTGACGTACATTTGTCCTTATAATAGTATCACTGCTGGTGATCATAAAATTTAAGTGTGAAAATGAAGTTTTCGCTACACTCAGTAGCAGTGCCTTATTCATCTGAATAAGCTACAGTACACTGTTCTAGCTTTTATAAATTCATTCAGAATAAATAAATAAATATTAATTAGAACTTGATTTCTTTATTTTTAACGTAACCTATTCGATGTAGTTTTTTATCACCGAAACAACAATTCAATTAATTACTGAAAACAATATTTATTGTTGGCAGCTTATAAATGTAATAATTTTTCCTTATTTCTAATTAAAGTATTCATTTACTGTTTGCTTATTAACTTAATTAACGATCACTTATTATGTATATATCATTATTGCGTTTTTAACATATTTCCTTCAGAATATTTTAACTATTTATTTTATAAAATTCGAATTAAATAAGCATTTGGTAATGAAACTAGTTTTTTATATTTTCTAAGCCTTATTTTGGATGAACATTGTAAGTGTCGTATAGGCAACACATTGTTAGGACAAGTGTGCCAGTTTACGCTGCAGATGTGAGCAGTGAGTGTCCCTTCATGACATCCGTCACACACAGGTTTTTTTAATATACTATTTGAACACCAAACGTATATTTTAAAAAGGATAATAAGAACTGTAAATCATTGGAGATCGTTATACTGTACCTTTTTTTTTAACCTTAAGTTTTAAAAAATTTCATGAACATGGAACCTTTAAAAAAAAATCACGTGTAATTACCTTTACATAATCTGTAGAAATCTACTAGTTTTTATTTGCGTGAAAAATTTCTTTCTTAAGACCCTTTTACTTTTTCAATAGAACCACAACTTGTTTATTTATTTTTTTTTCTTATAAACCAATAACGAAGGGGTAGAGTATACAAAAAAGCGTGTATGTAATATATGTGTAAGTACATCCATGTGAGAGAAATAATGGCCAGTGTTGCTGTACGTATTTACGATACTTTTACCTCTCTCAACTTATCCCATGCTAACTATGTAATGAACGTCCTTCAGTCTAAAAGTCATCTTGATCACAAATAAAATAATTGTAACAAAATAAAACGCCATTAAAATTCATGACTGCATGTATACAATACAAAAAAATTTTTTTTTAATTTTTGACATTATTAAAACAATTTTAAAAAATTGTATAAGCTATTTTTTAGTCATTGTTAATGTAAAAAGTTCTTAAATAAATCAACAAACATTTATTCTCACCCAGAAAAGCTGCTCTGCTACTATACAAAATACTCGTAGACTGATTTCTGAGGTTATCAAAAAACGTTTAACTAAAGAAAATAGTTAATTAGATGAATGATTTACTTATACATGTTACTCACAGTTAAACCAAATCAATTAATAGACAGGTAATAAAACTGTACATTGTTAATAAGCTACGCATTACAAAATAAAAAAATGGAATCAAATATTCTGTACCGGGACTACTCATAGTAAAGTGGGTAAGAGCCTCGGCTAGTGCGCAGAAGGTCGCGGATATAAATCTCGTGAAGAGCTTTCTTTTTTGTAACTTAATTTTTTTTTTTGGTATGATCAAAAGAAGAACAAAAAATACATATACAATTAAAAAAGTTGACATATTCTTAAGGTTGGAATTCTCCGATTGTTGAATAACACTCACTCATAATATGCCTTAAAAAAAAGTTTAGAAATAATGGTTTGAACTGGCCAGAAGAGAAGATTTACCATTAACAGTTCAACTTTATAGCTGTAAAGATCATTTTGATGTGAGTGAAGGAGAATTGTAATTTTAAGTCATTTTTCTCTAATGCAATGCTTTAATTACAAAAAAAAAAAAAAAATGAAACGGAGAGTTTCATAGGATGTCCTAATTATAATAGTTTTTAAAACTCATTATCTAAAATTCTTCTTAACAAATTTTCCTGGCAACGACAAAACTTCAAACTAAGTTAAACAGTTGAATAATAAAGTAAAATTTCTCTAGTTCAGAGAACTTTATAAAAGTAGAAGAATAACTCACCATCTTCTAGAAGGAAGCATTTAGTAATGAATAAACAAGCTAACAGCGATAGTAGTATTAATATTTTAGACTAGTGGCCCCTCGTCTCGGCTTCGCCTAAAAATCCCTCAATGGAACACGTAGTTTGTTGAAATGTAATGTAAAACGTTTTTAGTTAAAAATTTTACATCTATTTCTAACACCTTTTAGAACAAAATTCTTCTTATTGAAACCAAATTTGTTTGGAGTTTATACAGTTTATTTAATTGAGTAAAATGCTGTAAAAAGTGAAAAAAATGTAATTATGCTGAAAAGTACCGTGCATGCCATACAATAATCATTGGCCCTAAAAGTCCGTTGATTTGCAGTTTCTCCCGTATATGCTACCTTTAAAGCTATAAGGATTTGAGACTCAAAAAAAATATGTATTAAAAAAAATTGTTTTCTCTTATCTCATGAATTTATTACTACACTGAGAAAAAAGTGTGGTAGAGCTCACGAAACTTAGTCAGGTGACAAGAGCTTATTGCAGTTTCGTAATGACTGTAAAGGATCCAAGTAGTAGCTGCTTAAGTTGAAGTAGACGTTACTTGTCTCCGAAGAGTAGCGTCTGCTTTGTATGCACAGTAGGGCCAGCTGATCTTCTATAAGCCGTAGTGAGTAGCGACTTGTCGAGAATATATATTGTGGATTAAGTATAATAATACTTACGTATATTGTATAACTAAAGTGTCTTAAAACAGACAATCGGTAGCTGTGTTCTTTTGTGTATGTTGCAAAGCAATATATTTATAAGTATGTAAGTATACAGATGTTTGAAAACATACATTTTCTAGTGTGCAAGTATATATATCTGTTTTGCGTTGCCTCGTATTATACATGGAATGATGTGTGTCGCCAAACAAAATTAAAACGTTCAAATTTCTAAAAGTTCCAGATTTACGATGTATGAGTTCGTTAGAGATCTACTGACGCAGTAGGAGATGACAAATTTCATTGAGAGATTCAAAGGTGAGTAGTCTAACCTCAAATCTTAAAATAGCGTTTTCATAACGGTTGGATGTTATTTGCGGATATTTTTATTAGGTGCTGGAATAGACAAAGAGATTTTCGATGAAATCAATGATGTTATGCTAGATCAATTATTTAATAGTTGTACTGAATGTGGGTACCAAAAACCAAGTACAAGTAGCATTCCGGGAGTGCAGGCAGAAGTGAAAACTTTAACTTATGGCGCGTTGGGCACTTTTTGGGTGAGCATTTTAAGGTGCGCTCGCGACATGAGAAATTGTACATAAAAAATCAAGTTTATCAAAGCAATGTGGGCACTTTTTGAATGGACATAAAGTATAATAATATAGAAACTATATTCGAAGGAAGTAGTTTCATTTAAATGAGTAAGTATTAGATAAGAGTAAATAAAAAATTTATCAATTTTTTCAACACAATACCATACCAGCAATACAAGTCAAATGAAATATTTAAATAAACAAATTTTCCGTTTAATATTCATATATGAAATAAATATAAAAAACTCCCAATCTCGTGTGTCGCGAGGGCATGAACGAATGCCCACGCAAAGACTGCGTATCAGCGTTGGTCTGAGCATTATTCCACGCTCACAGTTCATACTTGATCGCACATAGCGCCGCTGACTGGATCCCACCGAGAACTACTTCGCGCGAGAATTCGAGTTCAAAATCGTATGATTTTTTCAATAGACAGTAGGCGCGGAAATTCAAATTTGAAAGAATTCTTGGTATACTATTTATGTATGTAATCATAAAACATTATTCAATTTTTTTAGGCATCAATTAGCCAATACATACAAAGATTTCTTTTGAATTTGAATTTCTGCGCCTACTGTCTGCTGAAAAAATCATGCGATTTTGAATTTGAATTCTCACGCCAAGTAGTTTGCGGTGAGATCCAGGCAGCGGCGCTATGTGTGATCAAGCATGAACTGTGATCGTGGAATAATGCTCAGATTAACGCTGCTGCGTATAGCATGCAGCGCTCTCGCATACCTATACACTCTGAGTATACATATAGGTATGTAATCTCATCTGTCACGAGAGCGCGAACGAACGCCCATGCAAAGAGCGCGTACAGTATACATATATTATACGAATACACGTGGAGTATATCTGTGTAAAATCTCGTCTCTCGCGAGAACAGCTGAAAATGCTCATCCACAAAAGTGCCCAACGCGCCATAAGGAGTTTTCACTTTAAAAATTTTAAAAACGGATAGAAGAATATAAAAATTCCTTGACTTAACGATATAGACTGAGCCTGATGAGGTTGGCGTTAAGACCAACGAAACGTTGCTCAAACTAACACCTGACTTTGGAGTTTTTATTCTCACTCCTAAATTAGCTCTTACTGATCGTGTGCTTATGCACAAAACCTCAACAAATCATGGAAACAATTGGGAGCAGAACGGCACGTTCAATAAACACCGTTATAAAAATTCCTGTTCAGATAATACTACTAACTCCATTTACCAATCTAAAGCATCTACTCCATTCCAAGTATCTATTTTATCAACCAGTGAATCTTCTTCATCTTTTATTACCTCTGACGAACGAATGCTGAATGTTGTTAGGATTGAGCGTATGCATATATTTTACATCATCGATTGATTCACCTGCATATGTATATGTAAAATTTTTCATCAATTAATTTCTAATGACTAGCTCAGAAACTCTCTGTTAATTGTTTATCAAAATCTACATACAAAGGACTATTGATACTCAAAGAATTTGAGATAAATCAGAAAATAGATACTTATAACATAAGTAGTTTATTGATAGAGTATGCATTTGAATTCACAAAGATGTACAGGTCTTTTTCACTTTAAATTTAAACTTCACTTTATATCAATAATAGACTTTTCTTCTAAAGTTATTTATCTTTTCTTCTTGACTTTTTTTTTGTGGACTCCTAATAAGCAAAGTTTCTGAAAAAAAGTATTTTTATTTATCACTGAAATGTCTATTTTAAAAGATTTCTTAAATTTTATTACATAAACAAAAATAGTACTTCCAGTACTCATTTACTTTTGTAACCAACTAACGTATGATTTTAAGCCCTCTCAAAGTCCAGAAATTCAACACGCTGAAATATAATATATAAATTTTTAATTAAAATTACTCATTTATGTAAGTATTAATTATAAGGAGCAAGAGTTATGGAGTTCTCTTTTCTGTTTATTTGACACAAAATTTTGAAAACTGTATACTCACTAATACTAACTAACACAATACTAACAATAATAATAATAATTATTATTTTTACTATTACTATTATAACTATGAATGTCGGTTTTTCATTTAATCGTTCTTAAATTTTACTTATTCTACCAGTAAAACACAGTATTTTATGAACTTCACAGAATAAACAAAGAGAGATTTCTCGAACTAACACATGAATTAGCCTCTATTTTCACCACTCCACGAAAAACCATCGTAGAAGTGAAGGCTCTCTTTTATTATCCTTATAAAGCAGCTACCAAAACAAGATAAGCGATTAATACTGGTGGATCCTTGTATGACAAGTACTTGAATTGCCGAAAACAACTAATAAAGCTGGGCGTTATATCAAAAGAGGAAATTTTGGAGTATGGTACGAACATTTTACATCAATCAATCTTATTTCAATCGATTATTTTATCATTGTAAATATATGTATACAAGTAATTAAATGGGGGAGGAGGGTTCCTTAAAACTCAACTTTTATTTGGAACATTTAATGTTTTTCAATTTATCAGATAACGTGTCCAATAGTCAAAAAGCTGACCTTACCTGGATCAAAAACAATGATACACCAGAAAGTGAAGTGGAGAGGCGTTGGACTTTAACGTTTGCGAGTAGACCTTTTCAGAAAGATTACAAAAATAATTTTTTGCTATACAAAGGCTTGCGTTCATTGTTTGGACATGATCTGTGGTGTATTGATTTTGATTTACTTTACCCAGATCTACCAAATTTTAATACAACTTGGCGTAAAATAAGTCCATTAATTATTAGTTACGCACAGGAAAAAAAGAAGGTAATCCCTTCAGATCATATTTTGATAAATGAAAACAAGCAACACATCTTAGCTTTACTTTGTCTTCCAAGGCTACTTGCAAAAGTCATTCGAAAAAAAAAATTTGATGAAACCACTACTGTATTCGGATTGACGGCTCAAAACATTGCAAATTCATTCATCGCTAATCGGATGTCTATTGAAGAATACCAACTTTTTAAAGATTTAAGTATAAATAGCAGTGGGGAATCTGGTCGACCGGTTGGCCCGTACGTGACCGTAATAGAAAATTTCATTGATGAAGGAAAACTTTAAAATAACGAAGAAACTCCTGTATTTCAAATTTTCGTGACTCTAAATTCAATTGACTTTAAAATGTGTTCTAATAATATTTTAGATGCTATTGATTACTGCTATAAGTCATACTTCAGTTTAAATATTAACTTCCCAGTTGAATGTAGGCCTGTTAGGAATTTTTTGCAAGCTCACGTGTACAAAAATAATTTAGAAAATCAAAAAATTTACTCTATTGTAACGAATTTCATAGTAAAACTGAAATTAAAGCAAGATTCTCAACAAATTCAAACTTAACAAAAACGTTTTTAGTTACTAATATTTTATAGTTTTATAAATTGTATGATCTAATTATTAATATTTAGAATTAACATTTAATATTTTATTCTTTTATTCATAAGAAATCAAACGAAAAAGATAAAAAATTATATTGTGAAATCGTTTTTAATTTTTAATTGCTCAAAAGTGTAGTATAATATCTTCCACGGTGGATTTGGAGTATGAAATGTTGTATTTGAGTTTAAGTTTATATAATAACGAAAATATACCACGGTCTATTGTACAATTTTTCATTACTATGTTAATAAAATTTACCGTTGCATTTACAAACTACATTTTGAAGCAATGTGAATTGAACCCTGATTTTGATAAAAAAACATTAGAGATCATAAGAAATTATGCAAAAAATGCGATCATTTTTTAAAATAATTTTGATTCAGAATACTAAAGATTTAATATATACGCTAAGAAAGGATTATTACTTATGCCACAAGAATTTAAGCTCGAAAAATTTGGAAAAAATCGTCGGCTCAGTATCTTCCACTAAAATGGACTTTTAAGATAATACTAGAGATTCCAGGATATTTTGAATTACTTATTAATTACATGAAAGATTTAAATGAAGAGAAAGATATCGTTTAACATATCATCCAAGCCAATTTATAAAAAATAAGATCCCAAAGTTTCAAAAACAAAATTGTTGTTCCTCTTTTCATATATCATGATGATTTTGAACCCAAAAATAACAATACCTTTTTTCCCTCCACACATTGCTTCAAAACTGAATAACATATTCTTAGCTATATTATTTTACGTGAAAGACCGAAAAGACTTCGGAAATGAGCAGGTGTTTTCGAAAATTATAGCTGAACTTAAATACTTACAAAGCAATGGTCTAAGTATTCAAATAAAAAATGAAATTGTAAAAATTTATTTTTACCCTTATCTATACTTAGAGGATAATAAAGGGTTAAATAAAGATTTAGGTTTCGTGAACTCCTTCTCATCAGAAAAGCCTTGCCGAATTGGCAGGTCCAATATTCAACAAATCAAAACAATGACTTAAGAAGACTTAGAACTTCTAAGATCAAAAGAATTTTATGAATTTGCAATTGGATGGCAAAAAAAAATGTCCATCTGAAACGGGTATTATTAAAAAGTGCATATTCAACGAATTAATTGATTTTCATGTCGTTGCAAACATAACGCTGGACTTCATGTATAACGTTTGTGAAGGAACTGCCAATTACACGATGAGTAATGTGTGCTATGATCTTATTTTTAAACAAAAGCTATTGAGCTTAGAATTTTTGAACCAGCAAGTGAGATTATTTCATGAAAATTCTTCTTACATTTCGAATAAAATTCCGGAAATTAAAAAACAACACATTACTGACAAAAAAAAAATTAAAATGTCTTCTAGCGAGATGATAAATTTTACAAAATTTTTTGAATTACTAATTGGTCATGAAATTGAGTCAAAGAATAAAACGTGGGAGCTTTTTTTTGAAATTTAGAAAGATTATTGATGTTTTAATATCTCCGAGTATAGTTCTTGGGCATATTATGCAATTAGAAATTTTGATTCCGGAATTTCTGTCGTTATATATTAAATTATATGGGAATTTAAAATTAAGATTCCATAACATGACACACATTGTACGAGTTTTGAAAAAAAATGGACCACTTGTTCATTTCTGGGCTATGAGAAGGAAATCCAAACATAGATAATTAAAATCAGTTGTTACAACGATGAGTAGTTTAATTAATTTACTTAAAACTGCAAGTTTAAGAAGTCAACTGAAACTGGCATTTTTAAAACTCATGAACAAAATGGAAGCTTCTGACACAAATATCGAAGATTTTGATGAAATTGACAATAAAAATAAACAAATTTACTTTCGAAGTCTCAATGCCATTCGTATTTTATCAGCAAATCTTGTACGCTATGACGGAATCAAGTTTAAAGTAGGTGCTGTTTTTGTGATTGAAATGGGAGATGACTTGCTGAATTTTGGAAAAATTACAAAAATATTTATTGCTAATGAAAACGTATTTTTATTGTTTCAACCTCTTACTAACATATTTTTTGATGACCACGTACACGCATATCTTGTAATACCTCGTGAAGCTCATTTGTTAATAAATGTTTGTGAGTTACTCCAGATTCACCCCTGCGTACTTACAAAAATAAATGAATCTTTTTATTTATCACCAAACCATATTTTGTAAGAAATAATTAACATTTTTTTATACTATTTTTATCTAAATGATTATGATAAATAATAGTTATTTGTTTGTTTTGTCTGTTCTTTTATAAAACCTAAATAATATAAGCTCAAGTAGCCAATACTCGAGTCTCAAGTAAACAGCGCCTGTTGCCAAGCTTAGTGTGCTTATTATTGCCAAGTAGAAATTGCTTGGGCCTACAGTTAAGGCTACTTTATATATACTTACCTGACTACTAAAGTAGAGGCTGCTTGGGTTTTCGGTAATGGCTACCGAATTTTTTTCTTAGTGTACAGCAATAAGGACCTAGAGCTTAATCTCTACATTTTTTATCGCCATCAAAAAGCAAGTACATAATCTACCGATTTAAAAATCTAGAAGATTCAAGAGATTACTATGAGGGTTATAGTGAAAACCTAATCTCTTTTTTGCAACAAATTCTTTATTTATTTGTTTTGATGCTGCTTTAATCTTAATAAATGTTCAGCATCATTTTCTTGACGCCTAAGATTGTATTCATTAGATGCATTTGAAGTTTCTTTCCAATTTGACTTTTTGCGACTTTTAGCATGGTTGAGACTTTTGTAAGCCTTTTTTTCATCTATATAAGGTTGTAATGTATTTTGTGCCAAGGTAGTTCTATGTCCGATGATTCTCAAAAGGACCGATAAGCTTCTTAAGTAAAATCTTTCTTGACTGAAGTTTCCAGCAAACGTACTTGCCCCTATACCTCAGGGTGATCTTCTCTGGCCTGTTATTGTATCACTACACTGATCTGGAGGAAAACTACAACGTTTTAAGCTTCAGAGCTAGTTGTAGAGCTCTTTCCTAACGTCTCCTGATATAACGTCAAGGACGTTGGTATCTAAAGCTCGTAAAGAACCTCCCTTTTTGCAGACCCAGTTGTTTTGGTGATCTTAGGTAACGAAATTGGTGATAATTGCTTGTTGGATACTGTCCCATTAGCTCTAATTTATTTTTTCTTTATAGATATCAGGTTCTCTCAGCTTGGAGAGGATTGGTGATTCCTGGTTTTTCAGAGTTGTGACGAACATCCCCACTCGTGACACTTGCTAGTAAATGACTGACTCAGCTTAACAGTGACTGGCTCTACACAGTCTTTTAGTCAACGAATCATTTCCGGAAATGGTAGTAAAAATGTGTTTGTTGGCAAGGTAGTTTCAATTTAGATGGTCCTTAAAAGAACCAATAAGATTGATGGTTAAGTAGGCAACGTAAATACTTAAATTGGCCCTGAAAAGGGGCTGTGGTGAAACTTCAAGCTATTTCTTATCGATATACTTGATGATAGGGAGCTGGTTGTAGGTAGCTTGAATTTTACCCTGGAAGTTTCTGTGTACGGAGACCGTGACAAAGGTAGGTACACCGCTGACCAAAAACTATCTCGTCCTCAGGTCGTTCCCCAGATAACCAATCACTCATCATAAGTCAGGAATGTGGGCCGAAAGAATACCTTTTTTGTAGGTATGCCGTTGGAACGACCACTAAGAAGAAGGCCGTTAAAGCTGCAAGTACTCTTCAGGGCTGTCTGCCCTGATTTGCATTTAAAAAAGAAGGTTCTCTGACGGCACCAGGCTAGATGGTTGAACGGCCACAAAGCTCTGAAGTGTTGGAGTAGGTTGTGCTTTAGCTAGATACCTCTCTTAGTATTCAACCCGAGACATTGACGTTCCAAAGGCCTCTTTATCCGTGGCACTCAAATATTATAGCGATCTAGCGTAAAATCGATTCATTTTGTTTGCTCATGAAAGGAGAGTGTCATCAGTAGCCAGAATGCCCAGCTGCACGACTAATAACTCTGTATTTGGTATACTACTGATAAACGACTACCATAATCGACAATTCGATGGGGTATCTTATAACCACTCTTCACTATCTTTGATCACGAGTGGCTTCAATTTTACCTCGATGCCACCTAGCACATCCTACTGAACTAAAGTGTAAAGCTAGCTTATTTTAGGAAAACTTTAAGCTTGTTTATCGCTAGAGTCATTATCTTTTTCAAGAAAAAAATCTTTGAGATATCAAGAATCAGTATGCAAAATTTTAGCAAAATGGGATCAGTAGTTTGTGAGGTCAGCGACTACAACGGTCTCAACGACTTTGCTTTTTTGTATTAGTAAGACTATGACTGCGTGTGTCTGAGGAAAAATACAATTAAATGTCTAACTAGATCTAATATTACTCCTTAATATAATAAATGTCAAACGAAATGACAAACATCCTCTATAAATTGGAAATGAACCTTTTACTCCAGGAAAAATGTAAAATGTAAAAAAAATTTGTTAATCTAGGTATACAAAATAAAACAAGGGACATACTTTTTTGAAGCAAATTAGTAAAATGCAAGCCTTCTTGAATAAATATATCATGCATTGTAAGATTCATGACTGTAATATTCTCTGATTTTAATTTAAAATCTGGATCGTGTATCCCTAAGTCACACCGAGGAAGTAGTAAATAAAATACCATTGATACAAGTTGTATTGAGTTTTTATTCAAGACAACAGTATTAAAGATAATTAAATATTTAACTAGAAGCAATCTTAAAAAGTGCATTGGTCTACCTTGAAATCATTCAAGGATCATTATAAAATAAAAAAATTTACCACTATTCAGGAAAATAATATTTTATTTGTCCTCATGAAGATCGAGACCAAGGACACTTGCAGTTGGTTAGCTGATCAATTTGTCTAATTCACATCCCATTTAAGTTTAATTGCCATAAACACTACAAACTTTTGGCTCAAATTAAAAAAAAAAAAATTTAGGTTTCGATGGAGTTACAAGTTGAGCATAATCTACACATTTTTTTAAAGCCTATTACAGTAAAAAGGTTATTTCTACTAAAGCCATTAAAATTAAAATTCAGAAGCCATTTAACTTACTTAATCAAACCTTAACATTACCTTAATACAAAAAATAATTCACCATTTACTTTAGATCGCAACATCATTTCCATAACTAAGGGCTATATTAGCAAGATAAGCGATCCAATGATTGTTAATGAATCAATAATAATGTAAATCCTGACAAAGAAATGTACTGTAATGGCTGCTTGAGGGCTTAAAAGTTTCAAACATATTTCAGAGAAAAAATGAATGGCACAACATGTTGATTAACAGAAAGATCAAGAGTTTGTGATAAAAATAGTAGCGGGTTGGAAGTTAATAATGATTGGTACAAAAAAAAAGGAATCTGAGCACAAAATAAAATATCCTTTTTATAAACATGTTCATGGATGTTTGCTCCACAAAGGGTATATAGTACTTATACTGTTGTCATGATAGTCTTGTACTGTGATAAGCACATAGACATAGTTTTTATTGACAATAAAATTGCTCATTGAACTTGCACATACGTGCGCGTGCATATAAGTAGTTATGTTTGGTAAATCTATATATTAATTAGCGATTTTGCGTTTTTTAAACAATTTTTAAATTTATTTTTTGGAAAAATATGTCATCTGATAACTCAACGCCTTTTTTTTGTGTACCACGATGTTTTTTCTTTCCTTAAGAACACTAGTTAACTTAATGTTCTTGCTCTTTGTTAACTCTTTATTAGGATATGTCGTATTTTTTGAGATTTGGAGATCATGTATACGCATGATGATAGAATATTAATTTTGCATTATTGTTATTATGTACTAAAGGTAATTTAATTTTCCCATAATTCTCCCCTTATATTTCCTAAAAATAGATTGAAAACATTAAAAATTAAGGTAATATTATTTTATCACTCAACGCTTTGTTTTTGTGCACAACAATATTTTTTTTTTTATAAGGAAACCTGTAACCTTGTCATTTTTGTTCTGTGTTATTTCCTTATAAGGGTACGGCGTATTTTTTAAGATTTGGAGGTTATGTGCAGGCATGACCATAAAACATTACTTTTAAATTAGTTTTATTCTGTACTTGATATAACATTATTTTTTCCATAACTTTTTCTGTTTATTTAATAAAGGAACATCGAAAATAAGATAACATTAGGGTTACGTTCCTAGATAATTTAACGCCTTACTCTTTGTGTGCCACGATAATTTTATTCCATTTAGAAAATCCATAAAGCATGTTACTTTTTTCTATCTTGCTTCTTTCGAAAGTATGGCGTATTTCCTTATATTTAAAGGTTATGTCATATAACAAGAACCTCTTTAATCAATACTGATTGTCTGCATGGATCTGCCATGCACCTAAAATATTTTTCGTACCATACTTAGTTAGAATACTAGTATCAACTAGTGTATATAGAATTATTATTAAGTACTACATTACATATGCATACGTGCGCAGGAGCACATGCATTCACTAATAGAATAGAACAGTAGAAGTAAAAGTAACACACACACGAACTAGGCACACTTTCATAGTTCTAGTAACATATACACGCATACGTGTGTTCATACGTGCACAGTGTGCCCTGCACGTAACATACACTGCAAAATTGCACACATTCACCTACTACGACACAGCAAAGGGAATATACGTGACACCACTTCCTGGCTATATATTTATTGAGTATCTTTATTCAGTACAACTCTATTTATCATTAAAACATATTGAATAACTTTAGTTCTCTCGTTGACGTAGTGGACGGGCGTGTGCTGTTGTCGACGCTGGTCGAATCGTAAGTAAGTGGCTGTAGGCAGCGTTTGCCACCTAAAGATGGGCACTGCGAAGAGAGCGGCTTGAGTAAAGCGGCGAGCATCTGCTATGTGCGCGCTATCACGTACAGAACTCGCGGGATGAGCTGCTACTTCAGGAGTGAAGCCAGATTTTTCTGCTGGCCATCCAATGCCACCACATATATATGAAGCAGAATCTTAAGGTAAACGATGAGACTCAAGTGCTACTGACTTGTAGTATATACATATATGTACATACGTACGTACGTTTCTACCGTTTTAGTCCCCAATTGAGGCACGCCTTAAAAAGTGCTCACTTTAAAAATATTAAATGAGTACGTCCACTTAGTGTGTATAACTCTAAAAAACCAAGTAAAGAAAAAGTTATTGCAATAAAAAGGATCATTTGTTTGCATATTTACGTCAAAACAGTATAAATACGTTCAAGGAAGTATCACATGGTATTGTTACATCGATTTTTGGATTTGTATTTATTGCTTGTACTTGAAACCATTAATGCAATTCATTGGTGGACTAATAAACTTTTAGTCACTTATAATAAAAAAGTATATTAGTATCATACGCTGTTTATTAAAACACTGTTTGTTTATAAGCATTCGTATGTAACAAATGTATTATACAATATACAATAAGGACTATAAAACCCAACAGACGTTTTCATAAGTTCTTGTTACTGATTTGAAGTTACGTTTATCCAAATATTATATGTTAATACTAGATAAATATTATTTTTGGAAAAATCTAAAAATATATTCAGCATCCCAGTATATACAGTACTAATAAACAATTCTTTTTTTTTTTTTTACTGTTAGTTATGAAAATCAAGCCTTTATCCATATTCAGTAGTATTTATTCATAGTATCATATAAAATCTCTATTAAGGACCTACCTTTTTATTGGATATATCGTTATTAAAAAGTTTTTTCAGATTTTGGATATTTAATTTTAACAATTAAATTCTTACCAGCACTATCTGGTAATGCACTGAAAAGCAAGAAAAATATTACAAGTTTGCATTTCCAGATAATAAGCTGAAGCTTTTTTTTTAACTCAAAGAACTCATCTTTCATCTTTCCAACTTTTTCTTCGTATCTGACTGAGTGTTTGTTTTTTTCTCAAGGACTTACTTCTCTTTTTACTAAACTTCTATCTAGAGTTTAATAGTGTGGAATGTTAGGAATAACACATGGTATTATTCTTCTATATTTCAATTCATACCACAATAAACTATTACTTTTCTGCTTGGTCATTATTTCTTTTCATTATTTACACATACTCAGTCAATTTTTTGCCATATCTATTCCAAAAAAATTGTGACATTGCTTCTCTGTCCACAAGAAATGACATAAGCATCTGTTAAATAGATAATTCATACTGTTCTATGTTTCTCAATTCAACTGTATACTAAACAAGATAAATGTCTATCTAATTCTTTTTAAGCTCTTCAACGGTATTTATATACAAATTACTATCTCAAAACGTGAAATAAAAATTCAAAAAATAAAATTTCTTATGTCACCGCATAACAGAAATTTTTGATCAATACCAACTTCTAAAAGAACTAATTTCTTTTAATAGCATACACGTGTAGTGTTAGATCGTTTTTGACTTTTATAATGTGCCAACACTAAAAACGAGAATGGGTGCTTGTACCTACCTTTACAAAAAAAGAAACGTAAAAACTAAACGTAAAAACATTCTTGTGTGTTACAAAGCTTGAACAGAAACATACATATATAAATATAACGGAATATAGCAGATGTTTAATGATAGTTAATTTAATAAAATTCAACGTATTCACTTAAACAGGATTTTTCAGTCCTCGTACTTCTCGTGCATTTGAACAACTTTTATTTGTAATTAAAATAAAATTTATCCTATGTACTACTAAAAGATTCTTGAATTCGTTATTAGTAAAATTTATTTCTCATTTATCAACTTTATCTAAATATTTTATTTGCCAAAGAAGTCATACTGTATAGAAAAAAAGTCTTGTAACACATGAGTATATACGAAAGATGTTAATCAACTTATAATCTCTATTTTCACACTAAGTGCCACTTGCCTAAAAAGTGATGTACTCCTGATACGTATTTCAGACTTATGATCATTTTTTGATTAGAAAGGAATTCTAGAAATACAAAAAAATTCATTCAAAATAACTTTTTCTGCATCCTCTGCAGTTCCAAGAAAAAGTGTTTTTGTATTTCTGACGTCACATCAGTCACGACTAATAGAGTGCGTTTCTGGGTCCATGTGATAAAGTATAAGTTTTTTATTTCAAACAATTATTTTTGCAGTGAATTATTTTTGCAAAGTAATAGTTGAAGTCAGAACTACGGAGTCAGAAAACTGTTCATTTAGAATGTATAAAAAGTGCCATGTATGCTATCCTTAAATCATTATGAAAAAGATAATTATAACAAAAAAAAAAAAAAAGTAAAAAAGCGATAATTATAGTAAGGGTGAGAGTCTATGTCCTTGCAGGATCAAAAACGATAAGTTCCTTGATAAAAATTATAAAAATAAGTGAGACACAAAATAGAGCAGCAACACAAATAAGCATTTTAATTTTCAAATGTTTTGCGTACACATTAATTCTCAAACATAACAGCGCAATAAATAGAAGAAACTTATGAGACAGAGTTAAGTGCATTTGCCAAGAGTATGTATATTTGTAAGTACGAGATAATAGACACGTATGCTACGACGTGTACGGCTGAGTTGGTCACTATTAACAAAAAACTAATTATATACTTCGTCGAAATGCAAAGAAAAAGGCACGTGCTTTGTGTCTGTGATTTTAAAAAACCCTTATATTAACAAAGGTAAGACATGCTATGCTGATATGGGTGCCGAGCTTCTTATAATTAAAAAAAATTGTCTTGTTATGTCGTTTGTTGAACATGTCATACTGCTCTCAGTTGTTTCCATGATGACTTGAGGGTCAGTGCCTAAGCACACGATCAGTAAAAGCTAATTTTGGCAGTGCGAACGAAAGCTACAAAGAATCAGGTATTAGTTTGAGCAACGTTTCATTGGTCTTAACGCTAACCTCATCTGGCTCACTTTATTAATAAAGAAAACAAAAACAAAAGTGTCTAGTCTAAACAAAAGGGAGTCTGTAACGATCGTCTTAACGATTTAGACTGTTTTTTTTTTGTTTTTTTTTTTTTTTTCTTTGTTAATAAAGTGAGCCTGATGAGGTTGGCGTTAAGACCAATGAAACGTTGCTCAAACTAATACCTGATTCTTTGTAGCTTTCATTCGCACTGCCAAAATTAGCTTTTACTGATCGTGTGCTTAGGCACTGACCCTCAAAAAATTGTCTTGATTTAAGAGTATTGATAGAAAGTAGGAAAAAATGAATACCTATGGGCGTAATGCATTAATTCGCCAACTGTTGAAATCAATAAAACTACTCCTCAAAAATTCGATGTGTACCCTACATCTGGTCCCCCATAACTTTTCTAAGAAAGTAAATGGCATTATAAGATATGGTATCTTTAAGCTGTATAACATCTCCATAAATGCCGAAGATTATACACTAAAATAAAATGAAATCAAATTTTTGCTAATAGAAGCTGATATATTTAAAATAGTACCAAAAACAAGGCACGTTATCTATGCATACATAAAAAAGTCCCACAGTGAAACAAAAGAGGGCTGGGTCCCGCGACAGAAATCTAGAAATGCCACTTGTTTTGGTTTTATTACATCTAAAAATAATAGTACGTTGTATGCGGAATGTATAAATATATCGAACGAGACGATCAGTATACAAGTTTGAATAATACAGTTCGTGTAAAACTTTTGTGAACAAAGAGCATCAACGAAGCTGACTTTCTTAAATTCAACTGCCATAACGTAGGAGCATGAGAGAAAACTTCTATGTGAATGATTAAAGCTTACTCAGAGAAAATAAGGATGTAGGTGACGAGATAAAAAACAATACTAGTTGCATATACACGAACGAAAATATCGTGGGAGACGAAGGTTGCAAAGTCAATGGCTGTAGCAATAAAAATAATTATAGTATTTAGAAAAAAACTTTACTTTACTTATTGTCTTAAGTAAGTAAAAGTGGAGTCGACCAGATGATAAAGTGAGTTAATGTCTCAAGATTCAACAAAAAAAAAAAAAAAAACATCTGCAAATGCTTATACAAGTTAACCAGTCCGTGTTCAGACATTATAAGATACAGCTTTGAGTGACAAACTTACTGTAATATAAGATTAGTACGACTTTAGATGAACTCATAGTAACAAAGCGATAAAGTTATCTGGAAGCTGTGAGAGAGCAAACAAAATTAAAGATATATATATATAACAATTGAGTAAAGCATAAGTTAGCCTTTACAATCGCCGTATACTTAAAACATTTAGATCGTACTAAAAAATGCAGGATCAAATAATGTAAGACTCTGGCTTGTGGGAACAAAGAACAGGCAATAAATCGAAATACCAACAGGTTATTATTATCCCCTTATTACAATAGTAATATATTACAATACCTGACAAAAGTACGATGAATTACGGTCAAAGATAACAAGCAGGAAGTTTTTTTAAATCAAAACACACAAAGAGGTTGCCCACAAAACGATGTTTTTTAAACTAGATCGACACCACTATCAGCAAGAAAAAGTGCCTATAGGTAGCACAGACTCTCCAAACACATTTTTATAAGTAATAACACTAGAACTTGCTGGACTGCTAAGCCATAAGGTAAAAGTATATATATATATAAAGTATATATATATATATATATATATATATATATATATATATATATATATATGGGACATTCCACGTCAACGCGAAGGCTCAAAAAAAAAATTTGCTTTTATCTAGAGCAATCGATAGTACTCATCGAGAAAACAATCCCCTCATTTTTTCAGATTTTTTGACCCACCTAATGACCGTCAGTGACAGTCACAAAATCGGAATTTTCCTCTCTATACCGAAAATCATTATTCTTCCTCTTGAAAATTAAAAAAAAATGTATAATATATAAGTTGTTTTCGATGAATTTTTTCGCGTAGATTAGGATAAAAATATTTAAAAAATTTTTGGGGATGGTTTACACCCCTACATTGCCATTTTTAAGTTTAAAATCGAAATATCGAACAGTATGCCATGATTTTTTTTCATTTTTTATTTTTTATTTTTTTACTTGTTTGATTCCCTTTTAACTCGTCAAAGTCGCATAATGTGCGTCACCCGTTAACTTGCCCAAAACAAAGGTTGAGGGCCAAACTCCATGAATTCACCATTATATCTTGTTGCATAACACAAAAACAATCTAGTTTGGTATGTATTCCTACGTTTTCGAGGTCGCTGATTACGAATCAAGGATTAAATTTAAAAAAAACAAAATGGTGGATCCAATATGGTGGCCAATTTTTGTAAAATTAAAAAAGTTTCAAATTCTAAAAATACTACTGTAATCTACATCAAATTCTACGTACATTTTGTATTTTGTATATTTTTATTACAGTTTCCGTTACAGAGAGAAAGATTAATAAGAATTTATTTTTATAATCTCTACATTATTAGCAGTCGATTGAATCTTTAATAATATAAGAGAATTTAGAAATACCATTTGATTAGGCAGGAGTGGATTAGTAAGGAAACGGCTTTACATAACAATTCCAGCATAAAGAATAGATACATGTGTTCTTACAAAAAATACAACAGATTGCCAAATATTCATTTTGAATACTTAGACTCAAAAGTTTACGATAAAATAAAAGAAAAACTAAACAAAAGATTTTTAAATAGATGGAGGATCAAATCTCTTCAGAAAAAGCACTGTCTTGTTGTTTAAGAAAATGGTAACGTGCGTGCAAAAACACACTCTGAGTCAGGCCTTTATGAAGATTTTGAAATTTTTTAATTTTGTAAAACTTGTTTTTTGGTTTAAGGATTACCATTTTTTATCTGTGATTTACAATAAAAATTCAATTATGATCAACTTTTACTTATAAAATGACACTTAAGTTTTTTTTGTTCAATTCTACAATAAAAAAATCTTTAATTACTCGTAAATTGGAAATAAAAGAATAAAACAAAGAATAAACATTTTTAATCTTTTATTTAACCATTTCTCACTTATTTTTCTTGCACACATACAACAAATATATTTTCGAAACAAACCCACATTATATTAAATAAATTTTGGAATACAGAATTCAATGTAGAGTCTGATATTTTTTTGTTTAAAAATTAAACTCTAAATTTGCAATCAGTGTCAAAAATGATAAAGTTAATAATCAGTTTTAAAAATGAATCCTAAGTTGTCATGAACAAATTACCAAAATCGTAAATCATGAGTACATTAACTAATATTAAAGAAAATTGAATGAATTTTTTTTTTCTGTAATGGCGACTTTCATAAAAAATATACAAAATACATTCTTTAAGTAAAATTTAATGTAGATAACAGTAGTCTTTTTAGAATTTAAAATTTTTTTGAATTTTACAATAATTGGCCGCCATACTGGATCCACCATTTTATTTTTTAAAAATTTAACCCTCGATTCATATCAGCGACCTCAATAACGTAGAAATACATACTAAACTCGATTATTTTTGAGTAATGCAACAAGATATATTGGTAAATTCATGGAGTTTTGCCCTCAACCTTTGTTTTGGGCAAGTTAACAGGCGCACATTATGCGACTTTGACGAGTTGAAAGAGGATCAAAAAAGTTGAAAAATGAAAAATAAAAAGTAAAAAAAATCATGGCATACTTTTCGAAATTTCGATTTTAAACTTGAAAATGGCAATTTAGGGGTCTAAACCATCCCCAAACATTTTTTAAATACTTTTATCTTAATCTACGCAAAAAAATTCATTAAAAACAACTCCTATATTGTACATTTTTTTTTAATTTTCCAGAAAAAAAAATAATGATTTTCAGTATAGAGAGAAAAATTCCGATTTTGTGACCATCACTGACGGTCATAAGGTGGGTCAAAAAATCTGAAAAAATTAGGGGATTGTTTTCTCAATGAGTACTATCGATTGCGCTAGATAAAAGCAAAATCTATTTTTTGAGCGTTCGCGTTGACGTGGAATGTCCCATATACACATTTATATATCCTCTCCCTATATTATGGTATTTAAGAGGGAAATTTCACATATTTTCCCCCACAGCCCCTAATAGTCCACCCACACATAAGCTAAAATTCAACCGCTTTCACCGTTAATTTGGCATTTTCTAACTTATTCCTTAGACCCCCCACAGCTCCCATATCAGTTGGCCTGTCCCCCCAGAGCCCCCCACAGTCCCCCCACACCATTTTCCTTGTCGCCCCTTACATCTCTCGCACGCTTATTTTCTTATAACCTCACAATCTTTCAACTAAGTACAAACTATCCCTATTTCCAGCATATTTAATTATACGCAGTTTGTTAATTAATAATTTTTATCTTATAATTTATTTGTATATTAATATATATTGCTTATAATTCCAATCTGAAAAACCCGTCCGTCTTTTATGTATTCCTCTGACGTATACATGTTATAAAATAATTATTGTAATATTCTCATTTTATGAATTAACAAATAAAAATTTAATTTTACAACTGCAATTCAAATTATTAATAATAACAAAAGAAACAAAACGTTTTAAAAACGTAAAGAAATTTTTTTATAACATGCATAATAAGCTATCACATAACAATTAATTTTGTAAAAAAATATTAGAGATTCTTTCTTCTAAAAAATTCAAGATCAAATTTTTTTAACAAAAAAGTATTATAATAAAAGAAGAATACATCCTGTTATGTATTATTGTTAAACGATGAAATATTTATAAATACAATAACTTCTCAATTATTGCCAAAAGTTTTGTTGACTTATTTATAAGAATTATAAAGTAAAGTCAATTAATTAAGTTAAAAATTCTTTCCAAACAATTTTTTCTATTCCAGTAATTTTTTCTTTTTCTACTTGAATAAATAAATGAATCTCATTTTTGCATATTAAAAAAGCCACTTATAATTGACCTTGAGAAAATGAGGGTCTTTTTCAATACAAGCCTTCATTATTAAAACTTTGACCTTGGAATTTGTTTATTGTCATAGCGAATGCCACAATGATTAAAAATTGTTTACGATATAAAATAAACTATAATGTTGAGCTTTCTCCTGTGTCTAATGTTATTCTTGTAATGAATATTCTATTAGGAATTTTTTCTCTAGTTATTATTTCCCCTTCTTTATTATACTGTAATAATTTCGTAATTCGTAAACGGGTTCCATTATACGGTACATCTGATATACTGAAATTTCTAAGTAACATGACTATTGTACCAATTTTTAGATTTAGTTCATGAGGTGGTAATCCTTCATGAATATTATTTAATATCTTCATCGGAAAATTTAAGTGAATATTATCGTCCGATTTATTTAACTCCCTTATAAGTTGCGATATCTATACTATAATAAATTTGAATTCTCCTATTAATTTTTTTAGAATTTTATTATTTAAATAACAGGTATATTCGTTACGCGATATTAGTATGACACTATTCATCAAACAATTATGGATATAGGAAAATATTTAAGAATACACATCATTTAAAATCCAAGTTTAAAGAATGTTAAAAGTTTTTATTTCACTTTTTCCAATTTCCAATAATAATTTTGAACATTCTTTATCATCAGAACGAATATTTATTTTTAGTCTTAAAACTTGGAATGAGTTTTATAAGAATAAGGATCGAATAAATTGTTTAATTATAATTTTCCTATTACCATTTTCCATTACTGGAAGAATCTGAGGAAAATTATCTTGTAGAACAATCAATTGATTTCCAAAATATTTTTTAGTATTACACAAATTGCTTAACATTCTGTCTACTATTTTCAATGCTTTTTTATTGAATCATTGAAGCGTCATTCTAAATAATTAAATCATTTTCTCTTAATTTATTTTTATCTGACTCAAACTCTAAAAAGCACTTCCTATATTATTAAGATCTGAAGAAAGTCTAAAAGTTATATGGCTTGTCATCCCTTGAGAAAGCAAAATTGATGCTATGCCAGTCTATGGCATTAACAAAATTTTTTTATTTTAAGAAATAAAAAAATAAATAAACATTTTATAAAAATAATTTTTTTTTTACCCTTTCAGACCATATATAAAGAAAATATTATTCTTCTTTTTGCAAATAATATGAAATATTTTTTTTGGTCATTATTTAAGCTTTCTACATTGTATTAAACATTTCTTGCTAAAAAGTATTTCTTTTTCTATATCTTTTTTATAATTTTCCATTTTTTTTGGTATAAATAAATTAAAGCAATTACATGATTCATTTTTTAATTCTAAAGTTTGATCTAAATGTAAAAGACCTATATTATCTTTATTATTAGGTTAATACTCCGTAAAACAGTTTTTGTATTTATTTCATATTTTATTACATGGAACGTTTTCTGAAATTAAAAACCAAGCAGAAACATGTTATTATTGACATTAAAGCATATTAGTAATTGTTTTTCCAATAATATTATCTTTTTTTTCATCATTGTCTATTAAACTTATTGCAATTGCAGTATCTCGGAATGTTTCATATGTGATGTCCTTATATGTTCTAATATCTTTGAACGACGTCACACCAGCTACTTTATTGAATATAATGTTACGTAGGATTAAGAAGCTGGTAAGGAGGTGCGTCACGAAAAGAACTCAACTCGTTGGTCAATTATTTATTAGCTTCTTGAAGGCAGAGGCATGTGTGTGTTTCGCACGGTGTTTTCTACTTATTGTTTGGTCTCTTGCCTAAAAGACGCTCGAGTACCCCGATTCGTGTCTCGAAGGGCCTTATATAAGCTTCTTTCTCCTATTCGTGTCCTTTACTAGCGTAGGCTTGTCGTTAATAGGGTGAGTCAGTATGATATGTCCAGCATATCGTACGTAACACGTCCGAGGCCGCGACGTCGTTCGTCCTCGACGACGCTGAGATGTGTCTGGTGGCCGTTGTACCAATGATTGGGTGTGATGCGTGTGTTATGTTGTTTGTGTTGTTTTTCTTACATTTGGTGGTTCACTAATCCTTTCATTCTTTTAGAAAACTGCCGTTCTTTGTACATTTTCACATGAAATCGTCCTTTCCATTCTGTACTCGAGTATAATTGTGTGTGACAATCCTGTTTATGTATGCGCTCTGCCTTCTGTTACATTTTTGTTTAAAAAAATTTAGTGAATTAGTCATCTGATTACTACTAGTTTACATTTAATAATGTTTTTTGTACTGAATCAATATATTTATACTTTACGTGTTCGTGTTTCCTTAAGTATTTTTTATTGGAGATTTTTATTTTCTTTTCTTTTTTTTTTTTTTTTTCTTCATCTTTACCTATTTTCCAAACTACTTGTCATTTTGTAAAAGAAATCATTCATCCGTGTCCTACAAACTGCGCCCTCCAATATAGCCGAGCGACTCCCGGCGCTCATTCTCGTTCTCTTATTATCATGATTATTATTATTACAATTACTGTAGATTATGATCAACACAAAAACTTTTTTTTTTTTTTTTTTTTCCAAACATAATTAAACTTAATACATCTTTCTTGTTATTACATATTTTAGAGAAAAGAAAATTCTTTCTAAGTCTCGTCCTACGGACTGTGCCCTCCGATATAGTCGAGTGACTCCCGGCGCTCATTTTCGTTTTCACATTAAAATGGTATTTGTTGTTATTATTTTTATAGTATTTCTATTATTATTATTATAGCTACAACTACCAGTTTTTTTTTTTTTTTTTTTTTTTTTTTTAGACTAACAGTGATTTTTTTTTGATACTACATATTTTGAAAGAAAAAAAAAATTCTTCCATAGTTTAATCCTTTGGACTGCGCCCCCCGATGCAGTCGAGTGACTCCTGGCGCTCTTCCCCAAAGCTCACGAATTCTAATTTTGTATCACGGTCACCGGCAATTCTAGTATCCGTCTAGAGGATTGCAGTTGCCTTTCGGCTCTGAGTTCTGATGTCAGGGTGGTTTGAATTACTGCTAATTCTCGTTCTTCTTCTTGAACCTTTTGTTTTTCTGTGAACATTCTATAACATATGAGTAGTAGGGCCCCCCCGATGGAGAAGGCACTTATACATAAGAGAAAGAAGCCCCATGCCGAATTTATTAACCCTGTAATATACAAAGCTGTTAGCTATTAGTTGCCAACCCTGGTTTCTGTGGTAAATACTTGTCCTAACACTATTTACACTTTATCGATAGGTATTTATTTAAATGTTTTACCGTATGTACCTTACCCTTTCTCTTATGTTTCCCCTTTATTCGGTTAGCGTTGAGCTGCGAGTGTGGCTCTCTCCTCACATATAAAGAATATAATAATAAACGTATATCTTTTAATTATCTTTCTTTACTTTTTTTGTATAATTATTGTAATTTATTTTAGTGTCTTTGTCAATGTGTGTAATTTTCCCTTAGTTGAAAAAAAATTTTCCATCGTTAATATGTTTCATTACGTTATCTTTTATTTCACATCGGCTCTACGTGCGCATATAAGTCGCTTATTGAGTTTGTGAATAGTCGGATATAATATTATGCGCTCCATTTTGCCTGAAGGGTCATATAACCTATTCAAGATCACTGCAGAGTCAGATAGTTTGACGATTGGTTGCCTTACATTTTACTAGTATTTTTTTTTGGTCGAGACAAGCTTGGAGGTATGAATTTAAAAAAAAATTATTTTCTGGCGGTGAAGTTTTGACCTGTATCGTACATCTTTCTAACATTTTTCATCCATACATTTTTTTATATAATGTTTCCCTCATACTCCTCCAATCTCTTTTTTTATGTGGTCAGATTTAGGAAAGGATTAATAAGGGTATTTATATAGGGTCAACTACCACTCTCGACGCCGTAGACGTATTTGCTGACTTAGTTCACTGCTTTTTCGATATTTTTTATTTTTTTTTTTTTCACAACAACAAAGCTCTCATTTTTCCTTTTTAATGTCTAGAAAAAGTGTACTTTTTAAGATGTTTGCGTGGCGACTGAGTTCTCAAAGCTAAGCTTGAACTCTACTTGCGTCACAGCGTGATTTTTCTCCTTTTTGCGCCAGTAGAATCTCCGCGTGTGGTCCTTATGGATGCAATTTTATTTTTTTTTTTCTTGCAAAATCAGAAGCAGCTCGCGTACACTGCTGCGCAATGTCGTTATGTAAGTGACAGCTCATGTGATTGCAAGCGTCTTTTATTCTTTTTCAGTTAAGCATGCAGGTTGTAGATTCGTATGCCTTCTCTTCAATATTGACGACCCTGTTTGAATGAGGGTGGCCTAGTAACGTTGTCCTTCAATGGCCAAGTTTTCAGAAAAACTGCCGCACACTGGATGTGGTCGATTATTCCTTTCGATCGTCGAGCGGTGATCTGGGTGCATTATTTTTAGTCTCTCTCACATAAACGATTAAGTACTGGTCCATTCAGTTTTTGCAGAATTATGTTAACTTTTAGGTGGACGGTTTGACGAACGGGCTATTCGTTAATTTAGACATGGCAGTCAATTCTATATCCCGTTACGATTATGTGTAACGTTTCAGGTGTTGTGGTTATCAGTATATCATAATGGAGAACGATAGAAGGAAGGAAGAAGAGGAGGTTTAATCTCTTATACTCGACGTGGGCTCGTGGGCTTTTTTAAAAAAAAGTTTTATTTTTCCTGAAATTAATTTATTTATTTTCATCATTTCTTCATGCTCCTCTCTACCTAACAATGATTGCTAAAATTTTTATTTTTTGAATGTTTTTTTTTTTTACAATAATAAAGTCAATCGGATAATCAAGAATAAAATTATTTTAATTTACAAGTATATGTCAGCTTATTTGTCTGTTTTTTCCTTTTCATTTGTCTTTACCATCCATGATGTGTACATTTGGCCTGTAAGTTAATTCTACTCCTATTGAGTACGTCTACTCGCTAGAGAGTCCCACACGCACCCCTCATTCGCTTTGCTTTTTTTTCATTCACATTACATCAAATTACAATTAATTATTATTATTAATGCTTTGTTTATGCGTACCTTTTCATTATGGTTGTTGTTTTTTTTTTTTTTTGCAAATCTAAGTCTAACGTATATGAATATCTAGTTTGCGGCGCATCCGGGGCCGCGAAAAAAAGTTTTATCGTAAACCTAATTAATCCCACTCTTTTTGTCATATGTTCATGCTGCGTTGGGGGCCACGAAAATTTTAGAAAACTGAATTTTTGTACGTATTTTTACTATAGTCTATCTCCACAAGGGGGTGGGTTAATTGTAAGAATATCTGTTGGTTGCGCAGTAATAACTTATTTCATATTTTCTTTTCATATGGTTGGTTGCTCACTCACGGCTCGTCTGAGGGCCACGAATTAATAGAAACTAACGATTGTCTATATATATATACATATATATATATATTATACACGTATGTTTCTCTGCATCCTGTCTTCCTATACAATATACTTTGTCAGCATACTAGCTTCATTTTTTTATATCCTGTATTTCTTTTGTCATTATTATTATTAATATTGTTATCATTAGTATTATTATTATTAATATTGTTATAACTATCGTCGTTGTATTTTCTTCAGTCAATAGCTTACCGTTGCTTTACGGATCCGGTGGGGGTGGTGGTTCAGGTGGGGCCTTATGCGCTTTTTTTTAGGCTCCCACAAGTCAATCCTCATTTCCAGCCTCCCCTCTACATCTTGCATTTTCATGCCAATCATTGCTAGAGCCCGTAATTCATCGGACCTTCCCTCTTATAAATTATGTTTTTTCAGCTCTCCTGTTTTATTTGACTCGATTAGATTTCTTACATGTTCTTTTTCTTCATGGTTGCAACCGGCTGTATCTACGAGTTGCATTATCTTATCTACCCGTTCTTGTTTCTCTAACTCTTCTTAGTCTTTTGTAACAATTTCAAGTTTTTTCTTGTCATCTCTTTTTTTTTTATTAAATAATCTTATCATTGCTTCCTCCAAGCGTTCGACGTCATCCCCTTCAAAGTCTTCTGCGCGCTTTCGGTAAATTTCCTCATATTATAGCAGCTCTACTTCCGGAACAGGTACGTATTTCATTTCGTTACTTGTATTAATGCACTCTGCGACTATTTTACCATTAAGATTCCTGGCTTTGAACTTCCCAAACAATTTTTCTTCCTCCGTTTCTTGAAGGGGTATCCAGCCATTTTCTGAATTATTTTTGCATTTTCTTATTCGCTCATAAATTATTTGCCTCGATCTCGCAGGTATTTTAAAACACTCCGGCCTTACCAGTGGTATCTCTACGCTATCCAATTTAATCGTATTCTCGGTGGCGCTTATCTGGCCCTGGTATCGCTTAAAAATATCTCACCCTATGATTCTTTCCGCGTCAATTGAGACGTCATGGGGGACTACATGTCATGTGCACTCTAATCCGTGCAACTGAGCCTGTACTGTGCCCAACGTTTTGCGTGCTCCGTGAGTCACGCCGATAATAACTACTCGATACCTACTGTTTATGAGCATGTCTGTGCTTAGAAAATTAACCTTTACAATCAAAATCTCTGGGCCTGTACCGGCATAAAAAGTCGCCTTTCCATTCTTTAACTGTGGTCCCTGTAACTGGACCGATGGTGGCATATGCCCTGTTCTCGCGAGTTTTATAGTTATCTTGGGAAGCTGCTCTATTTCTTTGTGGCGCTCTGAAAGCTCGGGTTCATCATTACCTACATGTGTGTCCGGCGTCTTTGTCCGATTACTCTTCTTGCAGGCTCTCCTGCCTTTTTTTGTGCGTTTACCGCTCCGTTGTATCGGAGTGTCATCCTGCTCTGCCGTATTACTTTCTATTTTTTCTTGCACTGTGTAAGTACTTGGACTGTTGTTGTGCGTCTTCTTCTCTACTATCTCTTTCTCCACCTTTTGCGGCCTCTCTCTTGCACATTCTTCCTCACCAAACACACTTTTTTCTATCTCTTTCTCTAGTTGATGCTCGACGCTTGGGGACCACGCCGATCATCTTGCGAGTTTAAGGCTACGGGAGGATCTCCTGTTATCCGGAGTGTATGCACCACTTTCTCTCTGCTGTGGGCCCCTCACCTCTAGCGGCCCTTTCCTGTGCCTAACTAGATTCCTTTTATAGCCATCCCTGCTATACTGATTTCTGTAGCCGTTACCATAGCGGTTGAATGTGCCACTGCTATAATTGTTGTACGCGTCACCGTTGCCACAGTTATCGTAATAATTATAACCTCTGGAGTTGTAATCATTATACCTGTAATTGTGATTGTTGTTACTATTGTATGGCTCCGTTGGGCCAGTGTCATAACCCCTGTCGTAATTATTATAATTATTGTTATTATAGTTATCATTCCTACCCCTGTAGTTATAGGCATTACTGTCAGTAGGAGTATTATTTGTGGGTTGGTAACGCCTCCCGTTACGCTGTCTCTCCTCTTCCTCCCTGTCTTGCTTGCGTGAGCAGCAGTCTCTCGCATAGTGTCCCGGTTTTTGACAATAATTACAATTTCCCCTCAGTTCCCTTCCGTTTTCTTTCGAAGCTTTTTTATCACTTATCACCGCTAGTAGCTTTTAGCATTCCTCAGCTGAATGCCCGGTTCGGTCGTCGCAGTATATACAGCGTTTATCTTTTACTGCTGCTGTTCCTTGTACTCCCTTAGTGTTTTCTGCTGTTTTTTCTTCTTTTCTTGCTAGGTTTATGAGTAGTCCCCACTCTGTTGTTGTCTTATTGCACGTGGGCAGTGCGCTTGCCGGTATTGCATGCCGTAAACTAAGATCATTTTCAATTTTCAACGCTTGTATTTTTGTTTTACCTAGAGTTTCCGGGTTAAACCTTGCCATTCTCCAACTAAAAGTTGGAAGTATTCCTTAAATAAACTGTTCTACCGCCTCGGATTCTAGGTTTGCCTTCATCGCCTGTTTTTGAATTGGGGGAAAGTATGGGTTTGAATCGTTCAACATTGTTAATCTATTGTATAATTATTGTACTCGTCCCCCGTAGTCATCTATTGCTTCACTATCTTGCGGGGTTATTATTTTTAATCTTGCACTGAGCGAGTCCGCAGTATTAATACTGCAGTATCTGTTTGAGAGCTTTTTGATGAACTCTTTGACTGTAGTAAACTGCGTCAGTCTCGGGGCAAAATGTTCCGCTGCTTTCTCTTTTAGCCTATTTGCGAGGGTACCCAAAAAAAATAGTTCGTTTTCCGGGCCTATGTACGTGCAACCACACGCACCATTCTTTCGAACAGTGGTAGGTTGATCGGGTCACCATCGAAAAATGGGATGTTGTTTGTCATATTGCTGAGCATGGACAGAATGTTGTATTGCGCATACTGCGGTCTGCGTAGGTAGTCGTAATTGCGTGTTTCTTGTTCCTTTTCTATGTATGTGGTCATGGTCGGTATTATGTCACCCCGTTGTCTATCCTTATTCGCGTTAAAATCGACCCAATCTGTATGATAATTAGTTGGTGGTGGTGCCGTTGCCATACACGCGGCTTTCATCATTTTTTCGAGTTCTTCGCTCGTATCCTTTATTTCATCCCATAGCTGTTAATTGTGTAAGTCGCTTGCCCCGATTTTTCTTGACTCATCGCTTTCGTACTGTGATGCACCGGAGATCGGCCATTCTGATTTCCCTGGCATGCCCCATTGTATCGGTAGGGTGTCTACTCTATCCGTTAGGGCTTGCCTGCACGTGTCGATTATCGTGTTATCTGGGCCTTCGTTCTCGCTTTCTGACTCATGGGTAATGCCGCCAAGATGAATCATTTTTTTTCCTACTGTTTCCCTCCATTTTGTATGTACGTGTCACGAAACGTATTTTCTTTTTGATTATTACAAAGCTTATGTATTTTCCTAATTACAGGGTGACGTTTAATTACGTATAGAGCGGCTTAATAATAATAGTGCGAAAAGAATAGTGAGAGTGAGACAAGAAAGCAAAGGAGCGGCGTGTGTCTTTTACTCGGTTTCTTTTAATTTTGTGCTCTCTCTTTGTTTAGTGATAAATAGGACGAAATATCCTTCTGGGCATATCTGTAGTCTGTTTTTGTTAATAAAAATTGTAGGATTGAAAATAGTGATCTATATAAGTGCAAGTTATTATTATTATATAATTATTTTCAAATACTTCCTATATCTGTGCAAGCCCACTAATAAGATCCCTTTGTTTTATGCTCGTTATGCAAAGTTTTATATATTTTGTCCAGGGGTCAGGAAAAATAAAACCGATATAAAAATTTAAACAACTCACTTACCAAGTCAACAGTACCCCCATTGCCAGAATGAATGTGCTGAATATCATCCTTCTCTGGTTACTACTTTCCTTTTTGGCGTTGAGCGTCAGGAATACGGATGAGATTGCAATAAACTGCTACCTCCTTACTGGTCTTTCCCAAAGTTGCTTTGACCTTCTGTTTGTAGACTTCCCGATCGTTGTTGTCAATAATCGCTCGTATGAACAGCAACCCGTTTACCTCTGTCCTGTTTGGGTCCGTTCCGGCAGTCAAGTTCAATTTTCGTGGCACTGCACTATGTGTGCTTCTCGGTGGAATTTTTTTGAAACGAGTAAAATAAGCGAGAAAAAAAATTCCGACTCTTATTGTACCCCACACTTAGCACCAAAACTGTTACGTAGGATGAAAAAGCTGGTAAGGAGGTGCGTCACAAAAAAAACTCAACTCGTTGGTCAATTATTTATTAGCTTCTTGAAGGCAGAGGCATGTGTGTGTTTCGCGTGGTGTTTTTTACTTATCGTTCGGTCTCTTGCCTAAAAGATGATCGAGTACCCCGATTCATGTCTCACAGGGCCTTACATAAGCTCGTTTCCCCTATTGGTGTCCTTTACGAACTTAGGCTTGTCGTTAATAGGGTGAGTCAGTATGATATGCCCAGCATATCGTACGTAACAATAAGTTTTAAAAAAACCTTTCATGATCTTTAGCAGATACAATATTTAATCTACCTATAACAGTATTTTGTATTACATTTTTTCTTTTTCTCCAAATTTCTAATTTATTATTAAAAATGTAACATATTCGAATGTTGACATACTTCATGGATTTTAACAATTAATCATGCGTATTGTATTTAAACCAAGCAGTTAACTGAGTTTCGTAGTTTTCTATAACAGTTTCAATATTATTTTCTTCGAATACAAGTTTTTGTTTGTTTTTTAAGGTGAACAGCTAAATTTACAACTGTATGACTTCTGCCACAAATTGAAACTTCTTGCAATCTACAAGCTGCATTCATTAGACCTATATATCTAGCATTAACGTAACTATTAATTTCATCAAATATTTCTTCGTCTTGATCTTTTAATTTTTGAATTTTGATTACGATCTGTCATTACTTTTATGTATGTAGTCATTATTACATTTCATGCTTTAAATGGATGCACAAAATTAGACGTTGATATGACATTTATATTTCATTCACAAAAACTTATTGTACGGTACAACCATAGAGATATTTATGAAAATCTCATCTTTTCTCCAAAGTTTATAAACATGTTGTTCGGAAGTATTATTTTCTCTTTTATATTTGGGGTAACCATTCGTTTAAAATAAAGTTACGCTTGTAAAAGATTTTGGAAGATTTGTCATACATTTTTTATTAATCGTACGAGGACTTTGTTCTGTATAAGATCCATGCAGCAGGTGCTTAATCACTAATTTTGTAAGTTTTGTATTACCAGAAAGAATTTCAGCTAAAACAATTGCATTAATTTGTTTAGGTAAAATAGTTTTTTTATCAGGATGTAATGTGATTAAGATGTGTGCATGAGGTAGACCACGTTTTTGGAATATAATGGTAGGAACATATGCGAATACCTTACCAAACATACCGTTTTTAATGATGTCATCAAAAACTGACATTGATTTTAAATGAAATAGTCGAGCCGTAATGTTCGAAATATTATTTAGTATTGTATTTTTAATAAATTTTGATAAAACAAGCTTTAATTTTGTCCATTTAGAATTATATGTATCTGTTAAAAATAAATCTCGTCTACCACAATTTTTCGTTATAGACATTGCATCTTGATAATGTTTCTGCATATATCCGAAACTTTCAATGTATGTAGATGAAAGTGTAAATAGATTTTTAATTTTTCGTTTGTCTCCAAATTTTTAGAAATGTTTGATGCACTGTAAACGATTGCGTCTACTGAACCTCAATAACAGTAAATTCTTAAATTTTTTTTTTATATCTTAAATAATTAGAACGGTTATATTTTATCATGATGTAAGAATGAATAAAGAATTGTTGTGTTAGCCATCCCCCATATAATTATGGATTTAAATGTATTTCGTTTGTCTGTAAGACTGTTATTTTATGTTTTATGTTAAACGTATTACTTATTGCATTGTTAACTTCTGATCGAATATTATTTATTTTTTGAGAATTATAATTTTTAATTTTTTGGAAGATTTTTTTATAAATAATAATCATTTATTAAAGTATTTGATTTATTATCAAACTCGTATCTTGGAAATATGGTATTGTCAAGCAATTAGTTCCAATCTCTTTTGTTATCTACACTTTTCTGACTATTATGACGGATTCTTTTCTGTTTTCCGAATGATTTTTGTAAGCTATTATCAATAAAATTTTTTGTTAAAGTATAACGTGAACATCAAATATAGCTAAGAAGCTTTTGATTTCAATACTTATTTCATTCGTACCATTTTTTGACATTATGTTAGTATAATCATCACTATTTCTCACATTTTGATAATAGTCGTATCCTACTGTAAATTCATAATATTTTTTCCATTCATTTACAACATTATTGATCACGAAAGAGCGGGCTGTCATTTAAAAATTTTCGTCATTATACAGAAAATAAGAGAAAGCTGTAAATAAACAATTTCCATCCCTTTTTATTCTTACATTTACATTATTTATTATTAAAAATTTCAAAAATATGCAGGTTGATTGTGTTTGAAATTTTGATAATAGGAGTAAACGCACCATCTACCGTACACCCGTACATTCACTTTATTTTGTTACCATGATTGTAAGCCAGTTTGATACTAAATATTGACTCAGTAAATTTCAAATTGTTATTTAGGATCTCAAGAGAGCACCAAAATTTTTTTGAGGTGTTAGAGATTGTAAATATGATTTTATAATAAAAATATGAAATAGAAGTCATGTTCCTATTTACATACCGCTGTTCTCATCAACGGACCCCATCTACCGTACGCGTTCCTATTACCGGACCCCATTCACCGTTTGACGACAGATTTGACTATAACCTTACATTTTTGTTTACAACTGCATATCGATCTCAGTGCCTGCTACATAAATCACGATGAAAATGTCAAAAGCAGAGAAAGATGAAAAATCGAAAATTAAGGAAAAAATGCCAAGTCAATTATGTAATTCAATAAGATAGCAGACAGAAAAATCAAAAAAGAAAAACAATTACAGAAAGAGAAACAAAGATTAGAAAAAGAAAATAAAAAATTACGAAAGCAAGAAGAGAAGTTAAAAGCCATTGTAAACAGAAAAGTCTGTTGAGGAAGATTTAATGGACGAGACAGAAGCTATTGATATACAAAAGCAGATTGAAGAACTTCAAGAGAAACAATTAAAACTAAACCAAAAAGGAAACAAAGATCCATCATGAGTAATTTTTGTAATGCAAGTTATTTTTGAATAATTTTTGCCAAGTGATGTTTTATTTAGTATTAATAGATTTAATTGTCGTTAAGCTAAAACTAATCTAAGTTTAATTACTGCTTTTTTATATAAAATAACTTATTTGCATTTATTAAAAAAAAATTTGTACATTGAAAAGATTTCTGTGTCATATCATGAGATATAATTGCTTTTTCATATTTTAATTAGACTGACAAGAATCAGCATAAAAGCTGAAGACTATAATAGTAATCAATTTACGATGTTATGAATATTCAAGAATAACTTGCATTACAAAAATTACTCATGATGGATCTTTGTTTCTTTTTTGGTTGAGTTTTAATTGTTTCTCTTGAAGTTCTCCAATCTGCTTTTGTAAATCAATAGCTTCTGTCTCGTCCATTAAATTTTCCTCAACACACTTTTTTCTGTTTACAATGGCTTTTAACTTCTCTTCTTGCTTTCGTAATTTTTTATTTTCTTTTTCTAATCTTTGTTTCTCTCTCTGTTATTGTTTTTCTTTTTTGATTTTTCTGTCTGCTATCTTTTTGAATTGAATAATTGACTTGCCGTTTTTTCCTTAATTTTTGATTTTCCATCTTTCTCTGCTTTTGACATTTTTATCGTGATTCATGTAGCAGGCACTGAGATCAATATGCAGTTGTAAACAAAAATGTGAGGTTATAGTCAAATCCATCGTCAAACGGTGAATGGGGTCTGGTAATAGGAACGCTTACGGTAGATGGGGTCCGGTTATGAGAACGGCGGTACGGAAATAGGAACATGACTTCTATTTCATATTTTTATTATTAAATCATTTTAACAAGCTCTAACACCTCAAAAAAATTTCGGTGCTCTTTTGAGATCCTAAATAACAATTTAAAATTAACTGAGTCAATATTTAGTATCAAACTGTCTTACAATCATAGTAACAAAATAAAGTGAATTTACGGGTGTACGGTAAATGGTGCGTTTACCCCTACTAAATTTATACGATCAATTATTCCAATTTATAGTGTGGGATACTGTGAAAAAATCATTTCCATGTCTGTCATTGAATCTAAAAATAAAGATTTTTTTCCAACCACTTATGAATTGATTGAATAAAGAATGCATTACAGTAATAAAAGCAATATAAAGTATATTTTATATAAAATTAAAATAATGTATAATGTAGGAGAGATAAATCTTGTCTAAAACTGACTAATTACCTGTAGTAGTATAAGTTCGAGTGTCTTACATCCTGCCATAGTATAATATCTAAATTACAAATACGTAGTAGTTATGAATGCTAAGATCTTATATTTATCATACAAATATTACTGGCTTTACCACCAGAGATAACAAACAGTCATGAAGTCCGTAATTAGGGAAGAAGATAAAAAGGGAAATCATTAAATGTCTTATTAAATTGGTTATTCTCCATTCAGTTTTACAAGATTTCGATGATTTACGTAAGTTGTGGTCATAGAAACCGTCGTATTTGTCATCAGCACCTTGAAAAACATAAAAATAATGATTTTTAGCTCGATCCACGGTAGACGGTGTGAAGACGTACATCCTAAAAATCTTTTCTATTATTTAGCTCGATGAGTCCTGATTAGACATTAAAAATAGGTGACAGCTGATCCCAAGTCAAGATGCTCAGTTAGCCAAGGTAGGGCCCAGAGTGTCTTTGTAATAAGGCGCAGACTTAGGCACGAGCTTGAATTTTGATCACAGTGTGCTCGTACACCGTGGCTGTTGGCGTTCAAAGTATTTTGATTTGTGACAGCACATCAATGCGTGCCGTTATAGTCTAATGCTTTGTGTATGTACAGTTCAACGTATCATTGACTTGTGAGAACCCAACTGTGCTCTTACAGTACAATCTTTAAGCTTGAGAAGACAATGCTCTCAGTGTTTTTTTCCGTGTATTACAAGCCAAGTTGTGCCAGTCATCTAGGTCGTGGATTGGCATATGGGATACCGTGGTTTGAATTCAGGCCAGTGCAGATTTTTTTAAGCAAGTACCTCTGTGATTTTTCACATGTGCTGTTTCACCTCGCAATGCTCCTCGTGAAGAGATGGGCAGCCTTATCATAGCAAAATCGTCTATTTCCCTCTACTCCCTTCTGTTATTGAAGGCCTCCCACGTCCCCCTTTTTTTTTCTTTCCCGAGTGCTAAGTGCCCTAAGTATGCTCTTATCAGGAGCCGGACGTATAGCAGTATAATATAGAATACAAAAAATTATATACCAAACATCTATGCTATTACAAACTTTTAGTTTGAAGTACAATGTCATCGCAAGCATAGCATGTTCTTCTCTAATATTTATTACAAAAAAGGACAATAAAGTTCAGTTAAATTAGGTAGTTACTTCCCTACCTCTAGTAGATCTTTAGATGTTTTAACATTAATTTTATTTTAATGTATTAAGCCATAGTAAAAAAATCAAAATTTCGTTACCTAACCTAGTGGGTACTATTTTATCCTCCAAATATTTCCAGAGAGATTTTTTTCTATAAAATTCTACATTACACTACCATTTAAAACGTATATGGTTTGTAATGTTAAAACTATTTAAAATAAAAATTTTTCTCTTACACAGACCTTTTAATTGAACGCTTTTGTCTTTCTTCCGTAAATATTGAAAAGTTAACTGTATGGAAATACTTGTTTAATATTGAAATTTGTATTACATAGAGACGCTCCTTATTCATATATATATATAAGTAACCGAATACAACAGCGCCAACGCGCTGTTGCACCTAACTACTGAGTCCGAACTGGCCTGCGCGCCAGTTGCGTTGCATCAGCCACGATATACACTCGTGTCTACTGTACTAAGATTTTCTTCCGAATAAATCTTCTTTGTAAAACTCTGTCTCCGTTTTCTCGCGCACCCAACTGCTGCTCAAATAACTTCGACAGGTTATGGGCCCAGGCTAGCTTCCACTGCGCGTTCTGGGTGTGCAGGTTCTCGTTTTTTTTCTCCTTCTTCTACTACCGACAGAGGCATGAACCCCGAGAAGAGTCAACAGGAGAAGAAGCTGGATGGAGTTCGCGAGCAGGAGCTTGTCGTCGACGAGGACGGTAAAGGAGGGAGGCAGGTCGAATCAGATGCATCCGGAGGTGAATCGGATGTTCTCCGCACGAGCGTCTCTCCGCAACCTAGCCGGGGCTCCGGGTCGCCACCGCAAGACGGCGAGAGCCGGCTTTCCGTTAACGATCGGATTTCTCCGTCTCAACAGACACAAGGTAGGTCTTTTGTTGTGCGCAAGCAGCCTCGTGCTCTTAGTGCGTTAACGCAGGTGCGCAAAGTAGGCGACCTTCAACCGTGGGTTTTTCGACTTCCCTCAAGTCATGATTCCGGATTTGCGTTTTCTTTATTGTTGTGCTCGCGTACACATCTACAGGGCAGTGTTTATATTCAAGTAGTCGGAATTGAAGTTTTTTTTGAAAATCATAAAGCCCAGATTAATAATTGAAGCGCATATCTTCTCTCTTTCTCTCTCGTCGTCAGTCTTTGTGTTGCATGAGACATTGAGGTGACATTGGGCGGCCACGTGGTCGATTCGTGGAATCGAGGAGAGGATGCGGGCGCGGGAGGGGTGACGACTTCTCTCGACGCGGGCGCGCGCATGTACGGTTGTTGTACATCGACATGTGTATGCGCGTCCGTTCGGTGCTAGGCGGAGCGGGTGTGCGTGGCTCGAGCGTTTACGCACGCTAGCTAGCGGCTGTTGCCTCGTTGCCGCGCACTGCTCGCCATCTTGCTTGCCGACCGTCTCTCTCTCTCTACAAGCTAGTCATGGCGCGCGCGCGCGCGTGTTAATGCGGCACGTGTGTGTGCTATATAAATGTCCTCTCTCTCCTTAACATTACAGATTACGATGCTCTGAGAGCATTTATGACCTATGCAGATGAAAATCTGGGTATCATCTCAGCGCACAGAGACGAGGTAGTCAGGATGACTGAAGACAAGGGATACATTGTACTCACGACCGAGACCGGCGCAGTATACCGTTTGGGTATGTATAAGGATGCGCGTATCTCGAAGAGTACTTTGTAACGATCGATCGAATCCAAATGTATTTCATTTCTTGATTTTAATTTTGACTTCCGATTCATGATGATTATGTAAGTTAAATTTGGTCCGAAATTAACTTTTGCATGCTGATTTAAATATATCTCACAGACTCTTTGATCCTGTGTATGTATATATATATATGTATATATATGCATATATGTCTTGATTAAAGAGATCGTACAGGGAAAATCGATACTCTAGTACTGCTGTGCGTGCATGAGATCCATTTCTCTCTCTGCTCTGTCCTGGGGCCTTGTGTTCGGTCGGTTGGGGCGGAGTGTTCTCTGTTGGGTACGGGCTAATCCGAGTAAATTTCCTTTAAAGGAGAAAAGTCTGGCATGGACAGGGAACAGTACAATTTGATCTCAGGCATTATCGGAGCTGCAAAAGGAAAAATTCCGCTTGATTTTTCTAAAGTCGCCGGATCGGCTTCGCTGCTAGATGAAGCTCAGATCTCTCCCGGGAAAACTGATTTACGGATGAGTACCTCAAACAGACTCCTGAATAATACAGAGAATGTCGGACCCAGAGTAGAGACAATGTCGCTTAGTCAGAGGCTGATGGGCAATAAGCCCCGCATTATTAGCACTCAGACCATCACAGCAGACATCAAAGCTTCATCTACACCGATAAGACCCGATCCTAAACTCCGGCCTTTAAATGTACTTACAGAGTCACCGAGTGCACAGACTTCCTTGGAGTCCAAGATCGACGATCTTCTTAAGGCCATTCAGCTACAACAGTTCGAAAATCAACGAATCCAGGAAATCACAGAAAAGATTGCCGGAATGAACCGTGAAACTATTGCTAATATTGAAAAGCTGAATCGTAAGAGCCAAAATCGATTCTTGGAGTTTCTCACGAAGCTTGAAGAGAAAATCGAAACAATGGACAACGCAATATACGACAATGATTGTCGCCACCATGACTTCCTTGAGCAAATCACTGGCACTCATGAAACTTTGGAAGATCTGCTCCAGGATATACGTTTTGAAATGACAAGTGAACGATTGGATTTGACTCGACAGGCAAATCGCCCACAAGTAAAACAGAATACTGACTTATTAATTAAAAATAGTCCGATTACTGCCTTGAATTCGAAAACCGATTTACCAAATAAAAACGGACCGAGTAAAACTACAATTAATAAAACCAATTCATCGTACACAAATCCGAATGATGCTTTAAACTCCAAAACTAATTCTGTCTTGATAAACAATGTTTCCAATCCGAGTCCCTCGACACCTTTCGGAGAAAAACCACCTGATGAGAATGTTCGTAAAATTATTCAGGAAGAGGTGCTTAAGTTAAATAGGAGCGCCGCAACACACACCACCGAGGGACGGGATAACAGTGGAGTAAAACGCGATTACAAACTGAATTTAAAAACGAGATTCGATCATTTTGAGAACTATTTTCGATCCGAACTTCGTGCAAAACATCTGATTTACGTCATAGATTCTTCTTTTAAACCATCTTCTGAACACGATGAAGAAACGAAAGCGGAACATAAGTTTTTAGTTCGCGACATTATGATAAATCGAATTGACGAAAACTACCACAATAAAACTCTGCACATCGAGGATCCGATCGAACTTCTGAATAAATTGCGCGAGATTAAGAAGTGTGAAGCGAACCTTACTTCAGCACAGATTAGACGTAAATTAAATAATATTCGGTATAATCCAAAAGCAGAGTCGGCTTCGCAATTTTGGGATAAGTTTGAGGATCTTGTTCGCTCGTATAATACTCTGCTTCCTGGAAGAAGCCTGAATGAGGACGAAAAACGCGACATGTTCTTTGAGGCTATAGTTCCTGCTGAGCCAAATCTGCGTCAAGCCGATTTTATTGAGCGGGGGCATAGCAACGACGGCACCGGTTTTTCATACGACAGGCTGAAATCGTATTTACTCGAACAGGAAGCTTATCGTGCCGGAACGTCGGAAGGTCAGGCTGCGGGCGCCCATCATGCTGCGCGTACCGGCCCCTTTGACCTCTCACAGGTCAGATGCCACGGCTGCCGCCGTCTCGGCCACCTGAAGCCTGACTGCCCCACGCCAGGAGTGATAAATTGCATCAACTGCAACCAAAATGGTCACATTGCTGCAAATTGTCCAAGGCGTCCGCGTGGCGACCAGAAAAAGGGTTCGGACTGTGGCCCAAATAGGTATGGTAATTCAAAAACGCATGATAACTCCCGGAGTAATAATAGTAATAAGAGAAAAACGGAAAATACTAACAAATCGGATGATTCTAAGAAGCGCAAAACTGAAGATAACAAAAATCGAGGATCATCTGACTATAAAGAAAATAAAAGAGGATCTTCTAATAAGAACTCGAACCGAGACAAAAATAAGAAAAAGTCAGGTAAGACACTTCCTGATTATAGCACTGCTCTCTCCGTCCCTGTTCTAAACTCGTCTGACCGTGTTCTGAATACAGAGATTAAAAATTCTAAATTGAGATTTATTGCTGATTCAGGTGCTACTCAACACTTGACAAACTCTTCGATTCACTTTAGAACCTTCGAGAAAAAGAATGTTGGGCTGATTAAATGTGCAAATAGTGACTCGAGGGCGGACTTGGAGACGGAGGGAGTAGGCAATATACGCGGACTTAATCGAAATAATATAATCGAATTAGACGGAGTAATCTGCTCAAAAGACTTAGTCAGTAACCTTCTCTCTCTAAGAAAATTCGTGGACTCCGGTTTGTCCATTTATCTTGACAATAAACGAATAGATATTTTTGATTCGAGGTCAAATGAGTCATTTATCACAGGCGTTTATAAGTGCCCATATTGGCTGATAGATTTTAACATCAAAAACAATACTGATTTTATGAATAAACAAATCCTGACATGTCTGGCTGAAGACGTAACAGAACCCCGATACATGACTCGTAGGGCCGTCACTCAGATGAAAAATAACTTAGAAAATAGAAATAGCGAAGAAGACAAAGAAATTTCGGAGACAATTCAGATAGAGTGTTCGAACGACAGAGTAAGTAATTCCGAAACTGATGTAAAAGAGATTGAACGGACTGATAAAACTAATCTGAATAATGAAATAGAAATCAGAAACTTTGAATCCACAGTGTGTGATCGAAAAATCAGTGAGATAGATGAACAAACTATAGACATTTCTGAGGAACTGGTAAAAGTGAATAAAACACCCGGACATAGCATTGAGATTTTTAAGAAAAATGGCTATGCACTGCTTTGGCATGCGCGCCTTGGACACGCTTCAATACAGTATCTTAAAGCTTTTCAAAAACGTTTTCCGGAAAATCAGAAGTTACAAGAAGCCAAATTTGATGATGAGATTCTTGATTGCGAGGTTTGCAAGATATCTAAAATCACTAAGTTGCCCTTTAACTCAGTCAGGACTCGGGCTACAAAACAGTTACAAATCATACACTCAGACACAATGGGACCCATCAGCCCCTCTTCTTACCCGAAGAGATACAGATTTATATCTGTATTTATTGACGATTTCTCGAGATTGGCTATGGCTTATCCCATGACTGCAAAAAGTGATACCGGACTCTGTCTGAAAAACTTTGTTAAGTCTGCACGGAATATCCTGGGTTTCGATGCGAAGGTATGCTACCTGCGTTCGGACCAAGGAACTGAGTTTACTGGAGGATACACTCGAGAAGTTTTGGATAGATTGGGAACCGAATTACAACTGGCCAGTCCGGATACACCTGAACACAACGGAGGAGCAAAAAGATTCAATCGGACTGTACAGGAAAAGACGAGGTCCCTCATGTTTGACTCTGGCCTACCAGAAAATACATGGGACCTTGCCCTCGGAGCAGCCGTCTACGGGTACAATCGGACTCCACATCGTTCAAATAATATGATTTCTCCGCTGGAAAAATTCGCTCCAGAATACAGCTTTGACGTTGAACAGATTAAACGCTTTGGGTGCCTTGCTTATATGAAAATCCAGAGGAACACAGGCCCCAAGTTTGGCAGCGTTGGACTAAGAGGCGTTCTTGTTGGTTACACAAGAACTGGCTACATCTTGCTGAGACCCGAGAACGGGAAATATTATGAAACTCGAGACGTTCGTTTCAACGAAAAATTTGTATATGGTGACGTCTTCCGCAAGGAAAGTATCCTACATTGGGAAAACGTGAGCCAACCCATAGACAAATCCAGGTGGTTTAAGGAGTTTGATGCCGGAGTGAAATCTGTAGAACAAAATCAGCAACCGAAAATCAAGGAAACGGAGGGAGCAAAGCGAAAGAGAGGACGACCGAGAAAGATTAAAACAACAGAAATCCCAGAAATACTTATAACAGATTCCAGTTTTGCCGAACTCCAACTTGATTCTGAAATAAAACAGAGTATTAAATTCAATCTGAATTCTGATTTTATGGATTCCGAGGACCAGATTATTCAAGCCCTGATGATACAACTGAATCAAAATTTCAATGAAAGTCAAGAGACCACTGACATTAACTCACAGAATGACGAGACTTATCATGCCTTGTTGGCTCAGATAAATCAAGATCCAGCATCCTACAAAGAAGCCATAAATTCTGCTGAAAGCAAACTCTGGAAAGAGGCCATTAATGATGAGCTAGATTCCATGAAAAGAAACCATGTGTGGGAAGTGGTAAAGCGACCCTCTAAATCTTCAAATCAGAGTAAACCTAACATAATAGACTCAAAATGGGTCTTAAAACGGAAACAAAATCAAAACGGACAGATTAAAAATAAAGCTCGACTAGTTATTAGAGGCTTTAAAGACAGCAACAAATACGATCTTCGAGAGACGTATGCTCCCGTATCAAGGTTGCCTCTGGTACGAGCTGTGCTTGCAATGATTAATAAACATGACCTTGAGACTTGCCAGCTAGATGTCAAGACTGCTTTTCTCAACGGGACCATTGACGAAGAAATTTACATGGAGATCCCAGAAGGAGTTGATTGCTCACCGGATGACAGAGTAAATAAAGTCTGCAAACTGCGACGATCGCTGTACGGCCTCAAAATCAGTCCAAAACGATGGAATGAGCGATTCACCGAAGTGGTGCTCAAGATTGGACTGACTGCTCATCTCTCAGAGCCGTGTTTGTTTACGTGGAGACAGAGGAAGCATTTTCTTGTTTTGCTGCTTTACGTGGATGACATGATTTTGGCCAGCAACGAGTCGTCAAAACTCAAAGAGGTAAAGACTAAATTACAATCAGAATTCGAAATGAGCGACCTTGGAGAGGTTTGGCACTTCCTAGGGATAACTATCAAGAGAAATCGGATTGAAAAGGTTATGATTCTCATGCAGCCAGACTACACGGATAAAATTATAAACAGATTCGGATTCGGTTCTGCACACATTCAACGATCTCCAATGATCACGAGCCAAGTTACTATACGACAGCGCAAAGCTCGAGAAGAATTTGGAAATCAGGATGATTTAGCTAAAACACAAACAAAACTGAATGTGCCCTATCGTGAAGCTGTTGGTAGCTTGCTCTACCTCGCCAACACTACACGTCCAGACATCACGTATGCTGTGAATGTGCTCAGTCGACACCAAGTAAATCCTACGGAAGATGACTGGAACATGGTCAAGAGAGTATTCAGATACTTGGCTGGCACAAGAAATCATGGACTGATTTACAGAAGTGAGTCGGACGGATTGGAGGCATATTCAGACGCCAGCTTTGCCGACTGTAAACACTCTATCACTACAAGTGGTTACGTCATTAGGTTGTTTGGAGACTCAATTGCCTGGAAGACACATAAGCAGAGCTACGTAGCACTCTCGACCTGTCAGGCTGAGTACGTGTCCATGAGCGAAGCTTGTCAGGAACTTGTAGCACTGCACAACTCGCTGGCTCTGATTCTGAATGAGTCACTGACTCCGATGAAACTATTATGTGACAACCAAGCAGCTATCTCTGCGGCTAAGACTGGTGGGAGCGGAAGGCTTCGACACATGACGGAAGTCAGAGAACACTATGTGAGAGAATGCCTGAATCAATCTCTTATCGAAATCTCGTGGATCAGTACTAAGCAACAGATTGCGGATATTTTCACGAAACCTCTGTCTTTCGAACATCACCATAGATTAACTGACTTACTGCTGAATAGAACTTAGATTATTGCTGAACCAATTGAATTTGCAACTGTACTAATGTATTTGTTTATTTTCTTTGTTTGTACAGGCAAGTAGATGATCCAGACTCTCTCAGCTAAAGCAGAAAAGAAGCTCAGATCACAAGATTCAAGCCCTAGATTAAGATTTGTGTTTACACGTTAATGTGATTCCTTGTTTTATTATTGATTCTGGTCATTGATGCCGTTTTTTTTTTTTTTTTTTACTTGACGTTGATTGTGAACTATTATTTTGATTAGTAAAACAAAACTGATTTAATGATTATGAAATAAGATTTTGCATAACTCCGAGTTTAACATTTTGAGTTAATTTTTCCTGATTTAATTATAAAGTTAAGTAGTTGATTAAACTTGTAAAGATATTGATTGATATTTTATTTAATCTGGCGGACGTCTCTATGGGAGGGAGTATTGAAATTTGTATTACATAGAGACGCTCCTTATTCATATATATATATAAGTAACCGAATACAACAGCGCCAACGCGCTGTTGCACCTAACTACTGAGTCCAAACTGGCCTGCGCGCCAGTTGCGTTGCATCAGCCACGATATACACTCGTGTCTACTGTACTAAGATTTTCTTCCGAATAAATCTTCTTTGTAAAACTCTGTCTCCGTTTTCTCGCGCACCCAACTGCTGCTCAAATAACTTCGACATTTAAAAAAAAAAATAAGAATGTTTTTTATAAAATACTGTTACAATTAGCGTACACGGTTAAAATATTGGTAAAATATTTTAACAAGAGATCATAACATTTTCATCTATACATCATCATGAAAAATTTTTTACATTTGAAATTTGTGCCAAGCAACTTCATAGTCTTGCTCACACTTTTATAATACTCATTTGTTATCCTGGTCATTATTTAATACACTTTTCGTTTACTATTCAGGTCATTCAGATTTTAGAAAACTGGTTGTAGAAAAGGTAAGTTTTATAAACGTAGAAAATGTGTTAGATGGTGCAGGAAATTCCAGGTTTTTCTACATCGTAATAGACACTGATGACAGCTTACGTTGTTGACAGTTTCTTACAATTCTACCGTAGAATACTTAAAATTACATGCTTGAGCATTAGTCAACACAGCAATAATAGTAGACAATGACTCAATAGTCAAAAATGCAAGAGAGCAATAAAAACTAATGCTTCTCCCACTCTTCACTCTGCAATTTTCTTATTTTATAAGAGTGACAGAGGCCGAGCCAAGTTAGCCTTAAGTCGGTGCTACAACCTGGCCAGGCTTGAATGTGAGTTTAAGCGTATTTTAAAATGCGGGTGCTCGAGGTTTTTTATTACACGGCGTAATGACTTACTATTCAGCCCTGGCCAGAGTTAACATACATCTACTGTATAAGTTAATTTTTGTAATATCAAGTGGTCGGGCAGAGTTACTCTCAGTCTGTAAAAATTTTCGGTGGGCTCTGCACGTACAAACTTTGATATTTTGCTAATTCGACTCCCGTGTCATGTTAGACTGATATTTTGGAGGTGGTTAACAACTTTCTTTGAGGCAATCCGAATCTACAGCTCTTTTCTGCAGACTTGTGATCGCGGCCTGACATAAGAATGCGCTGCAAACAGTACCTTTTACGTGACCATATTCTTACGCTACTGATGGTCGTATTTTAAAAATAAAATTATGTACACAATAACGTTTTTATAAGTTATTGTTTGGAAGTTTTTATTCATCGTAGATGGCAATGTGTTACATATAACTAATGATGATGTACATAAATGTGTGAAAACGTAAAAATAACCATGTCAAAAAGGAAATCTTTTCAAATTTCTTGCAAAGTTTTGTTTTATTATATATATATATATATATATATATATATATATATATATACTTTGTAACATCGGTGTATCCACATTAATTTTTTTTTTCCATGCTTTAAAACTTTCCGTGCCAATTTTAGAACACTAAACGCAGGGATCAATGTGCATCTAAAAAAAGGTAAATCACCTACAAGATTGCTCGTAGCTAAGGTACCATTGTTGGGATCAGCTGAGCGTGTCCCGGCGCTCGAGGAAGTTGAAGGCGAGGGAAGGCGCTTAATGATGCTCACTCACGTGTATGGTATAAATGGCGCTTTATTAGCATACAAATAATAACAGGTGAAATGGTACGGCGAAGTGTCGAGAGCTGTGACGGCAGCGGAGGCTGCGAGCGTGAGCGTGCGCGAATGCGGCTCATGCGAGGGTCGAGCTCGGACTGGGCTCGCGCCACACTAGGTAGCTGCTTGGTGGCTAGAGAAGGCGGCGGCAGTGCCGCTCGGCGTGGACAGCGCGAAGACCTCGCGTGGCTTCAGCTGCTGCTTGCGTCGACCGCCTGTGTGTGCCTTAACGATGGTCGAAGGCGCCACAACCACTCCCTCCCCAGAGAGGTTCGTGGGTAACGGGCCAAATGATACCTGCTTCTTAGGGGGGGCGTCTTTGGGGGCTGTCCCAGGAGTCGCCGCGGGGGGCTTTGGTGTCGGCGAGAAGTCCGCAGGAGGCGCGTTGGGAGGGTTGGTCGGCTGGCTCCCTAAGGAGGAAGAGTCAGTGGCCTCGACGTAGGCCGGCTTTAGGGCGTCCGTGGAGACCGTGCGATGAGAGCCGTTGACATAAATGACGTAGGTCTCGTCATCGACCCGGCGAATGACCCGGTGAGGGCCAGTGTACGGAGGCTGGAGGGGCTTGCGGATGGCGTCAACCCTCTTAAAAACGTGGGAGCACGTCCGCAAGTCCTTGAAGAAGAACGGGGTGTTCTTAGCTGCGTGTCTCGAAGCCGGTGCAGCCTTGATGGACTGAGCGAGTCGGCGGAGACCTTCTACGAAGGTGGCAGGGCTTGCGACGGGCTGGTTGTCCGTAGCGAAGAAGTCCCCGGGCACTCTGAGCGTAGTGCCGTAGAGCATCTCGGCCGGAGAGGCTTGCAGGTCCTCCTTGTAGGCGGTTCGGAGCCCCAGAAGGACCAACGGTAGTCGGTCAGGCCATGGGGTCCCGGGGTCGCACATGAGGGCGGCCTTAATGGTGCGGTGGGTCCGTTCCACCATGCCGTTGGACTGAGGGTGGTATGGCGTGGTGTGCACCCTTTTGGCGCCGAGGAGCTTTGTGAGCTCCGAGAACAGGGCGGACTCGAACTGGGCGCCCTGGTCCGTTGTTATCGTGAGTGGCGTGCCGTAGAGGCTAACCCACCTGTCGACGAGAGCCTTGGCGATGGTTTATGCCTGTTGGTCGGGCAGGGGAATGGCTTCTGGCCATCGGGTGAACCGGTCGATGATGGTCAGGCAGTAGGTATAACCCTGACACGGAGGCAGCTTGATGATCTCGATGTGGAGATGCTGGAAGCGCTCCTCGGGGACCTCAAAGGAGCCTAGGGCGGACCTGTTGTGCCGGTGGATCTTGGACCGCTGGCAGGGCTCGCATGTGCGCGCCCAACGGCTAACTTCCTTACGCATGCCTGGCCAGACATACTTGGAAGCGACAAGACGGGTCGTGGCCTTTACGCTCGGGTGAGCGAGACCATGGAGAAGCTCGAATGCTGTGCGTCGAAGAGCCCGTGGGAGATAAGACCGGACGACTCCCATGGACGTGTCGCAGAGGACGGAGCAGTCGTCGATCGAGAGGGTCTGCAGGTTGAGACTCGAGGTAGAAGAGACATGTTCGGCTTCCTGGTCCTCGGCCTGAGCTTCGGCGATGATCTTCGCGCTGAGTTGGGCAGGCATGGAGATGGTGGCGACGCGTGAGAGAGCGTCGGCCACCACGTTATCGTCGCCCTTCACGTGGACTAGACTCGTGTTATACTGGAGTATGTAATCCAGCTGACGGGCTTGCCTGGGCGAGGCCTTGTCTGAGCGCTGCGCCGCTGCGAAGACTAAGGGCTTATGGTCGATGCAGATCGTAAAGAACCTGCCTTCGAGGATTCGCTGCAGGTTTTTCAGGGCTGCGTAGATGGCTAGAAGCTCTCGATCGTAGGTGCTGTAGCATTTCTCGGTGTTGTCGAGCTTTCTAGAAAAGAAAGCAAGGAGAGCCCATGTGCCCTTGGAGTCCTGCTGCTCGAGGACTGCTCCGATTGCCGTGTCGGAAGCGTCCGTGCGAAGGACCAGCGGAGCGTCGGGTCGCAGGAACGTCGTTGTCGTGGCATCAGCGATGGCTTGCTTACTGCGAGCAAACGCAGCTTCTGCATCCAGCGTCCAGGTCAACTCAACCTTCTTTTTCCTGGGAGGCAGGCTCTGGAGAAGGTCGTTGAGTGTTCTAAGATGTTGGCTGCCCCAGGGACAAGGCGGCGGTAATAGTTGAAGAGTCCCATGTACCGACGCAGCTCGGTGGAGGTCTGCGGGCGCGGAAACTCTTTGATGGCCTCGACCTTGAGTGGCGGAGGTTTGAAGCCATGGCTGCATACCGTCCAGCCGAGATAGGTGACCTCGGTCTGCCCCAAGACACACTTGTCTGGGTTGATGCGGAGCCCAGCGGAGCGCAGGGACTCGAAGAGGCGACGGAGGTGCACCAGGTGTGACTCGTTGTCCTCGCAGGCGACGATGATATCGTCTAGGTAGGCCCTAGCAAAGGGCAGGTCCCGGAGAAGATGGTCCATCGTCCTCTGGAGAGACTGGGCGGCGTTGCGTTGACCAAGAGAAGAACGAGTGAACTCGAAGAGTCCAAAGGGAGTCGTCACTGCGGTCTTCGGGATGTCTTCTTCGGCGATGGGGATCTGGTAAAAGGCTTTTTTTAAGTCAATTACCGAGAATACCGATCCCTGCAGCTCCTGGAGAAGGTCCTCGACGATCGGGAGTGGGTAGCGGTCGGGCGTCGTGCAGCTGTTCAGTCGCCTGTAATCGCCGGTGACGCGCCAGGAACCGTCGGGCTTTGGAACCAGGTGGATCGGGCTTGCCCACTGGCTGGAAGAGGGCCGGATGATGCCCTGGGCCATGAGACTCGTCCTTGGCGGCGTCGAGACGAGGGCCGATGAGTCTCCGAGGGCGCTCGAAGACCGGGGGGCCATTCGTGTGAATGCGGTGAAGCACTGGGAGATCGGGCAGGTCTGCTGCCGATCCGTCAACCAGCGTTAGGTCGTTGAACTCCCGCACGAGGTCTTGGTAGCGTTAATAGAGGAGTCCTGTCGGAATCTCGACCTGCTGGACGACGGAGACGCTGTGGCCGGTTGTGAGGGCCGCAAAACCCTTGTTGGAAAGCCCGGTCGTGGCGTCGAGGAGCTGCTTTCCTTTGAGGTCGATCAGCAGGCTGAAGTGCGTGAGGAAGTCCGCTCCCAGAATGGCCGTCTGGACGTCGGCGACGATGAAGGACCAGACGAAGGTTCGGCGCAGGCCTAGGTTGACCTCGGCACGGTGTATGCCATACGTGGAGATCGTCGAGGCGTTAGCAGCGGTGAGCGTAAGAGAGTCGCGAGCTGGTGGCTTCTTGAACAGGGAAGCTGGGAGCAGAGAAACGACTGATCCGGAGTCGACGAGAAACCTTATTGTTGAAGTTTTGTCGGACACATGGAGGCGATTTTCTGCAGGGGGAGTAGCGCCGACTTCCGCCGCCTGATACGAAGACGGCACAACTCGTTTCCCTGGTTCGACGGGGTGAAGTTGCAGGGTGGCCTGCAGTTGCGAGCGTTGTTCCCCAGGGTGCGATGGTACCAGCACCACGGGTCGTTGGGGTCTCGGTTTGGCGTGTTTGACCTGCTTCGGGGGCCGCCTTGCGACTGCGTGGTTGAACGGCCACGTTGCTGGCCTTCCGGTTGTCGCTTAGCGATGTTGAGGAGCTGCGCGATGGACTGACGCAGCGACGCCATCTCCTTGGCCAGGGACTCCACGGTCGGCGCAGAAGACTAACCAGCCGTCTGAAGCTTGGTCGCTTGAGGGTGAACCGCGGCGACGTGCGGGTAGTCCTGGATCAGCTCGTCGGCCAGAGACGCCAGCTCCTCCAGCGGGGTTGATTTGACGACCCGGAGGGAGCGTGCCACGGACGGCGGCAGGAGGTCGAACCACCGGATCCTGATGGCATCGTCGGTGACCGTGGTGCCCGCGAGAGCTTTCATGCGACGCAGGAGCTGTGACGGCTTCTGGTCGCCTAGCTCGAGCTGCGTGAGCAGCTTGCGGAGACGCTGATCGGCCGTGTCTGTCATGCGCTTCAGAATTTTAACCTTAAGGAAATCGTACTTGCCTTTAGCTGGGGGTGCCATGAGGACGTCGGCGATTTCCTGCACCGTGGCGTCATTTAAGGCAGCGACGACGTAGTCGAATTTGCTTGAGTCCGCGCGGATCCTGTGGTTGTTGAAGGCCGCCTCGATCCGGATAAACCACACGGTCGGGTTGGCCTTCCAGAAAGGCGGGAGGCGAAGAGGTGCGACCGACATCACGGGGTTAGTGTCATCACCCGTGGGGCTTGCGCCTCCAGTAGGATTGTCGCCGGGGGGACTTACACCATTGTCGTTGTTGACCATGGCAAGTGCTGACGGCGAGACAAGTGTAAAAAAAATAAAATGAAATATGAAACAAAATAAAACAAGAAATAAAGAAAAAAATATATAAAAACAGAAATAAAGAAAAAAAAAAAAACAAAAAATAGAAAAAAAAAATACACCAAACCAGGGGGGATAAATGGGTCATGGGACCCACGGTAAGAACGAAGTTCTTTGAACATGACGAGTATAAAAACACAATTTTTCAGGTAACAAGGGGGTCGCCAGACCCATTAAAAGAACGAAGCTCTATAAACTTTAATACTGCATTCATGTAGTTCACTAAACAAAAACTTGAAAAACGAATAAAAAAAAAAAATAGTTCAGTACTCACGATGGTTGAACTTCGTAAGAACGTCGTGCATGAATACAGTACTCACGAAGTTCAACCATCGTGAGTACTGAACTATTTTTTTTTTTTTTTTCTTATTCGTTTTTCAAGTTTTTGTTTAGTGAACTACATGAATGCAGTATTAACGTTTATAGAGCTTCGTTTTTTTAATGGGTCTGGCGACCCCCTTGTTACCTGAAAAATTGTGTTTTTATACTCGTCATGTTCAAAGAACTTCGTTCTTACCATGGGTCCCATGACCCATTTATCCCCCCTGGTTTGTTGTTTTTTTTTTTTTATTTTTTTATTTTTTTTTTTTTTCCTCATTTCTGTTTTTATTTATTTTTTTCTTCATTTCTTGTTCCATTTTTTTTCATATTTCATTTTATTACATTTTTTTTTAAATTTTTTTGTATTTCCTTTATTTAATTTCTTTCTTATTTTCATATTTAATCTTTTTTTTTTCATTCTCTTTTTTTTCATGTACTATTCTTTTTTTTTATATTTAACTTTATTACTTTTTTTTCATTCTTTTGTATTTCCTTTATTTCTTTTTTTTATATTTTTCTATTTATATTCATTCTTTTGTATTTCCTTTATTTCATTTCTTTTTTCATATTTCATTTCATTATTTTTTAATATATTATTTTATTTGTTCAAATTTCATTTAATTTCATTATTATTTTTTTTCATATTACATTTTTTCATATTTCGTTTCTTTTTTTTTCATATTTAATTTCATTATCTTTTTTTATTTATAACAGTAATTATTAGCATTACTGCAATGCCAAAAAAACCTCAGGTTTAATGAAAATACAAATATTTAATGCGTAATAACGCGCCTTATTATATTTAATCTACATAACCATATTTATGCTAATTAAATTTTTTATTTTTTTACTTTTAGATGTATTATTTAGAAAACAAATACACAATTTATAAAACAAATTCATAATTGAATGTATTATCAGTAAATACATTTAAAAATGGAATGTTATAGTTACGAATCACACGATAAGTACAAGAAACCGACTTCTATAGTCGGCAGCGCTCGTAGCAGAGCGGGTAAGGTACAGGACTTACATGCAGAAGGTTGAGGGTTCAAATCTCTTTATTGGAAAATGTTTTTTTTTTTTTTTTTTTTTTTTTTTTTTTTTTTTTTTTCGAATTTTAAAAGAAAAAAAAATTCTGAGTCAGAGAAAAATTACTGTGGGGAAATGAGATTAAAATTTGTTAAAAAATTAATTGTTTGGGAGTGTGAGGTGGAATGGTGGGTAAAGGTGTGCAGAAGAGTAACACGGCACGGTTGACAAATATACATATATAGTTAGGAGAGGGGAAGTATGTAGAGAACACTTGGTGAGGGGGGACGGGGTGAGGGGAAAAACTTGAAAGGAAGAGATTTCTGATTTAAAAATAAAAAAATCTGTCGGTTTTAAAATTCCAGCCCCCCGAGTAACGCGACATAAAGAACTTCGTTCTAAAAACTGCACTGCACAGCACTGTCACACAACCTCTCACTCTGCCTTTGTCCTTGTCTTTTTTTTTTAAAACGGTCCACGAGAGCGAGAGAGAGAGAGTGCGGGCACGTTAGCGCGTGGCTCGTAGCGTCACCCGAGTTAACGATGGCCGTGTTCCACGAACGCAAGCGAGCGCGCGGGCTTTTGCTAAAAAAAATGGCGGCGGGCCGGACAAAGCACGCGCACTGCAAGGCGTGAGCGAGATGAGTCGCCTTGCTCGCCGAAAAAAGAAAAGATGGCGAAGAAAAAAAACGCGATTGTTTAGCTCACCTCGAAACTTTTTCAGGCGGGGTCACCACTGTTGGGATCAGCTGAGCGTGTCCCGGCGCTCGAGGAAGTTGAAGGCGAGGGAAGGCGCTTAATGATGCTCACTCACGTGTATGGTATAAATGGCGCTTTATTAGCATACAAATAATAACAGGTGAAATGGTACTACGAAGTGTCGAGAGCTGTGACGGCAGCGGAGGCTGCGAGCGTGAGCGTGCGCGAATGCGGCTCATGCGAGGGTCGAGCTTGGACTGGGCTCGCGCCACACTAGGTAGCTGCTTGGTGGCTAGAGAGGGCGGCGGCAGCGCCGCTCGGCGTGGACAGCGCGAAGACCTCGCTTGGCTTCAGCTGCTGCTTGCGTCGACCGCCTGTGTGTGCCTTGACGATGGTCAAAGGCGCCACACCATGACCATGCATGACTCGCATTATTAATGTTTAAAAGCTATTACTACTAACCCTATTATTAATATAGCAACGCAGTGAACAATTATTCAGTCAACACCTTCATGAAAAATTGGGCGATCTTCACCGCTCTTGTTGCAATAAATTTGATTAAATAAACGAACAATGCTCAGGCTCAGTAAGTTCTAGCAATATATACTTAGGTTGGTATTAAATAACACGGAAAATCTGTGAAACCTTGATGTAAAAGAGAAAGGAAGGGTGCAAGTGAGTGAATCACCTTTTTCTCTTTTGACGCATGTAGGAAAGCTAGCCAGAGGTGGGAAGTGCCAATTTTAAATGACTAAACTAGAGCAACTCCAGCCAATTAGATCTTTGGCTATTATCTTTTCCCCCAAAATTCTCGGCAGCAAGCTTTCCTGCGTCATTTTCCAGCCAGCGCTTGGTCGAGGCCTGCTACTCCTTATAAAAACGGCCGAGAGGCATAGATCAGACACAGTTTTATTTCACCCTCGAACGATTGCATAGGTTGCTAGAGTCTGCCTCTGCTATCTCACGGTTCTCCTTGAGAGTGGTTTTAAATCTTCGATCTCGGACACCTCACGCTGGTTTACTCCGCTGTACGTTTTATATTAAAAATAAAAGTAAGTCGACTGTAAATACTACAGTGGCTTTAAATACTACAGTGGCAAGTCCATTTCTTTTTTTTTCTCTCGGTTTCAATCTCAGACGTGTTTTTGTTGGAGTTTGAAATTCGGTATCGGTAAATACCACGTTACAAAATAAAATAGACGAATTATTCCTCACGTAAAGTCTAGGGCAACACATTTACTCCGAATGGTACTGGTAGATCCTAGACTGGTCGCGAACCTAAACCCTTTTACCCTCTTGTGTAACCTCTAGAGTGTAACTGCCTCTGCTCGTAACGGTACTGGTAACCTCTAGATCGTGAATGGGATACTTTTTAACACACTGTACCAAGTGTTCTCAATAAACCCGAGGGGCGCCGCGAGTGAGTTCATCGCATTATTGCTCGACAACCGCGGTGATTCAATCAAAACGGCCGTTCTTGCCCCCTTTTAAATAATCAGACAAGAAATATACCCACCTTTTTGCCTCACGTCCCACCTACGTACCCAGTCCTAGCCCCAAGTTATTGAGCAAAAGCTTAGACACGAATAATACGTTCCGCCGATGTATCATAAAAATTTTTGAGGCTCCAGAGGGATAATACCTTATCTTGTAGTTAACTCGGGCATTAGGATAGTACCTGTTTCTTTTCGCGTTTTATACTAATTCTATTTTTCCATTTTCGGTAAGCAAAACCGTACTCGGGCCACTCTGGAAAAATACGTGCGTCGGAGTGCCTAACAGTGCCCCTGAAGCGCATTATTTTTTCGAGAGTCGACTGAGCGGGCAGCTACCGAGTCTAGCGGTTTTTTTTACAAATTCTGTTTTTCCATTCTCGGTACGCAAAACCGTACTCAGGCCACTCCAGCAAAATACGTGCGTTGGACCACCTTACAGTGCCCCTGAAGCGCATTATTTTGTCGAGAGTTGACTGAGCGGGCAGCTACCGAGACTAGCGGTTTTTTTTTACAAATTCTATTTTTCCATTCTCGGTACGTTAAACTGTACTCAGACTACTCTGACAAGATATTTATATAGATTTATTCTTCTCTAATGCTCTAATTGGCTTATGCAAAAATTCTAAAAATTAGAATAAGGTGGGGAATAAGCTGCAGCTTTCGGAGAAGCTGTTTTAAAGTTTATAAAAGGAGGATTGAAAACTAAAATATTTAGTTTTGTAAGATCATTGTAATAGCTCGTGCACGTTCATCGCCTACGTTCTTTAGTGAAATGGAACTCATAGAAATAGAGAGTTACCGGAATATTTTAGATCGTCTGCTACCACAAGATTTCAATGATGGTGATAAAGAACCTTACACGTCACCAACCCGCGTATCTACAAGCTCCATTTCTAATATACACGAGTTAGAAGAACTGGAAACCCAGCCGTCGCATTCACTGATAACGATAGTTGAATTGCATCCACCATCAGTGTCTGACTGCGAAGAGAATTTTGATGTGCTTCCCGGTAAGTAACATTTTATTGAATAAATTTTTGAACGTATTTATGATAAGCCTTTAGTAATTGTTGTATAACTTTTTTTCCCTCTCCTCTTGAATCAATATCTTTCTCTTCTTAGCTAACAGTACCGCTCTCAAATATCGATGTAGCACTGTCAGCGGTAGTAGAAGCCGATTTTGCAAGTTTTCCTCCAGGACCGTCTTGCCCAAGAATCGCCATCCCATTGGCAAATTTATCTCCAGCGTCTCCTACCCCATCCTATACGGAGAGGTTTGAGACGCTTGAAATGGTGCGGTGGAGTTCACCTACGGCTGCAGCTTAAGATTTTTATTCGCGCTTTGGTAAATTACTCTGTTATATTTAATAACTTTTTTATATTCATTATTAATAATTAATACAATTATGTGAACTTCTTTCTAGAATCAATCTCTTTTTCACCATGGGAAACAGCATCATTCTCCAAACATCGGCATAGAATCGTTAGTACCATTATACTCTGAGAGTCTATTTCCAGAGTCTCCTACATCTTCTTTTACGAAGAGGTTTAAGATTGCAAACTGGAGTTCACCGCCAGCGGAACCTTTACATCTAGTGGTGCCAGTCATAGATCTAACGACATCACCGGTAGCGAATAATGAGTCATCAATAATTGATCTAATGACATCGCTATTAAGTAATAATAAGGAAATAATTGATATATCATTACCATTAGTTGATGATATACCATCACCTGAAATCGTATGTGAAGTAACGTACGTAAATAAAAGGAAAAGAATTGAAGAAGAAGCGAATAGTGAAAGAAAAAAAGTGTGTCGTTCTCAAAAATTTGATTAAAGTTCTTATTTTTTATTTTGTGTTATATCATGAATTGAGATTGTAGTTTTCAGAATGCGTAATGTATTTGCAATAAATAAAATTCTAATTTACAAAAAAATCAGCATTTTTTTGTTTAGTAATACCTATTTAGTATTGTTAATAATATTATTTAACATATTTAGTTAACATTTATATTAGTTTCAGAAATTTTAATTCTTAAAACAAAATCTGCCCATATTAATTTTATTTCTATTTCATTTCTTTTGAAAATTTGAAAACAATTATCTTAAATTAAAAATAATCCTAACTTTTTTAAGTAAGCACTTCCATTATAACGTTGCTTTAAAATTTTTTTATCAACTATGTACTGTTTTGTATGGAAATTGCTCCAAACCTGTCGAGAAAAGAAGTCCCGTTGGGAATTGTCGATCTTCGGATTAGTCAGCATACGTAGGGGCTTTGAACTATACATGTAGAGACATAATCATATGAGACAAGGTATGCGTTTGACATATAAATTATACGAGGAAAAGAAAGCTGTACTCAAACATTTAGCTGTTTTAATTTATCATAGTGGGAAAATTTGGAGCGACTTCTAAGCTTACTGTGATATCACTATACTTAATGTATTAAGATTATCTACTTCTCTATTTTGAAAGAACAACTCTTCTAACCGAAAAGCATGAAAAAGTAAAGTGATGCTTCTAACTATACAACTGTTCAAGTATTGTCGCAGCTTTTTTTAGTATACCCACAGCTTCTTGCGAGCTCTGATATACTCACAGTGGCTTAGGCGCGCTGAAAAAAGAGAAGCTGCATCTTGTACTCGCTTACGGGGGAAAGTTGCATCTCATACTCGCTTACCGAGAGGGGGTTGCAGAGATTTTACGCAAACTCAAGCAGCGCTGCGGCTGGAAAGATGTCGCTAGCTCTGATAAAGAGAAGTTATGAATAGGGGTTGTATCTTATTATTTTCTCAGTTTTACTAATGCGACACAAGTAGTAACAGCAACGGTGAAAAAAAGAAGCCAGTCAAATAGAGAAAACATTGAGAAAACAATTTTCAACCATAAAATTCTCAATATATAGATACTCGTCAAACGCATGATCATGTATTTTGTTATCAGTATCAATGGCTTTCATAATGCTGATAGATACTTCATACCAAAAGAACTTTCCGTGGTTTCATTGCAAGAAAACTTTGTTGGACACTGGATAGTCAAACCACCCTGCAATTTTAATGATTTACCGCTAGATATAAAATAGCATAATAATGACCAGATACTAGAAGTCCACGAAATTAAATGGCTTAAAGGTGACACTTCATTAAATGACTTGAAGTATTGTCTGACTAATATTACTAAAAACCTTAAAAGAACTTATACATATGCAAGTGATGAAGTCCAATACATTAGCTCAACTCTGACGCGGCACGTTTACGATTTATTGCAAACATGTCGTCCCTTCAAACACCTCGAAGATAAAGTTTATTCTCCTGTATGCCTTACGCACAGGCAAATTCAGTTTGAAAAGAGAAAAATATTTTTTACCCTACTCAAAGCGCACTTATTTAAACAATGGTTTATTACTAGCACATCAGTCAAGTCATCAAAACAAGACAGTGATTCATACTATGCAGCATGTGAACATCTTTAAATGAAAAAACTGATGCCTACGCGAATGAGTGGTCACGACGTGGTTGGTTAGGTATAGCATATGGTGAAAAAAATCGTAATTACATTGTTGCTTTTTATAATTTGCATTTTAAATATAAGGTGTTTAACAAATAATTCTGCAATTCTAGTTTTGTACATGTCAATTCTTTTATTTAAAAATAACTTGATTGATCAAAAATAAACAACGATGTTAACAAATATTTTCCATCCACCTCACATCCTACAATATGATGCAACACCCTCGCTTACATTAAAAAATGCATATAACCATCGCGTATGCAAGCTGCACAAGATTTTACATATTCAAGCAGCGCGCAAATCAACGCTGCAGATGCGCATTGCACTGCGCACAACTTGAGCAGCGCTGCAGCTAGCACGCACAAACTTAAGCGGCACGTGCAAAAATAGGAAACTGCTGGACCTGCTCGCCTATTGGCCACAGGGGAAGCAGGGATACGCCACAGAGGGGTACACGCTGCGGAGAGGAGGGCTGTTCTAGAACCACCATAACTTATCTATGGCCTCTAATTTCCCTCTATCCCCCACCCATCCCCTTCAAAATACCTTGTTATTTGTGTGCTTTCTTGCTATTTTGTATACTTAATCACATCCACCACCATGCATAAACATAAATCCACAACCTGCAATAAAAAAAAATGAAAATAATGACACTAAAAATCGAAACACGGGAAATGCGTATACAACAGATCGAAAAAAGATAAGGATAAGCGTTCTTAGCGGATCATATAAGCTGTCCCTTACAAGACAGCATTACGTTGTATGACACGCAAGCTCCAGTTGCAAGATTTAGCCTACGACTATCAAAGATAATAATATTATTCTTAATAATAATAAGCGTAATATAAATATACACTTATACACACATACACACTTTGATAGTCGTAGATGAAACCTTGAAAAAAATTGCATAATATATTACGCAGTGCCATCTTGAGAGAAACAATTTACGTGATTCTGAGCGCTTCTTACCTACTTTTGACCTGTTGTATGCGCATTTCCCGTTAATTTTATTTTTAGTGTTATTTAGTGTTTAGTGTTATATTCTCTCTTCTTTGTTGCAGGTTACAATGTTATATGTGTGCCATGTAGGTGCACACCGATGTGCGGCCGCATTTTACCAGTCCTTTTTCTTCTGACAGCCCTTATTGTCTTTATAAAATTATTAACGGATATTGGGTTTGTGCACCTCTTTTTTAAAAGGACATTTATAGTTTCTGTATATGGCACGCTTTTTACTACCGTTTAAAAAAAAAATATTATTAAAATGTTGAAATGGATAAGCTTTTTTTACAGCATTTTTTTAAACAGCAGTATGTTTAAGTTGGCTCTTGGTAGCCATGGTAATTTTTTGTGTAGTAACCTTCTTCTGCACACATTTTGCTTTTTAAGCCCTAAATGTTTGATAATTATTTTTCATCAAAGCTGGTTAAAAGTAGCTGGTTAATATACGGAAAAAAACACTGAGAGCTTTGTCTTCCTGAGCTTAGAGATTGTACTGTGAGAGCACAGTCTTGTTGAGAGCACAAGCTCATGCCCAAGTCTGCGCCTTATTACAAAGACACTCTGGGCCCTACCTTGGCTAACTGAGCATCTTGACTTGGGCTGAGCTGTCACCTATTTTCAATGTCTAATCAGGACGCATCGAGCTGAATAATAGAAAAGATTTTCAGGATATAAGTCTTCACACCGTCTACCGTGGATCAAGCTAAGAATCATCATATTTATGTTTTTCAAGGTGCTGATGACGAATACGACAATTTCTATAATCGCAACTTACGTAAATCATCGCAATTATCTTATAAAACTGAATTTAGAATAATCAATTTAATGAGACATTTAATGGTTTCCCTCTTTATCTTCTTCCCTAATTACGGATTTCATTAATGTTTTTTATCTCTGGCGGTAAAGCCAGTAATATTTGTATGATAAATGTAAGATCTTAGCATTCATAACTACTACGTATTTGTCATTTTGTATATTATACTAAGGCCAGATGTAAGACACTTGAACTTATCCTACTACAGGTAATTAATTAGTTTTAAATGAGATTTATCTCTCCTACATTATTAATTATTTCAATTTTTTATAAAATTTACTTTATATTGCTTTTATTACTGTTATGCATTCTTTATTTAATCAATTTATAAGTGGTTAGAAAAAAATCTTTATTTTTAGATTCAATGACAGACATGGAAATGATTTTTTTACGGTATTCCACACTATAAATTGGAATAATTGATCGTTTGTATTTAGTATTATTACAATTTTAAACACAATCAAACTGCATATTTTTAGAATTTTTAAAAATGAATAATATAAAAGTAAGAGTAAAAAGAGATGGAAATTTTTTATTTAGAACTTTCTCTTATTTTCTGTATAATGACGAAGATTTCCAGAGGGCCGCTCGCTCCTTAGTATCAAGAATGTTGTAGATGAATGGGAAAAATATTATGAATTTATAGTAGGATACGACTATTATCAAAATGTGAAAAATAGTGGTGATTTTATTAACATAATGTCAAAAAATGGTACTTATGAAACAAGTATCGAAATCAAAAGCTTCTTAGCTATATTTTATGTTCACGTTATAGTTAATTTCTTTAATAATGATATCTAAACATTTAGAAATTTAAATAGTCATCTTAAGGTAAATTTATATTTCTCTGGAAATATTGATTCTGGTCATAACAATGTATTAGATTTTGAAAATCTAACAAAAAATTTTATTGATGATAGCTTACAAAAATCATTCAGAAAACAGGAAGAAATCCGTCATAATAATCAGAGAAGTATAGATAAAAAAAGAGGTTTGCACCAATTGCTTGACAATACCACATTTCCAAGATACGAGTTTGATGAGAAATCATATACTATAATAAATGATTATTATTTAGAAAAAGATCTTCCAAGAAGTTAAAAATTCAAATCCTCAAAAAATAAATAATATTCGATTAGAAGTTAACAATGCAATAAGTAATACGTTTAACATAAAACATAAAATAAAATTATGCAATAACTTTATAGTTGATGATACTTAACCTAAGCAATTTGAAAACTCATTAGATAATAGTTTATGTGAAATAGATGAGAATAAATTGTTTAAAATTTTTTTTCTTTTTTTGCATAGTAAAGACTATAAGCATTCTAGAACAAGATTAATAATAGTTTAAAATTTCGTAAAAAAATAGGACTTTTACATTAATTTTGTTATATAAAATAAATATTTCAAAAGTGTAAAAAATTCTGAAAATTATTTTTTTTAAACAATTAACATAGGAACTGATGGTACGTCAATTAAAATACAAAGTTTCGTGGATATAGTAAATGTACATATTACAATTGTTAATTAAAATTCTATAAATATGTTACATTTTGATAATTGTTGAAATTATTTAAAATTGAAAATTCAATTCTTAGAAAATATGGATTCAGGTATATTTAAGTTATCGTGTTATTAAAACACGGGTATTAAGAGAAAACTTAGAAATCTCATATTTGTTGAATCTAAAAAAAAAAGCACTAAATACGAAAAAATAAACAATACATTAAATAATAAGAATTCAAATTTAATTTAGAATAATACTTAAGACGAAAATAATTATTTATTAATAAGTCCTGCGTTTTATGGTGAAATGAGTTATAAGTGTAATTATTGTTCAGCAGTATTTTGGCCACAAGAAAGAAAAAAGTCAACGTCTTATCACAATGGAAAAGTTTGTCAGAGTCCGTTGAGTAATGAGATAAAAAATTTAAAAAACTTTTACCTAATGATGACAATTTCAAAATACTTATCAGGTACTACAATAATGTGTTCAGTTTTGCATCTATGGTAAGTAGAAAAATAGAACAAAAAGTAAACGGTGTATATAATATTAAAATTTAAGGACAAATTATTCATGTTGCGTACAACACAGTGAATTTCAATTCTAATGAAAAACTAAAAAATAGTCAACTATATATATATATTATAATGATGAAATTGCTGTACATCTAAGAATATAATCTGTAAATAATGCTTAGAGTCTTAAAAAACATATCGAGACTTTGAAAAAAAATTATGAAAGACAATCCAATAGAGAAAAATTACAAACATTAACATCAAATTGCAAATCTAAAAAAACTACCAAATTATAAAATGATTTTTTTTAAAAACGAAATACATTTTAATCCATAATTATAAGGGGGATGGCTAACACAACAATTTTTTATTTATTCTTACATCATGATAAAATATAACCGTTTGAATTATTTGAGATATATTAAAAAAAAATTTAAGAATTTACTGTTATTAAGGTTTATTAGACGCAATCGTTAACAGTGCATCCAACATTTCTAAAAATTTTGAGACAAACATGAAATTGAAAATCTATTTACACTTCCATCTACATACATTGGGAGTCCCAGATATATGCAGAAACATTATCAAGATGCAATGTCTATAATGAGAAAATGTGGTAGACGAGATTTTTTTATAACAGTTACATGTAATCCTAAATGGAAAAAATTGAAGCTTATTTCATCAAAATTTCCTAAAAATACAACACCAAATAATATTCCGAATATTACGGTTCGACTATTTCATTTAAAATCAATGTTAGTTTTTGATGACATTATTAAAAACGGTATATTTGGTAAGGTATTATCATATGTTTCTACCATTGCATTCCAAAAACGTGGTCTACCTCATGCACACATCTTAACAACATTACATCCTGATAAAAAAATGATTTCACCTGAACGAATTGATGCAATTATTTCGGCTGAAATTCCTTCTGGTAATACAAAGCTTGCAAAATTGGTGATTAAGCACCTCCTGCATAGATCTTATACAGAACGAAGTCCTTGTACGATTGATGAAAAATGTATGACAAATTTTCCAAAATCTTTTACAAGCGTAACTTTTTTCAAACGAATGGTTACCCTGAATATAAAAGAGAAAATAGTACTTCTGAACAACATGTTTATAAACTTTGGAGAAAAAACGAGATTTTCATAAATATCTCTATGGTTGTACCGTATAATAAGTTTTTGTTGATGAAATATAAATGTCATATCAACGTCTAATTTTGTTCATCAATTTAAAGCATGAAATATATTAATGACCACATACATAAAAGTAATGACAGAGCGTAATCAAAATTTAAAAATTAAAAGATCAAGACGAAGAAATATTTGATGAAATTAATAGTTACGTTAATGCTAGATATATAGGTCCAATGGAAGCCGCTTGGAGAAAAACTTGTATTCGAAGAAAATAATATTAAAACTGTTATAGAAAACTACGAAACTCAGTTTAGTGCTTGGTTTAAATTAAATATGCACGATTAATTTGCAAAATTCATGAAGTATGTGAACATTTGAATATGCTACATTTTTAATAATAAATTGAAAATTGGGAAAAGAAAAAAAAATGTTATACAAAATACTGTAAAAGGTAGATTTAATATTGTATCTGCTAAAGATCATGAAAGGTATTTTTAAAACTTATATTAAACAAAGTAGCTGGTGTGACATTGTTCAAAGATATTAGAACATATAAAGACATCACATATAAAACATTCAGAGATACTGCAATTGCAATGGGTATAATAGACAATGATGAAAAAATAGATGATATTTTTGGAAAAGCAATTGCTGTTATGAGTTAATGTCAATAAAAACATATTTCTGCTTGGTTTTTTATTTTAGAAAACGTTCAATGTGATAAAAAATGGAATAAATACAAAAACTGTTTTACGGAGTATTAACCTGATAATAAAGATAATATAGCTCTTATAGATTTTGATCAAACTTTAGAATTAAAAGATAAATCATGAAATTCTTTTAATTGATTTATACAAAAAAAAATGGAGAATTATAAAGAAGATATGGAAGAAGAAATACGTTTCAGCAAGAAATGCCTAATACAATGTATAAAAGCCTGAATATAGACCAAAAAAAAAGTTCCATATTATTTGCAAAAATAAGAGTCATACTTTTTTTATAGATGGTCTGGAAGGGTCAGAAAAAACTTATTTTTATAAGACATTTATTTATTTTTTCATTTCTCAAAATAAAAAATTTTTGTCAATGGCATAGACTGGCATAGCATCAATTCTACTTCCTCGAGGGATGACAAGCCATACAACTTTTAGACTTTCTTTAGATCTTAATAATATATATAGTGCTTCTTAGAGTTTGAGTCAGATAAAAAAAAATCAAGAGAGAATGATTCAATTATTTGGAATGACGCTTCAATGATTAAAAAAAAGCATTGAAAATAGAAGACTTTAGGAGATTTGTGTAATACTGAAAAACATTTTGAAAATAAATTAATTGTTTTGAAGATAAGTTCCGTCAGATTCTTCCAGTAATGAAAAATGGTAGTAGGAAAATTATAATTAAACAATTTACTAAATCTTTATTCTTATAAAATTCATTCCAAGTCTTAAGACTAGAAATAAATATTCGTTCTTATAATAAAGGATTTTTAAAATTTTTTTGGAAATTGGGGAAGGTGAAATAAAAATTTAAAAAATTTTAAAAATTGGATTTTAAATGATGTGTGTTAATGAATATTTTCAAATATCTGTAATCGTTCGATGAATAGTGTCATACCAATATTGCGTAATAAATATACCTGTTATTTTAATAATAAAATTCTAAGAAAATTAACAGGAGAATTAAAATTTACTATAGTATAGATATCGCAACTTATAAGGGAGTTAATAAATCGGACGATAATATTCACTTAAGTTTTCCGATTAAGATGTTAAATAATATTTGTAAGGGATAACCACCTCATGAACTAAATTTAAAAATTGGTACAATAGTGATGTTACTTAGAAATTTCAGTATATGAGATGGACCGTGTAATGGAACACGTTTATGAATTACAAAATTATGACAGTAGGATAAAGAGGGGGAAATAATAACTGGAGAAAAAATTGGAAATAGAATATTCATTTCAAGAATAACATTTGACACAGAAAAAAGCTAAACATTACCGTTTATTTTATATCGTAAACAATTTTTAATCGTTGTGGCATTTGCTATGACAATAAACAAATTCCAAGGTCAAAGTTTTGATAATCTAGGCTTGTATTTAAGAAGACCCTCATTTTTTCACGGTCAATTATATGTGGCTTTATCGAGATGCAAAATTAAGAGTCATTTATTTATTTAAGTAGAAAAAGAAAAAATTACTGAAGTAGAAAAAATTGTTTAGAATAAAATTTTAACTTAATTAATTGACTTTACTCAATAACTCTTATAAATAAGTTAACAAAACTTATGGCAATAATTAAAAAGTTATTATACTTATAAAAATTTCATCGCTTAACAACCATACATGGCATAATGTATTTTTTTTTTATTATAATTCTCTTTTGTTAAAAAAATTTGACCTTAAATTTTTTAGAAGGAAGAATCTCTAATATTTTTTTACAAAATTTATCGACATGTGATAGCCTAATATACATGTAATAAGAAAATTACTGTACGTTTTTGAAACATGTGGTTACTTTTATTATCATTAACAGTTTTAATTGCAGTTGTGAAATTAAATTTTTATTTGTTGATTTATAAAAAATTACAATATTACAATAAATTTTTTTTAACACGTTACGTCGAAGGAATACATAAGAGACAGACGGGTTTTTTAAATTGGATTATAAACACTATATATTAATATACACATAAATTATCAATATACGTATAGAATACATGTATAAGTTGATAATATTGATAAATATTGTCAATTATTTTTTCAATTTAAAATTGAGTTCAGAGAGCTCTCTCTCTTCGGAGTTCTCTCTCTCATGGAGAATTCTGTCTCTTCGTAGTTATGATATAGCTAACTCCATTAGGTTATTAACTTAACCTCTTTTAATAAGGCAATTCTTCAACGGTTATTATTATTTAATAATAATTTAACGTTGTAATTTGTATATGTAATTGTATCATGTTTTATATTTACATATAAAAATAATGCATGTTACATTGTTTTGAAATAATAGTAAAACAAAAAATGTTCAACGCACTGAGAACTTTATATTTATTGATGATTTAAAACAATTTGATGATAATTATATTACGATATATTTACATTATTGTTGAAACAGGATTAAACTTGAATTCTATAGTTCATCAATATCTATAAAGTCCATTTATTTCCTCGTTGGCGGTGTGGAAAAGAAGATAAAAAGTATTAATGAACAAACTGCGTATAATTAGATATGCTGGAAATAGGGATAGTTTTTACTTAGTAGAGAGATTGTGGGGTTATAAGAAAATTAATGTGTGAGAGCTGTAAGGTAAGACAAGGAAAATGGTGTGCGGGACTGTGGGGGGCTTTGGGTGGAAAAGCAAAATGGTGTGGGAGCTGTGGGGGTCTAAGGAAAAAGTTAGAAAATGCTAAATTAACGGTGAAAACGGTTGAATTTTAGCTTATGTGTGGGGGGATTGTGGGGGGCTGTGGGGGGGAATATGTGGAATGCTCCTCACAAATAACTTTATAATATAGGGAGGGGAGATATAAATGTGTATATATATATATATATATATATATATATATATATATATATATATATATATATATATATATATATATATATATATATATATATATATATATATATATATATACTTGTACCTTATGGCCTAGCAGTCCAGCAAGTTTTAGTGTTATTACTTATAAAAATATGTTTGGAGAGTCTGCGCTACCTATACGCACTTTTTGTTGCTAATAGTGGTGTCTCTCTCGTTTAAAAAACATCGTTTTGTGGGCAACCTCTTGGTGTGTTTTGATTTAAAAAAACTTCCTGCTTGTTATATTTGACCGTAATTCATCGTACTTTTGTCAGGTATTGTAATATATTACTATTGTAATAAGGGGATAATAATAACCTGTTGGTATTTCGATTTATTGCCTGTTCTTTGTTTCCACTAGCCAGAATTTTACATTATTTAGTCCTGCATTTTTTTGTACGATCTACATGTTTATAGTATATGGCGATTGTGAAGGCTATCTTATGCTTTACTTAATTATTATATGTATCTTCAATTTATTTTGCTCTCTCACAGCTACCAGATTACTATATCGCTTCTAATAAATATTATAATAGTAATCTCTGAGTTTATCTAAAGTCATACTAATCTTATATTACAGTAAGTTTGTTGCTTAAAGCTGTATCTTAGAATTTCTAAACACGGACTGGTTGAATTGTATTAGCATTTGCAGATGTTTTCTCTTTGATTTGTTGAATCTTGAGACATTAACTCACTTTATTATCTTGTTGACTTCACTTTTACTTACTTAAGACAAGCAAAATAAAGTTTTCTTCTAAATACCATAATTATTTTTATGGCTACAGCCATTGTAGTTACAACCTTTATTTTTCAAGACATTTTTTTCTTATATATACGACTAGTATAGTTTTTCATCCCATGATCCAAGTCATTATTTATTTTCTCCGAGATTCTTGTATGCGTCCATTATTTATATAGAGTTTTCTTCTAATGCTCTCACATAATTTCAGTTGACGATAGATAAGTCAGCTTTGTTAGAGGTTTTTCTTTTCAACAAACATCAACTGTTTTATCTAAACTGGTATACTGATCGTCTCGTTCAATATATTGATATATTCTGCATGCAACTCACCATTATTGTTAGATGCAATAAAATAACCTCTACTTTTGTTTTACTGTGATACTTTTTTTTATATATGTATTGATAACGTGCCTTTTTTTTAACAATTTTAAAAACATCGGCTTCTATTAACAAAATTTTCATTTTATTTTATTTAAGGGTATTATCATCGGCATTTATGCAGCTATTACACAGCTCAAACATATGACATCTCATAATGCCATTCACTTTTTTAGGAAAGTTTTGGGGGACCAGATGTAGTATTTACATAAAATTTTTGAGGGGTACTTTTATAAATCCCAACGTTTGGCGAGTTTATGCATTACGCCTTTTATTTTTCATTTTTTCCTACTCTTTAACGCTTCTTTAAAATCAAGACAATTTTCTTTCATTATGAAGATTTCCACACACATATAAGCATAAAATGTTTTACCGTAATTACCGTAAGGGCTTTTAAAAAGCATAGACACATAGCAGGTACCGTTTTCTTTGGTGTCCGACGGAGTATAAAATTCGTTTTTAGTTAACAGTGACCAACTCAGCGTAACACTAATTCTTTATCAAATTATAATAGATGTATGGTAAATAAGTCTTCAATTCGTTATATTTATTCTACCTAGTATGGGCAATCATTTTTTGTTTTAAGGCTACTGTTTTTTAACTTCATTTTTTACATAGTGGACGACCTAACAAATGTTTTTTGTCAAAAATTAGTATAATACTTCTTAACCCTCCAGCAGCCATTACAGCTTATTTTTCTGTCAGGATTGGCATTATTATTGACGTTTGAATAATATCTGTCAAAAAAATCTATGCGTGATGAACGTCCTGAAGGGACACTCGCTGGCATGTAATACTACCCTATTAAAGAAAACCTTACTACAGGATAGTTTTTCTGAACTTTCTGTACACAATTATATTTTAGGTATTAAATATGGACAAGAAATAAGTGTGACATCGTACGTTATGGATATGAGCGTGACGTTACAGATGTTTTTAGCGTAGGCAGTAGAACGTTGTTCTAAAATCACCAGAAGATTCGATCAAAGTGCACAGTCTTGGACTGGCCAGCCTATATATTATAAAAGGTATTTTAATACTCAAAATTATTCTATTTAATAACGATCCCTAAAACTTTTTGTACGTTGCTTCTTGTAAAATATTTGATTATCTTTAATACTGTTGTCTTGAATGAGAGCCCAGTAAAATTCGTATCAATGGTATTTCTTTCACTACTTTTACTGCGTGACGTTGGGATACACGATTAAAAATTTTATTTAGAATCAGAGAATATTACAGTCATCAATTTAACATTGCATAATATATTTTTTTAAGAAGGTTTGCATATTACTGATTTGCTTTAAAAATTTATGTCCTTTGTTTTGTTTTGTACACCTAGATCAATTAATTGTTCTACATTTTACATTTTTCCTGGAGTAGAAAGTCTATCTCTAAAATATAAAGGATCTTTGTTACTTCCTTTAATATTTATTTTTGATAAAGAGGTAATATTAGATACAGTTGGACATTTAACAGTTTTAAGTGTAGTTTGACTATGACATACTTAGTCATAGCCCAAAATACATAGTTATTACCAGCGCTACTTGCTTGTTTATATATAACTGAATGTTTCTTGTAGAAGGATGGCAAGCTATTGTTTCATTTTTATAAAGTTTACTGAACTAGACAATTTGAGCTTAATTAGTTAACTGATAAACTTATGCTCAAATTCCGTTGTTGCCGTTAAAATATGTATAGAGTTAAATATTAGATCTCAAATTTCGAGTAACAAATTATTTTTTAACTGAAGCAAAGCATTGCGTGAAAGAAAAACGATCATAATTCTGATTTTAAGAATATGTACGTTTTTTGAATTGTACAAGCAATTTTTTAACCTTAACAAAACTCTCCATGAGATTTATATCCTTAATCTCTGGCGTACTAGCCAAGGCTCTTACCCACTTTACTATGAGTGGTCTCAGAACAGGATATTTAACAACTTTTTGTTACGATGTGGTAGGTAACTTAAGTATAATGTAAGGTTTCTTACCTGATTATTGATGAATTTGATTTGATTATGGATTGCTTAAATAATAAAAAACTCGTTTTATTAACTGATTGTCTTAGTGAAACGTTTGTTCGAAATCTTAGAAATTAGTATTTTCTAGCAGAGCAGATTTCCTTGTAAAACTAAGTATTGGTCTTTTTTATCATTAATTTGTTACATTCACAATGAACAAATAGTTGTTAATACTGTTTTCTTAAATTTTTTAAAAATTGTTAAAAGTTAAAAGAAGTTTTTTTTGTTTCTGATACATGCAATTGTTGATTTTGTTTTATTTTTCCACAACTATTCCATTCGTGATTGAGGCAATTTTTTTTAAGGACGTTCATTACACAGTTAGCATAGAAAACGTTTAGAGAGTTAAGAAGAGTGCAAATATATACTGCATTGTTAGCCATTATTTTTGTTACATGGACGTACCTACATGCACGCTTTCACGTGTATCCAACCACTTTTTTATTATGTCATAAAATATGAAAAACCCACTAGTGGATCTATTTTAAAATTAATTACGTTTTTTATAAAAGTAATCTTTTGTAGAAACAAAAACTGGACGATTTCTGCAGATTATACAAGTACAATCTTACATGATTTTGTTATAAGGTGACATGTTCCATAGCAATGTTTTGAAATTTAACATTCAAAACTGGATACTGTTTAACGCTCTGCAATATTCGTCAGTATGTTTCATGCTATAAAGAATATATGGTTGGTGTTCGAACATTGTCTGTTAAAGAAACGTGTGTGTGCTGTACGCTTAAAAGGGATACTTACTGGCATGTAATACTATTGAGTAAGGTCCTATTACAGGATGGTTTTTCCCTACTTTTTTATGATAAATATATTTTAAATACAAAATTTAATCAAGAAATACTTGTAAAGTAGGAATAAAGAGTAAGTGTCGTATGTGAGCGTGACATTAAGATGTTACTAGCATAGGGAGCAGGAAGTTTTTTCTTAATCTTCGGAAGATTTGATGAAAGTACACAGTTCTGTACTGGCCAGCCTACATATTGTTCATGATGTATTGTGCAAAAATTTATAGTTTATTATCATTTGTTTGATAAACATTGAAACATTTATCAAAATTACACCTTTTATAGGTAAGTATACTCATTTTAACGATACTTGTACTATTTTTGTACGCTGTATCGTTTTGTAGAAGGTATATTAATAATCGTAACCATGTGGTCTGCCATTTAATTTCGTACAAGTATAACTCTATACATAAGAAGACCAACACCCACTGTCAGCTAGTTTTTTGTTTCTTTTTTTTTCTTTTTTTCTTAAATCATTTTGGTATAGAAAATAGCTTTTCCTATGCATTCAAATACTAAACTGTAGCAAAAAAAATATGACTTAAATGACTTACTATTTATAGAATTTTATGGCCTATACTTGTTAAAACCCATAGTTTTTATGCCAATATGATAAATTTTAAGCATACTTTCTACAAAAAGTTATAATTATAGGTATGTATTTATAAATAATGTTGCACAACTTACGTCACCTATTTTCGCACTTAACGCAGACTTGTCAAAAAAAAGTGATGTCCTAGTATGTATGTTGGACTTACGTTTACTTTTTGATAAAAAAAAATTTAAAAATACAATTAAATTAATTAACAAACTTATTTTTTAGGTTTTCTCGAGCTCAAAGGTAAGCTGTTAATGTATTTTTAATGGCACAACAGTCTCAACCAATACAGAGCATTTTCTGGCCTATGGGAAAGAGTTTAAATTTTTCTTTTTAAATTACTTGCTTTGCAAACGACAATGGCATTAGCCTTTTAGTAGTTATAATTAGTATAATAATCGTTTTCATTGCAAATCTCCCTATCATTTATTATGTTCCTTATTCTCTTAGGCAGTTGTAATTTTTAAAATCAATCTCTTTTACATGACTTAACATAATTGTTTGCACGTACTAGTTAAGTGTGTACTAAATTTTTAATATTTTAAGAACAAAAGTTTGTTCCTACGGATACCACTCTACTTGTCGGTATTCACTGATTAGCTATTTTTTTCGTGTGTAGACTATCCCACTATGTAAAGTAATACCCACTTTAATGGCTTTCTCTTATGTCTCTGGTTTACAGCTTGTTACTGTTCAGCTGTAGTAATAGTAAGGCCATAAATTATATGCCTCAACGCCTTATATCTGACCAAGTTCTTGCTGCATACCTCTCAGTTTGTGACATAATGGGATTTATTAAGTCATACATTATTATACTCTTATTTAGCCTGTGAACGCGTTTGAAATGATTTGTAACTGACTCATCATTATCCAACATAATAGTTTTGAGTTAAGACAATAAGCTGTCAATTTCTCATACGTTGCCGAATCTTTTAGAGAGGGCTGACAAAAGTTTATTTATAGGAGTAAATAGAGATAAACGTGTAAAGATCTGAACTGCTGCAAGCTCTCTTTATCTACTTTTAAGGATTCCGATGTAAAATTTTTCGTAATAATTAGAAACTGTTAATTGTTTTACATTCGTCCTTTGTTCAAAACACGGAAAACGTGTAGGGTCTGCCTTGACTATAGGTATATTATTAACTGCAGTGTATAAGTAGCTGAAAATATTTAAGTTCGACCCTGAAACCAACTATGGACTTGTTTGCTGTCTAGAACTAAAGTATAATTGCATAGCTTAACGCAGCGGCTCATCTCGTATGATTCTTTGTATTTACTAAAATAATTTTAACTGTTTATTAATTAGTGGGTTGATAAGCTGGTCAAATAAAAGAAAAATGTATTTGTCACATCTTATAGTTTTTTTTTTGTGTTCCAATCTTAGCCTATTTATCCTATTGTTTATATAATAGTTCTTATTTTTGTCCTTCGAATACGGAGATGACCAGTTGCAGAATGAAACAAGTGGTTTTTAAAAGTTCGTACTTTTTTTTCTAGTCTTTTGATATACTTTTTCTGCTAACATCATCTGATACAGCGTTTTTTCTTGTTTTTAAAAGTTTAGTTGTTGTTTTGTGCATATTTTTAATTTTACGTACGTTTTTTAATATACATATGTACGTATGTAGAGATGAATAGGAAAAAATAACAATTTTTACTATGTTTTTACAGAGACTTCAAAGAGATCAAGCGATGTTTTGTGACAGACAATATTTACGTGACAGAACCTGAGCTGTAACAACAGCCCAGTTCAGCCCGTATTACAGCCATGTTATGATTTCCACTATGCACACGGAGAGAACTCTGGTACTACCGTAGTATGTATAGCCGCGTGCAACAGTAGTATAGTGCGTCGTATACGACTGTAGCGACCGCGCGCCACAACAAAAGTATATAGCTTCTGCCACTGTAGTATACAGGCCTCCGTGCAACTGTAGTGCGTGAACTATACTACCGTTGCTTCTGCCTTATACTACAGTTGCAATGCTGATATACTGAATTGATATATAACCCCGCTTACCAACTTTGCTCGGGAGCCATACCAAATGGGTATTGACCCCAAGCAAATGTGCACACACACACAGTCGCACACATAAGTTTATATATATGTATATGTACGTCATTTGATGCGGTGGCGGCGCGCGGCGGCGGCGCTGCACTATACATATATATCTATAACCTCGTGTTTGCCGCTCGTTGGAATGTATATGTATACATATATTTTTTTTATATATACATACTTATGCGTATATGATACATACACGATATTTTTTGTATAGTTTCATATGTATACGCATATATATGGAATGTGCATATAAAAAATTATCTCGTGAGGACAACACGGCGCAGTGGCATAAGCTTTGTTTTTATACATTTTGTGACAAGAAAAAGGATTATTTTAGAAGGACTATCTTAGAACGCGTAGAGCTGTTGAAAACGATGTATGTGTAGTTAATTACTATTTCATTTCGGATAAAATTACCTATTGTATACATTATTTTCAGCAGCGTATATATATGCGTTTATTAGATCCCATTTGGTGTGTAGTAGTATGCTATACTGTATGAAGCTCGAGAAAATATTATATTTTTTATTGCATATATATATATATATATATATATATATATATATATATATATATATATATATATATAAACGATCGGCAAACATGAGGTTATTGATATACATGTATAGTGCAGCGCCGCCGCCACCGCCGCCACCGCATCAAACGACGTACACATACATATATATACACTTATGTGTGTGTGTGTGTGCACATTTGCTTGGGGTCAATACCAATTTGGTACGGCTCCCGAGCAAAGTTGGTAAGCAGGGTAGTATACCAATTGAGTATATCAGCGTTGCAACTGTAGTATAAGGCAGAAGCAACGGTAGTATAGTTCACGCACTACAGTTGCACGGAGGCCTGTATACTACGGTAGGAGAAGCCATATACTTTCGTTGTGGCGCGGGCGCTACAGTCGTATACAACGCACTATACTACTGTTGCACGCGACTATACATACTACCGTAGTACCAGAGTTCTCTCCATGCAGCGGTAGGTATACCTACTCTTTACATGGAGGATGTAGAGTACTATTAAGAGAAAAGCTATATTATGTACATAGATCAACTATGGCCTACTACTATGAGTATGCAAGTGGGAGGGAGAGAGATGAAGAGAGACATATAAACGAATCCCCTCCCTGCGGTGCAGTCAGCGCTGGCTGCTATACGTACAGATAATATATGTTGATACTTATGTATACGGCAGCATTCGCTTGCTCGCTCGCTCGTTCGACAGTTTAAGCCCCCATTTAAGGCGTGCCTAAAAAAGTTTCACTTTAAAAAAGCAGTGTAAGAATTTCTGGCAGATTCAATTCCTGAACCCCAACACATTGCTGTTTTACAAATTTATTCTCCTATTTTATTACTTTATTGGTGTTTCCTTTAAATTCTCTTAAAGCAACAAAACTTTTGTGGGTTTTTTAAGGTTAAACATGCAATATATTGCCAAACATATGCAATATGTCATATACGTTCCTTCTCATCTTGTACAAAATAAGGAATGTGATTTATACATATATATTTTACAAATACGTTCCAAGCATTATCTCTAAGTGAATTCCAAACGAAAGAAATATAAAAAATTTTAGCAAATTCTGTCAATTCAAACGATGGATATTTGCGAAAATTTGCTTTTTTATGCCTAATAACAGTAAGAAATATCAATTTTTTACTTTCATCATTAAGCACTGTTTGCCATAGATAACAAAGTATTCCAAAATCATACCATTATACATAAAGTTAAAACAAAAAAGTTGTTATGGATGTCGGCGTGGTTGGCCCTTCCTGGACCGGTTGGGCCGGAAGGGAGCTCCAATACGTCAACTAAGTTGTGGCCCTGATAAGGGCCGATTGATGTTGTGGCTTCAAATTATGGCAGTATGATTGTACCACGGGTGGGTGTCACAGGTCTCGTGAGTAACCGCCTCCTTACCTGGTTAAAACGCCGGGGATCCCTTAGCTCGGGGAGTCCCACCTTGAGTGTTCGAGGCCTACCCCGGGGGGTTTCGGCGTACGGGTGGCGTGCCGGAGGAGGAAAAAGACTAGGCCTAGTCGGCTTCCTTTTTCCTGCCGGTCCCTCAACGTCTTGAGCTGCGGATACCCTGAAAACCTAAGCCCCTGGATTCGCTGCCCTGGGTGGCTCAGGGTTAGCCTGCGCTGGTCGGAATGTGGGGGACCCGATGGCCTCGTCTACTCGTGGTGACAGAGTAGGGGTGCGAGCCGGTGTTGCGGGAGCTACGTATGTGTCGGAGGTTTTTTGAGCAGATTGCTTCCTCCAATGGTGCTCCCACAGGTGCATGTTGGTGGGCGGTATCACCACCACACTGCGGAGCCGGGTGGTCGATGCAGACGTACGCCTCCTGGTATTGCGCCGGACTCGTTGCCTCTCTGAACGCCGCTTCCTTTTAGGAAGGCTTGCTGTGGGTGGTGCGAGAAGGGCCTCCGGGAGCTTCCCGGGTGCGTCGTGGTAGAGCAACTCCAGGAGGGCCTCGGTGTCGAGGGTCCGGGTAGCTGCTAGCTTGAGGAATGTGGTGTGTGGGTCCCGCAGGGCAGGACGGTTTGGCCGAAGTAAATGAATGGACGCCGTGTTGGTGAATAATTGCTTTATTGACTACTAAGCCCTAGTCGGATTGCTTCCAGGTTCGTTGAATGGGTGTCAAAACCTCATTGGTAGCCGGTACGTCCAGCTGGCCGATGACTTCGTGTCGCCGTAGCGTCTGACCGACTGCCCTCTGTGCGCGAGAGCGCCCCCTTATATCCACGTAGCCTTAGCTTATATGGTGGGGGAAGTTTTGTATACTTGCACGATGGAGGGGGTAACCGTGCGCAAGTGCATCGGTCCCTTTCAGGGCTCTTCAAATTTCCCGGGCTTTAAGGCGCTTGCGTGTGGTTTAAGTTTGAGGGAGCAATCCGAGTTAACATTTATATCTTAATAATATTTGTAAAAAATTAGTGCTTATTTCTAGGTCTTAAATTATATTTAGAGGATCTGATGGCTTCCAGATCTGCTGCATCTTCAGGAACTGTAACTTCCTCTGGCTCACGATTACCTTGGTCGATTTGTAGGCCTGGAGGCTTGTAAGAGTTTTGCTGGCCTTCTGCGGACGGATTTGCTACCTTCGTGATATGGGGGTCATATTCGTTGTTGTGAGTCGGTAGGTGTTCCTTAACCTCAGATATGCGCCTGGTGTGCGGAGTTTCGGTGGTATGGATTTCGGAGCTCGCGGTATCTTGACCATAGGCCGGTTTCATCTGACTGATATGGACCTTTGCAGAGCCCTTTGCTTTTTCTACATAATATGTTACGTCGTTTACTACTTCCTGGACCTTGTAAGGGCCTTCCCATTTCGGTGCGAATCCGGCATGGAAGCTATCAGAAGCCTTTGACAAGTAGTGGGTCCGTAGGTATACCAGGTCACCTGGCCTATACATTTTGCTTGGTGCCTGATCACAGGCATATGTTTGCTGGTACCTTTTTTGGCTCTTTCGGGCTTCCTGGATTCTTTCTTCCCATTCCGGTTCCGGTGTTATCGGAAGTTTAAACTTCCACTCTCCAGGACGTTTTATGTCTTGACCGGTTAGCAGTCTACCTGGAGTAAGACCGGTAGCTGCGTTTTTTCGACTTCTTAGTTGAAAGAGAATTTTTGGCTGCTGTAAATCCCAATCTTTATGGCCTTTTCCCTGAAGATGGAGACGAAGTCCCTTTTTTATCTCTTGATTTCTTCGCTCTGTAGGGTTTGCACGAGCGTGATATATCGCTGTTGTCCAAGGTATGACTTGCCATCGTTCACATGCTTCATGCCATTTTTTTCCGACGAATTGGGGCCCATTGTCTGACAGTAAGTGTTTTGGATATCCCCATCGTGAGAATACCTCGTTGTCTAAGGTCTTGATTACTTGGTGAGTCTCTGATGAACTTAGGGCGAATGCTTCCACCCATCTGGAAAAGAGATCCGTGGCAACGAGAATAAACCTCTTCTTCCTTCCGCTGGTAGGGTATGGCCCCATAAGATCGACGGCTAGGGTTTCCCATGGCTCTCTTGGCTGATGTGGTTGGAGCCCTGCTTGTGGTTGGTTCGTCCCTTTTGCGCAAGCGCAAAGGTGGCAGAGACGCACATAGCTTGTCGTGTCTTTTCGCAACCCTGGCCAATGGTAGTATTTCTGAATAGTTCGAGTTGTTTCTTCTGCCCCTGGATGACCAGCTATTTCGGAGTCATGGAATTCGTAAAGGACTCGGACTCGAGCCGCTGCTGGCACTAGGATTTTCCATGTGTCTGTGGTAAGATGACGGTAACGCAGCGTGCCGTCAATTATTTGATGTTTTGTCAGGAACTCCTGATCTCCTTGGGTAAGTGCGACCTTTTTTGTCAATGCGAGATACTGCTTGGCGATTCTTTGACAGACGATATCCTCCTGCTGGGACGTTTTTATGTTAGCGTCGAGATCTTGACTGTCAATGAGGTACACAGCTGGCTTTTCAGTAACAGTATCATCCATCTGGAAGGGTGGTGGTAGGATTCGATCCTCGTTGACTCGTTCAGCTTGGTGTTCATCCGCTGGTTGACGTGACAAGATGTCAGGTAACTCGTTGTTTCGGCCGGAGACATGCTCTATTTGGAAAGAGAATTCTTGTAGTAACAGAGCCCATCTTGCCAGTTTATCCTGGGTATCCTTAAACTTTGCCAGCCAAGTCAGGACCTTGCTGTCCGTTCTTAGGGTAAATGGCTGTTCTCCCAAATAGTGACGAAAGCGTTTTATTGCCCAGATAATAGCTAGGCATTCTTGCTCATTGCAATGGTACCTTTGTTCTGCAGGATCGAATTTGGCACTTGCGTAGCTGATTATGTCCTTTTCGCCGTCTAATCGGTCGTGATACAGTGCTGCACCCATGCCCCGTGCGCTGGCGTCCGTTTGCAGAATAAGCCTTTTGTTAGGGTTTGGCCTTGATAGTATGAGGGGCTGGAGAAGAGCCGATTTCATTTCGTCGAAGGACCTTTGTGCTATTGCCGTCCATTTAAAGCTTCGTTTGGCCTGTAGGAGGTCGGTCAAAGGTGCCAGTATGATGGCTAGGTTGGGGATGTATTCCCGTAGCCAATTGCATGAGCCGATGAATGACTGGAGCTGTTTTTTGGTGGTAGGAACGGTGACGTCGCACAGAGCACGTAAGTATTCTGGCTTGGCACCGTTGCCATCTGCCGAGACTATGGCGCCCAAGAACTCTATTTCTGATTTCGCAAACGAGCATTTAGAGTCCTTGACTGTGAGGTTATGTATGTTCAGCCTTTCTAAGATTTTAGCCGTGTGAACCAGGTGGGTTGGGTAGTCCTTCGAAAACCAAAGGATGTCGTCTACGTAGGTCTTACAGAAGATATCGATGTACCCCGTGAGAACTTCTTGAGTAATGAATCGGACGAATGTCCCTGGTGCCCCCTTTAGTCCGAAAGGCATGACCCGGAACTGATAGCATCCCCCCGAAGGGGTACTAAAGGCCGTATAGATTTTGGACTCTGATTCCATGGGAATTTGCCAATACCCGGAATCCAGGTCTATCTTAGAATAGATAGTGGCGTCCCCTAGGTCTTTTAAGGAGTCTTGCATTCTTGGGATGGGCTGAGCTATATCCTCTGTGATTGAGTTGAGTCTGCGGTAATCGACGCAAAAACGGAACCTGCCATCCTTTTTCCTGGCCATAACGATTGGTGAGCTATATGGAGATGTGCTTGGCTCAATGATTCCAGCGGCCAGCATCTCCCGGACCTGTTCGTCGATTATCCTCCTTTTTTCTTCTGAATAGTGATAGTTGGGGAGTTGGAACGATCGTTGAACGGTTACCTTTATCCTGTGGGTCACGCTTCTTGTTTGTGGTAATGTCCCTCCAATAGGGGAAAAAACCTTGGCGTGTTCCCTTATGATATCGTGGAAGGTCTCAGAGTATGGCTCGGGATACCCATGATCAAGGTGCAGATCAGAGGGTCTGGGGATGACGTGCCGTAACGGTTGCCCGGTAAATGGCACCGTCAGCCTGACGTTACATCTAAAATAGAGTACTTCCCGTGTGAGATCGATAATGGCGTCCTCGCGTTTGAGCCAGGTTAGACCAAAGATGAGGGAGTTCTGGAGCTGAGGAGCGACCAGAACTTCCACCTCAAATCTCTTCCCTAGAATGAAACACTCGACCTTGGCCTTGCCAACGATGGTCATTTCTGAGCCGTGTGCTGCTAGGTGTGCCGTATGCTCGTTGGACTGGATGGTAGTTATCAGTGGCAAGTATTTTTGGCATATATAGTTGTGGGTGGCTGCCGTATCCAATATCGCCTGGACCTCCTTCCTTCCTATTTCGACTCTAATACGTGGAAGGAGAGGCAGGCTACCATCTATCTGATTTATTGCCGGCCGTTGATCTGTTGGGCGGGGGTGGCCGGTGTCTCCCTCGCCTCTCACCAGTTTTCCGGAGGATTGCGTCGACCTTTCAGCACTGAGCAATCTCTGTGGAAATGATACTCGGGGCAATACTAGCATTTGGGCAGCTCCTGATCTGTTCTCTTACTCCCGATATTTTTTGGTTTGTCATCGTGGACCTCTTTTCGTGTTTTCTTGGCCGTTGCCCTTTCGTCTTCCTCGTCTCTTTCCACCTCCAAGGCCTTGGTTAAAAGCTCCGCGAAATCGTCAAAGGTGTGGGCCCTGAGAGCTCTTCTGATAGTTGGAGAGAGCAAGTTTAGGAGTATCCCTACACGCGTTGCCTCAGGTTCGTCTGGCCTGACGCGTTGGAACAGCATGTATTTATGTTGCAGGAATGGCCCGACGGTCTCCTTTTCTCCTTGTTTCTTGCCGTAGAGTTGGGCGACTAGTGTCCCTTTCATGGACGGGTTGTCGAACCGATTGGTCAATAGCTCTTGAAAGCGCTCCCAGTCTACCCCTATGTTTCGATAGCACTGCCACCATTTCTCCGCTTCTCCCTTTAAGCCCTTCTTGATGACGCTGACGCGCTGTCCGTCGGGTAGGTTGTAGGCGGTGATGTATTCGTTGCAGCGGGTGACGTATGTTGTCGGATCCTCATGATCACTGCCCCAAAACTCGGGAAGCGGTGGCCAGTGGGCGAACAGGGCTTGTGAAAAGGCCTCCCAATTCTGAAGTGCGGCAGGTATCTGCTGATTATCGGCCATTTTAGGAATTTTCGGGTCTTCTGGCTGGTGCTGTTCTTTGGCTACTTGACTGTCTTGTGGTTCAATCTCAACTGACTGTGGCGGAGCTGGACGCTCTATTATATCCACGTTGGATAATGGTGGTGGGGGTAATGAATTTTCCTGATTGAAACTTGATGATGCGAACGCCACTAGGTGTTTATCCACTCCCATAAGTGTGGTTCCTTGTGTCCTGCTGTTTGAGCGAGAGCGCGTTCCTACGGGTGATCGTTCGACCGGCATTTTCTCAGCTAACTATGTCGTGAAGTTCGTTTAGGTTTCTGCCTAATAGGCCCCACGTCGAGCGCCACTTGTTATGGATGTCAGCGTGGTTGGCCCTTCCTGGACCGGTTGGGCCGGAAGGGAGCTCCAATACGTCGACTTAGTTGTGGCCCTGGTAAGGGCCGATTGATGTTGCGGCTTCAAATTATGGCAGTATGATTGTACCACGGGTGGGTGTCACAGGTCTCGTGAGTAACCGCCTCCTTACCTGGTTAAAACGCCGGGGATCCCTTAGCTCGGGGAGTCCCACTTTGAGTGTTCGAGGCCTACCCCGGGGGGTTTCGGCGTACGGGTGGCGTGCCGGAGGAGGGAAAAGACTAGGCCTAGTCAGCTTCCTTTTTCCTGCCGGTCCCTCAACGTCTTGAGCTGCGGATACCCTGGAAACCTGAGCCCCTGGATTCGCTGCCCTGGGTGGCTCAGGGTTAGCCTGCGCTGGTCGGAATGTGGGGGACCCGGGGGCCTCGTCTACTCGTGGTGACAGAGTAGGGGTGCGAGCCGGTGTTGCGGGAGCTACGTATGTGTCGGAGGTTTTTTGAGCGGATTGCTCCCTCCGATGGTGCTCCCACAGGTGCGTGTTGGTGGGCGGTATCACCATCACACTGCGGAGCCGGGTGGTCGATGCAGACGTACGCTTCCTGGTATTGCGCCGGACTCGTTGCCTCTCTGAACGCCGCTTCCTTTTAGGTAGGCTCGCTGTGGGTGGTGCGAGAAGCGCCTCCGGGAGCTTCCCGGGTGCGTCGTGGTAGAGCAACTCCAGGAGGGCCTCGGTGTCGAGGGTCCGGGTAGCTGCTAGCTTGAGGAATGTGGTGTGTGGGTCCCGCAGGGCAGGACGGTTTGGCCGAAGTAAATGAATGGACGCCGTGTTGGTAAATAATTGCTTTATTGACTACTAAGCCCTAGTCGGATTGCTTCCAGGTTCGTTGAATGGGTGTCAAAACCTCATCGGTAGCCGGTACGTCCAGCTGGCCAATGACTTCGTGTCGCTGTAGCGTCTGACTGACTGCCCTCTGTGCGCGAGAGCGCCCCCTTATATCCACGTAGCCTTAGCTTATATGGTGGAGGAAGTTTTGTATACTTGCACGATGGAGGGGGCAACCGTGCGCAAGTGCATAGGTCCCTTTCAGGGCTCTTCAAAGTCTGCTACTGTAATTTAACCTACAACTTATGTTATTCAGTTAAGATAATACAAATTAAAGTGATTAATAATACGCAGTAACAGTTTGTGTTATTTAGAAAAATAAAAGTTATATGATGTTAATCATAGTACACATAACTAAAATTTAATGATAAAACTCTTTCTTCTTATTGTTACACTCTTACAGTTACTTGATAAGGGATCGCTTTATTTGATCTTTTTGCATTATATTGCGTATCTTGTTTTACGTACAAAGAGATTGAAAAATATTTGAAACAAGTATAATATTCGATTAAATGAGCAAACTGCACGTAGGTATATGTGTGTTAGCACTGTCACACGGATGCGTGGACAGGTATTTTGAATGTACATATTCTGTGCTATCTTATAAAGTAGCTGCAATGCTGCAGCTTATGCACACTTATAAATATACATATATTTATAAGATGTGCAGGCAATGAGCACATACATGCTACGCAGATGACATAGAGGTGGTCATTTCTCAGGCTGGTCTTCTATGACCTACTGTTGTAGCACCAAATTTATTGGAGGAGAATCACAGCACTCTAAAGCGTTAGAGATAGTTGTAATGCTTTTTCCTAACTTGTTTTGTCTTACACCAGATACAATAGTATTCCAAGTACCTTTTTTTTTCACAGAGCTCAGTCGTTTTTGTGATCCAACATACAGGGTCGTTTGAATTGTACATATGTTCAAGGTAGGGAGAGGGGAGCCAGGCAATAAGTTTATGTAAGCAAAACACTTTTTTTTTATTCTTAAATATTAGCTTTTAAATTTTTCTTACCTTGTAGTTGTCGTACAAGAATTTTTGTTTTATTCAAAGTCACTGTTTTTAAAGTCCCACTATGACTTTAGTTTATAAAGGCAAGTTGATGAAGGCATCTTTTGACAACACAGCTTAATATGCTTGTATGTGTATTTAGACTTGTTCTGACTAACGTTGCTTCGGTTGCTGTTACGCTTCGTATTAAAGACTTATCATTTTAAAGTCATTAAAACAACGAATATTTTAACGTTTAACCGTAATTATTTATTAGATGTATTATTTTAAATTTTTTTCCAAAATACAGAAAAAAAAAGGTCAACCTAACTTTGGAGCAAGAGAGTTAGTTCTGATTTACATAACGCTTACACAGAAGGAGGGTCAAAAAATCAAAAAAATTATTCGCGGCATTTAGGTACAAACCCTCTTACTTCCAGTCATTTTTTATTATTTTTTCTAATAATTTAGAGCCGCTTTGCAGGTAACTTGACTGTTACCCTTGGAGTGTCTGCATACGTAGATTGCGCGACAGCGAGATACGCTGTTGATTAAAGAGTTTTTCATCTTCATGTCACTCCCCAGATAACTAACTGGTCACTACTACTCGGAAAAGGGGGCTGGAGAAATGCCTCTGCCATACGTATGCCGAAAAACACTAAGAAGGGGGCTGACTAAATTTCCAGCAAATTGGGTTGCCCAAACTTCTCAGGGTGGTTTTTCCTGGGTTGCTATTATAGCAAAAGGTTTTAAAATAAAGCTAGCGTTTTTTTTTCGAATTATTGAGTTTATGTATTGCTACTATTATTAATTTTTTTAAAATTAAAACCTTGCGAAAACCACTTAAGAATTTTAAAGAAATAGTAATTTTGAGCATTACTGGTTCTGACGGTTTAAGATTATAATGGTTTTTAAAAGCTTGCTTTATATATAAGTGAGGTGAAATTATACAAGCTTATATATAAGTATAGATTTTTTATCGGGTAGGATGTTAAACTATTATTGCTTCGTTTTATGTGACAGGATGCTATTTTTTGATCTCCCTAATTTCATATTTTAACTCTTTCAAGAAGTTGTTTTCATTTAACACGAATATTGTTATCAGAACATGTAATACATACTGTCACAATAATGACACACACGTATGAAAAATTTTACGTAATTTTATATTATTCTTGACGCATTTATATAAATAAAATATATCAGCTCAAAACAACCTTTCTCGTGCGTAAATAGGTTTATTGATTCAAGTCAAATAAGCATTTGTATTCTGCATCTTAATAATTGGACACATTTGAAGAATAAATGAGGATGAAAAAGGTATAATTTAATCAAGGCTAACATTAAAATATTCATATGTACTCATTATTTAGGATTGTATAAGATAAGATTCCACATGAATGATAGCGTTACAAAAAAAACATTGTTTGCTTGTAAAAATAAATATAAGAAACTTGTTTTACCTTTATCTTACTTCCTACGTTAGAATCAACAAGAAATTCCAGTATATCAGTAATTTGGTTCTTCAGTGATTCTGAACAATTACTGTTGTAGAGAGACATGTTGATGCTTCCAAGTTCATTTAAATATGTGATTGAAAGCAACAACCCTCCAACATCCTGAAAAATTAAAGAGTAAATATGTAGACATTCTTATTAAATTTATAAAATGTATTAAATCAATGTTATTTAGAATGCTTACAAAATTAATTTTAAGTAAAAAAATAAGAAGCAACAGATTTGACATTGCTGCTTTTTTAAACTAACGTTTTTATCACTAATATGACTAGAAATGAGTTTTGAAAATATAATTTATTATTACGAAATTATTTGTGTATAGTCAGGTTTTTGTTCTTAATAATAGATAAAAACTCCTTTAATTACTATTAAACATTTAATTTATAATAAATTGTCTACATTATACAACATTGAAACATATTTATTTGAAGGGTTGAGATGTTTGTATTTCCTACGTTAAAGAAGCAAGTCTCAAACAATCTTGTAATGTAAACTTTAAGGCCCTGCAGCCCAAGAAATATATAGGTACACTCATGTTAGTCAACGACTATGCTGAACACAAATTATAAATGGCTCAGATAAAAAGAGTCTTCCAATTTGTATTCACCACTTTTCTTTGCATATCAGTTCTCATAACTTTAAGCACTTAATGATTTTAATAATGCTCCTTACACATTAGTGTAGTAAGTAGTTTCGTTAAATTTTGCCTTTTTTGTTTTTAACAACACATAATATATAGCTGATTTTTAAACTTTCTAATAATCATTCAACGATGTTATTCCATCTCAGTCAAAGCATCTATTGCAAAGTATAAACTAAAGGTACTTAGTATTAGTGTGGTGACACGAAGTACAGGTCTATTCAAGAAGCTAAGTACAGTAGTTTTACCTAAACTATTGTGGCTTAGAACTAAGTTCCTAATATTTCTTAATTTTTTTTAAAGTAAAGTTTCTAAAAAATTAATTTTTATCAATAATTATTTTAAATTAAATTACACAAAAAGTGTACTAGCAATTTGTGGAAGAAAATCAGTAAAAGTACGATACGCATCTACTCTATGAAATCAAAATAACTTTGCTCTTTACGGAGTCACTCATAAAAACAATGCTTTGATGAGTTTGCATAATATATTTGAGATACTAAGCAGACTAAGTCTCTGCAGCCCGTATAGTATCTTAACCAAACTGCAGGACAAGTAGGCAGACATTAAGAACATGCTATACAAGTTTAATGTAGAAAAGGTAGCAATTAATTAACCTAATAACAGGTTGCTAGAAGTCGAGAAATGTATGACTAATATTGTTAAAAATTAATAAAATCATAATGTTAGAGAAATAAAAAAAAATGCATGTGAGAGCAATGAGATACCACTTTGACCTGCAAACATTAACGTCCATGATAAATTATGCGTGATGGATCTTACCATTGTAAGCTTTTATACTTTGAACTTTCTGATTTGTCAAACTTTTGGTGCGAACTTTTGAGATTTGGAACTTTCAGTTTACAAAATTTATCAAGGTACTAAATTATGAGTGTAACATACAATTAGTTAGTCCATAAAATTGTCTTCCTCTTAGAAAAAAAGTCTAATGAAGTAGCTATTATTTTAAGTAAGTGTTCAACTCTTACTTATAATGTTATCAGCTAATATTTGAGGCATCCATAGTTCTAGGAGTTGGTAAACTATGGGGGTTCTGATATTTCCCCAGCTCTCCTTACAATAGTGGTGGGGAAAATAGCTTTAATTGCTTTCTTTTATCCTCTAATTACAGAAACCTTCTGAGCAACTTTGAGATTCTCTAAGACAACATTCCTAATTTCCGTTAAGTAGTTATCTCCAGATTGTCATTTTAATTTATGATAGAATAGTAGTAAGGGTACTATTTTTTCAGACACTCTCATAGATATATGTCATACGGCTGGCGGCGAGAGCGGGGGCGTGGCCGGGGTCCTATTTTAGCAGATGCCACGTGATCCTGTGTAGCTAGCCAGTATGCGCGGAAGAGGGCGAGCGGTGGCCCCACGTAATAAAAATATTATTACCGATGCTGCTTGGTCGGTAACAATTTTTTTTTTTTTTTTGGAGGGAGGAAAATTAAGGGATATTATAAGGAGTGGGTGGTGGATGGGGTTTTTTGAATAAATTAAAAAATTTATTTTATACATATATTATATAAAAATAAACAGAATGTTTAAATGTTTTACAATATTATTAAATTAGTCTAATAAATATAAATATCAAAAACGTATAATTTTACATCTAGATTAATTTTTTTACTTACAAATCACTTTAATCATTTCTTCGATACATGACGAGCTTACCAGTTTAAGTAAATCGTCCCCGTACCTCACGACACCCTTCTTCACATTCCTTGTTGTCACAATTTATTTCTTTAATAAATCCATTTCAAAGATAGAGGTGGCGACTCCGTTTCTTCAAACCGACTTCCCATGTTTGATGGCCTATGTCCGATTGTATTAAGTTAAATTCATAAGCGTATTGCTTACGCAGCAACAGCTCGAAAATGCCACCATACCCATATGATCCTCAGGTACTCCGACTTCTATAGCTTTTGTAGTGAGGTGATATGCTGCACATAGTGATCCCGTTGTGGTCTCATGTTTCGAGCATATTGGTTCCGATCCATAACTCAAGTTATTACAGTATTGATCTTCATATGAAAACTTCACTCTCACATCACACCGTGCATCTCCCCGAACTTGAGCCACTTGGAAACAAAATCATTCCACTTTGTTTTCCTTCCGATTTCTTCGATTGACATTTCCAGACGACAACCATAGTCCTGTACGTCCTTATACTTTAGATATTCCTCCATTTTTGCGTTGAAATATGTAGCTATATTAATCGACAACCAATTAAAATCATGGTGTATTGAATAGATAGCATAATCTATTATCTCATGACAATAGATCACGATTTTTGTAACAAACATAAAGTAAACTAGCACCAAATCGAAGAACATTTTGACCAATTGTTCGACCACTGGCTGATAGTTTTGAAAATAGACTAAAACCTAGTGTAGAGTAAATGGGGTCAGAGACACCCAAGAGCTATGGAATACTTATACATTTCGAGCAAACACTTCATTACTCATAAGTCTACAGGGATTGGAAAAATGCATCGGCTTAAAGTCGAACATCGGTTAAAGTCAAGGAAGTCTACTTGGTGCTTACGTTTCTCAATAACATTTTGTGTAAGAATTTTGAAAATTAAAAATATAATTTTAAGTTATTTATTTTCATCAAAGTACATCGTAAAACAATTATTAGAAGTGGGTGGTTAAGCGGGTTTTTAAAATAAAAACCATCTAAAAATGTATCATATACATATATTTTTTATAAAAACTCACATTATCGAATTAAGCTTACATATAAATTTTAATAATGTACTTTTCTATGGTTGCTCTTAGATTTACTAGTTTGAGTACATATGTTGCTTAAAATAAGATTATTTCTATAATTCCTACGTCTAGTTATACGATTAAAAAAGTTACAGCTATTTTATAATTTATAAGAGTATTTGTTGAAAAAAATGAACAAAACATGCCTAAAGAATAGTTGTTACACATGAAAAATGAAAAAATCGATACAGTGATTTCCGCAAACGGTGGAATTAATATGTTGAAGCTGTTTTCATTTCAATAGTAAGTAATACAGTTTCTTTTGAGTCTATCAATATGATGAGAGATCGTGGGTGGCAGGCCATAGCTGTCAAAGTACACTCCATCACCTTTAATATCAACATATTATATAGCTACCCAATGCAAGCCAGGTTTGAAACTTTCGTCGGTATTAAGTATGAGAGCGCACGGTCTCGTCCAAACAAAAGGTAACTGGTCAGCGGGGAATACGCCGACCGTCGCTGCAGGTATACTGCAAACGCAGTTGCAACGAGTCCATAATAACAGATGTATGAATTCTTATGAGTTGAAATCTACAACTAGTTGACGATTTGAATCTATTTCCAATATGTTGTCAAATTCAGCATACAAAGTGCAATTTATAGTTTTCGTGAGAGCTGTCTCGAAACGCACCTCTACTCGCAATGTACCATTTTTTACTCAATTCCAATGACCTGTAAAATGTGATGAGAGATCAGGTGTAAGATCGAATGCAAGCAGGCAATACCCATTGGGATAGTCTTTTCTGTGAATACTGTTTTCCTCGTTCATGTAGTAGATCCCAGTGTCCGAAAATAAAGTATGGTATGCTTCCACGTACATAGGTGTGTTACCTGTAAAAGTCAGTTGCAGCGGTTTACTAGGGACTTGTACACCATCAACGTATAACGACAAAAAATTTATAGAATAATTTTGAAAGTTAAATGGATTCATCTTTCGATCTCCGTTGAAGGCTTTGTTGTCAACAAAACCTAAAATGATTATTTTCGGAAGTTGTCCAAGGATAACGTTATCTAAACAGTCACCGCTTATACCACTATGTAAGGTAAAAGATTTGACTTCGACGCGCGTAATTAGATACTTTGCCGTAGTGTTAGCCAAAGATTTTGCGTGTGCGATCAAAACTGTAGGGCTAACTTTCACTCACCGAACGAGAAGCGTAGCCTCAGTAATGCTGATAGAATAATTTTTCGTTAAAGCATCCATGAGACAAAAAGCATCTTTTGAGCGTATTAGACGTAAACAAACTTCGACGCCATTGAATAATAATTTATCCTGATTAAATACGTCGCAGTGTAAATGACCCATTAAGTCTGTGGTCTTTCCGTCTTTCAAATATTCTTGACGTTTAGTAAGAGCTGAATTATTTTTCGAGCCGGGCAATTCGTCCATTTCACCAGCGACATCTGTTTCCCAAAGATTTGTTGAAAAATGCGATGATTTTACTTCAGGGCCGTAATTTAAAAGCGTTTCAATGTATGCTCTGTAAGGGTAAGCATTATTTGCGGGAGTCACGAGTTTTTGATTAAAATATACGTCAACTTAGTTGAATATTGAGTGTAAAAAATTGTTTACTGGAGCTACAAGCGCATCCCCATCCTCGTCGTAAGGTGTCAATTTGACATTCACTCTGAGCATCGTATGGGCCAAGTCAATGTAATCCTCGTTTTGAGAACTGATAACGAACTCTATTGGACTCTCGTCGCTTAACGACAAAACAGGTTTGTTATGCACCCATCGGTTGGCTTCTAATGTCAAGGGTCTGTGTGACTATGCAGGAAAGACATGATTATCCAAAAATATCTACTGGTTTTGATTTTTTATTTTTTACTATCTTTCTTTCGGTTTTGCGAACAATTTTTTTTTTTACCTTTTTGTTTGATTTTTTTTTCTTACTATTTTTTTTTATTTTTCTTACGCGTACCTATTTTTCGCTTGACTTTTCTCGAACGACTTTTTTTATTTTTTTCTGCAGCGTTTAACGAGTTTTTTACACCACCGCTTTTACGCTGAGACTGTGCTCTTTTCATATATGGTAAAGCATTATATCCCGATCCTTCCATTAGCTTCACAATTTTTTCTGTAGCTTTACGTTTTAAATTTTTACCAGATTCGTTTATCCGATTCTTGAATGCGTGTTTAAATGGAATATTGCTTTCCCCTATATCGTCAATTATATTCACTCCCACTCGTAAAGCTTCTTTTCCAACGGCACGAGCACCTCTGACTATGTAGGGCATAGTACTCCGAAAAATCCCAGTGAAAAAAGAGCCTAATCCATGTGCTCTCTGTCTATATGACCCCGCAAACACATGCTTGACTCCTCTTCCGCCCCCGTGCTGTGTGTGATACCCCTCGTAAAAAACCATTTTGTAACGATTCGCTTAAAAGAAAACTTTCCTAAAATGTAACACCACGGTCAGTGTCCCAAACTCAAATGATATTGGGTTACCATATTGATCTCTTATATCTACATCAATTGTATGAAATCTATTATTAAGAAGGGGTACGTAGGCTGAAGGAGTTTATCTCTTGACAATTGTGCTTTCGAAATTAATTTCTTAAGCGGCTAAATTTACTATTTTCAGTAAACTATGTACAGAGTCGTAGGTGCCATGCTGAATAAAACACTTTTTTTCTTCACCAGGATCGCTTATTACTGCCTCTTCTCGTCGTACATGCAAAATAGTGAACTGTACGTGAATCTTGAAAATTTCTACCTCCCATTTACCACTAAGCTCGATCTCTTTCGGTAACTGAGTAAAAAAATTTGTTGAAGTATTGTTCGGAAAATATATCATACTACTATTGCTAGGTAGAGTTACATTAAACTCGTTATGATGCATTGTTTTTTAAATCGCTTGAATTTATCCACGAGTTAAATTTTTCAGGGTATCCTGCCCAACTAACAAAGTGTTGTTTGTTTTTCCCTTTTCCTCTTGTTTCCAAGATCTTGTTAATTTTATGGTTTTGCTCTGAGACACGCTCTTTGCGAACAGGGTTAAGTTCTTGAGAGGAAAAAATCCTTCAATTTTTTCATCATCTAAATCACTGAGCTCATATACATGTAAATTTGTCTTTTCAAAATTCGAGTAATTTTAAATATCTCTTCACTCCATGTTTTAACTGCACCTTTTTCAAACACATTTTTATCACGGCTTATGCGTACATAATTACTTACTGACTAATTATATTTACGTTGACTGTGCCGTTATTTTGTTCGAGGTTGTCTCAAATTGACTAAATTTTGTCGTACTATATGTGCGTTATATATTGTTACACTGCTTGGCGCTAACTTTGTTGTAGAGTGGGGGGTATTATTGTTACCACTAATTAAATCTTGTAAATCGTCTACGTAACGGTAAGTATTTTTGTATGTAAAATATCTGTACATACGCTCCTTAAACGTTCGTATGACGCGCTCTATTATGGCCGCTTTAACATCAGGGTTTTTGGCAACTCGAAATTTTATAGCATTGTCTTTCAAAAAGCGCTGAAATTCACTGCCTAAAAATTCAGTCCCTCGATCCGTTTGTAACATAAAGGGCGAGCGAGATTGACTGTTTTCAAGAATTTTTTTAAAACCTGCTGTTACATTACGGCAACTTTTATCTTTTAAAGGTTGCACCCATACAAATTTGCTTAATACATCAATTACAATTAAAATAAAAGACACTCCGTCGTTGTAGTTTTTTCATGACGTCAGTTGAATGAGATCTGCTTCCCACAATTTGTCTCTAGCATTAACATCGTAAAACAACCGTGGAAACTTCCGCCGAATAGATTTGTGTAAAGTATAAGCATCATGTTTTTGCAGCCACTCTTTGATTTTCTTGGGGGAGATTTTGTTTTTATTTACTCTTATTAAATTGTGGACCCCAGAAAATGCTGCTTCATGGTGAGGGGTAAAATATTGTTTCTCTGGCACATTTATTATTTATTAATATCGTAACCAGCTTTTAACACCGCTTGATTTTGGTGTAGATGTATATACTACATGCTTATCATCATTAGATTTGTTATCGTGTACAGTTTTTTCCAAAGGTGATGAGAAAGTCTCGTGTTCAAACGTTTCTTCGTCTTCTCCGGAAGACTTTATATTACGGGTTCCATCCAACAGCAATCTTGAACTGTCGCGATCTACGATTTTCAAGAGGTCTGCATTTCCCACGAGTTCTTAAGGAGTATTTATCTCCCGAAGTACTTTAGCAAAAATTTTCTCCCCACCGATTTCACATTTTTCCTTCGCCTTGCAGCATCATTAATTAAATCGATAACATTTGACCCATAAATTTTTTTACCTTTATTAATTACCGTACCTGTACTATCCCACTTAATGTTGTTTTTGTATCCTTTTAAATGTTTTAAAAGCAGCATAGATTTTTGTTGGTACACTTTAGGTACAGTACTGACAATCGTTTCTTCGCTTATTCCATAATCATCTGTAGGAGTAGTGATATTTTTAACTTCGTTTTCAGGAATCTGCATTCGCTAACGCTTTTCATCGATAAAGTATATAATACCTGTGTAAAACTCTCAAGTATTTCTTTAATTCATCGTATTCATTGCTATACGAATTTTAATCTAGAATTTTTTTCATCGAGTCGTCTAATCGACTCAAGTTATCTCTGGCTGTCTGTGTGGTTTGTAAAATAGAATGTGTGAAAAAATTATTTGCAGCTGTAGGAGTAAAAGGACCGAGGTTTCCCCCTACGGTAGTGCTTTCTCTTTTTATTTTTTCGAGTTGGTCTTTAGACAGTAAAATCATTTTTTTCCCTCTTTCCATTATATTATTTTTACAATATTTTTGATAATATTCCACTTAGAATAGGTTGTTATACTAACGGTAAAAAATCGTTACCTTTTTGAACTATAATCTTCCTCTTTTTTTCCCACGAATTTTTACCTTGACTTTTCGCAATTAATTGTCTTAAAACACTTTTAAATTAAAAAAAATTTTTTTTTGACTGTTTTTCAGAGAAACAACACCTTTAAGAATGTTTAAAACACACTCGCACAAGCAGGCGATTAATTTTTTGTCTCCTTTTTTTGATAATGCAACTGTCTGTTCTCTATTGAGACGAGCGAGAGCTTCTAATATTGCAATGTACTTTCTTTCAAAAGGAGCTTCACGAGCCTCGTCTACACGACAAGGGGGTTGTTTGAAACGTCCGTTTTTCGATGTTGATGGCTTCATTGTCAAAAGAAAACTAAGAGCTATGCGTTACTACAAACTATTCTATCTGTTAATTCAACCCAAATGCGCGAAAGCACTCGTTGCATATTTTGGCAGGTAAACATATTGATACTCGTCGTCGGGGAATATACACGCACGAAATCTTAACTCATCCAAAGTGTCCTATTTGCAATCAATCATGAGGTAACCATGACCATTTATTAGCCGTTGCATCTTGATAGGCCTCTTGCACAAATTTTTGATCTTCAGGATATATCTGTCTCGCTAAATGTTGTATCTGCGCGCGATCGCGAGGATTTTAAAATACGACAATATACGATGCGTTCAGACTTATGTCTCGTGAATGAGTTGACTTGTGAAAAATATTTTGCGTTATAAATATTACACTAATATTTTTATGGTGACTTCCTTTTGTAAAAAGATCTACCACAACATGATTCGACAATTCTCGCATCAGATCGTCGATGATTAAAAGTATTTTAAGATGAGGATCGTTTGAATAATCAGAAGGTTTTGGCAACCCCTCGTGAAATTCAATTTTTCGTCCGTTTTTCAAAAAATTCTCACTTTTATAGCCATCCTGCCACTCTGCATGATAAAATAAAATACGGTCAAATGTAACGCTTGCTATTTGTTTTATATTATTTAGAAATCTTTTAACAAAAACTGTTTTTCCACAACCAGTTGGACCGCAAATCATGCTTGTCCGCGGATGTTGCCAACGGGTATCCATTATGACAATATTTTTATACTAATTATATTTTGAAAAGCTAGTACGTTAAATACTTTACCGAAAAGGATACCTACTTTGTAATGGTGGGTGCAACAGTACGATTTTGTAGCTAATACTTAAGCGTATATATGTATATTCATTTATATATATATGCATCTTACGCATGGGTTGGTTCGATGTGTGAGCGTCAGCTGATTTGTCTCTACGTAAACATCAGACGCCACTCTCTTCTTCTCTCAACTACTCCCTTGGGTAGATGGAAGGAGCATGCACCGGAAAAATATTACCTGCATTGGTATCTAACTACGCAAATGAACGACTCGCATACTTTTATTACTTACAAAGTAGTTGTAGTACCTTATTCTGATTTTGGAAGATGCAAGTCCTGAATAGCTCAGTTGGTTAATGGCTTAATTGACATGAAACCGTTGATTCAACTTGATCTTTTCAGGGCTTGAATATTATTTTATTTTTTATTCTTTTTTTGTTTATAAATTTTATTACACCTAATGTAATGTAATTTATAAGTATGGGATTTTTTTAAAACAAAATTTCGGATGGGGTACCACTCTAATAAAAGCCAAAATATTAGTTTGACGATTTTATTTTGCAATAACTTTTTTCAAGAACGTACAGTAACAAATAATTGTTTCATTTTTTATTATCACCGACGCAATCCACAGCGTCTGGAGATCCAGGGGATGGTCGTAGCGATCTTTGACGTTAAAGCTTCTGGTAGGCGTTGTAATATGCATCACTATCCAACGCTGATGCTTTTTTTAGAGACTCAGTCTTGATGATCCATTCTTTTAACATGCACGCTCTATACAATGCACAAAATGACTGCTTGTCTTCAAAATGTTTTTGCGCATGCGTTAGACAAATTCGTAAACCAATTTTTTTATTTTCATATATTTTGAATGAGGTATGAATTTGCAATAAGTCGTGAACCTTACGTGCTAGTATTGAACTTATAAACTCGGCTCCATCGTTACCATACATGTAAATTCTCTTGAGATTTTTAGTAAGCGTAATAAGACTATATTTTAAATAATTTGTTGTGGTATCTCCGTCAAACCACTATATACCGCGAACTTCGATCCTGCGGTGATTATTATACTTTTTTACATCGTAAGGTAAATCGTTGGATGGGTGGGGTGGTTTTATTAACAAATGACTGATGAAATTTGCTTGTATTGATGCCACGCAACTTCTTTTGGTATAAAACGCCTGTCAGAGTCATAAAAACCTTGTATATCTACAACCAATTCCATGACGGTTAACTACTACACTCTCTTATAATATTTATTCTCTGGACAAGATTTTTGGTTGCTGGAGAATCAATCGGTCGTAAATTTTTTAACCGACGAAAATAACGATTTCTTTTTTTTCTCCTCGTCCTTTCTGGTAAGTAGAGGGGTCTTCTCTTCTATAGTACCCTTTTCCTTCTTACTACTGCAAGGGGGCACTTATATCACCTAGAATTTATAATACACGCTTGACATTTATATTTATATTCTTCTATTTATTATATTTTCTTGTAATAAAAAACCCGTCTAATAGATAATTCAACAGTACACATTTAAAAAAAAATGTATTTCATTTCTATTTGAAACACGAAAATTTAAATTTGAACGCCGCGCATGGGGAATGTGCATCTAGTACGTTAAAAAAGCTCTAGTGCGCGTTCACCCAAAGAAGGAAAAACCTGCTACTAAAAAGGAAACAACGTAAGCATAAAAGGCACCAGTGCGCAATGTAAAGCAAGTCCTTTTCCAGCGAGCCTGGGACGCGGAAAATCCGTTGCTCACCCAGACCTGGTACTTTTCCGTGCACCGGTACATTACCACGACGAGCACAAATGGAGAGAAAGAGACGAAGTACGAAGGGCAAGAGCTGAAAAGTAAGTTTGTACACCACCTACAGGTAACACTTCCACTAACCGGTTCCTACTTGGACTTTCGGTGCTCGACCGCTTTAAGCGTGGAGACGACGCATCCCCAAGTAGTCAAGGCACTAGGGTTAGCGACCACGTTCTTAGGCGAAGTTCCTGGGTCGACGACTTGAGCAGTGCTTAAGACACCCAAGGGCCCTGAGAACGACCTAACCTTACGTGACTTGGTAAGATAGGTAGTTACCTAACATTAACCTTCCGTGGTTGTAATAAAAATTCGTATTAGTCTAACCTAACGTGTTTAAGCAGAGATATTAAGGAGGGAAAATTCAAATTGTCTTTTATGTAAAATTTTCTATTAAAAAGGCGGATAAATTTTAAGTAAATTATCGATCATATTATATATTTCCTTTTTCCATTATTAACGTAAATCATCGCGATTACTCAAATATAATTAATACATGCAAAAATTAAAGATACAATTTCCTTAGAATCAAATGATTGAATAAATATAAGATAATTAAAAATAAATTGTTTGTACTTATTTAAGCAAACCTTCCCCTCCACGTATGATTGTGAATTCCTTTTATAGTTTAAGATAAAAACTAGAAAAATAGCTGTTAAGATTTGAAACAGTTTATATGAACTGAGAACATTATCTGTACCACAAAAAAGGTCAGGAATAAATTAAAAAAGATATTAGATTAGAAAAATATTAAATAAGTTAAAAATGATATTAAATTATTAAATTAATTAAATTAAGGGAATATTCAGAAGAATTTAATAAAGTAATAATCAATAAGCAATTGCTGTATATTGTGCAGGAATAAATTGATTATTTGACAGATAAATTTTGAAACTTGATAATAATTTTTTTTTTTAATATTGTATATAAGCGGCAATCTGAGCAACTTCGCTCTTTTACACAGGGCAATGGACCCGCCCTCCGTACAGATTTTCTCGTACAGATAATATTCTTAGCCAATTGTTACCACCACCAATTAACCGGGGTTATACTCAAAGAAAGGGAAGTCGTACTACTTGCAGACATCATGAAATACTGAGTAAAAAACATATTATAACATGCTCTTATAATATACTTTTACAGAATGTAGTGACATCTTTTTTTATCCATCTCTCTTTCTCTCTCCTTTATCTTAACAAGCCCCTTTGAAAAATATCATAAAAATGATCATGCTATGAGTAAACGAGATGAGTAAAAGAGATTAAAGAAGCAAGTGACTCACCTTTCGCAACTATAACCATCATTGTTTTTGTTTCACAGCGTTAGTATATAATATATATTGAATATCAAAATTTTATAAGAAAATATGTAATTAGGGAAAAATAAAAAAAGTTTCACATTCATGTTGGGAAGAAGTCTATTTATTAAAAATTAAAAAAAAATCATTATTACAATATATTTTGTATTTGTGTTTTACAAGTGCATACCAACAGACACACACCAGTCTTTATGACAATTGTTATCTTGTATTGCTATTACATAAATTTTTGTTATTTTATTTATATTTATTATAAATAAAATTTCAGCAATTGTAATGTTCTCAAATTCTTGAATATTGTCGTTATATTCTGTAGAGCCATGATAATTTATAATACTTGATGCTTGAAAATAGCCTATAAATTTTACATGAAATATGATATTGGAAACTGTTTTCATGATGTACATTTTTTGATACAATTGTCTATAAGCGGATATCTGCTTTTTATTTTTTATTTCTATCAACGTATGGAATAATGAGTGCCACGATAAGCCTTGCAACGTCTGGCGAAAAGTTGGAAAACGAATACATTCAGGAAATTTACAAACATTTTCAAAACATAAACATTTCAATGAAGAGCAGTATGTTTGAATAGTACGCATGCGATCTATAACAAACAAATCAAAGTATCAAATTAGTTTAATCAAGTAATTTTCGTATACATAGAAACAATTTTTTAAAATTCATTTTCCAATGATCTTAGTCTACGTCTATGTTTAACTACGTCAATCCATCGGTTATAATATGTTCTTTTATGTTCTTTTTATCAAATGACCGTTGCAACATTTATAAATCACACCGTCATCACGTTGCTCTTCATCCAAACGTCTAACTTTATGAAAATTAATTCTTATAATTCGATTTGTATCGATTAGATGTAAGAGTTCTGCTGTTCTAATATTTAAAAAAATATGCGCATCTAATAGTCTATTGTACGGTACAGTATTTAACTGATCGTTGCGTTCCAAATTTTCAACGGGTTTTTAAAGCCTCCATATGACGCTTGACTTGTTAAAATACCCCAACACTCTTACATATTTAAAGGTCATCTCAATAAAATCAAGCTTTAATAGATTTTCGTACATTTCGTGATACGCTTTAACTTCTTTATCTGCTTTGAGTTTAAGAAGCGTATGTAAAAGGGAGTGCCATGCTAATCCTTTTAAAGAGGATTTATAGAGTGGATTATACTTGCACGTTGGCACACGACATCAGTACCGATGGCAATCACAATTTCCGTTAGCACAGACTTTTTTGATTGCGCGTACTGTATCTATAACAAAAATAATTGATTCATTTTATTTCATTTTTTTTTGATAACCAAAAGAATACGATAAGGTTTCCGAAATAAACCACTGCTTTTTTAAAACTATCGCATATGTTTTTTCTTCATTACGCGTTACCTCTTCATGTATGTCGGACTTTCTAATCATCGTATTTTTAATTTTTATTGTGTTATCTGATTCGACATTATTTTCATTTCATCGATCAACCATAGTTACAATAGAATCAAAACTTATTTTTAATGAATTTTCGTAATTTAATTTAATACCCTTGACTTTGCATACATCATGTCAACCAACAAAGGTCTTTATATACGATCTCTCACCGTACACCTCTAATTCATCTGTTAACTGCCCTAATAACGAACCGGTAGGTGGTTGATATTCACTGACATTTTCATCATTACTTGTAAATATTACTGAGTCTGTATCATAATACAAAGCTCTTCTATCGAGTTTTTCCAAGTATGAGTAAGGTTTTCAACGTGTTTGAGCTGTCGTATATGCAGCTACAGCAACGTTTGTACATGGAGAGGAAAGTGCCACTTCCTCTTTATATCACCACGTTACATACATAAAACTATCATTCGCCGGTAGACAATTTTCTACATACTTCTTGTTATTGCATAATATCTTCAAAAACTCTTTATAATCATTAACTATACTAGTTTGAGGTAAATTTTCCCTTTGACTGAATTTCCCCCAAAACGAATTTAAACATAATTTTGCTACAGAACGCAGACCCGAATTTTTTTTAATGTTATAGATGTCTAATTTAAAACCTTCTTTATGTTCATGATTATTGATACATTCTAATTAATCTTCTTCCGTCTTAACCGTACTGGGCCACCCACTTGCTTCTTGCTTAATTTTTAAAAAAGTGTCTATATACTCTGTAAATAAACCACCTCTTTGAGAAGTCTGATCGTATTTAGCAACTTCATATTGCCAAATGACATTAATTTTTAATAATTTATACCCTAGTTCTAGAGCTTTCTCTATTTCGACGGATACCCATGTACTGGATAAAGCCTTATCTGACACTGAATCGTGTTTACAATCTTCCTGAGAGGATGTTACTATGCACGTGCGACATAATCCAAAAAGTAAACGACTATTCATTTTTGTTGGAAGTATAGGGCGAAATAAATTTCGCAGCGGTAAAATTGTGCATTTTACTTAACCTTCGACTTTTTCTTGAAAATTTTCAAAGATTTTTCCTGATAATTCTAGACCGTCATTCCCGGTATAAATTTTCGGATGTTTAAGTGGAAACGTGCCTGTCTTAAGAATGTAAGGGTATAGTGAGCAAACGTCCAAATATTTTATCCTTTTATTATTTTTAATCGTATAATGTGTGATAATATTCCCTGTACGACCACCGTAAAAAGCATCTCGAGGGTTTATAGTGCAGATTTCCGCAATTGGGTGATTTTTTGTATAGTCTAAATACTCGTTATTATTTTTCATAAATTTGTCAAAATCATGCTCCCACATCTCAATGACTTCGTAACCGTATTCTTTTATTTTAAAACTTGTTTTCATAGTATTTTCGTATCGTTCGGTGAAAGTTTCATTATTTTCCAATTTTTGATATCGATCGTTAGAAAAATAGCGAATACAACTATGAAAATAACACCCATGAAACTGAAACACGGTTTCTTTCGGATTCATTGTTTCTACTTGAGGTTTTAAATAACCATCAACGAGGAGACCTTCTATTAAACGATATTCTCGCGATCTACCTGCATGGATGATCTCTACATTCCTTACTTTTTCTTCCTACAAAAGCCAGTGGATGCATTTCTTAGAACACTGCCCTGCGTGTGTATACCCAGTTGCTAAAATAATTCCCATCGTATCTTTTTTTTAAAAGTTTTTTCTGTATAGTACGGAACACGCACTTGCTATTGTCACACTTTCAACAAAGGGGTCTTCTTTTCCGATTTGTATAAAAATTTTTCGAAAAGCCGTGCAAGCTTTATGTAATATTTTCACATCTTGCACACAATACTCAACAAGTTCTTTTTTGAAGTCAAACTGCGCGCTTACGTCTGAAGTTACTTTATGGTACCATTCTAAAAACTTTGCGCGATCGTGGGTGTTCATAGAATCTGGCGCGTAGGAGCGAGAATCTGGATAAGGACCTTTGTAATTTTTATCGCTCGTAACGAATAAATGTGGAAAATACCCTTTTTTTATATTTCCTGCAAGACTAAACGTTTTGGGTAAATCAGCCAATTTCATGGGTAAGTAATTTAAACTATCTATAAACTTAGTTTTTTCTAACGACATAAAAATAATATTACGCCCATTAAGAATAATCTCGGGAGTACCTTTTTTATTATCTACAATATATTTTAATATAAATTGACCATCGAAGCCTTAGAGTTATGAGCTATACAGATAAATGAAGCGAAAGTTTTACTTTCAAATCTTACTGCAAAATCAACAAAATTTTGTAGACACTCTTCACCCTTGAAAATAATCTGTTTAATATTACAGAAGGGACAAATTGCGTGGGAATTTTCTTCTATCTTGTCTATACACGCATCGCATCGTACTTGCAGCACGCAAAGGATCGGTATGTGTACACACGTGTTGGCTGTATCATGTAATTCTTTATCTTGTCGCGTTTCAAAGTCGTAAAAAATAAAACAATTTTTTTTTAGCATATAAATTATTCTTCAACGTAATAGGTTTCATACTACAAAGCGTGTTAAACTTATGAACGCTTTTACACTCTTTGCAATATTTTTTTCCACATTCATGCTTACCTTCAGCTAAGTTTATGAGCTTGGCACATAAATTACAAATTTTAACTACATCGCATTTGCTTCTTGTCGCTCTTTCGTGATTTTTTGTACGCACAAATGACCCTTTTATCTTATGATTATTATAACATTGATCTCCGTAAAATTCTGTCCTACAATCAGTGCAAGATTTTTTTAACGTATCGTTGGTGTTATTACAATTTGGTGACCCATCGCATGCAGGGCAAACCGATTTACAAACATGCTTACCCACACGCTTGTAATTTTTATTGCATGTTGCATAAAAATACATTGATCTTACGGTTAATAAATTTTTAATTAAATTATAATGCCCTATGTCCTCATAATACATGATGTTTATAAATGATGTGCAATATAGTGCTCCGTCATTAGCACCATTGTATATAAGAGCTGTGTCATCACCAAAAGACTTATATTGAAATATCCGAATACATATATTATGTTGTTCAAAATATCGCTGAAATTTCGAAAACTCTACATATCCATACCCTTGTTCGTTATTTATTTTAATGTCACACTCTTGCATTAATTTAATAGCTTCCAACTTTTGTTTATTTTCGGTTTTAATTTTTTTTCATTGTTGGGACCAATCTGACGAACAATTTTTCGCAGTCAAAACTTTACCACATACAGAAGCCCTAGCTAAACATAGATTATCTCTATTATTTATCACTAAGACGCCTTTTTTACTCAAACTATTTATAATATCTTCCTGTGCACCCCACCCTTAAGGGAGTTTGACGTATGTAACCTCAACTTTTAAAGTTTTCGCGATGTCGATTATTCGTTTGATTTGTTCAATTTTTTCGCATAGACCCCAGATATCTTGAAAATTAATGTGATCAATAAGTTTGTAATAGATACCCGCCGATCCCTCAGTCAACGCGTCTGAGTGCAAATCTATCCCTACAAGATAATTACTAGAGTAATTTTTTTTAATAACAGCTATAAGTTCTTGAAAAGCGTTCTTGATCCAATCTAAAGTATTCTCTGCATCAGAAGGGTTGGTAATTTAAAATTTTATCGCGCGACAAGTGGTTTTAAAAGATTTTACAAATTTTTTTTTATCGCTTTCCAAAGTAGTATATTTTGTACCCATTGACGTGTCTGGTTCGTCCTCTGTTTGCACGGCGATGGTTGCAACACCTCTTCCATGTTGATGATAAGGGGGTTGCTCCTGCTGTTGTTCGATATAAGCACTATCAATCCCATCAACTTTATCTGTAAAATAAAAATATGTTACAATTATAATTAAAATGTTATACATTGTGTTTGAGAAACACAAATATTAAATTTATTAGTTACCTGCAGGGGTGTAACGCATCATAGTCACCCTGACGGACCGGGCATCGGTTCAAATACCTCCTCTGGCTGGCAGTCAGTTTGGCTCTCAACGTAATATTTTGAAATGAATATAATTTTGAAAGTTAAAATGGATGATAGAAAAAAGACGTGTACGAAAAGATTTTAATTTACCTGAAGATATTTTTATCTTCTTGTAAGAGAGGCCCGCCCCTGACGGTCCAGGCATACCATCATCCAAGGGGTCCTCCTGCTTTCTCTTAAGTGCACTATCAACGTTTGAAAGATTTTCGGAATCTTCAAAACATATTTTGGCAACTAAAACAGGATTTTGTTTAATTTTACCGATCATGCGAAATTTGTAAGTATAAAAAACTTTGAAAAAATACAATACAATACATTACTTACCAAGTTTATCGTACGCCTTATACATTATCTTTAACATCCCGATGTTCCTAGCGTTGGACGGTTGACACTCTACCACCGCTTGGATGGCTATGGGACTACGAATTAGATACAGAGGGTACAACGCAACCGCGTGCACCCCCGCCAGGTAAATGGTAAAAAGATCCTGTAATACTCCTATTAATTCGTTAACAGAGTATGTAGGTAGCACGTTACAAAACCACTTGTCGGTGTACACCTTACGCGCATCTTTCGACACGATGGTCGCGTATCGCACACACAAACGGACAACCTCGAATAAAGCACTGACCATAGATGCTCCCATTTTTTCTTTTACTTTTTTTACTAACGCAAAAAACAAAACTAAGAAAAATTTCTGTAGCTAACAAAAAGAACTAAAGCAACGCCACAGTAAAAACACACCGTTACAAAAATTTAAACAAGTTTAAATAAATGCAAGAAATACACTGTATTTAACTTTCAAGTAAATTGAGGAAGACCTCGAACGAATTGTACGTTCGAATTTTACATTGATCTATAAAATAGATCTATTCAAACAAAAACAAAAACATTTTTTGACGGGTGATAGTGACAAGCCAGGATCCGATTTCACAAATTTTGATGAAAATACAAGAGACAGTGAGAGTGCTATCATATCAACTGCAAAGGTATTACTGCATTCGTATCCACTCAACATGATGGGTACGAAAAAAATCGTCGTGGGCCTTCACTATAATGTTCATCGCCAGTGTTTCAAGCCTTTGTTGCAGCTTTCCAAATGTTAGTTTACAGGAGGTGTAATTATAAATTCACATGTATGGAGTGAGTTGAAAGATTATTTTGCTTCTATAAAAAATTACTTTACTGATAAAAACATCGATCAAATGGAACGCATACAAGTTGGTAATATCAAGTTAATATTCACATCATCTTACGGAATAAAAGCAGTGATCTTTGATAAAAATAAAATTAACGACGGACAAGACGGAAATAAGAAGAAAAAGAAAACGTACGGTTAAACTATTATTATGCAACACTGTACCTTTTTAGGACTCACTCAAGCTGTCATATGTGTGGATGAAAGACTACGTCAAATCGAGGGTGCAGCAACGTTAGTTGATAAGTGCAAAGAATTTATAGTGAATGAGTTAACTGTTTTACTACAAAGTATTACTCTAGTGAATAAAATCAGTGTATCAAATTTAGAAAAGCTGATTAAAGAACATTACTCAACTCTACGAAAAAATGTTAAAGGAAATCTTTATTCTGCAATGGATAATTTCTTTTTAGAACAAAATTTTGACATGGTATTTTTAGAGTTAACTACCTACTGTTTAGAAATATTTCGAAATGACATACATTTTAAATTAAATAGAATTAATTATGTTGTAACATTGTAATATTGTAATATTGTAATAATATTGTAAAACATTTAAACATTCTGTTAACTTTTATATAATATATGTATGAAATATATTTTTTAATTTTTTTAAAAAACCCCACTCACCACCCGCTTCTTATACTAACCCTTAATTTTCCTCCCTCAAAAAAAAAAAAAAAAAAAAAATTTTACTGGCCAAGCAGCATCGTTAATAATATTTAAATAACGTGGGGCCACCGCGCGCCCTCTTTCGCGCATACTGGCTAGCCACACAGGATCATGTGGCATCTGCCAAAATAGGACCCCGGCCACGCCCCCCGCTCTCGCAGCCAGCCGTATGACATATATCTATCAGAGTGTCTGAAAAAATAGTACCCTTACTACTTAGGATAGTTTAAGCTACAAATTTTAAGCTTGTACTTATTAAGCTTGTGTCAAAAAAATCGTGGCTTAAAAAAATACTTAAAGCTTATCTTCTTCATACAGTCGAAGAATGGCTGATTTTTTAAGCAGATAATTGTTTCCACTAAGCTTTTCGAGCAGTACTACTTATAACTTTAGACTTTAAGGCACATTATATACGAGTAAAGCATTTTAAATTTTCTCTCTTTGTCCTAACGTTCTTAGTATTAAGTTAACTTTAATTTGTAATAGAAAACGACTTTGTAATGATTCTTTACACAAGTATCTTTTGCATCTTTGCCTCACCTCTGTAGCGACAATTTTGTCAGCAGTATTCGTTGCTACCATGTTCTCTTTATCCTGAAAATAAGCTACATTATGCTAGCTTGCAAACCTAATCTGATAGATAAATACCAAGATTTCTATAAGCTTATTTTATGGCTAGTTTAGTACCAGATCCACAATATTAATATTCTGGTACGTGTACTTTTACTCGCAGTATATTGATCAATGTGCTTGTTACTCTACTGCCTTTTCAACAGTTATTGATAATTACTTTTTAGGCTCTAAAAACTGTTGGGAAGTTAAAAAATACAACTAAATTGTAAAAGACATTGAAAGGAAGTTTAATAATAATAGATATAGCAAAGTATTTGATTTTTCTTCTTTAAGTATTACGCTTGCTTATTTAGTAATCATGAGACTCTTGTTAACCATCTAGCGGTAAACATAGACGCTTTTCTTCAGGAAAAACACGTTTTTTGGCAAGTTAAAGAAAGTCGCAGACATAACAATACTAATGGATTAATGACGTTACTTATAGACAAGTACCTTGATAAGGATTCTATGACACTAACAGATTTAGTCAAATACAAACAAATTTCAAAAACTTAAAGTGAGTATACTAGAAAATTTAACAAAAATCAGATGGTTCTACTTTTTAACTGTAACAGATATAATTATGTCATTGTCTTACTTCCTATTAAGAAGAAACTTGGGCTTATTTTATTACTTAAGATTCTTAGGTTAGGCATCCAAATATACTACGTGTACTGTGAAGACCCTAACGAGCCAGTTAATTGGCCCAGATTGCTAGTGGCAGAAAAATCAGCTGCTAATCTTAGGCACACTTATAAAAAAAAGTCACAAGGAGTTTTGTGAAGCTAACATGACGTTTTTGCTTCGTTATTAGTGTAAGCATCAAATAAGACTTAAGTATCAAAAGGCGCATCGACGTATTTGAACATAAGTTAGCTTGGTAACAGAGTGGTAGTCAAAATGATACTTATCATGCAAAATAATATCATTAACTTATACTTATACTTCACGTAAAGTACCCTGAAGGGTTCCTTTACGTGAAAGATCTATATGTAAGCGATATTATCATACACTAGACCATGATGTATTGAAATAGTTAAGCTTATATAGCAGCTCTTATTAGAATAAAGTGTTATCTAAGTTATCGACACACTATAATAATCAGAAACATTAAACAGCAGCTATTAAACCAAAGAGAGTGTCAGCTTCTTATAAAAATAAAGTTTTGAATCGTTTCTTACTAATAAAAATAAAGGTGAGAAAACAACCTTAATTAAGAGTAAGAGATAAAGTGAAAATTAGTTATGTGAAGCTATATAAAAAAGCATATACATATAACTGGTCAACTAAAGAGTTAACTAAAAATTAAGCAGCTCTAGCTTGATCCCTAGCTGACCATTTGAAAATTGCCAATTACTAAAGATTTCTACGAGTAAGATTGGCAGAGAACCAAATACACTGATATTTATCTTGTTGAAAAATTTTCTTGTCGACAAGAAAATAAAACGTTTGTAAGGTAATTATGCTTTGCTAATACTCATCACAGTTGAACTATTAAGGACAAAAAATAAAAAATACATCCACCTAAACAGTGATTGATATTCAAAAATTACTGAAAAGTTCTAGAAGAACTTATTATAGTCTCCTGATGCAAAGAACTATGTGGGAATATAAAAATTTTTATGATACATGAAAATATTGTATTTTAAGTGAGATGTACTCAGATGAGTAGATATCCAAGCACATAATAAATTGTGTTCTAATTTTTTCCAACGTAGAACAAGTTTCCAGAAAATAACCTTTTTCTTGTATTTGTAAACTAAAACATTTATGGGTTAAAAAGGACGAGACTACCACCAGTACACATAACAGGAAGCTTTTTTCTAGTAAGAGACTCTCAGAAACTACATAATAATAGTATGTCACTCAACAAATACTCAGATACTTTGTTAGATGAAAACATCAAAATTTGGTCGTCTAGTTAGGCGATACTTTTCGTACCAAACGTAGGGTTAGCTTTTTTATACCGTTGCACATGAAGACCTTACCAATACAATCTTTCTTCAATTTTCTATGTTGGTAGGAATTTCTTAACAGGCTATTTAACAGATGGTTGATAAGTCAGCCTTCTAAAAAATAAAAAAAATAAATGGATTTTGTAAATCACAAAAGAAAATATGTAAGTGAGAAAGCATTCCGTAAACCTTTATACCTTATCTTTTCTGTATTAAGCAGATTTTTTTATTTTTGTAATATTTTCTAACTCCTAAGCTATTATTTTAAAAGCTAACTGTTAATCTAAGCTCCTTGCGTTTAATCAGGATGTGAAAAATAAATTTAGCTGCTTGCTACAGCTCTGACTAAGCTCTGCAGGTTAATGCTGCTAAAGATATATTTACTTTCCCACTACAAACGAAACCCCCTCTACCGTATTATCTGCTTCATTTATGAAATGCTAGTGTGCTATGATTCTTAGCAACCTCTGTAAGTCTATGTTCTCCTGCAATGTAGATCCCGCAATAGTTCTAAGGCAGCATATATTTACATTATACAAAAATCACTTTTTTATAAAGTAAAAGATTACGCGGGTTTGACGTATTTTAAATCGACTTAAAAAAATCAAAACTCTTATATATTATTAGTATAATTAATATAAATTCATCCAACAGCTATTATGTTTACTAAACTTATAACTTAATACACTGAAACAGAAGTTATTTTTATAGCAAATACTACAATAAATCTAAATTCTTTAGTTATCATGCTTCTAATGTTACTAAGTTTAAAGTGTTTGGCAAAATAAAATATTTAAAAACTAATAACGTGGCAAATAAAATTGACTATTTTTTGTTAATTTTACTTGCCACGTTATTAGTTTTTAAAGAAGTGTCAAGAATAGACGTAAAATTTCTAACTGAAGACATTTTACATTACGTCAACACACTACGGCGTTTTATACTGTGAGTCTCAGTCGTAGCTAAGATGGGGGGCCACGCGGAACACATATATTTATGCATAAATTTATCATCGTTTTGATAAACGTCATTTTAATTGTTCATTGAAAAACACTGTATGATCGAGTCCTACAAGTTATACAGAATTTATAATTTATAAAAATGTTGACATGTCCTGCTTTTACATAAAAATAAATCATTAGGCTTAACTATTCGTTCTTTAGTACCTTATAGTATGATACACTAATGAAAAAAATGCTCTTATTGTCTCTTACAAAGTATTTACTTTAATTGAATATTGCAAGATTTGTAGTTTCAAACAGCTTACTTTCTCTTATTGACCATAATTAGTTGTTAAATTTATGATTTCGTTTTGTATAATTTATAGTTAACTTACACATTCTTTAAAAGATATTTCTTGATGTATAAAAAAATTTTTAGTAAATTGTAGCACTTCGATCTATTGAAAAAGTTGACTAATTTTATCTCATCTTATTACTTTTTGAATGTTTAATATTGTATTGAAAATTTTCTTATTTGCTTATACTTTATAATTACGACATTCATTTTTATAAGATACAAGTCTATAATTACAGTAACTCTTTAATGTGGCAAATAAAATTGACTTTTTTTGTCAAAACACTTATGATTGTACAATTGCATTTCCTTGGACAGCATTTTGCTAACAAGATATACGTTAAGGTATATTTTGATTTCTATACGAGGAAGTTAGTGTATTATGACATTTAACATGTTATGGTAATTTTTACAAAATCATTCACTTAACATCTTGTGGAATGCATCTACATAACAGAGCTTACAAAATCTACATAGTTTCTCATTTTAGTATTTTAAATCATCTTTACTTCTAACTTTCTTTGATAATAGAAATATCTTACAACTTCATACAGCATATTCAAACAAAATCACGGGACACTAACTTTTACATCTATGCTTTTTTTTGTATTAAGTTTGTTGTAGGTATACCACTAATATGTAATGACACAAAAAAAATATTTAAAAAATTCGTATTAAAAACAAAGGTATTACAACCGTGCAATAGTTTGGCTGCTATCCTATCACTATGTTTACCGAAGAATCCCAAAGTAATATAAGTAAGTTTAACAGGCTAATAAACAGGAGTTACATTTCACTATACACTTTGTGTTTGAATAATTATTTATTTTTTTGTTTGTTGTTTGTATAAATTTAATAGCATACATTTAATGAGTTGTGAAAGAGTCTTAATTTCAATTTTTTTTTTCAATTTCAAATAAATAAATTAATAGTTTTGTTCCTTTATATAAGTGAATGTTAGAATTTCAATTGTACCAGAGCTAATTTTTCTCAACATATCTACAAAATCCTATAAAAAAATAAATAGATATTAAACTTTTATCATGAACTCAAATAGATAGTTTGACGACCAAGTTTCATTGAGTTATAAGTACAACTATTATTTCAAATACTGTAAGTTGATGACCCATTAACTTTGGTAAGTTACATTGAAAGAATATTGATCAATTTACAACTTTTTTTTTCTTAAAACTGTAATTACTTGAATGATGTCAAAAGTATTTTAATTAATATAGAATATAAATTATCACCTATTTTTATTAAGCTAAGGGAAATTTGATTACAAATATATTACCAACTTCCTTGAATAAGAAATTATTATAGTTATTTAGATACTATGATATTAAGTAAATGGACTTTTGGAGCTTTTCCAGTAAATTTTGATAGGTTTATATGTATTGACAACAGTTTCTATATATATGTAAAATTTTACTTTCGTTAAATTTTTTTACGTGAAATCTTAGTATAATAGTTTTTGCCATTTAACATTATTTCTTTTTAAGACCTAAAACTTACATCAGAAGCAGTAAGGAAGCAAATGAGTTAATAATCCTAGTCAATTTTAATTATAAGGTAATAAACATAGGCAAAAAAAGTGTAAGGTTTTTTTTTACATAGGGTTCTATTCATTGGTTTCATTCAACGTAAATATTTGGGACTTTTTTATTTTGCCATACGGGTAAGAGAAAAATTAAAAATATTATTTGGATACTTGGGTGAAAAGAGTGACTGAGATTATTTACCCAATCCAAGTCTTATAACTATATAATATAAAAAATATAAATGTATATACATGAGTCACCTAACGTGAGTTGGCCAGTTTTAAGGGCCAGAATGAAATAACACTTACAAAGGGATTTTAATTCACATAATATGTTGCTTATATTTTTCCTTACCAGAATTAACGAAGATTCTTCGTGGCTCTGTTAGATCTGCATGAGTAGAGTTTTCACGATGACTTTCTGATTTTTTTCTTTTAAAAGAGAAGCGTTAGGGGCTTTTAAAAAATCTCGTTATGTCTGAGATGAAGGTGCTTCTAATGAAAATTTGACTCTATTTTAACATTTTCGTAATGTCATTATCACTGACATATGTTAAAGTCACTATCTAAGTCGTTAATCAAATATTCTGAGCGTTTACAATGAATTGTGTATCGTTACATAATGGTATGATGGGTTCTTAGCGAAAAAGGAGCGTAATATGCTCTTACTAATTTTTTGAAAATTTGAGTTATGACATTCCCAATGAGATTTCAAACTAACCATTGCAATTCAAACATGTCTGTTACAGCTACTTTATAACCGATCATATTTTAAGATGATTACCAACGATTCGAAAAAAAACAGACACTCTTTGGTGTTAAAGGCTTTTTTGAATAAGCATTATGGGCTCTTATGTATTCGTTGAAAAATTAAGACAATGACGCACTTAATAGGAATGAAAATATTTCACTGCACTAATATATTATACCAAACATGTATGTTTCAATTTACCATCTCTCAAGATGAAAGCTAATCGCATCAAAAAAATACTCAATATTCTTTAGTCTTACGGGCTGTTTTTTTTTTTAATTTTAAGAGATTAAACTTAATATATAATTCAACGAATATAGCAGTTGATTTTGAGTGCTAAGGAACTATTAAAACGGTTGGCAGGTTTTGAGTCACTTAGGCTTGACATCTACGGAGCTTATTAGCGAGCTTTTCCGGAGTATTCAGCACATATACATTTGTTCATCATACCTTATACAGTTGTTAAATTTATCACTAAGCATATGTACCTACATCTTCATTTTAAAATAAATTACTACAGTGCTTTCACCTTATAAGGCTGAACAACCAACAGAAGCCAGTGAGACCCATCTGACTGTTAACGCTCTGCACCTGGCAGAGACCTTTGATTGTCTGACTAACAATGAAATTCACAACGTCTTCGAGATAAGTGTATCGATTCAGCTGTTGCAGCCAGGTTTCTAGCAGAGGTTCAGTACGCAGTCAGCCTTGCTAAAGGTACGATAAGATATTCGCTAGAAGATTGACTACGGACTTGTCACACTGGCTGTATACTTTGACTTTCACCACTCGTTTGACAATACGAGTTGTCTAGGTCTTCTGTGTGAACTGGCTTTACTCAACTCCTTATCTACAGCTATTCGATATCAATATTTATACTGGTCTGACTGTTTCATTGCCATTTAAGAACTTGAGAAAGAGCTTACTGAGCCAAGCCGTGCAACCTGCAGTGTCTTACAGGATTACTTACTGGGATTCATGTTATTTCTCTTGTTTGCAAATTTTATTTAATCAGTGGTATGTTATGAAAAGGCCAAGTCTTTGCCGATCATCTCCATGTATATTTTAGTTGTGAATCATCAGATATACCAGAGAAGGCTCACTAAACAAAGATGTTAAAATGATGGTTGGCTAGACTTGGGAATAGCAGTCAATAAATCAGTACTATCACTTATTTCTGTGATTGGCTGTTTTATGGAGTTGGCAAGCTATGTCAGAAACTTGGGGGTTACTTTTAGTGCTTGATCTTATTAGTTGAGCTTGATTGCCTCTCTAAAAAATTCAAGTTTTTTTCTACAGTACTGGGGGTACTGTACTTTTAACTATAATGTATGAGACTTTTAAAAATTGTTCAATTGTAGAAGCACAAAACTTAACGGCCCGAACATCAACTCTTGTAGTCGTATACTGCAAGAGATAAGGTTTTGCCCATATGTAAGTGAGGGTGCTATTTGACATAAAATTATCATAAGCTATATACATAAAAAATGAATAGCTTGAGAGCTGTAGCTCTTATTCTTACACCAAATTTTTATCTCAAATACTCATTGTATAACGTTATTGTTTACTGATATTTTAATGATATGCAACAAAGCCATCTATAAGTTACAAATAAATTTCAATATGCCGACACATACTATGTGTAACTAATTACATTTTCATGCACAATATTTTACCTTTCAGGTACTGGCTGAACTGCAGCAGACTATGACTGCAAAAGTTCATCAAAAGCTTATGCTCAGCGCTAAAACAGTTCAGCGATCCCTGAAAGTCTAGGCCATTACAGCTTTTAGAACGGTTCTTGGCGGCGTTGCAGTGTAGAACTTTACATCTTTATGTAGATACTCTCGTTCCAGAGTTGTAGTGGATTGCTTCACACAGTGTGCTGCAATGGTTCAATGATCTTGAAATTTACCACTTCAGCAGAGTTTTAAAGTATATTTTTAGAGTCATACTTCTATAGGCACGTTTTGCACTATGGAGTAAATGAGCGATTTCAGATTGGTGATCTTGAGAGAAAGTGTACTGGAAGTAGATTTTGTTTAATTCTCTCCCTTCGCCCCGTCACTCTTAACGTATTTTCAGTCCCCAGAACACCACACCATACAATACAACGTCATAGCACCACACAACATCATCCTACCACACCACAACACACATTCTAAATTTTACTTATTTTTTTTTAATTTAAATGATTTAAAAAAAAAAAATTAACAAACAGTTCCCAATGAGATTTGAGCTTCCAACCTCTTGCAAACTGGGCAAGCCCCCTATCCACTTTGCTATTAGCAGGCCCGACAATGGAAAACCGATAACTGCATCTCATCTAACGGTTCGTCACTTTTTTGAATGTAATCTTTCAGTTACTGTGTATTTATTTATTTGGTCTCATTTTACATTAAATAAATAAGTTATTTAATAAAATGTATTTTTTTGGTACATGTTTGTCTCAAAAATTTGTAAATGAGTATACATATTAGCAGATCAACTTTTATGTGTATTACCAAACATACATTCATTTATCATTTATTTTTAACTTTTGTAAATATGAAGTTATTCTTTATAGATTCTTACGTTTTTTCAGAATTTTCATAACTAAAAAAAAAAAAAAAATTCTGTACTGTTAAAATACAACAATTGATTTTTATTGCGTTTTTTTCTATTGCAATTTTTTTTTTTTTGCAATGGAGGGCAAAATTTTAAGAGTTGGGAGAAGCGTAAATACATGCAGCAACGGTGAAAATTAGTTATCTCATTTGGATTAACTTACATACACGCTTTTACGCATGCTTAACCCCTTTTTTTTGTGTTATAAAAAAAAAAAGAAGATATAGATCTATACAAAAATGGGACAGGTTTATGTTAAAGTAATCTTTTGTAAAAAAAAAAAAAAAAAGCGGAAACCAAAAGAATTTTATGAGTGCAATTTCAAGTGATTTCTTTATAAGATTACATGTTAAATCAATTTTTAAAATTACACATGTAACAGAGGGTACAGTTTAACGATCTGCAACTTATTTAGGGTATTTCTAAAGGTATTTTTAGTATACTTTTGATACTTTAATAATATCTGTCAAAAAAACCAAGGTGTGTTCAATGTACTGAAGGGACATTTACTGGCATTTACTACTACGCTATCCAAAAAAGTGGTACCACAGGATGGTTTGTCCTAACTTTTTGAGATACAATTATATTTACGATAATAATTACGAACTCAGAATAAGTGTGTGAGCATATGTGATAAATGTAAGCATGACGTTACAAATGTTATCAGCGAAGGCAGTAGGAAAATGTTTTAAAACCGTTAGAAGATTTGATTAGAGTGTACAGTCTTGTACTGGCCAGCCTCCATATTGTTTGTATATATATATATATATATATATATATATATATATATATATATAGGGACACTAAAATTCAAATAATAATAAATATATAATTCATACTTGGAAATAAAGTTTCTACGCTGGAGAATGATTACCGGTCTGCTTTTAAGAAAATATAAAGAACAAGCTGCTAATTTCAAATGAAAGTGGTTAAGTTTATATAGACAGAGAGATGTGTCCTTGACTTTCTGTTGGTGAGCTTTATTATTTATTCTAGTAGCTCCATTTTTTAAATGAGCTGTCTATCCTGTATGTGTCAATAGATATTTCTAAGCTCTTACAACTATATATCTCTTCTGCACGCTCTGCGCACCAACCCCCGTAATTTCAAATTAGATTTACGAAGTATGGAAAAAAACTCGAATTATATTAATTGTTACTTAAAATTTATATATATAATAAATGTATATTAATCATAATTAATTACATGAATTCTTAACAATCACTTTTTAGTTTCCCTGACTAATGCCTAATTTTTATATATTTAAAATGACAACGTATTGAAAGATTTTAAATATCGTCAAAAATTACAAAATAACGATATTGATAGAATCACAAATTAATTTTGTTTTAACCGTATCGTTAGTTGATTGTTTTTTTCCTTTTAATTTTTTGTAACCAAAATTTTGGCCCAAAAATATTGCTTCTATTCTGCTCCCAAAGGGAATGATCACTCACAGAACTTTCAGACTTCCTTTAGACTCAATCACTATAGAAAGTGCATTCTTCCACTTTAAGCCAGATAAGGAAAAATTACGTAATGTAGAAGTAATTATTCGGGATGAAGCTTCTATGATACCAAAAAAAGCGTTAGAAATCGTTGATAGGACTTTAAAAGATTTATCTAGTAGTAATAAACCTTTTGGAAATAAAATAATAATTTTAGGTGGAGACTTTCGTCACATTCTCCCAGTAGAAAAACGGAAGCAAAATTACTATTTTTCAAGAAACCATAAAATTCTCCAATTTTTGGCCTTTATTTAATTTTTTTTATTTAAAAAATAATATAATTTTAATTGATAAAAAATTTTCTTCATTGCTACTGGATATAGGAGAAAGCAAAATTAAAACTTTTACAATTCCTCAGACATGGAAAACAAATCATGTATGTTCTAAAATTTTTAATAATTATCATGATTCTTTTATAAGTAAAGCTATATTTAACATCTCACAATGAATACACTCATTTTTTGAGCAAAAAAATTTTTAATAATATGGTAGGAACATTAGTTACGTACTATAGTATTAATAAAGTAACTCACTAAGGAGTAGATTAATCAGAAAATAATATTTATATTAATTTCCCTACAGAATATTTAAATTGTAGTAAAAAAGGTCTTTCTCCACATGAATTGAATTTGAAAATAAACGCTATTGTTATGTTAATACGAAACTTAAACATATTTAAAGGACTTCGCAACGGTACAAGATTACGAATTACAAAATTATTTAAATTCACCATCGAAGCTGAAATAATCACAGGTAAAAAAAAAGGAAATAGAGTCTTTATTCCAAGAATAACACTACAAACTAACAATTTTTCTTTGCTACCGTTCATATTGTACAGAAAACAATTTCCATTTACCTCAGATTTTTCTATAACTATTAATAAATCTCAAGGTCAAAGTTTAGATGCCTTAGGATTATACCTTTAAAAACCATTATTTTTTATGGGCATTTATATGTTGCATTGTCTAGATGTAGAAACCCAAAAAAAATTTTTATCCAAATTAAATAAGAAAACAAATTTGTAATTAAAATTATTGTTCGGAATAAAATTTCAGAGTAACAAAAATGCTATTTTATAGTTTATTACTATTTTTATACTTTCTTGCAAATTTTCTCTTTTATCAAAAAAGCAAATTTCAGTACCGTCTAGTACCCAGATTTATGTTATAATAAACAATCCGTTTTTTGTTATATGTTTTTAGATACACCATTATGGATGCAAAATTTTATCAGTGTGACAAATGTTACTTAAAATTTTCAAATCAAGAGTGTCTATTATTGCACGAAAAAATTCACAAAGAAAAATTTTTTGTATGTGATCTGTGTAGCATTACAATATTAGACAAGAAAACCTATTTGCGTCACACAAGGGAATGCCAAAACATTGAAAAAAATTTTAAGTGTATTAAATGCGAAAAAGTTTCAAAACAAATTATCACTTACAGAGACATTTGAAAAGTTATGAAAAAAACATCAAAAAAAATATTTGTCAAAATTGTAAAAAAGGTTATGTGAGAGCAGAGCACCTAAAAAGACATTTTAGAGTATGTAATCAAAATAAACATCATAAGCAAGATAATTGTAACAAAATTTTTTGTTATGGTCAAATAAAATTAAATGTGAAAATTAGACCACTTGTAACAGTTAATATATAAGACTTTACGAATATATTTACATTATGTATGGGGAAGCTTGGGAGAAGTAGGGAGGGGAGCTGAGGGGCGGTGGGGGAAGCGGAGATGGGAGCTAGCCAAAAAGTAGGATTACTCGAAAAATGCAAGAAAATGAAAGAATAACTACCTTATTTGGGGGGGAGCTGGGGGGAGCGGGGGGGAGGTTTATATATATCTTCCTATATTATATAGTCGTAAGAGTTAGAGCGAGGTTTTTCTCCCCCCCGCCCCCCCTAGCTCCCCCTCAGCTCCCCCCAAAGAAGGTAGTAATTCTTTTATTTTTTCGGATTCTTCGAGTAATCCTACTTTTTCGCTAGCTCCCCCCGCTCCCCTCCAGGTCCCCCCCAGCTTCCTTATATATAATGTAAATATATATCCGTGAAGCGTTATATATTAACTGTTACAAGTGGTCTAATTTTCACATATAATTTTATTCGACCATAACAAAAAATTTTGTTACAATTTTCTCACTTATGATGTTTATTTTGATTACATACTCTAAAATGTCTTTTTAGGTGCTCTGCTTCTACATGATCTTTTCCAAAATTTTGATAAATATTTTTTTTAACATTTTTTTCATGACTTTTTAAATGTTATATATACATAACAAATGATAAAATACTATATATATAAAAAATAATAAAAATAAAAACGATAACAAGTAACTGTATGTATTCATAGTAGCAAAATGTTGTCTTATTTTCTTGTCAGCCAGATGCATGTAAGCATCGTCTTTTGAATGCCTCCTTCTCTCTACTTTTGTTGTTGTGTCGAGTTGCATTGGGCCAATTAACTATATAGCGTTGCCAGATTTTTCACGTTCCCTTACTAATTGTTCACCATATAAAATATTTTTCGTCTCTTGTGCACGTATATTAAAAACTTCTACTCCGTGCTTTTACGAACTTTATTTGAAGTTCAGAGTTACTAATCAATTCTGGTAAGTAAATTTTCATGACTATCAAAAAATCTCGTATAACTTAAAAAAAAGTAAGAAGATAAAACAAAGGTTTTTCGTTGCATTGCATCATCAACACAAACACTTGTAAATAGTCGTTAAATATGTCATCGGATGAGTTAAGTGAATCTGAGTCTGACAACGAGACAATTGTAAAATACTTAAAAAAGAGACAAAGTCAATTATTAGCGGACTGTTACCTCAAGAATCTCGGGCTCTACATAAAATAGCACATACGTAAGAAATGGATTTGGAAACCAAAAATACACTCGTCTTTCCACCCTCCGCTACCCACCCAGATCTGGAACTCTCTCATGCACCAGTGCTAACCACGAAGTGCACGCACAGAGAGAGAAAGAGAAATCAAGTATTTTAGGCACAAGAGATAGCAATGACGCTCCTTGGGTAAAGCACCTGAGTCGATTACTATCCGATCGGGAAGTTAGCAGGGCTTCCAAGCTAGTTAGCTGGGGCCGATATGAGTTGCCCAGGTGGTACCAAGCTACGATTGTAATGGGGCTCTATGTGGACGCTAACTGGGGAGGAGAAGATTGTCGTCTACCTAGCTTTTCCTCGTACGCATCAAAAGATTCGAGAGCGGAGAGGTTTACACACACGCACACACACACAAACACACATACATATATTTTCCTATAATATATAGTTATTTGTGTGGGGGACTCCACATATCGCCCCACAGACCCCTACTGCCCCTTCGCGGGCCCCCCACACCATTTTTTATACATCATGTCATATATATTTGTTAAATGATGAAATACTAATAAGTGTCTTTCAATTAATTACCATAAATATTGCCGATTAATCTATAAAAATTAAGTAAAGTCATTAAGTGAAGTCAAAAAACTATGTAAAAATCTCTTTCCAAACAATATTTTCTAATTCTGTATTTTCTTGCCTTTCTACTTGAACAAATAAATTATTTTTATCTTTGCATCTTGATGAAGCCACGTATAAATGACCATGAGAAAATGAGGGTTTTTTATAATACAAAGCTACATTATCAAAACTTTGACCTTGGGATTTGTTTATTGTCATAGCAAATGCCACAACGATTGGAAATTGTTTACGATACAAAATAAACGGTAATGTTGAAAAGTTTCTTGTGTCCAAAGTTATTCTTGGAATGAAGACTCTATTTCAAACTTTTCCTCCAGGTATTATTTCTCCTTCTATATTATACTGTAATAATTTTGTGATTTGTAAACGTGATCCATTACAAAGTCCATCTGATATACTTAAATTTCTCAGTAACATCACTATTTTACCAATTTTCTAGATTTTGTTCATGAGGTGGTAATCCTTCACGAATATTATTTAACATTTTTATCGGAGAATTGAAGTGAATATTATCGTCCAATTTATCAACCCCCTTATAGGTTGCCATATCTATACTATAGTAAATTTTGATTCTCCAGTTAATTTTTTAAGAAGTTTAATATTTAAATAAAAGGTGTTCTCCTAATGCGATGTAAGTATAACACTATTTATCGAACAATTGTAGATATTAGAAAATATTTGAGAGCATACATTATTTGAGATACAATTTTTAGGAATGTTAAAAGTTTTTTGTATTCCTAGAATAACACTGAATACTGGCACCTCATCATCATTACCTTTTGTCTTCTATAGAAAACAGTTTTCCTTTGTATTCGCATTTTTAATGTTTATCAATAAATCACAAGGACAGAGTTTTGATTCCTTAGGATTGTATATTAAAAAACCTTTATTCTCTTATGGACAATTATACGTTGCTTTATTAAGACGTAAGAATCAAAAAAGTATTTTCATTCCAATTGAATCTGAGAATAAATCAGAAATTTAAAATTTTGTTGAGCAAAAAATTTTTTATTGATTAAAAATATGTAACTTTGAAGATCGTCATATTGAAACAGACGTATGTTAGTTTATAAGAACCATCTATAAAAAATATCTGAAAAATGCGGGAAGGGTTTAAAAAGAACAGATGGGTTAAAACGACACATGAAATGTCACAACATTAAGCTAACAGAATGAATTATTGTTTTAAAAGCTTAATTGTGTTTGTCTATTTAATTGTACCTTCTCCTGAATTCTGTTTTTTTCTAAATAAAGTCCTCAGGTAATCAAGAATTTTATATTTAGGTAAAGTACACATGGACTAGAAAAGGATTTGAAATGTAAAAGTTCAATTAAGTTAAACAAATAATGGTACTTCAGAGACATATAGTAAGTAAGGGGGAGTGAATAGACAGAGGGAGACCTATGATCAGAGACTTGGAAAACCCTAAGAACGAGGTATGACTTGGGTACTAAATTTCATATATTTTCTAACATTTATGATGGTAAAACATTCAATAAATAAGTATTTTTTGGGGGGGAAGTAGAGAGGGCGGAGGAGAGGGAGCGGGGGGCGCTGAGGGGGAGTGAGAGGGAGCGAGGACGAGGTAACTCAAATATATTTTGATTAAAAATAACGTTAAAACAAGAAAATAACTAAGTGAATTGGCGGGAGCTATGGGGGAGCTGAGGGGGAGCGGGAGAGAGCTGAGACTTACTTTCGTTAATACAGTAATAAAGCAGTCATTACTCGTATTAAGTAATAAATACGAAGATTTACTTAAGTTTCATTATTTTTATAAATTACTATGGGTGACAAAGAATAGCATTTAATTTTGTTAAACTTCAAGAGAGCTCGTGAGTATATAAAATTTTAAAGCGTGGAATAATCAATAAAGTGAGAATATTACATAATGAGAGTGATTTGCAAAGAAATTAATCTAATAAACGTCATTACAAATTAGACTTATATGCATTGCTTATATTATACATTAAATTTTATTTTAAAATCTCTCTTTATTCTTCCAATCCTGCCCTTTATAGGTTAATTGGGATGCCCATATTGGCCCCACATAATTCTCCATTACACTGCGCCATCTACCTCTATGTATTTGCCCTGGTTGGACCTACATAGGTAACTGGGTAACCAATGTAGGCCCAACATGAAACCATTTTAAGCTTTCTGATTCGGTAGAGCTATGCTGAAGACACTTAAGGGTTCTGAGGCCAACTTAACCCTACGTGATTTTTTTAAGATAGGTATAGAGCCTAGTACTAACACTACGTAGCTGTGCTAATCATCCAGAAGAGTCGGTGTTAAAAAATTTTAGAATTGAAATTGTCGTATACCCGAAAATCATGCAAAATTAATGTGTGAAGGTGAAAATTATAGTTTGTCTAATCGTGAATCTTAAATCATCTGTCTAATTTTTTTAGTTAAGAAACAATATTATTTTCACGGTTTAAAATTTTGCAGATATTTAAAATAAATATGAGTTATAAACATAGCGACTAAACAAACAGTTTTCTTGTAAATTTAAAATTTAATAAACTTAAGTTATATGAAAACGAAGTGCTCTAACTAGTTAAAATCTACCCTCCTACTGATTGCGAGTTTTAAGATTCCCTTAGTCAGTTAAAAGCATTCAAATTTTTGTGAATAAGACATTATATTGAGCATTTATTTACGCTGAGCTGTTCAAATTCAATTTACTTGAAAGTTTTTATATAATTTTATCAACATGTCTGTGCCATAAATGTGTGACTTGAAAATAATTTGTTTCGATTTTTTTGATTATTACGTAACTGATTTTTAACAACATAATTGTCTTTGTCACTAAGTTTAGTTAATGTAATATGTGGACAAGAATATAGGCACTGTAGGTGTCCTTATTTCGTGTTGTCTTGGCACCTACATAATCTTTAATCCTAAAGAGGCAGTTAGTAGAACAGCGAAATATTGATATGTGTAAGTAATTATGTAAATAAATAGTCATGCTTCTTAATACCAAGTTGTGGATGTCAGTATTATTTATGATGACAAAGAGGCAAGTGAAAAAAGTAAAGAGATAACTATACGAAAATTGTTAGTAACTTAAATAAAGGTACTTATTTCCTTGTACTATAGTGCAAGGTGCTCTTTAATATTTTCTATCTTTAAAATTGTTTTTCATTTTTTTTGGATACATACAATCGTCGTTTTTTGCATTATTATTATCATCAGTTTTGGAATCACTATTAGTATAAGAAGAATTAGGTTCATCTATGACATCCCAACTCGAAGATATTTTAAAATCTTTTTTCTTATAATTAGTACTTTCTATAAGAAAACATTCTGTTTTTTCATTTTATGTTACGTATTACCAAAGATCACGGAAACAATTTAAATTGATAAGCTTCGCTAAATCTATAAAATTTTTTGCTACGTGGACTTGTTGTGCCTCATAAGTACAACTTTTAAATGAATTTGTTGAATATCCTAAATTAAAAATGTGACATGATGGCATTATATACTGCTGAAAGTTAATCACAGTATGGCCCATGGCAGATTCAAAATAAGTGGCTGTATTATTTTTAGAACAGTAAAGTCGACTTTTATTTTTTGCTACACTGTGTGAATGTCGTCGTAATTTTCTAAATACATAACCACACCTAAACCAGCAAATTTCATGCACTTTTTTTAACAACTAATTGTTGTTTACGCACATCTTTAAGAAGACTAAACTTTTTTTTATCTTAAAAAAAAAAAAACAATTTCGAAGCTTTTTTTTATATATTTTAGGTAATGCAAACTATCGAAAGTTTGATAAAAGCGAGTTTTTTGGCTTGGAGACTGATTTAAAAAAATTTATAAATCTAGTTCTGTTAAAGCTAAAAATAAAAATTTTTTTATTTTAATGGTAAAAATGTAAGTTTGGAAAAAAATATGTAAAAAAAAGATGTACAAGAAATTGTACATTGTTATAAACAATTTAAATGTTGGGATCAATTTTTATCAAGAAAACCTACCATTTAGCATGTTTTAAGTATGACTATCGTGTTCTATGTCCAACTATCTATCAAAATGCTTTTTTTATAAATGAAGAAACGATTATTACTGTAGCAAAAAAATACAATAAACTGGTACGGTACCTAACGTCAGCGCCCCATATTGCAAAAGACACCTTATGATCCTGCCCCTTACCATTTTTCTCTGTACTATATTGCACAATATTAATATCGCAAAATTTTGCAATATTATTTATTTATTATTAATTGAAGTTCTACCAAAAATTGGGAAAACAATCAAACAGTTACATTATTTCGTAAACAGAGAATGGCTTTGCTTCTGACTCTTGACGTGAGAAAAGAGTTATACAATGATATTTTAAGGTTTCTTTTATCATTACAGCTCTTTCAAAACGTGCTGATGGTTGTTTCTCTTCTTCTTTATACTCGTGATTGATGAAATAACAACACGGTATATTTGGTAAAGCTTCTGTAGTTTAGTCGAATAATTTCCTTGGTGTATGGATAGGACTATTTACTCTTTAAAGACTTACCCCAGCAGCAAATCTTTTTAGATTTCCACCTACTCCATCACATGGTCCATTGCCATGTGATGTGAAGAAAAGGTATCACTCGGCTGCCATTTTAAAATCTTCTGCTTGGTATTAAGTGTGGATAAATATGTGGAGTCTTTGAGTAGTAGTATAAGTAAATTCTTGCTACATTTCTTTTCGTAAATAAACAAAAAAAGTTTATGAACATGAGCAAGAAAAACTAAATGAAAAATAAGTGTGTAAGAATATTAGAATTTCACTCTAATTTATCGATGGGTGAGTATTAAATGCAAGTAATTGACTTTATCGACATTTCCCATCCAAGGCAACTCAATTTTTTTAGTTTAAGCTATTGTTTGTAGTTAATTGTCATACGTAGCAATTAAAAAAAATTCCACTTCAACCAGGACTTAAACTTGAAACTTTTTTCTTACCTGAAAAGTGTTACCAGTTACGCCATCAAGGTCTCGGCGACTCCTCTTCTCAATTGCTACATTTTATAATTTTTTAGCGATTTTTCAGTTCAACGCCTTGCTCATATGGTATGTAAGAATATTAGAATTTTACTCTCATTTATCAATGGGTAAGTATTAAATGCGAGTACTTGAATTTATCGAAATTTCCTATCTAATACGCTATTGCCAAGGCAACTCAATTTTTTTAGTTAAAATCGGTAGTTTATATATGTTACGTATGATATGCAGGGCATATCATACTAACCCCCCAGGCAACAGCGAGGCGATCCCAGCAAGAGGCCACCGATAGGAGGGAGACGAGGTTATATAAGACCCAGTGATCCTTTAATCGCGGCACTTGGGCGCTCAGTCAGGCACTCGGGCCGCAGTCAGGCAACCAATGAGTTGGGCAGCTCAAGGAGGTCAGGCGAACCAAGGAGATTGGGCAGACCAAGCACACGCGCTACTTTGACTTTAATTTTGGTATCTTCAATAAACCTCTTGATATAATCAGTGTTGGTCAATTCCGCGACGCATTTCCTCACCGATATCATTTCCACGTGACAGTTTTTTTTATTTTACGCGTTCCAAAAAAAATTTCGCCGAGAAGCTCACATAGTGCAGTGCGGCGAGAATACGACGGTTTAAAATCAAGAATCCGAGGGTCCAACCAGAAGTGACAGGACCGATTTACGAGCAGCGGTTACAGCAGCCCGGAAGCCAGTAGGACTAGGACACTAATTGCTGATAATCACGGGATCAAGCAGACAAAAGGGGAGGGAAATGGTCTCTAAAACCTTATTTCTATTGGTATGCATAGTGACGTGCACATAAATGAATTTGTAGTAAAGCCTTTTCTCCCTAACTCCCGAGGCACTTATTAGAAAAAGATAGGGTTGGGAAAAATTTTTACTTTGAATATATATTTATTATTTTGTCGACTACACTTTTTTTAGTGGTTCTTGTTTCGAGACTTGAAACAAAAATCACGTGGAATAGCAGCCTTAAATATACAGTTAACTAGACAAATTTATGGATAACAAACGGGAAACAAAGAGATTTTATTAGTACGCCTGGTACAGACACAGGAAACATCCGTAATTAATTACTTACACCCATATCGGCTGAGAAATTTATAACTATCTTTATTATTATTATTTTTTTAACAAAGAATGAACGACAGACAGCCCCAAAAAGACTAAAGCTATAGTAATGGGCTTATTTTCAAGGATTAGGGCAAAGATGAAGAAGACAGAGGAGGTGGAGGTCCCGCACAAGGTGGTCTCAAAAAACAATCTGAAATTCGTCACCGACAAATGAAGATTACAAAGATATATCTTGTGACACAGACGTAAACACAGGATGTATAAACAAAAAAGCGGATCTTTTTTCGAGTGCATTAGTCAGCAAGCAAAATACGAAAAGAACTGAAGAAATACGTGGAGCTCAAACAAACAAAATCATACAATCAATAGCTGTGGGACAAAATAAAAAATATGAGCGAGGAACTCGAAAGAATGAAGGAGCAGCAGCAGCTGCAAACGTAGAACGCTGTGTATACTGCGACGGCTAAACCGGGCATTTAGTCGAAGAATGCCGAAAACTATTAGCGGTGATAAACGACAGAAGAACGCTAAGAGATAACGGGAGAGAACCAAAGGGAAATTGCAATTATTGTCAGAGACCAGGACACTATGCAAGAGACTACAACTCACCTAAGCAAGACAGGGAGGAGGAGGAGAGACAGCGAAACGATGGGCATAACCAATCCGTAGATAATACAAATACTTACAGAAACGCCTATAATTATGGGAATGGAAATGACCATGCTCACAATTATGATGATAATAATTATAACAGGGGCTACAACAATGGTCCGACAGTGCCTTCAAACAGGAATAATAACTACTACAATAGGAATAATAATTACAATAACAAAAACAATAAAGAAAATAATTTAAATAACAAAAATTACAATAAAAATAATAGAAATAACAATTATAATAAAAGGAATTATTACAATAACAGGTACAATAACTACAATGCCACAGGCAGTAATTATTACTCTAACCGTGGCTACGGTGACCCATATAATAACAACAACGGGGAAACATGCAACCGTTATGCAAACAACAATAAGAATCAAGACAACAGGAGTGGCTATAACAGGGACCCAGTTAGGAACGGGCCACCACAGGATGGGGGTTCACAGCAGCGAGAAAACGGTGCATATGGCTCTGATAACAGAAGTGACGCACCAGCAGCTTGAAACTCGCAAGTTATTTCGCGTGCCCCTCAAACGTCAAACATAAATTAGAGAAAGAAACGGAGAGAAGCGTGTCCAGCAAAAGAGAAGGTGTGGAAGAGAGGCTACAAGAGGTGGAGCAAAAAATAGTGGAGGCAGAATTGCGCATTAACAGTCTGAATACTTACGCAGAGCGGGGAAGTATAGAATGCAACACTGCAGAGTGCGAAGACACTCCTACACAACAGGGGGGCAGATGCACGAGGAAAGGTAGGAGGGCCCGCAAAAAGAGTAATCGGTTAAAGGCACCAGGCACTTATATAGATAATGACGAACCCAAGCTTTCAGAGTGTGATAAAGAAACAGAGCAGCTTCCCAAAATAACTATAAAACTTTCGGGAATAGGGCACATGCCACCATTGGTCCAGTTACGGGGACCACAATTATAGAACGGAAAGGCGACTTTTCATGCGGATACAGGCCTAGAGATTTCGATCATAAAGGAAAATTTTCTTAGCACAGACATGCTAATAGACAGTAGGTATCGAGTAGCTATTATCGGCGTGACTCACGGAGCATGCAAAACACTGGGCACAGTACAGACTCAGTTGCACGGATTGGAGTGCACGTTACATGTTGTCCCCCATGACTTTCCTATTGACGTGGAAGGAATTATAGAGTGGGATACTTATAAGCGATATTGGGGCCAGATAAGCGCCGCCGAGAGTATGATTAAATTAGAAGATTTAGAGATACCACTGTTAAAGCCGGAGTGTTTTGAAATTCCTTCAAGATCGAAACAAATTATTAATGCGCGAATAAAAAAAGTAGAAATAAAGCAAAAAATGGCTGGATACCCCTCCTAGAGATAAAGGAGGGAATGTTATTTGGAAACTTTATAGCGAGAAATATTAACGGGAAAATAGTTTCAAAATGTATTAATATGGGTGATGAGATAAAATTTGTGCCTGTTCTGGACGTAGAGCTGCTAAATTACGAAAAAATTTACTGGGATCACTCAAAAGACGTTGATGGGGACAATCTCGAAAGCTTGGGGGAAGCAGTTATAAGGTTATTTAATGAAGAAAAAAATTATGATGAAGAAAAAACGGAAAATTTTTCGAAAAACAAAAAGGAGTTAGAGAAACAGAAATGGGTGGACAGAATAATGCAACTCGTGGACACAGCCGATTGCAACGATGAAGAAATAGAACATGTGAGGAGACTGATCGAATTAAACCCTTACGTATTAGGCCTTGATGGAGATCCTCTAAAGGCAACACACCCATTAAAACATTAAATTTAAACGACATCAGACAAACCCATCATGGTGAAAAGATTTAGATATCCACCGGTGATAAGGGATCAGATGAAAATTGAAATAAAAAAAATGCTTGAACAAGGGATAATTAAGCCTTCCACCTCACTGTATAGCTCGAATACCTGGATAGTAGCAAAACAACCAGGACCAAACAATGAAAAAAGGGTGAAAGTTGTCACGGATTTTTGACTACTAAAAGAAGTTACGGTAGGCTCATGTTACCCGCTACAGCTAATGAATTGTGGGCTCTAGTTATGATCGACATTAAAAAGCAAGATGTCGAAGGCAGACCAGGAATTAGGATAGATATGTGGGAGCCTAGGGAGATAGTAATGACAGACAAAGCAGCGCTACGTACAACAGATGAAGTTAACGAAAACATACATAACGGGGGGAGTACGGCTCAGTCAGAGAAAAATGAGAACACGGTGTAAAACGAACGCGATGAGCAGCTAGAAAAAGCTGCACCCCCAGATAAATGGATAGAATATTTAAAACACGAAATGCAAAGGGAAACTTGTAAATGCACACAACCTGGTAGTACTCTGACAAAAACATCGGAAATACCATCTGACCTCCCCGGAAACTGTTCATTTCACAGACTTATATGGTTGTACGAACTCAATATCTCAACTACTCAGTTACGAACGATTCTGTGCAATCCAAATTTATTAAAAATGCAGAAAGCCGGAAAAAACAAGGAAAATTTTGGAGTCACAAATGATGTATGGAAACAGCAATTGTACTCATCTGTTCTCTCAGGAATTTAAGGAAAATATTTGTGTACATTTTGCACTGACCAATGAAAATTATATTTACACTCATTACATTGCTACGACAGACGGTGAATTGGGTCATTTACATCTAGAAGGCATAAGTGAAAATGCACATTACACGCCTCTTATACAAGTTTCTAGTGCGATAAATACAGATCTTGAGTCAGGGGTAGAGAGCCCACAATAAAACCGTAGCAGTAGTGAAGGAAGTGAGGATCGTAAGTATGGGTCCGAACTAGACAAGAGAGTTGACAGAGGCAAGCGAGGGAAGGAGGATGAAAGTCATTCAGAAAAGTAGCAAGACACTTCCAAAATTGCAGTGGATATAAGTAAGCATACGGAAAAACGGGGAGAGAACAGACAGGAAACAAGTAGCAACGATGACAGCAATAAAAGTATAGCAGAGGAAGGAAGAGAGCAAGCCAACGAGTTGAATGACGCGCTATGCAAAACAGAGAGTGAGAACAAAGCCAACACAGTCATTTACTCACCATCGATGGAAAAATATATAGAGTGTGCAAAACACGCCCACCAACGGCAAGGCTACCATGGGCGCCGAAAGAGGGGGAAGATTCACCCCTATTACAAAAACTAAACAGGATCGAGGGCCACCCATTTAAGTAGTTAGACAATCTAGCGTTTATAACAGAGGCAGTACCCAACAAAGAGGTCATTGATGCGCTGCATGAGAGGGGAAACATTAATTCGACACGCATGAGAAACGAAGAAAAAAGCGTAGGAGAAACTAAAATAAAAAATTCAAGAAGGATAAAAATCATGCACATGTATGTAAAGGAGCCCTTTGAAGAAACGGTGTTTTAATCAAATATTAAAAAGTGTATTAAAGTCCTTAAAGGAGTAGTAGTAGCAAACAAAATAAAAATGATTAGAATTGCTAGGGATCTAGCGATTCTTAATCTATCCCAGTGGGGATACTTTGTCGATACCTTCGAGAAAATATTCAAAGATTTTAGAGTAGCAGCGGTACTCTTCATGAACACTCTAGTAATCCCACCAGCAGATCAAAGATTTAAAATTATCAAAGAATACCACAAGGTGGCAATAGGCGGATATAGGGGAATAGACACGACATATAACAAGATCACCAAAGACTACTACTGACGGAACATGTGCCTGGATGTTAGGCAAGTCGTCCTGGGATGCGCATCATGCCAAACGAAGAAACTCGTCCAAATTGAAACAAAACAAGCCATGCTCATCACCGACACACCGAGTAGACCGTTCGAAAAAATTTCTATAGACTTCTATGGGCCCATCAGTAAGCCCTCAGCAAATGAGTATGCACATATTTTATCTATACAAGACTGGCTAATGAAATTTATAGTTTTTGCACCTGTGATTAGAGCAACAGCTGAAGAAACGGTAAGAGCGATAACAGATAAGTTTATAGCGTACTTCGGGCCGCCAGAATATTTATTATTGAACTAAGGCACTCATTTTATGAACAAAAGTATGGATAAACTTGCAAGGCTGTTTAAAATAGACAAAATGGGCAGTACAGCATTTCACCCACAAGAAAACGGCACCATCTAACGTACGCATCATACTCTCACGGAATACATCAATGCCTATGTAGAACAAAATGATCACTGGGACGAACACATACCTATGTGCATGCACTCATACAACACCACGGACCAGCAGAGTACGGGATACTCACTGCACAAGTTAGTTTTCGGACAAAGAGCTAGATCACCATCTAGTATTAAACTGCCACCTAAGAGCCAAACTTCAGATAAATATTTCAAAGAGTTAGTTGAGACCCTGACAGAGATGAGACTCATCGCCGCAATGAACCAAATTCAGGCTACATACCAATCAAAGTATTACTATGACTGCCAACTGAATACAAGATATTTCTTAGAGGGAGAAATGGTTTATATGCTGAAAGAGCCATCAAAGGGCAAATATGATTTGCAATACGAGGGCCCGTATGAAATAACAGGCACTGATTATATCAATAAAAACGTAAGACTTGAGAGAGGTGACGAATTAAAAGTATCTCACGTAGATAAATTCAAAAAAGCATGCGTAATAAAAGCCCCACCAGAGAATGCAAACAAAGTGAGGCACACGAAAGAACCTCCTTAAACATTTAAGTGCAGATAAAATTTTCGCAGCCCCCGGACGCACCGCGAAGACATAACAGAATATAGAAATCAATTAGAGTTATGATAAAAATTTTCGCGGCTTCCGGACGCACGCGAAAATACAAGTAAATGATAGAGAAGGAGATGCAGGGATTAGGTCAGCAAACTATACAGGCAACGATAAGAGCAATATTATTGGGAAAAAAGAGAATATATAATAATTATAATAATAACAACACGGGGCATCAATATGTCAAATCACGCGAGTAAAAAAAAGTGGGGCGTATGGCACTACCTCAATTAGTAAATCTGTTAATAACAGAGGGTGCTTAGAATAATAAGTGAAAAAAAAAAGAGAACAAAAAAAATTTTTTTAACTGCGTAGGCGAAAAAAAATTTTTTTTTATACATACCCAATACGCATGTTATAGCGAATTAATGACAGCTGAACAAATGACACGTTAAATATATATATATATATATGTAAGTATAGAAACAAGAAACATGTACAATGTAAACGAAGGGTAAGGATAACAGACTACAGTGCGTGTCCTGTTAAAATCAATATATAAGTTATCTGAAACAAAATAAAAGTATGTATTAGATAGGCGTGAAAAAAAAACCGAGAGGCAGCACAATAAAACTCGAAAGTCGTCAGTTCTGAGATTCTTCTTTTTATTTTTTTTAACTGGTTAACAAAATATTGCAATTACTATTGCTCTTCTCTCTTTTATATGGATGGGATCTTTCACAGATGCCAATCCTTAATTATAGGTTTCTATTCCCGCTCCTGATCCCGGTCTCCCACCCGTCCCCACCCACGAGCCCGAAGCACAGCAGGGGCACCATGCACCCATTCCATTAGCAGAGTGGGGCCAGGATCAGACACCTATGGCTGAGGTGCAAGGACACCGTGACAGTGTAGGCAGGACACAGATATCGCCGCCTTGTCGATAACGGGAGAATGCCCCCCTCCAACCGGCTTAACCTACGGATAGGAAAACGAAAAAAAACAACAACAAAGGAAATGAACGCAAGCCAAAAGATAGTGATAGTGCACGGTACTCACTCTTACACAAGGCTGCCTTTCCAACGGGTAACCACCCGGATCCTTGGCCACCACATCGACCACCAGGGCGAGGAAGAAGCCGTGGCACGTACAATCCAGGACGATGGTGTACGATGTCCCCGACTCCAAAACATAGCAACGGGTTTGTACCACCTGACCTGAGGAAAGAAATGATGACCTCCGGGGAAAGTCCTGTAACAGGGCCAGAAACAACTGCCCGGATGGACAGTACACATTGCAGCAGACCACGCCTCCACGGTACTTATACCTGTGCACCGGCAGATGCACCACGTCGGACAGCCACTGGGGCGTATAATTGTCCGTAAGTGAATAAAAGTTTTTTAATATACAATCCTTAAAATCAAAACTAAGTTTTTCTGATTCTTTAATAAATATAGAACATGCTAATTCAAAGGAAGACTGTTTTCTATAGCAAACAAAAGGTTATGATAATAAGATGCCAGTATTTAATGTTATTCTAGAAATATAAACTTTGTTTTCATTTCTACCATAATTATTTCTGCTTCTATATTATACTTAAATAATTTTGTTATTTTTAATCCTGTGCATCTACAGAGACCGTCTAATATACTTAAAGTTCTTATTAACACTACTATAGATTTATTTTTAATTTTAATTCGGGTGATGAAAGACCCTTTCTCATTTCATTTTAAAATACTATTGGAAATTCAATATTCATGTTAATTTAAGTATGTTGAATTAATCATATGTTTTATGAACTCCTTCGTGAGTCACGTATTCTGCTGTTGTGAACTAATTTTTAGCCTGCATTGATAAATACACGAGTAATGTCGTTATTTTGTCTACTCAATCTATTAGTGGAGGGTTGGCGCGGGGAGTGGGGAGGGGGCGTCAGCCCCACTAGTATATACATAGTCATGTATATATATATATATATATATATATATATATATATATACATATGTATACACACATGACTATGTACGGGGAGTAAGGGATAAAGATAGAAAGAAGACAAGAAAAAAAATATTCACGTGGGAACACTCCCGGCAAACCAACGCCTCCTCCACGATGGCCACGTCCAGCAAAGCACGAATGCTGCCGTCAGTAGCAGCAAATTCCGGGCTGCAGGTACCATCGTGAGATGAGCTCACGAAATTTCACAGCCAGTGCACAAACTTGGACGCACTTGCAAACAATGCCATAACAAAAAAAAGGGAATTACAAAAAAAAGAATGAAACGAAGGAAAAAAAGGAAGGGGCTGACTGTTTAAATAAAAGAAAGAGTACGGTTAACGCAAAAAATAAAAGCGGAACGGACACCCAAAACTAACGAGTACCAAAAACTAACAAACGCTGGATACTCTACAGGTAAAGATAAGCAGGGAGAACTGAGACGAACTTAGCACAACAAAGTCAGGGTAAGCAGTGACGAAGAAAAGTAAAAACCAAAATATCCAACGATCCTTACATTCCACCTCCCTTGGAAAATGTAAAAGAGAGGGCTAGCATGGGAAGTAATAAGTTGACCAAAAAAAAAAAGAAGAGGGAAAAAGGGCAGGTCAGCCAAAAATCTGCGAAACTATATGCACCTTCCTATTATAAACAACACACAGCGTCGAACACGTATCTAGAGGAAAAGGAACACAGCAATCTGTTCATGATAACCATAAAAGGCAGTACACGCAGACACGTCCTTCGAACATTTCTTATACTGCCGTTGTACCGTTTACACAAAGAAACGACAACGAGTCTAGTATTTTATGTGTGTACGACGAACCGTCACCCGTTTAAGAGAAAGAAGTAAGTGTACCAAAAAAAAGGGAAAAAGAGGGGGAATTTTTTTTTTCCGTTTGTGAAAATTTTTGTAAAAATGTTAAATGTAAACAGCGTCGTATGACCTAAAATCACGAGTGCTTAGGTGTCCTCTGGTTTCAACCATATAATTATAATGCGATAAACATCTCTGCATATCGTAAATAGTTTTAAGCAGCAAACAAGCTTCACGATATGTAAGGGTAGAGCCATACTTCTGGCTTAACTTGCAGTGTACAGCCTTCTCACATAGTAAAATTATTATTTTGGCGTTTGTCATCGCCTGTATGGAATGTCACGATTCAGGGGGGATGGGGTAACTAGGAGCCGCGCACGTGTTATGCTCACAGTTAAATTTTTTTTTTTCCTTTATATGAGAAAAGAAAAGGGAAAAAAAAGAGTATTTTTGCAAAGAGGGCAAATGCGAATAGAATAAAGAAAGGTATCTTTTTTTTTGTGTGTTAGGGCGGAAGCTGCACAAGGGAAAATGGAAATAAAGGAGATAGAGTTAATTAAGGAAAATCTGGGGATAATAGTAGAGGACTTGGGCCCGATCCAGTCAGCCACATTAACGTGAAGAGTGATATGGTATACAGATTGGAATCAACTAATGCAGGAGACAAGACAGTTTTTACAGGCACAGAGGCAGGCTAGCTGAAAATGCACAGTAACACTGAGGAAAGAAAAGGAATGTAGGGAACAAATAGATCAGGCCACAATCGAAGTTTCTCAAGCAGAAGGAAATGTGTAAGAGGCATATAGAGCAGTAGTGGGCCAGGGAAGTCATAGCCGAACCGCAGCCATGCAAGTAATCTAAGGATAATTAACGGCGGCGGAAAAGGGGAAAATACAGGAATTAATAGTTTCAAAACTGACTACCACAATCAACACGAACAAACATCTAACGGAACAAGTAACAATCACAATGTTCGGGAACCATGAAAAAGAAATACAAAATATGAAAAATTCTGAAGCAAGAGCAGGAAAAATTACGGAAGAAGGGTTAAAAATATTCACCGACTCATTAACAGGGAAGGACGAGGTGTCAGGCATGACAAAAAAATTCAAAGAAATAGCCAAAGAGCTCGCAATAAAATTTAGAAAAGCAGCCGATATAATATACTTAGCCAGTCGAGGCGTGACACACTACCGAAGGGATCATTAACAGCTGTATCGAAAGCCAAAATCTTAGCAGAACAACTAAGATTGCACCTCAAATTCACAGCAGAGAAAAGTACAACAACAGAACAAGAAATTGGGGAAACTTCAGAGATAACGACTGTAGCATTTAATGGTAACATCAGTTATTATATAGCGATACCCTTGGTAACAAAAGACGATTTCGATCTTCTTAGAATATCACCGCTACCAATGGAACGAAAAAAGTTTAACGATACAGACATTGTGGCCTACCTACAACCAACATACGAATATGTGGCAGTAAGCACTAGTGCGAAGAGTTTTGTGCCAACATTGCAGGAAACGGTTAAAGGGTGCAAAAGAATGGGGCGAAAGCGCATTTGCACACTAATAGAATCAGCACCTGAAGTAAAGGAAGACCATCCTAGTAAAATCAAATTAATCCTAGGCTACACAATAAAAAATCGAGAGGAATGCCCAATAATATTAGCCAAACTAAAAAGCACTTACTAGACGCGCCTACATGCAAGAAACAAGCATGCTTTCAGCACTACGGGGGAGGAGAAAATACACGTGCAGTGTGGGCACACAGAGCATAAAACATTTAAAGTGGTAGACGCAGGAGTAATAAATTTATTAGAGGATTTCACGGATCAAGGGCTAGAGCAGAATAGTCAAACTCAAAGACTCCAACTTAAATTTAGGAAAGATAATACAGAACATAAAAGGAATAAAAGAGGACAAGTTACGGGAGCTTATGGGTATAAAAATAAGAAGAGACGGATTACAGTAACTCAGAAATTATGAGCATGGGGCGAGAGGAAACTCAGAGACAGGCACAAAGCTAATGGATTTAGTCCAACGCGTGCACGAACTCTTTCAAACACAAGGAGAATCATCTGGTTGGAAAGAATATGCATGAGTAGCAGCAAAAATCACGCTGGGTATGGCAACAGGGTTGTTCGGGTTCTTAAAATGGAAGGGCCCCTTAATACTTAAACTTGCTCGAATCTTCGCAGGTAGACAACGTAGAGACGACACAGAGATAGACGGAACAACGACAATGAGTCCCTCAGCGCCTCAGCCAACATCCATCGAAATGCAGAGGACTCCAAGACACCTATTCAACATCTTGGTAGTCATTACGGAGATATACACCAAGGGCTGGGGGCCCACATAAAACATACAACGCAACAAAGCTATAAAAAAAAAAAGAAAGAAAAAAAAAAAAAAAAACTAATAAATTAAGGAATATTAAATAACAAATGATATTTGCATGACAATAACATTATAATGCTAATAATAACAATATAATAAAAATAGTGTTGTAATAATAATATAAACCATACAGTAGTAGTAATATTATAAGAATAATAACAATAGTAATAGTAATAAAAAAAAAGGATGAGCGCCAGGAGACGCTCGACTATATTGGGGGGTTCTGTCCGTAGAACGAGATTAAGAAAGAATTACCTTTTTCCAAAATAGGTAATATCGAGGAAGTTATTTTTGATCTAATTGTAGTAAAAAAAAAAAAAAAAAAAAATGGTAATTGCAGCTATAATAATAATAATAATAAATAAAAGAATGGTAACAAAAATAAGCGAACGGAAATGAGCACCAGAAGTTGCTCGACTGTATTGAGGGGCGAAGTCTGTAGGACGTAGATAAGAAAGAATTTTTTGTTTTCTTAATACTTGTAATCGTAAATTTATAAGATTTTTTTTCATTTAAAATAAATGATAGTAAATACATGTAGTTAAAATTATAAAGTAACGTGAAATAACAATGTATATCAAATATAAAGTAGTTCTAAGCAAATGCCCAATTCGTGGCAACTTCATATATAATTATAATATAAGGCAAATCGCACAAACAACCAATATTGTTACACACTCACCACACAAAAATAGAAAACTAAATGAAAAAAAAGAAAAAAAAAGCAAAATATTTATGTAAAGAGTACAGCAATTCTCTACAATCGAATGACGTCGCGGCCTCGGACGTGTTACGTAGAATATGCAGGGCAGATCATACTGACCCCCCTGGCAGAAGCGCGGTGATCTCAGCAAGAGACCATCGACAGGAGGAATTGATAAAATAATACCCTGAATGATAACAAACCCTACCATTCTAGAAAATTTGTAATAAATTTGTAAAGCAATGGCTGAGCTTCAAGAGTTGAAGAAGTTAGTACTCTCAATACAAATGTGCGCAATCATTGATTTATCTATTTATGATTGACAAAGGTTTGTGGTTTTATGCATACTTGCACTCAGAGGTACTTTTAAAAAAATTCGTATTGGCAAATAATCAAACCACGGTCTACCGAGTACCAACTCTCGTCCTACGAGTGAGCCACCACGTTCTAAATGAGCCACCACACGCTCTATAAATTTACTTATATAAACATTTTTCTTATAAAATTCTAGATATAATCTTAACGTTAGTTAAGGAACAAAGAATTTTTTTAAATCTTAGACTGAAAGAAATAACCAATTTGTTATTTACTATATGCTGTCCAGGTCATTCATAAAATATATGACTACGTTTTTTCTGGTAATTATGGCAACCAGCTTCTTTTAAAGCTGTTTTGTCTAATATCAAACAAAAGTATCTAATCTTTTTTTAACGTAATATCACGTGCAAGAATATCTGGATTATCGTGCTTGTTATGGAGTGCTTGTTAGCCAGATAACAAATGCTACTTAGCATGCACCAGTTAGAATTAGAAGTTATTGTTAAAAAATTATCTGATTAACCTTTTTTATTAACGATTGCTATAGCTTGTTAGTATAATTGTTGCAAGAGATGTAGAAATTATTTAAACAGTAAAAGAAAAATAACAGCTGTACCAATATAACCTAATACGTCATGAGCTAAAGTTTGTAACTACTTGTGCAAGCCCTTAAATGTATTTGCCTTCACTTTTTTAGAAGGCTTTAACAATATCATATTGTTTTTTTTTAATCTTAACGTTATGAGCAACTACTTATTAATAATGAAATCTACACATCACTATTCCTTACACATTGATAATATTTATTAGGTCTGATGGCTGTTTTGTACTTAGTATATGTCATTCGAGTAACTTGTCACTCTACATAGTTATTATAACGTTTATTTAAGTGTTATCCTTGCGTACCGTATGAATAAAATTAGGTAACCTTTAAAACAAAGGTGTGACATCCCATGTCATGTACGTAATATTCATTACCTCAAAATACAGACTTTTTTTTTTAAAACAATTTACCGTAGCAAACTTGAACAACCCGTACAACCTCGAACAATTATATAAAGCGTTTATTTGACATCACCGATTCGCAGTGGTACATTACAGAATGTGAATATTTAACAATTTAATCATTCTTTACTGCGTATGTCTACAAGAAATATCATTTACAATTTTAACAGCAACCCATCATTCATGTAAAATCTGAGGTATTAGCAGTTTCAATCATCAATAACTGTGAAATTATTGCACCAGGACTGTGCTCATGTTAGTCGAGAGTAATTATGTCAGTCGAGAGTAATTATGTTAAGCTCTGATAAGTCGTTTGGATCCCCAACCTGACGTTTTCTCCTTGAATGAAAGAAAGTATAAGAACTCCTTGCACTTTAAAATATTCGCCTTTTCTCTTTGATTAAGTGCTCCAAAGTAAGTATAAGGGTTGGAGGGTAAGTTCTGCTGCGTCTTTTAAGCAGATGTAAGACTTAGTTCGGTAATTAAGCTACGTGATAAGGTAGCTTCCTTATCTACTACTTTAGTCAAGTAGGAGAGTTTCGCTTGTGTATGTAAACGTAAAGAGTGACATCACTGTTGGTATTCGGCTACCATCTGTCATTTAAAACCATGATGTTGATTTTCAATTCTTTGTTGGCAAATATCTTTAAAAAATGCCCTATTACCAGCATTTTACGTGACAATGTTTAGAAGAACTGAGATTTTTCTACAAGTTTATCATAATTTGTCTGCTGAGGTTTTTTATTGTGAGTTGGGAAATGCCTGAAAAGCTGATATTTTTATGGTCTACCATTTAAGCTTGTGCTGAACAGTTCAACTTTGAGCTAAAATATCTTGAGATTTTGCCCCACTTGGGATGTAAACAAGGATACCATTGGATTCAGTAGATCCAAGTCGAAGGACTTAATTTGGTGACTAAGCTGTGTGAAAAAAGCTCGAGCAAACCAGGCCACTGTAAGTTAGCCTAAGACGTGAATCAACTAGAAACAAGAAAAAAAGGACAGTGGACTTTTGTTATGAGGTTAAAAGCAGCAGCCTTATTATTGTCATCGCCACGAGTACTCTCACTCAGGAATAGAATCATGGTTACGGTCAACGTTGTAAGATTTTGTGACTGTGTGCATGCAAGCAGCAGCTAACAAACGATTATAGAAGTAAGTTTAGTTAATAAAAACTGAAAATGGTCTAAACATTTTTAATGCAAATCTGAAACTTCATAATTATTACTATTTGTAAAAGCAACTATTTTCGGATTTTCTAAATTCATTAAATCATCATATAAGACATTTCTTATCTGTTGATAAAACTTACTTTCCCAATTAAAAAATATTTCAAATACTTAATTCTATAAGACATTTTTAAATTTTAAATTATGATTGAATAATACATCATTCTTACTCTGATGAATAAACTAAGTATCAAGGAAAATTGAAATACATTTGCATGTGTTTACACGCATTTAAAAGTGTTGGTTGAAATATCTGAAACATTTTTTTCTAAGAGTTATACAGCACAAAAGTGCAGAAATCACTGCTTAAGTTTGTATTTTGCAAACTTATTAACCTTAACTTTTCTAAATAAAAAGTTCCGCAAATTTGTAATTTGTTGTTACTTATGGGAATTTGTAACCACGCCTATTCGATTTTTGTCTTACGTTAAAAAAAATGGTAAAAAAGGATTATTAACTAAAAACTTGAGTTAACTTTCTAAACTTTACAGTCTGGCTAGATTTTATTATTTTAATTGATTTTGTTACGGAAACTAAACACTTTATTATAAAAAAAAAATTTTTTTTCGAGTTTCACCACGACTTGTTGTATAATTTAATGTTGCAACAAAATCAAATCGATGTCACTTTGACGTTTTATAATTGACCAAGTAACAACCATTGTTACCTGATAAAGAACATGCTTACACAACTATGAAAAACGAAAGTTATTAAACAACGTTTCTAGGCCTAAGTAATTACCAGTTTTGTGTTAATCACAACTGTTTAAAAAGTTAATTCTAGTTTTAACTTACAAAATTTTTTTTCTGTTAATACAAGAAATTTTTTGTAAATGTACTTGAATATTTTGACGTGCTATACCGTTTCCTCGTAGTTTTATGAACAGTAGGTTGCATGCATTATTTGGTAACTTTTAACTTCCTTAATAAAGAGCTTAAGAGTATCCAATGTATGTTCAGCATGATTGTAAACCATGTTTACTAAAGAACATTACAGTTTATAAAAAAAAGTTGAAGGTACTCTAACTTATATCAACTTACGTATGACTTATTGGAAAGAAGGTAAGAAATGTTACTAGCATCTCATGAATGTACATTTATACGTACAAAAAACTAACCAAATAATTTGCGTACCTTGTTAGTGATGCCTGCCATTTTCTCGTAAGATCTGTCGTACAATTATTTAATAGCATTGTATTTTTAAGATTTTTTGTTGCTAAAACGATCTTTGCTTTAAAAATCATGATTCTACTTAAGATCTTATGGAAAAAAGTAAAGGAAGTTTACTGCAAAATATTTCTTTTCCGTAAGTTGTCTAAGATCATGACGGTCTGAAAAGAAGGATGCTTGGTTTGTTGAGAAATTACATTTAGTTTTATGTTTATTTTAACGTTACAGCATTATCAATAATATAAAGTAAACCTAGTATTTTTTTTTAAAAGTTAAATTTTCTTAGTTTGCCAATAGCTTTATGTCAATTCCATATTAAGTAAATTCAAAACAATAGTTTAAACTCCGTCCAAGCAGAAAAAAAAGACCATAAGGTGAGAAAAACTAAAATCAGAATTACAATCACGGTATAATCTTGAAAAACAAGATAAAGAAGATAAATCTGGTCAGGTAATCAAGCCAGTACAACGTACCAAATGGTCCTTATAGGGACCTAAGAAATTTTTTAATAATTTTGCAATATCACATCAATTTTATGTAATTTAATACCTACCTAATGAACAGTTATATGACGGACCATAAACATATCGGTTAAAACTAAGAGAAGAAGTTGCGCAAGATACATTTTAATGTAATAACAGTATGCATGTTAAGAAAGAAATTAATAAATTACACTTTAAAAGTGTACAAAAAACGTTTTATCATAAAAACAGAAATTTTTATATAAAACAAATTATTAAGGAAGTGAAAAAATGCTTTTGAACTTATTTGGAATATATGAGGCAGAATACAAGCAGCCGAAACAAAAAGTGCTATGTAAAGGACCCTGCTGTATGGTTTAACAATCCGCAACGGTGTATCACGTGATAATGTTAAAGTATAACATTTCTTATTATTATCAGTAATGTATAGAAATGCTATTAACTTATACAAATCCACTAGAAATTCCCTGCAAAAGTGAAAAAAAAGTTGCTTATTAAAACAGTAAAAGTTATGAATAAATATTATTGTGAGATAAACATTTGGCGCTCGTAACTGAATTCTAATGCATGCGCAATAGCAAGCACTTTAGCGTCTAATACCTATAGTTTACTTACTCTCGCACGGTCAGTCAGTCTGTCGATACGCACTCGCTGCTTTTCGTATTTTCCTTTTGATTTGATTTTGCTTTATTTCAGTTCAGGTTACGATTGTATCCTTGATTGTAAAGACTAAAGATAGCATACACTGAAGATAATGAGAATAAACGTCTCCGTGTTTTATAATAAAAGTGACAGTGTTGTAGATTTTATTGCCCGATCACATACCCACACATCCATACTGCTAACAGGTTATGGACCTTAAATAGTGTAGTGTGGTTGTGAATTTAAGACCTCCACAAGCCGCCATGTTTTGTCTGTGATCGAGCCCATGTTGCATTTACTCGCATTCTTTTTGAGCTCCACGTTTTCTTGCGCCCCTTTTCTTACAGGCCATCGACGAGGTGGCGTAGAGATTGACATCAGCCACTAGTGAGACCGAGCAGATCGTGGAGGTAACAGCTGGTGGGGTGAGAAAGATTGTGAAAAACTCACAGAAGAAAGAAAATAAGTAACTGATAATGATACTTATAATGTCTTTATTGGTCGTTATGTTGATATAATGTGTTTTATTTTTCGATGGTTCAGAACCAAAATTGTATAAGAGTGGTAATAATATATGTTATAGTTATGATAAATATGACAATAGATAGGATTTGTGAAGCGTTTTATACAGCTAGTACTCTGTAATTCTCAAAGGTCAAGAGTTGGCACGTGTTTTTCCTCGCGTGAGGCAGGCTCGCATTGTGGTACGAGGATTTTCATTTAGCTGCTACAGCTATAGCTACCGCTAAGGGGGACGCCTCAAAGCGGGGAGAGGGACTTTCGTTTCGGCCATGACTTGCGTTCGTTCAGGCCAGGCGTATGTATTCCTTTCAGTAAGTTTGGTATCTGATAGCGCACAGAGCAGCTATCTCAGATGGACTTGTTTACATTTCCAAGTCCCCGTACAGTGCGGCCTCGATCCTCTTCGTGGGTTTTCACGCTCAGACTAGAGATAAATGCCGACTTAAACCAAAATGCAGAAATTTAAAATTTGTAATTTTAGTGTAATACGCATCAGCACATCGTAATAACAGGCATACGATTGTGTTCGATCGCATTGGAATTGTGCTGCCATTGTGTATAACTACAGACATGTTACGTTTGCATGTTTAAGTCATCTGATGTACCTCGTCCCATGAGTAGTGCGCATGCATTGTGTTCGTGTGTGCGTGCTTGCTCATGTTTTCCGGTGACACAAATAGGGTTCAAATGGTCACTGGGAAGTGATATATATAACTTGATCTAAGTTATTATAGGAGATATAAGTGACGATTACGATACAGGAGATCAGTTTAACTTAATGGAAGAACGTGGAGGTATAATATACACTATTCCTTAACACAAGCAGCACATTCAAGTTAAAGGTTCTTTAGATAGATTTAAGATAGAAGATTTTAATACAATAAGTCACGTGCAAAAAAATTTAAGATAGACATAAACAAAGGGAACCTTTAACAAAATAGCAAATAAAAGATTTGAGAGATAATAAAATAAGTGTGATTGATACGTCATCTAAAGATAAGAATAAAGATTTGAGAGATAGAAAAATCAATTTAATTAATACCTCATGTAAATATCAGAATAAAGATTTGAGAGATAGAAAAATAAGTTTAATTAATACCTCATCTAAAGACAAGAATTATAAGGATTTGAGCGAAACAATAATAAATTTGATTGATACCTCATCTGAAAACAAGAATGAAGATTTGAGAGATGGAAAAATAAATTTGATTAATACCTCAACTAAAGACAAGAATAAAGATTTGAGCGATAGAGAAATAAATTTGATTGATACCTTATCTAAATACAAAAATGAAGATTTAAGAGATAGAGAAATAAATTTGATTAATACCTCATCTGAAGTTGAAAATAAAGATTTGAGATATAGAAAAATAAATTTGATCCGTACGTTATCAAGATAGCAAATAAATGATATAAAAAATGGGAAGATAGTTTGAATGGTACCTCAACTAAAAATAGCAAAGATTTAAAAATAAAAAGATAGACTAAATTGATACAAGATTATTTTATCAAGAAAGCAAATTTAGGCTTTGAAAAATATAAAGATAGATTTAATTGATACAAGATTATTTTATCAAGAAAGCAAATTAAAGCTTTGAGAAACAGAACGATAGACTTGATTGATACAAGATTATTTAATCAAGAAAGCAAATTAAAGCTTTGAAAAATAAAAAAATTAATTTAATTAACACAAGATTATTTTTACGAGATGGCACATTAAATGTTTGAAAAAAAAAAGAAATATTGATTTGATTTTTATTAATAAACCTGAATAGGTGATGGAAAATAATGAAAATAAAAAAAAAAAAATAATAAAAAACAAAAAGATTTAATTAATACATAAACTATAACTAGCATGTTAAAGGATCTAAACGATAGAAAAGATAATTTAAAGAAACAGATAGATAATTTGCATAAGAAAATGGCAGGCAGAAATAATGATCTTAAGATAGAATTGACTGAAGGAGCCAGGAGCCTACAAGAAAGATATTTAGGGGATTCGAAAGTTGATTGAAGATAAAGAGCAGACTTTAAATTTGATACTAGATAAATTATCCTTAAATTATTAAAACAGAGTATTTTTCTTACTTATTCTACGGTAATAGTGGAATAATTGATGATATGAAAAGAAGTGATATACAGATTAAGGCGTATCAAATTTACAACAAAATTCACACTGTTAGCTTTGATCCCGCAAAGCAAAGTGATACTAAATTTTGCGAATTCCTCGATGAACTAAGATGGATTTTGAATGGATTTTAATAGATTTCAAACATGTCAGTAAGACTCAGAGTTTTCTCGTAAATTAGAAAAGAGATGGCTTTTACTATAAAATTGTCAATAAAGTACTAGATGTGAAAATTGCAGATTCTAATAGACTGTTTAAAAGCGAGAATGGCTTGTCCTATAAATATTTAAGTCAAGTATAAAGAAGGTTAAAAAACTATAGAATTGCTTAGATCTAATGCATCGAGTAGTACGTTTGTTGTTGGACCCAAAACTTTGCTCTCCACGTGCACGGAGGGAACCAAAAATTTATGAAAGAAAATTAGTTAAATGCGCGAATAAAAATTCCTCCGTGAACTTGAGAGCAGAAGGAGAAAGGTGGGTTTTAGGTAGTAATAACAAAAACGAAGTGTTCCTAGAAAGAGTGATATGCGCCAATATGCTCGCTGGAAACTCGATGTCGCTTCGTCAGCTTGTTAGTTTAATAGATGCATATGTATCTATAAAGATAACCGTAAAATAGATATATTTGACCCACTCTCTAACAAGACGTTAATTTCTAAAGCCTACAGAGTCTTCATTGGATAGTGGTACTAGTGCAAGATGGTCAGAGTACAAGCAACAACAAGAAACGTTAGGAAATTGTAGATAGCTTAATGATAGAATGTGCCTCTGCGGCAATGGCTGAGAAGGTTTAGAAAGTCGGTACCAATTATAGTAAGAGCTGACCCATAATCCCAAACAATGGATCTAAAAACGATTGTTTATATATCGCTCAACAAAATGAGTTTAAGAAAACCATTAAAGATAGAAAAATAAATGATAGTAAAGAACTAATGATCGATAAGATTTCAGAGGCTTAAAGTCCCTTTATATAAAAGTATGAAATACTTAAAAGAAATAGCAGAGCCATGCTCTGACACGCAAGATTTGGGCATTCATCAGAGGGATACCTTAAAGCATTGCAAAGAAAGTTTTTGGACAATAAGGATTTGAATAAGTCTGTCTTTAAAAGCTTCATTGAATTATGCAAAGTGTGTCATATTGCTCAATTTTGGAGATTGCCTTTTAACACTAGAAGAGAGAGGGTATCGAAACAACTCATCCTAAAAGTTACAAATTTATAATAGTATACACAGACGACTACTTAATATTGACGATGGCATACCCTGTGAAAGTGAAAAGTAAAGCAAGAAATTATATAGACAAATTTACGACCAGCGCACGAAATCTACTGGACTTTAATGCAAAGATGTGCTATTACAGAACTGACCAAGACACAGAGTTTGCAGGAGGTCAAACAGTGAAAATTTTCCAGAGATTGGGAGCTGAGTCTCAACTGGTCTGTCCAGACAATCTTTAATACAATGGCGTTTTAGAACGAATCGATCGCACATTGCAGGACAAAGTGTGAACCTACATATATGACTCCAGGTTTAGGGAGAACATGTTGGATCTAACCTTAGGTGCTGCAGTATATACATATAATCGCACACCACACCTGTCCAACAAAATAACAGCTCCCTTAGGGAATCTCATTCCTCATCCAAACATAGAAATAAATCAAATAAGAATTGGTCGTGTGGCCTTTATTAAGATACAAAGGAACACGGTGACCAAATACAGCCCACAAGGTATACGAGTAGTAATGGTTGGCTATACCACTACCGGCTACATTTTTCTAAGACCAGAGGATGCAAATTTTCTGAGGTTCTGGGTGTAAGATTTTACGAAAGACTTGTATTTAAAAATGTCTGGGGAAATGATAAAATAGCAAACTGAAATAATCATAAGACAGACATTAAATAAGATGAATGGTTCATTAAGTTTAGTTGAGATAGTCTTGAAGTATCATTAGAAACGGAGGGAGAACAAGGAGTCAAGATAAAATGAGGACGACCGAGGAAAAATAAAGAGCTTGTTCAAGAAAACTTCAAAGTAATCTACGAAAAATTGTAATCGATGCAGAAAATCAAGTATGGAAAATTGTAGATAGACCAACTATGAATGTTAAAGGAAGCAAGCCAAACATCATAGATTTCAGACGAGTCCTAAAAAAGAAGATGGACGAAGATGGGAACCATGACGTTTTAAGTGAGGTTGGTGATTCGTGGGTTTAAAGATAGGAATAAGTACGACTTGCAAGAGACTTATGCTCCTGTATCTGGGTTGGCTTTTGTAAGATCGGTAATATCAACTATTAGTACATTTTACTTAGAAACTTGTCTGCTGGATGTCAAGACAGCAGTCATAAATTTTTCAATCAAGGAAGAAATAAATATAGAGTTTCCTAAAGGTCTGCTTGACGAAGATTAACTTAAGGAAAATAAAGTATGTAATCTAGAAAAAGCCCTTTATAGACTTAAGATCAGCTTGAAGAAATAAAACGAGTGTTTTCATCTGATGCTGCACTGGAACTAGTATCACAAACGCACACTAGTGAAACTTGCCTTTACGCATGAAAAAAAAAAGTTAGCCTTTTAATCTTGATTACATATGAAGATGATATCAAGATAGCAAGAAATTGGAAAGCAAAATAAAAGAAATTAAGATTGGTCTGCAGTCTGACTTTGAGATATCAGATCTTGGCGAGGTTGGCACTTTTCTAGTTATCACAGTAAAAAGAGATAGAAAACATAATTCAATTTCACTTACACAAACACCATACTTCGACAAACTTCTAGAAAGGTTTGGATTTACCGACTCAAAACCACAAAGAACACCAATGGTGACAAATCCAGCCCTGAATTGGCAAAGAAAAGACAGAGAAGATTCGGAAGAAACTGGAGAACTAAACAAAACTAAGACTATAGAAAATGTACCTCACAGAGAAGCAGTTGAAAGCCTGCTGTATCTGGCTAACACAGTCAGACCAGACATCTCGCACTCTGTGAATGTATTAAGCAGACACCAAATCTGCCCAACTGATAACTAGAGAATGGTGAAACGAGTCCTTCGATATCTGTAACACACCAGAACTCTGGGATTAACCTTCAGACGCCGAAAAAATGAGCTGAAAGTTTTTTCAGATGCGAGCTTGGCAGACTGTAACGGCTCAATTACGACAGGTGGATACCTCATAAGATTGTATTGCGATACAGTTGCTTGGAAGACGATAAAACAGAGTTACGTTGCGATCTCAACCTGTGAGGCAGAATACGTGGCGATGTGTGATGCAAGGCAGGAGCTGATAGGCTTGGAACACTCAATCAGCTTAATACTGTCATACATTATGTTGCCTGCGGACCTTTGGTGTGACAACAAAGCCACCAGAGCAAGTGCTAATATAGATGGTGGCAAAGACTGAGACACATGACCGAGATCAAGGCTCACTACGTTAAGAAATGTGTATCCAGAGGAAAAATAATCGTAAAATGGATTCCATTTAAGGAAAAACTAGCAGACATTTTTACAAAACCCCTGCCGTTTGAACTGCATAGAAATTTTGAATGTTAATTGCGTTAATTGCATGATAATTAAACTTGAACTTGAGATAGTAAAATTAATAAATTGATAATAGATAGATAATGATAGTAGACATGCCGATTAATGTATCTCTCTGTGTATGTTTTAGCTCGTCACAACCAACCCCAATGAGTGATGAAAAAGCTGACCTGTTCCACATCTTTAGCTGATTACTTATTCATTTAAATATGATAACTCAGTGTTAATATTCGAATATGTCTTTCCTTCTTTCATTTTATATTGTTTTGTTAAATTCAGATACGAACGGGAGGTAGTGTTAGATGTAAATTTGGCGCTCGTTACTGAATTCTAACGCATGCGCAATAGCAAGAAGACGAGACGCCGTGACGCTGCACTTCAGCGTCTAATACCTTTAGTTTACTTACTCTTGCGTGGTCAGTCAGTCTGTCGATACGCACTCGCTGCTTTTTGTATTTTCCTTTTGATTTGATCTTACTTTATTTCAGTTCAGCTAACGATTGTATCCTTGATTGTAAAGACTAAAGATAGCATACCTTAAAGATAATGAGAATAAACGTGTCCATGTTTTATAATAAGAGCGACAGTGTTGTACATTTTATTGCCCGATCACATACCCACACATCCATACTACCAACAATTATCAACAGTAAAATAATTATAAATAGATGTTGTCGCAATTGACTTATGTTACTTTGTGTAAACAAGTACTTCTCTATGTAAAAATAGTTGCAGCACGGTTAGTTATTAAAAGTCAGAGTTATATCGGTGTTTATGTTGCAACACTAAATTATATAATAGATCGGTGTTAAAATTGAAAAAAAAAATTTCTTTGTTTTGTACTAAAGTTTTCAGTATTTGAAAAAAAATCCGTTAAAAAAGTAAGATCAAGCAAGTCTGTGACATTCAGCACATCTAGTTAAATTTTTTTTAATTGGTAATCGTTTTGTTACATCATTTTTAATGTTTAACAGAAATCATTTAGAGTGGTTAAGGGTTCCCACAAGAGAAACTGAATTTCAAACTTTAAGAACTTCTGAATACAAAATTTTAGTATCAGTGATGTAACAAAATTTAAATTTTACATGCAGACTTTTGCATTTTTTTTAATATATAACTTTTTGAAAAGTATGGTTTTGATAATTGAAATAACGCTAATCATAGGATCAGAAAATAACAATCATATTACTTTTTGCTTTTTTTGAATAATGTTGCACCAAAAGAAAGTTTTTAGCCCAATTCAGAGTAAAAATACGATCAACTTGAACTGTTTGTTTATTAATAAAAAAGCCAGCACAAGAATTCTTAAAACTACTTTTACATGTATTTTCTTACTATATGTTCAGTTTTGTACCTGAATATTTGCCGACAAACCTTTTCTAAATTCAAATTGCGTCACGTTTGTTATTCTTGTATTAAAGTTGAAGTAATTTTCCGATCATACGCCTTTATCATCGCGTACATTTGCAATGCCCAAGAGACCGTTTTACCTTTACTCTTGTACCTTTATTTATCAATGTACTAGAATTTCTACTTTAACTTTTGTCTCTATAAATATTGCTCTGCGAGCATAGTATGTTAGTTAGCGCGCCGCGGCGGCAGAGAAAGCTTCTCTCCGCTTGCCTTCACTTGAGCACATTTTCATAATTTAAGCACTGTAAATATGTTGTAAATATTTTTATTGCACATTTGCGTTACATTTATTTTCCGCCGTAAACCACTTCCACCTCTACACGACTGAACTGGATTGGGAGCAGCATAAAACCCCTTCCCTCGTGAACATGATAGAAAACTGTAAAACATAAGAAAAGACACATTTTATACTGGCTTTATTCTTTTACTATTAATGGTACTAACTTTTTGAACTCAGAAGTAAGGCACGTAGCCTGCTGGTTACTAAACAAAAATCTGATCCAGCGTTCTGCATGAATTTCGTCATACTGCCGCCTCTTCTTACTCTTGTTGCCACTCTCTATGTAGGTATACTGCATTGTACCTGTAGGTTTATACTCGTATAAACGCATATACGTGCATATTTTAGTTCGTCCCTTTTTATGCTGGCTAAGCCGATCGATAATACTTATTTCTTTGATTTATAAATGATGCACGTAACCTGGTAGCTAAAAAACAGAAGTCTGATCCAGCTTGCTGCAAGTTCCTATCGTTATACTGCTGCCTCTTCTTCCTTTTTTTTCCACTCTCTATACAGGTATACAGTATTGTACCTCTAGGTATATACATATATATGTACACATTTACCTGCTCTCTTTTGTGTGTTTCTCTCTGCGCTTGCCAGGCTCACCAAGCAGCGGTGGCATGGTGGAGCGTATACGGCAGTGTTTGGGTACCTGACACTTTTCTTCCGTCAATATCTTATTTGCAAAATTACATAAACATTATTGAAAGCATTTATCCCGAGATTATGCATTCATAAAAATCAAGCGAAAGATGAGTTCTGAATAACTTTTTGAGTCTTTTCTATTGGTGCACGCCGTTTTTTGCTCTTTCTATTCGTGAGTAATAAGCGATTTTATTAATATGTTACGGAAAATTGTTATCTTTGCTACAAAGTGTAACGTTAACAAAATTTCTTTAAAAAATATCATTTTGTTTATTATTTTATGCTATTGAGTAAAGATGTTGTTACGTATTTAATAAAAAAACAATCTAAAACAGAAGAACATATTTTTTTAACAGGCCGTAGTGTAATACTTCTGGTCGATTTATAATAAAAAGTTATTCATTAGTTGGCTTATCACTACTTGAAGAGCAAAAAAAAGTCTTTTATTTTTACTGAATTTGGCACTAAGTTTTAAAACAAAATTGTTTGGATCTTCAACAAGATGAATTTGGTAACTTAGCATTAAAAAAAAACAATAAATAAAGAATGATTGTATCATTACATACGTTAACACAATCAAAACTGCTTTTTTCCATCAAATGGTGTTATTACTTTACAAAGAAGATCTTGTAAAGGAGTTAAGTAAATAAAATAATTATGGCAATATTTTTTTATAGATAATTTCTTATTAGATACTTTCTCATGTTAAAAATGTTTTTCATCATGATTAATACAGAAAATATTCGGAAGACCTCAATAGTTGTCATTACAACAATTGTTATTAATTATAGCTGGTCGAGCTGTTTGTCTTCGTAGACGTTAATTTTTTGCTTGACATATTTTTCTACTTCTGAAAAACTCTTTTTGTTCTTGCTTTATACATTTCGATGATTAGAGCATATTTAGTTGGAAGTGAAAAAAAAAGATTTTTTCAAGTTTTTCTTGCCTACCATGGTCTTATTATTGACAATACTTGAAAATTAAGGGCATAAAATTGAGCAGTCTTATAGAAAACACTAGTTGTCTAACATCATTTAAAAAGATCTTATGAATACATATGTATACTAAACAAAGATCATAAATTTATGATGATATTGCACTATGAACAAAAAAAGTATTGATACAGAAAGTAAAATATTTTACAATAATTAAAGCCTTGTTTCATGAGCTATTGGTTATTAATCGTAGTTACATTGACAAAAATTAAAAGATTGTGTTTGTTGCTAGTAAACAGCGTGACATGATCTAACATACAATTTATTTTTAGTATGATCTTCGTTACAAATATTATTTTTGGTAGTTGTTTTAAGCAATGGTTACAGTTTCAATTGAAGTTTTTGTTTTTCATAGTGGTTTTATGTATCATTGTTATTTTGGTTTGGATTTTAGTTATAGTTGATCGTTAAGTACAAACAAAAGGAAAAGTTAACTTTCTTTCGTTAAAGTTTCAGTAATTGCTACATTTTACACAAACCAGAATAATAATTGGGCTGGGAATGAGACAGCGTTTACCGCCACAGGAAAGATATAACATTATTAAGGAAATGCATAAGTCTGCCGTAGGAAGGTACAAAAGTGTATATAAAACTCACAAGAAACTAAAACACAAATATTTTTAGCAACATTAAAAGGAAGACATCCAATCGTACATAAAAAAATGCCTTAAACTTTAACTAAAAATACTAGTACGATCAAACTGCTGTATCAATAGCAGACACTTTTGCCAAGGAATTCTTTGGTATTAACGAAGCTTCAGTATATATACGAACGGATCAAGGCACTAACTTTTTAAGTTAATTAATTAAGAGGGTAGTTACTTAATTTAAAATCAAGCAATTTAAATCAACAGCGTTCCACCCCCAATCAAACGGTTTTCTTGAAAGATCACGTCACACCCTTACTGAATACCTCAAAATATGTTTTACAAGAGAATAACAGTAGAATAAATAGATAGAATTGGTGACATTAAATTTTAATACTATTAAACACGAAGGCACCCATCACACACCTTTCAAACTAGTTCTTAGAAAAATGCACGGCTACCTAGTAGTGAACCCCTCAAAACAGATGATTTATTACCTTCATACTCAAAATACATGACAGATCTAGTCACTTGAGTAAACACCCTACATGAGATCCCTTAAGATAAATTAACTATGGCTAAAAACAGAGCACGAAAAATCTATGATAAATAATCAAATTCTAAATTAATTAAAATAGTAGACAATGTATGGCTTCTACAGGGCCGCAAAGGTCATAAATTTAATGAACAGTATTCAGGACCTTACTTGGTGCTCAAGACATGGGAAAACGCAAACGTAAAGATTAAGATCAACAAAACACAGTAAAATAGTACACAGCAACTGCTTACGCTACTTATACGTCTCTCAGAATCCGTAAATAAAAAAATTAAAAAAAATAAAAACCCATGTACCCATACTTACATACGAATGTGCCATCTGCAGATAAGTATACTCTTTTTGCTTGCTAAACGCTTGTATGAATTGTCGTTGTCATTTTCGTTTGATTTGCTGTAAAGACTAAGCTAAAGCATGAGTCAATAATATTAAGCACCAAAAACAAATTAAAAATTACTCATTTTACAGATGAAGATAATCCTCTGGCTGTCCATTTTTTACCAAATCGTCAACCGAGCCACAGCAATCATTGGATATGACTGTGGCCAATTTTTCACTAATTTTAAAACTTTCTCTCTAGTCAAAATAGAAGAATATGACATTCCTAAAGCGGCCATAAATTAAACTAGGGTACATGCATTGCTCATCCAATTAAACGACTACACTTCCACATGAGTCATTTATTGCAAAATCAACCTTAAGAGAATAATACAACATTGTGGCATGTGGTTGCATAATTTAGCAATAAAAAACGCGAAAATGAAGAACCTCAGAGAAATAACATGAGATACATTCAATTTCATTTATTTATACAGAAGTATAACTCTGTACGGCAGAATAACACAAAACACTCCCATCAACAATACGGAGACCTTTTTCAAAAAATTAGCAAGCTCCGTAGGCACTGACGGCGCTTATGAAAACGCAGGATCATGTACAGACGCACGCAGGGAATTTGAAAAAGAATTCGTACAGGGTTCACCTCTATCACTTTAGAAGAGCATAAAAATACCATGAATTTAAACAATAATACAATGAGACTTGAATCAGGAACGTCATGTATCTTCGCGGACGATCACTGCATTAACAGCGTTTACGGATATGCATTTTGAAACGTAATCCTTATTGGCTCATGCGACCGAACTCGCTACATAAATCTCTTTACAGAATACGTTAACAGGGTACTCAAAAGAGAAAATGAGTTCAAATCGCTGTATGTACTTAAATCAGATTTTGTGTCGTACGCATTCAAACACATGAGTACTGTTAACACTTGCTCTTTCTCGCTTGTTAAGACAGAGCACCCAAAAATATTTTTACTGACAAATCCCTCGAAGCAAAATTTCCCAGCAGAAAAGAACATTGATAACAAAGAAATAGATATGTTTACATACGTAAATTCTAAATTTATCTATACAGAAAAACACTTCAGAAAACGAATGAAGAAGTTTTTCAGAGACGTTTTGTTAAAACAATACGAATAAGAAACAAAAGTAATTAGAAACACAGTCAATATTGCCACCATTTTACTAGATAATTTTGCTCATCAATTTATGTCTAGCCCAGGTTACATCAGCTTTTTGGCCAAGGAGGTAGCACATATAGTTAAGTGTATACAAGTTGAAGTACGCTTAAAAGAAACCGACGCATGCTACCAGGAACTGCCAGTGTTTTGCAATAAAAAACCGTTTTTTTGGCACCATGCACACTCGAACTTGAAGAAAACGATTAGTAAACAGAATACCATACAGTCCTTCCCGTATGTTTAACTTCAGATCCCGATGGTACAAAATGTTACCACAAGTTTTAATCCAAGATAATTCATATTTACGAAGGCCAGACACCAAACAAAATTGGAAGTATTTTAGTCCCAAAAAATTAAAAACCTACATCTCATTTTTTTCCGAACGCTCAGCGGTACTTAATCAAGTTGCAGCAAGTATAACTGGAAAAACAAAACTGGCACAACAATTTTTACTCTTACACACCTTTGACGAAAACACTTTACAAACATTTGCGGAAAATACT